>NC_072484.1:18755000-20170000 GCF_027574615.1 Eptesicus fuscus
ACCCCTCTAAACACTTCTGCCTGCCAGCCTGATTGCCCATAAATTCCCCCCCCCACACACACACACCAGCCTGGTCACCCCCAACTTCCCCCACCCCCGCTGTCCTGGTCGCCCCTAACTGCTGCCCCCCCCCTGGTCTGGTCACCCCTTACTGCCCCCCCGTACCAGCCTGGTTATCCCCAACTGCCACCCCCCCTGCCGGCCTGGTCACCCCCTATTCCCCCCTCCCTGTCATCTTGGTCACCCCACGCAGCCTGAATGACTGAATGCTTGTTCAGTCATTCGGTTGTCCCTCACTAACCTCCCTGCTGGCTTGGTCGCCCCACACAGCCTGATGTTCAGTTGTCCATCTGGTTGTTTTGGTCATGAGGGCCTCTGGCTTTTTATATATTAGGATACAAAAAAAGAATATAAATGGTTTTATTTATATTCACCTACTTAATCCAAATTTATACATACTTAATCACAGCATTGAAAAATTATCAGAAAAGCTTCATCATAAATAAAGTATGAATAACTGGCTTAAGCCATGGCAAAGACTTTATACACATTTAGTACTTAAAAGAACTTTATTTTGTCCTCTTATAGGGTGAGAATATGAACATGTCAGAAGTCTCTGGGTTGACTTTACCTTTGTGATATTGCTTACATGACATTTGGAAAAAATTCACTTCTGAAACAGGAAAATTCTATAAAGGAATTTCCTTCATTAGAAGCCTTAAAGACAGTAATAAATATCTTGGAAAAGTGTCCATGATATTAAAATTATAAGTGGCCCAAAAAGTAGTTTTGTTTCATTTAAATAATTTATTCCCTTCCTTCCTTCCTTCCTTCCTTCCTTCCTTCCTTCCTTCCTTCCTTCCTTCCTTTCCTTCCTTCCCTCCCTCCCTCCCTCCCTCCCTCCCATTTTTTTAAGCAAATTAATGGCCAACATAAATTGAAGCTAAAATGGGCAGAGAAAACAAAATAGTGGTCCATTTTCTACAATAGCTTCTATATCCAATATTGAGGACCTACTATGAACAAGTAACTGTGTAGGGCTTTATACAGAACATGAAAATGAATGAGACTTATATGTAATTTTAAGATATGTACATTCTAATGAGGTTGATATGACATGTATATAACTACTATTTATACAATGCACAAGATAATTCTTGAAGTTTTACCAAAATGTTTTTAAGAAGCAGATCAGACAGTTCATTATTGTATGGGATGAAATATGATGAAAGGGGGGAATTCAAGAAAGTTGAAAATATGCACACCATCCCCCTCCCAACATTTCTCACATAATTCCTGTCATTAAAATGTTTGCTGAGATAATTTGTGATGGAGGAAGAGAGGGAGGGAGAGAGGGAAGAAAGGCTTGATGGAGAAGGGTCAGTGTAAGGGTAGAATACTGGGAATTAATCTTTGGATCCCAGATAAAATTGATGTGACAGAAGGATGGCAGGATGTTGTAGGCCAGCTGTTGTAGGTCTTTGGGAAATGACAAGTTGGGCTACTGAGCCAGGTATGTGCTGGGCTTTGAGGAGGCATAGAACCAGACTATAGAAAGATCATGGATAACATGCAAAGGGGGTTGGGGTTTTTTTCTAGTGGTGTATATGGTTGGGGGTTTCTGTACATCCGTTTCATTGTAGGACCCAGTTAGGGTCAAGATTATGAGGTGGGCAAAGTGGTTCCCCTCTCTGTTGTCTCAGTCTCAAGGCCCTACTCACCTAGCTTGGGTCTCAACATTCCCCTTGCTGCCCTTTGTCTGCTCTATACCTTCTTGCATCCTCTACCCCCTCAGGCAAGAAATGTCCCTTGCTCTGAAGGTATGATGTAGGAAGCAGCAAGTGGGGTGGGGGTAAAAAAAGCATGGGCTATGAGTTCAGGCAGACATGGTTTCCAAATTCTGGCTTTATCTTTTGGTTAACTGAACCAGTTACTCATGCTTTCTGAGCTTCAGTTACCTGCAAAATTCGGATAATGATCCTGACCTTTTACAAACATTGAGATAATACTTTACATCCATCGAACTGTCAAAATTTAGAAAGAACAAAAATAATGTTTGCTGATGGAAATACAAATTGTTATAGCCTTTTAGGAAAGCAATTTGGCAATATCTATTAAAAACACATACCCCTCAAAGCCTTCCCACTCCTGGAATCTTCCCCATGCATATAAGAGCACTGCTTATAAGGATATATGGGTAAGGAACATCTGTTGCAGCCTTGTTTGTGTGGCAATAAAGTGGAGAGAAAGTTCTTGCTCATCATAGGAGAATGGTTGAATTAACTGCAGTGCATTCACACTATGGAATATTATGAGAACTTTAAAATGGATGAATTGGATCTACACAAAATGACTCAGAGAGATATCCATAAAGTTTTGTGGACTGTAACAAAAGAAGATACAGAAAAGTATGTATAATATGATACAATATCTAGAAAATAAATATATATTTAATAATGGCTAATTTTTTGAGCCTCCTATTGTCTTAAAATGTTTAAATGAATTGATTTAATATCTTGTGATGGAGTTGCTATTATCCTTCCTGTTTTATGGATGAGGAAGCTGAGGTGCACAGAGACTAAGCAATTTTCTAAAGGTCACAAGAGGTCAGGGTAGGGCTGGAAACTGGACTCCGGAAGTTGAAATCAGAGACTAGACTCTTGGTCAAAGAATATATGATCAATTTATACAAAATTTTTTGTGTGTGCATATATTCACAAAGTGATGCATGAAAAGATGGTCCCAAAATGTGAATGGCAGTTATCTTGGGGTGCTATGATTGCACATTAGTTTACTCTATTCCTTATATTCTCTTTCATTATTTGAGTTTTCTACAGTGAACATATCTATAATAATAAAAGTGTAATATGCTAATTAGACCGGACGTCCTTCCTGATGACCTTCTGGATGAAGCTGGGGCCATGAGGGAAGCCCGGGTCCCGGGTGCCAGAGGGAATCCAGTGCCGGCAGCCAGGGGAATGAAGGCCTACTCTTGCAAAAATTTTGTGCATCAGGCCTCTAGTATTATTTAAAGCAGGTCCTCAAACTTGTTAAACAGGGGGCCAGTTTACTGTCCCTCAGACCGTTGGAGGTAATGCATACAAGTCTTTTTTTTTTCTACAATGAATAGAGTTCATTCCTTTTTTGATTCTTTAAATCAGGTGTCCTCAAACTACGGCCCGTGGGCCACATGCGGGTGTTTTTGCCATTTTGTTTTTTTTTACTTCAAAATAAGATATGTGCAGTGTGCAGTGTGCATAGGAATTTGTTCATAGTTTTTTTTAAACTATAGTTTAAAATGGCAAAAACACCCGTATGTGGCCCACGGGCCGTAGTTTGAGGACACCTGATTTAAAGAATCAAAAAAGGAATGAACTCTATTCATTGTAGAAAAACAAAGACTTGTATGCATTTCTATTTATTAGAATTTTCTTACAGAAATGATCATGAACATTTACAAAGTTAAAAAGATATTCCTGACCAGTATAAAATTTAAAACTAAAACTACAGAAAGGACTCAAAAAGGAGACTGGGTAAGTAAATTATGGAGTGTCGCTCATTTGAATATACAATAAAGTAATGTTAGACTGAAAATATATGAAAAAATTCATAATATATTGTTATACTTATAAGATAGCTTCACAATGGTTTGCATTGCAGAGTACCCTTAAAAAATCCATATATGTATGTGGTAACCCAGAAAAAGACAGGAAGTTTATATACCAGCATAAATCAACAGAAAGTTAAGAATTCATCCTGAGGTACTTGATTATAGTTACACACTAAGATTTATGTAAAATCCTTGTGCTGCATGTCCCTATTATTTAGAATAGAGAGAAAATTGTAAATAACTAAATACTTTAACATTGGGACACTGGCTATGTAAATGGTGGAACAACCATATGATGAAATACTATGCCTCCAATAAAAAATCATGCCTTTGAGGAATATTTCAAGATTTGGGAAGATGTTCCTGGTATATTGTTAACTAGTAAAACAGAATAAAGATTTCTTTTTAACAATTTAATCCTTAAAGAGAAAATGATTATAGGCTTTTACCTGTTATCCTTTTCTGAATTTATAATTATTTTACAATAAATACGTATTATAAACAAAAAATAAATGTTATATTAAAATGGAATAAAACACTATCATTAATGAGGATTATGTAAGCTTGTAAGTAACAGCTGTGGAGTCACCCTTATGAAGTGGTTCTTGTCTCCCCACCCCCACACTGTCTCTCTATCCCTCCTGAGTCTCAGGTTACCCTTTATGAAATGAAAAATACATTGTAGCTAAACGTAAAGCATTAAGTGTAGGAGACACTATATTTTGGTTCTTTTCCCTTCACTGAACTGCCAGTGGGCAGCAGCTTTCATTCCATACTTCAGACTCATTGATCAGCTGCCTCCTGCACTCCCCACACTAGGGATCAAGCCCACAATATGGGCATGTGCCCTGACCAGGAATTGAATTGGTTCATAGGTCGACGCTCAACCACTGAGCCACTCCAGCTAGGCCACATTTCAGACTCTTTAAAATCCAAAAGTCTCAGGGGTTACAGGGCACCCAGCCACTCCATCAGTGCAGCTCTAGGACAGGGACAGCTATCTCTCACTTTTGTGGGTAGAGGGGAGGATGCTTAGTAGAGGGGACACCAAGAACAGGAAGAAAAATCAGCCCAAAGAAGCCTGAGGGGAATTTCATGGGTGGGCCAATGTTTTGTTTCTCTCCCAACATTTAGACAAGGGATAGAGATAGCATTCAGAGCCATCTGGAGCCCACCACACTGGCCAAGGCTTACAGCGATGTATGGTTGGGAATATTTATGCTCATCTCTCACACACTCTCCAATCTACTTCCTCAGATGTAGCCTCATGCTTTTTCTTTTGTTGTCTTTGGCAAGGCTGACTTTGCTCTCTCCCTGTTTTACAGAAAATTTGACCACTACCAGGTCTTAAACTTAGATTAAGGGTTAAGAAATCCTTTGCCAGGTAACATCTGACTTTATAAATACCAAACATCAATGGCATGACTTACACAAAGCTCTAAAGGAATCTCAGCTGTGCATGCACCTGAGTATTAATTGATTTTGCCTTTATTATTAACTAGAGGCCTGGTGCATGACATTTGTCCACAGGCAGGGGGCACGCGGGAAGGGCTAAGGCAGCTCTCAGGGAGCGGGCCTCAGCCAGCAGGCAGACATCCCCCGAGGGGTCCTTAGTGCTGCCGTGGAGGCAGGAGAGGCTGCCACCACTGCCACTGTGCTCGCCAGCCATGAGCCTGGCTTCTGGCTGAGCAGCACTCCCCCTTTGGGAGCACACTGACCACCAGGGGGAAGCTCCTGCATTGAGCATCTGCTCCCTGGTGGTCAGTGTGCATCATAGCAACCAGTCATTCCACAGTTCAGTCTATTTGCATATTAGCCTTTTATTATATGGAACTAGAGGCCCGGTGCATGAAATTCGTGCATGGAGTGGGGGGGTGTCCCTCAGCCCAGCCTGTACCCTCTCCAATCTGGGACCTCTCGAGGGATGTCCGACTGCCCATTTAGGCCCGATCCCAGTGGGATTGTATCCCTCTCACAATCCAGGACTGCTGGCTCCCAACTGCTTGCCTGCCTGCCTTCCTGATTGCCCCTAACCGCTTCTGCCTGCCAGCCTGATTACCCCCTAACCACTCCGCTGCCAGCCTGATTGATGCCTAACTGCTCCCCTGCCAGCCTGTTTGCCCCCAACTGCCCTCCCTTGCAGGCCTGGTCCCTCTCAACTGCCCTCCCTTGCAGGCTGGGTGCCTTCCAACTGCCCTCTCCTGCTGGCCATCTTGTGGTGGCCATCTTGTGTCCACATGGGGGCAGGATCTTTGACCACATGGGGGAAACCATATTGTGTGTTGGAGTGATGGTCAATCTGCATATTACTCTTTTATTAGATAGGATAGAGGCCTGGTGCAGGAATGGGGGCCAGCTGGTTTTCCCTGAAAGGTGTCCCGGATCAGGGTGGGGGTTCCCTTGGGGTGTGGGGTGGCCTGAGCGAGGGGCCTGTGATGGTTTGCAGGCCGGCCACGCCCCCTGGTGACCCAAGCAGAGGCCCTGGTATCTGGAATTTATTTATCTTCTACAATTTAAATTTTGTAGTCTGGAGCAGAGCCAAGCCTGCTGCTCCCTCCGCAGCCAGCAGCCATTTCTGTGGCAGTTAATGCACCTTCTATAATTGAAACTTTGTAGCCTTAAGCGGAGGCCTGGCCAGCCAGGGTGTGCGGAAAGCTTTGCTTCCCCTGTTGCTGCGGGCAACCCTGGCCTGCTCTCTCAAGCTCTGTTCTGCCACCATTTCTGTTTGAATTTGTTTACCTTCTATAATTGAAACTTCGTAGCTTGAGTGGAGGCTTAGGCCTGGCTAGGGAAGGCAGAAAGCTTGTTTCCCTCTGTTGCCTGGGAAACCTTGTTCTCTGTGTCTGTAGCCATCTTGGTTGGTTTTATTTGCATACTCGCTCTGATTGGCTGGTGGGCGTGGCTTGGGCTGGTGGGCATGGCTTGTGGGTGTGTTGAAGGTACAGTCAATTTGCATATTACCTTTTTATTAGGTAGGATGAGCATATGATTTTGTCTGGCTGAGCTTCAAATTCAAATCGGGGAGTAAAATACTAAGACAGGAGAATCAAAATGTGTTTAAATAGCTGTCCTCCCCACCCAAGGTGCCTGGGCCTTGGCTGAGAGTGAGTATGAACTATTATTATGAGTGTTGAGACAAGTATAATGAAGAGTTCTCCTTGAATTAAAAAGATTGACTATATTTCAAATAATAATAACTATCTAGTAGTTTTAACCAGAGTACTTGATATTCCTAATATTAATTTTATTCCTGTATTTATACTCCCCTTTTTGTGATTACCTCTATATTTGATAACTTAAATAGCCTTAACATTTGTACCCTTGGGTGTATTTTTTTTTTTAAGGATTTAAAGTGCAAACAGCCATTAAATCAATAATTAGAGTATTTTTTACCAGTAGAGAAAGAAATCTCTCAATAAATAAGTGAAAGCAGTATTTTACAAATAACCTTAGAATTTTTATTAACCTATAGATAATTTCTTAAGCCAGCTTTACCTTGGAATTCATTTCAATTAAGTCCTGGCTGCCACATCCTGGGCAGGCACCCCTGTGTGATTAGCTTACTCATCAGTATTCCTCCTCCTCACATCTCATCCTCTCAATTCAACTCCTGCCCATCTGAGGGCTGTAATGATCATTGGAAACAGGTGTCTTCAGTCTGTAGCTCACAATCTAGCTATTGAGGCATAAGCCAATCAGTGGTACCTCCTTCTGTCAGCAGCTTGTACTGTTAGCAATTATGTGGGGTACATGGATGATATGCATCCGTTCTAAGTACCCAATGGGAAATATGTCTAGAACATTTGAACAAAATCACTGTGATAGAAGATACCCCAAAAGACACTTCCTCTTGAAATTATTCAACTTTCACATACCAATTTTAATTTTTAAAAAATCTTAGCTCCCAACCCAAGGCACATGAGCCAGCCCATGTTTTGTTTGCTTGTTTTAAGCCTTGCACTCCTTTCTCTTTTGAAGAGGCTAGTATTCCTGTGGGACCCAAAGTTATGACAAATGTAAAGCCAGATAAACCAACAAGCAAAGCTGGAAATGACTGATGAGTCTTGAAGGAAAGAGAGAGAGAGAGAGAGAGAGAAAGAAAAGGACAGTTCATTAGATTGTTTGTTCCCAACCAAAGAAGAAGATGCTGGGTCAGGATCTGAGTTTGGAAGCAAAGGCAAGAGAGCAAGGGCTCCTTCAGGCTGCTTGGTCAGCAAACATGTTCTGCCTTTTAAATGGGAGAGTTTAATATGCATTTTTATAAGCAATCTTATAACTGCAGAGCTCATAAATAGCCCAATTGGCACCAAGGAGATATACTTCTGCATGAAACTAATAATGGTGAATATTTGAAATGAATCCCCAACCCTATTAACTTCAACTTGACCTCAATCTTGGGAGATTTCAATGGCAAATTCATTTCTTTTTTTCATTCTAAGCTACGCAACTACCAGTCAAGATAGCAGTCCTAAGCTTTCGACTAATAATCAATTAAAAACAGTGGTATGATGTCCATACAGAAGGCCAAGAGATATATAAAAAAATGCTCAAAATCACTGATCATCAAAGATATGCAAATTAAAACAACAATGACATATCACCTCACTCCTGTCAGAAGGGCTATCATCAACAAACCAACAAATGACAAATGCTGGTGAAGATGTGGAGAAAAGGGAACCCTAGTACACTACTGGTGGGAATGATGCAGCCACTATAGAAAACAGTATGAAGTTTCCTAAAAAATAAAATAAAAATAAAAATAAAAAAGGAACTACCATTTGATCCAGTGATCCCACTTCTAGGAATATATCCTAAGAAACTCGACACACCAATCAGAATATATACACCCTTATGTTCATAGCAGCACAACTTACAATAGCTAAGATCTGAAAACAGCCCAAATGCCCTTCAATAGACAAGTGGATGAAAAAGTTGTGTTACATTTATAACATGGAATACTATGTAGCAGTAAAAAAGAATGATCTCTTACCCTTTGAGATAGCATGGAGGAACCTAGAGAGTATTATGCTAAGCAAAATAAGCCAGTCAGAGAAAGATAAGTATCATATGATGTCACTCATATGAGAATATAATGAACATATGGAATCTAATGAACAAAATAAACTATTGAACAAAATAGATTCAGAGATATAGAAGCATGGAATAGACATGAATCTCAGAGGGAAGGCAGGGGTGGCGGGGTTGGGAGAGATTAACTGGGAAATTTACATGCATATATGCATAGCCCATGGTCACAGACAATAGTGTGGTGAAGGCCTGGGAAGGGTGGGTGCAAGGTGGAGGGGGTCAATAGGAAAAAAAGTAGGGACATCTGTAATACTTTCAACAATAAAGATAAATTAAAAACAAAAACAGTGGTACATGCTATTTCAAGAAGGAAAGGGCAAAAATCATATCCTATATGCTATATCTGTAGTGGTTTACATGCTAATGGGGATTTTAAAACACTTTTCTCTAGATCGAGAGGTTAGTGCATATTAAAAATGTATTTCAGTAAAATCTTTAAAACTTCACATTTAGTCATTATTAGGGAACTGCATTTGTAATATATGGCAGAACTCTTTGGAGTTACCACCATTACAGGTTTCATGTAGAAAAAAATCCTAAAAGCATTCTGAGAAATTGATCCTGGCATGAGCAATTAATGGTGAGGGATCCTAAAAGCATCAAGAAACATCACAAACATTGTGTTTCTATAAAGGTGTGATATCTCCAAACCAAACAACTCAACAGGAAAACACCTCAGCTTGAAGAACTTAAATTAGGTTCTCTTTCTTGTTTCCTAAACTCTGCCATTCAACTTCATGACATTTACAAAAACATTCTTTCACAGCTACATGACTGGACTGTCCAAAATCATTTACTTAGGAGGAACATCACTTTCTGTCTTTTCACTCTGACTTGGTCAGGTTTATCTCTCTGTCTAAAATGACCTTGAGTTTCTTATTGGAACCTATGTGAATATCTGACATTATTTGTATTTTTAGATATACCAAATAATCAGGGATGAATATATCAGATAAAACCAGGAATGTCAGGACACACATCTGAGTCCATGAAGGGAGTTGCTAAGGGATTCATTTAAAAAGTGGCAAATGAACAAGATGAGGACCATTGAAATAACAGTGTATAGGATGATGTTGGGCCACCCAGATCCCCCTTCAGGAATGAGGAACTTATTTTCCCAGCTGCAGGCAGCCCTCACCCATCCCAAACCCCCTCAGTACATAGGAAACCTCATTTAGACAAGCTCATTTACGAGGCAACATGAAATGAATGATGGAACTAGCCATGTATTAGACTTTTAGGACAACTTTTAATTTTCTAAACACCAGTTCAAGGCATTTAGATACTATGCTAGTATCAATTGTCAAGCATGGGTTTATTTTCATAACACTCCAAACTAAAGAAATACACTGAGCATATCTATCCAAAAGTCTCAAGCAGATCACCAGCTGTCCATTTGTACAAATACAACAGAAGGATTTTTCAGTAGTTACCAGTGACAGATATAAAATAACACTACCTTTTTAAGGTGAAGGGATTAAGAACTGCAAACTGGTAGTTACAAAATAGTCACAGGGATGTAAAACACAGCCTAGGGAATATAGTCAGTAATATTGTAATAACTATAAGTGCCAGGTGGGTACTTAAAATATCAAGGGGAGCACTTTGTAAAGTATAGATTGTCTAACCACTATACTGTACACCTGAAACTAACACAAAATAATACTGAATATAAACTGTAATTGAAAAATAAAATTTAAAAAATATAGACAAAAAATAAATAAAATAAAATAATGTTACCTTTTTGTGTGGGGACAATTAATCAGGAGGGAGAGAAAATAACTATCTATATATAAATAGATCCAAAGACATAGAAGCATGAATGTCTCCACTATTTCTCCCTCAAGTTTTCTCCTATAATCGAAATCAACGTTTTTCTTCTTTTGGAGATACTTGGGTCAGCAACATTTCCTCATAGTAACTGTCCATAGAATGAGGAATGAGGCTCTTGCCAAAGATCTATTTCTAAGGATGCTTTTCAAACTTCTTCCTTCTTATGTCTGAATAATGAAGCTCTCTGGTAGGTGGTTCCCAAAAGCCACTCTTTTAACTTATTCCTGAAGAGTAGCCATAAACAGCAGAAATGCCTAATTCTGTTTAAACATCTTTAAACATAATTTCTCCAATCATTCTCTTGTTTCACCAAGTTACTTTTCAGAGGAACAAATGTAAATGCACATGTAAATTCTAAGAGGCAGATATGGACTAAAGCAGAGTGGGTGAGATAATTTATTGAAATAGAGATGCTTAAAGAGAATTAGATAAGATTTTGCTCGCTGCATCATTTTTCCATATAAAGCACACTCAAATGGCCTCCTAAGCGATTTTGATTTTTAGATGTAGTAGGAGCCTCTTACCTTCGTCTTTACAGACTTCAGCGGCCTCTTCTGAAGCAGGGCTGTGCACAGTAGCAGCACTGACGCCATCTACAAAGCAGACAGGAGAAACACCGGCTCAGAGTTAATGCTGCCAAGCAGAGCCTCCCTGCCAGCACGTCCCCCCAACCCCCCACTAGACCACAGGAATATGAACCTGTTTCATGCTCTCATATACCGAACAGTCTTTGAAGGGGTTAGTGGTTTATGATTCCCTCTTATAATGAAATAGAAACCTTCAGTTAAGACAGAGCCCAGTGAACTACAAACTATTTTTTGGCAAAAAATGCTGTTTGTTGGTACTATTGTACTTTGCTTCTTCCCCACCTCTAGTAGAATGGTACACATTCTTCTTAAAACAGATTGTGGAGGAAAGGATACTCTTGCGAGTTTCCACAAAGTGCTTTCATGTGTGTGTTTTTCAGATTTGGTTTTCTTAGCACAGCACCTCTGCGCCGTGGTGCCAGGCTGTGAACCTGCAGGGAGCACTTTGAAGGCTGGCAGCACAGACCCAGGAGAAGGGGATCCCTGGTAGGAAAGCACCACAAGCCACTGGGAGATTTCACATCACCCAAGCGCAGAGTGGGGAGAAGGAACTTGGAGGTCCCTGCGCCCCTTAGAGCAGCAATTAACCTCCTCAGAGTCTGTCTGTCTTCTCAGTACATGGGCACCCCAGTGATTCCACTCACATTTGGCTTCCAGGGTAATAGCTAATTAACTTACTAACATGAAACTGGTAAATTTAAGACATGAAAGATTATCAAAAGCATTTGAAATGTTTAATGTTTGACAACTGGAAGCATTATTTTCCTGCAGTAACAGGGTCTTTAAACTAAAGCATTATACATACATGACAACTAACACACATTTAAAGGCAAATCCCATACTTTCTAGCATCTGTCTTGGCCATAATGTATATGACTATTACTTTTAGGTCATGTCTCTATTGGAACAAATAATAAAATTTTAGTAGGGGGATAATTGGAAATAATGAATCATTTTCTTTTGTTAAGTGACAATTTCCTATTTAATAAAGAAAGAATAAACTATTAACCTTGAGGTCACATCTTCCCATTTCTTTATTTCTCTTCACAGCAAAACTCCCTAAAAGAGCTTCTGTAATATACTTCCTTGGTGCACAGTCTCTCCACAATGCACTTCAACTGGCTTCCATACTGCTCCAGGAATTCTCTTACAAAAGGTGGCAATGACCACCTTTGCCAAATCCAATGGTTATTCCCCTTATCTTACTTGATTTCCCAGTAGCATTCCTTTACTGTTCTTTCTGAAATACTTTATCATTGTGGCTGCTCCTTCTCCCCTGTTGCCACATATCTAGATGTAACAGTGTCCCAGGGCCCACTGATTTCTTTACTCATGTTCTTTCTAGTGAATCTTATTCAGTCTCATGCTGTTAAATATAATTTATATGCCAGTGACTCTCAAAACCATATCTCTGGTCTAGAGCTCTTCCTAGAAATCCAGACTTATATATCTGACTGGGTTCTTGACATTCCTTTGGGCTAAGAGTTCTCTCAATTTTACCATGGCCAAAACTGAGCTATTTAACTTTCTCAGCAAAAGCTGTGCCCTATGGCCAATCCTCCACATATTGTATAGGTAAGTGGTACCATCATCCCATAATTAACTAGTGTTAAAAACCTAGGACTTGCCCAGCTGGCTTTGCTCAGTGGTTGAGCATCGTCCTATGAACCAGGAGGCCACAGTTCCATTCCCTGTCAGGGCACATGCCTAGGTTGTGGGCTCAATCCCCAGTCTGGGGCATGCAGGAGGCAGCTGATCAATGATTTTCTCTCATCATTGATGTTTCTATCTCTCTCTCCCTCTCCCTTCCTCTATGAAATCAATAAAAATATTAAAAAACAATAACAAACCTAGGACTTATTCCTCTTCTCCCATTCCTCACCTCCAATCCATCAACATAACCTGTTACCTTTGTCTCTAGAATGTAACACAAACCAGTCCATTTTTGTCTCCAGTTGTAGGAACCACCATCATTGCTTTCCTATGGTACCTTCTAACTGTTCTCACTCTGGCTCTTCAGACCATTTTAACTCACAGCCAAAGCAAGCTTATTACATACATATATGCATAACCATGGACACATACAATAGTGTGGTGAAGGCCTGGGGGTGTGCAGGGTGGAGAGGGTCAGTAGGGAAAAAAGGGGAACATCTGTAATACTTTCAACAGTAAAGATAAATTTTAAAAAATAAATGGAACAAAAATAAAATAAAACATAGCTTATGTTTCTCCTCTTCTTAAAAACTCCCACTGGCTTCTCTTAGTAGTTCTAATAAAATCACATCTCATACAGTCAGAAGTAATCTGAACTATGACCTCTTACCAGATTTCACACCACATTCCTCCATCCACCGTGCTCCAGCCATTCCACCTTCTTTCAGCAACATGCCAACCAAAATGGGCCTAGAGGCATTTGCATTACCTATTCCCTCCATTTTAAAGGACTTTCATCATCTCATCACTTAGATCTCATTTTTATTTTTTTCAATTTAATTTTAAAATGTATCTTTATTGTTGAAAGTATTACAGATGCCCCCCTTCCCACCCATTGGTACCCTTTTCCCCCTCCCGCTCTCTCCCCAGGCCTTCACAGTATTCCTTCTACATTTCCTCATTTCTCTGCAAAGCATCTGTCACTATCTGACACCATTTTGTTATTTTTGGACTTCCCCATCAGAATATCAGCTTTAAGCGTTCAGGGATATTGTCTTTATAGTGTACCGCTGTGTCCCAGTGTCCAGACAGTGCCTGTACATGACTGAGGAATATTATCTACAACTTTGATTTGGTCTGATTATGACAACAGTAAAAACAGATGGATTATGCTAGTTTGAGATTGTGGGGTTTTTCTTGATGTGGAAGAGGCCTGCAGAATTGTATAATCAAAATTGAAGTTGGAAATTATATTGAATGAAATGCAGGTGTTTGCATTTTGGAAGAATAACAGCAGGTCAAAGGGCTTTAATAAACAGAACCACATCTTCAGTTCCTCTGCACTTGGATTGGGAGGCTATGAAATGAGCAGAGTGGGCATAGCGGTGTGTGTTGGCACTGGTCAGGGTCACAGATGAACCCTGCCACTGGGCCCCAGGCCAGCCCGCTGGCTCATTTGGAAGAGCAAGAGGAGCCCCTCAGGTGTGCATTTAGGATTTTTTTTTTTCTTTCACATTGAGAGGTTCCCATATTGTGGTAATGACACTATTGATCCAAGAGGTGGGGAAGAGGGATTACATTTTACTTGCCTGCTAACAGGCAAGATGACCTCCACTGAAAAAGAAACTGCCTGTTCTCAACTGATTAAGGGGAAAAGGGGAAATAGATAAAACAAAGGTAAATGTGTGTGCCTGTATGTACGGGTGCATGTGCGTACATGTGTGTAAACAGGGATAGGAAAATTCTATGTTGATCAAGACAATTTGAGACAGAGCAGTGAGTGGAAAAACCTGTGAATCCTCAGCATTCAGTGGATGGCCTAAGCTGTCAGCAGTTAGCTGACTAATATTTATCAGCCCAACCAGTCAAAACGGTGACAGCTTTTCACATAAGACTCATCTTCCATGGAGCATAATGATGTGTGGGTCGGGAGCTGGGTGGGGGCGTGAATAACAACAGTTTGCTGTATCAGAATTCATTGCATTGCAAGCACTGCATCTCAGCAGAGGGAGCCCACTGACCCCGGAGCAGCTGCGCAAGGTCCCTGCTGCCTTGCTTCACTGCTTTCTCTGATTGGCCTTCCTCAATTCCATCTTCCAGGTCAATAATAAAAGCCTCCAGTTCTCTTGCAAAAGTTCCAAGGTTAATGTAAGAAGTTTCCATTGCAAAACTTATCCCACTACCTGGTTTATTTCCAAGAGTTCAGCAGAGAGCCCAGGACGTGCCTGGCACACATTAGATAAAGCCACTATTTCAAAAATGCACCCCCTCCACCCCAGCACCACAGGGCTCATTAGAACTGGGCGAATGACTTGCAAACTAAAGAGAAGAAGGGTATTTAAGTTTGGGTCGTTATGTTGATCGCTGCGTAATCGTGTCTACTGTTTTTAAAGGAGAGCACGCCTGAGTACAAAGTGGGTAGAAAAGAGATGATACATTGAAGGTGATAACAATCTCTTTGGAGTCTTTTGAACATTTTTAAATGTTCAGTTTGTAATCTACAGTCGAAGATCTGTAAACATCCAATTGCTACATCTGTTCTGTGGTGAATAGAGGGGATGTCAGGAAGCCTTCGGATCTCACTTCAGCTCTGTGTGTGGGGTGGTCAGGCTCAGCGACACACCACCTCCCACAACACGCAGAGAAATAACCAGACATGTGGCTCTTCACAATGTAATGCAAAACAGTAAAGAACACTCCACTCATTGTGGAGGGGAAGCCTCTCATTTAATTCCTTTAAACATTTTTCATTTCTTTCTTCCCCCCCCCCCAAATCACAACTGCTCATTCAAACCTGCCCTAAGTCAGCCACGCTCTGACTTGGCACTCCAACCTCTGCTCATCCCTCATAGATCTCTGCTAAGCAAGCTGTAATTACATGGAAGAAAAATGGAATCAGCAAATGAGACATGACAATGTCCCCTTCTGAGAGGAAGCCCTGTGACTCCGAGTTAATAGAGTTGGTGGCTTCCTGAGGGAGACCTGAATGGAAGTGAAGTTAACCTGGTACAAAGTAGAAGCATTTTCAGAAAACAGTACTGAGTAAAGTCATTGTTCACCTCTGTGGATGAGGCCTAGGAGACTCTTCAAAAGAAATCTGAGCCCACCTGCTTCTTGGCTCGGCCCTTCCATTTCTTCCGCGCTTTGCTTTTCCTCTGGACCGTTCTCATCTTTCAAGAAAACCACAGAGGGAAAAAATTACATCAAGTCAATTTATAAAATATCTCTTTATGGCTAATATGCAGCACTGAAATTAATTGTAACCAATGTAGCATGACTCCCCATAAAGCAAGGCAGAGAGATAAATCAGAGGTATGAAACAGAAAAATTACCTACATAAAAAGGTGCATTTATACTCCTCCCTTCCACACGATTTGCTTGATGAAATGTTGAACTGCAGTAAACAAAATTCACTCAGCAGTTCTAGTAACATCTCTCTCCTCGCACAGCATTTCCCAAAATGCAATACAGATTTTAAATCCAATCTTTTCTCCCTTGACTCAAGCAATATACACTGTGTAAGAAAACTTGGTTAAGTTTCTATGTCCTTTATTTTCCTGTTTGAAATATATTGTAAAAATATCTGTTTTTATTTAACATATACATCAAAGCCTAACATATCTATGCTATGAAATTTTTTTTCTCTTGAACAAATTATGGTCAGGTTTATACTATCACACATAAATCCTTGAAAAATAAATAACTGGGCAGCTGCAATGGTGACTATCCACTAGAAACTAACATTTTCTTTAAGCTTAAATATATATATTTCTGTGAATTTATGCATAGAAAAACAAACGTTTGAAAGGCAAATAAAGGCGTATTTTATAACTCATTGCTGGGAGGCTTTCCAAGTCTCTTTTTGTTTGGAAAATTTTTTTCAATGATAAATTTATCTAAAGATACAGAAACAAAATATAAAACATGTAGTTAAAGTACAGAAAACAGAGACGCAGAAACTATCAGCATACATTACTGTGTCCTTTGTCTATCGGGAAGTGGAATCTCTCTCCCCTTTCCTTGAATCCGGACTGGTGCTGTAACTTGTTTAAACCAATGGAAACGTGGAGGTGATGTAGGTCCTCTGAGCGAAGGCCACTGAGAACTAGTAGCATCTACCTTCTCCCTCTGGGAAGCCAGCTGTCATACTGTAAAGACACGCAGGCTAGCCTACCAAATAGAGAGAGCGAAGGGCCACATGGCAGAGCACCAAGGGGCCAGACCTGTGAGTGAAGCCTTTTTATACCCTCTAACCCAGCCCAGCTGCCAGCTGAATGCAGCTGAACGAGGGCCTCAGCCAAAGACACAAGGAGCAGAAGAATCACCCAGCTGAGCCCTTTTAAAATTCCTGACCCGCAACCAGGCCCAGATCACTTAACCTTGTTTTGTTTGAGTGCTTTGACCCACCACCTGCTATTGCTATCAATTCTTCATCCAGAGGCAAGAGGAGGGTGAATTTTCCTCAGAGGAGAACTCAACTAGCAGAGCTAAAACAGGAGCCTCAGAGAAGCAATGGGAAACATTTCCCCAAGCAGCTCTGGAAAATAACCTAGTAAAGAGAGTCGCAGATGGGAAAACATTCAGAATTGACCTGGATGAAAGAAAGTTTATAATAAAATGACAAAAGTAAATGAATAAAAAGAGTGACAGTGGGGAAGAAATGCTATAATTGGATACATGAGTATGGGTAAGAATTACCTCTGCCTTGCATTGGGGGACAACTTAGGGGACACTGTCTAACTTTTGATATGAGGACTTGGGGCAGCTCTGTAGCTACCTAAATCCAATGTTCTCCATTGGGTTTTTACAACGACCACATGATGATCTGACATTTTCTCTCTGGCTCTCTGAGTGGGCCACGGCATGGGCTTTTGCTCTGGGAAGGAAACAGCCATCCCAGCTGCTGTGGCTCCCTTAATGAGGCAAGTTAGTGCAGGAGCACGTGTCAAAAACATAGGTCAGTGTTTCCCCTCTTCCTCTCATCAAACAGGCTCAGAGTCAAACAGGAAAAATTTGCCAACTTATCTGTCTCACCCAAAGACAGACCTTTTAACACAGATTTCACCATAGATTTGAAGTCTACAGTGGCAGGTTGCCTTTAAAATTAGTCTAGTTACCACACCTCCTAAGGAGTGGGGGTAAAAACACTTTCTTGTGAAGAGAGGAAGGGAAAGAGAACAATTAAGTCATAGGAAAGTGAGAAATTGGTTCCAGCAGTTCTAAATGCATGGAAAGTAAATTCATGGGCAGATCCCTGAGTCAATACAAACCAGTTTGGCTGTCTTCCTAGTCTACTGTTACTGAGTTTTTACCTTTATCCTCACATGCCGTCCCATTCCCTCATGCAGCCACCGAGTGGCATGCTTTTGTTTTCCACTTTGAGTCTTGGCCAAACAGTGTTCTGGTTATAGCATTTCTGCCTTTGGGCAGAAAACTCAAGAGACACTTTGCATGTTTATCACGGAGAACATGCATTCTAGAAGAATGCTGGATTTGTCATTGGAGTCACATGCCCTCAAATAAAAAGGGTCAGGTATACTGCTTTCACCAATTTGCAAAGACATGCATCTGCAAATCCAGCAGGGGGACCCAGTGTAGAAGTCTTGCTTTCAAAACCCAGTTGATGCATTCTTGGGCAATTAGATTAGCATTCATTTCACTCTTTTAAAAGGACAGTTTGGCTGCCTTATATCTTTCCATCCATTTTAAATGCCTCAAATGGTTGAGTTCTTAGTGAAACAGTGAGCTTCTACTGGTAGGAAAAAAAAATCTCATTACACAGTTACCCATAAGGATTTTATAAGGACAAGCTTTCTTTTATCAGCCTTGTCTGTCTAGTTATCTTCATAGGAAGCACATAAACAATAAAGTTGAGTGAAGTGGGGAATCTAAATGTGTGGTTTTTAGAAAGGATTTACTAGTAAAAGGCGTATAATAGCCCTGGCTGGTTTGGCTCCGTGGATAGAGCGTCAGCCTGTGGACTGAAAGGTCCTGAGTTCGATTCTGGTCAAGGGCATATGCCTGGGTTGTGGGCTCAATCCCCTGTAGGGGGCGTGCAGGAGGCAGCCATTCAATGATTCTCATCACTGATGTTTCTGTCTCTCTCCCTTCCTCTCTGAAATTAAAAAAAAAAGCATATACTAAATGTGAAGAAATACAGGAAAGTAACATACTATTTTGTTAGCTTAAAAAATGTCTTACAGGAATTGAATTCTCTGTTAATACACCAAAAGGTGATTATTTACTTCAGAAGGTAAATTTCCACAGCATTGATGTGTCATATGATGTTTTATTTTCCTATACCCAAGACCACAGTGACCTGTGAGAATTCTTACTGTTTTAACCCATATATATTGAGCATATACTATATGCAAGATATTTCAGAAATTTTATCGAAATAAAAATGAGAGACTCCTGCTGTAAAGTGAATTCATGTAAGTGGAAGGAATGTACCATTGGTTGGAAGATGATAAGTATGCAGTCCATGTGTCATTCTATATGGAAAAGTTTTACAAGGACAAAATCTCAATGCCATGGCCACAAATTACTTTCCTGATATCTGTAGTTCCTTTTGTGAACTGTGCGTGGGATGGAAAGTAAATCAGAGCAAATCCATTCTTGCAGCTGTGGAAACAACCTGCTGCTTGCTGCCTGCTGGTGCACTGTTGCCATTTCTTACAAAGCTCCCGAGATTTCTGGACATGGACAGAGCACAGGCCATTCAAACACTGTGGATTGCAAATTGGATTATAGACTCCAATTCTTCAGTCTCCTGTAATGTGTTTTATATACATCGCAGTGTCCTCCCATTGTAGGCAGAGAATACTTCCCACTCCATTGATGTTGGACTTGACCCCAAGTGACTTGATTTGACTAATGAAATATTAGCGGACATGATGTGAGCAGGGGGCTTAAATGTGCTGCATAATTGAACTTGGTGCTTGTGCTTCTGACACTTGCTGTGATAAGAAATGCCCTTTAGCACTGGTTTAAAGAAGAGGAGAGATATTATGGCGCAGACTTCAACCTGAGCCACAGTTTGGAGTTAAGCCCAGGCAATGCACACCTTGAAAATGTACTGCCCAACAGAGCACTCACTACCTACATCAACCGAGCCACAGCCAACCTGCACTACCTGTGATCACGAGAAAAGATATTTTTGTTGTAAGGCACTGCATTTTGGGGTGATTTGTCACACAGTATCATTACAAAATAGCTGATTAATACAAATACTATAATATTATTTTTTTCTCAAGTCAGGAGGGTTCAAATATTTTTTTTAATTAGCACTTTTTATTTATAAAAATTTAGTCTTTAATTTTGTATTTTGACAACCAGCTACATTTTTGTCTGGCATATTTTAAAACTCTCTAGAGGATACATGCTTGAAAAATAAATGCACCTTATGTAAGGGGGGCATGCTGTCAAAGAGGATGTACTGGCAACCGTGATGTTTATATTTTATTTAATAGAGCCATGTAGGCAGCAAGATACTAGTTAATACTAGATAACATTTATTGAATATTAGTTATGTTCTACTCAGTGCCTACATACTTTGAAAAGATTATCAAATTGAATTCTGAGAACAACTCAATGAGGTTGACATTATTATTCACATTTCATGAATATGGAAACTGAAGTGCAGAGATGTTAAGTAATGTGCCTAAGGGCCCACAGCTAGCAAGTGCTGGCAGCTGGATTTCAACTCAACCGGCTGATGCCAGCACCCAATATTGCTTCCTTGGAAAAGTAACTAATATTTGTGTCTGGGGAAGATATTTTCATTATTGGTCAGCAAAAATGTGGGAAAATGGTACTTAATATGAAAATAGCAGAAGAACTACACTATAGCCTCATATAGATTAACACAGAACACTGAGAACATGGAGAAATGAGCTCTTCTGACACTTAAACCAAGTGAGTGCAATGCTGTAACTCCAGACATTTCTTTAATGCTAAGGGCATTTTTATTTGTGCATAATTTTAAACAACAGAAAGTTACAAGAAATTTTGTTTTCCTGAACCAATGAGAGCAAATTTGGGACATAATCACCCCCCCGCATCAGCCCTGAATACTTTAGTATATTTTTTACAAACAAGGACATTCTCTTCCATAACTATGGTGCAAACAAGTCTGAACAATTTTCAATAATATCCTTTATAGCAATTGGGGATCACACACTGCATTTAGCTGTCATGTCTCTTTAGCCCTCTTTAATCTGAAATAGGCAAGCCTCCCCATCCCTGGCCAAGTTCTGTGCTGGGTATTTTGCATCTCTTTCACCTTGTCCCCTTCAATGTGAACACTGGCCTTGCTAAGCTCTACTTAATGGCTTTAGAAAAAAGGAAAGGAAGGAAGAAAGAAGGGGAATAAAGAGAGAAGAAAGAAAAAAAGGAAGGGAGGGAGGAGGGAAGGGAGGGAGGAGAGAGGGGGGGAGGAAGAAAGGAAGAAAAGAAGGAAGGGATGGAAGGGAAGGAAGGAGGGACCAGGGTAGGTTAGTTTGAAACGTTTTGTTCTGGAACTCATTAGCTGATTGAGTTATTTTAATAGATTAATCTTCGGAAAGTAAGTTCCTGAGTTGGCTGCCTCATTATACTCATGCCTCACGTGTCTCTTTAAGTGCAATTACCATAACATTGTAACAGTTATCTGAGTTGGACTTTTATCTACATTTTTAGAGATGAAGAAATCAAGGTTGCAGAGGGTCAAGTTCCCTGAAGTCCCACAATTAGTGGCAGAGCTGGGACTTAAACTCAGATCCAGATATGCCAAAGTCTGAGGTATCTCTTTCTTGCCTTGAAGGTTCCTGTGACCTCTTTTGACCCTTGAGAGCTAAATTGTAAATCCTTGGCTGAGAGATATGCCCTCGCTGTTCCTGTGTTGTCCTCAGTACCCAGTACAGTCCTAAAATCCTTGGAGTCTCCACAAGCACTTGTCACGGGACTGAGAAAGAAATGTCATTTTTCCCTAAGCAGTAATTATTATTATTATTATTTTTTTTCTTGAAACATATTGTAGCTCTTGATGTAGAAAAAGCACCTGGTGTCTATTTAGCCTCTGGTTGAACCTCATTAAATGGTGGATTAGCTTTAAAATGTCACATCTCTTTGATCACACATAATGGCTCCTAAAAGTCAAATGTAGTGATGTTCAAGGAACACACAGAGTTCAAGTCCATCTGCTTTCACCACCCCTGGGCCAGCATCCATCCCTCTCTCCTGGGCTGTGATAATGACTCCAATCATGCTTTCCTCCTTCAGCTCTGTCCTCAAAGTCTATTCTCAACTGAGAAGCCACATTGTTTGTCTTGAAATGTTAGTTAGATCAGACCATTTCCCTGCCAAATGCTCTGAAAAGCCCAAAGGCATCAAGGCCCCATGTGCTGGAGACTTCTATTGTTTTCCTGCCCTGACCTCTTTCTAGTCTCCTCCCACTTACTCTGCTCCAGCTGCACTGGGCTCTGGCACTATTCCTCCAGCACACTAGGTCTCTGCTCTCCTGGTCTTTCTACTGCCCATACCCCTGCCTGGAGTGCTTTCCCCCAGGCCCTTCAAGTCTAGGTTCATTTGTCCCCTTTCCAATTAGGTCTCCTCTCCCCATCCACACACACTCCATTCTCCTTATCCTAATCTACTTTTTATTTTTGTTCTCCCCCGCCCCAGTTATTATCACCTTCTATAGAATTTAGATAGGTATTATATTCATTGTTTATGTCTGTCTGTTCCCATTTGACTGTAAACACCTCCTAGGCAAGCATCTTTGTTTGTGTCATTACCTGACTGATGTCTCCTAAGTACTTAGAAGGGTCATATGGTAGGTGTTCAATAAATATTTGTGAATTAATGAAATATGCTCTTCCCTTACTTGGCCTTACATGGCTACCTCACAAATTAATCAGGAAAAAAGGGAAATTATCTTCTAGTCAAGACTATTAGAAATATACTCATGGAATATAGGTTACTTATGAAATACAAGGATCATACGATATGTGGGACAGACATAGAACCCAGGCTCTTGTTATGCTATACCTATCACCATTTTGTGTTCTTACTGGAGCAGTTAGTTAAAAGAAGGAGTCCCTTCCCCAGGCTAGTGAAGATTATCTGTGGAACTTGTTATAACAGTTATATAGACTAGAGAGACTGAGAACCTCTTAAGATGGTGGGACATGGATAGTCAGTTGGAAATGCTCAGCAGTGCTGTCCTGGTTGCCAGAACCAGTTCTGCTCAGAATAAACTCAGATGGTATTACAAGCATGCCCCATTCACAGAGAGATTATAAGACCTACAAGTTGCTCTTCAATTATGGGGCAGAGAAGACAATCATCTTGGTCTTGTCTTTTTCTAGGAATGTCCCCAAACAGCATACTTGTCCAATAGAGGGACGAGGAAATAATTGAACCTGATGTTTTCAAGAATATGTGTTTGTCAGGGGAGACCTAAGTGTGATGCATGTTGAGAAAAGAACACACATGAGAGAAGAACATGCAACTGTCCCAGATATTTCATATTACCGTAGGTAGAGTGCCAAGTGTTCAATAAGGTACTCAACAAATACCTGCTGAGGGATTGAACTCGGCAGATTTCCACACTGAAGGTGTGACCCTGAGATACTAAAACTTGCCATGGCATATCTTGGTATAAAAATAGCACAGGGCAATATCCCAGAGAGCTATTTTAAATATCACACATACCCTCTTAATAGGTAACATATGGTTCTCCCATATGGCATGTTAATACAAGTACTTTTACTCTGATACAGTTAGTTTTAATCCAAGGATTTCCAAATAATTTACAAACACTATTCATTAGCACAGTCATCCCTGGGGAAGGTGCAGAGCCTCACAGAGACAATAAAGCATCCTGCTTATAATCAATAACGATTAAGGAATGACAATAATAAGAAATAAATTAATATGGCATTTATTTTTAGATTAAGGAATCAACAAATGGGAATCAAGCAATTTTCCCAAAGACTTTCAATGACTTCATGGTGTAAATAGGGCTAGAAATCAACTTATGCCAATGCTTATGGCTATTCTACTAGTTGACCTATGTTGGTGAATTGACCATAGATTACACTAGTTTTCAGGTGTGTACATAACCTCATGTCTATACCATAAATGGGAAAATTATAGTGTGGTAGACTAGAATAAAGTTAGCATGATAGTATTACAGTGAGATTTCTTTGAGCTCCTCACTGTCTTAAACACAGGGCAATATCCAACTGTGCTTTGTCATTAACTTTAAGCCCTAAAATATCAATTTCTCTGTATTGTCATTTACGTTTCTGAATTGAGATAACTGGTATGTCTACACATTTGTTTAAAACAGGAACACATTGTGCTCAATGCAGATGTTAAATCTGAACTGGCAAGAAGAAACATTGTTTTGCTTTTTTGTTGAAGAATAGAAAGTATATTAAAAAATGTTCTTTCAATAGAAGAATCATTCCAGAAATAAAATCAAAAGCTCTCTGGTATCTCTGTCATCAATTAATGTTTGCTGAGTACCTACAAAGTTCAATATTGTGGAGAGGGAATAAATTAGCCTGTTCAGAAGACAAAAGGCCTTCCCTTCAGGAGTTGACAAAACGAAGATGGATGGAGTGGTTTCATGAGAGGCACGAGGTAAAATTGAGGCTAAAGACAATTACACAGAGGAAAATATAAAATTTTATCTCATTTCTGTAAATCTGAATAAATGGTGGGTATTTGAGCTGAATTAAATGAGGAATATCTAAGTAAGTGCTTCAGTTATCCACTTTGCTTTATCCACAATGCTCTTTGGGAAATCACTGGTTAAGGATATACATCTAGGGAGTACAGGTGCCCTCAGGGAGGGTCATTCAATACATGAACATTTTAAGTTGCAAGCAGCCCCACATTATCATAGGAAGTAAAAACCTTAATCTTTGTGTTTCTATCCTGTATCCTCTTTGAAATAGTTGCTCCTTTAGTGTGGAAACATGCTAGTTTAAGTGGTGAAAATAAAAATTTTAAGATTCTGGTTTGGAATTTTTAAGTTTAGGATGAAAACAATGTATGGGTTTTCCACAATTCAGTATAAATGTTTTATAAAAATGTTCCCTTACTCAAATTATCACCCTATAGAGGATGAAAATTGACAAGCATTCCTAAGTGTACTATCAACTATAAAAACAACAGTGCTTTCTATTAGTCTTTTATCTATCTTTCAAAAATGCAAAAATCTAGTAATGGTTTTGTTTAACCAAATGTTTACTTAATAGCTATTTGACATTGTACTAGAATAAATTTCAACATATTATTCCATTTATTTCACGTGAAAATAATTCACAAGGGCAGAAACCACACACCTTTGAGCAGAGAGACCATGTTTTATTCATGTGAAAATTTAGTTCTGGGAAACTGCCTTCCCTGGGACCCAGTGCTTTTTGTCTGGAAGAATCTGGAGCAGTGGTTCTCAGACTTCTCAGTGCATCAGCATCCCTTGGGGGAAAGGGTATGTTAAAATACAGAACTGGGTTCTGGTTCAGCAGAGCTGGAAGAGGCCCGAGCATATGCATCTCTAACAAATTCCCAGGTGATGCTGCTGCTGTGGCCTGGGCACACACTTTGAGAACCACTGGTCTAGGCTCTGAAGTATTGAGTGGAAGGAACAGAAAGTATCATATGATTTATGTTCATTCATTAAATATAGCTACCAATAGCCCATTCTTAACTTCATTAATATTGTTGTTCATTTTCCAACTTCTGATTCTCTGTAGCCACTAGTTGAGTACTCCCTTAAGATTACAGTACTATTTCTTAGTAGAAAGAAGAAATGTTAGACTTTTCATGAAATAAATCTATAAAATGTACCTTTTCAATTTCACTGAAACTATATTAAGCCACCTTATCTTAAAAATGAATGCATCAGTGAAGAAAACGTTGGGAAGGTTTCTTCTGTTGTAGATGCTGTGTGGGTGCTACACAGAGAGGAACAAAGGTGGGAGCCTGCCCTGCCTGGAGCTTACTGAGGAGGCAGTGAGTGACCCACAACCTGGGTTAAATACAATAAACCCTGTGCTGGCAGAAGCAGGGAGGGCTGTGGGGGATATTTGAGGAAGCAACCAAATTCAGTCCAGAGGGTTCTGGGTAATCTTTCAGTAGAGTCCTGCCCCAGCTAAGACCTTTGTCATTGATTAGGTATTTATTGAGCAACCAGTGTCTATCAGTCTCTGTTGTTTAGCGCTGCACTGCACGGTGTGATAGCAGCCAGCCCCATGTGGCTATTGGGCACTTGAAATTCAGGACTTCCAAACTGAGATGTTCGGTAAATGTCAAATACACGTCAGATTGTGAAGACAGCACAAAACAGTGAAAAGTTTCTTATTAACAATTTTTATATTGATTCTATGTCAACATGACAGTAATTTGGCTATCCCGGGTTAAGTAAAATATTGAGTTAAAATGAATGTAACCTGTTTCTCTTACTATTTTAAACATTGTTCTTAAAACAGTAAAAATTACAAATACATTTGTGACTCACGTTTCATTTCTATTGAATGGCTCTGCTCTAGAGATTACTAGTGAGGGAAGGAACTCTGGAGCTCAGCCCAGTGGAGCTGATAGATATTGTAGCCAGAGCCCACAAATCCCTACCATTGTCCTTTGGCACACACCTCTGATTTCTCTGCATTAATATCCTGCTTTTGTGCCCCTTGAGAGGGACAACTCTGAGGCATATCCCACATCATCTCCCAGAGTTCTCCTTCAGGACCCAGTCCAAGCTGTCCACAGGACAATCTGTACCTGTATTTGTTTCCTTCCCTTCCTGGTCTCACTCCCCTTCCTCTCTCCTGGTTCTTCCTGGGATCAATCCTTAAATCAGCTGTTGCCCTGGAACCCTTGACTTAGGGAATACATCTGCAGGACCAACCTAAGCCATTTAAAACCAAATAAGCCCTAACCGGTTTGGCTCAGTGGATAGAGCGTCAGTCTGGGGACTGAAGGGTCCCGGGTTCGATTCCAGTCAAGGGCATGTACCTTGGTTGCGAGCACATCCCCAGTAGGGGGCGTGCAGGAGGCAGCTGATCAATGCTTCTCTCTCATCGATGTTTCTAACTCTATCCGTCTCCCTTCCTCTCTGTAAAAAATCAATAAAGTATATTTAAAAAAAATAAAACCAAATAATTTCGCAATCATATTATCCCGTCTTGATACTAATGGAGGGAAGTACAGGTTGCCAAGGTCATCAGAGGGGCCTTCCTCATGGAAAGGACATTTGAACTGAAGAATAAGGCATTTACTACACAAAATTAATCAGTACAAATTAATGATGTAGAAAAGGGAGACATGGATGCGTGTTACTGGTAGAGTGAGGAGCATGTCCAAAGGTCCCTATGTGAGAAAGATGATGGTATCTTTGAAGACAGGGACGTGGCCAGTGGGACTGGAGTGTAGATGGTGAATGCCACGAGGTGGAGCTAAATAAGAAATATCCAGAGGAAGGGAGTAGGATGAATTGAGGAAAGAAGGACTATTTCACAGGTTGGGAAACAAGACCCAGGTGAAAGTGAGCATTATGTTTGGGGAGTCTCAGTGATTAAGCACTGCTGGAGTTCTGACAGCAAAGGGAGTGGAGCTAGGAGAGAAGCCAGATAAAGAACAAGTGGTATTACAAAGGGCTTTGTACCTTTTGGAAAGAAGGGAGACACTTCCATGAAGGAACTGGGGAGCCATGGAAGAGTTCTCTCACACATGGATGCTTTTGGGGGTATGAACTCGGCAGGATGGAGGTAGGATGGGCAGAGATAAGTGACCCATGTGATTAAAATACTTCAGGCAACAGATAGAAGGGAAGTCTGAGATAAAGATGGCAAGTGAAGAAAGAGAGAACTGGATGAATTGAGGTGATATTCAAGGAGTAAAATCAACTGGCTTTGGTGAGTGGTTGGATGGATGTGTGCAGGATGTGGAGTGATTCCAGCTTCTATTGCAAAAGCTCTGAATTCTCCCATTTAATACCCATCACAACTTCATAGTGCAGGTATGACAACTATTCCACTTTATAAGTGAAGAAGTGATGTCCAGATAGTTTAAATAACTCTTTCAAAGGTCCCAGAGCTAGTAGAGAGTAGAAACAATTTGAGCCTCAGTCATCTGCCTCCAAAGTAATATTTGTTAATCACCATGGTATAATCCTACCTAGAATTATAGAAACATGCAGCCTAGGAAAACTGGAAGTTGGGGAGTGATTACCAAACCTGGGAACATAGGGGACATGTTGGTTTAAGGCACCCAGTAGAGATATACAGTAAATACATTTCAATGCATAGGAAGGGAAGCAAGTAGATGGAGAGGAAAAATAACCCAGTAGAGATCCTTCCAAAATAATATTTAATGGGGGAGGGTGGGTGTGTGGGAAGAGACCAAAAAACTTGTATGCATATATGCATAACCCATGGACACAGACAATAGGGTGCTGAAAGCCTGAGGTGGGTGATGGGGATGGGCTAGAAGGGGTCAATGGGGGAAAAGGGGAACATATATAATACTTTCAACAATAAATATTTAATTAAAAAATATATAATGCATTTCACTTTCAAAATTGAAAACAAATCTAGACATTTGTATGAGATTTTTTAAAAAGTGAAATGTGCTAATAATGTTACTTAAAAAAAAATGTGCTCAGCGGGTTTTGCTCAGTGGATAGAGCATTGGCCTGTGGACTAAATGATCCCAGGTTCAATTCTGGTCAAGGGCACATGCCTGAGATGCAGTCTGGATCCCCAGCAGGGGGTGTGCAGGAGGCAGCTAATCAATGATTCTCTTTCATCATTAATGTTTCTATCTCTCTCTCCCTCTCCCTTCCTATCTGAAATCAATATATATATATATATATATATATATATATATATATATATGTATTAAATAAATAAATAGTTATGCTATTTGCTAAAATTTTGACTTAGCTTCCTTTTCTTTTCTTTTGTGATCTTCTCTGGGTTGTATGTTTTGACTGATGGTCTGAAATAGTTGCTTCCAATATCTGTTCTCTGTCACAAATAAGAAAATATCCTACTGTAAGCCTTCTTGGCCAGCAAAAGGAGAACTCTAGCCTCCTTTATCCCATTTCTGCATATATCCTGTAATTTCCAGATCCATTGCATTTCTGCCTTCTCCTACATGTGTTTAATATCTGCATGATCTCTTTCCCATCAGATTTATTTCCCATCAAGCTGTGCTTTAATAAGACATTGGCTATCATTTTCAATTTAGTGTAAATTACTTCTATTTAATGATTAACCCATCACCTCTCCCAAGACTACTATAACACTCTAATTATCCAGTATCCCTACTTATAACACTAGTTCTATAATTATATACTGAGCATCAAGACCCCCTGGTATTGCATTTATATATATATATATATATATATATCCTATATAATAAAGAGGTAATATGCAAATTGACCCTCACACTTTAATGCTGTCACAAGATGGCGGCGCACACAGCAGGGGCAGAGCAGTGGGGGTGGGGCCGGTGGCTGCTGAGTGCGGCCTGGAGGCAGGGCATTAGGGTGGCACTCCAGGGTGGTTCCATGGCGCATGGGGGGGAGCGGTTCCAGGTCTCGTGCGAAGGTTCAC
Source organism: Eptesicus fuscus (assembly GCF_027574615.1). Classification (NCBI taxonomy): domain Eukaryota; kingdom Metazoa; phylum Chordata; class Mammalia; order Chiroptera; family Vespertilionidae; genus Eptesicus; species Eptesicus fuscus. The sequence continues at coordinate 18,784,385 of NC_072484.1, forward strand.
TAGTATATGTATGTGTGTGTGTGTGTGTGTGTATGTATAGTATCTCTCTTTCCTCTGTGCCAGTTGAATACCTGCAAGCAATGGATCATCTCTTTCAGATGATAATCACATTCTTAATAATCACCTGAAACAATTAGTCATCAGACGAAAGGACTAGGGAAATATTGCCTAAGGTGGCTGATGTTATTTTAGACAAATCAATGTAAGTATCAGAAGCCACATCAAAAGACAAACAGGAACATCTGTTTCTTCTCTCTTGGTGGCAGAGTAGGCCACAGACAATTAAGTATTGCCAGTATGTACAATGCTATAGACATAAAGCACCACGTGAATTCCTAGCTGTACAGTATTTTGGCATGTGCTTTGTGCTTTCTGCCAAATTGGTCAATTTGCAGAAGTCAGCCCTTATCTAATGCACTCTTTTAGAAAACTCTAAAGGAATTCCAGCTGTCTCCTCTTCACATGTTTATTTTTATCAAACATAAAAATGGAAGTCAGTCTGCCTAGTGGACATTGACAACATTGGCCTATCTCCTCTCCTGGTTCTAGGGACAGTCATTTGGTATGTAGAGCCCTTCTCACTTAAACTAGTGAAGCCCCATGATGAGGCAGTGAATTCAGCAGAGAGCAATAGACAGAAACAGCCCAATGGTGGAGGGATGAGGGAGCACAAGCATTAGGGAAGACCACAGGAGAATACTTGCACCACTATAGCGTGAGAAAGGTTTTCAGGACTGTCTATCTTCTTGGCAGTTTGCTTATGGGAATAAATTACTCTGTCTCCCCTAGTTCTCATTACAAATGTCAGATGATCCCAGACATGGTAGGACCAATTTCCCTGTTTCACCCCAGAAGATCTATAGTTCTAGAATGTCAAAATGGCCTTGAGTTTTTTATATTTATGCTGTGAATATTTTCTTCAGAAACCCCCTCAATAGCAGCATTGTAATGAATGCTGCCTTGTGACTACAAACGTCAATAAAAAACATGTCAGGTTAGAGAAAACATGTTTCTGATCACATGGCAATGTTTGGACAAATAATCAAATATGTGCTATACCTCTTGAACCATTCAAATGAGTGGCAAGTGAATAATTTCCTCAACAATCAGCTATTAAATTTATGAATGGAATAATTTACAAGAACAAATAATTGCAGGAAGAAACATTATGTATTCAAAATGAAAGATGGTCCTGCAAAGTCTATCATATTAAACCTAATTAAAATATGATTTTGGTCAGTTTTAATGACACTAATAATGAGTTCTACTAGTAAAAGTAAGTTTAATAGGGTTCAACAAAGATTTAAACCTGCAGTTATTATGATTAAAAAGCAAAAATATATACCAGATTTATTACCCCTTTTTAAATAACTTATTTTATCCATAGCCCAAACTCCCCACTTATGCAAGAGCTTGCCATTTTTTTTCATGTAGCACTTTGAGATAGCAATTTTGTAGTTTGGGCATATTAGCAAAATAAGAAACCAGCACTACTTATCTGGGATATCTGAAACATTAAATATGAACAGCTTTTAATTCCTCCCTTCAGTTTTCATTTTGCCTTGTCTTGAATAAATTCATTAATCATGTACATATTAACATATTATCTTTCATTGACTTGTAAGCTAAATAATATATTGGTATTAATGCTCTGGTAAAATGAAAATGTAGATATTTTAAAAGAATTCCATCTGAGGATTTTGATTCCTGTTGCTGATGAAGACATAGGATGCTTGTGTGTGTGTGTGTGTGTGTGTGTGTGTGTGTATGTGTGTGTGTGTGTGTGTGTCTGTGTGTACATTCACTGTTGTTCGTGAAGCATGCTGATATTAGAGAAGGCAGTGCAAACACAAAAAGTCATGGTATAAGAGGGGATTATTTTTCCCCATTAAAAGCCAAATCTGACATAAATTTCCTAAACATCACCACTGTCTTAGGAAGCCTTTCTGGTGCCAATATTTAGTGAGCAGTGAGGAATACTTACCGGCAGTCCTTACATTCTTCACTCTGCTTGTTGGAGAAGGTTATTGTTATTCATGTGATGGACAGAAATGCAAAATGAGTTCTCTGAGAGACCATAACCCTGCAGGTCCATAATTCTTCTCTGACAGTACCACATTAGTCATTTTAGTGACTTAATTTTTGAACCTGTTTCTGTCTCCCTGAAGGAATGAGAGAAATCCTATGCAAAATGCATCCAACCAGAAAAAAAAGGACTCTCAGCTCTTTACCTCTAGTGAGAGAAATTAGAGACCTGGGAAGGAGACTCTGTTTATCATGCCTGGGTGATATGGAGAAGCACTTCTAAGTATTTCCCAAAGACACAGTGAGCATCTTTCTATGATTATTACAGAGGAGAGGTCAGCAAATTCCAGCCCGCAGCCCTGCTTTTGTGCACCCTCCCTGTAGGAATGGTTTTTACATTTTTAAAGGGTTGTAATAAAAACAAAGAAAAAATATGCAACAGAGGCCATATGTGGCCTGTGGAGCCAAAAATATTTCCCTTCTGGGCCTTTACAGACCTGTACTGATTTCTGTTTTAGGGCAACCTGATGAAATATCGGGAGATGACAGCCTACAAGACCATACATCTGAATGCCTTGTTGAGGGGGACTTATCCTTGTGGCTTAGAGATTAGCTTGATCCACTATTAAGATAACCTTCAACCACCTCCTGTCCACCAATGACATTCCTTTCTTCAAGGCAGCAGAGTCCTGACTCTGACATGTGTTCACTTATTTCAAGACTTCAGATGGTATTAAAAAGGATTTTTGTCTTAAATATGAGCTTAAGTCAAAAGAGGACTTAATATTTGAGGGGAGGGGCAAAGAATACAAGGGCAGAGGCACAGTCAAAATGGAAGAAAGTCTTAGAATAGAAAACTAGAAAATGGAATTAGGGTGATTTTAAAATATGCCCACAAAATCTTAGGTACTCCTCCCTTTAAGAGGTGGGGCTTAATTTGCCTCCCCTGAGTGGGTTAGGGACTTGCTTCTAATTAATAGAATTTGGCAGAAATGATGGTATGTGATAAGTTATGGCTGAGGTGATGATATGTCACTTTGAGATCAGGTTATCAAAGGTTGCCACTTCTGTCCTGAATGTGCTCTCATTCTCTTGGTGCCTTGCTCTGTAGGAAGCTAGCTGCCATGTCAGGAAGACCCAGATCTGCCTACGGAGAGGCCCACATGGTAAACAACTGAGTTCTCTGGTCAACAGGCAGCAAGAAAGTTCCCAGAGCCAGCCTCCCTCAAGACAGTGTGTGGGGAGGGCAAGGGGAGTATATGGACACAATGAGCTAAGTAGACTCTACAAATATTAGACTTATCCTGCCTTCAAGCAGGTATGAAGTTGAGTTGATTCTCATGTATTTATGTTTTTTTTTTTCTTTTTGCAGTGTGCTTTTATCTGCATAGATTGCAGCTTCTCATGATCCAGTCCAGTCTATCAAATCCTTTATATTATGTGGAAACTGATTTTTGAGTTTCTAAGTTCAGAACAGTGGTTTTGTTTTTTTGTGTTTTTTTTTTTTTCAAGAAATCCCAATATTGCCTACAGAGAGTGATTCTCTAGCAATTAAAGATGTTCACTTCAGCACTCTTCTTTCTGTGTCTCTCCTCCACACTTACCTCCTTTTTCTGCTACTTCACCAGTCCTTCTTCTACCCATGTTTCCCTGCCCTGTGCACTTCAGGATATCACTGGCAGCAGACAAGCTGCCTCCCTCCCACCCTTTAGCTCAAAGAGCCATGGAGGTAAAATGTCATTCCTCCTGATCCGATCCAGTCCTCTCATGGGTACAAAGGGGAAACTGAGATTGATGTAAGAAGATCCCCTTTGACATTTGGCATTAAAATGGTAAAGGTTGGTTTGGTCACATTGGTTTTCCACATACTGAGCACATACTATGGTGATACAATGAGAACTATATATTCAGTCTTTGACCTCAGTTCCTGGTATAGAGCTCTTAAAACCCCTGTAATTTTCTGAGTAACAGGAGTGATAGGAGCATCTTTTGTTATACATAATAAGCATTTTAAAACCATAATTGAGTTTATGCTGATGGGTGACTTTTGATGGACTCCAAGACAGCTTCAGGATGGAGGATGGTTGCTAGAGGACTCAACCATGTTATTAGAGGGTTGGTACTTGCAGGCCCAGCCCTGACCTCTGGGGATAACAAAGGGGCTGGAGATTGAGTTTAATCACTAATGACCAATAATCTAATCAACAGCTGTTTAAGGGAATCTTCATAAACTCTCTAAATAACAGGGTTTGAAGACCTTGTAGGTTGGTAAACACTTCCATGTGCTAGCGAGTATTACTCCAACTCCATAGAAGCTCCTGCTTTTGAGACCTTCTGGACCCTATGTACATCTTCATTGGCTGGTCATTTGCCTCCTTTATAATAGCCTTTATAATAAACTGTTAAAAGTAGGTAAACTGTTTTCCCTGAGTTCTGTGAGCTGTTCTAGAAAATTATAAAACTCCAGGAGGGGGGTATGAGGACCCCCCTTACTTTACAGCCAGTCAGAAAAAGTATGGGTGGCCTGGACGTACAGCTGGCATCTGAAGTGGAAGTAGTCTTGTGGGACCAAGTCCTTAACCTGTGGGTTTTGATACTAACTCTGGGTAGAACAAAGGGGCTGGAAACTGACCCTTTGTTCTACCCAACCCTGGGTAGTTGGTGTCAGAACTAAATTATAGGACACTCAGTTGGTGAAGCTGGAGTTGGAGAATTGCTGGTGTGAGGAAAAACCCCCACACATTTGGTGACAGAAGTGTTGTGAGTAGGAAGAGGTCCTAGTAATAGTAACTAGGTACTGTGCTAAATGCTTTCTCTGTATGTGCTGTAGCAATCCTCACTCAACATCTTTGCTCTATCTTTTTAGATAAGGCAATTGAGGCTTCCAAGTAAGTGATGTACCCAAATTCCCACTGAGCAAGTGGGAATTTGGACTCAGTCTGACTATCCTAAAATGATGTCCATAACCTGATTCCCACCTCCTTGGCAGCATTCATAAAGCACCCTAACAAAGTCATCGCTGGTTAGCAGTGGCCAGAAATGATCTTCACCTCCCAAAGTTCTTTGTTAATGAGGAAAACAGAAATGGCTCTGGGGGTAGATTTAGCTGTTGTCAAATAACCACAGCTCTAACATTCTGGGGGCTATTCTCTGCCCAGGAAAAGAAAGATTTCAAAACCTAAATTGTACACAAGGCAGGCAATCCTAGGAAAGGAAAGGGATTAATAGGCTTCCTGTAACTGCAACTACCACATTCTGCTTTCAGGAGCAATGCTTTATTACCATGTTCACTGCTCCCTTAGTCCCTAAAGAACTCTTTCAACAATGATTTATCTTAATTTAACATCCCTCCCACTCTCCCCCCCCCCCGCCAGGGAAGCAAGCAGTACACTTCATTCAAGAGAAATGATTTGCAGTCCTGGTAAATTCCCTTTGTTTGTTCACTTATTCATTTGTTCATTCATTTGGCCACCTAAAATATTTACTGAGTGCCGGGTATTAAAAATGCCATTTCTCTAAAATACTATAAGCCCATCCACCGTTAGAGGTAAGTGTATGTGAGACTTTATGACTGCATTTGTGCTCAGTATATTTTTATAACACACTGTCTGCTTTGACCAGAGTGGAAGTTTCATAGTAAAAGTCTGTTACCTTGGAGATGAAAAAGTGGCCAACCGCCAGTAATAATTGACAGTTTTTCAACATCAAGAGCAAAAAGTGTTCTATAAACTAGAAAAGACACAAACAGACAAGTGCATTCCAAACTTATGTATGTTGTAATTTTCAGGAAGCTGGCTTTTTATTTTTTTCTCGGCTGAAACTTCACTGTTAGCTCATAAGGGTTTATGATTCTTTTTGCTGGAACCTGTTGAAGAAATAATGGCAGACTTACTGAAGGGATAGCAACAGACAGATGGCCTGGAGTCTTTCTACTCAGAGGAAAACAAAATTATAAATCTCTTTAGGGGAAGAATACCTATGGCAGGGAAAACATAATTTATCCATAGTTTTCTGTTTACTGGCAAAACTTCCTTGGCCTGGATGTGACTTGGGTAGATGGAGTCACTTTTCAATTCTGCACTCAGGCTATTTAAAAAGGCATTGTGGCCCTAACTGGTTTGGCTCAGTGGATAGAGTGTCGGCCTGCGGACCGAGAGGTCCCAGGTTCAGTTCTGGTCAAGGGCATGTGCCTTGGTTGTGGGCACATCCCCAGTAGGAGGTGTGCAGGAGGCAGCTGATCGATGTTTCTAATTCTCTATCCCTCTCCCTTCCTCTCTGTAAAAAATCAATAAAATATAGTAAAAATTTTTTTAAAAGGCACTGTGTCTTTGGGATTTTCTTCCTATGCAGGGGAAAAATGGATATTTATTACCTAGAAGAAGTAATAATAATAATAATGATAATAATGTAATAAAAATAATCACGATAATGCCTATAATTTTTGAGTGCCTAGTATATATTTACATGTCAGACTTTAGGCATGTTCTTTTATATATTTGACTTCTAATGCTTGCCCAAATCTGGAAAGTAAGAGATACTAGTTCTATTTTACAGAGGAGAAAACTGAGGCTGAGAGGGACTTAAGGAAGTCTACAGGCCAGGAAGTGGCAGGACTGGGATTCAAACCTGGATCTGGCTGCCACTGTCGCCTGTGCCCTTTCCGCCATGATGCGCTGCATGGTGCCCCTCCTACTGGCTTTGGACCAGGAAAACTTTCCCAACTTATTGTATTAAAATACTCATGTCAAATAATTAAATTTTAGGAAGAATTCTGTTCGAATTAGAATCTAGTTAAATCTTCAGGCATACATTTATTGTGACAGCATCACAATCTTTTGTTTCAGGACTTTGCTTGCAATCCCTGTCCCAGTAAGCATCCTCTTTGCACACCAGTAACCTTCTCGGAAGGCAGCTTTTGATATTTGAGAGATGCGATGCTTTAATCGTGTTTCAAAGATGACTAACTTCCGTTGTCAAAGAGCTAGGCTACTTCGAAACTGTCCTTATCAAACTTGGTACTTGGATATCTAACACTGTATACAGTACCAATGAATGAACTGAAAAGTAAAAACTTCAGGATTCAGCCTCCTAAGATCAAATCAGATCTTAAACCCATAACTTGCTTTTCACAATGTTTCTAAGACCGCTTTTTCTAAAATGCATCCTGCCCTGGCCAGTGTGCCTCAGTTGGAGCATCATCCTGTGCACTGAAGGGCTGCGGGTTTGATTCCCAGTTGGGGCACATACTCAGGTTGTGGGTTTGATTCCCAATTGGGGCATGTGCAGGAGGCAACCAAGATGTTTCTCTCTCACATTGATGTTTCTCTCTCTCCTCTCTCTCTCTCTCTTCCTCTCTCTCTCTCTCTCTCTCTCTTTCTCTCTCTATCTCTCTTCCTCTCCCTTCCTCTCTCTCTAGAATCAATGAAGAACATGTCCTCAGGTGAGGATAAAAAACTTATAATAAAAATAAAATGTAATAAAATTCATCCCGAGGAAACCATAACCTGGACAAACAACACTGAAGAACACCAGTTATCGAAACATGGAGCTGGAAAAGTAAGATTAGAAAGCTAAGCAGATGATGAGGTCCAAGTTTCCCTAATTTAAAGAGTGGTAGATAAGGAAATAGGCAGCAGTTGAACACCAAGAGGGAAGCAATTCCTGTGGCTGCCAATACATACATACCAGGTTTCCAAAGACAAGCTTAACACCCACAAGCCAAAGGATTTTCCAGTGTAAACAGAAGCTCAAATTTCGCCTTTGCCTGGGGCTGCCATTTAAAAGGAAGCCACCCATAAGCACAACTTTTGTCATTCTTTGACCCAATATCAAACAACCTGGAAATGTTGAATGGCATTTTTAAAAGTGAACACGCAAATTTTAAAAGTCTAAGTCTAATTCCAGACTGCCTTCCAATGCACGCTCTCTTAGACTAACAGTACTATTTACTTTCTCTAAGTCTCATTCTTATTAGTTACAGGATCTCTTTCCACAAGTCTGTTTTTTATGGGCACATTCCAGCCACCACTGACAGTCACAACATGCCTTTCTTTTTTATGCCTTTAATTCCTCCTCTGATGTTTTATCGATTCTCCCAGCACATTGATTTTGAAATGGAGAGTCCTTATGACTGATTCAATTCTAGCTCCGAAAGTCTATAAATGTGTATGTATATATACTCTCAAAGACCTAGCCTTCTCTCTGCTTCCCATAATAAACAAACCCAGAGGCAGTATAAGACAGTAGCCTTACCTCTGGAGGGCTAAAGACAACATCTTGACCTAAGTTATGTTTCAGCTCCTGAGCCCTAAGTTGGAACAACCCCCTGCTACTTTCCCATGAAACCAGATGGAGGGACCAGAAAAGACTTCAGAGCTGCCCTCATGACCTGAAGAAGTTGTTCATTACCCTTACCTTACCTTTGACTAATCAGCTCCCAGCATGGCCCTGAAACCCTAATCCATGGTGTCTTGTGATTTTGTCCTATATAATTATACTAGTGACCTGGTGCATGAAATTGGTGCACATTAAAAGGGAATTAATTAGAAGAAATATTTTAATAATGCTATTTGCCCTTTCTGTATAATAGAAGTGTCAGAGATGAAAGAAAATTAGTAAAAATGTATATGAAAATCTTCCTCCTGTCAGAGTCTGGGGCATGCCACGGGAACCAGAGTCAAGTCCTTGCCCACCCACTTGAGCATCAAAATCATGTGAGACCCAGACCCAGCTGGTCCCACACCCATTGGGCTAGATACAGATCCGGCCGGCCCCACCCCATCAAACCCCGCCAGGTGGGGGGTGCAGACTCAGGTTGCCTGCCTCAGCTCTGGGGCAGGGGATGTGCCTTGAGGTCCCCTGGCCCGGACCAGGGGGCCTGGCCTGAGGTCCCCTGTCAAACCCCACCAGGTGGGGGGCGCAGCCTCAGGTCCTCCGGCTTGGCATCGGGGCAGAGTGCATGGCCTGAGGTCCCTCCGCCTGGGCCAGGGGAGGGGGCATGCTTTGAGGTCCCCATCAAGCCCTGCCAGGCAGGGGGCACAGCCTGAGGTCCCCCAGCCTGGTGCCAGGGCGGGAGGCACAGCCTGAGGTCCCCTATCAAGCCCTACCAGGTGGTGGGGTGCAGACTCAGGTCCCTGCTGATTGCTCATTAAGGCTCATTATGGGAACTCGGCCTCTGCTGTGGGCGCAGCCATCTTGTGTTACGGAATCCCTGCCTCCACTGTGGGTGCAGCCATATTGACCGTTATGGTGTGATGGTCAATTTGCATATTCCCTCTTTATTAGATAAGATAGGACACAGTGAGCTTCCTGTTCTCCTGGATGGCACCATTCATAATAAAATAACCAATAGTTCTCCACTGTAATTCTTGGTGTCTAGCGTTTGGTTCTGCTAGTGCCAGGTCAACGAACTCTTTTTGTTCTGCAACAATTTTCATTTTATATCCCTTTCTATTCACTTTCACTTGCCCCTGCTTCTTTTCCATCCTTGGTATTTATCTCTGGTTAAGTACACCTTATTTACAGCTTCTATCCACACCTGCAGTGTTCATGGTGGGACTTTTGAATAATATCAATGCTTCTTTGAAAATACATTTTGATCTGTCATAATGAAGAAACAATAGAAAGGGGGGAATTAATAACAATGTATATTATTATCCATAACATTGTGTCCTCTTAACTGTCATTATCTCTATAATTTAGAAAGCAAAGACACAACAATTCATTAATCAATAGTATTTACTGATAATGGACTGAAGTAGAAATGTTCACTGACCATTCTTCCCACTGACAGTTCTCCTGTTTTTTCCTAGCAAGCCATTCCACCCCAACTCTTGGTCCATGAGTTTTAAGCATAGTTGACCAGCTCTCTCCCCAAACTTTTTAATCCCAGAGTTTTCATGTGACTAGATCTAGTCAGAGCATTGTATGTCCCTGGAGCAGGGATTGGCCTGGGGGTAGACACTTGACCCAAGACTGGCCAATCAGAGGCAATGAAACTCAATTCCAGATCTTTTGTTAGAACTGTTGAGAAAAAAATAAAAGGCACAGTATTTTACTGGGTTGATGAGAGGACAGCTGGTGGCAACCTTTGACCCAGAAAGAAAAGAGTCTAAACTGGAACAAACACAGAGGAAGGGAGAGCCCAGAGATGGGGAGGAACAGCCAGTCCTAATGCTATTATTTGTTGCTCTGATTCAGCATTGCCTGGACTTTTTAGATACTGGTTTGATTAATCAGTTTGATTTGGCTTTCTGTCCTTAAATCTGAGAGTTTTGGTTTACACAAACTTTATGGTGGATTGCTTGTGGTTTCCATACTTGGTTGTGTGAAAATTTTAAAAATTATAGATTTAAAAATATTGATAGACTGGTCTGTGCAATGTCATACATTATGCTCATCACTTAAGGGTCTCAGCCATGTTGAGCTCTGTTGTGTTTATTGAGCATATCATTGCACATGAAAATAATTTCCAAAGAGAACTTTGGTGGCAACTCTGGGATTGCCTTTTAGTCTATATGTCATTTCTTTTGTATCCCTTATCCTTTGAATTTAGTGTTCATATTGTAACCATGACTTAATATTAGCAATATAGTGATCAAATTTATGTAATCTGTAACAAATGAAAGTATATAATCAACCTTGTTCTTTCACGTCTGACCAAATTTTTGTTATAGTTGAACAACCTGCTCCAGAAATATGAATGATGATGCCAGGAAAAATAAAAAATAAAAAAGCAGATATCTGGTTGAAAGATAACATCAGAATGGAAAGAATGAGCCTGGGCAAAAACTGCATATGACCAGAAATTCACAGTTCCCCCTTTCCCATGATTCCCTTATATAATCTGACTGAGGTATCTGAGATGGTAAGATGATTTTTAAGGACAGGAGTCTGCCATCTTCTCAGGTTGCTAGCACCTGAATAAACTTCTTTCTTTATTCACCATATTTGTCTCATGAGTATTGGCTTTCATGGCAGCAGGCAGCAGGCCTGTGGGTAATTTCCCTGGTTGCACTATGTCCTTTCCTACCATCAAAACTGCCTCTTAGAGAAAAAGAACAGTGCCAATTTGACTTGGCTACAGTAAAATACCCATTTTCTATTATGCCTCTGATGGCACACATTAAAAATGAAAATTTCCATGCACAAAAGAAGAATAACTCTTGAAATAATGCTTGGTGCCATCGAGGACTTGATTTAGTGGAGCTGCATAGACAGCAGAGTATGACTGCTGAGCAAAAACAACAAAATTTGGTCAGCAAATATTGAAAGAGAGTGATTTTAAACAGGAAACAAATAGTAAGTCTGAGATGGTATAACTGTATTTCAACCTTTCACAGAACCAGGGACTTTGGAAGAGACCTCATGACCATGTAGATTAAATCATTAATTTGACAGAGTCAGAGACTTGCTATTATCAATCAGCATAGAGAGGAATCTAGAGTTTTGTTCCCTCAACTATACCTACTGTTCATCTCCCTAATCCTGAATCCTAAACCCCATGATTATATAAAATAGATACACAGACTTCCATACTCACATATTCTTGTCTTTGTTTGCTTTTCATTTAGTATTCTCCAGTATTTTCTTCAGAATCTCATTCCATAAGATTTTAACAATACACACACACACACACACACACACACACACGTATAGTGGATATTGGAGCAGACTGTGTTTTCAAAAAATGGCTACAACAATACATATCCCATTTCACATATTTTAAAATGTGACATTAACACTCTTCATCAAGAGATGCAATTTATATGTTCTCCCTTTAAATCTGGGAGGTCTTTCAATTGATAGAATATGGTCAAAATGACACTGTATCACTTGAGCCTAGACCATGGAAAGGGAAGTGGGTTCTAACTGGCTGTTGCTCTTGCTCCTGAGATATGCATCTTGGGAGTTCTGAGTCAATGTGTTAAGAAGTCAGACTTCCCCCAAGCCCCTCAGGCTTGAGAGACCACATCTAGCTAGAGAGATGCATAAGGAGCCCTGGTTATTTCAGTTTTCAATTGTCTTCTCAACCCTAGACTCAGACAAGTGAGTAAACATCTAGATGATTCCACCTCCCAATTTCTAAGCCACTCTAGCTAATGCTGATTGGAGTAGAAACAGCTATCCTGCCTGATCCTACCCAGCTTGCAGAAATAAAAGTTGTCATTATTTTAAGTTAATACATATTAGAGTATTTACTATGCAGCCATAATACTTGGAAGAGTCAACGGTCCCTCTTGCCAGTGAACAACACTAACCTGTGGGGAGAAAGTATTCAAGAGCCTGCCTGTCAGGGTAAGTGGATGTTAGTAAACTAAGAGAAACTTTGGCATTCAGGGTCCAAGATCCCATGGCTTAATATCCAAATGCAAATCCATGCAAAGCTAATGAAAATGTAACAGGAAGGGAAGAAATAAGAGACATGAAGAAAATCCAACTCCCACCACCAAGGTGCATTTTAAAGAGTAAACACTGTTGCTAAGAAAGGAATAAAAAAAGAACAAGATTACAAAAAGGAAAAAGAAAAGAGTAAAGATAGGATGTGATTGAAATGACACTGGGAGTTGGAGTCTGGGTTACAGATGGTGACAGGAATTCCAACTGGAAAGAGACCAGCCATAGTCCCAGCAGGAGGCAGAGGGTGGGAGGAGTTTAATGAAGGGATATTTTAAAAGCTGAATGCAGAATTGAGACATGTAATAAAGGACAGTGAAGCTACACAGGGTCAACAGTGGAGGGGAGTCATTGCTACTCCTGGGCTTGAGAGAAAGTGAGTGCTTAACTGGAACCAAGCAATAGCTAGAGATGGGGAGAGCCAACTACAAGTGCTGTGGCCTTGGATGGAGAAGCACAGTTATTTCTGTCTGGCAGCAAGGGTACAAGAATAAATGCTTTAAGTGATTTTCCTCTTACCCTCAAACCTCCTGCAATCACTTTCCATTGTTCTAGCCCATGCCCATCAATATGGGCAAACATTTGTTCTTAGCAGGACAAAACAAAAACATAAACCTCCAAAAGGCATATATATATATATATATATATATATATATATATATATATATATATGTAATATGCAAATTGACCCTAACGGTGGAATGGTCGGGAATGACCGGTTGCTATAATATGCACTGACCACCAGGGGGCACATGCTCAATGCAGGAGCTGCCCCCTGGTGGTCAGTGTGCTCCCACAGGGGGAGCACCACTCAGCCACAAGCCAGGCTGACAGCTGCGAGTACAGTGCTAAGGATGTCCAACCATGGCTTAGGCCTGCTTGCCAAGGGGAGCAGGCCTAAGCCGTCAGTCAGACATCCCCTGAGGGCTCCCAGGCTGCACAAATTTTTGTGCACTGGGCCTCTAGTATATATATATATATATAGTTCAATTCCCGATGAGGGCACATAAATATCATATATATATATATATATATATATATATTTGTATATATATATATATATTTATATATATACAAATATATATATATATATATATATATATGATATTTATGGTATTAAAAGTTCATGATAGGTGGACATAATGCCTAAAATAGCTCCTTTAGAGAGCATGATAATGAAAATAGTTTGAAAAACATTGGCTAACCAACCCAAAGCTCAAAGGTGAGGGAGTCCAGTCCATGCTTCCCCTTGGTGATGAGCACACAGGCCTTACTAAAATTCTTCCTGATCACTACCTTTCAGATCTCTGAGTCTATGCATAGGAACAGATGGTGGTTACAATGGTTAATCCAGGGAACCATTTACCCAGCAGAACAACTAATGAGTAGATTTAGCAAAATGATTGTCTATAATTGCAGCAAGCCTTGCCATCAGTGTAGAAATTACCATTATCTTGGGTGCATTTTAATATTTACAAGAAATAAGAAATATACACCTACATAATTCAAGGTGTATATTAACCCTTTGCTAATTGGTTAATCTGATAAACAAGCAAAATTTGAAAGCAGGACTAAATTAAAACTTTTAGAATTCCTAAACACCAAACAGATTTTGGTGCTCATTGCTATTAGCATATCAAAATAATATTCTAGTTTTTTACTTGGCCCAGTCTTCACACATGCTTTAAAAGAAGACTGCTCTTCAAATTATCTGAATGTAATCCGGATAATTAATTAAAGCTGATCGTTTCTCACCCAGCTGGTGTGGCTCGATTCCCAGCCAGGGCATATGCCCAGGTTGCAGGCTTGATCCCACGGGGGCCATTCAGGAGGCAGCCCCTTGATGATTTCCTCTCTCATTGATGTTTCTATCTCCCTATCTCTCTCCCTTCCTTTTTCTCTAAAATCAAATAAAAAAAATTTTTTTTAAATATATTTTATTGATTTTTTACAGAGAGGAAGAGAGAGGGATAGAGAGTTAGAAACATCGATGAGTGAGAAACATCGATCAGCTGCCTCTTGCACACCCCCTACTGGGGATGTGCCCGCAACTAAGGTACATGCCCTTGACCGGAATCGAACCTGGGACCCTTGAGTCCGCAGGCCGACGCTCTATCCACTGAGCCAAACCGGTTTCGGATAAAAAACATTTTTTAAAAGCTGATCTTTTCTCATTTATTTTTGGTGGTTCCTCTTTATTGATATCCAAAGGGTATATTCTAGCCTCTATATTGGTAGTACAGCAAGCTTTGAGCAGTGGCAGTGGTGATGTGTAACTTCTGACCATGTAGCTCCATTTTATGAAGTGCATTCTTGCCAGGACTTGTTAAATAGAAAATGTCCTGGCAAAATTTTCTGCCAGGGCCATGTTTTGCGATTTTCACATACAGAGCATCACTTTGTGCTTCATATTCAGGTCATACAAGGAGTGCTGTGTCACTTTGATGGTGAAAAGTCCATATGTCTGCTTGGCACCCTATAAACAAAATCAGAACACATCTTCCTGTTTCTCATAGTCCTTACTAACATAGCCTCCATCCACATCCACCTTTAACTACTATTTCTCTGATATGTGGGCAAAACTTTCCTTCCTATGTGCCAAAAACTCTTGGGTCACAGTTCAATTCCCGATGAGGGTACATGCCCAGGTTGTGGGCTCGATCCCC
The DNA here is from genome assembly GCF_027574615.1 of Eptesicus fuscus. NCBI lineage: Eukaryota > Metazoa > Chordata > Mammalia > Chiroptera > Vespertilionidae > Eptesicus > Eptesicus fuscus. The sequence continues at coordinate 18,799,471 of NC_072484.1, forward strand.
AGTAGGTGATGTGCAGGAGGCAGCCAATGGATGATTCTCTTTCATCATTGATGTTTCTATCTCTCTCTCCCTCTCACTTATTCTTTCTGAAATCAATAAAAAACATAAAAAAAGAAGGCTGGATCTTGCCAGCTGGGTCTTCACGTTTAATCATGAAAATAATCTGGTCATTCTATTTTAGAAAATGTTTCTCAAATTGTGTTCCACACACTTAGCACCCAGATCTATTTTGTCAGTACTGTTCTCCACTAAACAGAATCAAAACTTCCTGAAGAAATGATGGATGTTAGGGCTGGGGCAGGGAAGATATAAAGTGAACTTGAGCATCTGGTTAGCCAAAAAGTAAGGAAATGCTCAAAAACTGATAAGGGCATATCAAAAGGACACAAACCAACCACCTTAAGGAAGTCCTATAACTGATTATAATCCACTGAGCAGAATAGAAAACTATGAGTTCATAATGATATAAATAAGTAGATAAATAAATGGAAAGATCAGTGCAGAATGGGACATTTACATAGTTTAGCTTACCTCCTGCAAGAGACACATTAACTATAAATGGTGCAAAGAGTATCTGGACAGTGAGGAGCCTTTCACACACATGTTAAGGGAACATGGTCAGTAATGTGAACTGAAATTATGGGTGCCTCACCGCATGCCATGAGAAGAACACATTATCATATCTGTAAAGTTTTATAACCTAAATTCAGTCATGAAAAATCATCAGACAGACCCAAATTGAAAACATTTTCAATATAACTGGCCTATGAGCTTCAAAAGTATCAAGGTCATTGAAGTCAAACAAAGGCCAAGGAACTCTTCCAAACTGGAGGAGAGTAGAGACATGACAACAAACGAAATATGTGATTTTAAGGGCATTATTGGGAAAATGAGGGAAAGCAATGGCGTCTGAAAAATTAGATGATACTATGTATCAATGTTCATTTTCTGATCTTGCTCATGTGAGAGCACTGGCCATGTTTGTGGAAAACGCACAGTGGAGTATTTGAGGGTAGGGGTCACCAGATCTGCAGCTTACTCTCAAAGTGTTCTAGAAGAAAACAGTTCTTTTACTGCACTTGCAAATTTGCCATAAGTTTGCAAATTTTTAAAATAAGAAGAAACAAGTACAGTGTACGTTAAAAATGGTGCTCCAAAGATGCATTGCATCTAGTTAAAATTCAGCTTTCTGATTTGGTTGAAGGCTGGGACTGGGGCGAGAATTCACATTTTTAGCATTCACTGTAAGTGGCAGCTTTAGACTGAAGGAATAAGCAGTTTTCTGGAGAGGAAAAGTTTGCAAGCATTCATCCAGCACTCAGCAACACTGCCCCACTTTCACCCACATCCCAGCGCCAGCCTCCCCATCCTTCTATCCTTTCCTCCCAAACCTTGTATCTACTTCGCTTCTGCCAGCAGCAGAGATTGTTAGAGAACAGCAGGGGATTCTCAGGGTGGAGAACTGAGAAATGATTCAAGTGGATCAGCTAGCATTTTTGTCCAAGGAGAATAGAGTTCCCTGGGTTTCTGTGTATCAGTCCTCAAGCAGGGCAATCCCTGGAGGTAAAGTCATTTCCTAAGATTGCCCTGATGGCTCCAGAGTGACAGGGGTTCAGCGGAAACAGGCCCGCTGGAGCAAGGCATCAGGAGAGCATGGCAGGCATCCAGGTAATTCTAACATCGGTGGACCATTTTAGGACTCTCTCTAGTATAATAGGAAAGCACAACTTTGTTATACTAGAAGATTGAAATTTTGAAATATAATGGCAAAATCCTGGTGTGAAAATCCAATATTGTTCAAATAGCAATACTTCTCCTAAAAGATAAAACAAAACAAAACCTGTCTCTGCTGAAAAGTTTGTATTTAATATTTTAAGCTGTCAAGTGTCCTATCGGCATGACATTGAGAAAAAAAAATCACTCTAATGGTTTATTGCTGTAAACCGAGGTTTTCAGCAAAACAAGGACAAACTCATGTGAGTGATGCATTCTTTATCTTCAATCGAAACAGATAAATGGTTAAACACACATAGCCTGAATTACTCATCAACACCTATAAGATTTAAAGAAAGATACTTAAAAAAAATGACTACTAAAAGGCCCACTGTACATGCCATGCTCTTTTAACTGCTCTTTTCTTTTATTCTCTTTAGGAGCTAACTTAGGATCACCTTTCATGTGAGTCCTCTGGACAATTTTAGAGGATTTTTAAAAGAAGTTTCCCCATTTGCGAATTGAGATGGTTGCCCAGGATACTCTCAGAGGCCTATTTGACTATTGAAACCTATGATTCAGAGCTTTTGAATTAAGAATGGAAATATTTACTGGGCATGAAGGAAAGAGATCATAAAGAATCAATTTTCATTAATTTGATGATTATGGAGAATTACAGAATTTGATATCTAGAGGGGACCTCAGGAACATTGGGTGAAGGATTTGATCATGTTCCTAAGGGATGAAAATAGAATTCAGTGTCCTGGTCCTAGTTCAGGGCCTTCCCCACTACTGTATACCTTTATTTTCCCTTTTCTTTCTTTCCCCTTCCCTTCTGACATCCCTTCTTTTCTTCCTACTTTCCCTCCTTCCTGCCTTCCCTCTCTTCCTCCTGGGCTTAGCAATAATAAATGACAACAATGCCATGACTATCCATTGACTGGGAAGTTGCTTATTGAAAATAAACACATACCAACAATAATATACACCTCTCGTGGAGAGGAGAACATACTGGAATCCATAGTATCTAGATCATTTAAAATAATCTTTCTGTGAGTTACCTTTGCTAACACTCTTGTGTTTTCTCTCTTTTGTTGTTACTTATTAGAATTTTTCTTATGCCTGAATATTTTGATTTATTGGAAATTTAGCTTTAGGATGGGCTAATATGGCGTTCCTGGGGTGGGGTGAGGAAGGAGTAACTGGACAGATATGCTAGAGGATAGCAATGGGAATAATTCCTTTCCCCAGAAAGTTTGAATTAAGTACAAGCAGGGTACAACTTCTACTCTAGAGTCAATAGTTGAAAAAATGGTAAACAGACTCATCCTTGACTCCTCTCTTTCAATGCCACATCCAATGTCCACTCTGCTAACTTTCTCTTTAAAACATATCCAGAATCAGACCAATCCTTACTCTTTTTTTTTTCTCTGCTACTTGGTACAAGCCACCAGTACTTCTTACTCCTGTTCTGTCCTTAGCTCCTTACAGTACAATTTCAGCACAATGAGCAGAAGATTTCCTTTTAAAATGTAAGATCAGCCCTAGCCAGTTTACTCAATAGATAGAGCATTGGACTGAGGACCAAAGGGTCCTGGGTTTGAGTCCGGTCAAGGGCACGTACTTCAATTGCAGGTTCCTCCCCAACCTGGGCATGTGCAGGATATATCTCTCTGTCTTTCCCTCTCTTTTCTACTATCTCTAAAAATCAATGGAAAAGTATCCTCAGGTGAGGGTTAAAAAAAATAATAAAATGTAAGATCATGCCCCTTTTCTGCTTACAATGATACAGTCCCACTTCACTCAGAGAAAAGACAAAGTTCTTACAGTGGTCCACAATGCCCTAGTCAGTGATTCTCAAAGTGGAATCCTTAGCCCAGGTCATCACCTAGGGAATTATGAGAAATGCATTTTCTCAGTTACCCCAGACATCCTGAATGAGAGCCTGGGTTTAATATGCCCTGCAGTGATTCTGTTGCACACTCAAATGTGGACCCACCACTCTATTGGATCAGTCCCCAATGACCTCTACAGTCATTCACCTTGACCTTGCTTTTCTTAGAATATGACAGACCCTGCTCTCATTAGAGATTTGGTACTTGCTATTTTCTCTACTAGAACACTCTTTTCCCCCACATAGTTGCTCAGGTTACTTTTTATGTACTTCAACTTTTTTTTTCCCTCTTTCAAATTCAACTTAATAATCAGTGAGATTTAGCATATTTGAAATCTTAACCTATCTCTCTCCTAAATCTCCCCTCCCTGCCACCAACTTATACACACATGAGCATCTCCTATCTCCTCTTCTCAGCTTGATGTTTCTGCATGACACTTGGCTTGGGGTTGCTCATGAAATTTCTATCGAGATTTCAGCCAGCTCTGCAGTCAACCACAGGCTTGCCTGAAGCTGAAGGATCTGATTCCAGCCAGGATGGTTTGCTCAGATGACCTGTAGTTTGGTGCTTGCTGTTGGCAAGAAGCCTCAGTTCCTTGCCAGATAGACCTCTCCATAAGGCTGCTGGAGTGACCTCAGAACATGGCAGCTGCCTTATCCCCCAGTTAATGATCTAAGAGAAAGTGAGGCAAAAAACCACACCCTTTTATAACCTAGACTTTTATGACCTAGAATGTCATATCATTTGCTAGCATGGGATATTATGACCCAGAACCATCAAGGTAAGGTACTCTCAAGTTTCTGACCCATGGAAAGCCTGAGATAACAAATGCCATTATTGCTTTAAGCTGTTAAGTGTTGGAATAAATTTTTAGGCCACAATAGATACATTTTTCAGGCAGCAAAAATACTTCATGTGCCACTATTGGCTTACTATATATTTTATTTTAATTAAAAAAATCCATCAACCATGGCCTCCGCATATATCCTAGAATATAAACACCAAAAAAGAAGGGTTCTCTGTGTGTGTTTCTTCAGTGCCTAAAAGAGTGCCTATACTATCAAGTGGACATTTACAAAAGTGCGTGGAATTAATATGCAGAGAAGCTGTACCTGGGTAGCAGGGAGCTATGTTAGGATGGTTGGAGGAAGGAAAGTGCTGTGGGAAATCTCTGTGGTACCACTATTTTGCACAGCTCAATGGGGCACCATTGAGCTGTATTCCTGGTGAATGAAGGCTTCTGAGATCACAACTCCATGTGAAATTCATTTGGGCCTTGCAGATCCCCTGGGCCACAGTTTGGGAAACACTCACGTAGGAGAACAAGACCAACCACAAGCACTTAGGACAAGACCCAGTTTCAGCAGAGAGATCCTTGGTCTAGCATCTTATAGGGCTAGCAGAGAGTCAGAGACTGCCAAAGACTATGGGCCCTGGACAATGACTGTCTCAGTGGCAAGGTCTGAACTGATGGCCAAAGCCTACCTGAACCAGAGTCCACCTTCTCCTTTTTTTTTTTTAAATATATTTTATTAATTTTTCACAGAGAGGAAGGGAGAGGGATAGAGAGCTAGAAACATCGATGAGAGAGAGACATCGACCAGCTGCCTCCTGCACACCCACCACCGAGGGATCTGGCCGCAACCAATGTACATGCCCTTGACCGGAATCGAACCTGGGACCTTCCAGTCCACAGACCGACGCTCTATCCACTGAGCCAAACCAGTTTTGGCCACCTTCTCCTTGATGTCACTGACTCAATCTGGTGTCCTCTATGAAGTTTTAGATGCGGAAAGTAGAGGTTGAGTAATGGCTGAGAGGGGCGGTTGTCTAAATATCGGGGTACTCTAGTTCCTTGGGATACTTGACTTGAAGAAAAGGAGAGTTGAAATCAGGAAGGAGAAGAGAGACTAGGAGAAAGTCAATTTGAGACAAGAATTATGTGGTTGGGGGAAGGACAGAGTATGCTGAGTGATCTTAAGAGAGAAGAGAAAAAAACAAAACACCTAGTGAGATATGAGATTTAGTCAGTGCGTTTTAAAACTTATTTCTACTTGCAAAATTTGTTTTCATATTAAAAGGACTTCCAAGCATTAATAAACAAGGTAGGTGAGTTTTTGGTGGGAACTCTTCCTTTTGCAAATTCAATGCATTTTGACTTACTGGCAGGTAGTTTCCATATATTATCCTGTTTAAATCTCCCCACAGTCCCACAAAAAAATCAGTGTTTTTTCCTCTATTTAATATGAGGAAACTGAGGTTTAGCAAAAAAACAAACAAAAACAAAAACAAAACCTGCCAGAGGCCTGGCCGATGTAGTTTAGTGGTTGAGTGTCAACCTATGAATCAAGAGGTCACAGTTCAATTCCAGGCCAGGGCACTTAATGTGGGGCATTAGGAGGCAACCAATCGATGTTTCTCTCTCATTGATATTTCTTTTTTTTTTTTTTAAATATATTTTATTGATTTTTCACAGAGAGAAAGGGAGAGGGATAGAGAGCTAGAAACATCGATGGGAGAGATACATCGACCAGCTGCCTCCTGCACACCCCCCACCGGGGATGTGCCCGCAACTAAATGTACATGCCCTTGACCGGAATCGAACCCGGGACCCTTCAGTCCGCAGACCGACGCTCTATCCACTGAGCCAAACCGGTTTCGGCAATATTTCTTTTTTAAAAAAATATATTTTTATTGATTTCAGAGAGGAAGGGAGAAGGAGAGATAGAAAGATCAATGATGAGAGATAATCATTGATTGGTTGTCTCCTTTACACCCCCTACTGGGGATCAAACCACAACTGGGGCATATGCCTTTGACTATAATTTAACCCAGGATCCTTTAGTCTGCAGGCCAACGCTCTATCTACTAAGCAAACCAGCTAGGGCTCTCCCATTGATATTTCTCTCTATACTTCTCTCTTTCCCTCTTTCTAAAACAAAAGTTAGTAAAACATAGTTAAAAAAACAAAACTGCCCAAGTAGGAAGCATAAGTTGGACAATCAAGAGCTCTGTCCACACTCATGCTGAATTGTTTCTCTATGGGTAGGAGGATTCATATGTTATCACCTAAATCAGGACACCTCTAAGAGTGAAAGCAAGCATTGCTACTAATATGCCAAGGACAATAGGCATAGACAGGGATCATTCTGGGTCACACAGGACCTACTGTTATTCTATTCAGGCAGGTGCAGCCTTTTTCACTATGAGAAATCCCTCAGGACTCACTTTCTCTAAGCCCCACTTAAATCCCAGTGTTGGCTCTGAACCAGGACTTCATGGTCCTAACCACAACTGTTTAATGGGTAAACATGGACAGCACTACTGAAAATGAAATAGAAGTTGAGTCCTTCTGCTAATTTGCAGCAGGAGAATGGTTCAGAATGGGCCAGAACCAAGCAGCACAGAGAGTATAATTAAAGCGAGATGGTAACATAGGCTTTTATTGTATTCTAATTTTCAGCACAAAAATGTACATTTTGCTTAAATTCTTGTTATTTTAAGGTCTAGAGGATAAAATAAAGCTTTTCTTCATGAAAAGGCTGCTTTTCTCTATTTCCACTTTCTTTTAAAATACAGCTGGTCAATCACTAAGCAAAGCTCATTTGAGTGATGGCAAAGTCAAAATTATGACTGCCTGATTTTACCCTTCACTGCACTTGTCACAAAAATTAAATTAAAGATCATGCTTATGAATATAATGCATGAACTGCTGCATGGCATTCTGAAAGATAGAATGTCCCTTCTGTCCAGCCACTCACAAAACAGCGTGCCACATGATATTTTAATATGCAGTGAAAATAAGAGGGCAGAGAGAAAATTCCAGCTCGCAGGGAATGCGAAGTGCATTCCACCAATGGTTCATGTATTCAGAAAAAAAAATTTATTAAAAACAATAATAATAATACCTACAATAGCAACATTAGATCCTTCCAACTTATATAGTGATTTCAAGTTTCTAAGACACTTCCACGTATAATTTTATCTGACAAAAGAGATCATTAACATTTTAAAGTGCACAATAGGGTTGCTTGATTTAGCATTAAAAGGGCCCAGTTTCCTGAAGAATGAGCATCACGCATGCAGGCTTGTTGAATATTCTATGTAGAGGCAATTGCAGAGCAAGAGTCGAAGTGCTAGTGCTTTCTGTACAAATATGAATGGAAATAGCACTCATTTCTAAAACCCACTGAAGGCTTTGAAGATATATGTACAGAGAAAATTACTGTTCTTATCTCGCTACTGCATTTCAGAAGCACACATTCTCTTTCATTTATTAATGAAAATATGTTTTTGTTTTATAAATATGAAATGATTCTTGCCATATATATTTTTCAATCACACATACATTTTGAAATTGAATAGTAAACACTCCAAAATCTTCCCCTGCCCCTTCTCTATACCTCTGAGATAATTCCTGAGGTCATTTGGTATATATCTTTCATCTTTCCAGACTGTGCATTATAAATGTAGGTATGCTTACACATATATATATGGGTACATATTTATATATTTGTGGTTATGTGCCATCTACCAGTCATTTATGTTTGTTCTCTCTCTCTCTCTCTCTCTCTCTCTCTCTCTCTCCTCTCCCTTCTCTCTATCTGATTCTTTTTTTTTTTAAATATATTTTATTGATTTTTTACAGAGAGGAAGAGAGAGGGATAGAGAGTTAGAAACATCGATCAGCTGCCTCCTGCACAGCCCCCACTGGGGATGCGCCTGCAACCAAGGCACATGCCCTTAACCGGAATCAAACCCGGGACCCTTGAGTCCGCAGGCTGACGCTCTATCCACTGAGCCAAACCGGTTTCGGCTCTATCTGATTCTTGAATACATGGCTGAATTGATGCTTTTGTAAGGGAACTTCTTAGACACAGGAAATTATGAAGGAGATTGAATCAAGATTTATAAACAAGCATTGAAATCATTGTTTGCTTTGAGGCATTTGTCAATCCCAGATCATCTAGACTCTGGAATAGTGATTCTTAACTTGAACACATATCTGAATACCCAGAAGGCTTTTAAAAGCACAGATAACTGGGCCCCACCTCAGAGTTTCTGATGCAGTAGGTCTGGGATGGGGCACTTGAATTTGTCTTTCTACCAAATTCCAGGTGATGTTGGTGATGCAGATACACGGATACTCTTTGAGAACCACTAGCTAGAGCTTGGGTCTGAATAAGCCACACATGTAAAGCACAGAAGGGCTACTGCTTTGGTCCTAAATATAGTGGAAAATCTGCCTGTCTCAGTTTAGCAGGTTGGAGAGGGGAAAAAGAAGAAAAAAACCACTTGTTGAAAATTCCTGATCTTATACACACACGAATATGAGTTTAAGGACTCAAGTAGCAAGCAAAACCAAACCAAAAATCAAACCCTGAGACAATTACTTTTTAGTTTAAGGAATTCCTAAGTTGGTAGTATCTCCAGGTACCTCAAACAACAAAATGTGAATAACCCAACTCAAAACCCTTTCACAAATAAAAATGCAGGGAATTTGACAATCAAAAAAGACAAAATATAAAAAGACATAACAATGAGTCTGCAGAAACACTAAATGACAGAATTTTACTTACAAAGATTAGATATATTTAAATTCCAGGTACAGGTTATTTTAGAAGATATTTTATGTCTCAACTAAAAAAATAACCAGAAAACATAAAAGGGAGACAGAGACACAGAATACCAAGGACACTTTCTCCTGAAAGGACCAATGTTGTTTTTCTTATTCAGGAGTGAAACCCAGCATTCAAAAGCCCATTAGGGGGCAAGACAATTAGACATGCCAGTGGAAAATCATTCATAATAAAGCAAACCTCATTCAAAATAAAGAAAGTTTTATTTTAAACTTTCTTACAGCTTTGTATTCTCAATTGGTTCTGAACCCTATGAGGGTGAAGGCAGTGCCACTGCTTATCATGTAGAAGCCTGACACTCACACAGATGCTATGCAGTCATGGAGGTGAGCTGCTCAAGATCTCTCTTGAAGGGAATGAAGTTAGCTGACAGCTTCCAGCACCCACACTTTTGGAATTCACTGCAGCATAATATTCGTGCCAAGGCTGCTTTCTCTCCAAGCTGCTTGCAGCTAGGGAATGAGCAAGGGATAGGGACTCTAAAGCTTAGCATTCCTGCCCTGTGCATGGCTCCTCTGATGAGAAATCCTTGCTCTTGACCTCCTCAGACTTTCTGCCTGCAATGCAGACTGAGGCTCTTCCTAGCTAATCCTCCTCCCTCCCTTTTCTCCTTCCACCTACTCCTGCTCTCACTCCTATTCCTCCTTATCCTTCACACACTTTCCTTCTATAACTTTTCTGCACTTCTACTTCATCTTGGCCTCTTCCTCCAGAAAGTCCAAAGCTGACACTGTCAGCATTATTATTCTCTCTATTTCACAGTGGATGAAGTGGGGTTCCAAGAAAGGTAGTAGAATGCATAAGTGTGTTACCCTTTTAGAAGGTTATGCTTGCTCTTAGGCCAGAGGATCGCTTAAAAAATGCCTTACCTACATTTTATTTATTTGTTTTTTTTAAGTAAATTTACTAGAGGCCCAATGCATGAATATTCGCGCAATAGGCCTTTCTTCCCCTAGCTGCCGGCACCACCTTTGCTTTGGACCAGAGCCGCCTTTTTGCCTTTGCTCCGGCCCAGAGACGCCTTTCACCTTCCTACGCTGCCCAGAGGCCCAGAGTGGCTGGGGCATCCTGCCCCGGCCACTCTGCACCTGTGTATGCAAATTAACCCGCCATCTTTGTTGGGTTAATTTGCACACTCACTCCTGATTGGCTGGTGGGCGTCATGAAGGTATGGTCAACTTGCATCTTTCTCTTTTATTTGTGTAGATTGTGGTGACATTGGTCAACATGAACATCTAGGTTTCATGTGGGTTTCTATGCCACAATATCTGTATATTGCACTATGTGCCCACCAGCCAAGTCAAATCTTTTCCTCTCACCTACATTTTAAAGGAAAAATTTGAACATCTTTAAAGCGATACTAGTGTTGTAACAGAGAGACATCTATTTCTTTATAAAACTGAGTCCAATTGAACCTGCTTATTCAATGCCTGAGTACAAAGATACATTGGCTACTAGAAAATGGAAGAAAACTCTAAAGACAGGAAGCATTTCCACCACCCATTGCTGAGGTCTGATGCTGGACTCAGAATGTGTTTGTGAGAAAAACAAATGATCACAATAAGCCAACAGCCATGGCACTGTTCATCATGTATAGGTCTCAACTTCAGCCTCACAGGATTTCAGAACGTTACCCCCAACTCCATGCTTGGCAGAAATGAGAAATGTAAATCACACTGAGAAAAAAACAATTTTTTTAGATTTGGTTTTTACCTTAACAAATTACACTTAAACTTGATTTTTTTTTAAAAAAAATCTTCTCATTTAGGAGAGAGTAAACATATTAGGAAAAGGAAAAGAATTGTCCTGTGATTTTTGGACCTTGACAGCAAACATGACAGTATACACATAATTTAAAAATTAAAGATAATTTTTTTTTCCTGGCCAGATTTATTAAAGAGAGGAGAAACATGACTTACCCTCGCTAGAGTCTTTGGAACTTTCTGGCTTCTTGGCTTTGCTCTTCTTGTGGGGTGGAGAGAGGACTTTTGGCTCTACTCCTTCTGGAAGCACAAAGATTTGAAACATTCTTATTTAAATATTTACCAGTAGAGCTCAACATTATGTTAAAGTTTAAAAACGTTTTCTTCTTAGTAAACCCCCACACACAGTGAGGCCTAATTGCAGATTCATCTGTCATCCTGGTTGAGCTAAAGTTTGTTGATTCTTCTATGAAAATAGACTTACACTTAAGTTCAAGCTTAAAATTTTTGTTGACATCATTAATGATTCATACAAATGTGAAATCTTAAGTGCTGTTTTTAAAATTAAAATTTATAAGGCAACCTCAACTTATTTTTTCTTCAGGAGAATTTGATTTAAAACTTTATGGATTAATTGATAGTTGTCATTGTGCACTTTCACCACAATTTTTTTTTTATGTCTGCAAACCATAGTGCATTTGAAGGAATACTATTGGTATCTACCCAGGAATTAAATTTAAAAAAAACAACAACACCCTGAGATATCCTTAATATTTCTCTTCATTTATTTTTCTAGTAAAGCAACCGTAAGTTCTATCATAAGTCCTATCAGCTCTGCTCCAAAATATCTCTAACATTCAACCACTCTGCTCATCCTTTGCAATCATCATCCCAGTCCAGACCACCATTTCCCTTACTGGGATAATACAATAACCTTCTGAATTCTGATTTATAGCTTTTCCTACAATCTACCACTCTCCATGTAGTAGCCAGAATTGCCTTTAAAACATAAACCACATCTTGTTGATTGCCTGTTAAAAAAAACACACAAAAAACATTGCTCTTAGAATAAGATCTAAATCTAATTTTATGGCCCAGGACAATATGTCATTTGGGCTCTTTCTAGCACTCTAGCTTCATCTCCCCTTTGCTCTTTGGCTTCAGATTATTGGCTCCCTTTGTGTTATTCATTGACTACTAGGCTGGCTTGTGCCTCAGGACCTTTGCACCTTCTATACTTCTCTACTTCCCCCTAAACACACACACACACACACACACACACACACACACACACACACACTCATATGTCTACCTTCTTACCTTCTTCTTACTTTTTTTTTTTTTAATCCTCACCCTAGGATATTTTTCTCCACTGTTTTTTTTTTTTTTTGTTTTTAGAGAGAGTGGAAGAGAGAGGGAAAGACAGAGAGAAACATTAATCTGAGAGAAACACACTGATTGGTTGCCTTCTGCATGAGCCCTGATCAGGGTCCAGGCTGGGGAGGAGCCTACAACCTAGGTATGTGCACCTGACTGGAATCAAACCCAGGACCCTTCAGTCCGCAGGCTGATGCTTTACCCAATGAGCCAACCAGCTAGGGCTAACTTCTTACATTTTAATCTCAGATCAAATTCAGCTCCCAAGAAAGGCTTTCCTTGACCACCTAATGTGAAGAATTCCTGCAAGAAAAATCTCTCTGAAACACATAATTTGGTGTATCTGAAAAAATCTTGTCCTCTTGTTTATTTCTTTATTGTGTGTCTCTCTCCTCTACCCAACATGTGAGAATGTAAGTCTAAGGAGAAAAAAAGTATTTATCTTTCATAATCTTTCTTGTGTCCCTGCTGCCTAGCAGTGCCTTGAGAATTTCATTTCAAATTCTGTTTTATTTTCTCTTCACCCAGGCCTTTTTTTAAGGCCAAGATATAATGGTGCCCATGCCCAATTCTCACTCTCTTAGCAGCTGTGGCCTTACGCCAGGATTCTAAAATTATACTACATGGCTATGGTGACTCACTTTTCCTTTCCCATTTATTAAAAGAGGAAGTGAACAAAAATGCACTTGCTAGATATGCTACTAAAAACATTGGGATTATGGACTACAAAGCTTTAGGGGCACTAGGTTAGGTTTTCTGTGGTTGCAAGTCCACCACATCTAAGATCATTACCACAGGCAGAGTGAAACATTTTGCCAATACTAAATTAGTAACCGCCCCCAGACTTCTGTCACTAGGTGTGAGATTGGCATTGACCCTTCAGAATTCGTTCAGTAAAACAAGAATTGAGATACTTGGCACAGCTCACAGAGCACAGATGCTGGGCTCAAAGGGATTCATAAAATGGGCAAAGCAACACTCCCTGGGAGTTAGACTCTAAGCCTTCCATGTCCCTGAAATTCATGGACCAAGAAGAATATTTCCAGTGCTTGGAATAGAAATTCAAACCAGCATTTCATGAAAGTGGGTGTTTGAGAATTAAATTCTTAATTTTTAAAATATATTTTATTGATTTTTTTACAGAGAAGAAGGGAGAAGGATAGAGAGTTAGAAACATCTATGAGAGGAGAAACATCGATCAGCTGCCTCCTGCACACTCCCTACTGGGTATGTGCCCACAACCAAGGTACATGCCCTTGACCAGAATCGAACCTGGGACCCTTGAGTCCACAGGCCAACACTCTATCCACGGAGCCAAACCAGTTAGGGCTAAATTCTTAATTTTTGATTTCCCACATGAATGGGAATTTCCACCTGAGTTAGATTTAAAAAGACAACGATTTGCCCTCATTTTGAGATTTTAAGAATCCCCAAAGTACTACTACTTCATTGGTTGAAAAAGTTGTAGGGCACTCCTCAGGTAGTCCGTGGGCATGGATACATGCTAAGCATGAACATAATCATCTATGACATTAGTACAGTGTCATTTCATAACCCTGTGGAGCAACTCACATGAAAGCCACTGGCACATATGGCCTCTATGCTCAGATTTCTCTCCTGGCTCAGCAGGAACCACTCTCCCTCTTGGCCTGGGAAGCTAAAGAAATGTTTCTAAAAAGCACCCCATGCTTCTCCTTGACAGTGTATTACATTATGTATGTTGTCTCTGATTCTGGCAGAGAGTGGAAACCTGGTTGTTTGCCATGAGCTTGGCTTTGCCACTTGAGGAACTCATCTCTGTTCCTGGCTCTCATGTGGCTGAAATGGCATGGGTGGCTGCTGGTTTTCTGTCCCTGCAGGCTCAGTGTGGGAACAGTGCCTGGTCGTGTAAATGGAAGGACCTAGGAAAACATTTACTGTGCTAGGATTACAGAAATATTAAAGGACTTAAAATAAATCATAGGCATTTAAGCCAGTCTGTTTCTACCATTTCCCATGGGGGCAGAGCCTCCTTTTGAGGATGACCTAGTCTGACATCATCTGGGATGTTCCTGCCTCTACTTACTATTATAGTCTGGAGACAAGAGCACAAAGTTAAGAATATGAGTTTTGAGATCAGATACAATTAAATTCTGTTTCTAGTGTTTAAGCAAGGAACTAATCCCTCTTAAGCCCCAGTAATAACATTCCCGGCCTCCTAGAGTTGTTGCTTATCTTAAATGAGTTCATGTATGTTGAAGGATTGGCACAAGGTACATGTTCAATTAAAATATGACTCAGCAGAGGTATGCTGGAGCTGACTTGAGCAAACTCACACCAGCTTATTGTACGCATCTCTCCTCCACTCTGACATTCATCAACCTCATGCTTGGTAGATTTAACAGTACCACAGTAGGTGTATTTATATCACGAAATCTGCAAACTCTTCATATTGGGGCTTCTTCCATCCAGAGAGTCAGTTTCCCAGCACCTTACTGGTTTTTGGTATTCAAATTATTGTTCCCTATTATCTACTAGCATTTGTTGGCTGGTTGCTTCACCCAAGTAGCCTATCATTTTCATTAATTCCATTCTTAAAAATCCCTCCAGCATTTCTACTTATATGAGAAGAAGAGGTGATGCACGGTAGAGGGGAAGCAGCAGTGAATGGTCTTGGGAAACTTGTTCAGACCCATCTTGGAGACCAACATGTCCAAATGTGATATCTAAACTGAAGCCAGCCTGTTCACCAATGTCTGGCAAGCCCAGCTGGCACACCATGGAACCATCCAGCACAGAAATCACCCATGATTTCAGCAATCATAGATATTAAGAAATGGAGAGCAGCTTCGAAAGTCCGTTCTGCCTGCATCCTCCAGCCATTAAATGTGACTTGAACAGCTGCATCTAGATGCTGAAGACAAAATCCCCAGGAAACGTGGTGGGACTAAAATCAGACATGGTGATCCAATTAAGGACTCCAAACTGCAAATGCTGACTCCATCCTCGTGGGCTCTGTATTAGCATTAATAATGAGTTCCTCCAAATCACTCAGTGGTTTGGATAGTTATCTGCATCTCATTAAGAAGACAACTCCCTTTGCCTAGAAATGTATGCTTATGGCATTTAGGCAAATGATCCTTAGCAAGATAAAGTCTTTATGCTGGCTAGCTAAAAAGGCAATACTCCCTTGCTGGGAAAGTTGAAGGATTTTCCAAGGATACTTTATGTGGGCAGGCTAAATGAGAATAGCAAACATTAACGTTAAATTCATGGAATGCATTCCAAGACAAGGTGATCACTTAAAGTCATTTTTCAGCATACATTGTTTCCTTTTAAAAAAAATAATAATGAGATATCCTGCATGGGTATATGAATTGACATTTTAATTTAAATTTTATCTTGGCATTTGTGTTTTACAAAAGGCAAGCAGAGTCTTGTTTTAGTTTGGATTGTATCAGAAATAGACACTGAGAAAAAGGTTTGAATGCTAGTACTTAATTTGAGAGATTATCCCAGGAAACACCAGAGGGGAGTAGGGAAGTGAAACAGAAAAGGGAAGGCAGCCAACACTGGGTGTGCTAATGAGCAAGTTCCACAGTAAACAATCAGGGCTCAGTTCTCCTGGGGACCTCTGGGCAATGACATAGAATCTTACTTTCCAACACCACATACTGCCCAGGAGTACTTGAAAGATGGCTAGTCTGCACTGAGATGTGAATGTAAAATGCAAACAAATTTTAAAAACATAGGATGAAAAGATGTAAAATATCTAATAATTTTCATATTGTTTATATATTGAAATTATGTTTTACATATATGATGTTACATAAATATTATTAAAATATTATTAAATTACACCCTCTTTTTTTCCTTCAATGTGACTACTAGACAATCTGAAATTATACCTGAGGCTCACATTTGAGGCTCACATTATATTTCTATTGAACAGTGCTGGAGAGAGACATGACTCTGATGTGTCCTGCAGGGGAACTGATCAACTCATGTCTATCCTTGATTGAGGGTTGCTCCAGAGAAATTAATCTCCTGGTATTTTGAGTTTGCTTTCATGACCAGAGAAAAGCACTCAGCTGAGAGTCACAAGAACTTTCCTCAGAAAGCTGTTGAAGTTGGAAAGTGACAGTGAGTGTCAAGGGGACACAGGTAGGAAACTTGACAGCTGCTGCTACCATCCCCCATCCACCTAGTTCATTCCTGCTCCTGAAGTCTAGACCAACCCTCTGCCTCTAGGACCCTCTGAATATTACCCTGAGGAGACCAAGGGAACTTTAGAAATCAGACGTGTTCAGACTGAAGAAGAATAGATAGAAGCAATGATCAATGTTCCAATGAACTGTTATGAAGAAAAGGAACTGGTGTTATTTCTCCAGGAAGATAGTGAGAGATCAGGGAAGGGAGGTAAATTTGATTTAACAAGGAGAAGGACAATTTTAATCAAACTTTACCTAATGAGATTGGTTGCCTCATAATTTAAAGAGTTCCCTGTTAATAGAGCTGCTCAGACTAAGGTTGTTAGTGATTTGTAGGCAGTTATGAAATTGAATAGGAAGTTATACAAAAATTAGGACCTCTAAGATATCTATTTTCATTTTGAAATCTGGATTTAATTCATGCCTTGAGTAGGGTAGCCATCGGCATCGGGAACTTATACCAAAGAATTAAGTCCTATACCCTTTCAGTATTTGTTAGAATGACATAGAGAAAAGTAATAATTTATTGAGTGTTCATTATGCTCCAAGACACATTTTGGATTTGATAAAATTTAATCCCTCAAATAAGACTATATGGTGAGTTATTGCCCTGAGAGGTGTAAACTGAGATTATAGAGAAAAGACTATTGCCCAAAGTAAAAAAGTGATGTAACCAGAATTGAATTCAGGCCTGTTGATTCATGCATTCATTATCAGGCACAGATTGCGTGGCTACCTCAGTCCAGAGCCTATGCTTTTAGCCACTAGATTTCTCTCATCAAACACTAGTCTTTCTGGAGGAGTTGGCAGGCATCTTAATTTCTGAAAATAAGAACAATATATTACATGTACAAAATGTATTTTCCAAAAATGCCTACAGCAACATTTCAGGTCCTACATGCTTTGCAGAACCTCACTGCTCCTCATCAAGAGATTGCGTCTATTTTCTCTTTCCCTATGCCTAGGTGAGTTGGCTGACTGTTCTGAATAAAGTTCAGTAGAAGCAATGCTATAGTACCCCTGAGGCTGAGTCCTATAAAGGGCTAAGCTCCCTCTGGCTTACTCCCTCTCTCTATAAACCACTTTGGAACCTGGCAGCCATGCTATTAGGAAGCCCCACCAACATAAAGAGGCCATGCATAGGTGTTTCAGAAAACTGACCTAGCTAAGGTTTCAGCATATAGACAATATTAATCACCAGCCAAGCATGTGCGTGAGGAATCTTCAGATTTTCAGACTAGAGATGTTGAGTTTTTCTGCTGAGGCCTCAGGACTGTAAAGGATGTTTATCAAGTCACTCTTGCTATGTTCTGTCTGAATTATTGGTCCACACAATATATGGGCACAATGAGTGGGTGTTTTAGCCATTAAGTTTTGGGGGTGACTTGTTACACAACTCTATTAAATACAACCTTATGTTTCATTTTTACCTTAACTGTCAGGAATCTCAAAGTAAAATTTAATCCTTATATATAGTAGCTCTATTAGCCATAAGAGTTAACAAAACTACTTTATCTTATGACCTTGAACATACATTTCATGAACCTTATTTTGTTTTTTCTTAAAAAAGTAAAATGTACATAATCAATAGAACAATCTTTTTCCTTCCTCTAAGAATAAATGCATAAATTTAATACCTGAATCTTCTTTCATGTCAACATCTTCTCCTTCATTATCACCTATTTAAAAAAAGAAACAATAAAAAAATTCATATGAAAGCCAGAAACACTTGAATTCTCCAATTGATTAATTAAAAAGGAAAGAAAAGAAAAAAAACTTAGTAGAAAAGAGAATGATACCAGTATCACATGATCTCACTCATATGTGGAATCTAATGAACAAAATAAACTGATGAACAAAATGGATCCAGAGACATAGAAGCATGGAACAGACTGACAAATATCAGAGAGAAGGTGGGGGAGGGTGAGTGATGAAAAGAGATCAACCAAAGAACTTGTATGCATACATGCACAACCCATGGATACAGACAATAGGGTGGTGAAGGCTTGACAGGGGGTGGGATGGAGAGAGTCAATGGGGGAAAAAAGGTGACATATGTAATACTTTCAACAATAAAAATTAAAAAAAACCCACACTACCCAAACTCTACCTTAGAAACATACACGTTTATTCTAATCCATCATTACAACATGCAAAAATTATGTTTGCATATATAAGTAAAGACTGACAGAATGCTAAAATCTATGGCAGTTTAACCTTTTGCACTCGGACGTCGAGTGTGACTCGACACGGTTAGCATTAGAGTAAAGGAATCGAGAAAAAAGCAAGCGAGTGCAAAGGGTTAATTTTGGTTGTTTGTGGAATTACATGTATATTTGGCATTTTGCTTTTAATTAAATAAAAATTTTGGCACTATATATGTAATAAACAATTTATTACTATCCCTTTCCAATATGCATTATTCTGTTTTAAAAAAAGGAAAAGAGAATGATAATTCATGAATTTTTACTGTCTTATATCATCAGGTAAATTAGGGAGGAAGTACACATATTAGAGAACCTGGGGTTTATATTTCTTTTAAAAATTGTCATCCTACATAATAAAAGGGTAATATGCAAATTAACCATCACACCGCTACACCCACGATTGGGCCAGCAGGAGGCGCGGGGGCGGGACTCGGGGTGGCCAATCGCGCTGGCAGGAGGAGGTGGGAGCGGGGACTCGCGAGTGATCCCTGGCAAGCTGTGCCGGCTTGGGCTGGGGGTCTCAGGCCGCCAGGCCTCGCCCCCAAGCCCCGCAATGGCTCACCTCATCCCCAAGCCGCGCGATGGCTCGCAAGCCACGCCGGCTTGGGCTGGGGGTCTCAGGCCGCCAGGACCTCGCCCCCAAGCCGAGCCGCTTGGGCTGGGGTCTCAGACCACCAGGGCCCCGCACCCAAGCCACAGGATCCCCTGGCCGTGAGGACAGCTTGGGCTGGGGTCTCAGACCTGCAGGGCCTGGCACCCAAGCCACATGATCCCTGGCCGAGGCGGCTGCCTGGGCTGGGGTCTCATGCCTGCAGGGCCGGGCACCCCCACTGCATGATCACCCAGCCAGCAGCAGCAGCCTGAAGCGGCAGGGTGGTGCACCCCCACCAAGCTATCTTCAGGCCAGTGAAGGCAGCCTGGGCTGGAGCTGCACACCCCCACCGGGCTATCCACAGCCAGGCTGAGATGGCAGCCTGGGCAGGGGTCTCAGCTTGGCTGGGCTGAGGCGGCAGCCTGGGCTGGGGTCTCAGCCTGGCCAGGGCCCCATCCCCTGCCAGCAGTGGCAGCCTGGGGTCTCAACCATTGAGTCACACCAGCCAGGCAGATATGGAGGAATCTTAAATGTTTCTTTTTTAATAATATATATTTTATTGATTTTTTACAGAGAGGAAGGGAAAGGGATAGAGAGCTAGAAACATCTATGAGAGAGGAACATCAATCAGCTGCCTCCTGCACACTCCCCACTGGGTATGTGCCCCCAACCAAGGTACATGCCCTTGACCAGAATCGAACCTGGGACCCTTGATGCTGCAGGCCAATGCTCCATCCATCCGCTGAGCCAAAACAGTTAGGAGTGTCCAATATGCTAAAGAAAAAACCTTATCTAATAAAGAGGGAATATGCAAGGGAGGGCATTTGGGGGTGACCGGGGTATCAGGGGCTGGCAGCGAAGTGATTAGGGGGTGATCAGGCTGGCAGGCAGAGCAGTTAGGGGCAATCAGGAAGGCAGGTAGGCGAGTAGTTGGGAGCCAGCAGTCCTAGATTGTGAAAGGGATGTCTGACTGTCTGAAGGCAGTCGGACATCCCCCAAGGGGTCCCAGATTGGAGAGGGTGCAGGTTGGGCTGACACACACACACACACACACACACACACACACACACACACACCCGTGCACGAATTTCGTGCACTGGGCCTCTAGTATATTTATAACAAGCTATATATGCAATAATTTGTTTTTGTTATAAAAATTATGTATGCTCACTGAAATAATTTCAATTCCTAAAAAATAAAACTCACAGATTTTAAATACCACATTTTCTGCATTTAGTAAAGATATTCATGCTCACCTCAAATACCTGAGAAATGTGGGCATCACCACTTAGTTGTAGGTCAACATAGTGACCAATCCCTGACTGCTACACATCTAAATCCCCACCTTTAACTATGTGCTCTCACATGCCCCACCAGTTTCTTTTTTTTTTTTTTTTAAATTTAATAAATATTTATTGTTCAGATCATTACAATTATTCCTCTTCCCTGCCCCATAGCTCCTCTCCACCTGGTTCCCACCCCACCCTCTGTCCTTACCTCCCCCCCGCCGCCGTCCTCATCCATAGGTGTACGATTTTAGTCCAGTCTCTTCCTGCACCCCCCACACCCTTTCCCCCCCTTTCTATGCCCCTGATTCTATTATATTCATCAGTTTATTCTCTTCATCAGATTTTTTTATTCACTTGATTTATAGATTCACTTGTTGATAGACATGTATTTGTTGTTCATAATTTTTATCTTTACCTTTTTCTTCTTCTTCTTCTTAAAGAATATCTTTCAGCATTTCATATAATACTGGTTTGATGTTGATGAACTCCTTTAGCTTTTTCTTATCTGTGAAGCTCTTTATCTGACCTTCAATTCTGAATGATAGCTTTGCTGGGTAGAGTAATCTTGGTTGTAGATTCTTGCTATTCATCACTTTGAATATTTCTTGCCACTCCCCTCTGGCCTGCATAGTTTCTGTTGAGAAATCAGCTGGCAATCGTATGGGTGCTCCCTTGTAGGTAATTAACTGTTTTTCTCTTGCTGCTTTTAATATTCTCTTTGTCTTTTGCCCTTGGCATTGTAATTATGATGTGTCTTGGTGTGGTCCTCTTTGGATTCCTTTTGTTTGGGGTTCTGTGTGCTTCCTGTACTTGTAAGTCTATTTCTTTCACCAGGTGGGGGTAGTTTTTGGTCATTATTTCTTCAAATAGGTTTTCAGTATCTTGCTCTCTCTCTTCTTCTGGCACCCCCATAATTCAGATGTTGGTACGCTGAGGTTGTCCCAGAGGGTCCTTACACTATCTTCAAATTTTTGGATTCTTTTTGCTTTTCTGGTTGAGTGTTTTTTGCTTCTTTGTATTTCAAATCTTTGACTTGATTCTTGCGGTCCTCTAGTCTGCTGTTAGGTCTCTGTATATTTTTTATTTCAGTCAGTGTATGTTTAATTTCTAGTTGGTCCTTTTTCATATCCTCAAGGGTCTCGCTAAATTTATCGGCCTTTTCTAGGAAATTCTTGAAAAATCTTATAACTGTGGTTTTGAACTCTATATACAGTCATTTGCTTTCCTCCATTTCTTTCATTTGTGATCTGTTTCTTTGTCTTCGCATTTTCGCTGCTTCCCTGAGTTGATAGAGTAGCTTTGTGTGGTAAATGTCCTATATGGCCCAGTGGCTCAGCCTCCCCCAGTTACCTGAGGTGGACACTTTTGGTGCACCCCTTTGTGGGCTGTGTGCACAGCCTTGTTGTAGTTACATCTTGATTGTTGTTGGTATCACTGGGAGGAATTGACCTCCAGGCCAATTGGCTGTGAGGATCAGCTGTGTCTAAGCTGGGAAAAGTTCTGTGCTGGAGACACCCTTATGGGAGAAGACTTGCAAAAGCCTCTGTGCTCAGCTTGGATGGGGCGGAGTCTCAGGGCGGAGCAGACAGCCTTGGCTTCCCATCAGCCCTGCCCTATGAGGCCCCTGCGTCTCAGTAATGGCTGTAAGCACCTCTGAGAGAAAGTCGCCCTTGAGTTTCTCCCGCTGCCAAACCGTCCAGCCTCTCCCCGAATGAGTCTGAGTTCCCAGAAACTCGCCCGGAACTGGAGTTCAGCACAGTCAGGAGCTTTTGTCTCCCTCCTGCTTTAGAACACCAGCCATGCACTCAGCCGCCTGTGCAGTCAGCCGCCTGTCCTCTCCGTGCGTGCATGTGTCTCTGTACCTCAGCCTTTTGCAGCTCCTCTGAGTCCCAATGTGCTTTCCTCTTTCCTTCTAGTTGTAGAATTTCCACTAAGCCAGCTTTCCTGTGGTTCTGAATGTTGTCCGTTTTGTCTTTTAGTTGTAGTTTTGATATTGTTGTGCGAGGCAGCAGTTTAGGTGTTTACCCATGCCACCATCTTGGTTTCTCAAAAATCTTCCCCACCAGTTTGACCACTCCCATTTAACTCCCCTCTTCTCAGTGCCCAGTGCAAACGCCTTAAACTGGATAAGGACATGTGCTTCCTCTGTACTCTGGATGACCTATTTGCTGTTTTGAACTTTTGTGTTGTTCTTACGTATTCCTCACATCTAGTCAGTGCCAAATACTGTCCATTTCCATGTTTCCTCCTTTCTACTCACATATTGCAACCCAAATTCAAACTATCAGTGCCATTTGCCCTACTTGTATTATGATTTCCAAACTGGTCCTCTGTTCTTGCCGCTCCTGATTCCAATTCCTATAACATGTAGCTGCAAAATCAATCTTAAAGTACAATTCTGATCTGGTTCACAACCTTTCAGTGCCTCTTTTTTTGTCTAATGAGAAAAGTTTAGGCTTTTTGGGGTAACACTCAAGGCCAAGATATCTGGTTCCAACCAGTTTTCTCAATTTCACCACCCCTGTTCCACTCAAGTATGTATGTCACCTACATACTTGACAACACCTGAATCTTCTCTATTTTCTCAGGGATTCCTTTAGCTTCCTTTACCTGCCTCAGTCTCAGAAGCAAGGGTCTGCTCCATTTCTCCACTCTCATCCTTCAAGGCCAAGGCTGAGGTGTCATAACATTTGCTCAAACCAAGTTTGAATGAATAATATTATCTTTGGCATATCTTATTTTTATTGCTGTCAACATGTTAATGTTAAGGACCTTTGGGTTTAGGTCTGCATACAGGTTCCTCCACCCACCCATTCTCTAGGCATGTGATCTTGGAGAAGTTTCCAAACCTTCCTGAGCTTCAGGTTCATCAGCCAGAAAGTGGGAAATAATACCGCCTCCTTTATAGAGCTGTAAGAATTCAATGAGATAATGCCACATAAAGCATTAGGGCTGCTACTGAAACATGATCAAGTGCCAAATAATAGCTTTTATTGCCATCAAATTCTACAGTTACTAGTTAATATATCTATCTTCCAAATGTTCATATCTATATCATAAGTTCTGCAAAGGTAAAGACCATGTGTTATGTTCCTTTGTATTTTGTGGCACCTAATGTAATTAATTTTATACACTAGAATCAATAAGGAAATTTTCACTGGATTAAATTTCTGTTATTTCCTATGTCGCTCCTATATACTAGGAAAAGATGTATCTACTAGTATGTGATGGTCAGGAAACAATGAGGACTCAGTAAAGAGTTGCAATTTCCTTCTGGCTGTGTTTTATAATATAGTAATTTTTAGTCAAATTTATTCAATATGGCACTCTTCTTAGTGTTAATTACAAATAAAGATTAGAGGTATATTAGTCAGTGGAAATGGAAAGTGTATTTAATTTGAGGTTTTAGAAAGGTAATTCATGATAACCATTATTAGCTTTTTAAAAAATAAATCTTTCATTCAGCTGTTGGAAACATTAGTGATTTCCTATATAATTTCTTCCTTTAATTTTTCCTATGAATACAGTTTTGGGAGAGAGAATACTTATTTCTTAGAAATATAATTTTCTAACTAAATTATTATAAAAATGTTATAAAGAAAACTCTTTACAGATTCTTCCCTAAACTTAATATATTTACACAGAACTCTATTTTCAGAACCATCTAAAATCTCTATGACGACAGACTCCCTGGAATCTCAGAGTGGGGTGAGAAAGAGTCTCTACAGTTTCTAGGAAAAGAAAATGGAAGAGTCCGATATTTGTTTGCTTGTCACCCATGTATCCTATAGTCTACCTGGAAAACACTCATTGGTGATCTATTGTGTGCAAGGCTTTGTGCTTGTGGAAACAAAAAATAGCGTGATGAATCAGACTCTTAAGCAGTTGTCTAGAAAGTTATCATTAGCAAGGAAACTAGAACATGAAGATACATTTGAACATATGGTAGAGAGTTGTCAGTGCCATTACGAAAGATGTCAGAGAATGGATAGATGCTTCTATTGGACTACTTGGAAGGGTTCTTAGAAAACGTGACATCAGAGCAAATATTTCAACTTTATAGACTGTACTAATAGCATCATCCCCAGAATTATCCCACTGTGATGAAGGATCAGATTTGGTGTTTTCATTCATTCATTCATTCATTCACTCACTCATTCATTCATTCCAGTCATTCTCTAATTCATACATATAGTAGTTAAGTATATTAATATATCCAGGACTCAGACTGTTTGTGCTTACTTTCAGGCCCAACTATAAATAGCTGTATAATCTTGGGCAAATTCTTTAAACCTATGTCCCTTAGCTCCTCATCTGGAAAATAGGCATAAAAAGGTACTAATATTCTAGAGTTGGTAATACATGTGCAATGTTTACACAGAATGAACATTCAATAAATATTGGCTTTCACTGTTAGGATGTCATTATTATATTACTTTTACTACTTAAATAACCATTTATGGACCAATACCACTTGCCAGAACGATGCAAGGCCCTGAAGCAATGGGTTTACAATTCCTTCCTTCAAAGAGCTCCCAAAGAAGTGGGTGATACAGAAAATTAAAACAATAATCAGAAGAGAAAGTAACAGAGTCTCTGGTGCAGGAATGCAGAGGTTCTACTGAGAAACAGACATGTGGCCACTAAGTCAGAGACAAAGTCTGTGAAGGCTTTCCAGAAGAGGTGAGGCTTAAGCAGAATCCTAAAAGGTGAGAATTAGCTAGGGGGAAAAAGGCTGCAGTAGATTCCCAGCAAATGTGGATGCTCTGTCTACTCCTCCTTGTTCCTTGATGCTTCAGTGATTGCCAGTCTGACATCCAGCCACCAGCCACTGGGTCTCTTTGCCTGAGGTTTTTCTTTGGTTTGCTTGAATCTACTCAAGAAATATAAGGGGGATTTTCACACCCCAGAGGGCATCCTATATAATAAAAGCCTAATATACAAATTGTCCCCTCAACTGGGAATTCGACTGGGAGTTCAACCATTTGCTATGATGTGCGCTGACCACCAGGGGGCGGCATGGAACATGGCAGGCATCGGCAATAAAGCGCTGGCAGTGGGAGGCAGTGGAGGCACTGCTGGCCCTGATGGGCCCTGACGAGAGCGGGACCGTGGAGGGATGGTGGGACAGGTGAGTGGGAGGTGCCAGGCCAAGGCGGGTGCAAACGGGGCCCTGGACACCCTGCCAATCACCCCACAGATGGTGACCAGAGGTGGTAGCAGGGGGCAGGACAGCCGCCCAGCTCCCAGGTGCTGAGGAAGCCAGGTGGGGTCTGATTGTCCCGCCAATCACCCTGCAGACGGCAACCAGCAGCAGCTCTGACACTTCCATTACAGAGAAAGGGCAAATAGCAATATTAAGATATTTCTTCTAATTATTTTCCTTTCAATGTGCATGAATCCGTGTACCAGGCCATTAGTTCTTTTATAAATGACTGACAAGAGTTGCATATAAGTACTCCAGCTCCCATGCTTCTTGGTAGGCTAATTCAGAAGCATGTTCTATACTGTTTACCAGAGTCTCCTCCTTCTTAGCCTTGGAAATGAACCCCAGTTGTCCTGTGGTAATATGCTTGTAACTTAACATTCCTGCCTTCCTTCGCTTTCCTGTCTTTCTTCCCCATTCCTCTGATGGTATTTCCTGGGATCATGTCTCAAATAAATGACTCCCACTTGAATTACTATTTCAGATCTACTTCTGGGGGGACCCAACCTAAGACAAGGGTAATTGCACTCAAGCAGAGGGAAAAGCAGCTGTAAGAAAACATGAATATCCATAGTCAAGATGCTTTTAAGGAAATAAAACTAGTTCTGAGTGACTGGAGGGAGGAGTTATAGGAGAAACTAAGGATAAACTGATCTGTTCTGACTGGATAATGAAGGATCTTCCATGCTGGGTATGATGGTTAATTTTATGTATCAACATGACGAGGTAATGAGGTGCCCCATTATGGGGGGCCAAGACACTTGACAAACATTCTTCTGAGCATTTCTGTGAGGATGTTTCTGGTTGAAATTAACATTTAATCAGTAGACTGAATAAACTTCTGCTAGAGTTCCTTTGTGCTGGGACACCAGATTTTTCTTGCCTTTGACTCTTATTGAAACATCTGGTTCTCCTGGGTCTCAAGCCTGCAGGCATTTGGATAGAAACTATATAATTCCATCTCCTGGTTCTTAGGTCTTTAGATGTCTACTAAAACTACATTCATCACATCTCCTGGATCTATAGATTGCCAACTACAGATTTTGGGACTTGTCAGCCTTCATAATTGTATAAGCCAATTCTTTACAATAAACAAGAGGCCTGATGCATGAAATTCGTGCATGGGAAGAGTCTCTAGGCCTGGCCAGCCATCAGGGGTGATCTGTGAGGTGACCGGTGGGGTAATTGGGGGACCCTGCTGGCACCCGCCTTGGCTGGCCTGGGGCTTGTGTTCTGGGGGCAGCTCCTGTGTTGGGCGTCTGCCCCCTGGTGGTCAGTGCACATCATAGTGACCGGTTGTTCTGCCGTTCGGTTGATTTGCATATTAGGCTTTTATTATATAGGATATCTTTCCATCTATCTATCTATCTATCTATCTATCTATCTATCTATCATCTATCTAATATATCTATATATATGCTCTTGGTCCTATTTCTTGGTAGAATCCTGATTAATACCCCAGGTTGAAGTATTTAAACTTTATCTTGAAAATTAAACAACTCTGAACAGAAGAATGACATGCTATCTCTTGAGAGATAACATTTTATATGGCACAAATTTACTAAAAATCTACAAAACATATGGAATTATTTGCATTAAAAATAAGCATAGAGTATTTTTGGTCTACAAAGCATCTAATGTGCTATTACTTATTAATGAAATCCACTTTAGTTCAACATTATTTTATATAATGTGTTCACTTGCCATATTTATGCAACACATTTCTAGCAAGAATTTGTTTTTCTAACTCAACAAGGAACCAAAAAGAAAATATATAATAGAAGATGCTAGCCATTATATATAGGAAATCATACCATTCAAAAATTGGAGCAGTTAGTAGACTGATGGAGGATGGGCACAGAGCCACTGCCCTTTTTAATAGTTCTTTAAGCATCATACTTATTTTTTAGAGCACAAAAATGAAACAAAAGGTTATTAGCCAAAGTGATGCAGATATCATTTCAAAGTACAGAGTAGTCTATCAGATGATATTGTTCTGTTTGTTCAGAAATCCAATTCCAGGAAATGCCTTCCCTTCCTAGGCAGAGACCACCCAAAAGCTAAAAGCTCTATTTCATCTTAACATCATTGACACCTCTTTGATGTTAATTTCATCAATAGAAGCTCTTTTTTATTAACAGCACCATTCTTTTAGATTACACTCTTGAGTTCTGCACAAAATGTGCAAATATAAATGAAGTTCTTATTTTGATCAAAAATGTGTGAAAGAAGGTGTTTGGCCAAAGAACTATACGTATAGCCCACAGACAACAGTGTGTGGTGATGGCCAGAGGGAGGGGTGGCAGGGGCTGGGTGGGGGTGGTGGTGGGGAGATGAGGGGTGTCTGTAATAGTTTCAACAATAAAAATAATATAAACATACAGTATCTGGTACATACTGTGATTTGTGTAGGTAATCATCTTAGGTATTACTGAAATTGTTATAATTTTTATTTTAAAAATAAATGTGAAAACCGACTAATTTTCTATGAATAACCATTTTTCAGTAACAGCTAGCTTCATACACTTCAGAAACCCTTCATACGGAAGTATCTAATGCGCTTTGAAGTAAATAAAGCTACTTTACCTTCTTTTATGAAAGAGTTAATATGAAAGTTTGTTGTCTTAAAGATACCCATCTTTAGAGCAGTATATCATTTCCCAATAAGAATTAGTCTTATACTTCTTTGTAAAACACCAAATATCATGGATTTTGCCATGAATTGGGTTTGCCTTACTCCTTTACTCAGTGAAAGTTTGAGAATTGCTGGTCTAAAAACAGCTATGTTGTATCACAATTATTGAACTATTTTGCACTGAATAAAGTTTCTTTCTTTACTGCACTCTGCCCCTCCCCCAAAAAAAATCTTTAAAAGGTCAGTATCAAATATTCTAAAATAAATAAATAAATAAATAAATAAATAAATAAATAAATAAATAAATAAGCAAGCTGATATTTGTGTGCTGGAGGAGAATCTTCTAGAAACAGTAGATGTCCCACTGTTTGATATCCAAGCTGAGCTAACTTGTGATGTATAACCAACATTAATGCTGGTAAGGGTATGTCCACATCACACAATTCCTGGGATTGAAGAAGTTATTCTCTTCATAAGATAGTATATACTTTCTTCTCTACTTGAAATCACCCAGCTACCATGCAGCTTGATGGTGCGGTTATCAGGGACCCTTAGGTTGACTAAGGGCCAAGTACATGGTTAGAGCGTAGCTTCAAAGGGACCTGTAGGTTGCAGGGAAAAAGAGTGTGTACTGAAGGAAAGTTACCCAAATGGGCTATTAAGGCAGGCTCTCCACTTCCAAGAAAATAACAGGACAGGCACTTGAAATAGATCATACAATTTCCTATCAAAATTTCAGGGACAGCCACACATATGGGCAGGCCTGCCAAGAAAAATAATTATAGTGATCTTGTGGCTTTTATTTCACGTGCTCCCAAATCCTTCTTTCTCTTAAGGTTTAATTTCATACCACAGGCTTCTTCTGTAGTCCGTTTGTTTTTTGTTTAAATAATTCATTACCAAGGGTTTCTAGGAGCAATTTGCACTTGCAGAGAAAGGAAATATTCATAAAAATAAAGTGCTCCAAGCTTTTTAGGATTTCTCTGAAGTAAGGAAGTTGTTGGTATTCTCATGGCTTCTTGGCAAACTTGACAAAGCAGAAATTCCAAGCAAAGAATGACTGATCCCTCACAGAGCATGGATCCTGCCATTAGGTTGAAAACCTGGACTCACTAAATCTAACATTTGCTAAATTCACTTTATGCAAGGTAATTGACAGGGCTAGAGGAAATTTTTCAAGAATCCAAAGCCACGTATCAACCCCCAACCCCCGCCTCAACTGGTCCTTGGCTGAGAAGAACACTCAAATCTCATGGATTTATAAATCAATCAACCAATAACAGGTACTGCTTAGAACACTGCATGGTTCTGTGGCTTCTGGCTTAGCCAACCAGGCACATGATGATAGCAGTTATTGAGATAAGGGATTCAGGAGGAGGAGGTTGGGGTGGGGGAGATTTTGAATTTAGTTTCAGATGTGTTGAATTGGAGATGCCTGAGGGACTCCCAGCTGGAGATGACCTGTGTGAAGGTGAGTATACCAGAGAGGAATTTAGGTAAGTTAAAGGCTGCAAAGAGTCATATCAAGTCATGTGATCAAATATGCACTGGTTTCAATAACTCTGCTCCACCCATAAAAAAGGTTCCTATAACCTCAATGAGGACAGAGTGAGCTAGATGGTGATACTGGCAGGATTGCTGTGGATTATGCAATGAATAGCAAGTAAAGGAGATAACTCTTCAAAGACATGTGGCCAAGAGTGGAAGTTAGGTCTACACATATCGTGCAATATTAAGTGGAAGGATTTTCATTTACTTTGTTATTTATTTTTATCTTTATTTTTACTTCTGTGTCTTATTAGAAATTATTTAATTCATATTATTTTCCCCCTGGATTTGCCTGAATGTTTTCAACTACAGAACTGAAACCAGAATGTTTGAAGGATCTTTTAGAAGGACCCAGCAGGGGTCTCTGTTTAGATTCTCAGGGCATTCTCGCTTCTCCAAGCAGCACTTTTTCTTGTCTTTATTTTTTTCAGAATTTCCTAACTAGATCAAACTGCTTAGTCAATGAATGCTCCTGTCTCTAGGTCTTTATTTGTTCTGCTGTTTATGAGCATTTGCTACACACATTGCACATTTCACGATTTTGAAGGGACAGATTACTTTCTGTCTATACCTGCTGCTTGTTCCTGTATTCAGGTTGCTTGGATACAGCAACACTTCACCAGGTTTTCATTGAAGGCAAAATGTGTACATAGCTTTGAGGCCCATCATGTGGAAATGATTCACACCCATTTCTTAAGAAGGCAATCAACTGATTCATGTGACATTACAGAGAGCACATCTTATATAATTCTAAACATCAATGTAATCCACACATTAAAGTGTACAAATGTGCACAAATATGCCAAATCCCTGTAAATATTCACAATTAAAGAAAACTCTGAATGCATTTTCTTTGTAGTTTTTTTTTTTTTCTGTACAGTGAATGTGTCATTGGAAAACATATGTACAATTCAGACTGGGTAAGCAGTTTATCTTGCATTTCTTATACTTACTTAAGAACAATTTGTGTATTTGTTTATTGGTGCTGCTGTAACAAATTTCTACATACTAAGTAGCTTAAAACAACACACGTTTTTATCTTATAGGTCGGATGTCCCACATGGGTCTAACGGGTAAAATCAAGATGTCGGCAATGCTGCATACCTTTCTGGAGGATCTAGGAGAGAACCTGTTTTCTTGCCTTTCTAGCTAATAGAGACCACCCACATTCCTTAGCTTGTGGCCCCCATTTTCCGTCTTCAAAGCCAGCATTGTTGCATCTCTGAACATTCTTCCACAGTCATGTTTCCCCTGACCCTCTTCTGCCTCCATCTTCCAATTTTTAAAGACTCTTGTAATCACATTTTGCTCACTCAGATAATTCAGGATAACATTCCTATCTTAAAGTCAGCTAATCAGCAACTTAATTCCATCTGCAATCTTATTTTCCCTTTGCAATATAACTAACATATTCACAAACTAAGGCATCTTCGGGAGGTGGGGTGTAAGAAAGGGAGGCATTTTTCCTCTTAACCACACCTGGTAATCAGGAAGCAGATTGCTTTGCATAAAAAGTATCTAAGTTGTAAAACAGAACAATTCCATTTAGAAATAAAGTGATTTCCTATGGGATCAAGTAGAGAGGATTCAAATCAAGATCTTTTCTGAGATTTTAGTTTTCAACTTT
This sequence comes from Eptesicus fuscus, assembly GCF_027574615.1. Taxonomy (NCBI): domain Eukaryota; kingdom Metazoa; phylum Chordata; class Mammalia; order Chiroptera; family Vespertilionidae; genus Eptesicus; species Eptesicus fuscus. Next base: position 18,831,092 of record NC_072484.1, read on the forward strand.
ATTCTCTTATAAGAAGGGTTTCTTATTTTTCTCTTTTTTAACCTACCTTCCTTCCTTCCTTTTCCCCCCACATTTTCTTTTATCTATTTTTGTCTTTATTTCTACCTTTCCTCATTGTTTTGTTATAAAAGAATAATGTCAAAAAGACAAATGACAGATGAAGAATCTATTTGCAACATATATTTGAAAAATACTAATTTTATATACAAAGAGTTCTTACAAATTAATAAGAAAAAGATGGAATAATAAAAAAATACGCAAAGGATATATTAGCAATTTCACATGAGACATTTGGAGATACAATAAATAAATAACTGAAAAAAGGATAATCCATACTATTAATAAAATATACTTTGTTACTCATTAATTACCTTATTTCACGTATAAAAGTGATGACATGTAATATGCCCCATTATGAGAAGTGGGGAAAAGTAAGCTCATATACTGCTCATTGAACTGTAAATCCTTTGCAATGAACTGAATGTTTGTATCCCCCCAAAAATTTATATGTTGAAATCCTAATCCCTAATGTGTTGGTATTAGGAGGTGGAGCCTTTGGGAGAGGGTTAGTTCATGAGGGTGAAACTGTCATGAATGGGATTAGTGCCCTTATAACAGGTACCAGAGAGGGCGCTCTCTTTCACCAGGTGAGAACACAAGGAGAATGAAAATGACTGCAACTTGGAAGTGGATCCTCACCAGAACCCAATCATTCTGGCACCCTGATCTCACACTTCCAGCCTCCAGAACTGTGAGAAATGCATTTCTGTTGTTTATAAGACACCAAGTCTATGCGATTCTGTCATAACTATCTGAAAGGACTACGATATTCAGGTCACTTAATACGGATGTTGGTGTTCATATTTTTGACTCTGTGAATGGTGGCCCCTGAAGTTATTCAGCACATGCCATTCGTCCACGGTGTTGCAAACACAATAGCCAATTTGACAAGTGCTATCAAAAGCATCTTGGTTTCTGTATGCATTTTAAAAAAGCAATTCCACTTTTAGAAGAGTATTCTAAAAAATTATGAATGTGTGTCAGTATTTACCTATTTATTTATCTATGTGTTATTTATAAACAAATAGAGAATAGTTTTCAATAATAATTCTACAATCCAACAGTATGGTTTTGGGTGAACATTAGATCTGTTAAAATTATGTTTTTGGAAGACTTTAAAATGATAGGAAATATGTTAAGAATTGGTGGTGACACAAGTTATACGATTGCATTTCTGGTTATTTGCATTTTCCATTTTAAAACACCTGAAGGATAAACAACAAAATCGAATTCATTTCTGGACCATAGGAATGGATTGTATTTTCTTCTTTTTGATTATCTGGTGTTTTACTACAAATCTGTACTATATTGGTAATAAAAAATCATATATATTTTTAACAGGATAGTCCCAAAGTTAAAATACCTCCTTTTAAAATTGTAATAAGAAATAAACATTTTAAAATTTATAATGCTTGGTTTATATATCTCCTGTGAATATTCATTTACATTGTTATTCATATTATTTGAAATTGACCCATTCCTATGTTTGCACATGACAAAATTGAAGCACAGCAAAGTTAACTAACATGCACAAAGTCACACAGTTCTAAGGTGGTTGTAATGGAATATAAATTATTTCTTATGATTATAAACCCAGTGGTTTCCCCCCCACATAGATGATTTTTGACTATGTATTGAGTTCTTCACCTGTCATTTGTTACCTATTTCAGATCTTAACCACTGTTTTCACCAATATTGCCTTCAAGCTTTGTCTTCTTATCATTATTGTTTTGGGAAAACTGATGTCCATGGAGCAGTTTGGAAGATGAAAAAAATATAGAACATGTGGATATGCCATATCACTGTAGGCATACTAGCTTTAGAAAAGCTCTAGTACTATTACTGTAAATAGATTATATGTATATAGATATGCAGAAAGTGTAGATTTAAACAATTGTCCATGTTTTCAGGATTACTATGAGAAGAAGTATTATATAGTGGAAAGACTTTGAGGTTAGAAATACCCAAGTGTGTGACTTTGAGTAATTCACTGAATTTTCTTCAGTCTCTGTTCACATTTATGTTAATAAAAGTGGATGCTGAATGCATGCCATAGGACAGTAGTCGGCAAACTGCGGCTCACGAGCCACATGCGGCTCTTTGGCCCCTTGAGTGTGGCTCGGTGTTAGAACCACTTCTTCAAAATAGACTCGCCCAGGCCGAAAACCGACTTCTGCGCATGGGCCACGAAGTTTCAATCGCACTGTATGTGCCCGCCCGCATGTGGTATTTTGTGTAAGAGCCACACTCAAGGGGCCAAAGAGCTGCATGTGGCTCGCGAGCCGCGGTTTGCCGACCACTGCCATAGGATTGTTGTTGGAAGGCTGGACTCTAAGTCATAACTCAATTAATTCTTTTAAATAGAAGAATTAATTCTTAATTCTCCTTAAATATAGGATCTATCACATTACCATGTGGCTCAAGGACTTCTTCTTAGCACCAACATTTCTTAGTCAGGGATTCACAAACTGGATAGAAGTATCCTGCTTACTTTTAAAATTCTCATATCTGAACTGCCCTTCTTTGCTATGGCACTACACAACACTTGGAATCATTTCTCTGTACCTGCCAATCTTTTAAAAGATCACTGAATGTGCCAGATTATTAATGAAACATACCCCTACCGCCCTGATCCTCATAAGTATTTGCTTCTGAATTCCTAGGTCCTATGACCATACCAATGCTATACATGATTATTTGCTAATATTGTTTTCCAACTGTTTTGCATAATACTTGCCTCTCAGGCATATTATAACAACTCTATCTTAAATGCAGCACTGATTGAAGCCTTGGCCACACAGGCGGCTAGGCATATAATAAATTATTTGTTTAATGATGGGTAGAAAGATAATGAGTGATGTGGATGAGAAAAAGGGGGGGGGGATTGAAGGAGATAAAATGTGAATATTTTCTCTTGTTAACTTTTAAAGAGTAGATCCAGGTAAATATTTTTAAAATATGTTCTTTTGTCAGATTATATAATTACTAGAGGCCCAGTGCATGATTGAATCATGCACGTGTAGGGTCCCCTACACGCTTTCGCTTTTCACGGTGGAGCTGGGTGCCTGTCTGCTGGTGCACCAGGCCTTTCAGAAGCCTCTGGCTCGGCAGAGGCTTTGAAAGGCCTGGTGCCAGAGCAGACAGGCACCAAGCTCCCCCATTTTTGATGGTCCGCGGCTGCTGAGGGGGGCTACCCTGCTGTTGAGAGGTGCAGGGGGCGGGGCTCCCGCCCCCTGCGCCTCTCAACGGCCACTGAGGGGGGCTGCGGCGGATCTGGCTGTTGAGAGGCACAGGGGGTGGGAGTCCCGCCCCCTGCACCTCTCAACAGCAGGGTAGCCCCCCTCAGTGGCAGCGGATCCGTGCCTCTCAATGGCCGGATAGGCCACCCCGAGTCCCGCCCCCCAGCCTCCCGCCGCCCAATCATGGGCATAGCGGAGTGATGGTAATTTACATGTTACTCTATTATTAGATAGGATTAGAAATTTTGGATAAATATTTTTCCTTGAGGGAAGTGAAAAATATAGTAAAAGAAGTGTAATACCCTAATCTAGCTATAATAACAATACTTACAGTTTCTGGGGAAAAATGACTTTTTACATGAGACTGATTAAATAAAATTTCAGCTTAACCTCATGGTAGTTTGGTATTTAATAAACACCTTACTATAATAAACACCTTACTATATATTTGTAAATCTTCCAGTTAAGGAAATGCAATGAAATATTAGAAGTGGGCTTTGTTCTCCACAAACTTACCTTTTCATTGGTGAGACAAGACAAAGAGATCAAAAAAGAAATCCTATCTAATAAAAGGGTAATATGCAAATTAACCATCACTCCATCACAAAGATGGCAGCATCCATAGCCACAAGATGGTGGCGCCCAGTCCTCTCAGCCCCACCAGCATCCCCCAGTCCCAGAGGTGGGGAACAACCACTGAGAGCAAGCAGCGTGAGCTGACTGGCAGAATGCTTGCTTTGTCACCACGGTGATGAGGCAAGCATTCTGCGCCAGCTGCAGATGGGTTTCTGGGCCGTGGAGAGCCTCTGGGCAACAGGCATGGAGTGTCTAGGCCCTGCAAAGAGCTACTGGTGCACAGATTTGTGTGCAGGGCTACTAGTCATAATATAAAAATCCGTCTGGAGCTGTCTTGCAAGAATGTGTATAATTTAGACAGAAGAAATAAATGACACACATGCATGGTCAGAAAAATAAATAAATGACTTATTCATTTCAATAATATTTACTACATGTTTGGAATAATATAAGCTGGTCAAATAACTGGAACCTCTGAGACGATTTTGAATTTTTTTATTTAGAAAATAATAGGCATGTTAAGAGATGTGACAAACCAAATCAAAATAAAAATTAAGAATTTTCTTAATGATAATTTGTGTTGAAAAAGTAAAAAAGCATAAACCTAAGTATGTCTACATATTCAAATAAAATAAGTTAATAACATGTCTATCAGTATTTGAATAAAATATATGCAATTTTATAAGCCATTGGGATATGTTTAAATATTTAACAGTGTCAATGTATAATTCTCAAACTTGACTTAATCTTTGACTTTTCATTCAAATGTTTTTATGTTGGTAATAAATAAACAAACAAATAAATATGTATTTAAGGCCAAAAAATTCTCCAGTAAAGTTATAATTTATTTATAAACTTATTTATAATTTCTATACATAATAATTTCATTTCATCTACTACTATTTAATAACTGTTATACATACACCATTTCCACAGCTCATTTTTAAGGCATTGAATCTTCTATCACCTTTATCATTTTACATTGTACTTGAGAAATACCCCCCAAATTTTAGTGGTTTAAGCGACTCACTATTTTGCTATGTCTATTAAGAACACAGCCTCTTTAAATTATTTTCAATGAGTTTTTTGAGTTATACTCATAAACATGAATGGATTTTTCTGTCTAGGACAAATCTTCCTCTTAGAGACAAGTGGCAAGTTTGGGATGAGCATATAGGCATGCTAGAATCATTTTCCTAACATTAGTTTTCTCAGCTATTTATTAGTGTATACACACACACACACACACACACACACACACACACACATACAATATGTGGCTATTAATAAATTGATACAAATATTTTACCTAAACCAAATAAATTTCTTAGCTGGATAAAATATTTACAAATTTTGTTGCTTTTGCTGAAACCGGTTTGGCTCAGTGGATAGAGCGTCGGCCTGTGGATTCAAGGGTCCCAGGTTCGATTCCGGTCAAGGGCATGTACCTTGGTTGCGGGCACATCCCCAGTGGGGGGTGTGCAGGAGGCAGCTGATCGATGTTTCTCTCTCATCGATGTTTCTAACTCTCTATCCCTCTCTCTTCCTCTCTGTAAAAAATCAATAAAATATATTTAAAAAAATTTTTTGTTGCTTTCTGGGTTAAAAAATAAAGAGAATATGGATGTATTTTAAATTTTTTAATTGATTTCTGAGAGGAATGAAGAGAGATAGAAACATCAATGATGAGAGAGAATCACTGATTGGCTGCCTCTTGCATGCCCCGCACTGGGGACTGAGCCCGAAATCCAGGCATATGCCCTTGACCGGAATCGAACCCGGGACCCTTCAGTCTGTAGGCCAACACTCTATCCACTGAGCCAAACCAGCCAGGGCTGGATGTATTTTTAGTCATAGGTTTTTCACTGTGAATGAGTCAGTTGAGATTAGAAGTTGGTGGGGGCTGAAGATTTCTAAAATGAAAACATATTTGTGTGCTTACAAGGGTTTTTATCAACCGATGGTCATTAAGCCAATGATTAATGATAAAAGTGAAAACTTTTAGCCAATGAAGCAAAAAGCTTTGCTTGAGATATGTAGAGAAAATAATTGGTGAATTTGTTTTTCCTTGCTCTGTGTATTAGCCTTTACCTCCACACTTATTCATTAGGTATATAAACCATACATAGTACTTAATCATGTTTTCTGAGAATAATACACTAGAGTCATGGGCAGCAAAAATGAATGATACAAAGAGTGGACTGGGGCTGGGAAAACCAGTCAACTGAGTAGGAAAATCAGGCAGCTGGGGGTCAGGTAACATTGTTATCAGAAGTCAACACATAGAAATCTGTGGGTTGAGAGGAAGTGAAGAGAGGGCAAGTCCAGAAGTCTGAACAAGGAGGGGTCATGAATCTGGGAAGCCAGAGGTTGGGCTAAGGGCACAGTCTCCAAATCCAGCTAGACAAGTTTGGGTAAGACATCAGCCTATAAAAATAAACCCAATCTAAAGTCAAAGTTGCTTTAATGGTCTGAACTGTAAGAAAGAGATGGTTCTAGGAAACCAGAACTTCTTAACCTCTGCACAGTGGATTTCTGTAGCTGGGTAATTCTTTGTTGTGGGAGGCTGTCATGTGCCTTTTGGGATGTTTAGCAGCTTCTCTGGCCTCCACTGGCAAGATGCCACTAGCCCCTCCCTTTCCCCCACCATGGAAACAAAAAATGCCTCAAATGTCCCCTGAAGGGCAAAACCACCCCTACTTGGAACCACTGCAGTAAACAAAGTAGGTTTTCCCTAAAGTGAGGGAGGGAGGGAGGGAGGGAGGGAGTGAGGAAGTTTGACCATATCTCTCCAATTTCCAACATCAGGATTCTTTGATGTAGTTCCAAATTGTAAAATTGACATTGTTATTGGGAGGAAAGTTAATATACACACATTCTCTATTAGGATTTAGATTCCAATTTTTTTAAAAAAGTATCTTCCATATTCCAAATCAATAAAAACTACATACAATAAAAATATAAACCTTTTATGTTGAGAACAGAGATTTCTGAGTTGAATCATACAAACATTACTTGCTGTAAGCCATGAAATGGTGCACTGCAACTACCCATTATTTGCAACCAGAGTCTATGATAATTCCACCAAGTTGCCACACTAGACTTCCAAACAACACATCTGGAAGGACATATGTCAAATGTGCTTCACCAACAGCAAGATATAAAACTGTTGGAAAATAATGTTACTGGTTTCTTTCCTTTGAAGTTCCTACTACATTTCCACGATTGGCTTTGTTAGGGGCTGAATTGTACCCCCTTACCCCCAAATATATATGTCAACATCCTAACACCCATTACCTCATAATGTGGCTGTATTTAGAGATAAGGTCTTTGAATAAATAATTAAGTCAAAATGAGGTTGCTAGGTGGGCCCTAACTGAATATGATTGGTTTCCTTATAAGAAGAGGTTATTAGGACATAGACACACACAGAAGGAAGACCTCATGAAGATACAGAGGACATGGCCATCTGCAAGGCAAGGAGAGATGTCAGAAGACACTAAACCAGATGATGCCGAGATCCTGGCATTGTGGCCTCCAGAATTTGAGAAAGTACATTTCAGTTGTTTGAGCCACCCGATCTGTGGTCCTTTGTCACAGCAGCCCTAGCAAACTAATACAGGTGCTTTTCCATCTTTCCTTGTGGCTGTGCTATAAGGTCTTTTGACTTCCTGGCAACTACTTTCCTGCTCACCTACAGGTAATAGCACCATGTTGACTGGATGATTTGGATGGGATTTAATTTTGAGATCACCAATTTGACTCATATTAGGAAAGATTTCATGAGGACACTTGTAGGTATTAGAAGAAAGAGAAGCATGGCAGCTTTGAAAAATGATGGGCATTAGATGAAATTAGAAATAAGACTTTCTCAATGTTCTAAATGCAACTGCAAAGTTGAATCCATTCTTCTCTGAGGATGTTCTGAGGAAATTAACCTATTATCACTTGTGCAGTGACAGATGTCATTGTCAATTTTAAAATATAACGCCGTTGCTCCTAGCTGTATACCTCATTATTCTCAAGTATCCATAATTTTCTATATCTAAAAGGGAGCGTTAATATAGTGCCTGCTGTCTTAGAGTTATGAAGCTTAACTGACTTGGCCCATGTATCTGGCTAATGGAAAGTAATTATAAATGTTATCTGTTATTCCTATCACTAATATTAGGTAGTACTTATGCATGTGTTGTATGTTTAATATGATTTTTTCTAGCCTAACTTGCATTGTTTTCTCATACATTTTGTTTCAGGTATCTAATAGTGAAATTTAAAGACATATGATTACCCCAAACATAGAAATTTGGTTTGATATATAAAAGACCTTTTCCCCTTAAACTATTATCATTATTGCTTTGGAAAGGGTTAAGAAGACTAATTAGAGATACTCTGAATAAGTCAGACTAGGAAGCTTATATGGCAAGTCAGAAAAATTATATTCTAATCAAATATGGTATAGTTATAAATTAACCATAAATTAAAATATTGGACAGACTGTGTTAGCAGTCACATATTCCATTAGATCTTACCCTTATTTTATATGGAATAATTAGAATTTACAAATGGCTTGTTGACTCAGCATTGTAGAAATATTTCACAATTTCGGGGGATTTTGACATTTAGTTTTAAAATGCACTTGCTATTATAAATGTGCACTGAAAATAATTTCATGAACATGCCATGATTTAAAGCATTGATGTGAAATTGAAGATGATTTTATTATTATTTCAGTGGCTCAAGTATTAAAATGCATTTTGGATTTATTTAGAATAGCAATTTTTCAACAACCATTTATTTGCATAGTTATTAATACATCCTAAACCACTAAAACTGTCTCATTTTTAAAAATTTTGTATGATTTTTGGCTCTGCATCATTGGAAATACCTGCTAATGGATAGATTTTTTTCAATATAATGGATTATACTTATGCAATTTTTTTTATCTTATGTTAGAGTGAAATTATATTTTCATCTTAGAAGACATAAAAATGAAAATTATATCATCATTTATAAACATCTCAAGGAGTAAAAAAATTATAAAATCTTATAGAATATTGTGTGATATTGACAAGACATGAAAATATTTACACCACACACCATGACAAATTGCATTGTTTACATAAACAAACTTTTTAAAGACTACTTAAAATGCAGAAGTGCAGGTATAAATATCTTGCTGTAGTTACACAGGAAATAAAGAGAAAAGATAAAACAAGAAGAATAAAGCAGAAAAAATAAGCCATTGGGCTACAGGAAAAAATATTTATTAAATCCAACTCATATCAATAGCTATCTATTAAATAGTTAAGTGTGTTACTTATTAAGTGTGTTACTGTCTGCAAAACAGCTAGTTGCTAAAAAAAATAAAGGTGAAAAAAAATAGGAGGAGGTAAGAGGAAAAAGGAAAGGAAGAGGAGGGGAAAAAAAGACCACAACCATAATCCCCTTCTTCATCACATGCAAGTCTTTCCAAATTTATGGAGTAAATGGAGTTTCCTCAAAAATTAAATACGGAAATGCCATTTGACCCAGTGATCCCACTTCTAGGACTATATCCTAAGAAACCAGAAACACCAATTAGAAAGAATGTATGCACCCTTATGTTCATAGCAACACAATTTATAATAGCTAAGATCTGGAAACAGCTCAAGTTCCCATCAGTATGTGAATGGATAAAAAAAGCTGTGGTACATTTACATCATGGAATACTATGCAGCAGTACAAAAGAAGAATCTCTTACCCTTTGAGATAGCATAGAGAGACCTGGAGAGTATTATGCTAAGTAAAATAAGCCAGTCAAAGAAAGACAAATATCACATGACTTCACTCATATGTGGAATCTAATGAACAAAATAAACTGTTGAACAGAATAGATCCAGAGACATAGAAGCATAGAATGGACTGTGGAATCTCAGAGGGAAGGCGGGGGAGAATGGGTTGGTGGGAAGAAATCAACCAAAGAACTTGTATGCATATATGCATAATCCATTGACACAGACAATAGGGTGGTAAAGGCTTGGGTTGTGGGTTGTGGGCGGGTTAGAAGAGGTCAATGGGGGGAAAAGGGGATATATGTAATACTTTCAACAATAAAGATTGATTTAAAAATGTGCATTACTTTCTAGATAGGGAAATAATGTAGTTAATATCCCAACTTAAATACATTTGGCAAATTTACCTGTCAATTAGAGAGGACTTCAAATTACTCGGAAGGACTCAGTCCACTTTGAAATTAGCACAGAGTTGGACATCACCAGCAGTTGCCTTCAGCTGCTCAGATCTGCTCTTAGGGTGTCCTCTTCATTGTGTGTCTCTGATAGCCTGCTTAAGAGGGTGAATGTGTACCAGCACCCTCCACTCACCCCTTCCTATTGCCAGTCACTGGTTACATGAAAAGCCACTTCAAATGGCCATAAAAACCTTAAAGGAAAGCCTTCTGAAAGGCTCCCTGTAGCTTGGAATTTCTTGTGGCTGAGGAAAGCGCTTTGGTCACTGTGACTTTAAGGCAACATGTAAATAACAAGGTATTAAACAAATATCAGCCTTCATAAGCTGGAAGAAGACAGTGGGGGGAAATAATTCAACTTAACCAGGTCCAATGGCACATTCAATCAATGTACAGCCATTACCCGCGGTTCTGTAATAATAACCCGGAGTTTTCACCTACATTCTCAAAAACAAGTGTGAAATAAGATGAAGAGTACCTTTTTCTGATTTCCCTAGAAAGTGCTGCTATCCTCATTGTAATTTGGGCCCAGAAAATTGGGAGGAGGGATGTAATGCAGGAACACTTTATATTCTGGCCACAAACATAAATGAGTACCTCAGACATTCCATCAAAGGTGTTAACATGGTGGATGTGGGCACAGGCCTGGACAATTTATAAGTGTGGAGAAGAAACCATGGATCATGCCATTGTGTGCCAGAGGAAGAGCCTTTAGAAGTTATTTGGTCAAATCTGTCTTTTTTGATGTGAGGAACTGAGACTCAAGAGACGCATTGACGTCCCCAAGATGACACAATGACTTCATGGGACAGAGATCTCGGGCCTAGATTTTTTATCATCACTCCAAATTCTTAAAAACTATGATACAAGTTCCCTTGGGTGACCTGTGCACAGATACCACATTTGTTACCATCTTTAAGATGCAAAATGAAATAGAAATATAAGTGATGCCTCCATTTCTTCAATCCTCAATTCCAAAGGAAAGCAATTGCTTTACTTACCTACAGGGAAAAAGTCGCTCATTTTCTTTTTGTAGATTTTGAAGTCAACTTCTAAGAAGACACAGAAGATGATTCGATCCACCTAGAGGCAAACGATAAACACTCAAAGTGAAAGGAAATATGGCAACTGCCTTCCCAGAACGTTGTCTTAGAGCAAAAATCAAATGGGAAGTCCTCCTACAGATTTTTGGTGTTGTGCTGCTAGCTACACGACAGCACTGAGTGAAGTTCAAGTGTATGAGTGTGTATGTGAGTGTTTGTATGTGTATGTGTGTTAGTATATGTGTGTGAATATATGTGTGAGTGTGTGAGTATATATGTATGTGTGTGTGTGAGCAAGTTTGTGTATGTGTATGTGTATGTGACTATATGTGTGTGTGAGTATGTGTGTGAGTATATGTGTGTGTGAGTGTGTTAGCATGTGTATGTATGAGTGTGTGTATGTTTATGTGTGTACTTTTTATGTAAATAAGCCCATGGACTTTTTCTTGGAAAGATGTTATATAAATCAAATAAGAAATGATAAATGACAATAATCCAGTTTACAGTGAGCTATAATAAGATCTAAGATTCTGACAGGATACCTAGACTTTATGTCTTATAAAACAGGCACATGAGAGGTGTACAGCAGAGTAACAATAAAGTATGTCAGTAAATAAAGCTCTTTGCCCTACCCTTGTTAAATAAATATACTTATCAATCCTGATAGTATTTGAGTATAACTAAAAAGCTTCTTCCAGTTTAATTTGCATGAAGTCACTTGCTCTTAGCTTAACATATTCAAAAATGCAACAGAAATAAAATACAATTAATTGACAGTTATATGAGGCCAATATAACTTTAATCTAGTAAGTATTATGGGATAAGTAAATGTCACTTCAAAAGTAAACTGTGTGTGCAGTCCTCCTTTCTGCTTTGAGAGAGTTTCTGCATGTCAGGAGTTTCTTTGAGCATTCAGAAAGTACGGTAAGCAGAGGAGAGAAATGGAGTATGGGCAATAGTTCTCATATATCTGATATTGAATCAGTGACTCAATTGCGTGCCTTGAAATAAACACCCCTTTAGATCCTTTATTGTAACAATCTACCACAAGTTAAAAATTACTTAATCTATCAAACTACAACTGGTAATTGAAAAGAACATCAAGGGAGGCATTTTTCAGGACAGTAAGGAATGGAAGTGGGATGTGCTCATGGCAGGACATGAAAGAACACAAATGGACATCCTCCTCTTAGCCCCTCAGCTCTCCAGCCTGTGAGGTTCAGACCTATGCTAGCCAAGTTCAATGTTCCCAGCAGGAGAGATCTACAGTGGTGGGAGGAGAAGAGGGAGGGGTAGGACACAAGGAATCACCAGGATTCCCTGATGGAAGCTCAGAGTTGTGGCTCTTTGATCCCTACAGAAGTCTAGACCCACATCTAGATACACTGCCTCTGGGGCACTTACTGGACTTCTATGGTATTATCACCAAACAACATGCAGCCCCAGTAACTGCCTGCATATTATAGATTTTAAGAGAAAGCACCTGGACTCCCCAGATGGAGGGAGTGGTGTGCAAATATCCTTATTTTCTTTTCCTTGTATTCACTTGAGTTTCTGGTATCCAGTTCTTTCTGCATATCAATAACATTTTCTTCAAATGCAAAAATCATCCCAATCAACTTACTCTCCAGGTGAACTATAAAATCAGTTACATAAATGATTGACTATCTGTGCAATACTGAATGCTAGTCTATATTCTCCTTATGGCATGTCTATGCCCTGTGACTAAAGATAAATATTATAATGTTGAGCAATAGAAACAAGTTCCAACGGAACATATACTCTATGATACCATTTATATAAGTTTCTAAGGCACAAAGATACAACAAGTAAGGGAGTCATTCATAAGCATGAATATACAGAAACATACCCAAGAATGTCATACACAAACCTCAAGATGCTGATTATTTCTGGGGAGGGAGGGAAGCTAAAGAGATGAACAAGTAAGTCTTTAACTGAATAGCTAATATTTTATTTGTTTAGAAGGGGAAGAGATTAGAGAAAATATTGCAAATGGATAATAGCTATAACTATGGGGATAAGTACATTGTTATCATATAATTTCCTGTATTTTCTTATATATTTTAAATACTACATAATTAAGAGTTCTAACACTAAAAATAAGACTTGTCTTAGACATATTCTACTCTTTAATTGCACTGAGCTGCTTGTTGTTTCCAAACACCATAATTATTCTCACTCCTGTACCTATGATGGTTGACTTTTTCTCGAGGCTTCAAGTAGTCAGATTATTTCTAAAACCATTTAGTTGAGATAAAAATCAAAAAAAGAAAATTTAACTTATAACAGACCTAAGAAGACCAACCAGGACAATCTCATCTCTACACATTTTCCTTTATTTTTATTGTCACTTAGTATGAATTATCAAATTTTTAAAAATACTCATGTACACATGCATGTTTGTATGGAGAAGGGTTAGTGGTAATACTTCACAGACTACTAGGGCAGATTTCTTAAATATTGCAAAGAATTTAATCCACTTTCAACATTTTAGGCTTTGTTACCATGGAAATGGTATGAGTCCCAAATTCAGCAACCTGATTTTATTTTTCCAGAGAGAAGGTAGATGATGAGGAAAAGGTACTTTATTTTAAACTAATTGAGTGGCCTAGTTCCCTGCCCTGGCCTTCTAGCATGACACTGAAAATATCTCAAAAGCAAGATGAATCCAATAATTAACTTTACATACCAAGTACTTGTTATGTATGCATATGTAAATACATTTATATATGTGTGAAAAAGCATAGTCTCTGTTAGTCAAGACCTCATTTGGGTTAAAAGCCTTGTGTTCATAAACTCGTGGTGGGTATTGATCAGTGCTTGTGATAGATTGTGTTTTCCAAGATGGTGTGCAGCATGGTGTCCGGTCCCTCAGGCTCCTCTTAAAATGTGATGCTAACACTCCTCTCATTGAGACACGGAATCTTTATTCCCTCCTCTTGAATCTGGGAGTGTCTGTAGCTCTGGCAGAAATGACATGTAAATTCTGAGTCCAAATCATAGGAGATGATGTGGCTTCTGTCTGACCCTCTTTGGAGGCTCACTCTTGTACCCAATCACCATGCCAGGAGGAAGCAGAGATATTGCATGAAGAACCCACATGCAGAAGTTCTAGCCAATAGGCCTAGTTGAAAGTGAGTAGCCTCTGGATGATTTTAGCTCCTGACTTTTGAGTTACCCAAGGTGATGCCACCTGGAGCAGAGATATGCTGTTCCCGCTGGACTCTGCCCAAATTGCAGATTCGTGAGTAAAACATAGAAATACATTTCTAGAGATCTGATATTCTTCTAGCTTCTTCCTCTTGCCACTGTTGGGATTCTTTGTGTTTCAGCTATGTGACACTGGGATCCTGCTGAAAAGCTCAGACTGAATAGATCCAGTAGAAGCCACAATGGGGTGACAAAAAATATAGAAAGTCTAATTGCTACATGACCGATTGAGAGATTGGAAATCTGACCTGTGTCCATTCTTGCTCCAGATAAATTTCATGAGAATATGTGGAATATGTAACAATGGCTTTAATTTTTCTTTTATGGTAGGCACTTCCTTCAAAAATTTTATAAAATGGTTGTTCTTGAGAGACTATGTTTATTCATTTATTCATTAGCTATTAACTGAGCACCTTCAATGTGTTGGGCCTCGCTCAGGTGCCATTCTCTCACCAGAAAACTTGAATCCAGAACTGAGTATTTTTCCCAAGGTCAAACAATTAATAAGTGGCAAAATTTCAGGCGTCTTAATTTCATGTCCACAGTTCTTTCTGTAATATCACCCAGTTCAACACACATGGGGACTGAGTTTACATACCTGTCACTAGAACTGTGACATTGGACAAGCCACCAGCTCACTGGGCTGCAGTTTTCATGTCTTTATAAAGAAAGGATTGAATTGTATGCTCCTTTTATTTATTCTTTAACCCCAGTTATAGTCTATCTCTGTGGTCATTTTGTACCCCATCAACCTAGATAAGCTGGAATTACATTTCTCTGGGTTCTGGGTTAGAGTTGGCCACAGAGAAATTTCCATGAGATTGGGAGGACAGCCACTACACTAGGCAGGTGAGTACAGGGCATCAGGCTCTGGGCAGGTCATGTGCATGTTGATCATCAGCTGGCTCTTGGCTTTTGCAACCCTTGCTGGTTCCCCTGCCTTAGGTTGTCTGAGTCCTGGGCTGGGCACATGTGCACCTCTGCTGCAAAGACACCAGCTCCTTCTGCAGGGCATTGCAGTTTGCGGGTGCCATGCACTGAGAGACAGATGCATGTAGCAGTCTGTCCCTGTGAGTTCCAGTTTGCCCTCATAGCTTCTACTTTGTCCTTGTTCTTTTCAACTTTGCATTCAGCTTTCCTCTTGACCATCTCTTGACCTGCCCCTTGATTACCTACTCTGCTGACATACTCCAGATCTGGTCAGATGCAAAAGCAATGGCCTTCCATAGACTTCTTCACCAGTTTTGCTCTGCTCAGCTAATCATACCTTCTGAACATTAACTTTCCCATTTCCACCTATAATTGTATAAAATCTAATCCCTATAACAACTCCCTTATTCGATTCCACCCACAAGATTCAGCTTCTCTTATTAAACTCTGCCTGATCTAATCTTTAATACCATATCATTGAAGATCATGTAGGAGAACACAGTGAAGGACAAAAAATAATAACAGTGTTCCTTTTTGGAGGCATTTAACCTGCCAAGGTTACTCAAGTTCCATTTACTTCCTTCAAGATAAACTTTTGTTGGTCCTGTTCAGTTTCTTGGTGAACTTCCTAAAGTGTGCAACCATTCTTTGGTAGTTAAAGCAACTCTGTGTACTTAAAATGACTCACCCTTTTTTTTTAAAAAAAACAAATATTTATCTATCTATTCATTTATTTTAAATATATTCTTATTTATTTCAGAGAGGAAGGGTGAGGGAGAGAGAGGTAGAAACATCAATGATGACAGAGAATCATTGATTGGCTGCCTCCTGCATGCCCTCTACTGGGGATTGAGCCTGCAACCGGGGTATGTGCCCTTGACTGAAATTGAAACAGGGGCCTTTCAGTCTGCAGGCTGAATGCTCTATCCACTGAGCCAAACTGGCTAGGGCTCACACTTTTTTTTAATGGACAAGTTGTTAGTCAACTCAGATGGATCCTCAGGCTAAAACATAATAGCAAATAATACAAAAGGCAGTTGTTAGTCAACTCAGATGGATCCTCAGGCTAAAACATAATAGCAAGTAATACAAAAATCAATATTCATCTTTCTAGGAATTAACTGTAGTCCTTATTATATCTTAAACTAAACCTTATGAAGAATTGAGTGGTGCTCATCTTTATTTCCAGTGCATGGCACAGGTCCTGATAGATAATATGAGCTCTGTAAATATTTACAGTGTACTATATGTTCCAGCAAACAGACTTGACTAAAATGTAAGTATATGGCAGATATTGTTCAAGGGTGTTTAGTTCCAGAACCAGAAATTAACTTCTTTAGGAGGTAGCGTTTCCTTTATGTTTTTCAGAAGATCTGAGAACTGAATTATGGAGGAGTCTGGGTGCTTTTACAAAGTGGAAAAGAGCTATATAAAGAACATGAGTCATTTATTGTTACTACCCGTCATCTTATCCAATGATACTATGCAGAGTACAATGGCTTCTGAGCCCAGTATTGATGTTTTCATATAGGTGCTTATTAGTTTCACAATAGAAACCATGATAACACCTATAAACTAAAATGTATTAAAAGTTTTAAAAGCTTTTGTAAAATGAAAAGACAATATTAAGTATTGGCAAATATATGGACTAACAACATTTTCATATCCTACTTTTGGAAGTAAAAATTTATACAAAAACTTTGGGAAATTCTATGGCACTATCTACTAAATTAGCTGAATTTGCACATAGACTATGGGCAATTTTACTCCCAGGTTTACTCCCAAAACAATGTGCATAATATGTTCCCCAAAAGATACACACCACAATGTTCATAGCAGCACTATTATAGTATCTCCAAATTGAAAGCCACTTAAATGCCTAAAATGGCAGAATAGATAAATAAACTGTAATTTATTCACACAAGAGTCCAGAAAACAAGAGTACATGCTGGATGATTCCACTTCTATGAAGTTAAAAAAATATTACAGAAATAGACAAAATCACCTACGTTGTTAGAAGTTAGACTAGCAATGATTCAGGGTGCCGGTAGGTGGAAAGGGACCAAGGGGAATGCCAGGAATCCTGGGGATATTTTTGTTTGTTTTTATCTGGGTGCTATTTCTATGGATGTGTTCAGTTTGTAAAAATGTATCAAGCAGTGCACTTAGGATGTGTGTTCCTTTCTGTATGTTACACTTCAATAACAATTTTTTAAAGGTTGAAAGTCTTCTCTTACAGTTGTCTTGGTCAACAACAAAAATCTATTTTCATTGACTTAGAGGTCAAAAAAGTCCTTTTAAAGCTGACCTTCTAAAGTCAACCTCTCCATATATTTCCACTGATGCCAACTGTAGCTCACCCATCAAGGTATAAAGGAGTAAAGATGTATTTCTTTCACCAGGATATCCATTAATCCACAGTTGGGTGTTTTATGCCCCATAAACGTGATGACATAGTTCTATTAATCTTTTTTAGCATCACATCCACTGCCCCTGAAAAGTGTTACACAGTGAAGCAGGTTTCAAATATCTGTAGCCCACCTCCTTTCTTCACAGCTACCGGTCCTAGGGCAGTTGACATAGCAAAGATTATCCTGTGTTCAGCGATACTGGGAGAATGAATGGATTCTGATGAGTGTAATTTGCTTCCCCAATGACAAATGAAAAAAACATTCAAATATCTGGTGTGCATGCAAATAATGCTTTAACTAAGGCCTAATGGAGGGCTGCCCTGTGTAAGTGCAGCCTGATGGGTAAGGGATAAAGTCTCAGCCTTCCTAACAGACAACCCAATAGCCTCACCAATGCAGGCTTGGATACTGGGGCATTTCATAAAACAGTGGCTACTGCTAATAAGTGAATTAAATTTCAGGGTTTAAGTATCAAAGTTGTATAAGGACAGGTTTTGAGAGGGGTGGAAGAACCGCACCATCGGAGCTTGCTTGGTTGATATGAGTAAATCAAGGTTCAATAAGGGAACAAGGGGATGAGGTCACTAGTGATTAATTGAAGAACAGAAACAAGAAGTTGGGCTCCCTGAGCCGTAGTCCGTCCCCTCCTTTCAAATGGAGTAAAGGAGAGCAATCTGCCTTTCTCGCAGTGTAGTAGTTCTCTGTTGTGCATTACAAATTTAGTAGCTTGAGCCAACAATTGTTTATTATCTCATAGGTGAAAAGTCCAGGCCCAACAGAGTTGAGTTCTCTGCTCAGGCTCCCCAAAGCTGCAGTCAAGGTGTTGGCTACACTGCAGTGCCTACCTGGGGTCCTCTTCCAAGCACTTCTAGGTTGTTGGCAGAATCTAGGTCCTTACAGTTGTAGAACTGAGATCCTGATTTTCTTTCTAGCTGTCAACCAGGGACAGCTTTTAGCTCCTAGAGGCCACCTGCAATCCTTGCCTGGATCCCCAGAAAGGCAGTTCAGGACATGAACACTTTCTTCCAGGCCAGAGAGACTGTGTCTCTATGGGTTTCTCCTCTCCAACTTCTAGACTCATTTTAAGAGCCCAACTAATTAGGTCAGCCTACTCTCCCTGTTAATGAACTCAATTGCTTAATACCTTAATTGCATCTATAAAAGTCTCTTTCACCTAATTGTGTGAATGACTACCCCATCATATTCACAGGTGCCACCACACTCAAGATGAGACTGGACAAGGTTTGCACAAAAGGGAGCAGGTGACAGAGAGCATCATAGACTTTTGTCTCCTACAACCAGTCATATCCATGTAAACAGCTGCCTATATTCCAACCTGGACTCGACCATGTACCAGCTCTGTGACCTTGAGCAGGTCATCTAACCTTCCTAAGCCCAGTTTCCTCATCTCTAAAATGGAGGCTGGGCCCTGGCTGGTTAGGCTTAGTGGATAGAGCGTCGGCCTGTGGACTGAAAGGTCCCAGGTTCGATTCCAGTCAAGGGCATGTACCTTGGTTGCTGGGCACATCCCCAGTAGGGAGTGTGCAGGAGGCAGCTGATCGATGTTTCTTTCCCATCAGTGTTTCTGACTCTCTATCCCTCTCCCCTCCTTTCTGTAAAAAATCAATAAAAATATATTTAAAAAAAATAAAAATAAAATGGAGGCTGGTATATTAGTGGGGGTTGGTATATTAGTTTTCTATTGCTATTTGACAAATTACCACAAACTTGTGCTTAAAACAACCCCTGCTTATTAGTTCGTGGTTGTGTAGCTCAAAGGTCCAGCATGGTGTAACTGGGTTCTCTGTGCATCATAAGGGTGAAATCAAGGGGTCATCTGGACTGAATTCTTGTCTGGAGGAGAAAATTCAACTGGTACCCTCATTGTTCTTGTTGGCAGAATTTAGTTAATTGAGGTCCTAGACTGACGTCTCCATTTCCTTTCTGTCTATTACTTCAGAGTCATTCTCAGTTTCTAGATGCCATCTGCATTACTTGCCAACTCTATGTTCAAGCTGGCAAAGGCATTTCAAATCCTTCTTGATTTTGAATCTCTGAGTTCCTCCATATCAGACATCTACACACAGATTTTAAAAACTCATGTGATTGGGTCAGGCCACCTGGATAGTTTATCTTAAGGTCAACTGATTTGGAACCTTAAGTACATCTGCCAAATCCATTCACAGCATTACCTAGGTTATTTTTTTAATAACTCTGAGAAGGTGAGTGTATACTGGACGATGGGAATCTTGGGAGAATTTTAGAACCCTACCTGCTACAGTTGGCTATAATGACCACCTGAGATACTCTATGTAAAATGTTTGGTAAAAGGTTTGGCATATAGTAAATGCTCCATAAACATCATTTATTTATTTGTAAAGTTATCATTCATAAGGCACCTGAAATACCTAGTACAGTCCTGGCGTCTATATATATAAAAGGCTAATATGCAAAGTGTCCACTTGGGAGTTCGACCAGGAGACTGGGAGTTTGCTTGCTCGCTATGATGTGCGCTGACCACCAGGGGGTGGTGTGGACCATGGTGGGTAACCAGCAGCGGCGGCAGGGTACTGAGGGATGAGGGAGAGAGGGAAGGGGGAGGCAGGAAACCTGACCAGCTCTGATCGCTGGCCAGGCCTAGGAACCCTACCTGTGAACAGATTTTGTGCACCAGGCCTCTAGTATAGATACAATCACTATTCACTTGCTCACTTGGTGAGTCCTTTATTTCTATTCTGATCTTTTAAACAGGTCAGGGAAAGTATGAGCCAGTTAGAGAACATTGGTAGCACCTTTTTTGAACCGGTATGCTGAAAGGCCATTTTATTCCAATTTTGATATTGCTAAGGAATTCTATCTTAAAAAGAACATTTACAAAAATGGCCATTGTTATATATAAAGCAGTTCCTTTTCTTTATTGTTTTTATTATTTTTTGGTCTGGCCATATCAGCCAACAAGAGAAAGGAAAAAAGAATAACTGAACAGTTGGGCTGCAGCAGTGGACAAGATTTCACAAGACCCTACAGGAGACTCTGCCCTGATATTTTAGTTTCCTTATCAAATGTCACCAAATATCATTCTTCTTGTTCTTAATGGTCTTGAGTATGTTCAGATTTGTGCACTGCAGCACAGAAGATTTATCATTTAAATCTCCACATTAGAGAACAGGAAAGCTTTCCTCTCCATGTTCCCAATGACGTTGGGATAAGTTGGAGGGCATTTTAAATCCATAAACACTCAAAGGGCATCTTTGCATTGTAAAATCATTTCTGCATTCTTAAAAAGGATACTGTAGTTGTTGTTTTTTTCTTCCCAAACTCAGTTCATTTGTCATTGCTCAGTGGCAGCACAATTCAGAGTCTCCTTGTTTTGTTTTGATAAATTGCTCTTTTTGACTTTTCTTCAACTCTATAAGAAAAAATGGCCATGTAGCTAAAGAACCAAGAGTTATTTTGATTTGCACTGCAGGCTCATTCATACAAGTTAATTTCCAAGCATGTGTCATATCCATCAAAATGGACAACCTCACAAATGGACACATCTGCCGTGGTCCTTGAAGCTGTTCCATATGCTTAGCACAGAAGAGACAGAGGCACACACAAGGGTATATGACCTGAAGTTCTAAATGCTGGCATGGCCCTGGTCATGAAAGAAATGATCCTGGGGAAAATGCCAGTCAAAGATAAAGAACAGAGAAGCATTGATCAGACCATCAAACCTCAGAGGGAAGGCAGGAGCGGGGGGGAGGGGGAGAGGTCAACCAAAGGACTTGTATGCATCCATATAAGCATAACCAATGGACACAAACACTAGGGGGGTGAGGGCATGAATGGGGAGGTGTGTGTGGGGGGGCAATGGGGCGATAAGGACACATATGTAATACCGTAATCAATAAAGAAAAAAAAAGATAAAAAACAGATTCCCTTTTCAGAATTGGAAAGGGTGCCGTGGTGTGCTACATATCTGCCCCTCCCTTCAGAATGAGAGCCATCATTCTTCCCATTGCTGGAGGTGCGAGTAACTCACAGTACTGAAGAGACCCTCTCAGAGAACTGTCCTCTGCTGGAAAGAGCACCTTACCCACACCAACCATCTTCCTGAAGGAAGGCAGCACCCAGTGACTGGCTAAGGCAGCACTCCAGAGTCTGGGACCCCCTTCCTTAATTATGGCCACTGATTATGAGCTAAATTCCCTGCCCCCAAAATTTATATGTTAAAATCCTAACCCTCAATATCTCAGAATGGGACTGTACTTGGAATTAGGCTGTTTAAAGAGGTAATTAAGTTACAATGAGATCATGAGGATGGGCCTTAGTCCAATATGACTGGTGTCCTAATAAGAAGGGGGTATCAGGACACAGACACACATGGGGAACTGTGTGAGGACACAGGGAGAAGACAGCCATCTACAAGCCCAGGAGAGAGGCTTCAGAAGAAACCTACACTATTGACATCTTGATCTCAGACTTTTAGCCCCCAGAAGTGTAAGAAAATAATTTCTGTTGTTGAAACGGTTGAGTCTGTGGCAGTCTGCATGGTTGCCCTAGCAAACTGATGCACCACCCTGGCTTCAGAGCTCCTAGTGTGTTCAATGTCCCCTCTTCCCAACCCTGCTCCCTTCATCCCACTCCCAGCATCATCCAATAAACCTCCTGCTCACAATCTCCTTCTCAGCCTGCTTCTCAGAAAACATCACCTATGGCAACAACACTCTATTTTTGGCAATTTGAATTATTTCCTTTTCACATCCACTTTCTATGTCATTTCCAATGATACAAATGACAACAGCCAATCACACATGAAGTCTGTCCAACAGCTAACTCTGCTATCAGCTCTTTGTGGAGACACAACCATATTCTGTGGTTGGGCTGACTATTGGGTTCGAGGTCAGGATTCATTTTAAAGAAGTATTAAAAGTCAACACAAGCTATAAATGTTTTCTAAATAAAGTGGCAGCAGGTTTGTTGAGATCAGGGTTCCCTCTGAAACTCACCATTGGGAAAAGACTCTATGAAAGCTCATTGTGCCTCTATTCTGAAGATGGGAAATTGGGTCCATCCATGGGTGAGTGTGCATGACAGCCATACCAAGTCTAGGTAAGATCTGTTTTAATATGGCTGATGGTGCCCAGAGCTGAAAAGAAATACATTTTGACAGATGTATTTATTTTTTCTAATGGTAGTTATATATTTTGGTATGAGAGTCATGGATTTCCTTTTGTGTAAGAGGTCAGTTATTTAGATGGATTTTAACAGATCTATAAAAAAGAAAATGAGTATGTGTAGTCTGGAGGTATGATGGGCCCCGAGGTGTCCTATCATATTCCCTCCTGTCTTAGTAGTAGAAGCCAGAGAATGACCAAGCATCTGTATTTCTTTGCCTGAAGGATTTCTCTGTACTAGGAGATTCTGATTAAGTATCTAGTAAGCTGGGAATTTGGAGACTTACTGTCTCTACCCTAGAAGCTCTCAACCAAAGAAGGGCAGGAGGTGATGTTGAAATACCCCCACCTCATCACCCTTGGGTGAACTCTCTGGGTGGGGGAAGGAATTCTGGTTGCTCAGGGTGGTAACTTGCTTGTGTGCTCTGTGTTGACCTTTTTTACTCTACTTCACTCACACATAATCTAAAGGCATTCTAGTCCTTGTCTCAGGGTCTGCTCACAGAGAACTCAAATCAAAATGTGAGAAGAAAATTGGTCAAATCAACTTACTCTCTCAGTATCCAGCCAATCAAAGGTTAATTTAATATGATTCCACTTCTAACTTGGTTAAGATACATTTTTCTATCACTCACTTAGTGCCCCTGGTACCCATAAACTGAGAAGACAGTGCCAGAAATAGGTCTTTGACTCAAAATTTTCAGTTTGGTCTGTGATGTGAAATTACCTTCCAGTGATGAAGCTATTGTTTATCAAGCACTCATGCAGAGCTCATTTCAACCCAGCAAACCTAGCTGCAACCTCCGATTGTATGTTTCATACTCCTCCTTCTGAGAACATTCTTCCCTTTTTCTTTGATTAAGAACATCTGCAGAGGTAGTTCAACTATAAAAGTTAATAATTACTCTTTTGTTTTTTTGTCACAGTGATTAAAAATTTCAAGGAAGAATTGTCATTCACTGCTGCTTAGGAGCTTCCCATGGAGGACAGTGCTTTATACTGCCAACAAATCACAATCTTAAAAAAAAAATGCCATCATCAGGAGAAATAAAAAAATCTCTCTTCAAAATGGAAATGCTATGCCAACTCACAGGATGGCTCTGAAGCCTGGTCATGATGCTGAACAGAATGGGGCCACAGCATAACTGTGCAAACCGTCTGTCCAGTGCATTCTCATTTTCTCAACATTTCCATTAGCATCTGAAACCCATGCAGACACCATGTATAGTTCAAAGGAAGCTTATTAACATAGCATCTGAAAGAGCATTTTGTGAGGACAAAAGCTGTTTTTCTCAAGCTGGTGTCCCTCCCACTCCTGCAAAGAAAGAATCTTTTTTTGTTCAAAACCCAAACCCCAAGAGAACAATCATTCTTGAGTAATTTTCCAGAGGCTCATGCCTCACACAATAAGAAGTAGCAAACCAGAGTCGTTCTATCCAAAATGTCCCTCGGGGCTGGGTGGTGACATCAGAGATGCCTGCATGTGTGGGGCACATGTGTGGGTGGGTGTTTTTGTGGAGTGTATAAAGGAGAGAGGAAAGGGAGTGTTTCATCTATGTCACTCCTCTCACCACCCCCACCATCTCTTTCTCTCCTCTAAAATGTACTATCTGCTCCAAACCATGGATAATTACTTGTGTTTTTATCTACTTGTAGCTATTTTATATTAATTCTCTCTAAATGTCAGATAAAGGAATATGTGCCCAACTAGACTATAGACCCTTGAGGTAGACACCACCTTTTACTTCAGTCCTGTTTCTACCTAGCAATTGATGTAGCCGACAGAAGGGCATAGAGAAAGGCCTCCCTTTTACTTCTCCACTGGACCAGTAAGTAGGTTTTGAATGGTCTGATGACCACAATTCTCTGACACAGGGTCCCCCAAAGGAAAGAAAATATGAGAAAAAGGTAGAAGGGTTGGCCCCTGGCTCTCTCCCTGGAAGAAGTAGCCTTTATTCTCCTCCTTCCCTCTTTCTAAATACATTGCCATCCCCTGATAGGCAAATAGGCTGGTTCCCACTTCATATTTTGAAAATCAAACTCATTACTTTTAGTGGTTTTATCAATTAAGTTTTATTTTTAAAGAAAAAAAAAATCAGAGAATACCTGTGAGGATTGTTAAATCTTTCTTGGGGAGTTTCGATGATGCCCAAAGTGTCCTCTGCAAACTTTTATTTGTCACATGGTTCTTTGTTTAATGGACTGCATTAAATGTTCATGCTTGCATATACAAAAACAACATTTCTCCTCCCAATTTTTGTTGATCTAGAAAGATGGGCTCTGCTTTACAACTGGCTTTAAGTCCTCCCTGGCAAATGGCTCTCTACCCTCCTTGGGAATAGAACACCATTCCCCAGAGAATCATGACTTAGTGACATAGAGCAAGTGTCCCTTGGTATATTGGTACATTTGCATGATTAGATTATAGATAAATAGATAGATGATAGATAGTTATTGTTAATAATGCAGTCTTCTAAACTCTACATTTTAAGACCAAATCCATTATAAAAATTACATCTTCTCAGGGGAAGAAAAGGGAGAGGAAAAAGACTAATAGTTATTGAATACTTTGTGCTGGACTCGAGGGGTTTGGTTTTATGTGTGTGAGCTCAGAGCATCCAGAACACTAACTGCAAAATATTATTATCCTAAATTTGGTAAGACACTCCTTTTATTTGTCTTTTTAAGCAAAACAAAAATTAAAACAACAAAGGAATAACCAAAAAAAAACGAAACCAAAATAACAACCCTTCCCCACAGAAAAATAAAGGATAGGAAAACAAGACTAGAACATAGACCTACATGTTAACCTTTTAGTCACTGGGGGCATATGGGAAAAAAGGAACAACAACAACAACAAGTCAGGTACTCACCAAGAGCATTTTAAAAGAGGGTAACAGAATGACAGCTTTCTGAAAATAGCCAACAGATGTCCCACCCATTATACTGAGACTAGTTATGTAACGTTTGCTGCTGTAATCCTTTAAAAATCTATTTGATTCTGCTGCAGCATCTGTGATACTAAAGGCTGCAGTGCCTGTGTCCTTATTTTCACTGACATCTCTAATGCTGGTTACAGGTCAAAAGTTAAGATCAGTAAAAATACATTGTTTGCTTTTTTTTTTAGAAAAACAATGCTTTATTCACATGTATGCCATATCTAAAAAAGTTCTATGCTACCATCTTTCAGCAGGAAAGAACATGCTCAAATTACAAAGATATGAACATGTAATTGGCATATTTGCACAATTTAGAGTAACTAACTGCTCAATTGCTTAGAGAGACACATTCCTAAAATAACATTGCCAATATCCACAGGAAACTTTCCATCTGAAGTATGAACTTGTTCCATAGAATTTAACTGCGTGATTTACTTGTTACAAGCAAACTGATCCCCTATGTTATACTTTGGGGAAGTTTGGGAAGGGGGGAGAAAATTTAATTTTGTGAACATATGTAAAAAGTATTTGGAAAGACCCACTGATGATGTGTTCATTGAACAACATTAACCAGGATTCTATTTTGCTATTGAATTTAATTTCTAAGTTGGGAAACATACACACCCATTATGGAAAACACATTATTTAAGGTGTGCTTAACTCCAAGGTTAAATATTTGGGAAACTCCATGTGCAGAAGCCATAAGTCTTTCATCTTGTTTGGGGTCCACTTTGGAACAGTCCTGGTTTTCAGGAAATTAATTATATTGCTGTTTTTTCTTTCCTTGACATTGAGGATCTTGCTGCTATCCTATGAGTTTACCATACAGTCTAGTCATGCAGCATCCTCTTTGTTTTCTGTGTCAATCAGCAGCTCTGACCTTTAGCCAGGTTCTTCGCCAACCAGCAGATATGAAATGAATAACTCCTTTCTAGACAGCATGGGGCATGGGCTTACATGGTGCTCTTGATTCTGCTCGGTACTAGAAATATCATTTGTTCCCTTATCTAGAAATTATGTTGTTCTGAATAGAAAAAAAAAAAGTACTAAAACCACACTCTCATTGTTATGCATTAGGAAAATAGACTAGGAATAAAAATCAGGGGGCTCAGATGACAGAAAAAATGTTTCTCCATTAAGTAAATATCTATAATAATAACAGTGTAATATGCTAATTAAACCGGATGTCCTTCTGGATGACCTTCCGGACAAAGCCAGGGCTGCGAGGGCAAGGCAGCTGCCGCAGCTGCGAGGGCCAAGCCCCTTGCACAAATTTCGTGCATCGGGCCTCTAGTATCGGTATAAATGCCTCCATGTTGCAGAATATATTGGGAGAGGCAATCTAATGTAGGAACCAATTGAAAAGGACTAAGTAAAGCAAACTAATGAAATGTTTGTGACATCCCAAGCAGTCCAGTGTGGGACTAAACCAATGAGGGAGTCCATGAGATTACTTCACAGTATTTACCATAGAGTAGCCTAGAATGCTGAGAGTTTTAAATGAGGATCCTTACATACCCCAGCTCACCGATGATGTTCTGAGAAATTCTGGTCAATTGCAAAGTTTCCTTAAACATGAATCTTTTACCTTAAAATCTCATTCACTTTTTAAAAAAAATTCTACTCAATTATATATTCATGCCTAATTTAGTATACAAATGTTTCTTTCCCTAATTGCATATAATTGGGGCTCCTGGAATAGATGGCATGCCTACCCATGACTTCAAGTTCAGCCAATCCAAATGACAGACTTAGTTTTAGACAAGCAACCTGGTTTTAACAAGGAAGGTGCTCTATTCTATGGTAGAAAGGGAAAGATTGAAGAGTATAGGCTTCAATTCAGACCATACAGATTTTGTATATGACTTTGGTCACTTACTTGTCAGTTCCAGCGAATTGCTTAACTCCTCTAATGTCAGTACTTTCATCAGTAAAATAGGCTGATGATAGACTGATACCACAGTGTTGTCTGGACTCTTCAATGGGGTGATGTGTGTGAAGTAATTGTCACAGAATAATATTGAATACATGGTAGTTGTCACTCTTAACAAAGTGTGGCTTATTCTGGTGCAAACCTGTTACTAACATCTCCAGGTTATTTAGTGTATACTGAAGATGGAGGCCAAAATAAAATTTTGTGAATCACTAACACACTTATCTAATGTACTACCCCTGTATTCACAATGCCCTCTATGTCTCTGTCTGTCTATAGCACATTTTCATCACAAGATTATCTTGCTTGGTTGAGTGTCAACCTATGAACAGAAGGTCATGGATTGATTCCAGGTCAGGGCACATGTCAGGTTTAGGGGCTTAATGCCCACTAGGGGGCATGCAGGAGGCAGCCAACCGATGATTCTCATCATTCATGTTTCTCTCTCTCCTTCTTTCCTCTCTGAAATCAATAAAAACATATTTTTAAAAATTAAAAAAATATAGCATCCCTTATCATGTTACCTTACACAACTCAGCTCCTTGACCGAGAATTACACCCAGCAGAGAGAGTTATATGCCTTATACATCTTCACATTCTCAAAAGTCATAGTTTTCAAGCTTTAGTAAGCATAAAACCTCCAATTAAAAATGCCGATTCTTGACTCTCCTCACAGACACAATGATTTGAGGTTAGGAGTGGCACCCAGGAATCAGAATTTTTTATAAAAGCTTTCTCCCATCACTGGGCATTTCTATGCAGGTGATCAGTAGTTCTTAACATGGTCTTCACATGGCCTTCTTATATGAACACCAGTCACAAGATTTAGGGCCCATTCTAATTCAGTGTGAGCTTATCTTAATTTAAGCAATTACATATGCAAATGCCCTATTCCAAAAAAGTCACATTTTGAGATTCCAGTTAGACATGAACTTTTGAGGTACACTATTGAACCCAATATACTCCCAAAACTTGACTTTGAGAACTGTAGTTTTACTAGCTGATTAAGTGATAGCATAAATCAATACCATCAAGTGTGATCTATCTACTATTATTCTACGTTATTA
Source organism: Eptesicus fuscus (assembly GCF_027574615.1). Taxonomy (NCBI): domain Eukaryota; kingdom Metazoa; phylum Chordata; class Mammalia; order Chiroptera; family Vespertilionidae; genus Eptesicus; species Eptesicus fuscus. Next base: position 18,859,909 of record NC_072484.1, read on the forward strand.
TCAGAATATTATTTGACCATATTTTTGTAAAATAGTCTTCTTGCAACAGACATTTATGCTTCATATAAAAAATCCTATTCTTCATCATGATCTTTCTGATAAAAATATGCTGCTGGTATGTATACTGGTACATTAATGAAGAATTTTTATATTGAATTGTCATTTTCCTTATCCTTTTACATATCACTATGTATCAAAGATGGAGCTGGCACTCAGCAAATATTGAGTTGAATGCATATCTTAATTCTGCAAGCAACGACAGAGACTATGGAGTACTTAATACTTATAAAATATAATTTTTTCTGTTTTCAAGGATATTTTACTGTAAAGAGGTGAGAATCCCTTACATACACACACACACACACACACACACACACACACACACACACGCGCGCGCCTGGTGGACACTGTAGTCTTGGAGCTTACAAATTCTGCTGATACGACTTACCAGCTGTGTTGTAACATTGGGCAAGCTACTTAACCTAACTAAAGCTCAGTTTAGTTTTCATGTCCATAAAATGGGGATTATGCTATCACCTACCTCACAAGACTGCTGCAAGGAATAAAAAATGATCTGTTTTAAGTGCTAACTGCACAGCAAGTGTTCAATTAAACGTAAGCAATTACATGGACCCAGGAGAAAGAGAGATGTTGATACACTGATGATGATATTTTATTTGATTACTGAAGGCCCAGTGCACGAAATCCATGCACTTGGGGGGGGATCCCCTCAGCCCGGCCTGCACCTTCTCGCAGTCCAGGAACCCTCAGGGGATGTCTGACTGCCATGGAGGCAGGAGAGGCTCCCACCACTGCAGCTGCGGCTCGCCAGCTATGAGCCCGGCTTCTGGCTGAGCCGTGTTCCCCCTGTGGAAGCGCACTGACCACCAGGGGGAAGCTCCTGTGTTGAGCGTCTGCCCCTGGTGGTCAGTGAGCGTCATAGCCACCAGTGGTTTTGCTGTTTGGTCGATTTGCATATTAGCCTTGTATTATATAAGATCATGTTTCCCAACTGGATTATAAACTTCCTGACTGCAGCGACACTGTCCTAGTGTCCCTTATGACCCTTGGCAGGTCAGTTCCTCTTAGGGGATTTAAATAATGTCACCAGAGGCAGTCCTGGCCAATTGATTCACTGAGTCTGTCAGTCTCTTTGTTGGCAGCACTAGCAAAACTTGTAAATGTTCTAGGTTTTTGTTCCTATGTATAGTTTTTTTCTTAAGCAGTGTAAATTTTTGTCATTCAAATATCTGCATTCAGATGGCAGGGGGTAGTAGGTTGATGGCTGTTAAGAGAGAATGCTCAAGTGAAGTGGGTTGTGAGGGGTGAAGCTAAGATTATTCATATAAGGCAAGAGTAGAGATGGATGAATAATGAAAGAGAACCCTTCATATTCCAACTTTAATGCTATAAAACCGAAGTCATTGCTGATGCCTAATTTAAAATTTTTATAACATGATATGCCATAATATGCAGGGCGTCAGGGAGCAAAGAAAATTGCAGGCGCTAATTGCATAGCTTTCATTTTCCTGGAGTGGCTGGACTTTCAGTGGCAGCTTTCTGATCATGCACATAATGCTTTGTTATTTTCACTTTGATGTGATTATTATGATATTGATTTTTTAAATGGGCCCATGGTAGAAATTCTATGCATATGCTAAAGAAAATTCTACCATGACTTTTACATTTGTACTTCAGAAATTATCCTAAACATCCAGCTGGAGCCTTGAAGTTAATGGATTTTCAGCCAGTTAATTTGGTCTGCGACACCCAAACATTTCCGCATAAATCCACTTAAGTATCAGTTATTGTGAACAGCCTATTTATTTAGTAGAAGTCACTTTATTATGCTGTTTCCAAAGCAAAAGCACTGGAGGGAAAATATCACATAAAATTAACATAACTGTAGCAATACCCGAACATGAATTGGTATAAAGCGTATGAAAAATGTTACTCTGCTCAGACTGTACATGTAGGAAGAGTAGTAATCACACTCTACCTATGTAAAACTAGAGTCAGCTACTGGAGATGAGTTCCTGCCTTCTTTATACTTGTTCTAACCCAATCAGTTACTAAGGATCAGGAAATGGTGATAATAAATGCTTGATGACAATGCCAATTGGCATCAGCATAAAGCTGTTTAATTGTCAAAGTGTTTTTCATGTCCATTACCTCATCTTACTTTGCTATTACACTGGTGGTGTCCAGAGGAGAGGTATGATAAATGGCCCCATTTCTTTTTTTTTTAAATTAATTTATTAAGATCACATTGATTAATTACATTATATAAGCTTCAGTATACAACATTATAAGTTGATATCTGTATACTTTCTAGTGTGCTTATTACCAAAGTATACTTTCCTTCCACTACCATGTATTTGACTCCCTTTACCCAATTCATCCTCTCCTTTCCCCCTTCCCCTTTGGTAACTACCTATATTATAGTATTTATTTTTAAAAATATTCCCAGTTAGAGGGTGTATCTATGAGATTTTTGTTATTGTCAGTTTTTTTGTTACTTCTTTTATTTTATGTACCACATTTGAATGAAATCATGTGTTTTTTGTCCTTTTATGTCTGACTTATTCCACTTAGCATATTAGTCTCCATGTTGTTGCAAATGGCAATATTTCATCCTTTATGTGGCTGAGTAAGTATTCCATTGTATCTCTCTCTCTCTCTCTCATTATCAATAAAATCAATACATTTTCATTGATTTCAGAGATGAAGGGAAGAGAGAGAGAGAAACATCAATGATGAGAGAGAATCATTGACCAGCTGCTTCCTGCATACTTCACACTGGAACCTGGGCATATGCTATGACTGGGAATCGAACCATGAACTCCTGGTTCATAGGTCAATGCTCAACCACTGAACCATGCTGGCTGGGCTATCTATCTATCTATCTATCTATCTATCTATCTATCTATCTATCTATCTATCTATCTATATCTATCTGCCACATTTTCTTTCTTCATTTTTCTATCAATGAACCATTAAGCTGTTTTCATATCTTAGCTATCCTATATAATAAAAGGCTAATATGCAAATTGACCAAACTGTGGAATGATTAGTTGCTATGACTCTCACTGACCACCAGGGGGCAAACGCTCAACACAGGAGCTGCCTCCTTGGTCAGTGTGCTCCCACAGGAGGAATGCCACTCATCCAGAAGCTGGGCTCACAGTTGGCAAGCGCAGCAGCAGTAGTGAGAGCCTCTCCACCTTCTCATGGGGAGTGGGCCTAAGCCGTCAGTCGGACATCCCCAGAGGGCTCCCGGACTGCTAGACGGCACAGGCTGGGCTGAGAGACCCCTCTGAGTGCACAAATTTCATGCACTGGGCCTCTAGTTGTAAATAATGCTGCAATGAATATAGGGGTACATATATATATTTTTTCAAATTAGTGTTTTCATATTCTTCAGATAAATACCCAGAAGAATTGCTGGATCAGATGGTAATTCTATTCTTAATGTTTTTAAGAAACCTCCATAATGTGTTCCATAGTAGTTTCACCAATTTACAGTCCCACCCATCTCATAAATAAGGTGAGTATGGCAGAAGAGCTGTTACACAGTCAGTTAAGTGCCACCAGGTGGTAAGGAAAAGAGTTGAGATTAAAAGCTAGTCTTTGGTCTCCTTTCCTGATGCATATCCTGCTAAATAATTCTGCCTCAGAACATAGTCGACCTCTAGTCAAATTCTTCTGGGCAATTAATCTTCATATTAAAAAATAAAGTATCTGACATATTAAGCAAAGTCGGATGTTGCAAACTGTCTTGCAAGCAAATGAAGCAAACTCCTGAGGCAAAGGAGATAGAGAGTATCACATGTCCCAAATAAGCTTGAGGTGTGTAGTCTGTCCAACACTGCTGAAAGTTGTCTGTCTATATCTCTATCTAGCCATCTCTTTTATGTAAACATTAAAAATAAATAATATTAGAATTTAAAACAAGAATTAGTTATGATGTTCAAAATGGCCAATCAACCAATATGATGATTTTGGGGGTGTATTTTTGTTATTCCCATTAATGTGAAAATCAAGGGAAATTGAGAAGAATAAATTAATGAAAGGGTTCATAACAGTTATCCCTAATAAGTGCCACTTTGGCATGTGGGCTATTTTGAGTTGAAGGCAATCAAGACCCAGAATATTCAAGAAAAACTTTTACCTATCCTAAAAGTTTTACCTAAAACTTTTACCCTTGACTACCTAAAAAATTTAGTTATATGGCCTGCCTTTGCAAGAGAACTACCACCAGAAATAACTACAAAATTATGGACTAGTTGCACTAGGCTGGAGGGGGGACTAGGCAGGGCCTGGAGATCAAAGTCTTCTAAATGTCCTGTTGTTTCTGCATGTCATGAAATGTTGTTTACCAACATTTGCTCTTCCGAACTTCCTATGAATCATCCTCCTCCCCTTTAAATTCCCAGACCCCTACTCCTTCTCCTTAGCTCAGGATGGCATATACATCTTTTTTCCTGACTGCCTGTAGGTCTTATAATTTTATGGGGCCCCTGTACATATGTAATTAAATTTGTTTTTCTGTTGTTAATCTTATTTATGCCAATTTGATTATTAGAGCAGCCAAAGAAATTAGAAGGGTAGAAGGAACATTTTCCCATTCTTATATTAGCATTGGCCATTTTCTTTGGTGTTTTTCAGAGGTCAAATTTTTTTTTAAATAATTTAAATTTATTTTGATTTTTAAATAAAGCTCTGGATTTTTGGCTCATTGATTCTGGGTCTTGATTGTTAAGAAATCACAGACTGACTCAGAACCTCTGTTTTTTCATCTTTGACATAAAAGAATTCAAATTGGAAGTTTACAAGGTCTTTATCACTCTCAAGTTATTCTTGATGCTGTAACTTTCCCATTGCCTCTCCTATTGTATGTGCTAGGCACCACAAAGCAGTGTTAGGCACCTGCGCATTCAGTTCTACTGAAATCAGTAAGTTACAAAGCCCACCCTGATATTGGACCTTAATACTTAGAGATGGTATCCAGAAAGAGTCCAATCTAGTTTTGCATCATTCTAGAGCTGAATTGTGCCACATACGACTCTGGAAATAGAGTCTTGTTGCAGACTCCTCACATCATTGACTCTTCTTGTGGGTCCCTCGTGTCCAGTGCCTTTTCAATCTCCTCCCTCAACTGAACCCAACATATCTGCATAATTTCTGTTAATTCATCTGTCGCTGATCTTGGCTTCCTGTTTACTCTCCTTGAATTGAGCTCAAATCCCACTGCTATTTGGGAGGGAATGGGGTTAGAACAGAAACCATCTGTTTAATTTTCGCCATCTCTATTTTCTAGGGCTGGACATCCAGCTGAACACAGAATATATTACATCTCCCTTATAAACAAACCATTACCAGAACCCAGTTAAGCACCACTGTCTAGGCCTAGGCTTCTGGCAATCATGCTAACTCTATGTCCTCACATAGGGATAGCCCACCGCTATCATGGGTAGATCCTGACACTGGAAAAGATGACAAAGTCTGCTCATGTTCCCCATGAAATCAGTTTTTGATCTTCCTCTACCTTCATATCCCTTCTGTTCTCATATATCACCTTTTGCTCAGCTCATTCTCTTTCCCATAGCATAGTGTGGGCCACCTCATGATGAAGGTGAGCATGTAAACGCAGATAAAGCCATTCAAACCCACCAGGGTGATGTGAAGATAAAGTGAGATCACAAGGATGGAATGCTTTGACAAACTTAAAAGTGAAATACAATATGAGGTTTTATGTGCTATGAATTTTTTTAAAGATTAAAATTTATACAGAATTCAGAGTTTTTCTGTTGCAAACATACTTTTCTTTATGATGACAAAAGAAATTCTCAGACTTAAGTGTGTGTTTCTATTCTTATTTTAATTTAACCAATGTGAGCAATATTTGGCATGTTCTAAAGTCTTTCACGGTGTGCCTTGAGAGATTATCATGCTTTTTAAAATTCCTGCTCTACATGTTTCTCATATTCTTTGGATTAACAAGTTATACAGGAAGTATTCTCATAGTGGTGGCAAAACTGCAGGATCAGGGAGTAAAACCACACCAGGTCTCTCAAGGCCTAGACTCTGAACTAACACAGATTCACTCCCTGTGTCCTTCCATCAGCCAAAGGATGTCATAAGGTTGAGGCAAAGTTAGGGAATCAGCACATATACTTTTCCCACATTCAGAGAATGGCAAGGGTGTCGATGTAGGGAATGGTTGAGAAATGATTTATTCCACTAAGGTGATTAATGGAATCAATCATAAAGGGATGTGAACTTAATTTGGTTCCATAGTCCTTACTCTTAAGTTCAATGCTCCACTTCTTGGCAAGAGACACTTCTATTTCTGGTCTTCGTGGAGCAATATGTTGTAAGGAGCCTCTTTTGAGGGATGAAGGACTAAATAAAATGAGTCCTTCTGTAATATTTGAGATTTAAGCTGAAATAAGCACGAGGTGAATAGAATGAGATGAATATTAGACATAAACGTATCAGGATATAATTTAGACAAAAGAGAGTGCATGTATTTATACCTATAACCATGTTAAAATATATTGTATGCATACATATTCACATATATTAGTTGAGTATCCAAAGCAGTTCCCCCAGCTGTCTGGGCTTTCCATTGTATTTCTTACAATAACAACTGACTTTCAAGGAAGCATTCTTAGTTTTACAAATGCTCTATCAAATAAAATCGGACTGCAAGTTCACAATTTTTCAGATGTATTTATTTTAAAGGTTCAATCTGCTTTATATCAGAGCAGTTTTTAATGCAAAATGATACTTATCAGTTTTATTTTCATATTCTTCTTTGGTGTATATGAGATTCAAGACCTCACCAGAAGCTAGCTGGCCCACTGGATTTTATCTCACAGTTATTGTGATGTGGCTACACTGGGCAATCTTTTTTCATCAAAACACTATTGCCACAGAAATTCCTAAGTGGATGAAATACAGTTGCTAAAGAATAGTAAAATAAAATGAAACTCAAAGCCATCTTGCCACTATAAATCATAAAATTAAACTGCAGAGATCTGAAAACAGAATATAAGGATGCGTGTAATCCAAAAAAAGCTCAACTGATGTTGAATTTTTGCATCGCATCTGCTAATGAGGTAATTAGAAACTCCACAAGATGAAAACATTAAACATTTTGTGTAGAAAAATAAGAAATGCGGAGATCAGTGTTCAGATTCCTTCTCTTTCTTTGTAATGTGAAATAATTTATCTAAAACTATTTGGTTGCTTCTTTGTTCATAGTTTGCTTTGTCCCTTGTTAGAGAGACTAAATGTTACTAAATTAAAAGGTAAGAATGGAATGTATCATAGCCTCTTCAAAACAATGGGTTTGATAGTCTATGTTGAAAATTGTCTAAGCTTGAGAACAAAATTAACCTAGCCAGCTCCCTAGGATCTTTAATGAAACATTTACACTGAGTGGCCAGATTATTATGATCTCTGAACACATAATAATCTGGCCACTCAGTGTATATCCTATATAGTAAAAGGCTAATATGCAAATTGTCCCCTCGACCAGGAGTTCGATCAGCAGGCAGGCCCGCCAACCGCCCATGTCACCTTCCCCTGGCCAGGCTGACACCGGGTCTCTAATACACACACACACACACACACACTGAGTGGCCAGATTATTATGTGTTCAGAGATCATAATAATCTGGCCACTCAGTGTATACCCATTTTTCTCAAACTTCTTAGTCCAAAAAATTTATGAAGTTACAAAACTACTTAGTGCTACAAAATTCAACAACCAACAGTGCCAAATGCTCAGTGGCTGATGATTCTAGGATATCTGATCATTTTCCATTTGAACTTCAGGCCCAGGGAGGTGGAGGTGAGAAACCAAGCAGTTGTGGATGGGCTAGGTGTTTCACAAAGTTATACAGGCTGAAATTCTAAGAAAACTAAACAGGTTCTAGGACCAGCGACCAGGTTATAAGGGCCTGCTTGCTTTTTTGTACACCATCAGAGGTAGATCAGAGTTTTTGTAGCCAGGGGAAATGTAGGAGTCTATTGTTAGAAGCAGCTCAGAAATAAACACAAAAGTTACGAAAATTGTTTTACAAATAGATTTTAGCAAACCAAGTTTCCAGAAATTCACAGAAGGTAAAAACAGAAAGACTAGCCTTTGGTGATCTGAGAAGGAATGGGTATAGAATGTAGCATGTCAGGGAAAACAGATCAATGGCGCTAAGCACAACACAGGGTCCACTCATGAGAGACCTCAGGGAGTTCTTGTGATGGCAAAAAGTGGCTCATGTTAGAGGAGGATGAGTCTGCAGGGTGAAGGAAAATGTTGAGGGACCAGCATACTTTCTAAAAACAAAGGGAAGGGATGCCATTCAGCAAGATTTTCTGCGGCTCACCCCCATAGACTTTCTCTCTCTGTTAAAAGAACAGACTCAAGCAATTCCACAGAATAAATAACAATGAATATCATATTTTTAAAAAAAGGTTTCTGTGGTTAAAAAATGTGGGGAAACACTGGGCATTTAACCTTATTTAAAGGTTAAAAAGTGTTTCTCCAATGCCTTGGTTCTTCTTCATGGAAAAGCCCCGTCCTTCAAAACCAATCATCTTAGTAACCTAAAGAGAAACCTGCAGACTAAGTGCATATGTATGTGGGTGCCTACAGCCCATATATTTTCAAAGAAAAACAGATATCCGTATTGAACTCAGGCCAAGTCCTCTTATTTTTCTGATTCTAGTATAGACATCCAGGGGCCCCATCCTTCTGGTTTCCATTTAGCAAGGCGATCCTCATAAGCACAATCTCTACATACAACTGGACCTTCTACAAAGAAATAGCTGTGGTCTACTTGCCAAGTTTCTACCCAATTAGATCCATATTGCTTCCTTGAAAACTGCTGAGGTTTACCATAACTTGGCGTTATTGTTCTTACTGCTCAGCTAAGGGGGGTCTTAGCCAGATCACATTAAAGTGGTCAAGTCCAGCAGTCACTTTCATGTCAAAGCTACTATAGATGGCCAGTCCCTTTTAATGCATCATTTATTTCTTGAAAGCAATTTGTAAAATGGATAAAAGAAGCATTTCAAGTTATAATAACATTACAGAAACTATTTTAAAGCTAAAATACATACTCAAGTCATTGAATGTTTTTCTGGCCAACTATACATAACTAACCCAGCCTCAGTAGATTGATGTGGTAAATTTTATCTCTCGCTCTGGAAAGATCATGCCTGGGCTGTGAATAAAGGAGAGAAACTAATACAGATATAATGATTTCTATAACTCAATTCACATAACTGACCTCAAATTGGTTGTAATGAGATTGCTTTTGCAGAAGATGCAGGTTTTAAGGGAGGAGCATATATGTCAATCATAAGGGATTCATTACCAGATACTTTCCAACTCTCATTCCATAGTGAATGAGATTCACATCTGTATCAATTCCGTTTACTCTGTCATGCCCAGAGAAAGGAAACAGCTTTGTATTCTCTACAATACTATTAAAGTTAAAGCTTTTCTATCATTAGATATTTATTCTGAGTCTGAGAATGACAAAGAATATTGAGTTGAAGCATGGTTTCTTCCACAGGAATTAGAAGACTCACCCAAACTTTACAATCCCTGAGAACACTGGGAGTCTTATGTGAAAATGGTCTGTTTTCCCACCTGGGGTGGCTGCTGCTGATAGCTCTGTCTAATGGCCTGGATCTGGGAACCTCTTAGACTCAATTGGGTAGAAATACTCTGTACTTTGTGAAGGGAAGGAAGAGAAAATGGCATGTGTTGCTTGTGCCTATGCATCATGCAGGGAACTTTACAGTTTTATCTTATTTAATTCTCACAACAATACACAGGTTAAGTACCACTGAAGCAATTGTGCAGATGAGTAAACTCAAAGCTGTAGTGTTAATTTACACTGCTTATGACAGATCTCACATTGAATCATAGCTCAGTATCCTAACAGTTGTTTGAGTTTGAATGAATTAACTGCTCTAAGCCTTAATTTCCTCACCGTTCAAACATGGATAAGAATATTGCTCTCACAAATAGATAAAATAATACTTAATATGAAAAACTAATATTTCCATCAAAACATTAGTATTTAATAATATAACAATATTAGTGGCATTTAATAATTTGAATGTTATTTTAAATTAATAGTAATGCTGTTAATATTTTATTATAGTAACTAGAGGCCCAGTGCACAAAATTTGTGCATGGGGGTGTCCCCTCAGCCTAGCCTGCACCCTCTCCAATCCAGGACATTCCTCTCGCAATCCTAATCGCTCACCTGCCTGCCTGGTAGCCCCTAACTGCCCACCCCCCTTGCTGGCCTGATTGCCTCTCACTGCCTCTGCGTACTGGCCTGATCGCCCCTAACTGCCCCTGGATGCTGGCCAGGTTGCCCCAACTGTCCCCTCCCTGCCAACCTGGTTGCTCCTAACTGCTCCCCCTGCCAGCCTGGTCACCCCTTACTGCCCACCCCCCCGCCCCACTGGCCTGATCGTCAACTTCCCCCCTCTGCGGGCCTGGTTGTCCCTAACTTCGCCCCCTGCTGGCCTGGTCGCCCCCAACTACCCAACTACCCCCCTGCTGGCCTGGTTGCCCCTCACGACCCTCCCGCCCGCTGTCCTGGTCGCCCCATGCAGCCTGCTTGTTTAGTCATTTGGTTGTTCCTCACTAACCCCCCTGCCAGCCTGGTCGCCCCACACAGCCTGCTTGTTCAGTTGTTTGGTTGTCCCTCTCTAACCCCACTGCTGGCCTGGTCATAGGCAGCCATCTTGTGATGGCGAGAGGGTTAATTTGCATATCACCTCTTTATTATATAGGACTAGAGGCCTAGTGTGCAGTTGAAATCTCGTGAGGAGACATCCCACCTCCCACCATTCGAGGAGGCATCCTGCGGGGAAAGGGAGCCGGGGCCCGCGCCTGACTTGCAGTGTCCCCCAGCCCCCCTGCCTGTGTCTGCTCTGGGGCCACTCGAGCCACTGCGCTGGCTCGGGAAGGCCCCCCTGCCTCTGTCTCCATCTCTGCTCCAGGCCTCACCTGCGCCCGCAACCTCCTCCTGTCTGGTCATGACCCGTTAATGAGTCCCTGCCTAATTTGCATATTGCCTCTTTATTTATATATATATACATACACATATATATATATATACATATAGATAGATAGATAGATAGTATATTAATAACCCTAACATTTATTTATAGTACATTATTATTAAATTGAAGACAGGATTTTAATGGCAGACCCGTTTTTTCCCCCCACACTGTCATATTGTCCCCCCAGAAAGAGGTAGAAGGAAGAAATTTTTGTTATCTATTGCTACATAACAAATAATCCCAAAAATTAGTAGTTTAAAACAATAATATTAATTTGTTATCTCTCATTTTCTATGGGAATTTGGGATTGGCTAGGCTAGGAGGTTTGTGGCCCCTCATGAGGTTAAAGTTAGATATGGGGGCTGCAGATGACTGAAGGACTGACAAGAATGGAGAATGTGTTCCCAAGTTGGCACATACAGGTTTGACAATTTGGTATTGGCTATTGTCAGGAAGCTCCAGTTCCTCTCCATATGACCCTTGCCAAAGGTTTACTTGAATGTCTTAATGGCATGGTGGCTGGCTTCCTCCAGAGTGAGAGATCCAAAAGACCAAGCAGACGCTGCAATGACTTATGACTTAGACCATTGGTCAGCAAACTGCAGCTCGCGAGCCACATGCGGCTCTTTGGCTCCTTGAGTGTTCTAACGCCACTTCTTCAAAATAGACTCGCACAGGCCGAAAACCGACTTCTGCACATGGGCCACGAAGTTTCAATCGCACTGTACGTGTGCGCCCGCACGTGGTATTTTGTGGAAGAGCCACACTCAAGGGGCCAAAGAGCCGCATGTGGCTCGTGAGCCGCGGTTTGCCAACCACTGACCTAGACTTAGAAGTCACACACCATGCTGTGGCCAGTGTGGCTCAGTTGATTGGGCATTGTCCCTGTGCACTGAAGGGTTTGATTTGATTCTTGGTAGGGTACATGCGTGAATTGTGGGCTCCGTCCCCGGTAGGGGGCATGCAGGAGCCAGCTGATTCTTGCTCTCACCTTGATGTTTCTTTCCCTTTCCAATACCCTCTCCCTTGCTCTCTCTAAAAATCAATAAAGATAAAAATGTATATGGAACCCAAAAAGACACAGACAATAGTGTGGTGAAGACCTGGGATAGGGCAAAAACTGAGTGGAGATGGGCAATGGGGAAAAATGGGGGTTATCTGTAATACTCTCAACAATAAAGATTAAAGAAACAAAATTTTTAAAAAAGCACACACCATCACTTCCACCATATTCTGTCAGTCCATAGGTCAGCTTTGATTCAATATGTGAAGTGTTATACAAGAGCATGAATAATAGAAGGTGAATATCAGTGAGGCCATTTTTGAGGCTGGCTTTCACAAAATCTAATTTAAAAAAATATATATGTTTTTATTGATTTTTAGAGAGAGAGGAAGGAGAGGTATAGAGAGATAGAAACATCGAAAAGAGAGAAACATCATGGATCAGCTGCCTCCTACACACCCCCTACTGGGGATCAAGCGTGCAACCCAGGCATGTGCCCTGATAGGGAATCAAACCTGTGACCTCTGGATTCCTGGGTTCACACTCAACCACTGAGCCACAATGGACAGGCCTAATTTTTAACTAAGCAAAGTAATCTATAAAGCCATTCAATTTATTTAATCAGATACTTATTGGTTCTCTATTATGTGACAGCCTTCAGGGATACAAAGAATTAGATAAAGTCATAATGATTAAAGAAATCCTAGTCAGGTAGAGGGTCAATAATAAAAAAAGAAATTACTTAAAGCAGGACAGAGACTTGTATGTGATGAGAGTCAATAGAGGAAGAGCTTTGGGAGCACAAAGGGGAGAGAGGTGAATCTAACGGGGCCAATGGAAAAGGCAATGGAAGCTTTGGGATTTGATCATGGCTTTAAAAATGAAGAAGTATTTGTCAGGTGGGGATGGGATTTGGGTTTTAAAGGGTACAAATGTTTGAACATATAGAGTAGGTTTAAATAACAGCAAATTGTTCTGCCTGATTGCAGTAAGTGGTGAAGACAAAATTCCAATATACCTTTACAGGACACAGGTACATTTCTATATTACAGTCTCATTGAATTGAATATTCCAAAGGGCCTGATAGAATACTTTATTCTAATCCTGTTATTTTAGTTGAGGAATCCAAAGAACAGAGACTTTGTGAGAGTCACTCAAGATCACCTGGAGACTAGAGGCACAGGGAAAACAACAGTTTGCTACACATGCTGGTCTTGTCGTAGTTTGTATCAGACCATGAAACCAGTGATGGGAATGATTGGGTCTAAGATAACCATCAATCATTGGCCATGTTCTTAATAAGACAAATCTGTAGAATAGCAACACAGAAATCTAATTGTAATGATGTAAACTTCTTTTTTAAAATATTTTATTGATTTTTTACAGAGAGGAAGGGAGAGGGATAGAGAGCCAGAAACATCGATGAGAGAAAAACATCGACCAGCTGCCTCCTGCACACCCCCTACCGGGGATGTGCCTGTAACCAAGGTACATTCCCTTGACCGGAATCGAACCTAGGACCTTTCAGTCCACAGACCAACGCTCTATCCACTGAGCCAAACCGGTTTCGGCTAAACTTCTTATATTAAAAAAGTAAATTACGTATTAAGATGAACCAACTCTATTTAATGAATCAAGTATTCGAATCCTCCAAATCTTCATTCTCTATAAAGAGCAGCGGCCCTATTTTATGTATGTATCTTTCTCTGCCAAGCTCATTCCATATTCTTGTTTTCCCTTCCTACTTACATATAAACTAAAAAACACCCAAAGACACAGTTACCGATCCCTTTTATTAGAAACAACTGACGCCAGTACAGGGTTTCCCCTAAGGCATCTTGAGTTCATTTGCCACAGAATTCCAAGAACTAAATCAGAATGTTTGTATCTGCTTCCCACACCCTTGCACACATAGAACATTTTCATAAATAAAGATTGATGTGTGTTAAACAGGGGAGGCAGTTTAATGCCTTAAGAAAGAGTTAATTACAGTACAGTGTAGAGCTGAATTGCAAAAATAAGAAAGTGTGTGGAGCACTTAGCTAACATGCTCATGGGCTGAGCAGTTCACAATGAATGTGAGTGTGATTTTGGACACTATTCTCATTTGAGGTTTCTATTTTCAGCCATCAGTTTTAGATATTAATAACGATGGATGCTGGAAATAGTTGTACTACATTGTGGAGCTAATTTTAAGTAAATGCATCTCACTTTTTATATACATTTTTGATTATTGTCTAATGTCATTTTTTTGGTTCATTTTTCATGGTTCCTACAGGGCTGTGCAAAAGGAGAAAGAAACTTTTTATTACATGAAAAATTGTAATATATTCCATGTGCTTTATTTATCATGCTTGGTTTGGTAAAAAAAAAAAAAAAAAGAGGAGGAGAAGGCCAGAAAAACTCAACATCTTCCCACCACCAGAATTGATGACTATGGTTGTTTTCCTTCATGCGGCCTTATGCAAGAACCTGACAAGGTAAGGAATTTTCCACATTATGGAAAGGTTATACAATGCCGGTGCACACATGCATCATCCAGGCAACTTGCTGAAAATGCACATTCCAGGCTCTCCTTTCAGAGATTTGATTTAATAGGTGCTGTTTGCCTGTTTGCCCTCACCTTCACTCCGTGCTCTACTCTGTGTGGCAGGGAACCACACATCCCCGGTTATCCAGCCCTGAGGCTTCCTGTGGCATTTGGTCAATGGGAATCCCTGAAGGAAGATTGGCAATTTCAGAAGGAGGCGGGGGGCGGGGGGAGCCTTGTGGTATTTATTCTACTCTCTTCCTGTTTCAGGGCCATCTCTGGCAGTGGCTGTGCTTCTTTTGAAATTCCAGTTATATATAGGACAGCCCATCCCTTCATGGTCCCAGCCTGTCCGATGGTTCTGGCTTCTGGACTTGGAATAAACACCACCACGTATGTTCCTTCACTCTTGGCGCTGGTAAAGCTTTCTGCTGCTGCAAACACTTGAGTTGTCTCACTGTCTCCCTCAGTCCTGAAGGCAGGTCTGAAGAGCACAACGCAGCATCCACTAATAAGGTGGGGCTCTGGATTCCCCACAGGAAGCCTCCCTCTCTCATCTCGGGCTTGTACTTCTTCAGAAGCTACACACACACACACACACACACACACACACACACACACACACACTCTCACACACACATTTTCCCAGGTAAAAATTCACTGTTAAATGAGGACTGTTAAGAAAACTAAAATGTGGGCTTCTCATATCCTTTGGCTACTGACGTGAATATTGTCAGTATTGGAACTTTTTGTCCATTTTGAACCACTGGGTAAAATCAGATCATGTAGCTCCAACCAGAACATATGTAGGTAGAAATGATCTGAATTCTCAGCTCTAGGCTCGGTGCAAGGCTTAGATGTTAAGTCCAACAAATCCCAGGGATAGCGGAGTGACATTTAGATAACATTTTCTGGGACTTTGCTGAACAACACAAACATTTCAGCACATACAATCACCAGTGGAGGATAGGTCACCTAGAGTCAGGCTTTATTTTTCTTTAGCCAGATTGTTTCCAGGACAAAGGCCTGGGACTTGGGACTGGCTTAGCTATCTAGTACCTGATGCTATAGGGACAGCATTGGAGAAGTGCCTGAGTCATAACTACCAGGGCTACTCATGGGACCTGAGGCCTGGAGGGAAAAGAAATCATGGGCATAGTCCAAGTAATGTCAAGGAATAAGAGAAGACCAAGTTGTGAGAGCAAAAGGCCAGGGGAGCAACACGAAAGCAAGGCCTCAAAGCTGGACATGAGCTGAGACAGATAGGAGAATAAAGCATGAAATGGATGAAGCACAAAGCAAATGGAGATAGAGGGAGAGCTGATGCAGGCCACCCTGGAGCAGGCAGATATCCTCTTTTATGGGTAGATCAAACCAGGGGAGGGGCATGAAGCTTTAGGCTCTTCCCTCCAGACACTATACTAACTCTTCATACATTCAGGTTTCTCATCATAGTTCTTGTAAACACACACATCTCTTTGACTAAGGCTGGGAAAATGCCCTAAGTTGCAGCTGGCAGAGAGCAAATCCCGGAAACAGTCTAAGAGACTCAGGACCAACCCCACCTTTGATAAAGGCACATAACAGAGCTCAGCCTCAGAGTTTCTCTTTACAAGTGGGGTACTTATCACCTATGGTTATCGGGATCTATGAGAGAACACCCATAGGGGAGCTATGGAGCCATAGTCATTTAAATTGAGGGCAGCATTATAATTTTTAAGGGCACTCATGATTGTAGGCTTTTGTTTATAGTAGCATTTAATGTCTTCATATTACAAAAAGTCCCATTATAAATTCATGTTGGCCTTAAATAATATGAATACTTCAAATCCTTATATCTAAAGACTGTGAAGATCTGTGTCCATTGGTTAGGTTTATATGCATGCATACGAGTCCTTTGGTTGATCTGTCCCCCTTACCCCACAAATAAAATGTTTAAAATAAATAAATAAAATCATTGCTTTAAAGATTGTAAAAAAAAATGATGTACTGACGCTTTTTTGTTTTCAAGCCTATTAATTTAGTTATATAAAAGAAATAAGCTAATCATATTTTTATTTTAATAAGAGAAATAAATGTGTTTCTTCTATTTTCATTTAAAAATGTAAGTATTATTTTTATTTTTCACTTCAAATTGTGTACATTTAACAATCTAGTTTTCTAGAGCACAGTTTAAAACAACTGAGCTCTGTTTATTGAAATATTTTGTATTTTAATAAATTTATTTTATCACACACACAAAGAAATAAAGACTGTGAAGATCACATACTCCAACAAAGGTCCTTCTATGAAGAGAAAAGTGCTCCCTTAAACTATCACACTATAAATATTCTAAGAAAGAAATAAACTTTCGAAGTATATAACAGACCTATCCTATTTAATAAAGAGGGAATATGCTAATTGACCATCACACCCTCACAAAGATGGTGGCACCCATAGCCAATAAGGAGGGAATATGCTAATTGACTGTCACATCCTCAAAGATGGTGGTGCCCACAGCAGCAAGATGGCAGTGCCCAGCCCCCTCAGCCCCCAGCTTCCCAGGGCTGGCCCGATGCACAGGCAAGCCTCAGATGTCGGCTGCCCAGCCAGCCGCCCAGGGCCAGCCTGAGGGACAACCAAGTGACTGAACAAGCAGGCTGCGTGGGGTGACCAGGCTGGCGGGGGGTTAGTGAGGGATGACCAAACGACTGAACAAGCAGGCTGCGTGGGGCGACCAGGTCAGCAGGGTGGTTAGTGAGGGGTGACTAGGCTGGCAGGGGGGCAGTTGGGGGCAACCAGGCCAGCAGGGGCGGGGGCAGTAAGAGGCAACCAGGCCAGCAGGGGGGGTAGTTGGGGGCGACCAGGCCAGTGGGGGTGTGCAGTTGGGGGCAACCAGGCTGGCAGGGGAGGCAGTTGGGGGTGATTAGGTTGGTAGGAGGTGCAGTGAGGGGTGACTAGGCTGGCAGGGGGGACAATTAGGGGCAACCAGGCAGGCAGAGGGGGGCAGTTAGGAGTGACCAGGCCAGCAGAGGTGGGTAGTTGGGGGCAACCAGGCTGGTGGAGGTGCAGTTAGGGGTGACCAGGCTGGTGGGGGGGGCAGTTAGGAGTGACCAGGCCAGCAAGGAGGGGGCAGTTGGGGGTGACCTGGCCAGCAGTGGGGGGCAGTTAGGGGTGACCAGGCAGGCAGGCAGGTGAGCGATTAGGAGCCAGCAGTCCAGCATTGTGAGAGGGATGTCCTGGCAATCGGACATCCCTCATGGGGTCCCAGATTGGAGAGGGTGGAAGCTGGGCTGAGGGGACCCCCCCATGCACGAATTTCATGCACCGGGCCTCTAGTGTATTTATAACATTCAATGATGATAATTATTTCCATTTACATAGGGCTTTGTGGTTTGTAAATGGCTTGATGTAAATTATCTCATTTGGTGAATATTATTTTATTTCCTTTTCATGATATCACTTTTAAATTAAGACAACAGAGGCTCAGAGAGTTCCATATCTGATAACAAACAACACAGGCCCAAGTCTTCTGATCCTGCTTTCTTTTACTCTACCAGCCCACCACAGCAAGGGGATCCTCTGTGCAATAATTCTCCCTTTTGGAGTCTTCATTCATATTTGTGGGTGCTTCCTCTCCTCAGTGCTTACCTACTCCCTTCTGTCAAACAACTTGATCCCTGGGTTTAATGTGTTACAACTCCTCAGAGATATATTTTATATGAATGGGAATTATTGGGGCAAAGACAAAACCCTGTTCATGGGATTTCATTGATCAGCCCCAGCCTGGATATTTAGAAGGCTTTATGGCAGATTGGAATCTTCCTGGCACAGTTCCACCCACTGAGATTTAACAGCCTTTAACTTGCTTATCCCCTGTCAGCAGTCCCCTCCAGAGGCTTTGCATGTTGTGCATGCTTTCCTTGCTCAGTCTCTAAGTGATTCACATTGATTTGGAAAGGTTTCATTTGGCATATGGATGTTCTAGGGAGAAACA
Source organism: Eptesicus fuscus (assembly GCF_027574615.1). Classification (NCBI taxonomy): domain Eukaryota; kingdom Metazoa; phylum Chordata; class Mammalia; order Chiroptera; family Vespertilionidae; genus Eptesicus; species Eptesicus fuscus. The sequence continues at coordinate 18,878,517 of NC_072484.1, forward strand.
CTTTAGACTGTGTTATGATCTCTCTCCATATCACGTACTCTGGCAGCAGGTCCCCTAAACCTTTAATGTCTGCCCATCACCCTGACTCTCATGGACCACATGGCCCTTAATTGTCCAGCACCTTTCATCAGTCCCCTCAAATGCATCTTACATTCTAGTCATACACACCCACCTGGCCTGCATATTCTGGCCAGCTTTGCTGTTGTGTCTATGCTGTTCCCTGAGTCTGTGAAGACTTTTTCTTTTTCATTCTTTCAAAATTTCTTCCTCCAATAATTTTTCTAGATTAACTCCTGCATATGCACCTCTAGGCTGAATTAGGTACCTCTCTACTGTATGCTCACATTGCCTTTATAGAGCTTAGTGTAACACTTACCATATTATTTTGGTATTTTTCATTCATTTATGTATGTCCACTGTCCACTACCCTCATCCAAAGGAACCTGGGTGTGTGACTGTGAGGAACTCAACTCTTTCTCTGTATTTATATATATATATATATTATATATTCATATATATATATATATTTTTGATTTCAGAGAGGAAGAGAGAGGGACGGAGAGAGATAGAAACATCAATGATGAGAGAGAAGAGAATGGTCAATTGGCTGCCTCCTGCATGCACCCTACTGGGGATCGGGACCACAACACATGCATGTGCCCTGAATGGGAATCGAACTGTGGCCTCCTTGTTCATGGGTCAACACTCAAGCACTGATCCACACCGGCCGTTTTCTGTATTTCTGGCATACCACATATGCTCCTTCAGAATGAATGAATGGTAAATAAATGAGTGAATGAATAACTTTGTTGCATGTAGAATCTAATTTAAATAGGGTGAAAAATGAGCTCTCCACAATTTGAGTCTTTGAATGAAGCGTTTCCACTTTCCCCAGAGCAACCAATTGGAGTTCACTCCAATTCAAACAGTATCTTTAGGACAGGGGTGGGGCCAGGAGATTACAGTGCTCATTTAATGTAATTTATGATGTCTACAGCCTGTGTGAATAACGGTGTGTGTTTTTTTTTTTTAATTTTGTTTTTTAATTCATGACTTCCTTAAATGATTCTACTTAGCTTGCAGCTGGGGACTAATTCAAATACGAATTGTTAACAACACAGAATATGCTATGTTTTACTGACAAGTTGCTTCAGAAGACTTCTTGGAATAGGAGAAAAGGGGAATATCTTACAGTTAAAGGACATAGTAACATTTGAGTATGGGATGGGGGAGAAAACTGAGTAGCATAGGTTAAATTCTAGGGGTGCTTTCTGAGGAAAAGTAATATCCTTTATTTTTAAATATTTTTCCTCTCAGATCTCATGTTCAACTTCAGGGTTGTTCTGTTATTTATAATAATCAGATGAATACTAAAACAACTTATGCTATTCAAATATTGCCTTGGGCACAAGTTTTTTTTTATTTTTTTATTGAATAATCATTAAACATAATCCGAAAGAATTGCTTTCAAATATCACCCATGTAATCAACAGCGTGTTAAACTAATGCTCATTATTCTATAAAAATTATTATATTTATAAACAATGGAAAGATTGCAGCTCATAGGAACATTTCTGCACTTCATGTAAGACTGAGATTAGAGCATATCACCCAGCCATTTATCCTCATTCATTCATTCAACACATGTTTAAGTGCCTATGAGATGCTATCCAGCTTTTCAATGAAAGCATACACAGAGTACAGCTGAAAACAGTTAAAATATGAACAGGAATGCTCAAAAACTTAACATATGTTATTTTATTATAAACCAGAAAACACATTTTGGATAGTCCTTTGGAATGTACCCAATGTACCAATGGATACATTAAAATATTGGATAGTAAAAACTAATATGAAAACATCTCAGCATTTTCATGTGGAATTATAAACTCATCCACAAAAACTGATCTTAATTCTATAATTTTCTCATGGCTTTAAATTGGCAGAAACCAAATTTTCTTCCCCTAAAGAGATCAAGTCAGCATTTGTTACCTTGCATCTATAAACTGAAAGAGAACTGAGTTTGAGGGTTTCGAGGGGAGAAAGTGAAGTTCCTGGCACAGAGGAGAGGTAGACTTACATTAGGCAAGTTTCTTCCACTTCAACATACATTGTAAATACTTAAAACCAAAAAAGAAACTAAGGCAATGTGCAACGACTCCCACTTGTCCTGACCTAAGTGTCACCTATATTTATTCTGTGCTTTTCAGAAGAATGCACAAAGGCCACCAGACCCCTGGCCTACTTGGGCATTGATATGATAAGTGAGAGGGCAGATGCAGATGGACCACCCAGCTGAAATCCCCCTGTGAAGTCCTGAGAGCCACATATCCAGCACTCAGCAGCATTGCCAATCATTCAGACACAGAAGTTTTCTCTACCCCCTGCTATGGAGATGCACATTTCAGAGCTATGCATGTCACATTGCTTTAGGCAAAAGCTGTTTACTACAGCCTTGACCAGCAGTTAGAATGAAAGGTAGACAACACACCCACAATTCTGTGTTGAGGATTTATTATGTGATGATCATTTTCCTAGAATGATTGAGCCTATTAATTCTGGACACCTCTCCCAAATCTCCCTCCCAACCCAACCCCATTGCCATAAGCAGAAGAAGGAAAGGCAATGAACAATAGAGAGTATTACTTATTCTTCTTTGAAAAGTAGATATGCCTGGCCATAGTTTCCTTTCTCTTCCACTGCAGTGATAAGGCTATCACGTAGACTTCAAAAGACCATTGAGACACCTTAAGAGCATTTCTTAGGTAGCTTTTGAAGAAACTTCTTGCAGGTTTTGTTTTATTTTCTACTAGAGGCCCGGTGCATGAAATTTGTGCACGGAGGGGGGTTGTCCCTCAGCCCAGCCTGTACCCTATCCAATCTGGGACCCCTGGAGGGATGTCCGACTGCCTGTTTAGGGATGGGATCGGGCCTAAAAGGGCAGTGGGACATCCCTCTCACAATCCAGGACTGCTGGCTCCCAATTGCTTGCCTGCCTGCCTTCCTGATCACCCCCTAACCACTCTGCTGCCAGCCTGTTTGCCCCCAACTTCCCTCCTCTGCTGGCCTGGTCACCCCTAACTGCCCTCTCCTGCAGGGTTGATCACCTCCAACTGCCCTCCCTTGCAGGTCTGGTCCCTCTCAACTGCCCTCCCCTGCAGGCAGGGTGCCTCTCAACTGCCCTCTCCTGCTGGCCATCTTGTGGTGGCCATCTTGTGTCCACATGGGGGCAGGATCTTTGACCACATGTGGGAGCTATATTGTGTGTTGCAGTGATAATCAATCTGCATATGACTCTTTTATTAGATAGGATAGAGGCCTGGTACAGGGGTGAGGGCCAGCTGGTTTGCCCTAAAGGGTGTCCCTGATCAGGGTGGGGTTCCCTTGGGGCGTGGGGTGGCCTGAGCGAGGGGCCTGTGGTGGTTTGCAGGCCAGCCACGCCCCCTGGCAACCCAAGCGGAGGCCCTGGTATCTGGAATTTATTTTCCTTCTACAATTGAAACTTTGTAGCCTGGTGCGGAGCCAAGCCTGGGGCTCCCTCCATGGTCGGCAGCCATTTCTGTTGGGGTTATAATTGAAACTTTGTAGCCCTAAGAGGAGGCCTGGGCCCAGCCAGGGTATGCAGAAAGCTTTGCTTCCCTGTTGCTGGGGGCAACCCTGGCCTGCTCTCTCAAGCTCCATTCTGCCGCCATTTCTGTTTGAATTTGTTTACCTTCTATAATTGAAACTTTGTAGCTTGAGTGGAGGCTTAGGCCTGGCAAGGGCAGGCGGAAAGCTTGGCTTCCTCTGTTACCTAGGAAACCTTGCTCTCTGTGGCGGTAGCCATCTTGGTTGGGTTAATTTGCATACTCGCTCTGATTGGATGGTGGGCATGGCTTGTGGGTGTGGCTTGTGGATGTGTCGGGGATATGGTCAATTTGCATATTTGTCTATTATTAGGTAGGATAAAGGCTAGGTTTGTACAGAATATTATGTTTCTTTATAAGGTGTATCACAGGAATAATTATCTTTGCTTTTTAATGATTCTCTTGTCTAAGGAATATCCTCTATACAATAATCGGCCTTAATATTTACTAAAAAGACCTCTAAAGTCTCTTTGAGGAAGAAGAGTATAAATCATATGTATCCTTGAAAAATTAATCTGAGGACTATTGACATTCTCTGAAATACCACCATTGTTTTTCTTTTTATCTTTGAAAAGTTTGGTATACCACCAGTAACTGCAGCAATAAAGATTTTATCCATCAGGAAGATGATAGTTTTTGAAAATAGTTTCTGAATAAAAAATGGCTTTCAAGAAACAGCCATCAAAGGAAAAGTTTCACTATTTTTAATTCAATTAATTCACTATTTACCACAATTCAGAACTCCATATTCTCATTAATGATGACAAAAATAACTTATTGCACTTATATTCCTTTATCACTCATCACTCATTAGTACTGGAATATGGTAATGCTGCAGTATCAGTCATATTTATTATTATTAAAATACTAGAATTTTAGAAGGGCTAAAATAAACACAGATGGTAGAACTAAAATCTATGTCATTTCACATTATTTTATCGCTTATATTCTTCCCAAGTCCATTGTACAGACTATTTTTTCTCTTCATGTTTTGCAGAAATGTAATTTATAAGACACTATACTAAACATCATTGTGAAAAACAGTTTAATAAAAGAGTACTAGTATGTGTTCAGTCATGCCTTTGATTATGCCTTTTGTAGAAAACAAATCCACTGATTTAGGAATAAGTAATCTCACAGCAATAATGCTTCAAGGTAGGTGAGATTTCTTCCCTGTTCAAAAGCATAGAAAAGATTTTGAATAAGACAGTGTTTACTAATAAAATGTTTAATATATAGAGGAAAATATACATGTTTATAGAAATGTGTGCATTATAAAAGCTCTAAAATCTCCAAATTTTAGGTAAATATAGATAGAAATAACCACATAGTAAGTTTTCAATAAATGTTTTCTCACCTTTCTCTCCCTCCTTCTAACCTTCTCAGGCCCCTCATCTCCCAGACTGGCTTATTCCCCTACAAGTGACAACACTAATATGAAATAGGGCAGTTTGAAATGAGTGATCTGAATAGAATGTCAATACATTTTCCTACAAAGGTATTGCCATGCATGAATTATAAATACCAGATTGTTTTTCTTTAATTGAAAATTACCAAAATCTGTACAAAACTTCTCATAAATACCAAGGTTTAATCCTATATAATAAAAGAGTAATATGCAAATTTACCACACCTCCACTACACCCACAAGCCACACCCACAAGCCAATCAGGAGCGAATATGCAAATAAACCCAACCAAGATGGCTGTGGGCACAGAGAGCAGGAGGGAAGATTGGATTTCCCCAGCAATGGAGGAAGCCAAGCTTTCCACCTGCCCTTGCCGGCCTAGGCCTCCACTCAATGCTACAATGTTTCAGTGATAGAAGATAAATAAATCCCAACAAAAATGGCGGCAGCCATGGAGCTGGAGAGAGCAGGAAGCTAGGGTTGCTCCTGGCGATGGAGGAAGCCAAGCTTCTGCAGCCCTGGCCAGCCTAGGCCTCCACTCAAGGCTACAAAGTTTCAATTATAGAAGATAAATAAATCCCAACAGAAATGGCTGCCACCACAGAGCGAGCTGAAGGCTTGGCCCCGCTCCAGGCTACAAAGTTTCAATTATAGAAGATAAATAAATCCCAGATACCAGGGCCTCCCCTTGGGTCGCCAGAGGGCGTGGCTGGCCTGCAAACCACCACAGGCCCATTGCCCAGGCCGACCCACGCCCCAAGGGAACCCCCACCCTGATCTGGGATACCCTTCAGGGCAAACCAGCTGGCCCCCACCCAAGTACTAGGCCTCTATCCTATATAATAAAAGAGTAATATGCGGATTGACCATCACTCCAACACACACAAGATGGCTGCCCCCATGTGGTCAAAGATGGCTGCCCCCATGTGGACACAAGGTGGCCACCACAAGATGGCCAGCAGGGGAGGGCAGTTGGGAGGTACCAGGCCTGCAAGGGAGGGCAGTTGGGGGCAATCAAGCCTGAAGGGGAGAGCAGTTAGGGGTGACCAGGCTGGCAGAGGAGGGAAGCTGGGGGTGACCGGGCCTGCAGGGAAGGGCAGTTGGGGTAGACCCAGGCCTGCAGGGGAGAGCAGTTGGGGGAGACCAGGCCTGCAGGGGAGGGCAGTTAGGGGCAAACAGGCTAGCAGGGGAGCAGTCAGGCATCAATCAGGCTGGCAGGTAGAAGCGGTTAGGGGCAATCAGGAAGGCAGGCAGGCGTGCAGTTGGGAGCCAGCAGTCCTGGATTGTGAGAGGGATCCCAGATTGGAGAGGGTGCAGGCTGGGCTGAGGGACACCCTGCCCCCCTGCTCCATGCACGAATTTCATGCACCAGGCCTCTAGTATTATTATATTTTCTAGTAAGCACATATGTTTAAAGAGAGACCGTGCTGCCTTTGTGTCAATTATTTTCACTAGAATTGTTTAAGCAGAAATTGCCTAACTGATATTTAGAGGAGGAATTTCTGCAGAGAGTGTGAAATTAGTTTGGGCAGAAGTCTTAAATTCCACAGGTAAATAAAGTTCATTGAAAACATTGGGTGCTACACAGGATTCCCAACTTTTTACTATTCCCAACTAAAGACATACGTCTATACACATTGCTGCTCTCTACTCTGACCATCATGCCAAAAAACTGTACAAGATCAATGGATAAAGAAATGATATATTTATGTACATATGTAAGTCAACACACACACACACACACACCCCCAGTCCCCGCAACATGCAATGAAATACTATTTAGCCATATAAAGAAGGAAATCCTGTCATTTGTAACCATATGACCATATGGTTTATTTTTTGAGGTTCAAGTGAATTTTCTTTTTATTGAAATATATAACACTTAAGTCATGTAAAACTCATGCCACAGTTCAATTTTTCTCATATTTGTGTTAAGACCTTATTGTCCATTTTCTGTTTTTCCCTGGAGTTTCTATTTGTTTTTATTGTTTTCTTTTATATATATATAAATATATAAATATTTTATTGAATTTTCAGAGAGAGGAAGGGAGAGGGATAGAGAGCTAGAAACATCGATGAGAGAGAAACATCGACCAGCTGCCTCCTGCACGCCCCCTACCGGGGATGTGCCCGCAACCAATGTGCATGCCCTCGACCGGAATTGAACCTGGGACCTTCCAGTCCGCAGACCGACGCTCTATCCACTGAGCCAAACCGGTTACGGCATATTGTTTTCTTAAAAACAACAAAAATGTATACATTTGTATATCCCCTAATTTTAACAAGCTCCTTAAAAACACAACTTGTTTTATAGGATCCACCTTTTTTTTTCTTTTTTATTGAATTTATTGGAGTGACATTGGTTAATAAAATTATATAGGTTTCAGGTGTACAAATCTATATTGAATGGATTTTGAGGGTATTATGCTAAGTGAAAGAAATCAGACAGGGAAAAACAAATACTGTAGGATCTCATTTATATGTGGCATCTAAAGACATCAAACTCACAGAAACAGAGTAAGATGATTGTCAGGGGCTGAGGGGGCAGGGGTCCATGAAATGAATAAATGCTGGTCAGAGGTCACAAACATTTGGTTATACAATGAGTAATTTCTGGAGCTATAATATACAGCATGGTGACTATAGCTAACAATAGTATACTTGAAAACTGTTATGAGAACAGAACATTATGCAATACGTCAGTATATCAACTTATCACATTATATACCTTAAGCATGCACAATGTTATATGTTAATTATATCTCAATGAAGCTAGAAAAAAGAAAATATATTTTAACATAAATAAAGTAGAAGTACTGAGTATTAGACTAGGCAATCTGCCTGGCTGGCATGGCTAAGTGGTTGAGCATTGACCTATGAACCAGGAAGTAACAGTTCAATTCCTGGTCAGGGCACATGCCCAGGTTGTGGGCTCTGTCCCAGTAGGTGGCATACAGGAGGCAGCCAGTCAACAATTCTCTCTTATCATTGATGTTTCCACCTCTCTCTCCCTCTCCCTTCTTCTCTGAAATCAATTAAAAATACATTAAAAAAAGAAAATAAATAGAATAGGTAATCCTTCTGAAGGAACCAGAGCTGAGAATCTCACACAGGTGAATACGTATCATTATTACAGTTATCTGTGGGTAAAAAACATGTACCCAGAACTTGGTGCCTTAAGATAATAACTATTATCTCTACAATTTTGTGGGTTGACTGAGCTCACAAAGTAAGTCAGCTGGCTGTTGGTTGGGAGCTCAGCTGTCTCTGTTGGCAGAGTACCTATATGTGGTCTTTCTGTGTTACTTGAGGTTTTGTTGTTGTTGTTGTTGTTGTTTTGTTGTTGTTTTTGTTTTTTAGTATGGTAACTGGGTTCTAGGAGAGAATATCCTAAGAGCAAGTTTTCAAACACAGGAGGCAAATGATTCCAGCCCTCCTAAAATCTAGGCTCACACTGGCACAGGCATCACAGGGTCCTCCTACATTTAAGAGAAAGGGAAGCAGATTCCACCTCCCAGTAGGAATCATGCAGAAGGATTTGTGGATATTTTTCATCTCTCCAAACTATCATTCTTATGAGTTTGTTTTAGTTTTCTCATTTTGCTTTGGTCTGGTGAGAATGTTGGCAAAGATTGGTACATGTCTATGGACCATTGTTAGGAAATCACAGGTGGACTAACTCACCTCAAAGTCATTTCCAACTCAGAAATTTATTCTTCTCTTAAAATAAGTAAACATGTCTACCTCTACATACCTATTTGTCTTCAACTATTTGGAGAGACTTTTTTTTTAACAACACTTACTCAACAAACATTTATTGAATATCTAGTTCAGGTACAGTTGGGTGGTGTATGTAGCAAATCAATTCCATACAGCAGCCCTGGCAAGAAGAGCTTGTGTGAGGAGCTAATTCTTTTCTTGGAAGGACAGTTACCAATGGCAGTTTCTCTTAATGGGAGGAGGACAGCTGAAACATTCACTGGATCCATATTTTTTCCATAAAAGTATTACAGCAATTATTTACTTTCTCGTGCCATGCCACACTGGCACCAAGCTCTTTTTATGGGCAACTCAGCAAAATGGAAAGATATCTGGCATAACTATGTCATAAGTAGATTGCAGTAATTGCACAGTGGGCTTTCTCAGATTGGGAATGGAAGGGGGAAGGAAGAATATTTTTCTTTTCTTCCTTTTAAATACATAATTTCTATTCAAATGTGCATTTCTCTCCCATTATAGGAAGTAAAACATTTCTCCACAGATCTCTATAACAGTCTTTTTAGCTTTGTCATGAAACTTACTCAGGCAAGGTAAAATAGCTATGTCTTCAAATAAAATTAAAAATCATTGATGTCTCACAAATTTATTGCAATTGAGAAATTTAACACACATACTTAAATATGTGGCACATCTATAGGATCAATGAAATCACCAAAATAAAATAAATTCTTCCCTATCCCCAGCGTGGTAATTACAAGTTGTACAATCGGCCAGGACATTGTACAGTCAGTTCAAGTCTATCACTGACAGCTGAGCTCATCAGTGAGACCACCAGGACCACCAATTGCTCAGCAATTAATTGGATCTCTCTGGTCCATTCAATTACACTATTAAGAAATAACCAGACCAACCATTTTTACAGTCTGGTTACTCCAGTTGTCTTAATGACTGAATTGGATTGGGTTGCCCAGTGACCCAGTCAATGGCTTCACAATTGGCCTGCAAATGATCAAGACAGCCAGTCATCCGTGGCCAGTGTAATTTCACTAATAAAGTGGAGCTGTCTCCTCATATGCTGCAGAAGCACTAACAGGGTTGTTTTCATGATAAGCCATGGTCCCATCTGACCAGAGGACATTTTCTGACAATTACATAGCCATATGCACCTTTGACCAGCCACCCATCGCTTGGGATAACTCTAGCAGCTTAGTATGGAAGCTGCAGTGTTACTGAAGATGCAAATCTGATTAAGTAAATTGCAGTTTCAAACCAGGCATACTGATAAATAGTTGGGAACTTTTATGAACATCATGATGACTGCTATTTAATGTAAACATCTCCTCCCCCTCCCCCCCCTGCTTTCAAAAGAAATAAATGACCATTTTCTTCCTCGGCTGACATATTTGATCAAATAATGAAATAAAAACATTGGAGAAGGAGTGCTTTTAAAAGCAACCTAGTCATTTGCGGACTATAAAACCTAAATTACAACCCCTGATTTTCCCGGCAGATGCCTGAATGAAGTGCTTCTCTATTCACAGATATGGGTCTTATTTTATAAATATGATTTGCTACACACACACACAAGGAAGAGCTCACTGGCTCTTATGGTACATTTTCCTCTCTCTTTAGTCAGCTCCATTTGCAGAGAGCAGATTTTAAAGCAGTCATTAGAGATATTTTATAGTTCACTTTTGCTTTGTCATTAGCAATAGTCTTTCAACTATTTATCCACGTTGTCACCCAACCAAACATTTATGAGGCATTTGCAAATATATTTAGAAGAAAAGCTATTATCTGTGGGCCATAAACTATTCTGCCTACAATAGATATTAACTCAGCAGTTTATTTGAAGGTGTGTTAGTGGAAACTAACATGCTGTCTGGTTCATGACCTATAGGAGCATCGATGGAGTCCTGCTTAATGAGCATCACAGAACAGACAAATGAAATTGTCACTAGAGCAGATATTCTTCCTCTCCTGACCCTACTTGCTGTATCATTTGTGCTCTTTCCTCCTTTACACTCCTCTCCTAATCTTTAAAATCTCCTTCTCTCCTCCCCTAGCAAAAGGTCAGACTGAACAGTCCATGAAATATTGATGGGTAATTTCAAATATGTATATGAAAAACATGGCTGGTCTATCTAACCATATAAATACTAAATGGGGATCAATTTAACAAAACTAAATTTATCTCAATAATGCTATTAAGCTATATTTTCTTACATGCTAAAATGAAAAGTTACATTTTCTATTTTTCAACCAGTTTAGCCATTATTATGTAAATATGTTTAAAAAACAGTAATTTTCAGTTTCATTCCTACACATTATAAATTCTTATTAATAAATAAAATTTAAGTTATGAGCTCAAACATGTTATATTTAAACATAACTTTTCCATAAATTAACCATGAATGAAATAAAGGAAAATCCAATTATTCAAACAGAAGTTTAGAATGCATCGCATCATTTGGCTTAGAGAACGTTTTATATTTTATATTAATACATTATTAGCAAAGCATACTCATCAAATTTTAAATCTCTTTTAAGGCATATGTATGCCAAAAAGATGCCGGGGCAGACTCAAGCTGGACTAATTTCCCTGGCTCCATCTTGATTAACTTTGTATCATTATCTTGGCCAATTGACTTATCTATCTCTAATTTGCTGATCTTTTAAGTGCATTCTGATGTTTTTGATGATTAATGGTTCCTGACTAAAAGTGACAAAGCAATCTTGAATTTCAATGTGCTTCATGTGTATCACTATGCTTTAGACAAAGTGTTCTATTTAAATGTTATACAGTTAAGTCCCGACATCACATTAAAAGGTGTAGTGCTATAAAATAATGCAATTTTCACACTCTTCATATGGATTCATATAGTTATGTACATTTTAGTAAGATAACTTACAAATTAGCATTTTCAAAGAGGGAGTCTGGAATTTATTTAATGCAAAGGTATCATTGTGGTGTAAGGTTAAAAAATCTATTTTTAGCATCTAGTACATTTTATTATCTTTAAAACAGAAATAATTCTTAAAGAAATATTAAATTTAAATACCAAAGAATTTGTAAGTTGTCATGGGGGCTTGTGGCACGCAGAATAAAGAAGGAGAATTGCTGAATATTTAGAGACTACATTTTATATAACAGAATATGAAAGAAGTATTTTTAAAAAATTAAAGATATGATATATGCAGCTTAAAGACATGAAAATTAATAAATAATGCCATAAGGGCATATATACACAAAGTAAATATAAAGGTGAAAAATTGCATTGCATTAAAATTAAGAACTTGTGTTCATTACAAGTAATCATAAGAGAATAAAAAGACAACCCCAGAGAAGATACTTGCAATCTGGCAAAATTTGTGTACAGAATATATAAAGAACTCTCTTAATAAGAAAAAAATCCAATAAAAAATTTCAAACTGGAATACATACTTCATAAAAGATATTCAAAGGACAATAAGCATATGAAGACATGCTCAGTGAAATGCAAATTGAAACCACAATGAAATATCTCTACTCTTGCACCAAAATGACTAAACATAATAATATTTTAAAAACTAAGAATACATATTCCCTAGGACCCAACAATTCCATTCTTGATATGTATATCTAATAGAAATGATGAATATTATGTGCATCAATATTCTGAGAGGTATTATTTTAATAGTACAACTGGAAACAACTTAAATGTGCATCAAAAGGAAAATGAAAAATAAAAAACCTATTTCATGCTATATTCATGTAGTGGACTATTCCCCTCAACAATGAAAAGAAAGTAACTATTGATACATGCAGCAGCATAGAAAAATCTGGGGTGGAAAAGCAAAAAAAAAAACTAAAGAAAACATTATGTTCAGCAAAATAAAACAAACACAAAACAACAAATACTACATGATTCCATGAACAGGAAAAACAACTCTATGGGGATAGAAACTAAAGAGGGGACAAGAGGGTGATCATAGTGGGAGGGAGCATGAGCAAGGTTGCTGGAGTGCTGCTAACACTTATTATATTGATGTGAGTGCTAGGTTAAGAGTACATTTATTTTGCAAAAATCTATAAAGCTGCACATTAAAGATGTATACATTTCATAGAATGCTGTTATAATTTGTTTACAAAAATGAAAAAAAATATATACAGGGTGTCCCAAAAATGGATACACACTTTAACAGCTGATAGCTCAATTTTGAAGATGAAATGGATTTTAATAAACACTGCCTTTATAATTATTCAAAGTGTGTGTATACATTTTTGGGGACACCCTGTATAATATAAATAATTCTGTGTAAGAAGGTGGGAGGCTTGATGCAACATTTTAGTGTAAAATACATTTACTTCTATCATGTGACCAAAAATTAGTCTTTATGAAGGAAGCTATTTGTTCACATAATAGTTCCAATGTTCAGATCAGAGAGTAGATTGACAACCCAGCTGATAGATGGCTTCTAAATTGGAAAGTGTGCAATCATGAAGCCTTCCTTAACTACCTTGCTTCAGGCAAAGCAAAGTCAAAGCCAATATATGCTTTTAAGGTAATATTTTGCTAATTAATAATAAATACAAAATGTATTCTCTATGAATACCAAACCTTTTCCATGATCATTTTTCACTATTATTACTGAATTTTTAATATATATATATATATATATATATATATATATATATATAATACATTTACATATAAATACATATTTCTGTATTAACTAGAGGCCTGGTGCATGAAATTTGTGCACAGAAGGGGGGTCCTCTCAGCCCAGCTGGCACCCTCTCCAATCCAGGACCCCTCTCACAATCCAGGACCACTGGCTCCTGACTGCTCACCTGCCTGTCTGCCTGATCACCCCTAACTGTCCCTCTGCTGGCCTGGTTGCCCCAAACTGCCCTCCCACCAGCCTGGTCACCCCACACACCTGCTGTTCAGTCATTTGCTCATCCCTCACTAACCCCCCTGCCAGCCTGGTCGCCCCACGCAGCATGCTGTTCAGTCATTTGGTTGTCCCTCACTAACCCCCCTGCTGGTATTGTTGTCCCATGCAGCCTGCTGTTCAGTTGTCCGTCTGGTTGTTTCAGTCATGATGGCACCATGGCTTTTTATATATTAGGATACACAACTTATATATTAATATGGATGTTAACATATATTTATGAATATATAACTGCATGTAAATTTTCATTGTTAGATTATTTTTAGCTGAATTATTAAGAACAAGTCAGTAATTACAAGAATAAATGATATCTTAATGCAAGATGCATGACAATTGTCTATATTATGGCAATATTCTCAGAGAGGTGTTCCACTGTGTAATGTAAATTTTGGGTCTTAGTTTCAATGCTGAGTATAATTCTTTAAGGCAATTTTGGGTTCTAAAGTCTAAACTAAAGTATTATTTTTTCCTGGGTTGATATAATTACTAAATATACATTAGAAAAGCTCAGATGACTTCGTAAACAGAGATAAAGACAACAGCAAGAAAGGTAGCATAATAAAAAACTTTCTTTTTTTAAGGAAGTCCATACTGGAATGTCTTATAAACAGAGTTTGGGGTAGGGGGGTGAAAGCAGTGAACACATTTAACAAAATAGGTATTAAAGCTGATTTTTTTTCCATTCTAATAGACCTTTGGGAATGAGTAAAGAGTTAATATAAATTATTCATTGTATCTTAGTTTGAGTCATATCCCATCTTCAAATATTTAAGCCAATGTACTAAAAACTGAAAGTGAGGTGAAGGGGTGGTTTGTGGGGGTATTTTAGGCTTAGTGGTGAAGTATAAGGTCAACCTTCTCTGAAGACAGTGGAACATGGTATTGAATACCACAGTACTATACTGCCCAAATAACTGGTTTTTGAATCCCTGTTCTTCCAATTACTAGTTATGTAACTTTGAACTTCATTTGTCCAGCAGATATTTGCTGAGCAGATGCATAGTACCAGCTTCTCAGAATATATAAGTGAAAAGAATCACAGTTCCTGAATTCCAAGAGGAAGAAAAAAATACAAATTAATAGTTGCTTTAATTAGAGCATGGTCAGTGGTATGGTAGAGTCTATAAATTCAGGGCATTTGTTCTGGGAGCATGGGATAAAACATACAATCTGAGTTCTGAAGGATGAACAGGGCTTCACCAAGGAAAGAAGGGATGGGGGGCAAATCCCATAAGAGAAGGCTTCAGGAAAGAGAAAGCGTAACTCTTTGGTGAAGGGCAAGCAGTTTAATGACTAATTAGCATATGAGGCATAAAATGATAAGAAGTAATGCAAGAGAAGTAGGAAGGGCCAGGCCAAGCCACACTAAGTATCCCCCAAAGATTTATTCTTAGACCAATGAGGAACCTTAGGGAGGAATTAGCCCAATCAGAATTGCAATTCTTAAAATCTCATTGGGATTCTACAGGGTGGGATGGAAGGGCTGATAGTGGAAGGGATAGACAGGGAGATTAATTAGGAGGGTGTGACATTGATCTAAGAAAGATACCGTGACTACCTAACCTAGGATATTGACTGAAGGGATGGAGAGAACATAGATTTGAAAGGCATTAGGGAGGAGGAATTAACAAAAGTTGATTAGATACAGGCTTTGATGACAAATCAGAGATCAGCTGGCCAGTGTGACTCAGTGGTTGAATGTCAACCTATAAACCAGGAGGTCACAGTTCAATTCCCAGTCAGGATACATATGTGGGTTTTGGGCTTGGTCCACAGTAGGGGGCATGCAGGAGGTGGCCAATTAATGATTCTCTCTTATCATTGATGTTTCTCTCTCTCCTCTCCTCTCTCTCTCTCTCTCTCTCTTTCTCCCTTCCTCTCTGAAATCAACAACAACATATTTTTAAAAAAGAATGAGGGATCAGAAAGAAGGTCTGGAATTTTAGCTTGGGCATCATGGTGTGTACACACATTAGTCACCATTTGAACCTGAATAATACAAGCTTCAGATGAGACTAGCACTTTTCATAACCTGCTACAACAAAATCTGCTCTGAAAAAAGTTACTCTTTGGTGGGTACATTCAAGGAGGCTGATCAGTTGTGAGGAAGATTACAATAATTTTTCAATGAACACAACAAGAATGCTTTATCACAGGGGGAATAGGACAATCCAAATAAACAGGGCTTATCACTTTCATTCTTCCTGCTGAGTAATGAGCTTTACTAATTGGTTAGAACACACATTTTGTAAAGAAAAGTCTATCTTTTCTTTAATTAAAAGAAGACTGAATACTTGAAGTACTCCCTCTCTAGCTGACTTTGTGGCTTGGGTATGCAGTACCAAATCAAACACATACCAATAAATGTTCATAATAAAAATGTTAATTGAGTCCACAATATGTGGGGAAAATCTTGGGGATTTACAAAGGCTTAGCCTCTCCTTTCAATGTGGTCCAGAAGGTAAGGTAATGAGTATCGTTTTCCTGTTAGTGGACAAGCAGGTATTGAAAACTCACTAGCAGGAAACATGGCACCTCATTTAAGCCATTAGACAAAGTCCTACCATCAGAATTTATCAATTCATCATTATCAAAGTTTTGAATGCTTCTATCTATTTTCATAAAATCCTATTGGGCTTTTATAGCTTAGAGTCCTCTCTTTCCATCTGGGTTATAAGCACAGTGTAGATAGGGATCCTGCCATACAGTTTCTTTGCTTCTGGACTTATTATGTAATAACTAGCACAAACTAGAGCTAATGGAACTCCTACTCTCTGAGATTGAACTATTCAGAGGGTAGAGTGTGCTCTCAGAGTATCAGAGGAACATGAGGAAGAAGGTGTTGAAATTATCAAGGTCTTCTTGATAGGATATGAGGCCTATGATTATTTAAGTCAATTTGTATCTAGTCATTTAGGTTAGTGGCTGCAATTGGCATATTTCTTTGGCTTGTAGATTAAGAAACTTGAAAATTTCTTGTAAAAATTAGAAATAAATGACAGTTTAAAGCCAATGCCATTTGTGGATAGATGGTGGTTTCACACTTGCCAGAAGAATTCAGTTGCCATAGTCTGGTTCACATGAATTAATGGAAAAGTCTGTTTCCAGCACAATCTAGTGGTTCAATGGATCTGACCTAGCATGTAAAAGACATTTCAGGTCACCTCTGGAGCACACACCACTTAAAAGAAATGTTATCTACTAAGTGGAACAGGAAGGTGATTTATCTACCAGATAATTTGTAATACATTAATTCATTGATCTTCCTACCATGAACTCTCCCCATATTACTTTAATTAGGTCTATGAGCAAAGTGTGTATATATATATATATATATATATATATATATATATATATATATATACATATATATATATATATATATATATATATATATATATATATACACACATATATATATATACTAGAGGCCCGGTGCATGAAAATTCATGCACTGGGTGGGGGGGGGGGGGGTGGTGAGAGGGTATCCCTCCCTCAGCCCAGCCTGTTGCCCTCTTGCAGTCTGGGAGCCCTTGGGGGGATGTCCACCTGCCAGCTTAGGCCCGCTCCCCTGGAGATCAGATATCCCTCTGGCAGCCCAGGAGCCCTCGAGGGATGTCCGACTAACAGCTTGGGCCTGGTCCCCTGCACAAACAAGCCATGAGCAGGCTTCTGGCTGAGCAGCACTTCTCCTGTGGAAGCACAATGACCACCAGGTGGCAGCTCCTGCGTTTGAGCGTCTGGCCCCTGGTGGTCAGTACACGTCATAGCAACCAGTCATTCCCAGTTGTTAGGGTCAATTTGCATATTACCCTTTTATTATATAGAAAATATATATATATATTTATATATATATATATATATTTCCCATAAATCACAATTAAATGTTATCTTGGTATATTCAAAACTACTTAGGTATTTAGGTTCCAATTAACTAATTATTTACATAGTCTCCAGATTTAAAAGTTTGAAATGTAATAATCAGCATGTTGAAATAAACAAACCCTGTCAATGTCTACCAATCCTCATTCTACTTGAGTGACAATAGGCTAACTGAGGAAAGAAGAAAGTTGCACATTTTGACTAAAAGTTTAAAAGTCAGACATATAATTTCAACTTAAAAGAGATACATGAGGTAATTATTTTTCCAGGAAATCCCTGCCTCAAATTTCCAGATACCTTGAATAACAAAATTTCAAGGCTTTGAATGATCTGGCATAATATTTTGCTTTATTATGATAATGAAGACTTAACTCAAGTAGAAGTATGTCCTTTTTTTCTTTTTTTTTCTTTTTTTTCACTATTCTCTTTCATTTCTTCTCTACCCAGAAGAGGTTGATATTGAGATAAAAGGAGGCATTTTATAATATCATATGAATACCAGCTGTTGCATTTAGGCCTGAAGCTCCATTTCATTTTAGATTATATTGGGAAAAATATTGTTTTGCCATTGAAAAACTCTGTTGAAATATGCCCCAAGTTTTCATCTCAGGGCAAATAACCACATTAAAACCCAACAAATTCTTTATTCTTTAAGCTTGAAGACACTTTAGAGAAGTATCGGCAAAATAAATTATGTACATTTTATCCAATTCAGGCAGGCTTTCACTTTATTCTGAGTGATAAAATCTTCTCTCTCTCATATTCACATTTCTTAAGAAAGGAGCCACTGCATACTCAGCTTCCATGTCCAGCACTTGAAACCAAATTCTTCTCATTTGAAAGAGAGTGAGGCATCCAGAGTGACTGGTTTTATGAGTTGGACTTCTGTGATGAATTATTCCCAGATGCTGAGATGGATAAAACACCCGTCTCTGCTCTGAAATACTTGTGCAAGCAGGTGGATTTCAACCAGATGCCTTTAAGCACTACATGTTCTGCTATTCTTCTGGACACAGTTTAAAGTTGGATAAAGGCCTTTCTACTGCCAAGACATAATCATCACACTTCATCTAAAAAGAAACATTTATGGAGCATAGTCTTAGCGTAAGAACTATAATAAGGCACAAGCCTTCCATTCATGGAGTTGGTCTACATTCAGAAAATATTTATGAAACACTTACTTTTGATGGGTATTGAGCAAAACAGGGAGGATGCATGACTCTGGTAAATGCAACATCATAAAAAATTGTTAATAGCTCTTAAAAACAGAAGCTGCTATAATTCTGTTTATTGAACTGCAAAGGCAAACTTCTATGAGCAGAAATAGCAGTTGTTTTAGTTTGGATTCCACCAGGAACAGAGCCAAGGACTAGGGTTTATTTGGGAGGTGATCCCAGGAATCATGGAGAGAGTGGTAAAGTGGTACAGGGGAAGGAAGGCAGTCAATGAAGGTTGTTATCAAGCCAGCTACCACAATGGGTCACTGGAGCCTAAAGCAGTGGGGAATCCTGAGAATTGGTGTAAAATAGATGTCTTAAATTTATGGCTCCCAAGAGGAGAGGAATTGGTGTATTTACACACTAGAGAATCACTGGATGAGGGCAACATTCCCAGAAGACCTCTACTGGTAGAGAAGACATCCGCTTATGGAAATAAGCCCTTAGGCACAGAATGACATAGAGTGACAGCTGGGAATTGGTTGGAGCACAGTGAAATGTTAAGGTCCATGGAATATGAATAGGGCATAGGCAGTGCATGGTTTTTCTCTCCTCTTCTCTTCCTTTTTCCAGCTATGCCTTTCTCATCTAACTTGATTAGGGGTATCAGGGCTAAGAGATTAATTTTTATCTTTCTTAGTTATTATTTTTCCTTTGAGAAAATTCTTTCACACCTACTTGGTAGTATCATGTTGAGATATATTTCCACAAATAACTTGAATATTAAAACACAAGAAGTATAAGAAAAGCAATACTATGTAAACCAAGTTGTTGTATGTGATGTGAACTACGTGAGCTACTTAATTTATTTCCTAAGTGCACACATATCACAATGACTCTTCTACAACATATCTGAAGCTCAGGATGTTTTAATATTCAAGGTTTTGATGACATTCAAATCTACTCATTTGGCATGGAAAAGAAAAAAACTTTCTTTAGTTCATGCCTTCCTAGGTCGAGAGTTTCCCACAGAAAATCAATTGACTGGGAGACTTAATTTGACTCTATTTAGTTTTGCCTTTTATATGAGCATCGCTCACCAGTGAGATTAAGTAGCAAATCTTGTAAACAACAGATTGTCAGATGAGGTAGTGTTTGCACCAAAGTTTTAGACATATTTAAAGTGTTCAGTTATGATCCAAGAAGGGGTTTCTGTAAATTAGTTTGTACTTATTTAGGTACATGTTTAATGATTAAATGAAAATGTTCACACAGAAATGAAGACATAGAAAAATAATAAAATATACAGGAAACATATAGCAATAAAGTGAAAAAAAGCAGTCATCTATATATGTAGAAGCCTAAGTGACCAGCCAACTGACCAGTAGCTATGACACACACTGACCACCAGGGGACAAATGCTCAACACAGGAACTGCCGAGCGATAGCAACTTTGCAGAGTGCCATCTCGCATTCCAGGACCCCTCGGGGGATGTTGGACTGTTGTTTTTGGCCCTATACCTGCAGGCCAGGCTGAGGGATCCCACCTGCCAAAGGGGGCCCCACTCATTTCACATACACTGCCCCAGGTGCGGCTAGCCAGGGACGGAGTGCTGGAGGTTGGCTCCAAGGCATGCCTGGCCTGTCTTGCCCAGTCCCTCCCCACTGGCCACCTTCTCATTAATTTCCTTTTAATGTGCACGAATCTGTGCACCAGGCGTCTAGTATGAAATATAAGAAAGCTTTGGGATACTTCTGATGAATCTGAACCTATTCACATTCCAACTGAGTACAGTAATCATTATTATTAGCATATAATTTCTTCATTTTATTCACAGTTCTCTGTCATAATAATCACAATCAAATTCCAAGGCTTTTGTTTCAGCCTGTTGTAAACAATGGAACTCTAAGAGATAATTTATGAAACGATGTACAAGCAAAGGCACCATTTTTCCTTCTGACACTGAAGTGACAAAAGCAAAGCAAACAACATTGCTTAGCTCAATACCAGAATTCTGATCACCAAGACTTGGTTTCTATTTAGAGAGTCTTTCAGATGTCTTTAAATAACTTGCTGAAATTACATCTAATGAAGATGATTCTCTGGAAAATGGGCAGCCATTTCAGAACTGATCATTCCCACATAATGCAGCCTTTTCAGGTGAGCTCCTTTATTTATTAAAGAGAAAAATCCAGTAAATTTATTTAGTTTCCCTGTTCTTTTCCAACTTGGGGAAAATATATACGCTCAATCCATATCTCTGGAAAGTCTATCCTCCACCTTCTTTATTGTCAAGGTGGTGGTTTTCCACAGTGAAAGGCTTTGGAGCATGTTAGTTTATTGTGCATGTCCATCCTCCACATTAATTCAACATAACTGTTATGGAGGATCAATGGAGCATGAGTTATTCTTGCACTTTGTGTGATGTCTCTGAATAACCACACAGCCCTAAATATCTGTTCAGACAATGGCCTATCGAATAATATGGGAAAAGACTGAGTTTAACGTAAGAGGCTTTTGCTGTGAATCTACCTGGTACCAGGCACTAGGTTAGATTTAAAAAAAAAAAAAATCCACGAAGTGGGAGAAAGCCTCTGACTTTAAGTTTAGAGTCTCATTAGAAGCTTACACATTGAGGTGAAATAGGCAGACTGATACAAAAAGCAGGCCCCACTTTGTAGAACTTCCAGACACTTGGGTTTATAATAACTTCCAAATCAGGCTCCTTTTACAGTCACTACTTACGAATTGATGGCCACCTGCATATCCAGATGTGAGATGCCTGTTCTCACATCGCAACATGATCCCACTTCTTGCTGCAAGTTGTGTATTTCTCTGACCATGGCAGCTTCTTTCTGGTCACCAATCCCTTGTTCATCTTCCCAGAAGTTAAGCCTTTTGCTGATTACCTGGATAACTCCTGCTGACAACTTCCTGTGCCAATGAAGGAGCTATATCCCCAAGGAAATTTTCCCTTATCTTCCTAAACTGGATTAGGTACCATCTCTATTCCCTATCCCAGCACCCTGAATTTTTCTGCCTTGATAAAATCAAACTCTATCATATTCATTCATCCATCCATCAGTCCATCCAGCCAGCCATCCAATCAGCAGAGTTTAATTATTGATGACTTCTTATGTGCCTGGGAAAAGATAATCAAATACAAGGTATAAGGCTTTTGTCCTAAATTATAGTGAGAATAAATAGACAATAGACAACTAAGTAAATTTAAAGTAAAAGATAATTTTAGATAGAAATTAGCACTATAAAAAATTAAAATGGGAAATTGAGACACAAGGTTAGTGTCAGGAGTATAGGAGAGCTACTTAACATAAGTGATTAGGGATGGCAACTCAGAGGTATCCACAGGGCTGACCCTCCTCTATTTTCCATTATTCTTAAGCTTTAAGAAAGAGTTGCAGGCAGAGGATGGCAAAGGTGAAAATCTGAGGCAATAACCAGCGGGAGAGTTGAGCATGAAGGGCAAGAGAAGTACGTACAAAGTGAAGTTGGAGAAGGTGAGGTCATGCAGGTGTTGGGGGTATCAGGCAGGTTTTTTTTCCAAGTGCAGTACTCTTGGATTGTAAGTAGAGGTGGTAAGAGGAATTAAAAATAATCAAATTTAAAATAGTTAGTGTCAGCTACATAGAAAATGGCTGTTCTATAGAAAAAAGGGTGAAATAATCCTATCTAATAAATAGGGAATATACAAATTGACCATCATGCCATAACAAAATTGCTGTGCCCACAGTGGATGAGGGGATCCAGTAACACAAGATGGATGCACGCACAGCAGAGGCCGAGTTCCCATAATGAGCCTTAATGAGCAATCAGCAGGGACCTGAGGCTGTGTGGCACTGGGCTGGGGCAGGGGACCTGAGACTGTGCCCTCCGCCTGGTGGGGCTTGACAGGGGACCTCAGGCTGTGTCTCCTGCCTGGTGGAGCTTGACGTGGGACCTCAGGCCGTACCACCCCAACCCAGTGCAGGGCCGGGGGACCTAAGGCCGTGCCCCCCATCCTAGCACTGGGCCAAGTGACATAAGGTCGCACCATATTCCCTGGCACCAGGCCATGGGGCCTGAGGCCGCACCCCCTGCTAGCGGGGCTTGACAGGGGACCTCAGGCAGTGTCCGCCACCCAGCAGGGCCTAACAGGGGACCTCAGGGTGCACCCTCCACCCCAGGCTGGGGGACCTGAGGCTGCACCCCCTGCCTAGCAGGGCTTGACGGGAGACCTCAGGCCACACCCCCTGGCCCAGGCCAGGGGACCTCAGGGTGCACCCCCTGGCCTGGGCTGGGGCTTGATGGGCATGGTGCCGGACGGGTCTGTATCTAGCCCAATGGGGGTGGAGCCGGCCAGGTCTGGGTCTCACGTGATTTCAAGGTGCATGTGGGTGTGTGGGGACTTGACTCTGATTCCCGTGGTGCGCCCCAGACTCTGACAGGAGGAAGATTTTCATATACATTTTACTAATTTTCTTTCATCTCTGACACTTGTATTATAGAGAAAGGGCAAATAGCAATATTAAAATATTTCCTCTAATTAATTCCCTTTTAATGTGCATGGATTTAGTGAACTGGGTCACTAGTCTGGATAATAATAATGGTGTTTATTGGTTTAATGATCTATATCTCTGCACTACATTATATTTTCTTGGAAGTAGAGGATGTTTACATCATGTCTTTATATCCCCATAGCTTTGGATAAGGGCTATATACAGGGTATGGCAATAGTAGATTATAGTTATTTGTATGGAAAATAATACAATAACTAATAATAACACAAGAATAAACCGTGTTTCCTGTACTCACAACTGTAAACCTATTTTTGCCACACCCTGTATTTAAAAAGCTCCTAACTCATGGGAAATGGCTACTTCCAGATAGAGATGGCAATAATGTTATCTCAACATGACTTATCCCTTCCTGTATTCTCCCTAGGGCAAGGTCCTTGGGTAGACAATGAATCTGTTCTCACTAACTAAGTCCTTTACTCAACCCAACGCCTTAACCTAGGGATGTTGAAATATGAACCTAAAACACTTTTCTATTATATACTAGTAAGATGTTACAAAGATGCTCTTATAAACTAGTATTATTTATTTTAGGAGTAGATTCTATATTTATCAATATATATCCTTTAAATCAGACATTTAGAGAATTGGTCAAATGATAATAGTGCTTTTTAAAGAATGAGGCTTTCGCTCTAGCCGGTTTGGCTCAGTGGATAGAGCATCAGCCCGCGGACTGAAGGGTCCCAGGTTCGATTCTGGTCAAGGGCATGTACCTTGTTTGCGTGCACATCCCCAGTGGGAGGTGTGCAGGAGGCGGCTGATCGATGTTTCTGACTCTCTATCTCTTTCCCTTCCTCTCTGTAAAAATTCAACAAAATATATTTTTAAAAAAATTAAAGAATGAGGCTTTCTTAATGAAACAAAATTTAATGGAAAAGACTGATACAAATAATAAAAATAATACTCTTGTAACTTAAAACTAATTAAGTTGAAATATGCGGAATTCTCATATTTTTAATAGTTTTGTGTATGTGTGTAGAATCCAAAATATTTTAGAATTATTTAATTTATGAAATAACATTTCTAAGTAGTTGGCCTCATTAATTAGATAGATTTATTGGTATAATTTTCCATCATATTCATAGGTATGATCCTGTTGGGTGAATTAAAAAGATGAAAATATGAATTCTGAGTAAAAAGATCACTTTATTTTATGAAGTAGTGGAGAGAAAAATCACCCTAAGCACTAAAGTTTCTTGTTTTCAGAACCATTCAAGACAAATATTGTTAACAATATATTTAATTTAAAAAAAGTAAAATTTATTGTTTATAATTTAAAAAGAAAAATAAATGTAAATTTAATTTTAAATTTTAACTCAATGTAACTAAGTAGTTGCATTTGAAATATAATTAATATAAAATCTTACTAAAGAGCTAATTTACATTCTTGCCTTGGTTTGCATCTAAAATATACTGTGTTTTACAACATATCTCAATTTGTACTCACCACATTTCTAGTTGACCAACAGACATATGGGACTGACTAGTAGCTAATGTATTGGAGAGTGCAGCCTGATATTTTCATTTTACAGATTCTGCCTTGGAAATGTGTGTGTGTGTGTGTGTGTGTGTGTGTGTGTGTGTGTGAGTGAGTGAAAGTAGAAAGCAGGTGACCCATAGTGAATTCAGAACATGGCTCTTTCTTTTAAACTCACAGAATGATCCATATAATGGTCCATAGCCTTATTCTTTTGTCACTCATCAAATCATGGCCTAATGAAAGCCCTGCTTTGGTGATTAAGATTATCAAATTAAGTGCATCTAGCTTTTTCCACTGCTTTAGTAACAGATAATAACTTAATAATAATTTAACTGAATTGAACCAATTTATAGATTCCACCTATGTCTGATATAATGCCTCATTTAACCTGATTTCTTTATGATTCCTAGGACACTAGCCTTGTCTGGAGACTGGTTACTGGTGAGATTCTGTGTAATTGGCTGCAACCCCAAGTAGAAAAGAAAATATGAACATAGTTTTCCTTTTCATCATGTATGTTCTACAAATATGTGCTTAGGTCTCTGTGAACAGAACACTGGTGCATTCTCTCCTTTTAATAAAAGACCAAGCAAATGTCATGGTCTCCTATAATTGGAGATCAGTTATTTACCTGGGGTCAATGGGTAAGTACATTTCTAGAGTGGAGAGAAACAGCTCAAACTTGTCATCTTAGGAAATCGTTGGTTATTTTGATAAATTTTTCTAAGTATTTTTAATTTTTTTAAAATATATTTTATTGATTTCAGAGAGGAGGAGAGAAGAAGAAGAGAGAGATAGAGAGAAACATCAATAATGAGAGGGAATCATTGATCGGCTGCCTCCTGCACTCCCCACAATGAAGATCAAGCCCGAAACCTGGGCATGTGCCCTGACCGAGAATCAAACTGTGACCTCCTGGTTCATAGGTCAAAGCTCAATCATTGAGCCACGCCCGCCTGGCTCAAAGTATTTTTAAATCCCTATCCACATTGGAAAAATTAAGCTCATCAAGTTTTTTCATCACCTGGCTCATTCAATTAATAATGTAGTGTCCTTAGCAGCTTTCAAATAGTGCAACATTTACATCATTTTTAGACTGCATGTCCTTTCCTCCACACTAGATATTTAATTAATAAGCTGAAAAGTAAAATTAAAATAGTTAAAGACTCTAATAATTATCCAGTGAAAAGTTTCATTTAGAGCTCAGTGAGCTCTATTTCTTATAAAAGAATATAAAGTCAACTTGCAAAATGCTTATTCAACAATTCGTCAGCATTTGAGACCTCTATATTTTCTTCTTAGCAATAAATATATAAATAGTCAAACACGTGTAATAAACAAACAAAAATTCTCGGAAGCTGGGGTAGTCAGTGGAACCCTGTGTAAAGACACTTGAAAGGTGTTAAGTGGCTTGGAAAGCTGTGGGAAGTGAAAGCTCCTGAAAGAGTAGCTCACCTCTGTTATCCAGCAGGGAGCATTCAGTGTCTCCAGTGAACATCTGTAAGTAAAACCACCACTGGCTGTGATGTTGAGAGAGGGCCATCAGTTGCTAAAACAGGTCTTGGCTTTGCCAAATTTGGAAACATAAGATGAATTTCAGCAGATAGTGAGTTTGCATCTCAAGTAAATATCTGCCACCATTTGGATTTCCCCCTGTCTCCAGCATTGTAATCCTGGTCCCAGGAACCAGAATATGTCCAAAGAGCCCCCTCCCCTGAGACAGTGCATGGGTACATAAGAGATGCCTCTTACTCAAGACAGTGTAAAATGTATTGTTATGAATGCAAACCATGGTGGGGTGGGCAGGGGTATTGGAGTTTGTGATTGTTCTACCTTACTCTGTAAATGTGGCCACGTTGAAAATTGTACTTTGCTGAAAATTTGTCAGCCATCACCAACCGGATTTTGATTGTACCCTTTCTCCCACCCTTTAATCTGGTCTTGATTTAATTGGGTGAGGTGGGGCAGCTGACTCAGACTTTTGGAGTTTGTTCTTTTACTGGATGAACACTCCAGTGTCAGCCACAAACCACTTCATTCCACTATTTCAGTTTCAAATACAAGGAAAGATATGGAAAAAAAATGTAGCTCTGATCACTCATTAGAAGGTCTATTGTTAAGAAAAAATATCATTTCATTCACAAAGAGAGAAAAAAATGTTTGAAGATTTCAGTGTAGGAAAGAGAGAGAGAAGGAATTTTATGTGTATTAGAAAGCTGGAAAAAAAATCCATAAAAATATACGAGACACCAACTATATCTTCAAAGATTTCACAAGGCCTATTCTTTTGGATAAATGGGTGCCATTCTGATGAACTATCTAAGGTTGCTTTAGGGTAGTCTCAAGACCAATAACTATTGCTCTGTAAGCAGAGGCTACAAATTAGTCATAGAACAAAACCGCCAAGGGCATGGCCATATTTCCAGTTCTCCAATTGGGTTATTTTTGCTTCTTCATTCTTCTTCACTTCTTCATGAGCAACTCAAACCCATATCAATCCCCACAGATTCTCCTTCACATGTCTTAGATAAACTCATTTTTATTTTCTACTCACTAATCCAAGCGCTCTTTGCTTGCCCTGCTCAGTTACCACAATAATAGTGGTAAAACTTCCTTCCCAGGGCTGGAGGCTGTCTCCCAGCTACCACTCTCCCCTCAGTGCAAAGCACACTATACTAGTACACAAAAACTCCCATCATTTTCCTTGCACAGCATACCTATCCCTTACTCAATAGCCTGTAGAGGTTCTATATCGTTGCCTATTCTATACAAGTATTAGGGTTCTCAGATCCCCATGGTTGTAACTAACCCATACTGTGCCTTTGTGGGGATCAGTCTCACTCTATCTTAAATTGGGTATCCCCAGAAACAAACCCCAGAGATACAGATAGAAGAAGTTTGAGTAGCTTATTTAGGAAGTGACTTTCAGAAGCACCATTAGGGAAGTTAGAAAGTGAAGAAGGGAAGGGACTCAATGGGAATGCACTGTAGAGCAGATAACTATTGTGGGAAACTAGGATTCATTGTTGCTGAGGAGATTTAAGAGACAGTTTAAAAAAAAATCCTTCGATTTAACCCACCAGTGGTTATTTCCCAACAATGGCCACAATAATATCCTGTTAGAAATGCAAACTCTTGACCTCTACTCCAGACCTACTGAGTAAGAAATTTTGGGAGTAGGACACAGAAATTTTTGATTTAGTTAACTCTTCAGATAATTCTGATGCACACTGAATTTTGAGTTCCACGGCTCTATGATAACACAACCCTGATGTTTTTATGGCTACACTATCCCAAGTTTTAGCTTATAGATTGTGAATAGTCTATCCAAGAAAATCCTGTTACCTGCTTTTCTACATTCCATTATAGCTATGCATGGCTATGTGACAGTTCTGGCAATGAGGTGGAAAGAGAACACTGCTAGGGGTACTTCTTGATAAACTTCAGCTTTACTGATAAAATGACAGATGACAATGGCCCTTCACTCTTTCTTTTGGTCTGTGATGCTGGTAAGAGGTCTGAATGTCACAGCTGCTTTATGGTCATGGGGTATGTAACTAGAGGATAGAAGCCTAAAAGGTAAGAAAATAACAAAGAACCTGGATCCTCAGAGACTTTCTATCTTGATACCTAGGCAAATATTACCAATAATTACTTAAACCACTATTAGTTGCAGCCAAATACATTCCTAACATATATAATAGGCATAAAAATCTATATTTTAAAAAATATATTTTATTATTTTTTTACAGAGAGGAAGAGAGAGGGATAGAGAGTTAGAAACATCAATGGGAGAGAAACATCTATCAGCTGCCTCCTGCACACCTCCTATTGGGGATGTGCCTGCAACCAAGGTACATGCATTTGACCGGAATCAAACCTGAGATAGGCCGACACTCTATCCACTGAGCCAAACCAGTTAGGGCAATCTATATTATTTTTTTAAAAAATCTCCAAATACAAACTTGGCCTTGAAGAAGCATTATAAACTATACAAAGGGTCAAGTATACTTATTTATGGCTGGAAATAGTATAACAGTTCACTTTGTTAACAATAATCCTTTTACGCTATTTGGAAGTCAAATTTGGCTGCATCAGACACCAGAGAAATTTTGGGGAAGTGAAAATTTTAAGCATTATGGACCATTTTCCAAATGCCTGGCACTTTGCTTACATAATCTCATACATTTATTTGCATCATGATCCCAATTTCTCCCCATTTAAAATTAAAAGTTGACTTTTCTAGGTGGTATACCATTCATATCAGTTCATAGAATGCCAGTTTAGAGCCTACTTTCCCAAGCACTGCTAACATTAAATGACTTATTTATTTAATTGAAAACTCAACAGGCATTCATTATTATCTTATATCAAAATTTTTGAAAGACACAATCTTGCAGAAAATGTATAGATCAAGAGGAAAAATGACAAAAAATAGTTTTGGGGTGAAAACGTCCAACATTTCTGAAACTGGACAGCTCAATGGTTATTGGTCTACACCTCAAAGTGTGTCTTCCATCTGAGCAGGAATGAGAGTGACAGGGATCAAAGAGGAAAAATTCTCCGAGTGTTAACATGGGCTTCATATAGTCAAAGTCACTGTGGAAAATTGCTCACAGATAAAGCAGGGTGTGTATACCATTCCTTTGCATTCTTTATTGCAACTTCCTTCTATAGATACCTACACCCATTTCTGCTTTCCCAAATTGATCCCCTTTCTGTCTCAGGAGCTGTTGGGGTACAGCATGAAGTATTTTGACAGACACTCCCCCACTGTGACGATGCTCTTCAGAGGGTTCAGAAGCACCCCTTTTGTGTCTACAGGTTGAGAAATGTCTCTCCATAGATCTCCCAGACTCTTATGACCACAGAGCATGAGAATAGAAATGCTAATGTGGCATTATGAGTGAGAGGTAAGGACTGTCCAGCCTTTTGTGGATAGGAGGCCTTTTGGGGTGATTGAAATGTGTGCATACAGTAGAGCAAATGCCATCGGCGGATGTTCCCACAGTCAGCACTCAGAGATAGCCCAGGCACTGGTGGGTCTTTTATTTAGGTCCACTTTTGAAAGACAACTTGACATTCTTATAATGTCATGCAAATTTATTCCCCTATACAATGGCAGTGATTACTCAGACTCCCAAGACAAGCCATACATATCTTAATAAATCGAGACTACAGATTAACCAATTTAGTGAAGAATGGCCTTTCACTGAGAGAGAAACCATGGTTTGTGTTCTTCAAATTGCAAGAGAAAGTATTTCAATTATCCTCAGTTAGCATTCACCCAAACAAATATGGACAACAGTGGCATTCTTGTTGTTCCCCACTACATCATGCTCCATCCTCCAACTCCCCTCCCGTCAAAGTGTGACTCATTCTGGAATGCCCAAATCAAATGTCATTTCTGTAGAGCCTTTCTTGATTCTCACACCGCATCCCAACCACAACTCATTAAGCCCTCTTTGCTGATTGTGGACTCCTTTATCTGGAGCTGTATAGCTATATAAGTACAACTTCAGTTATGAGTTACAGTAAGCTGTGGCTATGACTCTTCCCCACTAGCTCTCCCCCCAATTATGAGCTCTAAAAGGGAACAATGTCTTATAAGTCATCATAATACAACCCCCTCCAAAATGCTGGTTTAGACTAGTGCACACGCATGGCTGGGCAGGTTGCCCAACCTCCTGGGGTAATATTCACATCCAAATCTATAGAAATGGCAACTTCTAGAATTTTGCAGCATGCAGATGTTTCTTAGTAGCTTCCTAACACACAGGAGATGTTTATTAAATGTCTGTTAAATTAAATAATAGAAGACTAGTTGGGGCAGGGATAGGAAAAAAGAAGACAATCATTTATTTAACATTCATATGAACTAGCCAGGGTTCAGCTCTTTTCAATGGCATATCAGCCTATCTGATCATAAGTGGCATATGGTCTCAGAGAAATAGTGTTCTCAGTAATAGATGTCAGTTATAAAAAAAGAATTTTAAAGCTTTGGTTGATGAAACTGCCTGCTTAACTTGAGGCCATAAGGAGATGGTGACAGACAAGCTTTACGTCCTCTACTTGCAATCAATTTGCTCCTGACAGTGATTCCAAGTATTAACCTTGTTCTATCAAACCCCTGGAGTGTGGGGCTGGGAAGACAAGAGCATGCACAGCGGAAGCTGTGATCAGCCAGAATAGCTAATGAACCACCAGATTTGATCTTCAGGGGAAAGGAAAAAAATGGCCTTGGTATAGAAAACAAAACACAAGAATCTATTCCCTTGGTAACTCAACCATAGCTTGCTTTGCGGCCGACACGGTCCAGTGCAATGCCTGTTGGCTCAGGTTTTCTGCCCCAAAGGATGATCTGGGGGTTGGCAAAAACAGAGATTCAAATTTTAAGCTATTTTGTATTTGTTCCCATATGCTGTACAATGCTCCTAAGGGAGACTATACAATGGATACTGAATCAGTGGGGAAAAAAATCTACAGAAAACAAAAATAATACCAAGAAAAGATCATAGAAATATGGCCCGTTAAAAGAAAAAGGAGACAGGGATATAATTGAACAATCTATTCTTTTTATTATTGTTACTGTTCTAAAGGTTTATAAAATTCTGAACCCAAACAGGAAATGCAGTAATAAAGATGTATTGATAGAAATACACATAATAATAGAAATACACGTTAGCAAATGCCAATGCCACCAGACTTCCTCAGGAGTTTGTCATCTCATGTCACCTTAAATGGTGCCTGTTTAGTGACTGCATGCTGTATATTTGTCATTTCTATTTTACAGAACATAACAATGGCTCCTTTGTCTCTTGCTATTTTATATATAAATTTGGCATTAAATTAGGCATTATGAAATGATGTGCATCTCAGTGTTCTTGAACTTTTTTTTTTTTTTGGCAGAATATCTAAGCGAATTGAACTTATGAGTTCAAATTTGAACACAAGGATGTATCTAGGAGTTGGTTAAAGGTAGGAAAGATTTAATACTCCACTAAGTCCATTTCTAATGAAATGAATAACGAAACAAAATATTAAGTTTAGGTAAAAAGCAGTGTATTTAATTTTATTTGGTCAATTAAAATTATTTTACTATTGCTTTTAAGCTGGTAAGTTTAAAAAATAAAATTGAATTGCCTCAAAATCTTACTACTCAGAGCCATACACAATAATAAAAAAAAAGAATCAAACAGAAAGATATAAAGTTGAGAAGCTTAATTCTTCCATATCCATGGTCCTTATAATGTGGTTTCTGGACCACTAGCATCAACATGGCCTAGGAAGTTGTTAGAAATGCACATTCTTAGGTCCCAGCCCAGATCTACTGAATCAGACTCTCTGGGGGTGGGGCCCAGTGATCTGGGTTTTAACAAACCCTTTAGGTGACTCCAGCGCAGGATAAAATTTGTAACCTCTATTCTACACAAAGACAATCAAAGTTAAATTCTTTATATCTTCTAGTTGGAGTTTAAATACATGTTCACACCCACACATACATCTATAGTTTTTCTTTGCACAGAGGAACTATATTATACAAACTGTGTGATTGTTGCTTTAATTTTTTAAATCACATCATTTATCTTTAGGTCTTTCCATGTCTGTGCTGAAAGATCTATTTCATGTTTCACAAGACTATACAGCCTTGCTCTTAAATAAGCCAATTAATTGGCATACGCTGTATGCCTTAAATGGTTCAACCAGGTCCTTTGCATGATCATTTCTGGTATTTAAGGTTTGTTAGTTTTACCATTAACATTCCTGCTGTTGCGTCTTGGAATACATGTGTGATTATGTTCTTGAATACATTCTTAGCAGAGGAGGTTCAAGATTATAAGGAAATGTCTATTTTACATTTTGGTACATATGACCTAATTGTCTAAAAATGAAGTTGTATCAATTTATACTCTACGCAACAGTTTACTAACATCATTTTTGTTTTTCTGGATTTTCACTGACACTGATAGTGTCAAACTATTTGAACTGTTATTAATCTAATTAATTAAATATGATACCCATTAATGTTTGGTTTGCCATTCTTTAATATAAAAATTATTGTCATTTTGTGTTCTTTTTGTCATTTATGTTTCTTTTTCAGTGACTTCTCCATTGTCTTTTGGGGTAAGCCTATTTTGTCCTTGCTGATTTGTATGAACTTTTGTAAACAAAGAAGACTAATGTTAGTCTGTCATTTGTTTCTACTATAGTTTTTATTAGTTCAGATTTTTTTAGTTGGTCATAACTTTATAGATTTGTTAATGTTTTCCTGTTCATGTTGTGTGTTGTGATCTTCCTGACTTTCCACCAATTACAAAATATCAAATAAATTCACCCATGATTTTCTCCTAAACATCATAGTTCAGTTTTTAATTTCCATAATTTAGTTTGGTAAAAGAAATGAGATGGGGATCCAGTTTTTGTTTTTTCATATGCTAGTCTCTTGATCCAGCATCACTTAGTGAGTACATTCTCTTTTGCCAATGGTTTTAATATCACTGCTGCTCAGATCTGGTAAATTTGGAGACATTGTCCTATAATTTATTGGTTCTCTATATTTGAGCTATTTTAGTTAGGACAGCTTTGTTAACAGTTTTTTATATCAGATAGGGCTACTTGCTTCTACCTCATTTACTTTTCTTTCTGGAAAATGTCATAACATTTTTCATTTGCGTATTTTTCATGGTGAATTTCGTGTCATTTTGTCAAGTACAAAAATAATTTTAGATGAAATGTTGACATGCTGAATTTATAGTTTAATAAATGGAGCGTTTTCAATTCGTAAAGAACTGGTTTCTTATAAAAGAATACAATTATCTCTAATTTTACTGAAGTCTTCTTTTATGTAACACTAGAGGCCTGGTGCACAAAATTCAGGCACGGGGAAGGGTGTGTCCCTCAGCCCAGCCTGAACCCTCTCCAATCTGGGACCCCCCACCGGGATTGGGCCTAAACGGGCAGTAGGACAATGCAGGACTGCTGGCTCCCAACCACTCACAATCCAGGACTGCTGGCTCCCAACCACTAGCCTGCCTGCCTTCCTGATTGCCCCTAACCACTTCTGCCTGCCAGCCTGATCACCCCCTAACCATTCCCCTGCCAGCCTGATCGACGCCTAACTGCTCCTCTGCTGACCCGATTGCCCCTAACTGCCATGCCCTGCCAACCTGGTCACCCCTAACTGCCCTCCCCTGCAGGCCTGGTCACCCCCAACTGCCCTCCCCTGCTGGCCTGGTAACCCCTATCTGCCCTCCCTTCCCAGCCTGGTCACCCCTAACTTCCCTCCCCTGCCAACCTGGTCGCCCCCAACTGCCCTACCCTGCAGGCCTGGTAGCCCCTAACTGTTCTCCCCTGCAGGACTAGTCTCCCCCAACTGCCCTCCTCTGCTGGCCTGGTTGCCCACAACTGCCTCCCTGGAGGCCATCTTGTGGTGGCCATCTGTGTCCACATGGGGACAGCCATCTTTGACCACATGGGGGCGGCCATTTGTGTGTTGGAGTGATGGTCAATTTGCATATTACTCTTTTATTAGATAGGATTAGAACGTCAAGTTTTCTTCATATAGTTCCTTCACATTTCTGGTTAACGTGTATATTAGATATTTAACTTTTTGGTTGCAATTGTAAATGGTTTCTTCCTCTAATTGTATTTTCTAATTTTTTATTGATTGCATACAAAGTTACTAAATTTTATATCTTTCACCATACACCTGCAGTATACATAATATTTCTAATATATGCATTAAATTCTGAAAAACTTCACATGCAAATAAAAATACTTACACATCTAAATGAGTGTTAACTACTGAAAAGAAGACATGAACAGAATTTATTGAGAATGTATTTTGACCATATTATTTTTTTTTAATTGCCCACAAGAGAAAATACCCCATTTACTTTATAGTAGCACATGATTTTTTGACACAGATTGACATGAATTTACTTGGTCAACCAGTATATGGCTAATCTTTATTTAGACAAAAGGAACCACTTTCTTATATCATCCTATTAAAAATAAAATGAGGAAGATATATTGCCATTTAGAATATTCCAAAAATAGAATGTGAATTTTAAAGAAATTTCCAAAAATGAATTTTCAGAAATGCCTGGGCCAATGGAGTGAACATCAAGATCCCTGAGAAGAATTAAAAAGAACAACTGACTATATCTACTGACATCAAAAAAATGTAGAAAAAGACCTTTAAAAATTAGAAATGTAAAAGTAGTAGAATTTATTAGTCAGCCTAAGAATTTTAAACTTAAAAAAAGCATAAAACAAAACAGAACATAAAAACGACAAAAGAACACAAATACATAATATTAAAAGTAATAATGGGGCAATAACAGATATAAAAGAAATATAATTAACTAGTGACTTGGTGTATGAAATTTGTGCACATTAAGAGGGAATTAATTAGAGGAAATATTTTAATATTGCTATTTGCCCTTTCTCCATAAAGGTAGTATCAGCAATAAAAGAAAATTAGTAAAATGTATATGAAAATCTTCCTCCTGTCAGAGTCTGGGGCACGCCACCAGAACCAGAGTCAAGTCCTCGCCCACCCACGTGCACCACGAAATCACGCGAGACTCATATAGGCTGGCCCCACCCTCATCAAGCGCCGCTGGGTGGAGGACACGGTCTCAGGACGCCAGGCCTGGTACCAGGACAGGGGTGCAGCCTGAGGTCCCCCAACCCAGTTCCGGGGTGGGGTGTGCAGCCTGAGGTCCCCCAGCCTGGGCTAGGGCAGGGGGCATGCCTTGAGGTCCCTGTCAAGCCCCACCAGGTGGAGGTGCGGCCTCAGGTACCCCTGCCAGGTACCAGGGCATGGGGCACAGCCTCAGGTCCCCTGGCCCAGTGCCAGGACAGGAGGCATGGCCTGAGGTCCCCTAGACTGGCACCAGGGTGGGGGCGCTGCCTGAGGTCCCCTGGCCTTGCACTGGGGCGAGGGGTGCGGCTTGAGGTCCCCTGTCAAGCCCCACCAGGCAGGGGGTGCAGCCTCAGGTCCCTGCTGATTGCTTGTTAAGGCTCATTATGGGAACTGGCCTCCGCTGTGGGTGCAGCCATCTTGTGTTATGGAATCTTTGCCTCCGCTGTGGGCGTAGCCTTTTTGTTATGGCATAATGGTCAATTTTCATATTCCCTCTTTATTAGATAGGATGAGAAAATAACACTTTACAAAACTCATGCACAAATGTAAAATTATAGTTAAAACTAACCAAAGAGAAAAGATGAGAAACCAAGGCTGATGATTTTATTCCAAGTAACTTTTTGGTATTAATTGTTTTATGAATTTTCAGTTGATTTTATTGGATTTACCAGGAATACAATTATGTAAGCAGCAACTAAAAATACTTTTTGACTCCTTACTTTCAAACTCTCTTTACGATCTGTATATTGGATATTTTTAAACATTTACTTATTAAATTTATTGGGGTGACAATGATCAACCTGAACATATAGGTTTCAGGTGTGGGTTTCTATGTTACAAGATCTGCATATTGCACTATATTCCCACCACCCAAAGTCAAATGTTCTCCTGTCATCTTATATTAGCACCACTTTCTGCCCCAACCCCCTTCCATCTAGTGATCACCACACTGCTGTTTGTGCTCACAATTCCAGTTTTATGTCCCACATATGAGTGAAGTCATATAGTTCTTAGCTTTTTCTGATTGGTTTATTTCACTAGCATAATGTTCTCAAGATCTATCTATACTGTTCCAAATGATGCTGTCATCCTTATTCATGGCTGAGTAGTATTCCATTGTGCATATGCACCACATATTCTTTATCTAGTCCTCTATCATGGGGAAACTTTGGTTGTTTCCATGTCTTGGCCACTGTGAATAATGTTGCAATGAACATAGGGATGCATATATTTTTGTGAATACATGGTTTTGAATTTTTCAGGTATATACTCAGGAGAGAAATTGCTGGGTCATATGGTAGCTCTATCAACTTTAATTTTCATTTCTCAGTTCACCTGTAATCCTTTTATTTCTTTTTTAAAAAATATGTTTTTATTGGTTTCAGAGAGAGGAAGGGAGAGGGAGAGGGAGAGGAGAGAGAGAGATAGAAACATCAATGATGAACTAGAATCCTGGATCAGCTGCCTCCTGCAAACCCCCTACTAGGGATAAAGGTGCAACCCAGGCATGTGCCCTGAATGTTTCCTGACTGGGAATGGAACCATGACCTTCCAGTTCATGAGTCTATGCTCAATCATTGAGCCACACCAGCTGGGCTGCAACTATTTGTTGAACAATATTAATAGTGAGGAGAGTTTACATTACTATCTTTTTCTTGATATGAAAATAAAACTTTCAGTGTTTTCCCTTTAAAATTGGATATTTATTTGAGAAATATATATTCTTGATTAATGATATATTATTCCTTTAATGTACCACTAATGAATTTTCTAACATTTAGTACTTTTGCTCAACTTTAAGAAGATTGTATTAAGAAAGAATATTGTATTTTGTCATTTGCTATTTAAATATTATGATGTCTTTGTATAAAGAATTTGGAAGTTTGTATTTTTTATGTTGAAAAGTTTAGAGTTTGTAAATCAACTATTTCTGAAGGTTTAAAATTCCTCTTTGAAAATTGTTTGAGTTTTAAAATTTCTTTTTCCTATTGCTTTTTAAAATTTTTCTAAATAATTTTCATAGTTACTTATCAACTTGAGATTCAACTCTTCTCTAGGGTAACTACTGTTAACCTTTAGGTTCTTAAAAATCTGGACAAATTTAAATGCATTTTATATGGATTTTCAATATAACATTTCCTTTGTGCCATTTTAAATTTTGTGTATTTGTATTTTCTTCCTTCTTTATGCTCTATTTCAAAAAAAAATTACTTGGAGTTATTAATCAGCTTTCAAATGTATTTCCATTTTCTAATCCACTATTTTAATTTTTTTATTTGCTGTCTATTTTTTTTCACTCTGCATATGTTTAAAAAATATTCTATATCCAACTTTGTTCTTAGATGCTAAATAGTCTTTTGGCCCAGGATATTCTGAAACCTCGTTTTGGAAACTCTTTAGAATCTGTATTACATTTTTTTGAATTATTTAAATTGTGACATATCTTTCTCCTTTGTGTTTATACTGTAATATAAGAAAAGTGTATGAGTATCATTTCAAACAAAGCTTGCCTGATATGATGGTTGACCAACTTGGGCATATGATTTTATGTAAAAAAAAATCACATGATTCTGTGATTAAAGGGGCATTGTTTTTTGTGGTTCTCATACACTGACTCTGAAAACAATCCAAAAAATAGTTCAAAACTTGCTTTCACCAAGGCCATTTTGTAGAGGCTAACAAGCCTCTGGATGTGTAAGCACTTCATTTTGTCATTTAAAGGGCTCATTACCATGCAGTCAGATGTGCTTTCAGTGTGGCTAGACATCAGAAAGGCAGATAAACCAGAAATGAAAAGCAAGAACTCAGCAAGGCTGGAAACTGTGGTCTTTGTCCCGGGCCAAGCTTCCTTCAGGCTAAAATGCAGTTATTCATTTAAAGGGGAAAGGTATCAGCATTTATTTATAGCATTAGACAAATGAGCAAAGGGAAAATATGTTTTTCTGAACGAATAATAAAACAAGCCAGTATAAATACTTCAAAACAGTGTGCTTTTGGTAAAGGGTAATGAAGAGAGAAACTATAATAAAAGGCATGGGTAAACACAAAGTTCTTATGTATGCTTTAGCTGATGCTAGGGTTCTGTACAGACTCCTAATATCCTTACACATTGTAATTCTGTCATTCGTCATTTATGAAGAGAGTAGTCACACTTCTTTGATAATTACTGCATACCTACTACAATGAATTATGTCTCCAAAAATGTGCATTTATTCCATCCCATTTGGCTAATGCATATCTTTTCCTTCTTTATATCTGCTATAAAATGTCAACGCTGCTATGTTGGAAAAATCAATAATTAAATAGCTTTACAGTAATTACCTCCCAGTAATACATTTTTTTCCACCTTAACAACACAAACCAAATCCCTAACATGAACATTACACAGATATATTGGTGAGACAGTCATCATGTAAAGATATAACTCAGTTTACAAACATTTTAAATTGCACTTTCATAGGAGGAAACACTGAGCAAGCCTCCTGAGCAGCAATCATGAACTTCAGTTCTACACTTTTGAAGAGCCACACTTCATATTCTTGTGGCTCTCGGAATTCGAAGTCAGCCTTAAAATGTACAATGCAACCCCCCCCCCCCCAAAAAAAAAAAAAAACACCCAAAAACAAAAACCTCTGTGAATCTCTGTAATGACAATAGAATATGGTATTTCTCATAAAATTTCCAGGTGTTTTCTAGGTTTTTCAGTAAGCCAGTCATTTTGTGTCTAACCTACCAGAAACTAAGTGGAATTGATCACTCCAGTGATTTTACCATCTTAACAGCTAACACAGATGACCGTCTAGTCAAAGTAACAGGTCATGCACAACAGAGAGGTCCAGAGAGATGGAAAGATCAGATAATTATCCTCAAAGTTATTTCTGTGTTCACACAAGACAGAAGTGATTACATTTTAAATAGAAATATGACTGTCTTTTCAAAAATCTATAAGTATATTAAAATAAATACAGAAAAGTAAAATATAAAAAGAGCCACTAAAATCCCCAAACCCAGAGCCATTGCCATCTTTAGTAAACAGCATTTCATACAGCTTTGTAGGCTTATTCACAGGACAGATTTTACATGAATTCAAGTGATGAAACAGTTAAGCTGTAGCACTCTATAAACTTCGTTTAAGGTTTCCATGGCATAAAATGTCTCTTAAAATCTTTAAATTAAACCAAACCAAACCAAACCAAAACAAAACAAAACAAAAAACCCAGAAAGTAGATTTTTTAAAAAAGTGTTAAAAAAAAAAAACTTTTAAAAGTTGGAGTCAATATGTGCATTTTAAAACTTGGTTTGCAAAATGGTCTTCATACAAGGAGGGGGTAAGGAGAGACCGAAGAAAGAGGCAGACCACTCCAGATTGGTAGGTGGCAGGTTTAAGAAACAAGGGAACTTACAAAGCTGAACACACCTACCTGAGTGACCCCAGTCACAATCAACAGAACAGAAGAACTTCCCAGCAGAGCCAAACACAGAAAATTAAATCATAAATCTTTGTCATATTAAGCCACTAAGCTTTACAATGGCATGTATGGCTGCTCCTAATTCAGTGGTGATCTTTGTACCTGGCATCCTGCAGGTACCGTGACCCTGAACCCAAGTCCACTTGAAGATTCTTGAGTATCTCACTTATCAAAAACATTGTCAACTTAAATGGCTGGTTAATAGTTTCAGATTTGTATTAGCTACTGAAACACTTCTATCTGCTACTTTATTTTCCTATGTTCAGACAATACCACATTGAATGAGTACTCCAAGGGGCAGCACAATAGCACAAGGTTGAAAATAGACTGTTCTAGATAAATTAGGAATGAAATCTGGCCATTTCAAGCAGGAGCTGAAACAATCATCCTTTATTTAGCAATTGTGAGAGATTGAATTATCTCTTTGTGAGAGATTGAATTATCAAATTGTCTTTGTCAAACAAGGTGATGGCATTGTGATGGTTTTACTGAGGTTACTAGATATCTGCCAAGGTGACTTTAGGGGAGGCCAATCAGGAAAGTTCCTATAAGACTATTTAAAGTTTGGTCAGACTTGTATGCATGCATATGAGCATAACCAATAGATATTTATCGTAGGGGGGTTAGGGCATGTGCTGGGGGTGGGAGTGGCTGGGGAGAGGTCAATGGGGGAAAAGGGAGACTTGTGTAATACTTTAAACAATAAAAAAATTAAATTAAAAATAAAAAATTAATAAAGTTTGGGTCAGAAGAATAATGTCACCTAAATCCTTACCTTTGAATCTTCTGAATTCTATCTTGTTGAATTTGTTTTTAAGTTGGTCTTTCATGGTTATTCCTCAATTACTATTTTCTCATCTCTCCTGATTCTGGTTCACTCTCATTACCCTTCAATGATTGGTAGTATCATAAACACATCAAGATGTTTTTTACTGTCTTCTCAGATCAACAGGAGTCTTCATAAACACCTGCAGAATTCCCAGCTCCAACCTGACAGGTACTACATTTGGGGAGCTGATCATCTCAAGTTTGACAACCCTTTAATAATAGAGTCCAGAATAGTACAGAACAATTAATAAAAATGTCATGATTAAACATGTCTTCTTATTCTATGCACAAACATGACCTTTTCACCATCTTGGATAAAAATGGTTATGAGGACAATAAGGAAAAGTGGTTAAGAGAAGAATTAGTGGGTTTGAAATCTGATTAGGCTTGAATTCTGACTGTACTTTCTAACTATGCAGCCGTGGCCAACTTACTTTTCCTCTCTGATAATTGTATCCTCATCTTTAACATAGGTAATATTGACTTCATGGGGTTAGTGGAATTGTTAATTGAGTTAATTAAGTGTCTGCACATAGAAAATACTCAATAAATATTAGTCAAATAAAGTACAAAGAAGATTTGCCTAGAAATTTTGGGCCTTGTGTTCCAAACCTGGCTCTACCACTAACCAGTATTTGACTTTGAAAAAGTCTCATGTCTCTTAGTCTCTTTTCATCATTTAGAACATAGGACAGCTGAACTAGATCAGTGTTTTTCTAAAATGTTCTTGTCAATACCATCATTTTTAAAAAGTATAATCTTACATGGAACCTCATTATATAAAACTACATAAAAAAAGAGTACATGCCGCTCTAGTTAGAAGTAGAAACTCGGAATAACACACACATACATATAAATATACTTATACATATGACTTAATTATTTATATACTAGAGGCCCAGTGCACGAAATTCGTGCATGGGGGAGGGTGTGTCCCTCAGCCCAGCCTGCACCCTTTCCAATCTGGGACCCCTCGAGGGATGTCCGACTGCCCGTTTAGGCCTGATACCAGTAGAATTGGGCCTAAACAGGCAGTCAGACATCCCTCTCACAATCCAGGACTGCTGGCTCCCAACTGCTCGCCTGCCTGCCTTCCTGATTGCCCCTAACCGCTTCTGCCTGCCAGACTGATCACCTCCTAATCACTCCCCTGCCAGCCTGATTGAGGCCTAACTGCTCCCCTGGCAGCCTGTTTGCCCCTAACTGCCCTCCCCTGCAGGCCTGGTCTCCCCTAACTGCCCTCCCCTGCAGGCATGATCACCTCTAACTGCCCTCCCTTGCAGGCCTGGTCCTTCCCAACTGCCCTCCCCTGCTGGCCATCTTGTGGCAGCCATCTTGTATCCACATGGGGGCAGCATCTTTGACTACATGGGGAAGCCATCTTTTGTGTTGGAGTGATGGTCAATTTGCATATTACTCTTTTATTAGATGGGATGTGTGCATATACATATGTATATGCATGTAGATCACAACATATTTATGGTAATAGCAAGAAGAAACTGTTCCTAAATTCCTAAAACCTCTACAAGTAAGCACTCCAGCAAAAACACTCAGTAGATATTAGGCAGTTCCTCAACAAGAGCTTTTGTTTTTATAGGATCTAGCATTGAATCACAATGAGCTGAATTTCAACTTTCATTCATAGTTAATGGACAATAGATAAACTAATCTATACTAAGGAGGTTTCTTTTCATCTTAACAGTTACATTCCTTTCAAGTAAGCAATGCAATGTGAAGTACTTATAGTGATTGCAATCTCTCCGAAGATAATCTTCTATGGCACTTAACTATAATCACTATCTAGCTCAGGACAACTTATGTCATCAATACACTTTCTTGTTGAGTAATCAAGACATGGAATTTAGTTTTGCTTTTTTTCACCCTTTATAAAATAGAAATTTATTTTTGGAGTGAATATGCTGATGCTGGGCTGATCTGCAAATATTAACTTTTAA
This sequence comes from Eptesicus fuscus, assembly GCF_027574615.1. Classification (NCBI taxonomy): domain Eukaryota; kingdom Metazoa; phylum Chordata; class Mammalia; order Chiroptera; family Vespertilionidae; genus Eptesicus; species Eptesicus fuscus. Next base: position 18,921,206 of record NC_072484.1, read on the forward strand.
GGAGGCTGTTCTTGTCATTTACTTTAAAAAGAGAACATTCTTATAATTGTACATAGTAACAGTAAAAGGCGAAAGGTTTATGAGATCTGAAGAGAAACCAGAGTATATGTACATATTAATGGCATTAACACATATCATCATTGCCTAGCAGTTTAAATATTTTATTATATAATTTGATTTAAATGACTGCTAAGCTGTCATTTGGGTGCAAGGAAAAGGTGGCAGCTTGGGACCCACAATTAGAAGGAGCCAGATCTGGTGTAGAGAGTTGCCAGTGTTTTTTAGGAGAGGCACGAAGGGAGATGGAACTAGCCCTTGGGGTAAGAGAAAGCTCACGGGTATACACAGCCCATCCTTCCACAGGACATCTTGAGATAGAGGCTGCCTGTTAAACACAACAGCTATAGTAGCCCAGCAGATCAAGCGAATAAATGAAGTGTGCCAATAGTCAGACAATTGAGAGCATGTGTATGTGTGAGGGAGATAACACAGTGTGGTAGGGGAATGAGATGTGACCATGAAGACCTGGAAAGTATAGACTATAACAAAAAAAAAAGGAGCTGCTATTTAATACTTGGGCATGTGTGTCTAAGTCTTCCAAGAGAAGCCATAAATTTGGATTTCATATATATAACTCTCCATTGTTAAGGATTGTCAATAACTTCAATTGTTTTTAAAATACTGTGAAAATGGAGGCAACATTACGCTAGCTAAGTGGAACACTTCTTCAAGACCCCCAAAGCCATAGGACTTCATTCAAGTCTGAGATATCAGACTTGCATAGAGGGAAAGTATTAGTGTCCCCATACAAAATACCTTTATTCCTTTTTCCATCCCCTGAAACTTTATTCTATTTGCAGTTCTTTCCAAGTGGATGCAATGAAAATGCTGAGGTGAGGCTGTCCTCTCCCTCATTCTTATATCCTCACCTGGCTCTCCAGTTAGCAAGGCCTGTTCTGATGAAGGCCTTTTCTCTTCCTTCACCACTCAGTGTGGAAGAAGGAATCCGGCTCTTCACTGGATCCCATAGAAAGTATGACAACTCAGAATCTCCAGAAAATGTTCAAAAGTAGACAGAGAACCCTCCAAGGAACAACCTTTAAAATGTCAAAGGATAAGGGTGCTGGGAAACTGCAAGTGGCACAGTCTGAAGAGGAAAAGAAGACGGGGCGCCACTAGAGGGGTCTAAGCATTTCGAAATGGCAGTTAACACAAGTCTCTTGAATTGTTGCAGTATCTTTAAAGCTCCTTTCCTGTGACTTCACTGCTTTTACATAAAGATAACGTTTGCCTCTTTAGGCACCAGTGAATACCATCTATTAAAACTCTTCAAACAAAAAGCAAATTTCAAACCAGGCAGTTATAACTGTCTTAGAGCACAGGAATAAGAAACAACAGGTCCTTTGACCTCCAGGGATGCTATTTTATTATGCTAAAAAAACACAGGAAGAGAGTAAGAGAGAAAACATTTTCCTTTTTTAATAGCCATAAAATCATACAGATTTTAGTATGTGCAAAATATATATATCACTATTGCTTTTCCTTGGTGGGAGACCTTCAACTCATTGCTCCAAGGGAGATATTAAAAACAAAACAGCAGTAAAATACTGGAAAAGAAAATTAAATGGAAACTGCTTCTCGTCTTCATCTTCTTTCTTATTTTTATAAACTTTGCTTTGGGACTGATGATACTTCTCTCAAGGGCAATACTGTTCATGACATTATTCATTATTCTGTATTATCATTTGGGGATATAGCAACACCTCCTAAAAGGCTGTCTTTTATCCACCATCTTCAGAAAAATAGATAATATTTGAATGTAGTTTAAACATTATAATTTCTAGGTCACCAACTTGTGATTAAAATGCTGTATTGTTCTATTAAATATGAAAATAAAACATTATAATATACTTGGCCAACTGAGCTTGGATTGTTAGAATGAGTTAACAGGAGGATGAATAACTCTAAAATTTGTATGGAGCCACAGAAAGATCCTGACTAGCCAAAACAATCTTGAGAAAAAAGAACAAAGCTGGAAGAATCATGCTCGCTGACTTCAAACTACACTACAAAGCTATAGTGATCAAAACAGCATGGTATTGGCGAAATATATATATATATATATATATATATATATATATATATATATATATATATCAATGGAACAGTAGAGATAGCGCAGAAGTAAACCCACTCATATATGGTCAATTAATTTATGGTAAATGAGGAAAGAATATGCAATAGGAAAAGGACAATCTTTTCAATAAATGGTATTGGGAAAACTGAACAGCTGCATGCAAAAGGGGAAAACTGGACCACTATCTTATCCATATACAAAAATTCATTCAAAGTGGATTAAAAATTTTGAAGGTATAAAACTCTAGTAAATAAAAACAGTAAACTCCTTAACTTTGGTCTGGTTTTAGTGATGTTTTTGTTTTGTTTTATTTTTTCCCCCAAAGGTAAGAGCAAAAGATAAATAAATAAATAAATAAATACATGAAACTACATCAAACTAAAAAGTTTCTGCACAGAAAAGGAAACCATAAACAAAACAAACAGGCAGCCTACTGATTTAGAGAACTTATTCGAAAAGAATATGTTCAATTAAAGTTTAATATCCAAAATATATGCAATTCAATAACAAAAAAATAATGATACAATTGAAAAATGGGCAGAGGATCTCAATAGGCATTTTATCAAGGAAGGCATACATATGACCAATAGGCATTAGCAAATGTTCATCATCACTAATTATCAGGGAAATACAAATCAAAATCACAATGACATATCACCATATACCTGTCAGAATAACTACTATAGAAAAGACAAGAAATAACAAGTATTGGCAAAGATGTGGATAAAAAGGAAACTGTTGTGTGCTCTTGGTGGGGATGTAACATGGTGCAATCACTATGTAAAACAGTATGGAGGATGATCAAAAATTAAAAATAGAGCTATCATATGATCCAGCAATGTCACTTCTGATGAAAACAAAAATGCCAATTCAAAAAATATGTTCATTGCAACATTATTTATAATAGGTAAGATAAAGAAACAATACAAATGTCCATCAATAAATAAAGAAAGAAAATATGGTGCATATATTTATAATGGAATACTATGCAGTCATAAAAATATTAAAATCTCACCATTTGTGACAACATAGATTGACCTTGAAGGTATTATGCTAAGTAAAATAAGTCAGACAGAAAAAGACAAATACCACACATTTTCATTTATACATAATCTAAAAAAACATAACAAATAAACAAGCAAAACTCAACAAGTTCCAGGCTCATAAATACAAAGAAGTGACTAGTGGTTGCCAGAGGTAAAGAATCTTGGTGGAGGGCAAAATGAATGAAAGAGATCAAGATATTCAAATTTACATTATAAAATAAGTCATGGGGACATAATATATAGTGGAAAATACAGTCAATAATATTATATTAACTTTGGTGACAGACAGTAGATAAATTTATTATTGTGATCATTTTGCAATGTATAAAAATATTGAATCACTATGTCAAACACATGAAATATAGTCATAATCTTTTTATTTGTGGAGTATCTTGCCTCAGTTGTTGACTGATCAGGGTGGTAGCTGTGGTAATTTCTTAAAACAAGACAACAATGAAGTTTTCTTCATCATTTGATTCTTCTCTCCATGAATGATTTTTCTGTAGCATGTGATGCTGTTTGATAGCATTTTAAACATACTAGTACTTCTTTCAAAATTGGAGTTATTCCTCTCAAACCCTGCTGATGCTTTATCAACTAAGTTTATGTAATATTCTAAATCCTTTATTGTCATTTTAACAATCTTCATAATATCTTCACCAGGAATAGATTTCATCTCAATAAGATACTTTCTTTCCTCATCCATTAAAGTTTTATCATGAGATTATAATAATCTTATCAAATCTTTAAGTACCACTTATAATTCTAGTTCTTTTGCTATTTTTGCCATATCTATTATTACTTCTTCTGCTGAAGTTTAAACCACTCAAAGTCATCCATGAGGGTTGGAATCAACTTCTTGCAAATGCCTATTGATATTTTTACCTCTGCCCAAGATTTGGTAATGTACTTCAGGACATCTTGAATGTTGAATCCTTTTCAAAAAGTTTTCTATTGCTTTGTGCAGATATATCAAAGGAATCACTTACTAGAACAGCAATAACTGTACAAAGTGTTTCTTAATAAGGTTAGAAGTCAGAATAACTGCTTAGATGGATGTTATGTTAGCAGGCATAAAAACAACATTAATCTCATTGTATGTCTTTGTCAGAGTTCTTGGGTGACCTGGTGCATTTTAAATAAGCAGTAATATTTTGAAAGTATGTTTGTTTGTTTTTCTGAACAGTAGACTCAACAGTGGGCTTCAAATATTAGTAAACTATTAGATAAACAAGACTGATAAAACAGTAGCCAGACTTATCAAGAAACAAAGAGAGAGGACCCAAATAAATGGAATCAGAAATAAAAGAGGTGAAGTAACAACTGGCACCACAGAAATACAAAGGATTGGAAGAAAACATTCAAACAACAAATGCCAACAAATTGAACAACTTGGGCAAAAAGACATATTCCTAGAAAAATACAACCTTCCAAAACTGAATCAGGAAAAATCAGAAACTATGAATATACCAATAACTACTAATGAAACTGAAGCAGACATTTAAAACAAAATAAAACAAAACTCCCCAAGCAAACAAAAGTCTTGGATTGGACAATATCACAGGGGAGTTTTACCAAACATTCAAAGAAGAATTAACACCTATCTTCCTTAAACTATTCCAAAAATTCAAGAGGAAGGAAAGTTTCTAACCTCCTTTAATGAGGCCAGCATTATCCTAATTGCAAAACCAGATAAAGACACTACAGAGAAATAAAATTACAGGCCAATATTCCCGATGAACATATATGCCAAAATCCTCAACAAAGTATTAGCAAATCAGATCCAGCAATATATTAAAAAGATTATTGACCATGACCAAGTGGTGTTTTTTTCAAGGTATGCAAGGCTGGTACAATATTTGCAAATCAATAAATATGATATACCACATAAAGAAAATAAAATGTAAAAATCATGTGATTTTATCATTAGAAGTAGAAAAATCATTCAATAAAATAAGCACTCATTTTTTTAAATATATTTTATTTATTTTTTACAGAGAGGAAGGGAGAGGGACAGAGAGCTAGAAACATTGATGAGAGAGAAACATCGATCAGCTGCCTTCTGCACACCCCCCACTGGGGATGTGCCTGCAACCAAGGTACATGCCCTTGACTGGAATCGAACCTGGGACCATTCAGTCTGCAGGCTGACGCTCTATCCACTGAGCCAAACCGGTCAGGGCAGCACTCATTTTTTTGATAAAGAATCCCAGCAAAGTGAGAATAGTGGCATCACACCTCAATATAATAAAGGCCATATATGATGAACCTACAGCCAACATCATACTCAATGGGCAAAAGCTAAAAGCATTTACCTTAAGTACAGAAACAAGACAGGGATATCTGCTTTCACTGCTCTTATTCAACACTAGAGGCCTGGTGCATGAAATTCATGTATGAGTAGAGTACCTAGGCCTGGCCGGCAAACAGGGCCGATCTGTGAGGCTATAGGCGGGGTGATTGGGGGCCCCCTTCTGGCACCTGCCTTGGCTGGCCTGGGGCTTGCAGGCTGCAGGCTGGGGGCAGCTCCTGCATTGAGCATCTGCCCCCTGGTGGTCAGTGTAAGTCATAGTGACCGGTCGTTCCACTATTTGTTCTGCTGTTTGGTCAATTTGCATACTAGGCTTTTATTATCTAGGATAGTACTGGACGTCTTAGCCACAGAGATCAGACAAGAAGAAAAAATAAAAGGCATCTAAATTGGAAAGGAAGAAATTAAAATGTCATTATTCACAAATGACATGATATTGTACATAGAAATCCCCAAGACTCCCTAAAAAAACTACTAGATTTCATAAATGAAGTTGGCACAGTAGTAGGATACAAAATTAACATCCAAAATGCCATTTTTATACACCAATAATGAACTCTCAGAAAGAGAAACTGAAAAACAATCCCATTTACCATTGCAAATAATAATAATAATAATAATAATAATAATAATAATAATAATAATAGTAAAATACCTTGGAATAAACTTAACCAAGGAGGTTAAAGACCTGTATGTGGAAAACTACAGGATATTGAAAATGGAAAGAGAGGAAGACACAAACAAATGAAATAATATATCGTATTTATGGATAAGAAATATTAACATCATTAAAATGACCAAAGCAATCTATAGATTCAAAGCAATCCCAGTGAAAATACCAATGACATTTTTCACAGATCTAGAACAAATTCTCCAAAAGTTTATATGGGACCAAAAAAAGACCTGGAATAGTAGCAGCAATCTTGAACAAAGAAGTACAAAGTAGGAGGGATCGCAAAACTGAATATCATATTATACTACAAAGCGACTGTAATAAAAACAGCCTGGTACTATCACAAGAACAGGCATATAGATCAATAGAACAGATCAGAAAGCCCAGAAATCATCCTAGGCCATTATGCTCAATTAATATTTGACAAATGAGGCAAGAGCATACAATGGAGACAAAACAATCTCTTCAATAAATGGTGCTGGGAAAATTGGACAGGTACGTGCAAGAAAATGAAATTAGACCACCAACTTCTATCATATACAAGAATAAACTCAAAATGGATAAAAGACTTAAATGTAAGTTGTGAAACCATAAAAATCCCTGAAGAAATCATAGGCAGTAAAATCTCTGACATCTCTCATAGCAATATGTTTGCCAATACATCTCCTAGGGCAGTGGTTGGCAATCTCATTAGTCAACAGAGCCAAATATCAACAGTACAATGACTGAAATTTCTTTTGAGAGCCAAATTTTTTAAACTTAAACTTCTTCTAATGCCACTTCTTCAAAATAGACTCGCCCAGGCCGTGGCATTTTGTGGAAGAGCCACACTCAAGGGGCCAAAGAGCCGCATGTGGCTCACGAGCTGCAGTTTGCCGACCACGGTCCTAGGGCAAGAAAGACAAAGGGAAAAATAAACAAATGGGACTATATTAAATAAAAAGTTTCTTCACAGCAAAGGGAACCAGCAACAAAATGAAAAGGGATCCCACTGTATGGGAGAAATATTTGCCAATGATACATCTGATAAGGGGTTAATTTCCAAAATATATAAAGAATTCATACAACTTAATAAAAGGAATACAAACAACCTAATTAGAATATGGGCAAAGGACCTAAATAGACAGTTCTCCAAAGAGGACATACAAATGACCAAGTGACATATGAAAAAATACTGAATGTCACTAATCATCAGAGAGATAGATGTAAATTAAAACTTCAATGAGGTATCACCTCACACCTCTCAGAATGGCTACCATCAATAAATTAACAAGCAACAAGTGTTGGCAAGTATGTGGAGAAAAGGAAACCTTAGTACACTGCTGGTGGGAATGCAGACTGATGCAGCCACTATGGAAAACAGTGTGGCGTTTCCTCAAAAAAATAAAAATGGAACTGCCATTTGACCCAATGATCCCACTTCTAGGAATATATCCTACAAATCCTGAAACACCAATCAGAAAAAAATGTATGCACCCTTATGTTTATAGCAGTACAATTTAAAATAGCTAAGATCTGGAAACAGATCCAAGTGCCCATCAGCAGATGAATGGATAAAAAAGAGGTGGTACATTTACACCATGGAATATAATGCAGCTATAAAAATAATAGGATCTCCTACCCTTTGAGATAGCATGGAGGGACCTGGAGAGTTTTATGCTAAGCAAAATAAGCCAGTCAGACAAAGACAAAGTGTCACATGATCTCACTTAAATGTGGAATCTAGTGAATAAAATAAACTGACAAACAAATAGATCCAGAGACGTGGAAGCATGAGATAGACTGAGGAATCTCAGAGGGACGGGAAATGGGGGACGGGAAGAGATTAACCAAAGTACTTATATGCATACTAGAGGCCCAATCCATGAAATTCGGCTGCCTCTCGTCCTTGGTCCCTGCCCACTGATTGTTCTGGAAGGTCATTCCAGAAGGTCATTCCACCATCTTGTCTAATTAGCATATTAGCTCTTTAATATATAGAATATGCATAGCCCATGGACACAGATAATAGTGAGGTGAAGGCCTGGCGGTGATGGGTTAGAGGTAGAGGAGATCAATGGGTGGAAGAAAGGTACTTTCAATAATAAAGCTAAATTAAAAAAGAAAAGATGAGGCAATCTTCTCTCTCTCCTTGTTCTTGCCTCGCTTGAGGATAAAAGCCTTCATTTTGTGCAACTCTTCATAGTTCTTTTCTGTTTTCCCAATGGGTCACTTCCTAATTCATGATCATTGAATAAAGCCAATTTGATATTTAAATGTACTCAGTTGAATTTTTTTTTTTTTTTTTTTTTTAATAAGGGAAACCAGGGAAAGCCATCAGGTGCTTAGATGAACTATGGTGATACCAAGAGAAAATTTATTTGGAAGACAGAACTGGTGTGGCTCGCTCATGGATTAGAGGTGGGGTGTGAGGGAAGGAGACATATTAAGATACTTCCTAGGTTTGGAAAGGAGTGAATGGGTGAATGATGAGACCATTTATAATGGTGGAAAAGACTGGGGCAAAACAGGTTTGGTGGAAGGGGAGAAATCAGGTTTTCTTCAAACATTTAATTTTAAGGTGTCTATTACCCATCCATGTAGAGAACTATGATTCTCAGGATAGTCGATAATCCTATATAATAAAAGTCTAATATGTTAAGTGACTGGTCATCCCATCAACCATTCAACCAATCAAAGTCTAATATGCTAATGATATGCTAAGGCCACTCAATCACTCACAATGACCTGCACTGACCACCATGGGGCAGATAGTCAACGGGTTGACCAGTTGCTATGATGTGCACTGATCACCAGGGGGCAGACACTTTGACCGGTAGGTTAGCTTGCGGCTGGGGACTGAGTGAGATGGGCTGGACATGCCCTGGAGCCCTCCCACGGTCCCTCCCCAGCTGTCCAAACTCCTGCATCCCTCCCCGGCCCTGATTGTGCACCAGTGGGGTCCCTCGGCCTGGCCTACACCCTCTTGCAATCTGGGACCCCTCTGGGGATGTCAGAGAGCTGGTTTCAGCTAGATACCACTCATCGCAGGAGCTGCCCCTTGGTGGTCAGTGAGCTCCTACAGGGGGAGCACAGCTCAGCCAGAAGCCGGGCTCACAGCTGACGAACGCAGTGGCAGTGGTGGGAGCCTCTCCTGCCTCTGTGGCAGTGCTAAGGATGTCCAACTGATGGCTTAGGCCCTTGACATCCCCCAAGGGCTCCTGGACTGTGAGAGGGCACAGGCGGCTGAGGGACACGCCTCCCCTGAGTGCATGGATTTCGTGCACCGGGCCTCTAGTACTGTAATAACTCTATATGGTGCCTGGTAGGTATTGGAAATATGGGGGGGGGGGGGGAATGCTTTGTAAAGTATATGATTGTCTAATCATTATGCTGTACACCTGAAACTAACACAAAATAGTAGTGAATGAAAACTACAATTGAAAAATAAAATTTAAGTTCTTTTCAAAAAAAGGAGAAAAAGAAAATCAGTTTAGAGGGTAGATATCGTGTTAAATGTTATTACTACAATTGAATAAAAATAAAATTGATGGCATTAAACAGATGAACACAGAACAAATAAATATTCTTTGCAACAGTGAAGTAAATCAGGACTTGTTAATGATCCAATGTGTTGGTAGTGTTCATCTTAACCAGATCAATATCACAGAAAAATTAACAAAAGAGAGAACACAGAACTTGAGAATGAACATTAGATCATATTTAACTGGGTTGCAAATTTAATGAGGCAAAAATGGGAAATGAATTCTCTTCATCACACATTTCTCTCTTGTGAAATGACAGTGGGGCTTTGTTTCCATTGGCTGACCACTTCCCATCTCTCTTCCAGAGGAAAGTACCCTGTACATCCCCCCTCAAACCACCAGGCCAGATGTGCATATTCTCTTCTAAATCTTGGAATCTTCCTATTTACAAATGGAACTCTTTAATACATTATTGAAATCATACAAATCTTACTAAAATCTAGCCCAAATCAAATAAAAATATGTATTTCTCACTTACTATTATAAAATTAGGGCATATTTTACACAGATTCCCAACTATCATAAGATGCACAGTTTTTTTTTACGCATTAATAAAGCAAACACTACTTCAAATGAATCAATTTATCATAAAATGATATAGCCTTTGAATACTTGTATTTGTTTATAATCATTGATCAAAATCTAGTTTTTCAGTGGGATTAACACAAATCATATTAAGTAGAACATTGAGACCAAAATTGGCTTTCTTAGGTAGGATTATTTGGATCTGATCTTTGTCAAAATTAAGCTAGTCCTCCACTTCATCTTATATATTTAGTCAAAGTCTAAGAATGTAGCTACAACTGTATTAAATATTCATTTCAAGTGCCATATAGTTCAATATACCAAAAGCCAAAGTTACAAAGAATTTCTTTGAGAACAGCTTCAAACGCCTGTGGAATGTGTAATGTGCATATGTGTGTGGATGTATGCATATGGACTCTTTATTTCCTTCTTCAGTTAGCCTTTGTTTTGTATCTCATATCATAAAATTGTGATACCACTTGATAGCGAACTTTGATATTGCATAATTGCTTCCCAATTAACATTTACTCATCATTGCTGACCTTGTTCAAAGTAAAAACCACCTCGGTAGCCCTGCAGCTGAGAATAAGCAGAATAGGAGTTGGCAGGCTAGCACTGAACTGTCTCTGCTCTGTGGGGGTCCTGATGCCTCCTTCTTACTGAGATGTGTCAGGTGTGCAAAGATGGTCCCTGTGAGCATCAGTTATCAAGTAAAAAGTCGTCAAAGACCAAAGCTAGGTCTCAGCAGCTAAACTGTCTTAAAATGTCTCCTTGGCTTTTAATGGGGGAACCAAGAAGAATATGGAATTGTGATATCTAAAGGAAAATATAGCTGAAACTTCCTCTCCTTTGATTATAAAACATTTATTTGCACCTAATTGCTATCTGGATGTAAGACATCAAGACTTATACTCAATTAGGTATGTGTATATGTTTGTGTTTTTCATACATGCTCACCCATTCATTTAGCACATACTCTTCAAAATAAACCACATAGAGTGTGTCTGTTGCTATAGTAATTATAAAAAACACCCAAAAGAAGGGGTCAAAGGGGGGAAAAGGAAAGGGACATCAGTAATAAAGTTAAATAATAAAGTTAAAAAAAACTTGGATGGCAATGATTATTTAATACTGCTTATGCATCTCTGGATCATCTGAGATTTATTAGCAGGTCCCCCGGGGCAGCTCTGTCCCATCTGTCCCTTACAGTCCTCATAGCCATGACAAGGTACATAAGGACACACAGATGCACTGGGACCAATGACAGCCTGGTCCAAGAGCTGCTAACATGCTGTCTGCCACCTCTGCTTCATTGTATTGGTCAGAGCAAGTCAAGTCGCCAAACCCAAGATCAAAGAGGGTGGAGTGGAGGATAGACTCGGCTCCTTTAGTAGGAGGAGCTCCAAAATCACATAGAAAAGGGTGTAGGTACAAGGTGGTTGAAGAATTATGCTTAATACTGCCATCTGCACCAGACCATCTATTCATCTTTTATGGAGAAATAAAAGTTGCATAAGACCATAAAAAAATAATTATTTTAGGGGGACTTCAGACCTGAGTTCAAATCCTTTCTAGCTCTAGCCTGGAACAATCAACATAAACTCCACATGAATAAACAGGAAATAATAACAGTGGCCTCTCAAGAATTCTGTAATTATTTAAAGACATAATTTATGAAGAGCGTTAGTCCATCATAGTTTTCTAAGAAGTAATGACAATTATCATTGTTATTATCACCATTGTTACCATTATTATTGTTATTATTCGAACCTAAAAATAGTGGGGGTTTTATTCTATAGAAGTTGGCATACTCAATTTATTCCTCAAATTATGCTTCCAGATTTGAATCATTCCACCTCTGTCCATAGAAGGAAACCAAACAGGACGAAATTAAAATTGTGGACCTCATGCGCTTCTGCATAATTTCTGGCCCACAAGGCTCTTTAAAGGAGAATCTCTGTGGAATGAAATGCAGGGTCTCAGTAGGAAATTTGGAGGGAAGCTTTGAAACAATGAATTCATATAGGGAAATCAAAGATCTGTTTGCAGTCAGTTACTGGGGAAAATGAGTTGTTTTGCTTTTGGAGTCTTTCCTTTGTTTTGAACTCATTTGGAGAACAGGTTACTTAGAAGGGTCAGTGGTTGAATAGGTGGCCAGGGCTGATACTTGTTCAGGTAGCTGCTGGCTTTCTCAGGGTTGGATCTGCTTGGAAACCTGCGTTTACCACCCTGCAGCCTCAGCCCTGTCTCCTCATCGCTTTTTCCCATTCTGTGACCCTCCTGATAATTCTCCTGTCATTTTAGCCAGAATATGTAGATATATTTGTGACACATTCATAAGTCAGAGAAAATAGACATAAATAAACCTCTTTTTTTCTCAATTGGGTACAAACTTGAAGTTGTCTTTTGCATATTTCTTGCATAACTAAAGTAATTGTTTCGTTTTCTACTAAGCTAAATGTATTCCTTTTCCACTGAGGTTGTATTTGAATGATAACAATTTAATTAATTTTTAACAAAGGACAATTCAGAATAATTCAAAATTTTAATCTAGATGATTATACATAATAAATTAAATTAATGTTATTGGTTCTCTTGATTGTTTAAGTATATGTAGAGCCTCAAATTTCTTTGTTTAAACTGTTTTCTGAATCTAGCACCTTTAACTGTCTCTCCTTCTACAGTAAAAGTCCTTGTTTTTTCTCTTATTTGAACTTCCAATTTTTACATTTCTGTATTGAATTATAGTTGCAAAACAAAACACCTCCCTTCTAAACCATGGTGTCAAACAAACAACAGATAGACAAACCAAGCTGTCAGTGTACATTCAGGAAATGGTAACTGAAAGCATGCAGAGAACTTCCAGGGATGTTGCTAGAAGGCGTTGGTGGGTGCCTACCTGGAGTAAAAGCATACATTGCTACCTCTATTCGTCCCTCTCCTGAGGTGTCCTCCTGGCCTCTTGCTCTGAACTCTGCGCCCAGAGACCGACAACCTGTTCGACTGTGGGAAGAGTGCTCATGGGAACGAGGAGGTGCATAAAGAGCTGGGCCTTTCTCAGCTGTTTGCCAAGCTGCACTTGCAAACACAGCAGAGCCCCTCCCTGTACGTCCAGCCCCAGCTGGTGAGCCCACCTGGCTCTTTGGAGGCATTCACTTTGAGGATGTGGATGAGAAGCAGCTGGGGGGCCCTCCATGCATTGGCAGCTGCTGCCAAGTCTTCGGTTTCTCTAGCTTCAGTGAGCAGCTCTGGGTCATTTCTATGGAGCCCAGACACTCCTCGAGATGATTCAATCCGAAGCATCAGATATGACCCTGAGATTTTTTTTTTTTTTTTATCTGAAGTTACAGTACAGGAAGTAGCTTTGTAGTCCACTTACAAGTTGATCTCTGTGGAGCTTCAGCTCAGGAATCTAAGGAAGAACAGCTCTGTTGGCTTGTACTGTGAGCACAATATTGTCACTATTATTTACACTTTTCTAAGCTTAACCTGGCAAAAATTCAGTCTGCCTCTTGGGGATGCAGCTTTTCTTTAAAGCAAGAATTGTAGCGTTTTCCTAATATAAACGCACATACAGGTTTTGTAACATAAAACTCCTGCAGGCATTTGCTGATGTTTCCCTTCTGGCCTAAACTGCTGGGTGTGACTAGTTTAAAAGCTGTCAAAATGACTTAAAACAGTTATTAAAACCACTGGCTGCCTCACTGCCAGAGGGCAATAGTGTTCCATAAATAGTCTGCATTGCAACAGTGCTCAGAGCAACACTGAGCCGTCAAACCTAAGGGCAGCAGGCATTTTAAACACACAGCAAAGTGCAATCATATGTAGAGTCCCGCATGTAAGTAAATGGAAACATTTTTTGCAGCAGCAATTTGGGCAATAGGTACAAATGAAACATAGGTATTTTCAGTATCTATTTGAGCACCTAAGTGAACATGTAATTGCACAATGAGCCTTTCACAGCAACTCAATTAAACATGTAAATTATTGTCAAATGTTCCCAGCAGCCACAGAACATTTTCGGTGTCCAATGTCATTATCCTCTATTGGGCATTTGTGCATCGGAGTACACGTTTCTGTAATTAAATAGCAATTATTTTTACTTCCAGTCCCATTAGTAATATTTAAAATCGGAAGTGCTATATGGTCTTTCTTCTTCTTTTTTTTTTTATTGGCTGGGATTCATTAAAAGTTTAATGAAAATATACTTTATGGAATCAGTGGGTCTCCACAGAGGTACCTTTTAACATCCTCTTTCCTGGAAAGGTAGGGTGACTATGGGGTTCTCCTTTTTTTTATGGGGTCCTCTTAAAGACAAAAGCACATGAATGTATTATTCTAAAATGTCTTTTTAAAAAAATATATTTTTATTCATTTCAGAGAGAGGAAGGAAGAGGGAGAGTGAGATGGGAACATCAATGGTGTGAAAGAATCATAGATCGGCTGCCTCCTGCATGCCCCCTACTGGGGATCAAGCTCACAACTGGGGCATGTGCCCTGACCAGAAATCAAACCGTGACCTCCTGGTTCATAGATGGACACTCACCACTGAGCAAACTGGCCATCCTGAAATGTCTTTTTGAGGTGCTCCCCATAGCATTCACTTAGAGATGAGCTGCTGGTAGTTTACACAGAATATTATTAGGTTTAAGAAATTAATACCCAACAAGCACTAGCCCACAGTATTTTTTAAGCAACTGTCTATCCTATGAAACTGGTGATAGTTGTTTCTTTGGTTTAATTTATGGCATTGCTTGTAAAAGGTAAATGGACAAGCCCATGGCATTGTTCTGAGGTCCTCTGCGTGTGTAGGTTGGAAAGAACTAAACGTAAGAAATCAGAACCTCCTTGTGGAGTAATGTCCTAGAGTGAATGGCCGAATTCACACCATGCGTCAGTTTTCAATCCTTCCAAGAGAATTTAAGTAATAAGATATCATAAAATATTTGTAATAAGCATAATCTATGATATGGGAGAACATTGTTGTCAGCCTCCAGTGTATATCTCCCACACAGGAACAAAACAATATCAGAATCAGAACAAACTAAACCCTACTAAGAATTACTGAGTTAGCCAAATGAGATGGGGCCAAAACAGTCCATTCAACTGCTCTATTTTGATCTCTCCTTCTACTAAAAAAAATAACTATTACTGTTTCTATTTTAACCACTTAGGAGCAGGTGACAGAAATCCTGAAAATATAAAATACACAGATTTCCACAGGGCGTTCTTCTCATTGTTTTGGTTTTACTTTCAAATAAATTATGTGAAGGGATGTGTTCTAAAGTTTCAAGCAGTTTAAAAAAAAATCAAACTAATCCAATCAATTTCTCAGTAATTGACTTTGAAGAAACTGAGACAAGAGCAATGCAAACAAAGTGCTTTTAAATAAATCATAATTGCCCATGCAAATATCTCCAATAACTTGAGGGTTTAATCAGATGGCAATTTGAAAACCCTCTTGCATTTGGTAATGTGACAGGCAGCAGAGATGCAGAGGAGAAAGCAGTCTGGTAGGGATCATCTGAGACGGGAAAAGGAGGAGCTGGATTACCATCTAAAATTATCCAAAGCTGGAAAAGTCTCAGGTTGTTTGTGCATTCACCTTATTAGTGGAGACCTGCATATATATTCAACATTTCCAGCTTGTTTTCAAGCCTTTGAATTGATCTGGAATGGTTACAGATTGCCTTTTCCCCTTCAGACGATAAAAGCATTTTTGTACTCAACAAGGAGCAGGTGCTGTTGGTTATTCAAATTCGGAGCGTGTTACGGCTTCTCCCCACAACTTCCTTCTCTATTTCATGCTGGTGTCCTCATGTCGTCTCTTGCCACCCAATCTTCTACTTTCTAATTACAGGAAACCTTTCAAAGGAGTGCACTTGTGTGTAGCTCTAGATGCTGCAACCTTTAACAATGTTGTTTCACTCCTGCTCGAGGGTTAAAAATCAATATGGTGTGTGACTTCCTTGTGATATTTTTTTTCTGAAACCAAGAAGCAAAGTACTCCACTTAGTGCAGTTTTAATTAAACTGAATACATTATGAAACACTCTCCTAATTTGCTTTGCCTAGAAAATGTTTTTTAAAGTGTTACAAATCAATCAACTAATTGAGCTGTGTAGTAGGAAATGCAGATGGCATCTTGTTACTCTGTGTTTTTACTCTGCCAACCAAGTGCCTCTTCAGAGACAGGGTTTGTGATGGGGCTGGCAATGTGCATCCCATGGCAGCAGTGGCGTGTGAGGTTGTGGCTTTGAGCAGCACCAGGTTAATAAGAAGCAACAACACAGAAGGCACTGACCGAGGGCAGAGACTGTGCGTGTTGATGGTGGCAAGGGGAGCTCCTTGCAATCCCAGCTGCTATCTATTCTAATTGGACCAAGAGCAGATGCTTTTATCTGCCTTTTCAGAGTGGATCAACAGAGAATAGGGCATACCTGCTTTGGGGATTTATCCCACCCCACCCCCCCAAATATTAAGGTTAGTCTCCTGCTGTGACCTTTCAGTTTAATTTCATAATATCAATTCAGTATCCAGCACTCTATGGTGTTTGGATGGCATGCTGAGTGATGGAGGAGGGGAGATCATTGCTTTTGAAGGGCTTTTCATTTAACAAACATTTATTGAGCATTATTATTATTATTATTATTATTGAACAAGTAGAAATCCTTAGGCATGATGTTGGGTGCATGATATTCAATGAAAAAAAATAAAGAATGTGGCTGCTCTCAAGGATCTTCCAGTTTAGTGGAAAACAGATATGTCAACAGTCACTGTGATATATTGTTTTATGTTTTTCATGAAAGCACGTATGAGACAAACATGGGAAAAGAGCTACCTTTGCTTGGGAAATGTTTGAATCCTTTATAGAAGAATCAGAAGGTAGAGTGTATTCTACTAGGGCAAAGGCATATGGGCTTTGGGTAATGGAGAAAGTTAGCATCATCAGAAGTGTAATGTCTTTTCTTTTTTTGGTAGCTATCCAACAAGCATCTGTCTACAGCTCACATTCTGACTATTCTCCTCAATCCTGAATTCTAAATTTATCCTTCCTCTCACATTAGAGATGATTGTTCCAGTTTAAAGCATTGCTTTGTGATACTTAGGACTGTTGTTATATCAGCCCACATCTGAAATGCACCATGGGAAATTCTGATGACTCAGCAGCCATATGCTCACATGCTTTAGAAACATTGACTAAGATTTTATCAGAACCTACTTACTTTCCTAGTGATGCCATAATCAACCACTTCAAAGTTCCAAAGCCTGATACTCAAGAGTTAGGATATGCCAATAAAAGGTAAACAAGTAAAACTGGGAAGAATAACCTATACCATTGCTATTATTATCTTACTATCAATTAATACTTACTATCTTTACATTTTAAATGAACTTGCCATTTGAAAGAATGACTATTCAAATATTGAAAATCTGAAGGATAATTTATTTAAACATATAAAGGAGGCTAAAGCCAGGTTTCAGTCATTTGAGTGATGTTTGATAAACTGCTGCTTCTTTGTACTGACATTTAACAGTTTCCAAAGTGTGGTCCCCAACCAGCAGCATCAGTATTCCCTGGTAACTTGTTAGACATGCAAATTCCTAGGCCTACTGAATTAGAAACTCCGAGGGTGGGCCAAGGCTCTTGTGTTTGAAGATGTCAAGGTGATTCTAATGTAGGCTAACTTTGAAAACATGTCGCTAGTTTTAATATAATGCCCAATGCATCAACGTGTCTCTTGAAATTGGCTCTATTTAGATAGTGCTAAACAGCAATAACAAACACATTATTTCTAACCAAAGTATATTAACTTGCTTATGAAATGCTAATGAACCAATTTTTCTGATTTCTTTTTCTGAAGAGATCATGATTTTTGGCTACATGTAAAAATAAACAAAAAATGAACTTTAGTTGAGAGTCATTGGAAAAAGCAACTTGACTTATTATTTTACTTTTCAGTAAATAATATTTTGCTTTTTCTATTTATTACAAATTATACCTATAGCATTATGATAGGTGCAATGATTTAATATATACTATTCCCTCCATTCGTTAAGAAACTATTATATATCATTTATTATATTTTCTGTCTTCTTATATATTTTTCATCTTCTTGATCTGTCAGATTTTAGGAGAGAAATACTAAAATATCCCATGATCATTGTGAATTTGTCAACTTTCTCCTATAATTCTGTGAATTTTTACTTTATAAATTTTAAAGTCAAGTTGTTAGGTACATGTAGGTACATAACTTTGTTCATTCTATATTCTTTGTAAACTCTTGTCATTCCAGAGGAAATGGTTTATGATCCACATGGTCACTTGCACTTGCTGGGCAAAAATGTACTAGCATATTACTATATCTCGCTCCCACTCTAATCCACAATCATTCTCTGTAGCCAAATCTTACTCCCAGAGCTCATCCTCCCACACTTAAGGTGACACTGTACATTGCAATGATATAATGTGCACACTGTAGCTATATGAACAATTATGACAGAAAGTGCTTTGTGAGACACTGTGGATCAGATAAGCTTCCTAAGGACTAGGACAACAAATATGCAAGAGAACTCAGCAAAATGGAATACCCCATTATGCAGGGGTAGCGGCAAAGATCAGTGCAATCAATGACATTTGAGTTTGTTTCAGCACAGGAACAAAGTTTGTTCACTCAAGAGTAACCATGCAACTAAAAAATAGCATCTTGCATCAGGGAGCACATCACGTAATTTCAAAGTCATGCTCTTTGACAGAGAAGTTGGTATGACTGATAAGGTATTAATGTCTAAAATGAACTTATACAACTCATCATCAAGAAAACAAACAATCCAATTTAAAAATAAGAAAGGACCCGAATAGACACTTCTCCAAAGAGGACATACTGATGACCAATAGACACGTGAAAAGATGCTCAACCTCACTAATCCTCAGAGAAATGTAAGTTAAAACCACAATGAGACATCACTTTACACCTGTCAGAATAGCTCTAATACATAAAGCAACAAGCAAGTGTGGGAGAGGAAGTGGAGAAAAGAGAAGCCTGGTACACTGTTGGTGGGAATGTAGACTGGTGCAGCCACTGTGGAAAGCAGTATGGAGTTACCTCAAAAATTAAAAATGAAACTGCTTCATGATCCAGTGATTCCACTTCTGGAAATATAACCAAAGAAACCAGAAACACTC
Source organism: Eptesicus fuscus (assembly GCF_027574615.1). Classification (NCBI taxonomy): domain Eukaryota; kingdom Metazoa; phylum Chordata; class Mammalia; order Chiroptera; family Vespertilionidae; genus Eptesicus; species Eptesicus fuscus. The sequence continues at coordinate 18,940,608 of NC_072484.1, forward strand.
ATTTGAAAGGATATATGCATCCCTATGTTCACTGCAGCATTATTTGCAATAGCCGAGATTTGGAAGCAGCTGAAGTATCCATCAGTGGATAAAAAAACTGTGGTATATTTATACAGTGGAATACTACTGAGCCTAAAAATGGAAAGCTTACCTTTTGCGACAACATGAATGGACCTGGAGACGATTAGGCTAAGTGAAGTAAGCTAGTCAGTGAAAGACAAGTACCATATGATTTCACTAATATGTGGAATCTAATGAAAAAAATAAACTAATAAGCAAAATATAAAGAGACTAATAGTTACAGAGAACAGACTGACAGCTGTCAGAGGGGAGGGGTTTGGGGCTCTGGATAAGAAGGGATTCAGAAAGAAAAACTAATCTCACAGATACAGACAACAGGATAGTGATTACCAGAGGGAAAAGGGATGTTGGGGGAGGTAGAAGAGGATAGAGTGGTGACAAATGATGATGGAAGGAGACTTGACTTGGGGTGGTGAACACACAATATAATATTTAGGTGATGTATTATAGAATTGTACACCTGAAACCTGAATAACTTTTTTATTCAATGTCATTCCAATAAATTCAATAAAAATTTTAAAAATCATGTAATTTTCAAATAAAATCTTGGATAAAAATCAAGAGCAAACTCTATGCTGCCTATAGGAGACTCACTTCAGCTTTATGGACACACAGACAGAAAGTAAAGGGATGGAAAATGTATTTCATGCCAATGAAAACTAAAATAAACTAGGGTAACTATACTTATAACAGACAAAATACATGTAAAGACAAATACTGTAATAATAACTAAGTAAGGTTTTATTTATGATAAATGTGTTAGCCTAACAAGAGGAATTAACACTTGTAAATGTTTATGCATTCAACATAGGGACATCTAAATATATAAAGCAAATATTAACATTTTTGAAGGAAGAAACAGTAATACAATAATAGTAGATGAATTCAATACCACACTTTCAACAATGAACATATCATTCCCGCAGAAAACCAATGAGAAAACATTGGACTTAAACTACACACTACAGCAGATGGATGTAATAGACATATAGAGGACGCTGTACTCAACAGCAGGAGTACACATGAAACACTCTTCAGGACAGATCACATGTTATGTCACAAAATAAGTCTTAGTAAATTTAACAAGATTGAAATTACATGAAGCATCTTTTCTGAACACAATGATATGAAACTGAAGTCAATTATAATAAGAAAACTAGAATACTCATAAATATGTAGAAATTAAAACCATTCTCCTAAAAAACAAATGGATCAAAAAACCAAAAGGGAAATAATATATTGAGACCAATGAAAATATTAACATAAAATACCAAAACTTATGGGATGCAGTAAAAGCAGTCTAAGAGGAAAGTTCACAGTGACAAACACCTACATTAAGAAATAAAATCCTATATAATAAAAGCCTAATATGCAAATAGACCAAACAGCAGAATGATAAGAGGAACGACTGGTCACTATGATGTGCACTGACCACCAGGGGCAGAAGCTCAACACAAGAGCTGCCCCCAACCTGCAGGCCCCAGGCCAGCCAAGGCGGGTGCCAGTGGGGCCCCCAATTGCCCCACCAGTTGCCCTGCAGAGGGAGGCAACTGGTGATGGCGGCTGGGGATGGGGGGGGGTGGGGCTGGCAAGCAGGCCACGCCATGCAGGCCAAGGTGGGTGCCAGCAGAGATTCCCCCTGATTATCCCGCTGGTCGCCCCACAGATCGGCCCTGACCGCCGGCCAGGCCTAGGGACCCTACCCATGCACAAATTTTGTGTACTGGGCCTCTAGTATCTAATTAACAACCTAACTTTATAACCCAAGGAACTGGAAAAAGAAGAATAAACAAAGCTGTACTTTAGTAGAAGGGAAAAAAAAATAACAAAGATCAGAGCAGAAACAAATTCAATGAAGACTAAAAATAAAATATAAATCATCAGTGAAACTAAGGGCTGATTTTTTTCAAAGATAAACAAAATAGGGATGGCATTTAATGCCAACATGTATTTGAGGTTCATATGTACAACTGATAGCAATTGAGACCCTGTGGGATTCTGTCATTTGCCCCAATGAAATGCTCATATGTTAGGGAAAAAATAGGTCCGGTTAGTGACAGAGAGTCCTGCTTCTCAGCAGGGGCAGTATTTCCACAACACTGCATGGGTCCTCCTCTGCTCACCATTGGGTGGTGGTGGAGGTGAGGTAATTTGAATATCAAATTTTAAAGTTAATAAATAGTCATATTGGTAAATGTATCTCTGCAGAAAGGTAGTGAAGATATTTAATAGATAAAATTGACCTGACAATGCACTTAAGGCACACAAAAGTAGTACACAAACATACCTGCAAATTTCTCATTATCACACACTTGAAATACTCTGGGGAGTTGGCTTTTATTATATATATATATATATATTCAGAGAGGAAGGGAGAGGGGGAGAGAGATAGAAACATCAATGATGAGAGAGAATCATTGATTGGCTGCCTCCTGCACGCCCCACACTGGGGATCGAGCCTGCAACTTGGGCATGTGCCCTGACTGGGCATTAAACCATGACCTCCTAGTTCACAGGTCCATGCTTAACCACTGAGCCACACCAACCAGGCAGGAAATTGGCTTTTATGTAAACCTGTACCATCCCACACTCTGTCAATTATATCTGCATTTGCATTAGAAGAAATGTATGATGATTAATATCCTATTTTATTTACTCAGTAGCTTTTTAAAAATGAATCTAAAGTTACAGCCTAAATAGTAGCTAAAAGAAATTAAAACTGAAGAGTTATTTTAGTTAATATCAAAAGGTAGGCAGATGTCAAACCGCACCATCAGTAAACTAGTTGTTAATTAAAAACAAATTCCTTAAGTCTTTATTTTATTTTTCCATTTCCTCTGGCAACAAAATTTAGTAAAAATAGAAGACAAAGCCAAACACACCCTGGGTAGTGAGTTTCTTCTCACACTGATTTTCTATATTATGGGTTCTTCCCTCTCTGCACTAAATTACTATTTATCTGTGCAAAATGAAATACAAACTGAAGAGGAGATTACTCAGATAATATAGGTCAAAAATAAGTTCCCCAGAAACATCCAGATTGAAGCAAACATGTTTTCTATGGTTCATATCATCCTGATAATTGCCTTAATTCTCCACTTTGTTTTGCTTCTGTGGACAGCTTAATGGCAATTAAGATTTTTTTGGATCTTCATCATGAGAATACATGCTCAATTAAGGCTTTTTCAGATGAGTCAGAGATAGAAAATCACTGTAGCTGTAAGTGATGTATGCTCTCCACTCCCAGCCACTTGCTGGCCTGTAAGTTTTCAGACACAACTTGAAACACAGAAAATATTTATAATGACAAACTGGAAAAAAAAATCAGTAATTCATGAAAAACAAGTAATTTTGTTCTTACCAAAGTATCAAATTAAAATCCAGCTATTGTCTGTGGGTAGGGGCCCATACTATTATGAAAATCATTTGCAAGGAAACTGCTATTTTTCAGGCAATAATTTAATTATTAATTATTAAATAATCAATTAGTGTATTTATTAACTCATTTATTCATTCTTTTAATAAGTATTTACTAAACCAGTACCAGATGCTATTCTAGGAGCTTAGGATACATCACTGAGCAAAAAAGCAAAGTCTGACCTCATGATGTTTAACACTCTAATGAGGAGGTGGGAGGCCAACTAAATAGTAGACATACTAAATAGGTAACTTCCATACCGTGTGTCAGCATGAAAAGTGCTATGGAAAATGAAGAAATAGAATAAGCTGAAAGGGTCAGGGACTTATTGGAGGGGCCATATTGCTTTCTTAAATATGATGACCAGAGCAAGACTCATTTCAAATGTGACATATGAACACATATTTGAAGAAGGTGGGAGAGTTACCCAGGGGGCCACCTGGGGATAGAGGATTTCATGCTGTATAAACATTTAGAACCAGGGCCTGAAGCAGGTCTATATCTGATGTGTGAGGAACAGCAAGGAGGCCAGGGTTTGGAAGCACAATGTAAACAAGAGGTAGCAGGATTTGAGAATCATGTTGGTCATGATAAGGCCTCAGGCAGTGATTTTGAATGAGGTGGAAGCCACTGGAGAGGTCTGAGTAGAGGTGTGGTTTACTCATGCATTGATAGGAGACTTTGGGGAAAGACAGATGGCAAAGGCGAGAGATGATGGTAACTTAGGACAGGATAGTAGCTGTGGAAGCTGCACAAATTGAAGTTTGAGCCAACATGATTTTCTGATTTAGTAGTTATGGGATATGAGGGTAAGAAAGGAGTCAAGAATGACTTCCAACTTGTTATTTGAATACCTGGAAAAAGCATTACCATCAACTAGAATTTTAAAAGATTCCAGGTAAAATAAATTCTGGTGAAGATGAGGAGATCAGTATAGTTTGGGCTGTGTTAAGCTTGAGAGACCTATAAATACCCAAATAGAAAGAAAGAGTGGTAGCTGACTATATGTCAGAAATGTGGGGAGTTTGGACAAGTGTCCATTTAGGATTTTAATGTTCTCCCAACTCCTCCTAGTACTTACTGTTCTTCTCAGGAAGAAACTGATTCTTTTTTGGCTTCCAAGGATTTGCTTAGGGCATGTTCATGGACTTGTCTTTTAAAAAAGAAAACTTTTTTTTTTAAATCATCTCCACTCTACAGGGAATAAATTTGACTAAGAATGCTCTAGATAACAATTATAATAATCATAATAGCAGACTGCTATTGTTGTCATCAAAGGTTGTTTCTTTTCCTCCAGAGCCATAGTTAGACTACATTTCTCAGCCTCCCTTGCTGCTTAAAAGAATCATGTGACTGACTTCTGCCCAATGGAACACAGATGAAGACCACAGGTAGCATTTTCAATCCTTGAGATTCCTCTTCCACACGTTCCTTCACAGTCTTTCTTTTCTTGTCTGACAGATGGTCATAGAAGATCCATTGGATTGTTCAGTGGCCCTGGGGGATGGCAGCACACTAACTGAAAGACCATGAAACTCCCAATAATTGCATGGAACAGTTCTCCCATGCCAACCCATATTGGATTATGACTCAAAGGGGAAATAAATCGTGTTATGATAAGCTACTAAAATTGTGAAGTTGTTTATAGCATTTTGCATAACTTGACTAATAGAGAAATTGAATGTTTACTATGTGTTAGGAGTATTATAAGCTCTTGAGATATAATGCCATTATTATGCCAACTTTACATCTGTCCTTGAAGGCAGGAAGTAAAAGAGAGGTATAATTTTATATTCTCAATATTGTCATTGACTTCCTCTAGTTTTTGCCTTTCCCCTAAGCCCGTGGTCGGCAAACTGCGGCTCGCAAGCCACATGCAGCTCTTTGGCCCCTTGAGTGTGGCTCTTCCACAAAATACCACGGCCTGGGTGAGTCTATTTTGAAGAAGTGGCATTAGAAGAAGTTTAAGTTTAAAAAAATTTGGCTCTCAAAAGAAATTTCAATCATTGTACTGTTGATATTTGGCTCTGTTGACTAATGAGTTTGCCGACCACTGCTAAGCTATTTCTACCTTGTATCACCTCCATCATGGAATTTATTTTCTCCTCTTTTCATCCCATTTTGTTTTCTAAAAACAAGGTGGGCTCAGCCCACTATTGCTGTCCAGTGTTAACTGGAACCTCATATTTGCTTAATAGATTTCTTATGTTTTTTTCTTACAAAACTGTCTATGCTCAATGCTAATGTTTACTTCCACTTCTGCATTTCTTTGCAACCTAGTTTCCATACTCACTACTGAGCTGAAAAACAAACAAAAAAAAGTGCTCAAGTCTCTCCCATGTGACACCAGGGTTGATGAGTCTCCTCCCCAACAAGGCATTTCTTTTCCTGTTCAGTCCTAGGACCTGACATCCTTTCCTTAACCCCAAGATTCACTTCCTGTGACACATCCCTTAGATTCTAGTGAGTGTGCCTCAGGTTTTGGGATTCTGTATACCTTCCCAACCACACCCTATGCATCTTTCTGAAAACATTTATTTCTTTTTTCCATAATCGAGTTATTTGTTTACAAATACATTCTGTGAGATAGAACTGTGGGTCATTTTGTGCATTCTTTTATCCTATGAGTACTATTTTCTATAGCCTCATTTACATTACCTTGATTCCTCTCTACTTTGCTAAACTACTCTTTGAAGTTTATCAGTGAGCTTTCCTGTTTCTCATTCTCAGCTTTTATCATTATTACTAAATACTGTGAAATATGTCCATTTTGATTTTTTTCCTCCCTCAGCTTCAGTGGCACTGTCCCAATTGGCTCTCTTCCTAGCCCTTTAAATTATCTAACCTCTACTCATCCACTCTTATTTATCTGTCTGTCTCTCTGTTCATCCATCCATCTCTTGATTTATTTCACATACTGATTTCTTTTCCCATTCATTACATATATCTGTTCCTGAAGGTTCAGTTTTGAGCCATATTGCTGTCTTCCTAACCTCTCCTTAAAGCAAAGGTTCTCATCCAAGATGTTTTGGTACAGTGATTATCACTGGTAAATTATTAACCATGAGTTATCAGTGTTTGTGAATTATTAATTTTTTAAATAAATTAGAGGATTTAGAATTATTTTAATAGCAATGCCACTGTTCTCTCACTTTCTTGAGAGACATGGCATTATAGCTCTCACATAGAACTGAACATCATCATGCATATTGTCAGTCACGTGCTGACTGCTCCATGACAATGGAAACATTGTTGGTGTTCAATACCATACTGCTGGTACACAAAAGTGTGCCTGGTAGGCAGTACATACATCATTGTCTCAATAAGTTTGCTTAATAACACAAGATATACTGTATTTTCCATGTATAAGATGCTATTTTTTTCTAAAATCATTAGACTGAAAATTGAGGAGCATCTTATACACGAAAGTCAGCCGAGGAGGGAGCCATGTGGGTGCACAGCTGCCCACACCTTGTCAAACAGGCTTCCTCCAATCATGAGCCTTATTGTTATTGATGCCAGCTGATGTCATAATTGGAGCTGGAGGTGGAGAGTGTGCAGGTGCAACAGGGACCAGAGCATTCTGAGCCCATAAAGATGTCAAAAAGTAAAAAGATAAATACTGGCAAGTGATTGTCTTACTCTGCAAAATTCAAACTGAATGTAATCAGCTATGCAAAAGACCATGGAAATAGAGCTGCAGAGAGACAATTTGTACCTCCTCCCACTGAGTGTATGATCAGACAGTGGAGAAAACAGGAAGAACAACTCCTTAAGATGCCAAAAAAGAAGAAGGACTTAAGAGGAAAACCAGCAAAATGTTTAAAATATTCATTTCTTAATTTTGGGTTGGAAAAGTGGGGGCATCTTATACACAGAAAAATGCAGTAGTTGAGAAACACTGATTTTAAAAAACTCATCTGTGTTTAGATTTTAATTACTCCATGAGAATGAAGGACACATATCTTGATTTCCTGACCTGTTTCTTAAGTTTGTCTCCCCATATGCCATCTATTGACTAGAGCTTTCTATTTGAATGCCCTGTAATCACTTTAAGTTGAAAATATCTAAAAGCAAGCACATTATCTTCCAAAATTAATTCATATTCTCACGTTTTCTGAATTAGCAAGTATTGAATATTTGGATCAATCTTAGTTTCATCTTTCTTTTTCACCCCTATATATCAATCTTATATCAAAGCCAATCAATTCTTCCTTCACTGAAGTTCTATACATTTTTCCCTTATTGCTTCTACCACAAGCCTAATTTAATTTAGGCCTTGATTGTTGAAACTTTGGTCACTCAATTTTTATTTTTCCTGCATTTTAAGCTAGTCTAGCTTTCTTAAAAATATCATTTTCAGCCTGGCTGGTGTCGCTCAGTGGTTGAGTGTCAACTTATGAACCAGGAGGTCACAATACCATTCCAGGTCATGGCACATGCCTAGTTTATGGGCTCCATCCCCAGTGAGAGGCATGCAGGAGGCAGCTGATCAATGATTATTTCTCATCATTGATGTTTCTATCGATCTCTTCCTCTCCATTCCTCTTGAAAATATATATATATATACACTAGAGGCCTGGTGCACGAAATTCGTGCACGGGGGTGTGTGTCCCTCAGCCCAGCCTGCACCCTCTCTAATCTGGGACCCCTCGAGGGATGTGTGACTGCCCATTTAGGCCCGATCCTACCTGGGATCAGGCCTAAACAGGCAGTCGGACATCCCTGTCACAATTCAGGACTGCTGGCTCCTACTGTTCGCCTGCCTGCCTTCCTGATTGCCCTTAACCGCTTCTGCCTGCCAGCCTGATCACCCCCTAACTACTCCCCTGACAGCCTGATTGATGCCTAACTGCTCCCCTGCCAGCCTGATTGCCTCTAACTGCCCTCCCCTGCCAACCTGGTCACCCCTAACTGCCCTCCCCTGCAGGCCTGGGTCCCTCCCAACTGCCCTTCTCTGCAGGCCCGATTACCCTCAACTTCCCTCCTCTGCTGGCCTGGTCATCCCTATCTGCCCTCCCCTGCAGGCTTGATTGCCCCAACTGCCCTCCCTTGCAGGCCTGGTCCCTCCCAACTGCCCTCCCCTGCTGGCCATCTTGTGGCAGCCATCTTGTGTCCACATGGGGGCAGCCATCTTGTGTGTTAGAGAGTGATGGTCAATTTGCATATCATTCTTTTATTAGCTAGGATATATAATTTTAACTCAAAAGTCATACGACTTCCATTTCCTCAAAAATACATTTTAACCTATACAAATATTCATTTAGCTTGAAAAATTTACCTTTCCCCATTTATTTACCTACATTATCTATTCTAGTCAAATTATTCTTCTGTTAGTTCTTATAAATGACATTTGTGATCCTTCCCCCAAGATGTTCTCACAATCTTTACTTAGCCAGAACTTTCATTTCTTTTCCACTGTACACATCTGGATTAGTCACCTTTAAGTCCTAACTCCAATTTTGTCAATTTCATGAAGCCTTACCTGGTTATCTCTATTCCAAGAAATGGCAACTCTATTAATATTGGTGAGTCACAGGCCTTTCCTTTCTAATACTCTTCACAATTAATTATGCCATACATATGGCACTTGCTTTAGAGTCCCTTTGAATTTGTCTCTCACTGTGAATGTGGGTCTTTACAATATGACTCAACAATCATGATTATAAAAAATGAGAAACCAATGGTACAGAGCAGCTATAATGTGCTTATGCTATTTGTATTATGTTAAGTAGTCTTCACAATAGTTATACATGGAAGTATTATTATTCTCATTTAATAGACAGGAAACTAAGGCTCAGGTAAGTTAAATTCCAGCTAGTAAATGGCTGTTGGGGATTGGTACTATAGTGCCCAGGTCCTTTTCTCTCTACTGTGGTATCGGATCTCTGATACAGATACATGCCCCCAAGAGTTTTGTATAGTTTAGAGCACTAAGTAGGTGTTGAATAAAAATATATTAAATAAATGTTGGGATTTGGACACTCCTTTGAGGACACAGGAGGATATATGGACTATATTGGTTCATCCTCTAATTGTGATGTTGAGGTCAAAATAACTTCCTCATTTCATGGCAAAGTAGGAGAGATAAAGCCTGGATATCCAATTTGTTCCTTTATTAAGTAACAAAATAAAGATATAACCAAAGAAAGAAAAAGAAAACTTACACCAACCCTTTCCAATAAAAAAGGAAAAGTAATGACAGCCAGTGGCATATCCTGGTACAGTATGTCATTGTTCCAAGTTAAAAGTAGTCAATTTCATTTGTTGAGCTGACTACCAAATGTTAAAACTGTTCCAAATAAAATAGAACATGTTAGCAATGCTCTTCTGAATTCTCATGCAAAGTCCTGAACTCTGGCATGGAACTTCTGAAAAAACTGACTCCTGCAATTTTTCCAGAAAAACTGTCAATGTGGCTTCTGTTAAGCTAAATTAAAGGGATTTTAGTTTTTATTAAAAGCAATTCATCTTTATTAAAACAATTCTCCCATATTCATTATGACTCAGACAAACAAATAAATTAGCCATTCGTTGGGACATCATGAGATTTTAAGCACAAATATTTCAATTAAAAAACCCAAGTTGTTCAGCTAAAACTCCCTCATTTTTATCATTGATGCAATTTAAGATAATTACTGGTGTATTTTCTCAGAACTGAATCATTTTGCTATCATAATCGAGAGCAGTATGAAAAATTAATAGCATTGAATATTTTTATTTGAATCACAGAAGAGGGTAGGTGTATATTGAAGGAAATACTTGTAAATGTATGTCAGTGCAATTAATTAAAAGTAATTTTACATATAGACACATATCCCAGGAAAAATATAAAAGGAACAAGAGATAGGGGTAAGGTATCTTATTGAATGTGATTCTTATTTTCTGAAAGCATCCTAATTATTCACTCTATATCCAGGGAACAAAATACTGTGGCAATATACTGTTTGCTTCAGAAAAATACCTCACACAGAATGTGATAACTTTTCTAATGCCATCTATTTCCCAGTGAATTTATTTAAATCACATACAATCTTACTAACCGGGTGATCCAGGACAAGTCACTTAACCTCTCCTTTTGTCTGCCTTGTTGACCTTCATCAATTATGGTGACACATTTGGATAATGGAGAATTGTCTGAACCTTGTAAAATTACTTCAAGCCCATAGAACTCCAATTTGCTGACTCTACATGGACCCTGGACCATTCGTCTTGCTCTTTTGCCTTGGATCATTCCACTAATGCAACCCCTGCCAACCTCACCCAGAATTCCAACCTCACCCAGGGCTTGGTACCTTTGCAAAGGGCACTGACACCAACATCTAACTTCCTCACATGTCAAACTTCTACTCAGCCTTTAAGAGACCCTCTGTAAACTTGTCTGACATCACTGTTTCTCTCTCCCACCCATGTCAGGTAAGTACTCTTTCCATTGTGTTCCTGTAGCACTCAGTATACATCTCTATTTGAACACAAATTGCCTAGCACATAATTCCTGGTTCTTGTGTCTCTTCTGACCATAGAGTGATTCTTGAGATCTATGTCCTATTCATCACCTAATGGCCTCAAATGGCTGGCAATTGTGAGTGTCCTTTTGATCTATAGTTATCTCCAATGTCTTAAGGTGACAGAACTTTCATCCAAGTAAGGAAATAAGGCAAAAATCCAGATAATGAAAACAAATGTACCTCTCTTTGGTCCCCAATTCAGTCCCTAGTTCATAAAGTCATTGGTATATTTGTGCATATGTAATGCATAGGGTTGGTAGTGGAGTGGACCTGGCTTGCTTAAATGCAGCATCTAATAGCCACTGTCAGGGCATTTACTCTGGGTTGTTCTTATTAGTTAGGTGATTTCTGACTGCCTCTGCCCTGCCATCTGTTAAATGGAGAGTATGAAGCTCCTCAGGATTGCTGTGGATTAAATAAGATGTTTCATGTAATGAGTTTAAGACCACACTGGCACACAGCAGTCACTATACAAGTGCTAGCAGCTGTTGCTATTATCATCATCTTTGATAATATTATTAAATTTCCCTTCTGAGAGGCAGGACACATGAGGATGCTGACTTCATTATCTTTCTTTGGCTTTAAGAAAGCCTTCCATAGCTTCAGAACAAAAGAGGGTGAAAAGCAATGAGTTAGATTCTAGTCTCTCCTTTTCTTTAAATTTAATTTTATTTTTCCATCACCTTTCTAGTCTTTTTAAGATGCCCTTTACTTTTCTTATCAGGAAAGCCCTGGAGATAGGAAAAGAAAGGGACAGAATGCTACTGCCTTCTGAATTTGCTACCTTACACTTTTGCAGAAGAGATTTTTTTTTCTAACAGAAGACCGCTGTCTAGAAATATGAATAAGGACATGTTTTCTAAAACTAAGCCTCCATTGTGTTCCAGACACTGCTCTAGACATTGGGGATGAAGTAGTGAACTTTAGATGCCCTCAAGGGTCTTTCACTCTAGTGGCTGGTACTTCTCTATATCTCATAACCTGAATGATGGATTATAGGATGACATCATTCAACTGTCTTCAGTTTTACCCTTTGTTTTCAGTTATATATTTACAATTAGAGCCCTTAAAGTTGAGAGAGAAAAGCAAGAGATTAGAGAATTATTTTTGAACTAAGTAGCCACATGTCCCAACAGTTCAAGTATACTTATTAGAAGAATGTACATGAAGACAAGTTACTCATGATCATATGTGTGTCAGTGCCTTTGTCAGGCTGATTGCAAAGACATCCTCATGGACAGGCATCACATGAGAAATACAACTGCCAGAAGGCCAAGAAGAGTGGAAGGCTGGGAAAGGGAACCTGCTTACTGAAACTCAGTCTACCCAAGGACCAATTTTCCTGATGATTAGTTGAACAATTTTAATGAGAAAAGATAAGCTTTTGCTTTACCATTGCCTGTGTTCTTGTCCTAGAGATGGCTAGGCAAGTGCGACAAACCAGTTCTAAGATAATATGCCACAATTGATTTGGTAACAAGGGTAGGGCAGGGGCCAGAGTAAACTCAGGATATAAGTTCCCTAGAATATAAATAAAAAGACAGTAAATTGCATTCAAGAGAAAACCTGTGCATTTTTCACATGTAAAAATCAAAGGCAAAGAAACATTGACGTCAGAATTCAAATAAAAATCCTAGCATCAGATCTACACATATGTAGACATGAGTTACATAACAAGGTGTCAAGGCACAAGAACAGATTTAAATGAGGCAATTGGATGACAATCTAGAAAAGAAATGAAATTGTATCTCTAGTTCATACTTGACATTACTAGGCCTATTAAAGATATAAACACAAAAGGCAAAACCACAAAGCTTTTAGAAAAATGATATAGGATAATATCTTTATGATCTTGTATAGAAAGATTTTCATAAATAGAATATTAAAAGCACAAACCATAAAGGGATATATTGATTAATTTAAATTCATCAAAATTAATACATTTACTTCATTAAAGAACACCATGAAGACAGTAAAAACTAGTCACAGAACTGGAAAAGACATTTATAACCTATATATCTGGTAGCATACAGAATAAATAAAGAACTCCTACAAGTAAATATGAAAAATACAGTCTGCACAATATGGGAAAAATGGATAGAAAACATGAGGATGTACTTCACAAAAAGGAAATCCAAATGACTAATATAATGGGATAGAAAAATATGCTCAAACTCATTAGTAATTAGAGAACTGCAAATTAATAATATTTTGAAGTAAAATGACAAGCACATTAGCTTCTCAAAATATTTTTTAAAATCTGATCATGGCTAATGTTGGTGATGGTGTAGAACTGCTGGTGGGAAGTATCAGTTGGCATAGCCTCTTTGGAAAACAGTTTGACATTACCTACCAAACTCGAAGCTGTCAATGCCCCACCAATGAGACTCATGGCATTCACACTAGGAAAAAAAAAATTGCAAATATTTCCCAAGAAACATATCCAAAATTAATTAAAACATCATTGCCATATGCCCATTAAGAGTAAGATGAATATATAATTTATGGCACACTCATTTAATAGAATACTATACAGTATTAAAGATAAAACAATTATGGGTGGCTTAAAAACCCCAAAATGGATCTCATAAATATAGCTTTGAGAAAAAGGAGAGGGGGAAAAAACACAGGAAAAGTAAGCCATAATTTTTGGTATGACTAGTTAAGAAAGTATTATCACAAAGATAAAAAGAGTGGTTATCCTTAGGGGTGAAAGACAAAACACAATCGAGCTTCTGTGTTATTGGCTAGTCCTCACAGTGATGACGGTTACAATGAGTATTTATAATTATTCTTTAAACCATTCAGATGTATTCAATGCACTCTTTTGATATATCACACAAAACTTATACACATTGTGAGATGATAAGTCAGGTAACATAAAATTTCCCTAAAACTTATTATAAAATTGTTCTCATTTTGTAATAAGAACAAATAAAAATGATCAATTACATTATTGTAGGAAAGAAAATTCTACAAAAATACATGGAGGTGTTAATGGTTGTTTTCTTTGGATTATGGAACTCTTAATGTTGTCTTTTACTTTTTTGTATTTTATGAATTGTCTGTAATGATATACATTAAGTTATATAAAAATACATTTATTTAAAAACAACAGAGGCCAAGGAAGGGTCAAGTATAAAACTATATCTTCAAAAATGCTCAGAAATTGATCTTTTAGTAACTGATCACTTTAACAGATCTTGGCAAACAAACCTACATTTGCCCGATGATTCATACTGTAACATTCTATGAGGTCTGTGAATGAAGAGCCAATTGGTTCTGAAGAAAAACATTTTCTGTCTATGTTCATGTGTTACCGGACTGTAGACATACAAATCACTGCAATGCTCTCCAGAAAGCATACCTCCCAGCCAACACCAAGATGTGCATTTAAGGGTGGCAATGGGCTTGTGACAAGCTTGTTAAGGTCTCTACAGAGGAATCTGACTACATGCATACATTATAAGGCATAACATAGATTCTCCAAAAGCTTCTATAGAGATGGGTTTTGAAGTTTTAATTGTTTGGAATTTTTGGAAATGCTTAATTACCCTTAACATCTAAGCAAAGCTCAGTGGAGAGACACAACACAGAAAAACATACAACCTCAAGATGAGTGGCTTAGGGAAGAAAACAGCTAAGCAATGAAGTGGGCTGGTTTTAATGGCCTCACTCGCCCTGCTGAGGAGAGCCTCTTGTTTAATTATGTTTATATTTTAGGGGAGTTAAAACAGAAGCATTGGCTTTATGTAATGTCTTAATCACCATCCCTTTATAACAGGCATTAATTAGGACTTTCCAAGCTTTTTGTCCCTTTGAAGAACAAAGGGGCATAATAAATAGGATAAGGGAACTTCTGTGAAGACTCATGCAGACATACTTCTCAGTGCCCAGAATCCAGTGTCCCAAACCAAAGAGAGTCGATTAAGCCAGCCAGCAATAGGACAGCAAATCTATGACTGGAATGCTAATCAAAATATAAATTGCACCATTAATGATATTTTGATTTTTTTTTTTAATCAGCCAATGTGTTGAATACAAAGATGTATTGGTTGGTTGGCTCTATCAATTAAAACCTTGGGTTAGGGCAAATTGTGATTAATGTAAAGGAAGGGTATGGCCAGTTAAGTAATTACAAAATGTTTAGAATCTTAAAAATAAAATTTGGTAAAATGCAGAGATGTGTTTGTGCAATTAAAAAAGAAATGACCATTTTATGAGTATCCAACCAAACAAAAATTCATTTTTTATTATTATGTTTAATTTATTAACTGATTTATTTCTTGAATCTTGGTTGAAATGGATTACTTTCACTTTTGATATTCAAACTTGGCTTTCAGAAGACTCTGGGGTAGAACTAATTAAGTGGATTTTCCTTAATTAGGAAAAATATCTATTACAGCTAATCACAATATAGTTGACTCCAAAGATGCTTATTTTATAGACAGCAAAACTCCAGAGTTCAATCATAACTATCATGGCATGTTAAGAACGAGTAAATTTTAAATATTTCACTGCAGAACTTCTTTACAGTCAGCAAATTATATAAATTCTTCTCCAGGAGCCTCTGCCTCAGAGCTTGCTCAAAATTCCTTATAATAGAACTGCCAGTCATTTCAGAGCCTATGGTGCTTCTTTCTTTAAAAAGCCATTATCCATAAATTTCTGATATTTACAGCCTGAACACGAAATAAATATAGTTTTTGTTCCATAGCATTCATGAATAAACAGTAGTATTTCTCTTTGTGTGTGCAGAATTAAATGCTTTGGGAAAGATTCATCACTCCAGAAGGATAATTTGAAGGACTGCATTGAAAAAAAATTCAGGCAAGTTAGGATTATAAAACTATTTAATAATCAGCGCTGATACAGGCCTGAAGATAGATAATTAGAAACTTTAATATGCAGAATGCCCTTTGAAAATATATCTGGTAGCTAATACCACCATCTTCACATCCAAAGAAGGGCAACTGAGTCAACATATGATAACCAAGAACCTTGTCCAAGGTTATGTGGAAAATGGAAGGAGAGATTTCGGTTCTCCTCATACATCTTCTCATTAGATTTACTGCTATCCTGCCATATAGTTTGGAATATAATTGCCCCATATATGTCATGGATATGAGATGGAGAATCCTTAATATATCCATTGACTCCTGGAATGACAGCTGAAAGACAACACTTCCTGTCTTTTCCTTTTGGGGATTGGAGACTGAGAGCCAGCTTTGAGGAGGAAGATTTGCTTGTTTACAGAGTCCTAAAATGCCTCAGTGAGTATTAGATAAAGGTACCCATCATGAACACAAGGGTTGGCAAGCAGATCTTGGGTTATATCTCTTGGAACAGATACTATATTTTTGTGACATTTGAAAGATCCCTATGCCCTTGGCATTGCCTGTTGGTATAAATGCTGCATAAAGAAGAAAACTCATAGTTGTAATTGAACTATGGTCAGGAGCCAATGCTTTTGGTAGAAATTAAGCCATTTTGACATGAGGTAATAAGATTAAAGGACACTTGGCTCATGTGCTAAGAATATAGAATGAAAACATAGACATTATCATGCTATTAAGTGACTTCCAGCCTGCCATGTCAAAGCCTTCCTCTCCCCTATGCCCACTCTTGTTGACCCCATCTTCCCTGCCAGCTATTTCTCCATTTCTCTATACATCTTAGAACAGAATTCTTTGAAAGAGATGTCTGTACCTGTTGCTTACATTTCTTCTCTAAATTAGGCTTCCCTTCCTTGACTTCCCCAAAAGGACTGTTCCCAATGTCTTCCATTGGCGATTCAGTAGCCAATGACAAGGCATGCCACCCATCTTGTTTCTCCTCCTAGCTTACAGATGGCTTCTTCTAAGCATTCCCTTACAGGTACATCCTCCTCTCTTGGTTGTCTAGATAATTGAGTGCACCTCTTTGGTTCTTATATCCACAGGGCAGTGCTAACACATATCTAAAGGACTTAGACATTTGGAGGCCAAACTTCTGGCACAGTCTATTCAATGTTTTATACTTTCCCAATTGCTTATCTCCATGAGTCATGGGAGTACATAAATATTTAGTTCTATCCAACAGGGAAGATGCCAGCTTTGTCCCTCACCTCTTTCACATTCATTGTCACAAGTATCAGTTAATGCTTTTATTTTCTTCAACTACTTAGTTCTTAATTCTACAGGGCAAGCAGACTATGGCTTTTCACTTGTCACAGCTTATTTTTTAATATAGAGGAAAAATAAATAAAAATGATTAATCTTATGGTAAAAAAGAAATGATGACTCTAATTATTAGCCCTAGCCTTATTAGGAAAAACAAATAAGCTTTAAAACACACACACACACACAAAAAGCCTCTTCCTTCTAAAACTAAAGGGACAAATTAAAAACCACTGTAATTATTCCAAGTGATAAATTTGTTACTTAATAAGAAAGAAATACTTATAACCAAGATATGGTCTCTTTAGTAGGTGCTGGTTCACAGCTGATCACAGTAATACTCCTGCCAACACAATGGAATATGAGGGAGCAAGAAATAAATGTCCACAAGAAAAAGACAGATAATAGGTCACAGAAAATGTTTTGTCCAACAGAGAATTGCTTTGCTTCTTGTGTCATTATATTTTCATTTCTTATTACACCTTCAGTTTCTTCAATTTCTATCTTTTCCTAATCATGTAAAATTTCTTTTCCCCTTCTTTTCAGGTAGAGTCTGTTATAAAGTGTTAGAAAGGATAATGCCTGAGAAATTAAATTGGTGCTCCGCAAAGAAAACCTGTTGATGGTTTTCCTGTTAGATTGTATTCTTTTCCTTCTGTTTCTTTGTTGTTGCTTCTTAAAAGTAGAGTCATCTTGTGATGAAAGAGGGAAAAAAAGTGACAACAAAAAACAAGTTTTTAAAACTTGTTTAGAATTGGTAAAATATAAAGCTCTAGGGTCTTTAAAATACTGTCTTGAGTACAAAAGGCAGCGCCCCCTGCTGACCTGTTTATTAACCCTTTATAATGATCCCCAGTGGCTCTCCAGCTGGTTTTGTTGGAACCTTTCCAAGTAAGTCTGGGAAATATAGGGATGAGTCTGAAACATTTGATTGTAATCAAAATGTGAACACATATCTAGAATTAGCCAAGTTTTAAGCAGTTTAAACTGGCTGAAAAATCCGTGTATTTGGAGTATCAGATACTCCAAATCTGCTATAGAATAAAACCATTCACAGAAGAGATTCTTACTGCAGTCATTTATGAAAGAACCCTATTAACTGTAAAATAACATTAATAAAAGCAATTAATCAGATAACATTTTTGAGCAGCTATTCTGGGGAAGTTTTTACATATCTATTTAAATGGTAGTCACTCCTATGAGCTAGTTGAAGGAGAATTAGCTGATGACCTTCCAATATACATTATATGTAATGAATGAAGATAAATAATTTAATAGTTTTATTATTATTTTGGACTATTGAAATGTAAAATGCTATAATGTGCATAATTTGAAGTAAAATGGCAACATACTATGTAGAGTAGTATTTTAAAAATCTTTATAAAATCTTAATAAAATTGTTTATTACTATATGAATGGTGAAATTGATGAGGCTGAACAAAAGTCTTTAATCTTTTTATAAAGTGGGGGGTGATAAAATGATCTATCTCCTAAGATGTGACAACTAAGTCACTATAAAAACAACAAAAACATTAAGCACGAACTTAGAACCTGGCATTAGAATTAGGCTCTAAGTAAATGGTTCTGATAATCAACATCATTTAATGAAGATACATACAATATAAAATTAGCAAGTTTCTCCAGGTAAAGTGCTAATAGAGTGTTAAGCTAACAAAATATTTAACATGTCTATTGTAATATTGTTTGGTTTACTAATAAACTTTATCCTGTAGACAGGAAAAACATCAAACACTGTCCCGTCTCTTTCTGAATGACTGTAAATTTGGTAGAGTTGGACTACTGATGCATTTTATCTTATGCCATAAAAATCAATAAAATTTGTATGCATTGCATATGCATATATATATATATTATGTACATTTTAATATTTTATTAATTTTATTTTGCTTTAATGTGTTTACATTTTTAATTAGGCAAGAATAAAAGAAAAAACCCTCAAGAAAAGTTCAGAATTGTTTTATTGACCAATGAAAATACTGTTTTCTTTGGCTTAGCTGAACCCTTGATTTATACATTTGCAACATGACTTAAAGATGGAAGTCCATCATAATATTTATAAACAATGCTTAAGTGTAGTCCCAAATATATGTTTTGAAATCATACTAAAAAATAAAGATAATCCAAATGGACTCGGTTTTTTCATTATTATAAAACTAGAGGCCCGGTGCATGAAAATTCATGCACTGGAGAAGGGGGTCCCTCAGCCTGGCCTGCCCCCTCTCACAGTCCAGGAGCCCTCAGGGGTGGAAGGTGACACCCCATCACACCTCTGCTGCTGCCATTGCCAGCAGTGCAAGCCTCAGCTGGCCCTGGTTACTTGAGACTCCGGAGGTCCTGGGTGGCTGGGCAGCCACCATCAGAGGCTTGCCTGCACCTTGAGCTGGCCCTGGGAAGCTGGGCAGCCAACATCCAAGGCTTGCCTGCACCTTGGGCCAGCCCTGAGAGCCTGAGGGGCTGAGGGGACTGGGCGCCGCCATCTTGTGGCTGTGGGCACTGCCATTTTTGAGGGCATGGCAGTCAATTAGTATATTCCCTACTTATTTGCTGTAGGCGCTGCCATCTTTGTGAGGGCATGATGGTCAATTAGCATATTCCCTCTTTATTAGATAGGATAGGATAATTAAACACAATAGCATTTTATACGTAAAATTAGATCCAGCAAAAAAAGTCAAAGTAACATTAATTTCTAATGTAAATCTGTAAACTCCCTTGTCATTGTGTCCTAAACAACATCTTAACTGGCTTTTTCCTATAACAATGTAACAATGTGTAAGTGATTACAATCACAATACATCCTTGAGGAAAGTGGAATTTCAATTCACCAGAAGGTTTCTTGATCTCTTTAAAATTCATGGGCATTTAATTGAAAAAGATTGGGGGTTTTAAATTTAAAAATCTGGATTGAAACTAGACTGCTATCTTACACCATACAGAAAAAGTGACTCAAAATGGATTAAAGGCTTAACTGTAAGACCTGAAACCATGAAACTCCTAGAAGAAAATATAGGCAGTAAGCTTGACAACATCAGTCTTGGAGATGCTATTTAAAAACTGACACTAAAAGCAAAGGTAACAAAAGCAAAAATAAATAAGTGGGACTATATCAAATATAAAGCTTTTACATAGCAAAGAAAGTAATCAACAAAATGAAAAGGCTACCTACTGAATGGGAGAATTTTCATTTACAAATCATACATCTGATATGGAGGTTAATACTCACAATATGTAAAACACTCACAGAGCTCAATAGCAAAAAGACACAGATTCCTATTAAAAATTGACATAGGATTTGGATAAACATTTTTCCAAAGAAGATACAAAGGCTCATGATATGTTCAACATCACTAATTATCATTGGGGAAATGCAAAAACCACAATGCAAAACCGTAGACCTGTTAGAATGACTATTATGAAAAAGACAATAAAGAACAAGTGTTGGTAAGGATGTAGAGAAAAGGGAACCCTTGTGCACTGTTGGTGGGAAAATAAATTATACAGCCACTATGCCAAACAGTATGGAGCTTCCTCAAAAAATTTAAAATATAATTTATATATGATCCAGCAGTTGTACTTCTAAATGTTTTCCCAAAGAAAATAAAAAAAAATTAATTCATAAAGCTATATGCATCCCTATGTTTAGGGCAGAATTATTAACATCAGTAAAGGTATGAAAACAACCTAGTTGTTCAATGATCATTGGATACAAAAGATGTTTATATATATATATATATATATATATATATATATATATATATATAAAACTATACATGTGTTTATAAAAATTCATATATATAAAATGATATGTAATATATATATACTATATATACACATACATATATATACATATTGTATTTCACTATATATATATGTATATGTGTGTATGTGTGTGTGTGTGTGTGTGTGTGTGTGTGTGTGTGTGTATAGTGAAATACAAGTCAGCTATAAAAAGAATGAAATTTTCCCATTCGGGATGACATGGATGTACATTAAGGGCATTGTGCTAAGTGAAATAAGCCAGATAGAAAAAGACAAATACTGTATGATCTCACTTATATATGGACTCTAAAAACAACCAAGTAAAATCAAACTCATAGATACAGAGACCAGATTGATGATTGCCAGAGGGGAGGAAGAGTATGGGATGGGCAAAATGGGTAAACAGGGTCAAAAAGTACAACCTTCCAGTTATAAAATAAATGAGTCATGGGGATGTCATGTACAGCATGGTGACTATAATAGTACTGTATTGCATATTTGAAAGTTGCTAAGAGAGTAAATTTAAAGTCCATGTCACAAGTAAAAGAAAAAAAATTATAACTATTTTTAAATTAAATCTATTAGTTTTTTTATAGAGTCTTTAGGGTTTTCATGTTATCTGTGAATAATGACAGTTTTACTTCCTCCTTTCCTATTTGGATGTCTTTTATTTTTTCTTCTTATCTGATAGCTATGGCTAGGACTTCCAGTACTATGTTGAACAAGAGTGGTAAAAGTGAGCATCCCTATCTTGTTCTTGTTCTTGGGGGAAATGGTTTTAGTTTTTGCCCATTGAGAATGATGTTGACTGTAGGTTTTTCATATATGGCTTTTATTATGTTGAGATATGATCCCTGTATAGTTTTTATTTAAAAAGAGTGTTGGATTTTGTTCAATGGTTTTTCTGCATCAATTGATATGAAAAAAAACAGTTAATGTTTACAAAGTAAATACTAATAATAATATAAAAATACATACTGAAATGTAAATGAGGAAAGTAGTATGATGTATGCAACCTACATTTAATTATCAAGGAAAAAGTGAAAGAATGCTAAAGCAAATGTTGCAAAATTATAAAAAAATTGGTCAGTTGGGGGAAAGGGTGTACAAGAGATGCATACTTACTGCAACTTTTCTATAAGTTTGAAATTATTTAAAAATAAGTTTAAAAAATGAACGTGAAAAAATTATAAGTAGACGTGATGATGGATGGTAAGTAGACTTATTGTGGTGATCATTTCTCACTGAGCACAAATATAGAATCATTATGTTGTACACCCAAAACTAATATATTATATGTCAATTATACCTCTATAAAAAGATCAATTAAAAGACAGATAGGCAGATTAGATTAAAAATAAAAAAAATGATCCAATTACATGCAGCAATAAAAAATGAACAATTGATATATGCAAAGACTTAGATGGATCTTAGTGAAAAAAGCCCAAATCAAAAGACCATAATATTTTCAAAATGACAACATTTAGAGATGAGAACAGAT
This sequence comes from Eptesicus fuscus, assembly GCF_027574615.1. NCBI lineage: Eukaryota > Metazoa > Chordata > Mammalia > Chiroptera > Vespertilionidae > Eptesicus > Eptesicus fuscus. The sequence goes on from NC_072484.1 coordinate 18,963,051, forward strand.
TAGCTGTTGCAGAGGTAAGGAATGACAGGGGAGAGGGAGGTGGATGTGATGGAACTGTTCTGTATCTTGATTGTGGTGGTGTTATACAAAGCTACACTTGTGATAAAGTGTTATAGAATTATACATACACACTGTACCAATGACCTTCCCTGCAGCTATATAAAATGGAATAATCAGAGTAAATTGGACAAAGTGTACATGACACCTCTCTGTACTATCTTTGCAACACTTTCTGTGAATCTATAATTATTTCAAAATTTAAAAAAAAGTTTATTTAAAAGAAAAATTTGGGAGTGTGTATGTATAAACACACTATTTAAACAAGATATATATGGAAATATGCATATACAGTATATACTTATACATATATATCCTATCTAATAAAAGAGCAGTATGCAAATTAATCACTTCACGATAAAGATGATGGCGCCCACAGCCAATAAGGAGGGAATATGCAAATTGATGCAACAAAGATGGCGTCACCAGCTGGAGCCACAGAGCTGGCCGGAGCAGGTGGGAGGCTTGGCTTCCTTGGTCACCACAGCTGGCTCCATGGCCACCTCCCAGACAAAGCCATAGTGGCAGGGCTGAGGCAGAGGTGGTTAGGGGCGATCAGGCCAGGAGGGGAGGGTAGTAGGGGGAGAGCAGGCTGGCGGTGGGGGGAGCAGTTGAGGGTGAGCAGGCCAGTGGGGGGACAGTTGGGGCCAAGCAGGCCAGCAGGGGGGTGTCAGTTGGGGCCAAGCAGGCCAGCAGAGTGGGGAAGTAGGGGGTGAGCAGGCAAGCAGGGGAACCAGTTGGGGCAAGCAAGCTAGCTGGGGTGGCAGTTGGGGGCAAGCAGGCTGGTAGGGGTACAGTTGGGGCAGAGCAGGCTGGCGGGGGGGGGGTAGTAGGGAGCGAACAGGCTGGCAAGGGGGGGCAGTAGGCAGCAAGCAGGCTGGGAGCGGGGGGCAGGCTGGGCTAAGGGACCCACCTTCCCCCCATGCACAAATTTTGTGCACCGGGCCTCTAGTCTATATTATAAATATAGATATTTATATATGCATTTTTATTAGTAAAAATTAAAGTATATGGCATATATTTATACAAAGATTCTGGGATTTCCCTCTAGGCATTTTATTTAGGTTTCATAGGAATACATTGTTTGATTCAGGGTAAGTAATTCATTATGGGGGTTGTGTTAAGAACCTAATCAGGCCTAAAAGCTCCACACCTCATTTAGAAACTACCTGGCTTATATAATTTTTTTAAAAAAATTTCCCTTAGAATTTTATTTTTTTACAGTTGACATTTTTTATTTATTGAGGTATTATATGTGTACATATCTTACCATTGCCCCCCCACCCCACACCCATACATGCCCTCACTCCCCAGAGTTTTGCATCCATTGTTTATGCTTATATGCATGCATACAAGTCCTTCGTTTGATTTCTTATCTCCCCCACCTCTCCCTAACTTTCCCCCTGTAATTTGAAAGTCTGTTTGATGCTTTACTTAGACTTTTATTTTTAATAAGAAAGAGCCCACACTTAGTTTCTTAAGCATTTGATTTGCCTTCTCACACTGCTTGGGCAAGACCATCTCACTTTGGTTTCTACTCTCCTATGACCTACCTGACCAGACCAGACCATGCAGCCCAGCCCCAGGGTTCCTAAAGTGTGAAGATTCAGCTGTTTTACAAGAGCACTGAGAGCCAGGGCTGATGAGGACATTCCTGGATAGTGCTGATATTTCTTAACCATAAGGAAAGAGACAGACTCTTGATAATTCTTGACCAAAGACTTGTCTACTGCTACCATTGGTCCTGGAGGGAAGCACCATACATTTCAAGAAAATTCTCAGCCTGGTCTTTTGTAGCTTTTTTCTTCTATCCAGAAAATGGTGTTTGGCATCTCAGGGTATTGATAACCTATCTGAGATGAGATATGAAACAGGCATGGTGAAACCAGACCCTCAGTGAATGAGGCCTGATGAACAGTGCTGATGAGGACAGATCTTAGGACACTCAGAGGTGAAGCCTAACTCCATTCCACTACATATGTAATACAGAATCTTGGCCAAGTCACTCAACTTCCCCAGGTCTGTTTTCTTATCCTATCTAATAAATAGGGAATATGCAAATTGACCGTAACTCCATGGCAAGGACAGTGGTACTCACAGCCAATAAGGAGGGAATATGCAAATTGAGGGTCACTCCGTGACAAAGATGGTGGTGGCCAGGCCAGGATGCTTGCATTGTTGCCATGGCAACGACACAGGCATCCCGCCCCACCCCGGCCACTCTGGGCCAGTGGGCAGCGTGTGCAGGTCTGGAGCGGCTGGTGGGCAGCACACTCTTGGCTAGTGGGCAGTGTGCGCAGGCATCCCACCCCACCCAGGCCACTCTGGGACTGTGGGCAGTGTGTGCGAAGAGCCTCTGGGCGGGGGAGGCAGGCCAGGGGAGGGCGGCCTGTACTCCCCACATGGCGGCGGTGGCAGCCATGAGTGCACCAAGCGGAGCCTGCAGGCCGAGCTGAAGTAGCACCTGCAGGCCATCAGTGCTGAGGACTGGCTGCTCAAGTCCTGCCTCCTGGCCCAGAAGGTGCACGATCGCAGGGACAGCCACTGTGGCGGGCCAGGTTCATGTCCTCCTGGCCGCGCCATGGGGGTTTGTGGATCTGTGCAGCGTGCATCCTCTCCTCCCCCTCTGGCGTGCGAACGTCCCCCGGCACGCTGTCACCCATGCATGCCTGCAACAGTCCCGGACCATGGCGCGTGCAAGTTCCCCCGCCCCTTCACCGCACTTCCATCAACCCCAGCATGCCTACATCCCCCACAGGACGTGTGCACGTCCCCTCCAGCACACTCATGTCCTTTGGAGAGTGTCTGGGTGTTCTGGGTGCTGAGGGTGGGTGCCTGTGAGATGACAGTGAGAGGGCAGAGTGGTGATGCATTGTTTCCGCGGAGGCCAGTGCAGCGACGAGATCACCTCCATGGGGCTAATGCAGGTGCTGAGGCAGGAGCAGGTGCGGACAGACACACCTGGTGGGTGCAGGCAGCCCTTGCTGAGGTACCTTCGGTCAGCATTCAAGATCAGGAACCCAGAGGAGGCGAGGAGGTCCGTCCTCTCAGTGAAACGGTGGGATATTTGGGGCAACTGCAGAGGAGGAATGTGCACTTTGGGTGCCGGCACCCATGAGTGAAGGCTGCCATGACTGAGCCTCGCTCGCTTGGAGCCTAGCGCACTCCTGCCGGGCAGCGGGTGACAGGACGTGCTTTACCAAGTTAATGAGAGAAAACATTGATTCTCCCGCTGCCCGCGAAGGTGGAAAGTGGAGTGGGGAGACATGTGGGGAGTGAGCGAGGTTTCCTTTCTGGGGGTTCCAAATCTGCCATTGGTTCCTTTCACCATTGACTAGAGATATACAGGGTATCTCCAAAACATGTATACAGACTTTGAATACCTACTAATTCCAATGGGTTTAAGCATGAAAAGAAAGAAACAACGAATGGAGCTGTCATCTGTTAAAAGTGCGGGCACAAACTGGCAGTTGGACATTCTCCAAGGGGTCCCGGATTGGAGAGGGTGCAGGCCAGACTGAGGGCCCCCCCATGCATGAATTTCATGCACCGGGCCTCTAGGCTATAATAATAAAAGCATAATATGCAAATTAGACCGGACATCCTTCCGAATGTCCATTCAGGGTTGCTGCTACGAGGGTCATGGTGGCAGCCAGGGCTGCTGCCTTGGCCCTCAGAGCCCCTTGCACAAATTTTGTGCATCAGGCCTCTAATATACTAATTAGACCAGACATCTTTCTGGATGAAGTCAGGGCTTCAAGGGCTGAGGTATCCGTTGTGGTTGCCTGTGGCCGAGGCAAGCCGCCATGGCTGAGAGGGCTGAGCCCCTTGCATGAATTTTGTGCAATCAGGCCTCTAGTTAGCAATAACGGTAAATAAGATACTACTACTACTACTAACAATCACTTTGAATGATTGGGCGAGTATCACATCAGGTAAGGCACATGGAAAGCTTTCCACAATGTCAGAGGGCTAGTGAAGCTGCTCAGGTGAGGTTAGGAGATGTAGCATCTCAGTCTGCCAGGGAAGCTGGCAATGAAAACAGGGACTGGGAGCCAAATTGAGATCTGCCCTTACAAGCTTGGATGACAAAATAAAGCCACAGTATACAGAGTTTGCGATTCTGGAGCACTGGGAGCCAGAGCTGATGAGGACATGATTTAAAAACAAAAAAGAACAAAAAACAACAAAAACACTTTCATGGCCCTTGCCTACTCTGTTGATGATGGATTTAGAGCAAATAGAATGAAAAACAAGATGTGTAATTAGATAAGCAGAAATTATTGGGTGGGGGGATTGCTCCTAGGACCCTTGACAATATCTTCTTAATCAACTAAGAGCAGACAGAAACCAGCTATGCCAAAAGTTCCCCAAGCATCATCTTCTATACCAAGGGTCAGCAAACAATTGCCTGTGGGTCAACTCCAGTCTACCACCTGTCTTTGTAAATAAAGTTTTATTGGAATACAGCCATGCTTATTTACACACCATCCACGGATGTTATTACAGCACATCTCAGAGTTGAGCAGGTGCAACATTACCTGTACAACCTGCAGAGCTTAAAATAGTTACTCTCTAGCCTTTTTGATAAAAAGTTTGAAGAGGCATATTCTATACCCTTAATTGTTTATATGTGTTAAAAGCGACATTTGGACTGCCAGATCAATTTAAGGTAGTAGCTGAAATCCTCAAAGGATGGGGTCCGGGTATTCTCTGAAGATAATAGAATTGTTTTGCCTCTGTTTTCAAAGTGAATAACCAAGAATCCTCGAAGAAAGTGACAGTCATGCATTTCAAAAGAGAGAGTAGAAAAAAAACAAATTAAATCCGTGAAACGCAGGGGGTTGCAGGGGAAAATCATGCTAGCAGTCTTTAGGAAATGGTGTCAGATGCCCATGCCATCATAGTTATTCTCTCTTAATCAGTAACATACGGGGAATCCAGCAACGTGGGGACTGTCATGGTTTTTGCCTGAGAAACCTCAAGCAAGAATGCTATTACTCTAGAGCAGAGACGAGTCAAGCCAGTTGTCAGAAATGGATTGCAAGGATATGGCAGTAGAAATTAGTATGTACCAGCATGCAAGAATAACTATTCTGATATATACTTTTTTCCCTCTCTGAAATAAAAGCACAAAAGCACAATGCAGTGGTAAGAGTGCACCCTCAATTTTCCTGAGCCGTGGTGGCCGTGCTGTCACAGAGGCCTGTGCAGGCAATCGCTACACCCAGCAAGGAGCTCAGAGTACGGTAAATGGAAGGCCAGCAGCTGCTCCATGCAATCAGGGCAGAAATGACAATGGCTAACATGATGCTCAAGGCTGGCTGGGGCTGTGGAGGGGGGAAAAATGGTCCTTAACATCCTGAAAAGTGTGTCATTGTTCAACGTCCAGCATTTTCCATCCACACAAAGCACCTATTTTCGTTTCCCATTTATTTTAGCAAGTAGCATGTAACTCCTGGGTATTACCTCCCCTCCGTATAACTGATTAGAAGCATACAGTGTCCCCTGTTTAGAAAGTGAAGGGAAAGATCAATGAGAAAATAAGCCTTCATTCACCTGGCCCCACACTTCTAACACGTACATTCTCCCCCGAAAGCCTATAGGTTTCTCTTATGCGACACCCTTGAGAGACATCGAGAATACAAAAGGAAGGAGAACTGGATTAGGAAACGTAAATCACTGGTAAAACTAATGCAAGATATTAAAACAATAAAATATGAATGAGTTACTTTTCCTCCTTGTTATGCCCAATATAATTTAATTCTGTTTCTATAAAGGACAGCAGAAGGAAATGGAAAAGATTAATAAAATAATTCCAGGAAAAGAAAACTTTGCTTGTGTGTTAGCAAAAAGCTAGTGCCCCAACAGTGGTCTCCATGCACCCATGCATCCCTGTCCTGGAAGCCCCTGGGAAGTCAGGACTGGCGACTGTTTGGAAACTACTAACCCAAAGATCACTCGGGACACATTCTGCCAAAAACAGCAGTGACAGACAGACGTGTGTTATAAAAATACCACATCGCTTCTTTAATGTTTATGCGGCCTCCGCGATTTCAAAAGAAATGTTTTGTGCATAAAACAACATAATAAAAGAAAATCCTGCTACTTGACAGGGTTTGCTTTCATGGAAAGGCTTTTTCACACCCATAAACATTTGATCCCCACATCTGTTAGAGATAAAAGGAGAGTATAACTTCCCTTTTAGATGCAGATATTCAGTTCCCAGAGACCATATAACATGCTTAATGAGGACAGCAAAAATGTTGTAATTTCCCTGAGTAAATTAGTACTCCACCGCAATTTAAAGCTTTATGGACTGCTTCAGGTATTTTTTCTTTAACTATGGCTTTGGCTGTGTGTTTATATTTTTATTCTAGGGAATAGCTTGTTATTGTGATTTTGGGAAGTCAAACTGGTTCCTAGGTTATAGAATAATAAAAGTATTTTCCCCAGGAAGCAATGCTGTTCATTTTTTAAATAATGAGCACCTACAAGAGCCAGCCTGCTCATCCTCCCCATCACTGTCCACAAGGCCACCGTGGCCTGATGTGGTTGTGGGACTCCATCCCATGGTCTCTCCACTTCATGGGAAGCTCGCCCTTCCTAGCATTGCTTTTCCTATCATTTGGGATGCAAGTCTGGTTTCTGTGCCTACACTGATCTTAGAATGACTGCAGAGACCCTACACTGCCCACCCATTTCTCTCAGAGGAAAAGCCCAAATCCTGGCATCATTGTGTACAACCAGGCTCCCATCACCTATCAGATCATGCCTCCTGCTTAATTTTCTCCTCGCTCACTCTGATGTAGCCTTACTGGCTTCCTTACTCTTTCTCCAACATGACTATGCACAGGTCTCACTTATCAGAAGCCTCTTTCCCATGTAGCTGCATGGCTACTTCCCCCATGGGCTTCAGATTATGGTTCATGCCTCACCTTCTCAATGAGATCCTCTCTGACTACCCCACTCCCATGCTCTTGGTCCTCACCAGACTTCTTTTTTCCATAGGTCTTAACTTCTATCATATCATCCAATTTGCTTATTATGATGTATTACTTATTGTCTATGTCCCCACAAGAACATAAGCATCACGGGGCCAGGGAATTGTCTGGAATACTGCATGATGCATAGTCAGCCCCCAATGCATGTTTTAATGAATAAACAATAAATGAATGAATAAATGTCTGAGTGAGCTAGATTTCAAAAGTCCTCTATTAAAACTTCTCCTTTTGCAGAAGTTCTAAGCTTCTCATCTCTTTGTAAGATGATTGCATTTGAGGTGCCCTATGTTTAAAACACTTTACCCCCAGATCTTTCTGGCACTGCTTCCCTTTCATCATTAAAATCTCAGTTCAAACATCCTACATGGAAGAGAATAGCTCCATGATCATCCACAAGCAGCAGCCCTTAGTTGTAATTTTTTATTCCTTATTACATTTCCCTTCTCTATCTGCCTCATCACACTAGTCACTACCTAATGTGGTCCTACTTTTTTTTTAAGTTTTGTAAACATTTTTTTGGTTTCTTTACCTTTCCTCTAGAATATAAACTCCTCAGGGGCATGGGCAGTTTTGTTCAGCACCATATTCCCAGTGTCTGACAAGTGCCTGGCATAAAGTAGAGGAATAGTAATTATTGGTTAATTTTGTTGACTAACTAGATGAGTACCACAGTCATTAGTAAGAGTTGTCAGGACTTGATGTACATATCTCACCTGGGCATAGCCTCACTACCTCTGGTGCAATGATGTCCAATCAATTACTCCCTAGACCAGTCTTTAAGAATGACTGCTTAAGTCTTCACACTCAATTCCTTTACACAGGGTCAGGTGACTGCACAGATCCAGTGATGTTTCTGTGTAATTTACAATGCGTGACTATATGTACTTATTTATGTGAATGTACGGCACTGATATATTAGGTATAATTCACTGTCTTTAACTTTTAGGGCAGTGGAAGCAGCAGGTAGGGCTTTTCACCTGGAGGGATAACAACCTTTATGAATCCAACCACGAAAATATTTGTCCATAAAGCTATCCAAGTTAGATGGTACCAATGATAGCAACCCTTGGCATGCCAATCTGGATTTGTAACATCAGGACCCATGGATCACACGATAGGTCCCTTCTGAAAATCCTGCTGAGATGCTTGCTTTAGAGATTCTGAATTAACATGAATATATAGCTCTGAGCCAACTACTCCTCTGTGCAGAATAACATTTGGAATTATAATAATGATAAAGCTCTGGGTTGAATTAGATTGTACTATTAAACTGAACAAATTGCCCTCCCCTAGTAGCATAGGACTTTATGTGTCAGTAGTAGTAAGTCACTTGAGCTTTCTGGGCTTCAGTTTCCTCATCTATAAAACAAAATGGTTGGAATTAATTATGTTTAAAATTCCCTTTCTATGTGAGAAACAGAATCAAATTAATTCATGTCTTTTTAGTCTATGTTACTTGATTTTTCATCAGCTTAATTTAGCAACCTAGTGACTTTTGTGTTTGCTCACTTGAAATTCTCCTATAGAATCATTTTGAGAGTTCCATGAGAATTATTTTAAATCACTTCACACAGTGCCTGACTTAGAAACATTCAAAGCACATTGCTCTTTCACCTTACACTTTTCCAGCTATAAGAATTTTATATGCCTTCACTTCAACTCTTTCATTTTACAAGTGAAATATTGGAGACCAGCAGAAGTTAACCAACTTGTCAAGGGTCGCACAGCTCTTGAGAGGCAGAGCTTCAAAGAGTTGCCGGGTATTCTGACTGTTCAGGCCTCTGTCAACTGTAGTGCACGCTGCTTTATTTGACCTTTAGTAGTCTCTGACATGGAGTAAACAAAATAAGTGACATGATTTTCTTCTGACACTCCTAAATGACACAGAGATCTTTCTATGATGTTAACATTTGTAAGGCAGGCATTTAACAACGTCCTATTTAGAAGTGGGACTAATTTTGACTATCAGATACAAAATATTTACAAAATGTTTTCATGCTTTAAAATGGCCAGAATAATTTGGCAAAAATAATTTATTGTGTGTGCTTAAAAATAAAAAGGTACAATCTACATCAATAAGTTGTCTGATTAAGAAATTGTGCATATTTAAGGAAAAGTTAGATTGTGCTAAGATTACAAAAATTACTATAACTTATCTATACTATACATTAATTTATACAATGACATCCTATAAGAAAAAAGAACAAAACATTTCTCTGAATTGGTCTTCATTAATATTTTACATATTGTAAAAATATGCTTTGGGGCACAGTAATAAAATATAATCAATCTATTATAAAATCTAGTAAGATATGAATTAAACTAGTGTTCCTCAAATTTGTTTTATGTTGGAGTTATCTGGGAAGCTTTAAAATTACCTTTACCTTGGCTCAGACTTAAAGATTCTGACTTAATTGGCTTGGGGGATAGCTGTGTATCATAATTTTTCCATTAATCTGATTACATTATTTTCTATTAATTTGATCATTTTATTTTAATTTAGTAGGTTATCTGACTAATTATAATTTTTATTGTGAGGAATTGTATTATGTATTATAAGGAATTATAAACAAGTAAATTCATATTTATACTGGAAAGGCATTTTGAGATACCCATAGTGAAAAGTGAAATATTTTGGGAAGAGAAAATCTTGCAAAGTATGATGGGCATTAATACAGGGTTGGCTGAGAATTAGATGCAGAGCAATCAAATGGTAGACATTTATTGAGTACCTGCTCAGGAAAAGGGATTATGATTCAGTTCTGGGGTGACATGAATGTATTCAACCCAGAGCAACCTATAATCAAGACTGGAAGATGTAAGACATATATGTATGTGTAAAAATAATGGACAGCACCATAGAACAATAAATAAATATTTGGGTGATTCATTATTTTAAATATGTATGCCTTGCCAATTGTAGTAATTGAACACAGCCATGAATCTTTTAACTGCTTTTCTCTTTCAAGCTATGTACAATTCATAGCCTATTGTATGTTCCAGTACCTGGCTACTTCGTGTGTTTCATAGACCAAGAGCATCAGCGTCATCTGGGAGTTGGTTAGAGAAGCAGAATCTCGATCTTGTCCTCTACCTATTAAATCTCCATCTGCATTTGACTAGATCCCTACATGATTCCTATAGCTATTTAGATTTGAGTAGCACTGCTGTGGTAGATACTGATCTCTTCTTAAGTATATCAAATGCACCATATCATTATTACTCATAATACATGTATAACACAGTTCAATCTCGAATTAAGGGTATTTTTTTCAATGATTCACACAGGTTTTTGTAGTAGTATTAAAGGATTTCCTGACTCAGAAAGAGCTGAGCTCTTTAGACTATTTCATTTGTGAATATGAATCACTTCCTATGTGTAACTGCTAAAATGTGTGATAAGAATAATGAGGCCAGAGGAGAAGAAAGGAAGATGCAATTTCTTCAGGCAAAAGAAGTCAGAGAAGATGTTTCAGGGAAGATGGGACCAAGATAAGCATTAAGAGATGGTTTGAGACAAGGAAAAAAAAAAAAGATTGAGAGAGAGAGAGAGAGAGAACATTCCAGATAGGGAGAAAATGTTGAAGGCTAATTCCATGCCTAGAGTAGGAGAGAGTTGAAACTATGTGGCATCCTGGCTTAAAAATGTCCTCCAATGGTTCTCACCTCCAGATACTCATACTTCTATGTCACTCTTTTCCACTTTGATTAGGACTGACCTGTGTAACAAATAAAATGATGCAGAAATGATGGAGAGTGACCTCTGAGGCTACATCTGAAAAACACTGTGGCCTCTGCCTTGCTTTCTTGGCTCACTTGCTCTGGGAGCAGCTAGCCTCCATGGCATGAAAAGGAGAGACCCATGTGGTGAGGTACTGAGGCCTACAGCCAACAATGAGCATCAATTTGCCAGCTGCACCGTGAGCCATCTGCTACAGGCTGATGGTATAGTCTGGGTTGAACTGCAATCCAGATCAACATCTTAACCTTAATCTCATGAAAGACACGGCAAAAGTCACCTTGATAAGCCACTTCCCAAATCTTGCCTCACAGAAAACGTGAGATAAAAATGTGAGGTAAAAGCAATCTTTTGTTTGCTTTAAGACAGCAATGTTTGAGAAAATTGGTTATAAGTAATTAATAGCTAATATTAGAAAAAATAACTAAGAAAAACAATACACATGATAAGCTACTAATAACAAAAACAGATTAAGTAATTTAGAAGATGTTAAATAAGCAGGAATGGACTTATTTATAGACCTGGAGTTGCAAGCTCAAATGCCTCCATGGGCCAACAAGACAATTAAATGAGTGAAGTGGGTCAGGGAGAAAAACAGCAGGGGGGCAGAAACTGTGATACTCCTGCTGGTGAAACTCAGTACTATCCCCATTTCTGAGCAGGTCAATGCAGCACCTGCAACTTTGGGAACTCTCAGGTGGTAGATAAAGAAATGGTACTGGTTTGGTGTTGCAATGTGGAAAAATGGAAATAACTACTTTTTCTGGAAACAATCATCATTTAATAGCTACACTTAGGGTATTTATTCTGAAAATGCTATCTAGAAAACACTACAGGGAGAAAACAGTGGGAGGAAAAGTCCATTTTCAAGGGTACTTTAATCAGAAAGACTTGAAGAGATTGGGGCATGAGTTAGAGTTATGGAAATATGAATGCAAAAGAGAATCTCTAAAGGAATGTAAGCTCCATAAGGATAAAACTGTATCATACTTTTGTACAAGTTTATCCTGCTAACCCAGTCTACAACCTCTTCCTATGAAGAGGTAGTAAATATTTTAAGCTTTGCAGGCCTCACAGTCCTATAGTCTCTGTCCCAACTACTCAAGTCTGCCCTTAGAGCACAAAGGCAGCTGCAGACAATCCGTAAATTAATGGTTGTGGTTGTGTTCCAATTAAAAAAAAAATTACAAAAAGAAGTATGGACTAGATTTGGCCCATGGGTTGTGGTTTGTCAATTCCTGACGTAAAATAGAGTAGGTCAGTGGTTGGTTCTAGACCAGCAGCACCCATATCAGCATCGCCTGAGAATTTGTTAAAATGCTGGATGAGGCCCAGCATGCTATGTTTTAATAGGCCCCATAGGTGACTCTGATAAAGGCTACTTTGAGAAACATTTCTGCAGATACTCAAAAACACTTATTTGATAGATGAATAAGTGAATGAATTACATCTCCATATGTGCTAACTTTTGCCTCTATTAGAATCACATATAAAAAAGTACTTGAGATGTCACAAATTATAGTTTGGCTATTTTAAGTCTAGCTTTGGGTGTTAAAATTTCATGGTATCCCATAAAGCATCCCATGGTTTGCAGGCATTCCACCACCTAAAAGACTTTGAAAACCACTAATCTAATACAGCTGCAATTTTCTTTTTTTAGAGAAAAAGAACTTGAGGCCAACACACACACACACACACACACACACACACACACACACACACACATACAACCAAAAACCCCAAATGTGTAATTACTGAGAGTTAAAAACATCTATTTTTTTTAAATAATAAATATGCCTCACATGTAATCTTATATATTTGGCCTTGCTAGAGATGCCACATAGTCAAGAAAAAAGTAGTCACATGATCTGATAGAAAACAGTGATGGTTTCTTTTAACAATGGAGTCTCATTTATATGTACTCAGTTTTCTCAAATTATTTATTGATGACTGGGTAGAGTTGATGATTCCAGGTTCTGCTCAGCTTCATAGACTGAAGGGCCAGTAGTGAGTGTGGGAAGGGGGTGAGGCAGGACAGTAGAGGAATATACATCTCCGTCAGGGCTTTCCTCAAGAAGGGTTATATAAACTGAGCCACAGGAGGAATGAATCAGCCAGTAGCAAAAGCAAGATACTCCCACAGACCTAGTAGGATGCAAGATGATGCCTCTTGGGGTGAAACTCAGAGAGATAAGAAAAGATTTTTGGGCTGAAATTCACAGAGAAACTAATAGATTCATGCATGATGTTTGTTCAGCCAAAAAGCCAGAAACCTTTATTAAACAAAATTCTAAAAAAAAAGTGAGTTTGAATCAAAGGGAAGGGAGGTTTTCAGCTGATATACACAATGGCCTGCAGGGTAGGTAAAGTAAGTGAAATGTTATATATCAAGTATGAAAGGCAGTGCCTGTTGAAACATAAAAGAATCCTATTGCTATTACCGTTATGACTAGAGGCCCTGTATTGCCTCTCATCAACAGTAGCCAAGTGGGTTCCACCACAGTGCCCCTGCCCTCAGCCCTGTGACCTCTGCCCTCCCAAGCCTCTGGATGTGAGGCAAAACATCCCTCCCAGGACTGTAACTGTATTTGGGACCAGTAGTCTTACATTTGCCCGGCAGCAGGAGTTACCTGGAATGGAGGAGCAGAGTTCGTTCCTTGTGGTCACTCCACTGGACTTTCAATTCCTCCTCTCAATCCCGAATAGGTTTGAAGCAGGAGTTCAAAGCCATGGTTGATATACAAAATCAGCCCACGTTCTCAGTCCATGCAGTCACAGTGCGTGCATGCCTGGGAGAGAGGCTGGCTCCTGGGAGACCCTGCAGAGTAGCATTCATCATCCTCCCTCCCCCCTGGTGAATTTACCCTTGAGAGTCTGATTTTGCCATGAGCCTGAGAGAAGTCACAATCCATTAATCAATCAATGTTCATTGAGTTCCCACTATGTGCCAGGTACTAACATTACCTAAGTTCAGAAGGTGAATGTATTCAATCAGAATGTCAGTTGCCTAACTTATAATGAGCAAAAGTTGTCACAGTAACTGGGATAATCAAATGTGATCAATATATTCACTCTATGTGGCCAAGCTACACAGGGAACCAAATCATAATTAGAGTGCCTCTGTATCAATGTATAATGAGAAGCAGCTAAGAAGTGAAGCTGAGTACTTGACGTCTATGTGATTGGACTATTCCCTCCAGGTGGGGAGGTTTACCTGGGAAGGTAAATCATCATTAGAAGTTGTTTGGTAAGCACAGATTCATAGAAATAGCAGTTGGATTACCTATGTGCTCTTATCCATCCTGTGGCTTTAACTACCATCCATATGGTTAAGTCCTCCAGAGACTCTCATAATGCAGCCAGTGGGAGGAAAGAACTCTAAAAGCTGAAGTTTTCTCTAGGCTGCACAGTGAGCAAGTGATCCTGAGCATCACCCATGTCTGCTTCCACTCTCCTTTTTCCAGGATTGCACGGCTCAGTAATGGTGTCAAGCACCGTGCTAAGCGCATGTTGGGTGTTATCTCATTTAATCCTTGAGCAGGTCCCTGCTCAGAGAAGCCTTCCCTGACATCTCGTGATCCTCAGTATGGCTGTGCTTTCTTCATACCTCTTGTCACTAACTTTCTAGTCCGTATTGATTTGTTAATGGGTCAGTGACTGCTTCCCCCAAAGGATGCAGTCCCCAGAGGACAGCAGTTTTATGCTGAAAATGGTTCCTGGCACAAACTAGGAGCTTACTATGTGTTCGGTGGATGGATGAATAAATTGGTTAGTAGAAATTTGAATAAAGGGATGGATGTATGAATTTACAAGTAATCTAAGAGGTAGGTGTTAGCATCACCATTATACAGAATAAGAAATGGAGGCTACTTCTAAGGTCACTCAGTTATCAAGTGGACAGCAGGGATTTGATCCAATTCTGCCAGACTATCTATCTAGAGCTTTGCTATTGATTGCTACTCAGTTTTGTTTTGTTTTTGAAGATTGATACATCCAGAAAGGCTCCATTCAAAACTAGACCTCCCTGGGCCCCTGCAGTTACAGAAATCTTCCTTTGGCCAAGCCCTACTCACTACTTTGTGATTTGGGCTGTGAAATTGCTTAGTTAAGTTTTTGGGGCCACATTTTCATTTGCTGAAAATTGAAATAATAATATCTGCTTAAAGAGTTGCTCAGTCCATCAAACAATAGATCTACACAATCTTCCCACTTACTGCAAGGAAAAAAAAAAAAAATAAACATAGAAGTCCATGCAGACTGTAATGAGTTATTAACACAAAGACTCAGGGACAAGAGTAAAAATGGAATCTCGCCCATGGTCATGTCATTAGAGCCTAGTTAAGACTATGAGTTCCTGGAAGGCAAAGACCACAGTTGTTTAATTTACTGTGCACAGAACATTCTCCCAATGTATGGAGGCATTATACAGAAATAAAGCTTGGTTCACAGTGTTAAAAAAAATCTCATAAAATATTTTTGCTAAAAGCAAAGGATCACCTATGTGATCTTATCCATCCTGTGGCTTTAAATGCCATCCATATGGTTAAATCCTCCAAGTGCATTTTTCCAGCCTTTCCCTGACACTAAAACCCTTTTGGCATTGCCTACCTCCTAGATTCACATCCCAACTTGGGCTCTACCTTAGCCATCTTAGAGCTATCCCATGCCGAAATGGAACTTTATTTTGTTTTTTCCTCTTCTTTATCTCAGTAAATGCTACCACCACTGTAAATTCTATTCCTAAAGTCAAACTCCTAAGAATCATTCCTGATTCCTCCCTCTCTTTTGCCCTTCTACACCTCAAATTAACTAAAGAAGCTGTCTATGCTACCTACAAATTATATTTTAAATGACCTACTACTATTATATCCATTGTCAATATTTTAGTGCCACCAACCATCTTTCCTCATCTGTGCTATTGTGAGAGACCAGAGCTTTTCCAAATGTCGGGGCATTTTACTAGATGCCCCCAGTGCCTGGAATGCTTTCCCCTGATCTTTCATAGGGTCAACTCCTTCTTCTTTAGTTTGCACTTTAAATATCATCTCCACCTCGAGATGTCCTCTGGTACCCTGATTAAGGGAAGTTCTCCTGTTGTTCTTGATCAAAATGCTATTATTATTCTTTATTATACATTATATATATATATATATATATATATATATATATACATATATATATTTTTTACAGATCTCATTTAAAAAATCTGTTATCTAATTTACTATTTGTCTAAGTTTGTTGTATGACTCTACTCTACAAGCTCAGGTTTGAGAGGCAGGGCCTAATCTGTCCTGTTGAGCAATGTCCCCCTAGTGTCCAGTATAGTGACTGGCCTGTGTTCAGTGCTCAATGACACTTGCTATCCAGAACAACACGCCATGTGGTAATTGTCAGAGGTTGACATTACCTGTTTAGTAAAAGGCATTATTAACCACTGACATTTCTCTTTATATTTTTCATATTTTAATAATAGTAAAAGGTTCCTTTTATCTCTTTTTTTTTGGCTGTAATCTATGTCTTTCTCTTTTTACATTCATATGCCATAGAACTCATGGAGAAAAAAACATACAACTATTTGAACAAATGTAGGTCAAATTCACTTTCAGAAAATTTTTGCATCTTATATGCCTCAATAAAAACGTAGGCATTTTCATTTTCTCCCATATTTTAGACCATTTTTTAAATTTATATTTGGTGGGATATAGGCCATAATCTATGGCATCCAAGATTCTTCCCATTTCAAAGGATGCTCACCTATCCTTCTTTTTGCTTGTTTCCTCCCTGATATTCCCCTCTTCCAATATCAGATGGCTCCTTCAAAATCCACCTTAAATATTGATGTTTCTAAGAAGCCTTCTGTCCTGTTTTTATAGTTTCCTACTTCTTAGATTCTGTATGCCAATGTATGGTAGTGATCTGTTCACACTGCCATGTAGGAAAATATTATGCTATTAACATAAGTAATTTTTCTTTTCAATAACTTCTTTTTTCTGTTAAAACTAAACTTGTAGTAGAGACAATAGCCTTTGGGAATGGTAACAGTAGTTGTAGTAAAACAGAAAGCAAATATTAGGAAATTCTTACTTGAATTTATAAATTGGCTTTTGAAATTCCCATAGAGATGGTAATTGCAGAGAAAGGAGTTTTGAATCTCAGAAGTCTAAGTGTATAAACACATGAGCAAAATCAAGGATAAATGAACATGTTTAGAGTTGTTTACTCAAAAGTGAATCATCTGGTATGTTCAAAGCATGGTGTTCTCAGGGCTGGCAGATCAGCTCTAACATGTTCTCCCTGTTCATTGGAGTTCATGGATGGAATAGAACGTATCTTTACCAAATTTCCAGTGCCTAGCATAGAACTTAGCATATATTATAGACTTGGTAAATATGTTAAATTTAACTGAATTATTACAATACCCAATTATAAAAAACCAGGGGCCCGGTGCACGAAATTCATGCACTGGGGTTGGGGGGGTCCCTCAGCCCAACCTGCCCCCTCTCACATACTGGGTGCCCTCAGGGGATGTCCTACTGATGGCTTAGGCCCAATCCTCACGCTCCTTTGTGGGAGGCAACCGGGCTGATCAGGGGAAGGCACCAGCCCCATCACCCTGCTGCTGCAGCCACTGCCAGTCACCATAGCCACCAAGGTGTTTTCATCAACACGGACTCCAGTCCCTTCACCAAGAAAAAATTACAACTTTCTTTAGGCATTTTCAAGATGTGTCTTTCATAGGATATGCATTTTTTTTTTTAATCCTCACCTGAGGTTATGTTCCTATTGATTTTTAGAGAGTGTGGAAGAGAGAGGGAGAGACAGAGAGAAACATCAATGTGAGAGGGACACTTTGATTGGTTGCCTCCTGTATGAGCCCTGACCATGGGCACCAGGCTGGGGGGCATGCAGGGAGCCCTGGGCCGCATGCAGTGGTGGCCGCTGGGGGTCTCCACACACCCCAGAGGCCAGCAGCCAGCCCCCCATTGTGTGTGCCAGGCTGGGGGCGTGGACCCAAACTGCCTCTTGGTGCTGGAGCATTCCCAAGCAGCTGGGGGCATTATGGTGACATGGGATGTTCCCGCCCCACCCCGCCCCCAGCCCCTTGGCGCCTGCACCTATAGGCTCAAAGTGGCCAGGGGGCGTTCTGGGGCCCTTGCCATTCAGGACCTAAGTGCGGGCCTACAGGCTCTGAGCGGCCTGGGTCCGGAGGATGTTTACGGGACCCAGGCCGCTCAGCGCCCACATATGCAAATTAACCGCCATCTTGTTCACTCTGATTGGCTGTGGGTGTAGCGGAGGTGCGGTCAATTTGCATGTTTGTCTATTATTAGGTTAGATTCTAAAGCATCAAGTAAAAATTCAAGTATTATTCTGGAAAAATACTAGAAGGTGGCACAAATGCATTGTCATATAAGCAATCTTTCTCCATGTTAGCTGTTTAAGACCTACTTCGCAACTGAGTTTCTAGGGATGTCTATGCTTTATATTTTATTTTCATGGTAAACATTATCATTTACAAGTGGGTCCCATCAGCCAATCTATACTAATAAAAGGGTAATATGCTAATTAGACCAGACATCTTCTGGAAATCCTTCCGGACAAATCCACAGCAGCTATGAGGGCCAAGGGCAGGCAGCCATGGTGGCTGCGAGGTCTGAGGGCCAGCGGTGTGGGAGAGGCGGTGGCACAGGCCAGTCCAGCACCAGGGCCCCTTTTGCAGAGGCCACAGGAGAGGCCCCAGTGCAGGCTGGTCCAGTGCTGCTGCCCCTTCCGTAGAGGCAGCCACAGAGGCAGTGGTGCGGGCCTGGTCCTGGCGCTATGTCTCCATAGAGGCTGGACGGGATGCAACCTGTTGTGTCTCAACCTCCCCCAGAACCTCCCCAAGCCGGCCTGGCCCCAGATCACCCCCCAACCCACCAGTGGGCAGGGGCGGGGCCAGTGCTAAGAAGTAAGGGCCTGCTGCTAGCTGCAGCCTTCCCCTGATTGGCCTGGTCACCTCCCACAGAGGGAGGCCATACTGTGGCTTAGGCCAACAGTAGGACATCCCCTGGGGGCTCCTGAACTGTGAGAGGGGCCAGGCTGGGCTGAGGGACCCACTTCAATGCATGAATTTTTGTGCACCGGGCCTCTAGTTATACACATTTATATATATGTATATATACAACTAATTGCAAGCATTTTAACTGGCTAATATTTATAGCTTTTGGTTGAAAGCCTCTTCCTACTATCTATTCTCTTTTTAGGTGGTCCATATATTGCTTTATATATGTGGTGACTGTGTATACAGATATATTAAGTTTATTTAAAAGAACTTTACTTGTTGCAATAATGTCATTTTACTGGAAGGCCCCTCCCTCAAGTGGAACTTGCTCTTCTACAGTGATTTTTAATCTCTCATACAACTCTAAAACTTGTATTGTGTTGAAACATGATAAATCCATTTATACCCTGAAACACTTAAGTTCCCTCTTATACAGGCATCTAACAAATTATCACTGGCAAATATATTAGATTTATTCTACTTTTTTATCTCTCTTCAAAAGGGAAAATGTTCCAATCTGCAATCCACTGAAAAGATTAATGTCATCTTGCACATTAAGAAAACAATGACATCAGCATTAAAGTTTAGTCACATCAGTCTTCTCATTGTCTCTAAGCCAACTAATCAGTCTCACCTCTGTGACTTCCTTCATATAAATCATGTCTACTTCCTCCCTTCCTTCTTCTCTTCTTTCCTTCTTTCCTTCATTTGTCCCTTATTAAACAGATGTGTGTTTTTTAAAATAACTAATATATGCCCGGCACTGTGCAGAGTAATGGATAAAGTAGTAAGACACATACTCTGGAACATGGAGGAACCACAGTCTATTGGAAGAAATAGAGATCTACACAATCAATTTCAATATTGAGTGGAAAATACTTTAATGGGAACAGTGCATGCAGACTTCTTGGAAGCTTGAAAAAGAGCAATGAACCCAAATTGTCAGAAATCTGAAAAAAAATCCCAGTAATTTTTCTGAAGAAAGTCTCAAACTGACTGAGAACTATGATTGCAAAGTCATAGTTTATGCAAAAAAAGAGAGAGAGAGAGAGAGAGAGAGAGAGAGAGAGAGAGAGAGAGAGAGAGAGATGGCAAAGAGGGCTCGAGTGAAAGCCTGGAGGTTAGAGGGTCCCAATTCAATAGGAAAGTAAATTATTCAGCAGTTGCAGGAGCTGGTGAGTGGAGTGTGATGGGAGATGGATTTTTCCCCTGCTCTAGATGAAATCCAGATTCTTATGAGAAATTCAAGCGATGGCTTCTTTAGGAAGCCCTTCTCTTCTCAGATCTCTATGACCTCTCAATTCTCTGACCCCTTCAGGCTTTATGTACATTCCTAATATACTTCCTTCAGACATCTGTGTTTATCTCCTGGTCGAGCAGAGAAGGTTCCAATCATCTCTTTATATCATTGGAAGCTTTGGTGGCACACAAATAAAATACTTTAAAAATCAGATAAAACTATTCCTTCCCAAGCTATCTTCTCCTTTAAGTGCCAGAAAATGCAAATGTTCACTGAGTAAACTTAGAGTATCTTTGCTCCCAAGGTAAAAGGTGGCTACTCATCACATGAAATATACTTCATAAATATGGTACTTCACTCTTTACAGAACACTTATAATATTTTTATGGTTATATATTAGAACTCACATATCACAGAGACTGTTTTATTAATTACCCTTACACTATGGCCAGTGAGAATAATAATAGTATTACTCATTATGATTTATTTTTTAAATTATCTATTTTCTTGAGGGTATTGCATAAACTCTGGAGGTCATTTTGTTAACAATTTCATACAGCTTATAACTAGTGTCCCCCATGATTTGTGCAATTTCCTCCCCTTTCACCAAAAGTGCATAATATTTATTCTTTTGCACCAAAATAACAATGCTATGAATGGCCTGACATTTATGCATAAACACATGTGTTCAATTTTTTCTTTTATGTCAAGAAATAAAATAATGGCCACATCTTAATTTTCAAAAGTTGTATTTTATTTTCAACTGCATACTGGTGTCTCCTGGTAGAGTATATTTTTTTCCACTTGGAATATGCAAAGGCAAATTTACAGTCAATGGATACTACCTAGAGCACACAGGGAAATTTCCTATCAACAATTCTTTATTTTGAAAAATCCCTAATTGGACTGTTAAACCTTCTGGGTTAAACTGAATGTGGATCAAAACTCAGAATAAATGTCCATTTCAAAAGAACACACCCTGTGACTCATGAGGAGGCAGCCCTTGTACTAAAGAGTTTGCACAGGTGAGTGTGAGCTATCTTAGCAAACTCACTTCAAGTGGGAAGAGCAATTTTCCTCTAATCAGAAAGTATCTCCTTCACCATTTGAAAGACCTCTGGGGAATTTCCTTCAGAAATAGCATTTTACACTATTTGATTTGGCCTATGTCTTACCTATCCATTGACTATCATTAGGTCTAAGCTATTTTTCAGGACATAGCTGGTCCTTGTCATTCAATCTTGCTTATAGAATGAGAGATGACATATGACTGTAGTGAGGATGAGAGACAGCTTCCTTACACAGGAAGAAATCACAAGGTGATTTGGGATGGGCCATAATT
Organism: Eptesicus fuscus; assembly: GCF_027574615.1. Classification (NCBI taxonomy): domain Eukaryota; kingdom Metazoa; phylum Chordata; class Mammalia; order Chiroptera; family Vespertilionidae; genus Eptesicus; species Eptesicus fuscus. The sequence goes on from NC_072484.1 coordinate 18,984,474, forward strand.
CTTTGGAGCCTAAAATAAGAGGTTACAATACAATAGGAAGCAATATGTGGGTGACCGAATACATATAGGGAGAAAGATGGGGTAAAATGGAAGTTAACTGGAGGTCATTGAATTGATATAATGTTGAGGAAAGGTAAATGACTTGCTCAGGAGCACACAGATGGTGGGTGATGCTGAGATCAGAATCTTTGGGTTACCAACATAGAGTTCCTTTCATTTTCCAATTATCCTATATCAGTGATGGGCAACCTTTTAAGCTTGGTGTGCCAAACTTCGCCAAAAAACTGAGCATAACTCGGGTAGTGTGTCACTTTGAGGAAGAAACATTATTTCGCAAATGTTTCATCCTCAGGAGCAGAAATGGCTACGCGTGTCAGTGCTGACACGCATGTCATAGGTTCGCCATCACTGTCCTATATAATAAAGAGGTAATATGAAAATTGACCCTCATACCCTCACGTCACAAGATGGCCACCCCCAGGTTGTCACAAGATGGCTGGCAGGGGAGGGCAGTTGGGGGCAACCAGGCCTGCAGGGGAGGGTAGTTGGGGGTGATCGGGCTGGCAGGGGAGGGCAGTTGGGGGCAATCGGGCCTGCAGGGAAGCAGTTAGGCATCAATCAGGCTGGCAGGGGAGCAGTTAGGGGAAATCAGGCAGGCAGGCAGGCAGGCGAGTTGTTAGGAGCCAGCAGTCCCAGATTGTGAGGGGGATGTCTCAGATTGGAGAGGCTACAGGCTGGGCTGAGGGGCACCCCTCCAGTGTACGACTTTCATGCACCGGACCTCTAGTTGTATCATATTTCCCAAGGAACTATAAAAAGATATTAAATAGAAATTACCATCTTGGTTATTTATGAATAATTTTCAGCATGTTATAAAAAGAAAGATTGAACAATTCATTCTCACATTGCTTTGTGGAGGAAAGAAGCTTAAATGCTATATTTTAATGCAAAAGTTTGCCCAAGGAGATGTTGCATTATACAGTAAGTGCCATAAAAAGATTAACTACCTTGAAGGCTGCACCTGGAGCAGGGAAACTCAATGATTTCTATGTAAAACTCATAAATGAAAGTGTTCATTTATTCATGATATTCTAACATATTTCATATGGTTTTTCTAAGACAAGCAATGCATGGCCTTTCAGTTTTATGCTGTTACTTAAAATATTTGGAAAAATTTGTTCATCAATCTATGATTATGTTCTTACACTCAAGAGGAGGTTAATTACTATTTCCTGGGGTCACTTATAGCAGAAAATATTTAATACATTCTTACCAGGGAATTATATCATAGCAAGGAAGACGTGATGTACAGTTTCTACAAGATGACTAATGTAAATTATTTCCAGAATACAGAATGGCAAAAAAGACAGAGTTTGTCAAGTTAAACTCACTTTTACCAACAAGGTACTTATTTTCAGAGAATGATCTCATTTTATACCTCATCATGATAGGAAAGACAGAAAGTGATTAAACATAGGATGCTTTAACACAAAGCATTAAAGGAATGCTATAAGAAATCACACTAACTGATATCAAACTATACTAAAAAGTAATCAAAACAGTATAGTACTAGTATAAAAACAAACAAACATATAGATTAGTGGAACAGAATAATAGAGAACCCAGAAATCAACCAACACCTTTATGGTCAATTAATATTTGACCAAGGAGGCAATAACATACAATAGGGTAAAGACAGTCTATTCAATAAATGGTGTTGGGAAAACTGGATCAATACTTGTAAAAAATGAAACTAAACCCCTTCTTACACCAAACACAAGAATAAATTCAAAATGGATTTAAGACTTAAATGTTAGACTCAAAACCATAAAAATCCTAGAAGAAAATATAGGCAGTAAAATTCAGGCATTTCGTATAGCAATAGTTTTTCTGATATATCTCCTTGGGTAAGGAAATAAAAATAAATGAATAGGACTGCATCAAACTAAAAACTTTTTGTCCAGCGAAGGAAACAATCAACAAAATGGAAAGGAAACCCACTAAATGGGAAAACATATTAGCCAATGTATTTAATAAGGGGTTATTACCCAAAATTTAGATATAACTTATACAACTCAACACCAAGAAAACAAAAAATCCAATTAAAAATGGGCAAATGACCTGATTAGACACTTCTCCAAAGAGGACATACAGATGGCTAACAGATGTATTAAAAGATGCTCAATGTTACTAATCATCAAAGAAATGCAAATTAAAACCATGATAGATATCACCTTACACATGTCAGAATGGTTATCATCAATAAATCAACAAACAAGTGTTGGTGAGGATGTGGAAAAAAGGAAACCCTCCTGTCCTGTTGGTGGGAAGGCAAATTGGTGTAGCTACTGTGGGAAGTAGTATAAAGTTTCCTGAAAAAATTAAAATGGAACTGCCTTATGACCCAGCAATTCCATTTCTGGGAATATATCCAAAGAAACCTGAAACACTAATTCAAAAGGGTATATGTACCCCTATGTTCCTTGCAGCGTTACTAACAATAGCCAAGATTTTGAAGCAGCCCAAGTGCCCATCAGCAGATGAATGGATAAAATAGCTGTGGTGCATTTACACAATGGAGTACTGCTCAGCCATGAAAAAGAAGGTAATCTTACCTGACGTCACAGAGGGACCTGGAGGTTATTATGCTAGGTGAAATAAGCCCGTCAGAGAAAGACAAGTACCATGTGATTTCACTTATATGTGAAATCTAATGAACAAAATAAATTAATAAAATAGAAACAGACTCATAGATACAGAGAACAGACTGACAGCTATCAAAGGGAAGGAGGTTTGGGGGCCTGGGCAAAATAGATGAAGAGATTAAAAAAAGAAAGAAAAAAAAAAGAAGAAGAAGAAAAACTCATAGACATAGACACAGCATAGTGATTACCAGGGGAAAGTGGGGTGAGGGGACATAGAAGAGGGTAAGGACAGGATAAATGGTGATGAAAGGAGACTTGACTTGAGGTGGTGAGAATACAATAGAATATACAGATGATGTATTATAGAATTGCACATATGAGATCTATAATTTTATTAACCAATGTCACTCCAATACATTCAATCCTATATAATAAAAGCCTAATATGAAAATTGTCCCCTCAACCGGGAGTTTGACCAGGGGTTGGGGCTGGTTGGCCAACTGCCCGTGGCTCCTCCCCCTGGCCGGCCCTGCCCCAGCTGGCAGCAGCAGCAGGTGGCCAGGGGTAGGGAGGCCCAGCCATCAGCTGGCAGCCACTAGGGACCCTTCCCATGTACGAATTTCGTGCACTGGGCCTCTAGTAAAAAATAAAATAAAGAGTTACAGGAAAGGGTTATATATTTGATAGCCAAGTATGATAAGAAAATAAAATTTTAAATCTGTTTGTTTGATAAAACTTTACCTTTGTGGCCAATAGAGCAACATGTGGAATTAAAAACAATTTTCTCACTGGTTTCAAATAGAATAATCTATAATAATAAAAACGTAATATGCTAATTGGACCAGACATCCTTCCAAAGCTAGGGCTGTGAGGGAAGTCCGGGTCTTGGGTGCCAGAGGGGTGCTGGCAGCCAGGGGAAGGAAGGCCTACTCTTGCACAAATTTTGTGCATCAGGCCTCTAGTAGTAATAATAAGTGGAACTTGAGTAAACTTGCAGATTTCCTCTTGAAAAAATAAAGAAAATTCTTTGCATTTTGACAATGACTATAATATTTGTACCACTCCACTAATCCTGACTCTATTATTGAGCAGAGGGTTATAGCAAAACTAATTATGCTTACAATCTCTGTGGAAGTTTTACAGATCTATCCTGACCAATTAGTATTTCCCTATGAGATACTTCCATTCCAGAAAACCAAACTGAGCACTATAGTGTGATTTTACTTTGTCTTCCTACTTTGTTCAACTAAAGTCTAAAGAAATTTCCAGTTAAATTCTCAAATACAAGAAGAAATTGTTAAAATGTGGATTCCATTCTGTCATTTGTGCTTCTCTTTGTTGTTCCTCAGAACTTAGCTTTTCCTTATCCCTGGATCACCTGACCCACTGTGAGGTACCCAACTTGGAAATGTCTCAAGTACCTCAGTACTTACTTAGTCCCATAATTGGCTATACTTTATGAAATACATATTTCCCACAGGATCTGCAGCCTCTGTGCTATTATTGAAGTTAAAATTCATAACACAATTAGGCAAAGATTATGAGCCAAAATTACCAAGACTTTTGAAATTGCTATGTAGAAGGATGTCTACCACATCGATCACCTGGTGAATGATATAAGTGGCCAAGCAAATGACCGAAGAGCAGATGCATAATGATGTCTAAAGTCTTTAGTCCCCAAATCCACAATACCATCTCTAATAACAGAAAAGAAGCATGTGGCAATTGAACATTGGAGTCATTATAACTCCATTTTTATTCCATTCCACACTTCATGTAACATACAAATTTACTAAAAAGCTTTAGCATAAAACTGATTATTTTAGCCCTAGCCAGTTTGGTTCAGTGGATAGACCATCAGCCTGTGAACTGAAGGGTCCCTGGTTCGATTCTGGTCAAGGGCACATGCTTGGGTTGTGGGCTCGGTTCCCAGTGTGGGGCATGCAGGAGACAGCTGATCAATGATTTCTCTCTCATCATTGATGTTTTTATTTATTTATTTATTTATTTATTTATTTTTATTTTATTGATTTTTTATAGAGAGGAAGGGAGAAGGATAGAGAGTTAGAAACATCGATGAGAGAGAAACATCGATCAGCTGCCTCCTGCACACCTCCTACTGGGGATTGCCCGCAACCAAGGTACATGCCCTTGACCGGAATCGAACCTGGGACCTTTCAGTCCACAGGCCGGCACTCTATCCACTGAGCCTGACCAGTTAGGACCATCATTGATGTTTTTATCTTTCTCTCTCTCTCTCTGAAATCAATAAAAATACTTATTAAAAACATGATTATTTTAAATGAAAACAAAAAAAATGTAATCAAAGTGGCCATAAGACAGGCAATGTCCTTAATATCAATGGGGAAATATATAGTATGGGCAATCTGTTAGGCATCCCATTCACCTACTTCTAACCTTCTGTTGAAAGGGATACTATGTCTGATATAAAAGTGAACACTGACTCACATACTTGGAACCCCAAATAAATCAGATCTTACCTAACACAGAAGATGCAATTGCTTTTAAATGGGTTGAAAATATGCATCTCCTCCTTCATTCCCATCTCGTTTGGATTTCATGGAAGGCTGAATTGGTAGAGCTATTTCTAGAAAGCACAAACTAAGGCCAAGATTGTCGGTGTTGCATATTGAAAGAGGTCCAGGATAGTTTCTGGGTAGCACTGGTTTTCACCTGTCATTGGGCCACCTTGCTTTTGATTAGCACTTTGTACTTCATCAATAATTTTTGTAACTGTTTGAGCATTAAACAATGCTAGAGGTAGATATATAAAAGACAAAGTCTACAAATTACGTATGAAGAAGACTAGGCTGGAAGATTTCATGTGACCCATCTTGATGTCAAGTGGCAAACCTAGACTAGGAGACCAAGTGCTGTAACTAGGTCAGAAGACCACAGTGGTCATTATTTCACTCTTTTCCCAAACACTTGGGAGCATCTTAAAATGTGACACTGAACCATTACCTAACTGAGATAGCAACCTGAATGTGTTACTTGTCTTTTTTACAAAATTGGATAGCACAATGTATATGCCCTTGGGTGGCACCTTGGAGAGTATAATGTGATGTCTTATTAAAAAAAATTGCCAAAAGCTCCTAAATTGTTTTGTTTTTAATATAATTAATATATCTGTCTCATTTTCAGCATTTTTTTACTGCCCTAAAATTGTCAATATGTTCTGTTCTTATGCTGTCATCAATCACTTTATCTGCATAGTTTTTTTTTTTTTTTTTTTTTTAATATATTTTATTGATTTATTACGGTGAGGAAGAGAGAGGGATAGAAAGTTAGAAACATCGATGAGAGAGAAACATCGACCAGCCGCCTCCTGCACACCCCCTACTGGGGATGTGCCCGCAACCAAGGTACATGCCCTTGACCGGAATCGAACCCGGGACCCTTCAGTCCACAGGCCGACGCTCTATCCACTGAGCCAAACCGGTCTCGGCTCCATAGTTTTTTTAATCCCCATATCTTATAACAAACATATCAAAATCTTGTTGACATTTAAAAAAATATCTGATGAAAACATTAAAACAAGATGTTAATTTTTTTTTTTTTTTTGCATTAAAGACATATAGTAAGCTTTCTATCTTTGGATGTTTGCTTATTTCCATATTCACAGTGGGTCTCAGCTCATAGGTGGTGGCTAGTTAAGGTTATACCACAGTTTAATTCAGTGTTTACACAACAGGCAACTTTGTTTTTCTTTCAATTTTATGCTTACACAATATTCTCTTAAGTCATGGAAGGCTGAGTTCCTGGCCAACCACAAAATGTCCAATATCCTCACCTCTTCACAGTTGTTGCTGGTAGCAGCAGCCACTGCTAATGGTCTTGATGTGGACAGGCAGGCACATTACTCAGGCTTACCTGCCATGCTACCTAAATCTGCCTTCATGGGGAAGTGCATGCAGAAGTCAACAGGCTACTCCCTTAACACAACACTCCCTAAGCCTGAGGTTCCACCATTAATGATTACTTTCTGTGGGTCATACAACATCAATAGGGTTGCTCTCTACATTTCCTAGAGGTTTTTTTTTTTTTTAATTTTAAACTCAGAATAGTAACAAAAGAAAGCCTGCAAGGTTTTGCTTATGTAGCATAAAATTAAACATTTATAAAGAGATTACTACAATAGTTCAAAAAGAACAATTATTCTCCAAAGCAAAACATTAGCCTTTAATATCTATGTGCTCTCACATCACACAAAAATGTCTTTGTAAGACCAATTTAACTATAAATATGGCTGATAATTATCTTTGCAAATTAATAATTTTAACCCTGATGCACCGGAATGATACAAATGCTTCAAAGTCACCATTTTTATATTCTGCATTGTGCAAATATTCAATAGTAATTCAAAAGATTGACCCAAATTGCACCCACATCAAGCAAATAAACCCAATGCAGTTCACTTATTTTCATTACTATTTTTTGTTTGTTATTGTTGCCAAACTAGAAACTAGAGTCTTTATTTTTTAGTATTAGAACTTGCTGTTCAGTAAAATAGTAGATAGAAACATCTAATAATGAAGAATAACTAAGGTCTGTGGAATCTCAAATTATAAAGTTATGGCTCTGATGCATAGGTTGTAAAATGCTGCACATAAGCCAAAAATGTCAGTTGAAATGACTTGTTTTCGAGGAAGCTGCTCGCATTTAACAAGATACATGGAAAACTCAGAGCAAATGCAGTACAAAAACTTAAAATACAATAAAACAAACTGAAATATACAGCTTCAGCTGCTCTGTAAATGTAAAAACAGTTGTGTTTTTTATTATTTTGACTAGAGGTAGGGTAGGAAGTTAAGATATATTGAGTATCTAAATTAACTTTTATTCCTTTGGGCATTTCCAAAATATATGACTAACCTGCAAATGGATTTGATTTTTGGTTATATTCTTTAACAAAGTAGGAAAGAAAAATAGATTTTTAAACTTGAACTTATAATAGCAATCTAACTTGCTAGAAACACTGTGGGTTTATAATCACTATTTAATTGGGCCATGCCTGTCTAAAGCAATGTTTAAGTAGAATGCTCAAATGCATGACCAAATCACTCTTATTCGTTGTTAAAATTAAGGCCAGGGACATGGTGTCATATTTTCACAGCCTTTTTGGAGGCACACAAGATGCAGATTCCTTCAAGAAAGGAGGAGTTATAAAGGAGCACAGGAAATAGAATAAAAAGAAGCAAATTGCTTCCTTAATTGCAGATCGCATGTAGTAGATTACTACCAGTTTCTGAAGACTCAAGTTTTGAGGCTCCTTTGGGATAACAAACACAATACTATGCCTGACCACTTAAAATGTCATTGCTGCTGCAAGAGCTTACACTTGTCCTCAGCAAGTTTTTATGGGTTACGTAACAAAGATAACTCCTGTTCTAATGATCATCCACGTGCTTCTTTTTTTTCTAAAGACATTTAAAATTGATTTTTAGAGAGAGTGGAAGGAAGAGGGAGAAAGAGAGAGAGAAACATCTATATGCAAGCAATACATCTACTAGGCTGCCTCCGGTATGCCTCCTACTAGGATGGAACCCGCAATGCAGGCCAGTGCCCTGACTGGGAATCGACCTGCAACCCTTTGGTGTAGTAGATGATGCCCAAACAACTAAGCCATACTGGCCAGGGCCATCTACATGCTTTTAAAACAATAGGCCTTCCCAGGCTGCTGCTAATTGACGTACTACAACTTTCGAACCTTTAGTGAGCCTCAATTTTTTGTTTTCAATAAAGTGCTTTAGTCAGGAAACAAAGGTATGAATCATTATAAATAATACACTTTCGTATTAGCTGACACAGTAATTCCTCCAACATTCACAATTTTTTAAATTGCCTTGAAAAGACTTGCCATTGTAAAATTATTGAAGACAGGGTTTAAAAAAATTCTGGTGAGTAAATGCATTTAAGAACTTTGAACACTCGATACTGCCTACTTTCTAGTGTCAAAGATAAAAGTAGATTAATAGTTTAATTAAACATGTTAGAGTTTCTGGGCATTGTAGCTATTACACCTTTGACCTCATGCAGGACTGCCAGAGATGTAGGGAGGGTGAGTACTGAGATTCCATATTTATGATGAACAGCAGACTTGAAAGCATACCAAGCTAGACTGAACTTGTAATTAACCAAAAGGTGCAGTAAATTATGAAATCAATAAAATTTCCTGGGTGCCATAGTTTTCAGAACTAGTTAGTGCATTTCTAATTTATTGGCACAAACTTCACAGACTCACAAGGAAGATAAATAAAAATGCCCAGATGTAAAAATAAATATGTATGCTTGACAAATCTGAAATACACTGTTTACAGCTAATGAGGAGGCAACTGTGCATTTTGCTGCATGCTTTATATCTACAGCGGGGCAGAACATTAAAACCAATATAACGGATAACCTTGGTGCCAACAGCATAAGTCTACATTTCCCATTATTCCCCAGAGATGAAATTAATTAATGCTTGTCAAAATCAAATCGATCCCCTGCTGTAAAACTAAAAGTAATGGAGAGGCCATGAATGGCTTGGCTCTCCTCCAAAAATATCTCTAATCTATTTGGGAGAAAAATGCTGCATATATCTCTATATGCAGTATATATACATCCTTAATCCCACACTCCTCACAAACAAATACATTATTTTTGTTGGCTTTATCTTTGTTACACAAACATTTCTGAAATGCTATGTCAGGATCCAGAAAATTAAAATACATATATTAAGAGTTCATAGCTTAGTGAGGAGCAGATAGAGGGGACATTTCAACTCAAAGTGTCAATGATGATGATGGGAAAATATACAATGAATTATGGGGACACAAAGAGGTATACCTATCTGAACGTGGCAGGGAGGTCAAGAGGTGGAATGGATAAGAGGCAGCTGAAGGTAATGATTCCTATATTACTGCTGACCAGCCTATTTCTCTGAGAAATGCTTTCCAGAGTGATTCAGAGACCTTTTCACCCAATGCTGCCCCTCTCAGATTGCTTCCCCTTGCTCCTCCCTCCTGGTGAGCTCACAGGCATCTTGCAGGTTTCACCTCCAGGAACACTTCCATTGAGGACTTTTATGACTCATTTCTAATTTAAATTTAGTTCTAAATCCTGTCCCTTTAATTCTCTTTTATAGCAACCTGTTCTCCTTATTGGTTTTAGCATATTATGTACTTATGAACATTATTATTTAGTTTGATGATTATTTATCAAAGTGTAGTCTATGGACCAGCCACCTCACCATCACCTGACAACTTGTTAGAAATGCAGACCCTCCACCCCACATCAGACTTTACTGAGTCAGAATCTGTAGTTTAATAAGATCTATGGGTGATTCATAGGCATATCTATACTAATAAAAGGGTAATATGCTAATTAGACCAGACGTCTTCTGGATGTCCTTCTGGATAAAGCCATGGTGGTGGGGGCTGAGGCAGAGGTGGTTAGGTGCTATCAGGCCAGCAGGGGAGGGCAGTTAGGGGTGATCAGGCTTGCAGGGGAGGGCAGTTAGGGGCTATCGGGCCAGCAGGAGAGGGCAGTTAGGGGCAATCAGGCTGGCAGGGGAGCAGTGGGGTGATCAGGCTGGCAGTGGAGCAGTAAGGGGGCGATCAGGCTGGCAGGCAGAGGTGGTTAGGGGCAATCAGGCAGGCAGGCAGGTAAGCAGTTAGGAGCCAGTGGTCCCAGATTGCGAGAGGGATGTCCAACTGTCAGTTTAGCAGGAATTATGCCTAAATCGGCAGTTGGACATCTCCCGATTGCAGAGGGTGCAGGCTGGGCTGAGGGACAACCCCCGCCCCCCGCACAAATTTCATGCACCAGGCCTCTAGTTGAAGTTTAAGAAGAAAAAAAAAAGATTTTAAATACTTTGCATTTCAATATAGAAGTAGCCACAAGTCACATGTGGCAACTCAAATTAAAATTATTTTGTAATTAAAAATAAAATCTCACTAGCCATATTTCACACACATAATAGCTACATATAGCTAGTGGTTAATACATTGGACAATGCAGCTAGAGACATTTACATCATAGCACAGAATTCTATTGGATGTGGTGGACTACAAGCTCCTTGAGGGACATTTTTTCCTTATTACTGAGCACCCAGCATCTACAGTGTCTATAACTTTAAGATATTTTCATCCATTATATTTAAGAAAAACTTAAATATAATGAATGAATGGTTTGATTCCCCAGAAGAAAGTTAGGGTGATGCTGTTAGTATAAAAATTAATTCCAGGTTACAAAACAAAAGAAAAAAAAACTTTTTTTTCTTAAATATAATGAATGAAAATGTTATAGTACTTTAAACAATATCTAGCTCACAGAAGGTGCAAAATAAATTCTATTTCCATTCCCTATTACCTGTGGTCTTCAAACTCTCTCTGAGAGATGAACCATAAACAACTAATAAGCAGGCTATATTATAAACAAATAAGTTTTTAAAAAAATATCCTTGGGTTTGCTCTTCCAAAGATTGGGACTTGGTGGAACTGAGTTGTTATACTTTTAACACTTGAACTAATTTTAGACTTGATTGTCTGGACAGTGAAATTCCATTCATTCCCCAGGAGCTGGCTGCATTTTCCTTTCCTGATGGATATCTAACAAAATTAATTTGGACTTTTTTAAAGTAAAGTATTAGAACTTTCACAAGCAAGTGCCAGAAAATGCAACTCAGGCTGCCTTAAGAAAATAAAATATATTGGCTTCTATATCTGAGAAGGCTGGTGTGTGTGTTAGAATCAGATGTCAGCAGGACTGATCTTTCCCCACATTTCAGTAATAAATTTTATACAATAGGTTTATTTTGGAGTCCCAACTGGTAGAAAGATGGCAGCCAAGATTTCCAGACTGCTCTTGCTCTAAGTCACACCCAGCAGGAGAGGACGGATAGCTTCTGAGTCAACAGCCTCAGTTAACGTGAGAATGCACTGCATTGGCTTTGACTGGGAACTTACCATCTCTGACCTATTACAATGGCCAGGAGAATAGATTGTGCAGATTTCCAGACCTGAGTCACATGTCCATCCCCACCCTCACCTCTTCTGAAGAACATGGAAAAAGTGTGAGACGGTATGATTACCCCGAAGAACGTCAGGATGGTGCTATCAGTATAAAAATGGATTCTGGGTAAAACAACAGATGTCTACTACATGCCACCTCTTTTAAAATGAATGAATGGATAAATGAGAGAATAAACAAATGTATGTGTGTGTTTAAAACAGAACATATTTTGAAATTGAATTCTAATGTTTACTGATTACTATTTAGAGCCATGCAAGTGCTTGACATGGAAAATTAAGAATTTCTAACCTGGGCCCAAAGCCAATTATAATTATAAATATTAACAGGCTTTAAATATCTCTTCCTTCATCAGTACACAGACCATTCATAAGTCTAAATCTAATCCAGACTCAAAGGAGACTGTGTTTTATGTTGCCAACCCAAGTTTTACTATTTCCTTTCGATTTAAGCAGCTTAGTGAGCCCCACTGCTTCTCAGTGTCTTATTTGTGTTTGCTATAGTGGGTCAGATGCTCAGGTTACTAACAGGTCTTTCCAACCCTGAACAAATAATTTCTTTATCAAATATTGTTGTGTTGCCTCTCTGGCAATATTTTCATTTGACAAGGCACAATGGGACAAAATGAAATAATTCAGTCCAATAATTCAATGTAAAACTACAAGCCAAGACTTTGGCAATGGCTGTAAATTTTCAATCTAATTTTGAAACAAAGAGTTCACAGGCTCAACCTCATTTGTTAATAGTGCTCACAGATTGTAGATCTAGACATTTTACATGATGGAGGGGCCCTGACCCATTGTGTGTTTTGCTCAAATAAACGTCCCCTGATATTGTTGATAAAGACTTACTAGATGCAATTTGGTAGGCCAGTAATATTTGTTCACAGTCACAAGATCCAAGACTTGGAAGAACTCTAGATATGACCTAGTTGGAATTTTCAAATTTGTACCACTGAGTCCCAAAAGGCTCCATAGACCCTGTTAGAGACCTCCGCTCAGTAAGAGAGAGCCACACAGGCAGTGATTTGTTCCCTCACCCTCCCATCTACTGTAGCATTTGGTGGTCCATGTATGTTAATTCTGGAGTTTGATCTAATGTTTTTATTTATTGAATAGGGATTTTGTCTGTTTTAAATGTATAGAAAGAAATAGAGCCATTTGAAGAAATTCATTAAAAATAATGGGGCAGATCTCCCATAAAATGCAATGACCTCCAAAATCTGTAACCAACTGAAAAACAAATGAGGTGCAGGAAGGTTTGAATATATATGTACTTATATAAAAAACAAATAAAAATAAACAAAACAAAAAACTGTGCAATGAACAATTCTAGAAAAATATGCAATAAAGTGGTAGCAGTTGTCTGTGGGGTGGGGACCTAAAGGGACAGATCAGAGAATAATGTAATGTTTGTTTATTTATTTATTTATTTATTTATTTATTTAGACTGCTTTTTAAAATATGTGTTATTGTGGGGTTTTTTGTTTGCTTGTTTTATAGAGAGAGCTATAGAGAGAAACATCAATGGGAGAGAGAAATGCTATTCAGTTGCTTCTCACACTCACTGCTACCAGGGATCAAGCCTGCAATCTGTGCAAGTGCCCTGACAAGGAATCAAACCTGCAACCTTTTGGTGCACAAGACAATGTTCAACCAACTGCCACGTAGTGGCCAGGCTATGTTTTTGACTGTTGTTTTTTTTAAGTTTTTATAGAGATATTGACAGCAATAATTTGGAGATTTAATTTTATAATATCTTTGGAATTTATACAAATCAAAGCTAAAACATAGGAATTTAACTAACAAGTATTATGTTCATGGGTGTTTAAGAGTCATTAGAATGAAAATAAGTTAAGCAAATAGCACTGTGAGTCTCAAAAAAAAAAAAGAAATTTATAAACATGAGTCTAGCCTAACTTCCAGCCCCATGCAAAAACTTTCTCTGTGACATCTATGTCAACCTATGCTTCAACAACACTGCCTCCCCTGTTAGGAAGCTCATCATTGCTTAAGGCACACCTATTGCATTTGGAGACAGTCAATTTTTTTCAGAATTTCTTCATCATTATCTTTTTTCCTTTGAGGAATTTAATATTTATTTTGATTCATATACTTCTCTAGTATTTATATACTTTGTTTATAATTATATTTCTGTTTTTCTTAAAACATTTCTCCAAAATGTTTTAAAACCACTGATTTAGTTTAGTCATCTTATTTAGTCTACGAGGGCATAGCCTCGAAGGCAGAGGGAGGTTCCATGAGGCCTGGGGTAGTTTCATGGCAGAGTTTCTGACTCATGGAAACACAGGCACTGCCATGGTTTCCTCTTGGGGATGTGGAGAGAGTAAAAACCGGGGGTCTCTTTTTTAGGAGTCTTTCAAGAAAAAGTATACCTACCCAAGAAAGGCTACTGACTGCATCTGGGCATGATTCCAGGACAAACAGAAAGCAGACACTCAAAAGCTATGCTCAGTCAGAAGTATCCTTGGTTTAGCTGTTCTCCTGTCTTTCTTAATGCTCCATGACACTTCTGAGCAGAACTGTTCAGAACCACTGAATTTGCTTTTTGTGTTTCTAATTAGTAGGGTAGAATTGTGCTATTTCTTTATTGGTACCAGGACACATGGCAGTCTGACATTTCAGGGAACAGTGTCATGCTGGTCAGAATTATTTTTGCATTAGTGCCTGCAAGTCCATAGGAATTCCAAATTCTATGACAGATGAGTGACTATCTCACACTATTTATAATCTCTCATTTTTGGATTCTCCTATTTTAATTTTTGCAACCTAGACCCTTGTCCCTGCTTTCTCTGCAAGGAAACACTTACCAGTCAGAGAAAGAAACATTTCTCTACTGAGGAAAAGCCCAGGGGTCAGGGACACCCCAATGCTCATTAACTGGGTGACTTCAAGTAATTTGCCTCAGTTTCTTATTCTCAAATGAGGATAATAAATGTACTGGCTTCCAGGTTGTTGATGGGTTAAATTTGATAATGCACACAAAGCATATAGAACAATGCCTATTACATAGAGACTACTCAATACATGGATAAAAAGGAACAAATAAAGTCAGTTGCTGGCAACATTTTTTGTCTCCAGTCTTCATCCAGCCCACCCTCCCACTTGTTGTCTATGTTCCTCTTTCTAAATTCTACCCCCTAATTATTTTCTTAAGAAGGTGAATTAGAGAATCACCATATTGCTAACCCCAACTTGGATTTAGGGTATAGCCTTGACTTTGGCACATAACATTTAATTGTCCTCACAGTCTTGGCTTTACTCTAGTTGGGCAAGTTCTCTAATGACACTTCCCTTCTCCATCCCCTAATGGCCAGCTTAAGGTGCTCTTCCAGGAATAAAAATAGTATATTAGTCACCTGGGTTTTCATTATTCTCTTACTCACTTTCCCATCAATATTTTATCCATTCTTTCTTCATTCAATTCATTCTTGGTATTTGCCATTAATATTGCATTACACATTTCATAGATGTAAACTCAAACTATTGGAGTTAAATCAACTCATAAAAGATTTTCAAATTTTCCCTTGGATTAATAAACTGTCCCTTCTCAGAATATCAGGGAGTGGGGTGGTGATGTTGATGGTGTACTTCTGGCTATGTGAAATTGTGACATTACTGACCATTCCAAGACTAGAAAAGTCCCTGGGTATATAAATCAGCTTAGTTTAAGCCCAGTGAAAATTTCTTAGTGTCAGAAATGAAACCTTATAAATCCCATAATGTAGGGCTATACAAAAATTACAGCCTACTCTTTGCATGTGCAAAATAGTATCTACTAAAGGTGAAATAAGCAACCTTCTATTATCCTACAAAATTTTAATTAAACAGGCAATATTGAGCAGTAATTGTACATGAGTAATTTGACCTCATTTCCACCCATGTACAATGTGTTTTCCTTTATCCAAAGGTCCCAGTTATAGCAAACTCATTAGATATGGGATAACAACGAGCAACACAGTTGGACCTTACTTTTCTCATCTGTTAAAAGAAAGAGTTGACTTATATACCATTTTAGGTTCCTTCTACTTCTAAATTGCTATGGTTTCTCAAAAGTTGTTTTATGTTCTTAAGCTTTTAGTTTTATAAGGCTAGATATTTGTCATTTCTAGGTCATGCTCTACTCAAATATACCTTCTTTAAAAAAAAGATAAAAATGAAAGTTATTTACAAAAAATGCTAGCTAATCTATGCAGAAGGAAAGATTGAATTAGAGAATCACCATATTGCTGACCCCATGTAGTGATTCAGACAAGGCTCATCAATGATTAATACAAGGTTTAGATTTGGGTAAACAAGGGGTACAATGATTCCAAAGTATCAATCTACAGATTACTCACTAATTGAAAAGAGAAAAATACATAATTTTTGTAATGAGGTCAAATTACAATATGACAGTCAAGTGATCAGACATAGCTCCACTAACAATATTATGAAGCTCCTAATGTGGATGGAAAACACATAATTACCTATAAATTTCTCTAGCCAAAAATGCTTTATCTGAACCCAATCAAGACCCAAGATATTTACTTACAAGAAATAGAGGATATGGAGGAGCATAATACACAGTTCCTTAAAAAAATCAATCAGAAAACTCCAGGATATTACTGGACTTTACAAAAGCAAGAGGGTACTGTTCTACAGTAAAAGAAACTAAAGACACAAAAATAAGTGTAGTGCTTATACCTTTATTGGATGATGGTTCCAAGAACAACAATATAAAGCCACAAAAGTTTTGAGGCTTCATTGAAGAAACTCAAATATGACTGAATATTAGATGATATAGTATTTTTGTCCATTTCCAGGACGTATAATTTTATTATGGCTGTGTAGCACAATATTATTATTCTTTGGAGATGTATGCTGACATTTTTTTGGTGAATTGTAATGATTTCTCCAACTTGCTTTAATCTAATAGATAAATGATAGATGATATAATATGTTGGGGTGCCCCCAAAAATGTATACACACTTTAACTGCTGATAGCTGCAGATTATATTATATTTTGAAAATGAAATATATTTTAATAAACACTGCCTTCAAAGAGTGTGTGCAATTTTGGGGGTCACCTTGTGTGTGTGTATATGGGTGCATAGATGGATGGATAGATGGAGAGAGAAAGAAAGCAAATAAAGAACACTTAATTGTTGAATCCAGATGGAAGGCATGCATGTTCATCACACTATTCTTTCAACTTTTCTGAAGGCTTGAAAATTTTCATACTAAATAAATTGGGGGCAAAGTACCTTTTTCCATGAGAAAGGATACAAATGTTAGGGTGAGTGGGTCTCTTTAACAATGTAAAAGGTCTTCCCCTGCCATGCCTTTGTCACTCTGCATTGCAGGGGTGCTTGTCCTCCATTTGATTGTGACCTCCTTGAGGCCCAGGGCCAGGTCTGGTATAATCATATCTCTAGGGTTTTGCCCCAGTGCCTTGCACATAGCTAACAGATAGCAAATATTTGTTGAATTTCATTGAAGTTTATGTACTGACTGAGTAATCACATATACTGATTTAAAAAAAAAAATAACAAACTTATTTTTTACACATAGTGATGAAACCTAAGAATACAAAACTCAATGTTCAGAATAAACCTGGAAACCAGTAATAAATAGTTAGAAAAATATTATATAAACTAGTGGCCCAGTGCATGAAATTTGTGCACATTAAAAGGGGATTAATTAGAGGAAATATTTTAATATTGCTATTTGCCCTTTATCTATAATAGAAGTGTCAGAGATGAAAGAAAATTAGAAAAATGTATATGAAAATCTTCCTCCTGTCAGAGTCTGGGGCACACCACGGGACCCAGAGTCAAGTCCCCACTCACCCACGTGCACCTCAAAATTGCGCGAGACCCAGACCCGGCCGGCCCCTACTCCCCCATTGGGCTTGATCCAGACCCGGCCGGTCCCACCCTTGTCAAGCCCCGCCGGGATGGGGGGCATGCCTTGAGGTCTCCCCTCAAGCCCCACTGGGTGGGGGACATGGCCTGAGATCCCCCATCAAGCCCTACTGGGCGGGGGCACGTGGCCTGAGGTCCCCTGGTCCGGGGGTGAGGGGAGCAGCCTGAGGTCTCCTGTCTAGCCCTGCTGGGCAGGGGGCACAGCCTGAGGTCCCCTGTCCAGCCCTGCCAGGTGTGGAGGGGTGTAGCCTCAGTCCCCCAGACCGGCGCTGGGAGTGGGGTGCTGCCTCAGGTCCCCTGGCCTGGTGCCGGGGTGGGGGGGCATGGCCTGAGGTCCCCTGTCAAGCCCAGCTGGGTGGGAGGTGTGGCCTGAGGTCCCCCAGCCTGGCACCAGGGTGGGGGGCATGGCCTGAGGTCCCCCGGCCTGGCACCAGGGTGGGGGGTGCGGCCTGAGGTCCCCTGTCAAGCCCCATGGGCGTGGAGGGGGGCGCAGCCTCAGGTCCCTACTGATTGCTCGTTAAGGCTCATTACGGGAACTCAGCCTCCTGCTGTGGGTGCAGCCATCTTGTGTTACAGAAACCCAACCTCTGTTGTGGGTGCAGCCATTTTTTGTTACTTAAACCCCTGCCTCCACTGTTGGTGCTGCCATCTTTGTGACAGGGTGATGGTCAATTTGCATATCCCCTCTTTATTATATAGGATCTTTACTAGAGTCAAATCATTTCTTTAATATCTGGCATCAGAGTTCTTCCATGGGGAGGAAATGAGACTTTGTTAGAGAGGTATTCTGATGAACAATTACGTGTCAAAAGAAAAGACACTACAACAGGCTGTGGAAGACTAAAGCAAAGATAAAGAAGGGTTGAATCCCACTGAATTAGAGGTAGAAGGGATTAATTGATTATTTATTTAGTCCTTTCCTCCTCCTCTCTGTAGTTGCCAGAAGAACAGGAGATTCTTTTATTCTTTAATAAGAGGTGTCTAACCCTCCATTTCAAATTGTTCCTCCTTTGGGATATAACCTGCTCTCTGTGTTGTCAAATGTTCAATCCAGTAATGCAATGAGATATGAACCAATTTAATGAGGTCTTAAGAAATCAGATGAAGGCAGATAAAAACCTCGGCTTAAATGTAATTTAAATACCTTGTTAATTGCAAGGCTCTTCATTTACTTTTCCATTTATCTTTACACTCTTTAGTTTTAACTACCACTCTTTTATTATTTTTCTTTACAGCATGAAATGTCAAGCATATTTCAAAAAGAAACAAAATAAGAATAAAGACCTGGGTGGCCAGTTAACTGAGGAGGGAAAGCTTCACTGATGGCATGGCTTACAAAAGGGTCACCACAGGCGAATCTCATTGTAGACCTTGTTTCATCAGAATGCCCAGCAGTGAGGATGCTTAGGGAAAGGATCTCCTATGCATAAACAAGAACGGCGCATGTTTTATTCGTAATCATAGAAATCTCTTATCACAATAATCATAGCCACCATCTTCTTCCTAGAATTTGAACTCTGGGGGATGGGGAAGCCAACCAGAAATCAGAGGGTTGCTTAGTATGCAGGAAAGCAGGACAAGGGAATAGTATGCTTTAAGCTAGAAGTATGCTTTGAAAGGGTATCTCTAACCCATGGCTCTTTTCTTTCTCTAGAGACTGAAGAATACTTTTTGCTAGATGAAGGTAAGGTGGGAAAAACATTGCCAAATTCTTTCCCACTGTTGACCCCTGCAGATTAGAGTGCAACCCAACAGATTTTGCTTTTCATTGTGGCAATCATATTGCAGCCCTACATCTCCAGGTTTCCTTGCAAATTACCAAGGTTACTCACTCAAATTTGCACAGACAGTTCTGTGGCTTATCCGACAGTGTATAACAATTTTACATGGGAGTAGTTTAATTACAAGAGTTAAATTATGTCTCATTAGAAAGTTTCTTGTCCATCAGGGCACCGACTATAACATACTATTACCCATACTTTTAATTTTGAGGCTCTCAAAGCCAATTAAAGTAGGTGGAGAAATAATCCTTTTAGAAGAAGCCTCACAACTGGCAGACAAAGTCTTATAAACTCTTGATGAAGCTTGAGTGGATTGAACATTAGCTCAAATGCTCACCAATCTTTTAGAAGTAAAACAGACAGCACTGGGACAGCAAATGCAATTATCTCCCATTGTAATTCCCTTAAAGCTTTTGAGTGATGTTAAAGAGAAAGTTTCTGTTTGTGTAAACCTTTAACATCTGTCTAGCACTGGCTAATACCTGTTTTCATTATTCAATTCGACTCTATAATGTCATATTCACATAAATCATACAATCATCTTTGAACACATCACACTTGGAAACATAGCCTATGGTAGATTGAATTACTGCCTCTAATCCTGCATCCCTTCTGTGTATTCAGTCCTTCCCACTAAAGACAGAGTATACTGCCCACATCCTGACTTTAGGTTTGGCCATTGTGATTTGCTATGACCGTTGGGATTATAGCAGAAGAGATGCAAGCAGAGGCAGGAGATGTGTACTTGAACATATGACTGGTACTTCTGCCATCGCCATAGAAGAGCTTCTCTTGGTTAGCTATTGTTCCTCAGCCTGAGCTGCCAGAATAGGCACATGAGGAACAGTCCTGAGCACAATCACAGAGAGGCGTCAAGCCTTACATCATTGTCTCCTTAATTAAACGAGAGATTAACATGGATGAAGATCATAGCCTTCAGGCTTTATTCACCGCTGGACACACTGGTGAAGGCAGAGCCATTGAGGGAAGACTGGCCTGGATCAGCCAACCTCAGGCAATCCTTAGATGCAGGAGAATAAGTGACTGTGGTGTTAAGTCTGATGTTTATGGGGATGTTATACAACAATAGCGGTCATACAGTGACTAAACTCAAAGTAATTACCCCAATTTTGAGATTCCAGCTCTGTATTACAAGAGAAATACTTTTATTCTGTTTAAACCAGGTCCCATTAAGGAGAGAGTACCCATTTTGCTCACCCTGTAGCCTGCACTTGCTCTTGTTGTCTAACTCTCTCCGTTGTTCAAGTCTTACCTGAAGGTTTGATTCCTCTTCTGCTCTCCCCCTTTATTCCCCTCAACAAAGTGAGGCTTGTCTGAATATTCCCAGAACTCTGGGCCATATTTCTTGGAAAGGCACACTGTTTAATCTAGGTGCTCACACAAACTGAGGGTGATTTCTTTAATTTAGTCCCAGGGTTTACTGCTGATCTAAATTACCAAACTGCCACACTCATGATTTATGATGCAGAAAGATTGACCAACTGATTTATATCCTGTTCCTCACCTCAGCCTGTGAGTTATATCTTATGGGGACACAGCTGAGCTTTCCAGAGACAAGGGCACCTGTGGAGCCATCATCACACACACCACTGTGATTAAACTTCAGCTCACATGGAAGCCACATGCACTGACTGCTATTGCTCTCTTTCTGTTCTAGCAGTTGGCATGTTGACGAGTGATAGATAGCCTCGCTGGGAAGAAAAAGGCTCATTTGTATTAGCACTTAGAGTGGAGAAAATGCTACTTGTTCTGTTCTTTTATATTAAGTGTATTTTGGACCAGATAACCTTTGTTTAGCCGAGTCTGAAAGTGGGAGCCATTAGACTGAACAAAGACCATTTTTGTGCATTGGTTGGTTTATAACACTGCAAAGGGTATTTGTGAGTCTGTCTGTTTAACTTTTGTATTAGCGGCCGACATTTAACATTAGTGATTCCATGTAAAAACCATATTCTGTCTGTTCTTGAAGAATAGAAAGGTCTGGCAATGCGCAGTCCCCATTCATCCATTCCCCCATTCTCATCCAGCACACACTGTCTCCCAGAGAAGCAGCAGCCCTTGAAGGAAGAGGGGACATGAGCTGAGTTTGGCTTTCTTTTTGGAAGTTAGATGAGTGATTTGTCTTATACGCAGTTTACTTCTTCCTTTACTTATTTTGTCTAACTTCTTTAAGTATCTATGCTTATTAGCTTTATATTAAAGGGAAACAATAGTAAATATACCTTTTTTTTATTAGGTAAACATTTGAAGACCTCAACAATAATGAGATGTACAGTAGGTAAAAGACAAAAGAGAAGAAAGGAACAAGAGACTAGAGCAGGATTGAAGTTTTTACTACTCTTGTATTCTTTCAAATAGTACCATAGTTACTAAGTTCCTACATGTGCTAGACACCATGCTGAGCACCAATAATAAAAAGGGAAATGAGACTGAATCACAGCCCTTCTGAAACTCAGCACCTAGTATGGTGGTTCTCATGCTTTACTAAGGCTGGCTTCAAATGAATTCAGGAGCTAAATATCCATATTCTTAGCTCCATTCCCAGAAATACTGATGTATCTGGGTGGATATAGATTTCTGGGTGGAATTCATGAATACAAATTTTAATAATGGTACTATTAACACATGGGCAGAGATCACACTCTGAAAAATAACACCCAATTCAGTGCAGTGTGACTGTGCTTTGAAATGGGGTAAACCAGGAAATCAGATGAATCCTTGGGTGTTCAAGACTAGTCTAGTGGCTAGAAGTAGAGAGACATTTAAACTCAGTGTGGGTTCAGAACAGGAAGTTTGTTGGATGGAAAGGAATAGTGAGTAGGAAACAGTAAGGTGTTATTGAACATATAAAAGAAGTTTGAAAAGATAAGAGTATAAAGTTAAACAAGGGTCAAATCACTAAGGATCAGATAACTCAACTATATTCATAACAATAGATAAAATCCTCATGAGCTCTATATAGACCACACTAAGAATGTGGCATGCATTCTTTCATTTCTACCACATGGCTACAATGCAGGTGCTATCACTCTCCTACTTTCACAGAGGGGGAAACTGCAGTTTAAATGTTTTAAATGCCATCCAGTTAACTCAATGATGTGGAAGGCAGTCTTGTGCATTGCTGGATGTTTCCCAGTAACCCTGGCCTCTACTCACTAGATGCCAGTAGTGGCCCTATTCTCCCCCTGCCAAACCTGACAGATTTTATGCCCTCTGGGGCATAAAAATAACTTGTAGTGAGAACCACTGGTTTAAATCATGACAAGTAAATTCTCAGAAGTAGTAAGTGGCTAGGCAGAATTGTTATTCTATAAATTGCCTACCTCAAACTCTGAAAGATTTGCCAAGAAGATTAGGACAACACAAAGATGATCAGATTAAAATTATGTTTTGAAAAAGATATAATTACTTTGCAAAAGTTTCAGTATAAACTAAAGATAAAACCATCTTAATGTTTTTAATAAAAAGAATAGAACCAACTAAACATAGTATTCATGAGCCTGAATGGTTTGAGCTGCTAATGGAAGTCTGGAGTTAGGGTAAAAAGTCACAGTCCATGCCCATGATTCCTGCAATTTTACCCCATGATGCCTTGAAGTAAATGCGACATTGCACACATTTTAGCATCTATTTTCCCAGCAGGAAGTGAAAATAAAGAGGCTCAATCAGTAGGTTAAAATAAGATCTGATGCAGGGAAGGGAGAAAAGCTTTCAGATCATAAGAAATATCATCTCGAGAAAATTAAAAGCCTGAGATACGGCATGTAATTACTGACACCAAATTCCTGCTATTGCACTTTTGAAGGACTTTTAGAGACCTTTTCTATTTTCTACATAAATCTGCAAAACTACATTGCCTTCTCAGGTGTCATTGTGCTTCAGTGGGACAATTTGTGTGCATGGATATCATCAAATTTTCTCAACTGAGGATCTATTGGAGAAAAATTAGTTGCTTAAATTAATGACCTGTCAAATGAAAACAGTTTGATGCTTACTTTTTCAAGCTTTTATTTTTCATCTATTCCTTCCAAGTAAATTAAAGAACAGATTTGTACCACATAAATGCTATGGTTTGAAATAAACCAATCAATAAGCATATCACACTGATACCTTTCTTTCTTGCTTTCTCTTCTTCTCTTTCTCCCTGTCTTAATTGCCTGCCTTTTCCCCATTCTTCATTCCTTCTTTTCTTCCCTTTCCTCTCATATTCTCTTTTCTTCAAACCTATATACATTCAATAATCCATTCATTCAGTCATTTACTTAATATTTATTCAATGCTCACTATATGTTAGGCACTGTATGAAGCTCTGGGGATATATAATGATGAGCCAAAATAGATGTAGCCCCTGCCCTGCATTGTGAAACTTTAAATGTAGAAGGAAAGGTAGACATCAATCAAAATATCACTGAAGCAGGCAAACCTGCAATTCTAATAAGAACTATGGGAGATGGACAACTGTTTCTAAAGAAAAACTCTTTTCTCATCTGGAAGCAGAGAAGGCCTCCCTCACATAATATCTGAAGGATAAGTAGGCGGTATCCATATAAGAAACAGGGATGCATTCTATGCAATTGAGACAACTTAAGAAATAAACAAAAATTCTCTGATTTTGTGGGGACATTTGAAGGACTAAAAGAAGGTGGGTTTGGGTAGAAGGCACAGGACCAAGAAAAGGATGGTGAAGTAGATGGACAACCTGGTCTAGGCTATGTTCTAATCCTAAGAACAAGAGGCAACAGAAAACCTTTGCTATCTTGCAAGTTTTTAAATCTAATTTCTGTAGAAGACAGGCATGCACAAACAGTAAATTATATGACGTTTAGATCTGATCATAAAAACAGCTAGATATAATCAAGGTATCATACACTTACAAACCAAGACCTGAACAATCTACTTTGTGCTCTCATTTTTTAAATTGGTTTCTAAGATCATGCACAGTGGGAAACAAGTCTAGGTGGCCACTGAACATTGCATTTCACTATATTTAGCTCTTCAGAAAATTATCAGACTCGATAATACATTTGTATCTGTGATCAATTGGGATTTAAATCTTGATAGTTAAAAATTGGAGGCAAATATTTTACTATGTGTCTTGAGAATCTATGTAAGCATACTTGATTCTTGTATCACTTTTTCTAGTCCCTTCTGGCCAGGTGAATCAATATGACGCTAACACCATTGTTGTGGGTCCTCTGGTGACATTCTAACACGAGGAATCCTGAATTGAACTGTCTTATCACTGGGGTATCTTTGTAAAAACTCTTCCACTTGAGTAGGTAGACTGGCTAGTTTGGCAGATGTAGGGGAGGTTGTCCTCACTAAACACTTAACCAGTCAAGATAAAAAACAATACAACTATTTCCAGTGCTCACGAGTAGGAATCCTGACTGTAATTTCCAGACAGTTACATGTTTGTGTTTACCTAAGCTGTAGTGGGGGCTTTGGGAAAGGTATGTTACAATTTGTCAAGCAGAACCCCCACAGAGCTGAATCTTGCAAAACACATACCATTTGGAAAAGAAAGTTTCTTTGGAAAGCAGATAATGTAAATAAGGCAATGGGCAGGTGGGAAAGGGTGTATGGGTGTGTGTACAGTGGATTAGGTAGCCAGTCATTGGGTCAGATGATAACAGGTAGATGTTGATACAATGATGGCTGGTCCATGGCTCATCAGAGCTCTTCTGAATTGTTTTAAATCTCCCAACCCACTTTACCACCACCTCCACCCCTGGTCAGAGAACTGAAGAGAAGGTTTTAGACTGGACCACACATAGAGAGGCCCCCAAACACTAAGATCCGCTAATAAATGCTTTTCTTGCCCAGTGGGTGATTCCAGCCCACAGCCAGCAATGTCTAGTGTCAGTAACACAAAGCGGGACATATAAGAATCAACTGTATACAAGCAAAGCAATAACAAGTTTATGAAAATCATGTGAAAATATCTAACTGGTTTCCCCCATTACTCCCTGAGCATACTCAAATAGCAAGCTCTGAGATCCCATGAGAGAAATTGAGCTGGCCAAGCACTGAGCAGTCTATATAGGATTTAATGAATTTCACAGAATAAAATAGAAAAGCTCAAGTAAAAGAAATACTTTTGTTTTGCCTACATTTTTATTTTTAAGAAGCAATTTCTAACAATATTTTAAATTTTCTTTTCTTATTAACTAGAGGCCCGGTGCACAAAATTTGTGTACGGGGGCAGGGGGGTGTTCCTCAGCCCAGCTTGCACCCTCTCCAATCTGGAACCCCTTGAGGGATGTCCGACTGCCCGTTTAGGCCCGATCCTGACTGCTGGCTCCCAACTGCTCGCCTGCCTGCCTGTTTGCCCCCAACTTCCCACCTCTGCCGGCCTGGTCACCCCTAACTGCCCTCCTCTGCAGGGTTGATCGCCTCCAACTGCCTTCCCTTGCAGGCCTGGTCCCTCTCAACTGCCTTCCCTTGCAGGCCTGATCCCTCCCAACTGCCCTCCCCTGCTGGCCATCTTGTGTCCACATGGGGGCAGGATCTTTGACCACATAGGGGCAGCTATCATGATCTTGTGTGTTGGAGTGATGGTCAATCTGCATATTACTCTTTTATTACATAGGATAGAGGCCTGGTGCACGGGTGGGGACCAGCTGGTTTGCCCTGAAGGGTGTCCTGGATCAGGGTTGGATTCCCTTGGGATGTGGAGAGGCCTGGGTGAGGGGCCTGTGGTGGTTTGCAGGCCAGCCATGCCCCTGGCGACCCAAGCAGAGGCCCTGGTATCTGGAATTTATGTACCTTCTACAATTGAAACTTTGTATCCTGGAGTGGAGCCAAGCCTCCTGCTCGCTCCATGGCCAGCAGCCATTTCTCTTGGGATTGATGTATCTTCTATAATTAAAACTTTGTATCCTTGAGTGGAGGCCTGAGCCCACCAGAGTGTGTGGAAAGCTTGGCTTCCTCTGTTGCCAGGGAAACCCAAGCCTCCCTCTGGTAGCCATCTTGGTTGGGGTTAATTTGCATACTCACCCTGATTGGATGGTGGGTGTGGCTTGGCTGGTGGGCGTGGCTTATGTAGCAGAGTGGTGGTTAATTTGCATATTACTCTTTTATTAGAGAGGATTATTATTATTATTATTTAATCAGTAACACTGTGGTAGCCAGAATTGCTATTAGCTCCTTTTAAAAATGAGGAAATAAAGGTTATGAAAAAAAAATCTAGTGATCATCTTTGATCTACCTAGGAGCACAAAACTAGTTATTAGAATTATTAAACAGAGTCTGAGTTCTAGCATCTGATATGCTGCCCATTTTTCTGTAATCTATTTAAAACCTGAGCACAATATAGATGCTGATATGTTTTAATTATATATATATATATATTATATATATTATTGATTTCAGAAAGGAAGGGAGATAGAGAGAGAGCTAGAAACATCAATGATGAGAGAGAATAATGGATTGCTCCTCCTGCATGCCACCCCACTGGGGATCGAGCCCGCAACCTGGGAATGTGCCCTGACTGGGAATTGAACTGTGACCTCCTAGTTCTTATGTCGATGTTCAACCACTGAACCACTCTGGCTGGGCTATTTTACTTTTTTTTATCATAGAGTTTAAGCATGTTTTAAAGAATTTTTTTTAAAAAAGTACCTTTTATTTTTGGTAAAGAGTGTCTGAAAACTGACTAATCTAAACTGGTATTGATTTAAGGAAATACAATTTCAGGAAAACCAACCACAGGTGCTTGGAACTGCTTTCATTCTTCCCCAGCAACACAGCTGAATTAGATTTCTCTGTGCCATGTCTTTAGTAAGGCCTATGCGCTAATGCTTGTGAAAAAAAGAAAAAAGAAAGCAAGAGAAACAAAAGAATCAAAAGAAAAGGAGAAATAATGGGTTTTGCTGTGATTTTTTAAAATCCCATTTGCCAGGTAATTGAGGCATAATCTAATACAGGAGAAATGGGTTTATTTACTGGCTGTAATTGCTTTTACTCAGCATTAGATGATTTCAAAATCTCCCCTATCGTCATTCATTCACATTTATTCAACTATTCCTCCTGCCTTCTTCCTTTCTTCTTCCTAATATTTCTTTTCTATTCTTACCTGCCTGCAATTATTTGTTCTTTTCTTCTTTCCATGTCAAGCAAATAAATCAGAAAATTAAAGAGGCAAAGTTTCAGAAATCAAATCGGAAAACCTTGATTTTTACAATATATTGCTTTTCTTAAAAATAGCCATATTTTAATAAATGATTCCTTACTTTTCTCTAATATTCATTTATAGTCTCTTCTTACCTTTTCTTAAAGTAAACTTGCAAACATTATTTGAGGGAAAGAATTATGAAACATCTACTAAGCACAATGGAAAAACAATTTATGTTAAGGTGGGTTTATCACACATCTGAATGGGGAACTATATACAGCTACTACATTTTCTATTTTGTTACCAAGAAATAGATTCATTTTGTGTTTTTGAAATTCCTTTTCTTTGGCCTTACCTCATTGTCTCCTTAATCAAATGAGAGATTAACATGCATGAAGATCATACCTGGACTGATGCACAGGAGTCACTTAGAACACCACTCCAGGCTTTGTTCTAAGTGTGATGCACAGTCCTCGTGTGGGCAACAATGGGATTTGGTGCCCTAATGTGAAAGAAGGCAGAGGCACCCAGTAATGTCATGTAGGTCGTTGTTAAAAGTTGGTGCTTGGATTATCCTGTGCAGAACTAGGAAAAAGTATTTTTTTTTCTAAATATATTTTTATTGATTTCAGAGAGGAAGGGAGAGGGAGAGAGAGATAGAAACATCAATGATGAGAGAGAATCATTGATCAGCTGCCTCCTGCATGCCCCCCACTGGGGATCAAGCCCGCAACCCAGGCATGTGCCCTTGACCGGAATCGAACCTGGGACCCCTCAGTGCGCAGGCCAACGCTTTATCCACTGAGCCAAACCAGCTAGGGCAGAAAAAAAATTTTTTTTTCAGGACTGCTCTATTGTTTCCTTTAAAAGAAAAGAAAAAAAAAAAAAAAAAAAACCACACCTCCAGTATTTTTGTTTGTTTTAGCAGTCATTATTTACAATTTGCAGTGGTTAACTTGGCAAGGCTTCCTTCCTGGTTTGTCCCCGTGGCCACCATTTACCAGTTAGCAACAGTCAAAAGAGAAAAAATATTTATTTTTATTTTTTTGGTTTCTTTTCAAAAAATTGGAAAGATAAAAACCCATTAAGACCTTAAGTTAAATATAAATGTTAGAACTCAGCAATGTTGGCTTTTAGGTTTTATACAGTATTTGCTTTGTTTTGGTTCTGAGTGTGTATAATAAGGCATTAGCAATATGGTTCCAATAGAGAGAGGTTAAATATATATAATTAAAGGAGACCTGTAGCAGTCAAAGATTTTATTGATTTAATGGCAAATAAAGGAAATTAATTAAAATGTGTTTGTTTTTCTGCTGTAATTCTGCATTAAGCTCACATGAGAAATCATGATTCCAGAGTTTGGAATGCAAAATTGTTTCACCCTCTAACTGGGAATATTTTTAAAAATAAATACTATAATATAGGTATCAAATTATTACCTCCCACTTTGTGTTGAAAATATTTTTAATTGATAAAACTTTGTTTCCATTGTATTCATAATGTTCTGTTATACATAACATTAAAATGTTCATTAAAATAAAAAAAAAAGTCGGTGCTTGGTAGTATGGTTTACATTACTTTCAGTCACTGGTGATTCCTAAAAGTTCTGTATTTATTAACATAATAGTTAGGAATAAATAATGAGCATCAAGAGCCCCAGAAAAGATATTTAATATCCCCAAAGCCTACTCAGTGTGCAACAAGCTTTTTAAAAGTACTTGTTTTCCACCAAAACCGGTTTGGCTCTGTGGATAGGGCATTGGTCTGCGGACTGAAGGGTCCCAGGTTCGATTCCGGTCAAGGGCATGTACATTGGTTGCGGGCACATCCCTGGTAGTAGGCGTGCAGGAGGCAGCTGGTCGATGTTTCTCTCTCATCATTGTTTCTAGCTTTCTATCCCTCTCCCTTCCTCTCTGTAAAAAATCAATAAAATATATTTTAAAAAAATAAATAAAGTACTTGTTTTCCATCTGCTCAGCTCTATCTGTAGTGGGCTCCAGTAGTCAAATCCTCTGGAAAAGTTCAGAAGGAAGCAAAGTAAATCTTTGGAAATAAAGCTCATAGCCACATTTTAATAAATGATTCCTTAATTTTCTCTAATATTCCTTAATAGTCTCTCTTCTTACTTTTGCCAAAATTTGGTAGCAAGATCCATTCTCAGGGGCAGGGCCAGAGCCATTAGGTTTAATTAATTTATTCATCTGTACTTTATAAGTCCTTTATAAGGGAAGATAAGTTAGCCATGTGAGAGCAAGTGTGTGGCATTTATTCTATAGCCAGGCCCAGAAAACTCCCTCATGCACCCCATCCCTGTGGCAGAGCCTTGGGTGGGGACCTCTAGCAGCTGATCTCCATTTACACTGAACCTTTCCCTTATGGGACACATATGAAAGGGGCTGCAGCACTGGTTCCAGGATTGCCACAGATGATTCTGATTGTTCCCTTACCCAGTATTCGAAGATAGGGCTCGGCAAGATACAAACACTGGCTTCACGGACAAGGTGAGTAATATGATACAGCTCTGCTCTGGATGTCATACTTGAGGGAGGCAAACATGCTAGTCATCCCTGTTCTTGTTCTCACACATTTCATAGCTGGCACATGTTTGCATTTCCCGCTTAAAGAGTGCAGGGTACAACTTCAGCAGTTCAGGCTATGGAGTTGACACAAGCTTACTCTGTATGTTACTTCACTAACTAATTAGCCCTGTTATCAGAGGATCACCAGGGTTTGCCTCAGTACTGCAACCCCAGAACCATTATGCATCATGACTTTCTACCATCACTGCAACCCCCGGAAACCCTACACCTTGTGTTACAAAGGCATGTGTCTGAAATAAAAACAATAGGAGAGTTAGCTCAATCAGAGTTACTACTAATACAAGATGGTTGGAGAAGTTTCTAAAATGCAGGTGGTACCTGTAAAGCTATCTTGCTTACATGCCCTTTTAGTATTAAGTGATGGTAAAGATTTCATTTTTAACAAGGAGGAGATTAAAAAGAGCAGAGATCAAAGATGGAGAAATAAATTACCTTTTCTTCTTTTGAGCTGCTCATTTTGTTTGATTTATGCCATATTCAGGAGTAAGCATTCCAGACCCCAGTGTGTGTGAGTCTTTGTGTGTGTGTGTGTGTGTGTGTGTGTGTGTGTGTGTGAGAGAGAGAGAGAGAGAAAGAGAGAGAGAGAGAGAGAGAGAGAGAGAGAGAGAGAGAGAGTGTTGGGGGGAGGGTGTTCCAAAAGTTTCCAGCATATGTTTTCTTTGACAGATGAAATTATAATAGAATGTTGTGACATTAAAAATACATCATCCTAAGAAATGTTGATATGACTTTTCCTATATAACTTTTTTTTTTCTCTTGTGGTAGGTGGTGTAATTTTACACAACGTTTAAAAAGTCCAAGGAAGACTATGAATAACTTCTTTCAAACCTTCATGTTAGGGAAGCAACTTTTCAAGTTATTTTAAAGCCCAGGACTTTCTGCTCCCCACACCTAAACCCCAAACCACTTGTGAAAATTCCGCTTTTCAAACAAAGCCCAGCCCTATTACTCTCTTGTCAAGTGTCCTGACATACACATATTCAATCGTTAAATCAAAAGAGGAAGGGGAAGAGGATGTAAAAGAAGTGGGACACCTAAAGTGAATGTAAAATTCCTAAATATCTACCTATTAAATAACGTGTATGTGTGCATGTCAGTTAATTTTCTATATTTATCAGGATTGTCTTGTTTCACATGTAAGTATTAAACTATCACCCATTCTCTGGACATACAAACCCACACGACCAACAATATACATACACAATATATACGCATATGAATACACAACACACATTAGTATGTACAATGTACATATGTATAACACACACACACACACACACACACACACACACACACTCTATGTTTGAAGACATATCCTTCAAGTGACTGAAATAACTTCTGTACATCTGACCTCTTAGCATTTCTATTAACTGCTGCCTAGTGCAAGGCTTAGTTCAGGGCACATGACTCCTTTCGGCAGCCTCCACCTTCTCTTTCCAGCTGGGAATATGTATTCATTATCTACAGTAAGCTTTCACATTTTAATACTGTACATGGAGTGAAGTATGGGTCCCATCTCACAGGGACAAACTGAGAGTTGGTCAGCATTTTCTCCCTGTGGCAAATTAGGCTACAAGTGGTACTAATTGGCACCCTCACAAGTTATGGCATTTCTGATCTGCTGCCAAAGGGCAAGAGACAGATGTGTAAACTGCCTTTTCTTCCTTGTGTAACATTAAACAGATGTCCAAGGAGTCATCTCCATCCCAGCCCCACCAACACGGGCCAGTTTAGATGACAGATTTAACCATCTCCCCACCCCACCCCCTCATTTTGAAGGTGGTACTTTGAATTGGTTCAAACATTGTGTAGAAAATAAAAGCACTAAAGTAATGGGGTGCTTGGGAAGAAGGGGGAGACATATATTGTGGCATGTAATCTTTTGCAAAGAATTCTGAAATCCCAGATTCTCTGAGCCTTGGCCTCACTAGTCAAGCAATTTCCTCCCCAAAGGCTAAGAGAAATTGGTAGTGGCACATTTTAAACTCTAGGGGGCGTTCATGGCATTCACCTACTTTCTCCATTTTTGAGCAGGAGGTCTTTGTGAAAAAGGTGAAACTTCTATCAGGAGAAGGAGGAACTTGCCTGCTAATCTCTCTGCTCCTGACATTTATGGTTCTTTCTTGTTGCTTTCACTGAACTTCTGCATTATGTGTGATTTTGTACCTGCTACTGGATTTTGTCTTCCTTTTGCAACTGGCAGCCTAAGATGGAGACATAGTAATGTGCTGTTTGAGGGAGTTCCCACTCTATCAACCTTGAAAAGCACAACATAACCAGAAAATGAGACCTGGAGTGGGAAGTTTATCGCAGCTCTTCCCTCATCTGAGGGAGATAGGTGATCTTTTTTTTTTCTATATTTTCTTGCTTGCTTCTTGCTCTCACATTTAGAATGGAAATCTCCAGTAGAGTTTAGGAAAGAGTTGACTTCAACTCCATCCCTTTATTCTCAGCTACCAAAGAAATGCTGAGGATTACAAGGGTTTCACCAGTTCTCCAGAATGGACACAGAATAGGGATTTGGAGCCAATGCCATAAAGAGGGATTCTCTTTCTGTAGATTCCCGTGTTTATACCTTAATCTAGTGCACTGTTGGGTGGTGGGAAATGATTCAAGAATGTGAATCTCTTATAGTCCTTGCAAATATATGACTATTAGCAACCATAGGCTCTCTAAAGGCAGTAATGCTGACTTCCTATCTGAAGCTCCACATGGCAGCCTACAGTAAGTTTATATTGATTTATGGAGATAATGAACACTTTTATGGGACAACTAGATGATGAAGTGATGGAATTTAGTAAGGATGATTATCCCAA
Organism: Eptesicus fuscus; assembly: GCF_027574615.1. Taxonomy (NCBI): domain Eukaryota; kingdom Metazoa; phylum Chordata; class Mammalia; order Chiroptera; family Vespertilionidae; genus Eptesicus; species Eptesicus fuscus. The sequence continues at coordinate 19,017,415 of NC_072484.1, forward strand.
CTGAATCAAATTGCTTCACATTCAAAGTGAGTGATTGATGCTCTATTGACCCTGCAATATAACCCAAATATTCATCTACAGTACAATGAATTCTGTCCATATTTGCAAATATAGCATATTGACTTTAGTTACATGTCTATATATTTTCCCTTCTTCCTCTCAGATAACAGAAACCATGTGTTTCTCACCTCTTTATCAGCTACTGTACCATGAATAGAGTAATTGACCAAAAATTATTTATTCAATAAAGACATGCAATTTATGTGCACATATAAAGAGGGTGCTAACTTTTTGGCTACATCTACCTAGTAGTTTAGGATTTGAACAGTGTCTAGGGTCTGTAGTTGGAACTAGAATTTAAGACTTCTTATACTTTTGTCTTTTTCAATGTCATCTCTTCTAGATCTTTCCAACCTCAATGATTTTCTGTACTAGCATTGTACCAGAGGAGATAATGCAATTATCAGGCCAATTAACAATAACACAATCATTATGATAGTAGTATTAGTATTAATTATAGTGTTAGTGTTACAACAGTAATAACATATTTATCACTTACTATGTGTAAGGTGTTCTTCTATGAAGATTACTTATATTAATGTGCTTAAACATCATGACAACCCTAAGGAAGACAGTATTTTAGTCATTAGTGTACAAATTTTATGAGTAAGGAAACTGGGGAAGAAAGATTAGATGAAGCACTGGGGTCACAGAGCTAAGTAAGAAGAGCTAGGACATCACAACATTAAAAATCAATAAAATAAACACCTGGAATTCACACATTTAACATATATGGGTTCCCATATTTATCATTGAACTCAAAGTCCTTGATGAAGTACAGATGCCCAAGTGTGGGGAGTGCTCACTGTGAGGCTGACATAAAGTCACACAGCTAGTGTGTGAACCTAGTCACTTACCCAGCAATCACTCCTCAGCACACATTCTTATTTTCTTTTTATATTTCCTACTAGAGGCCCAATGCATGAAATTCATGCAAAGGGCTCGGCCCTCACAGCCCCAGTTGCCTTGGCCCTCTCAGCCCCGGCTTCATCTGAAAGGTCCTCTGGACGGTTGTTCTACTTTCGGTCTAATTAGCATATTAGCTCTTTATTATATAGTATATCTCTGCTGTAGTAAACATTCTTGTTCTCTTATGAAAAAAAAAATGACCATTAAGAAGAGAGAATCTTGGTGAGAGATGAAAGAATAGTTAATTGTATTATAAATAAATGCACACAAAGTACACATCTCTCATTAAAAACATGAACCAAGAAAAGTCAGAACACTAACATTTACAAACTCTTGAATTTGTGAGAATTACCTTTTGTACCTATAAGGTGTCTACTAAACAACACCCTCAGTAAGAAAAAACACTTTTTGTAAATAATCATGGAGCATCTAAGACTAGCAAATAAGTGCTTGCTTCTGACATGACTTTATAGGATCTAAAAATTAGATATAATTTGTCACAATGCTTATCAAATGTTGTGAGTAACTTTCTGAGCCAAGCACAAGAAATAGGGATGCAGGGTCAGACCTCCCATGGCCATGTAATTAGTCTATTTCCAACTTTCTTTGCTATTAGCCTCTATGGAGCTGCCATTTCCACCGTCATAGCCACTGGCCAAAAGGTTTTTCTGGAAGGTTCCTACTACAATACAAAGCAATTATAGAAAGATAACTAAGCATTCAAACACCAAGCAACTCATTTGCATAACCATTTATCAAATTATTTAATCAGTGCAAGAAAATAGTGCAAGTAAAAATTATGAAAAGTGGGATAAAACCAATCATTACAAAGCATGGGAAACAGAGGGTGGACAAATGCTCTGGAAGAATGTAGAGTGGGGGTCCTTGGGATAAGCCTTGGAAGAAGAGGAGACACAATGGAAGGGATGAGTGAATTGAAAGTGGGACCATTGATGAAACACTTGCTGGGTGCCATCCCCTTGTATCCTATTGACCCTGTGTGTGATGCAGATAGGATGGGCAGGTACACCTGAGAGCCTAAATTAATAGCATAAAACTACAAAGCTGAATTTAATGAGGCAAACTTTTGCCAAAGACCCCAGTGTTTGCTACAAACCTGATATCTCTCTTAGAGCAAGTTCTGGGTCAGAGAGTACATGTTGGCTAGCATCAGACCCCTTCTGCTCTCATTCCCAATTAATTATAGATGTTGGGTCTATAAGATCCTTTGTCAGAAATAATTAAATAATAAATGTCTATAAAGCAGTTTGCATGCTGAGTCTAATAAGAACAAACTCCATGGAAATCCAATTTAAACACTTATTGCTTTTCTGTGCCAGAATTAAATTGGATTTGTGTTTCTGAACTCGTTGGCATAAAGATCTACTGTGGCATGGTTGGATTTGGCATGATAACTGCATTGGGGCCAGCTGTGCAGAAATATTGTTTGCCTCAAAAGTTAGTATTCCTCAAACATGGTTGCAGAGCCAAACCATGGGGCTGACTATTTTCAGATTCCTAAATGGTGTCATGAAATTCTCAAAAATATGCTCCCAGCTAAAATAACTTTCATTCATTTCAATTTCAAAAAGTAATAAACAAAACCCTGTAAGAGAAGAGAGAGTATATGTGCCAAACGCAAATAGAAAGGCTCAATGCTCTAGTTCTAAAAGGATGGGAGGATCATTGGTAGGGTATACTGATAATACTCATACGGTAAAAAATATGGAGCTTTGAGAAGACAGAGATGTAGATTTTATAGGTTTTTCTTTGTTTCCCATAATTTGACACTTTTTTTTTCATGCTAGATTACATTTAAATCCACTGACTAAAAAACAATGCCCCCCCACCTTTTTGTGCTATTACATCAGTATCATTGACTTTAACTGCTAAATGGTGTTTAGAAAACAAGCATGTAATTTAATTTTGACATTATTTTATAATAACTGAGTGGGAAAAAAAAAAAAAAACTTTAAAGTATGTATTCATTAGTTCTACAACTGGGACAAAGATGGTCATTCTAAGACCAGCCTAAAGCAAAGAATTTGTTCAAATCAGAAGCACATTGGATTGACTAGTTGGCTATGAGTGTTTGCCAAGTGAAAGAATACAATTGAAGAGGACATCAAAAGTGTGAGAGAAATATCAAAGAAAGAAAAGGTAGTTATGGGAGAGATCAAACAAAGGACTTGTATGCATGCATATAAGCCTAACCAATGGACACAGACACCAGGGGGCGAGGGCATGAGTGGGGCGGGGGGGGGCAATGGGGGAATAAGGACACATATGTAATACCTTAATCAATAAAGAAAAAAACAAAAAAAGAAAGAACTCAGCCAAACCATTCCAAAAGAAAAGGGTAGTTAAAAAGAAAAATAAATAAATCAGATATTGAAAAATAGCATAAGAATTTCTTTTACAGAAACCCAAAAGCAGAGAAAAATGTCCTACTACATAGAACTTGTTATGCTTTGTCTTTTATCAAAAGGGAAGAAAAGTTGGTGTTTAGCTTTCCTGTGATCCTTTTATTTTCCTCCTCAGGAAAACTGATTAGATATTAGATTCCAATAAAGTCAGTATCACTGAGCCCAGACAGATCATCTATACATTCCCTGCTAGATTACTCTGCACAAACCCAAAGCAAGTCTTCCTTCAGGTATTCGCTAAACCTCAGCTGCCTTATCTGTAAAAAAGGGGTCATATAATAACACCCAGTTCAAAAACACTGTTTTCAGAATTAAAGGAGCCAATATATGAAGACTTCCCAGCACAAACTACCATCTTAACTACCAAATTTTTACCTAGTCTTTGTCATGAATCTGAAATTCTTCTCTTGTTTTTTTTTTTTTTTTAAATATATTTTATTGATATTTTACAGAGAGGAAGAGAGAGGGATAGAGAGTTAGAAACATCTATGAGAGAGAAACATCGATCAGCTGCCTCTTGCACACCCCCTACTGGGGATGTGCCCGCAACCAAGGTACATGCCCTTGACCGGAATCGAACCCGGGGCCTTTGAGTCCGCAGGCTGACGCTCTATCCACTGAGCCAAACCGGTTTTGGCTCTTCTCTTGTTTTATGGTAGAGAGAAAGTCATGTTTGGGGCTCATCAGAGGGTTTAGTTCCTGTTGTGATAAGGTGGTGTCATTATAAGACCAGTATGGGTCCTGACATCAGATTTTTAGATGATACACTAGCATTTTTGCCATAAGTTTAATAATAATTCTGAACTCATCTTTGACTTACTTCAGGGCCATGCTGGGAAGAGTATGTGAATAATAAATAACGTGATCCTAAGAGTTCAGAAATGTGGGGCAGTCCAGTGTGATTCATACAAAAAGTGCTGAGGAGGAGCAGGATGAGTTAAAGTAGTATAGATCTAGTGTCATTAAAAAATGTTAATAGAAGGGAATATTAGGCATTCTTTTGTAATTTGCATAATATGGGTTTGTAAACAGTAAATAATGCTTCTGAAAGCCATGCCTACCATTATATAGCATGTGTATGTGATTTCAAAATGAGCTTGCCTGCTAAGTTGCCTTTTAATCCAACCGAGTGTAACAAAGCCAAAAGAGTGAGCGCAATGCATTAAATATATGCTGTTTAAAAATAAAGGCCTAACCATTCATTTAGCCTGTCTTCAATACCACATATTATATATTTACATGGCTTGCCTTATTAATTCCACCTTACTTATTCCAATTTAACAGAGCAGGATGTCTTAAATTTTGAGAGACATTTCCCTAGAGAATTCAGATTTCTTCCCACCTACTTTATCCATGATGAAAACATTTTTAAAAGAGAGAGTGTCCATAATATTTACCTTTTCTCTGCCAGGTTTTTTTTATTGTTGTTGTTTTTCTGTTTTAAAAAAACTCAGAGATTTCCCATGCAAAATGAGGAAGTCAGCTTTTCTAAATTTTCAGAGCAAATGATTAGTTATACAGAAAAAAAACTCTTTAATTTCTATTTTAGACTATCTTCAACCTATATTTCACCATCTTAGAATGCCTGGAATTGTGCAGATAATTGGAGAAAAATGACATGGCAGAATTCATTATCATGGCATGGTGTCTACAAAGTGACTGAACACAGAAGCAAAAGGAAATTCCACCTTCATCTCTGCAGTGAATGAAGGATTTGGGGATCTGAAATGACACGGTGAATTTCTGCCTCTTAGTCACCGGCTATAGTTTTGCACAGGTAGGAGGTAATTATCCACTATTCTAGTGTGTCAATAGCTTGGTGGTTCAGGTAAAATGCACGCACGATCAAAATCAAATCCTTGGTAAGCAATTTCCATCACAAGAAACCTAAAGACCCACCTATAGCCAGGAAGGGCATCTGGTATGACATTCCTAAAAGAAATTCAGCATCTTCCCTGACGTTGCATATTGACTTTCCTTTGCCCTCCTGACCCAGACAGGACTAAAACATCCCAGGATAGAGAAACTCGGTCTGTGGCCAGACCAGCAAGACCTTTTGGCTTCCAGACAAATAGAGGTTGTCAAGCCTCAGGCACAAGAAACATAATAGCAAGAGCAGAGTTTACTTTAAAAAAACAACAAAATAAGGCACAAACTTCCCTTCAGCTCAGAGATAATCACTTATTCTGAGTCACCAAGGTGTACTTTTAAGCATGATTATATTGGAGAAAGTGGAGATGAAAGCACCAAAGGCAACATGGTTCCATTGGAGAAAGCTTGTTATAAGGATGAACTTTGAAGTCAAATTCTGGGTGTCCTTGAAAAAAATTACTTAATCTCTCTAAGCCTGATTACCCTGTCTGCAATGGGTTCAGTTATGGGAATTGAATGAACTGATTCTTATAAATATAAAACATTCAGTAGAGTAGTGAATAAAAGCAAATTAGGAATAGAAAGTATTGCCCGGCTGATGTGGCTCAGAGGTTGAGCATCGACCCATGAACCAGGAGATTACAGTTCGATTCTAGGCCAGGACATATGCCTGAGTTACAGGCTCAATCCCCTAACTGGGGGTGTGCAGGAGGCAGCCAAACAATTCTCCCATCATTGATGTTTCACAATCTCTCTCTCCCGCTCTGTCTTTCTCTGCAATCAATACAAATATATTTAAAAAAATAGGTCCTGGTGAGGCCACGCGCCCCTGGGTCCGGGTGAGGCCACGCGCCCCTGGACCCGGGTGTGGCTGGGTCCCTGGGCCCGGGTGAGGCCACGTGCCCCTGGGTCCAGGTGAGGCCTTGCGCCCCTGGTCCCGGGTGAGGCTGGGTCCCTGGGCCTGGGTGAGGCCACGCGCCCCTGGGTCCGCGTGAGACCACGCGCCACTGGACCCGGATGAGGCTGGGTCCCTGGGCCCGGGTGAGGCCATGTGCCCCTGGGTCCGGGTGAGGCCTTGTGCCCCTGGGTACGGGTGAAGCCGGATCCTGGGTCCGGGTGAGGCCGTGTGCCCCTGGATCCATCCGGGTGAGTCTGGGTCCCGGGCCCGGGTGAGGCCACGTGCCCCTTGGGTCTGGGTGAGGCCACGTTCCCCTTAGTCTGGGTGAAGCCGTGCCCCTGGGTCCGGCCGAGACCAAACCAGAGGGAGTCGGACCTCCGTTACCACCATTTGTCCACCATCCAGAGCTGAGGGGTCAGTGCTGACATGTACACATAAGGAACTGGTGGACATTGAAATTGGGTCTCAAAAGAACTGTTGGTCCAGAAAGAAACTCACTACAGACTGATTCATTTGCCTGTCAGCATAACTATTATTGCTCGTCTCACATTCAGTTCTTATAAGTATATATCTAGTGACATATGATCTCGCTCATCTAGGGGAAATGATGAACAACATAGACTGAGGAACAAGAACAGAACCAGAAGCAAGGAGGCATCGATCGGACTATCGGGCCTCAGAGGGAGGATAGGGGAGGTTGGGAGGAGGGGGGAGAGATCAACCAAAGGACTTGTGTGCATGCATATGAGCCTATCCAACGGTTAAGTTCAACAGGGGGTTGGGGCATCCGTGGGGAGGGGTGTGGGATGGGAATGGGGGGATGAGGACAAATATGTGACACCTTAATCAATAAAGAAATTTAAAAAAATAATAAATAAAAAAATAAAAAAAAAAAAAAAAAAGAATAGAAAATATTATTATCATTACTAGTATTAAGAATAGGGGATATTTATATAAGAAAAGAGAAAGGGAGGGGCTATTGAATGAAATGAGAAGGGGTTGGGTGAATGCAGGCACCATACAATGTCTGTCTGACAATTAAAAGGATCCTCCCTGAATTCTGGAACTATAAAATTGAGATTAGAATTGAATCCTAGCTTTATAGTCTACCACGGATCTCTCTAGAGTGACTTGGAGAGCAATTATACTACCTGGTGTGTCTGGGACACTTAGATGCTTTGGGGAGAATGCAATGATGCTAGACCTGGGTTTCCATTTCAGCTCTGTAATCTATTAGTTGTGTGAATTTGGGAGAGTTTCTTCCTCTCTGCTAGATTCAATAGAGATGTAGCACAAAGGGCTAGTCCCTTTCCTCCTCAGAAACAGAACCTCTTATTTGTTTTAGGTAAGTATATCGTTGCCCTAAATTACTTTCTTTTAATTAATTTTTGGAGAGAAGAAGAGAGAGAAAAAGAGAGAAAAACATTGATGTGAGAGGGAAACATCTATCGACTGCCTCCTGCATGTACCCCAACCGCAGAAATCGCAACTTGGGTATGTGCCCTGACCGGGAATTGAACCTGCCAACTTTTGGTGTATGGGATGATGCTCCAACCATCTGAGCCACATCTGGCAGGGCACCCTAGATGCACCATAGATTGATTTTTGTCAGCTTATCTTATATAGAGATGTAAAATGTATCTATATTCTGACCAATGAAACATAATCCAAAATACTGTGAAGACTATTATTGAGCTTCTTAAAGGGACCAAGACATTCCCTATTTTTTTTTTTTTTTTGGCTTTTAAAGTAACATTTATTTTTTTTAAAGTTAACATGTGCATATATAGGAAACTGAAAAACACAAGCAAAGAACAGAGCCATCCATAATCACAAGCAGTTTACAGTCTAATGTGTCCTTCTAAATCCTGTGTACCTATACAACTAAGCTTTCATTTTTATATAATTAAGATGGTACAGTTATGTATCATGCTTTCTCACACATCATGAATATTTACCATTTCAAAGTCCCAAAGCTAAGAGTATTTTGATAACCAAGAATACCCTACATCAACTCAATCTGGAAGAAAATGTAATCCTGCCTTATAAAAATTTCATGAAGGACAAAAATAGCAACAGACCCCTAGATAAAAGATATTCACAAAGTTACAATTAAAATACTGTGTTCCCTTAATTTTTCATTAAAAATGAGACCCAGAGCAAGAGTACACAAAGTATAATGCTTCTAAGAGAATTATGATTTATACTTTAAAATATTAGCAAGATGGCAAGTTTTGACTGAAATACTTAACAACATATTCCTATAGCACAGCCTAAAGAGATGCACGCACATCAGTGGTTATCACCACAATGTGAATATGAACACATCCACACACACCCCTCGCATGACCATCTTCCCTTATGTCTGTGCATTGTGCCTTACTTAGCTGTGAACTAGTATATATTGTATGTGAAGGACAAACTGTTCTAATTTACAATATACAGTCTTTCTAGATGTTACAGGTTGCCAGTACATAACAATAATAGTTTGTAAACAAATACATGGTGAACAGTTTGTATTAGATTCCTAAGACGGACTGTTCTGAAACATTAGAAGTAAAATTGTTAAAATCCTCTCTAAACATTACAGATGCTTATTATACTGTCCACTGTGTTGACAGAGATGAGAAGGGGAAGGGTTCTAGGCCAGAAAGTTCCTTCCTATTCAGAAGATACTTTCAGGTTATAGCCTCTATGCACAGTTTAATCAAACAAATCCTTATTTGAGATGGCTAGTCTTTCTAGATGTTTGAAAGTGCACAACATATGTTAAAAGAATTAAAGTGACACCCTTTAAGTATTTTTTCTGTTAATTTATAGGAATGGTGGTATTTGAGGAATGGAATTGTTAAATTTGATGTCTTGGAGAGTATGCTGACTGTTCACAAGGGAAGGGGGAGGGAAGGAAGTACAGAAAAAATGATTCTGTGCCCATGAGTCTTTAGAGAAATTAAAATTATCTAACCATTGTTACAGATGTGCATGTTAGTTAATATTCCTGTGTATTCAAGGATAATGTCTGAAGTATATTAAACGTAGAAGTAGTAAAATAATCCTATCTAATAAAGAGGGAATATGCTAATTGACCTTCACACCATCACAAATATGGCAGTGCCCACAGCCAATAAGGAGGGAATATGCTAATTGACTTCCACACCCTCAAAAATGGCAGCACCCACAGCCACAAGATGGTGGCACCCACAGCCACAAGATGGTGGTGCCCAGTCCCCTCAGCCCCACCAGGGTGGCAGGCACATGGCATAGCTGGGCCTGCCCCCAGGCGGGTCCAGGTGCTCTGCTTGCCTGCCTCCATAGTCCCCCAGTACACTCAAACCCCCCAGCCTCCCAGGGCTGGCCTGAGGCACAGGCAAGCCTCAGATGGTGGCTTCCCAGCAGCCTAGGGCCAGCCTGAGGTGCAGGCAAGCCTCGGATGGTGGCTGCCCAGCCAGCCAGGGCCAGCCCGAGGTGCAGGCAAGCCTTGGATGGAGGCTGCCCAGCTGCCCAGGGATGCCCAAAGGCTCAGGTAACCAGAGCCAGCCAAGGCTTGCGCTGCCAGCAGTGGCAGCAGCAGAGGTGTGATGGGGGCATTGCCTTCCCCTGATCAGCAGGTTGCCTCCTACCCCTGAGGGCTCCCAGACTGTGAGAGGGGGCAGGCCAGGCTGAGGGACCCCAGTGGAACTTTCATGCACTGGGCCTCTAGTCCCTTTATAAAAGCCCTCTTATTAGTTTTTAGGAAGGACTGTTGTCTGGGAGTGTCTTTGTTAAGCCACCTCTTGGAGCCAGGTGTTCTGTATTTAGCCACTGACGTGGTAGAGAAGGGAGAAGAGGAAGGGTGAAGGGAAGGGCACTTTGCTAATATCTCCATACTTAGAAGATATAACTATAGGTCTATATGCATTTTTGTAAAGTTCCTATGTTTATTGTGTACAAGGTTCTTTATTTTGCAACATTGGAGCTTTTAAGATATCCTGGGGTTGACAATGTCTGATAAAAAGTAGAGCTAGTGAATTAACCAATTTGTAAATATCTTTTTGTTATAATTGTTAGAAAAGAGGCGTCTTGCACATAGAGTTGTTAAACCATCTCAGAAATAGACATCAGGCATTCCCTCTTTTATTTATTCCTTCAGCGTAGAAATAGAAGTGATGGCTAGGCCCCTAGCATTTAATTTGGGCATGGTAGAGCAGATGACAATTAGAACCACCATTCTGAAAATCTTTTATATAAGAGAATCAGAAATTTGTATCTTGTTTAAACCACTGCAACCATACCTAAGTCACAATTAAGGCAAATATAATGATGTATATCCAATGAGGTTTATGCAATGATTTAACATGATAAAGAGCTAACACACAGTCTGCTTTAATATATTCGTAAATTCATTCATCTACACCAGTGGTCGGCAAACTGTGGGTCGCAAGCCACATGTGGCTCTTTGGCCCCTTGAGTGTGGCTCTTCCACAAAATACCATGTGCGGGCGTGCACGTACAGTGCGATTGAAACTTCGTGGCCCATCCACAGAAGTCAGTTTTTGGCCTGGGCGAGTCTATTTTGAAGAAGTGGCCTTAGAGCCACGGTTTGCCAACCACTGATCTACACTAATAAAAAAGAAAGATTCAAATTGACCGTACCGCTGCTACACCCACCAGCCAATCAGGAGTACGTATGCAAATTAAACCAACAAAGATGGCAGCGGCCACGGAGCTGGAGCAAGCAGGAAGCTTGGGTTGCCCCTAGCGATGGAGGAAACCAAGCTTCCCACCCGCCCTGGCCTGCCCTGGCCTCCGCTCAAGGCTACAAAGTTTCAATTATAGAAGATAAATAAATCCCAGATACCTGCTTCCAGCTGGCCCTGGCCTCCACTCAAGGAGGCGCTGAAAAAATAGAAAAAAAAGAAAAAAAAGGAGGGGCTGGCAGGAGGGCGTTGCTGGAGGGCGTGGCCAGCCTGAAAATGGCCCTCAACCCCTTACCCAGGCTGGCCACAAAACCATGGGGTGAAGGTCCCCACTGGGGGGCTTAACCAGCCTGCAAAAAGCCATCAGCCCCTCACCCAGGCTGACCAGGCACCCTGGCAGGACCCCCTCACTCTGAAGGGGGTGTGGCCAGCCTGAAACAGCCCTCAGCCCCTCACCCAGGCTGGCGACCCCACCATGGAGTAAGAGTCCCCACTGGGGGGGCGTGGCCAGATTGAAAACAGCCCTATGCCCCTCACCCAGGCTGGCCACGCCCCCCCAGTGGGGACCCTCACCCCATGGGGGCGTGGCTGGCCTGCAAACCACTACAGACCGCTAGCCCAGGGCATCCCACACCCCAAGGGAACCCCCACCCTGATCCGGGACACCCTTCAGGGCAAACCACCCGGCACCCACCAGTGCACCAGGCCTCTATCTAAACTAATAAAAGGGTAATATGCTAATTAGACTGGGAGACCTTCCAGATGTTCTTCTGGACAAAGCCATGGTGGTGGGGCCAAGGTAGAGGCAGTTAGAAGCCAAGAGGGGAGGGCGGTTGTGGGTGATCAGGCCAGGATGGGATGGCAGTTGTGGGTGATCAGGCTGGTGGGGGACGGGGCCATTGGGGATAAGCAGACCAGCAGGGGGGCTAGTGAGGGGGGAGCAGGCCATCAGTGGGGGTCAGTTGGAGGTGATCAGGACAGTAGGGGGGGCAGTATGGAGTGAGCAGGCCAGCAGGTGGGCAGTTGGGGGTGAGCAGGCCAGTGGGGAGGGAAGATGGGGGCGAGCAGGTTAGCGGGGGCAGTTGGGGGTGAGCAGGCCAGCAAGGGGGCAGTTGGGGGTGAGCACACTGGCATGGGGGGTAGTTGGGGTGATCAGGCTGGCGGGGGGGTATTTGGGGGTGAGCAGACCAGCGGCAGGGGCAGTTGGGGGCAAGCAGGCCGGAATGCAGAGTGTTTAGGGGCAATCAGGCAGGCAGGCAGGTGAGCAGTTAGGAGCCAGCAGTCCCAGATTGTGAGAGGGATGTCCGACTGCTGGTTTAGGCCCGATCCCTGTAAACTGGCAGTAGGACATCCTTTGAGGGGTCCCATATTGGAGAGGGTGCAGGCCGGGCTGAGGGACACCCCCTCCCGTGTACAAATTTTGTGCACTGGGCCACTAGTTTATTAAATATTTGTCATACATACTTTGCTCCAAACCTCTCCTTGCCTTTGAATAAACAATGGTGAATAAGATTGCAGGTCTGGTCCATTAAAAGATCACATGTCAGGCAAGAGACAGATGCTAAATATGCAATGAAGAAAATCACTTTGACAAAGAGTGATATACCATAGAAACAATTAAAAGGGTATGGAATAGAAAGTAGTGGAATGAGGGAGGGTAAGTTACAGTGATCAAAGATGGTCTCTTTGAGGAAATGACATTTCAAATATCATTGCAATAATAAGAAGAGAATCAGGCATATATTTTGGAGGAAACACAATTCAGGTGGAGGAAAGTGTAAGTTGGAGGACATTGAAGCAGGAAGACAATTACTATGGGATCAAAATAAGTTTCTCTAGCCATAGCATGGAGAACAAGGTTGAAGGTCAGAAATGAGACTGAGGTAGGCACAGAAAAAAATCATATTGGATCTTGAACAACTGGCAGAGGAGGTACCCATAAATATACATTGTGAGAGTAAAATCCAGGTCACCCCCAAATCTATGATTAGTTCAATTAAGCACTGCCACATGTTACTATACTAATTTTTGCAATATTGGGAACCTTCTTCTCCAGTGAAAGCTAAGTGGACAGATATCACAACAAGATGTCTAGTTGGTAGCCAGGTGTTGTGAGTCTGTACTGGTACAGGTCCATGTGTGGTTAGATCCAGTGAGGTAGTCCCTTATCCCTCAAGCTCTAGCTGCTGATGGATGTAAAAGGCAATAAGCTAAAACACAAGTAATGCCTTGTTATCTGTGCCCAACCAGATGTCATACATGTGTATATGTGTACGGAAAGAGTACAGTATGCTTCAGAGAGGGAAGTGAAGATTCAATGGAGTACACACACCCTACACACACTCTCTCTCACACACACACACAAATACAGAGAGGACTGTTTGTATTTTTTACTGGTTTGGTTTGGGGTGTGTGTGTGTGTGTGTGTGTGTGAGAGAGAGAGAGAGAGAGAGAGAGAGAGAGAGAGAGAGAGAGAGAGAGAGTTACACAGGCACATAATTCCCTCCTCTACTCTCTATTTTAGTATAACCACAAATCAGAGAGAAAAACAACTTAATGACATGATATTTTGCTTTATTGAAGAGGAAACGGGTACAGACATTCCTTACCTGGGGAAATTGATACCATGCCGTTAAGAACACTCACAGAAGGTTGAATCTGCAAACCATCTAATAGGTAAAGCTAAAGAAGAGTGAGAGTGGGAAATGGTTGCCGGGATCGATTCTAGACCCGCTTGCTTTATGATGCTTGTAATTGTTTGTGCAAAAGGGCCTGTATGGATTGTTTTTCTGTGATGTTATCTCTCTTCTCTGAAATAAATGAGGACAGGATGTTGAACTATCACCACAGTCCAGAAATGAGCTGCAATGGTTTGAAAACTTCTATTATTTTTGTGGTTTGCTTGATCACCAGATATAGAATCTTTTGTAAGCTTGGGGCAGTTTGCTTTTCTTTATGCTCTTCTTTCTTGTTTCCCACAAATACTAAGCAGCCAGGGAAGAAAACAGGTTTTCCAAAATTATCTCTAGATTCTTAGGGCTTCTTATGCCAAAAGGCACTGTTGCAGCAAAGCCATCTTCAGATCACTTAGAAAATGGGAGACTGAAATATATATAACAGAAAATATGTATGTGTAATAGACATATATATATATCTAATACACATACATATTTTCTGTTATATATATATATGTCTATTACACATACATATTTTCTGTTAAAGTGAATCCTTCTGTTTCATGATTCACAATGATTTTTTAAAAGAATTTTAGTAAACAAATAATACTTGGAAGAAAATTTTATTTGACAATGGCTAGAGCTATTTTTGGTTAGAAGACAAAAGACACCTCTTTGACAATATATTAAAATTTAAATATCATGTATTTTTACTCCTCCCAGGCTAGTCATTTATTCACTGGAATTAACTCTCAAACATATCGGTGTCTTTGAAAAAGGCAAAGAGCTGCGGAGTGGTTTGTCTGTCAGAAGGACAAAGACCCTACACCCCCAAACACACACTCCAGTCTATATTTTGTCTGTACATCTTCCCCATTAATAATGGAGCCCTTGTTGCATTTTATATCAGATCCATGAAGGAAAAATAGCTTATGCTTCTGGGTGATGATGAATGGACACAAGTCTAGTGAATACCATTGAACTTCAGAAATTTGGCAAAGGCATGAATTTCCACAGAGACAAGGCTCTCCCTCCAGTTAGTGATATTCCTTCCATTAATCTGTACAAGTAATTCTCAGCTGACTTGGCTGCATTTGTTTTAATGCCAACACATTCTGCTCTAGTCTGATTTGAAACAACACTACATCCCAAAGTACTTAGATGCAAGGGTGAAGGTCTGGGAGAAGCAGTTAAATAGAAGAGAAAGAAAGAATAAGACTAAGAATGAGGAGAGAGTAGGCATGGCGATCAAGGGAGCGTGGTTTGTAAGTGGAGGGATACAACTTTTAAGAAAACAGGGAAGGGCCCTCTGTGAGCCCCCAGAATCAGTTTGTTCAATACATTCTTTTATTGTCAATATACCTGCTCTGGCAGGATTGCTTCTTTGTAAAAGAACATTGATGTGCACAGCTACCAGGCCATCCTGCCCATTGACCTGGAGGAAATGGAGCAAGTCTGGAATGTGAAATTTAAAGAAAAACTTCCCACAAGTCTTCCTGGGGTAGGCTGTGAGGTATATTCTGGGGATCAGGGTCCCTGCTCATCCATCTCCAGGTGGCTGTACACCCAGCAGGATGGCCCACCAGGGTCTGTTTACATGTGGGACTCAGAAGCCTCCCTGGAAAGAACCTTCTTAGAGGAAGAGAATGGAGGCTCCTGAGCTTCATGGAGAGTCTAATGGGAAGGGCAGACCTTGGTACAATGTGTCTGTCCTTTAAGGTCCCTCCAATGCATGCTTAGAATGGAGGAAGGCTATATGAAAGAGTGAGGAGGCAACGACACTAGGAAAGCCACTTGGCTGTGTTCTCTGCATGGGCAGTGCTGCCTGTAGCATGTGTAATGGCTGGCAGAGCAAAGGTGCTAGTGGCTTCTGGGTTTGTAGTGGCAGAAGGGCATGACCCAGGGCTGCAGACCCGGCCAAGCATACTCCCAGAGCAGATAAATCATATAAGCAACCCACTTGGTCACCCTTCAACCTCTTCTCAACTCTGTCACACTGCTTGTGTGTGTGTCTCACTGTCTCTGTCTAGCTCTCCATCTCTCGCTCTCTGTCTGATTCTCTCTTTCTCTCTCTCTCACCATCCTCCCTTCTCTGTATCACCCCCTCACTCTCTCACTCACTCATTATTGCTGTCTCCTGCATCTATCTCACTCTAGCTCCCTCTGTCTCTCTCTCTCTTATCATCTCCTCCCCTTCCCCTTCACCATGTCTCTCCCCCTAACTCCCCTCTTCTTTCTTTCTCTCCCCCTCTCCTCCATCTTCCCTATCACTGTCTGTATCCTCAACACACTGGTGGCTGTAGAGAAGAGCCTGAGGTTCCACTGAACAAATATGGCTAGAATGCACTACCCCCTGAGGGTTACTATCAGAGAAGGGAGCATGGGCTGGAGAGAGACCCCTGAGTGTGGCTGTGGCAGGGCTACTTTGAGTGAGGAGTATGTGCCTGTGAAGGCTCAGACCCGTGTCTGCCTCCAAGCGAGTGGAGCCTCTTTGCAGCATCTTTGCAGATGTCTCCATAAGGTCGGGGCTTTCCTACCTTGGTGTGGAGGATGGGGGGACTAGAAAGTGGGAATATGAGACAGTCTCAGGACACAGGTGACTTCAAATTTCAAAGAAAAGATGCTGAAGTTTGCTTTCATCTAACTGCCTTCTCACAGAGCCTTCAGATCTTCTAGGATTAAGTAATACAAGTTATGAGCTGCTCTGGTTATGAATTCTTCAATCTGGCCCAACTCTCTCCATCATCTCCTTTTCCTCTGAAATACTTTTTTTGCATACACTTTAATCCCTATCAGATTTGGTCTTTATTGTATTTTTTATTATTCATTCAGCACTGTATCAGCCCCTCTGCTGTGAGCTATTTCCATTGAAGGCTCATTTGTATGTGTTCCTGACTCTGTGCCCAGGATTCATCTATAGGGCAGCCAGAGATAAGCCCTGAGCCTCTCCACTGATGTCTTTCTTACATTCCAAAGTCTTTCACAGGTGCCTTCCAGAAGCATTTAGCTTCAGCATTTTATTTTATTATTTTATTTATACTTTTACTAGTGCCCCGGTGCATAGATTCTTGCACATTGAAAGGAAATTAATTAGAAGTTGGCTGACAGGGCGGGACTGGGCAAGATGAGTGGACATGCCCTGGAGCCAACTTTCCTTGGTCCCTCCCCAGCCAGCTGCACCTGGGGCGCGGCACTGTGGCTCGAAGGGTGTCTGGGGAGTGAGTGGGTTCCCTCCAGCAGGTGGGGTCCTTCGGCCTGGCCTGCGGGGATCAGGCCGAAACTGGCTCTCTGACATCCCCCAAGGGGTCCAGGATTGCAAGAGGGTGGTTCTCAGGTCATGCACCCCAGAATTGGGCACCCTCCTCTCTGGTTCCCGGGTGCATCACCGGAGAACTGCTGTCACCAAGTCACAGCAGCTTGGCAGCTCCTGCATTGAGCATCTGCCCCCTGGTGGTCATTGCATGTCATAGCTACAGGTCAGACAGTCGCTTAGCCTTTTATATACTATATAGATTGATTTCAGAGAGGAAAGGCAAGGGAGAGAGATAGAAACATCAGCAATGAGAGAGAATTGCAGATCAGCTTCCTCCTTCATGCCCCACACTGGGGATCAAGTCCAAAACCTGGGCATGTGTCCTGATCTTGAATTGAACTGTGACCTCCCAGTTCATACTAGTATGTTGATGCTCAACCACAGAGCCATGCCGACCTGGCAGCTTCAGCCTTTTAGGAAACAAGATTGACACACCAAAACCACTGAGATGGTCAACCAGCTGTGTGCTCACCTGCTGACTTTAAAGTATTTAAACATGGTGTTTGCTAGAGTTGAGAAAATGTCCAAATACTCATCAAAATGTCCTCCTCACTGGCCCACAATTCATACACCCTTTACCATCTCTTGAACCATGAAAAGTTAACCACCTGGCCCCTTTACCCCCCCAATCAGCATGCTATTCTCTTCCACATAATTATCAACTCTTAAGTAGAATTCTGATTTTGTAGTGCTCTACTATCATATGATTTAATAGCACTGGGCCATAGTGGTTATTGTTAGTAACCTGGATTTGTCAAAAGAGGAATCCAGGAACTTGTTAAGTCAATACTGAAGACAAAGGCAGGCTGTTACCCACAGCCCTGGATCACACTGCCCCTCCAAGATGATTGCCCGCCTTGTCCAATGGCCTGGGATTCTTTTTTGATGCACATACAAATGATGCCCCATGACTTTCACATTCCATGAATATTTTTAGCTTGCACAAGTAGTTATTTCTTTTACCATGCCAAGCAATCTTATATTTGGTATGGCTGACTGAGTGGTGCACCCTGTTAGAAAAAAATAAAATAACTGGTTTCTATTTCTGTTAAGATATTTTTATTTCTCCCTCTCCTAGAAAGAAAGGAGACACACGGAGAGTTGGCAGGAGGGAAGGAAGTAACGGAGCCTGACGTTGCCATGTTTTCCTGCAGAATGCAGCTCCATGCCCTCAAACTGAGGATTTTTTCATGCCAGAGCCAAATTCTCCCTGTTTGTTTGACAGCCAGGTGGCACGAAGAATGCAGGACTCATTCCCAGGGTCCTCAGTTATGTGCTTTAACTCAGTGGACACAAACCTAATAAAAATATCTGGGCCTTCCCATGATTTCCCTTTTACTAAAGGAGGTCAAAGCCACAGCATAATCTTTAATTACATTTGGATGTAATAAACCCAACAGGACAACTGCCAAAGTAAGCCAAGACTTTTTATAAACTTCGATTAGTTACTAGGCAAAGACAGAAATATAGGAAATAATTGTTTTCTTCTTTAGAACTTTAAAAAGAATGAATAGGATTTCTGGATGATGCTGAGGTTAAAAAACCACCAGAATTTCAACTCCCCAAATCCTTCCCTCATTGTGGAGGGATGGAGGGGGCACAGGAAGGCACTGAACCCTGATCTGACCTGGGTCCATGATCTCTATTCCTTTCTTGAATGTTCACCAATGTTCAACAATGGGGGCCTACCTTAGGTCCCCATTCTCAGGTGCTTAGCTGTTTTGAGATGAGTGCCTGAAGAAATCTGGACTCTCTCCCAAGCACCGGGAAAGCCACTGTGAGACAACCCACTGGCCAGGCCAATCTGTGCTGAATGTTTGCCACCAGACTCCTGGGTTCCGGTTCTTAAGATTTAGAGTGAGAGTGTAAGGCCACTTCCTCCCACTCAATTGTTCAGGAGCTGCAATATTAGCATAGAGCCAATAAGAATAAGTTGATAATTCCACTTACCTGACTTCAATTATTCAATTTCACACTTTCCTATATGAGATAGAACTATTCTTTCTTTCATTTTACAGATGGAAAAACTGAAGAACAGAAGTAAAATAATCCAGCAAGTGTATAACGGGGACAGGATTTAAATCTAAGCCGACTGCCTCCAGAGCCAGGGGTCAGGAAGGAAACAAGGAGCCCTTCCCAGGGAATGCTCTATACACTCAGGGAAGGAAGGCATCTGTACACTCCGAGGGACTGAATCCCCTGCAGCATCTGTCCTTCACAGCCAGTGCACCGTGCTCAGGGCCCCACCAGTGGGGCAGCCCCATTCATTCCAGGCAGTTCTTCCTAGAAACCTCCTTACCTCTCCATAACTTCCACTTTAGTTTCTCCCTTCGCTTGACCCCCACAGTCAGACCTCCTCAGACATCCCGTCTCCAGTCCTTTCACCTCTGCATCTGTGACCCCAGGTTGAGTCCTCCCATGGGCTGATCACAGGCCCACTTACTTCTGAAAGGGGCTGTGTGCTCAGCCCTGGCCACTGTCCTCCCTGTCTCTCTTGACAATGGGAAGTGTATCACCCTCCCACTGTCTTGCCTTTTGTTTTAAATTGGGCCACAATGGCTGAAAAACCCAGACAAAGGAGGCACTTTGTCTTTTCAGAGTCCACTCCAGCCTCGGAAAATTTAGAAATATGAAAATCTTTCTGAAAAGCATCAAGGGGAACTGAAGCATGAAACCTAACCCATTAAGGCCGTGGTCGGCAAACTGCGGCTCGAGAGCCACATGCGGCTCTTTGGCCCCTTGAGTGTGGCTCTTCCACAAAATACCATGGCCTGGGCGAGTCTATTTTAAAGAAGTGGCGTTAGAAGAAGTTTAAGTTTAAAAAATTTGGCTCTCAAAAGAAATTTCAGTCGTTGTACTGTTGATATTTGGCTCTGTTGACTAACGAGTTTGCCGACCACTGCATTAAGGCAATCATTTCCCCCTCGATGTTGTGATAAGAAATACAAAACAGAATGGATGAATGCGATAGGCTAAATAATTACTCTTAACCTATATCTGTGTATCCCAGGTACCAGGCTGATGTGGGATTGCTTCACTGATGTAGCTATTCCGACAAGTAGTCAAGTGTGCACATATTTTTTCTGATTCACCAATTATGTGTCCTTACAGTGTTTTTTTTTTTTAGTCAGTGACTTCATAGATCCTATATTTAGGTTTATAAATTGCTCCAGCCATTAGAGATTTCCTTAATTTTTAATAACAAGAAATATATCAAAGTTTTTCCCCTTTGTATAGTAGCTTTGCAGACAGAGGGACACAAATGCAAATGCTGGCTCTGCCATCCCCTGGCTCTGAAGCTACCCAGTCTTACTGAGGCTCAATTTGGCCGGCATTTAGTAGATACCCAATAAACTCTAACATGGTTCCTGTGGCTATTATTCTGTTTTTGTATCTGTTACGGTTAATTGCAGGCAACAGAATCCTAGTATTTCAAGCACAATGGTATTCAGTGCAGGAGATTAGTTCCTTGCGACATTTCTAAAGGGGGTGATGAATCAGATGACAGAGACACAAAAATGCAGCTGTTAAAGCCATCACTGTGGTTGCAATAACTGCTTCCAACACCCATGAGGCTGAGTCTGACAGCCACTACCACCATAAAACACTCATGTCTGCACCACACTCAGCAGCAGGAACAGCAGCAAGAAGTTGGCCTCTGTGTCCATTGTTTTCAAATCTCATGCAAGTGTGTCTAACAGAACACATTTTTCGTCTAGAACACTAGCTTCAAAGGAACATGAAAAGCTGGCTTTTCACTCTCAAGTCCTATGGCACAGTAAATCCCATAGAAAAAGGTAGACATAGATGCTGAATGCTAATTGAGAATAAACCTCACATTGCTCCTAGCTCATGTCTCTACCATCAATAGAGCATGTTCTTGGTACCATTATCACAGCCATAGGAACAGTTTGGTACACAGTTTGTAGCAATTTTAACCCCCTAAGGTAAGTAATTTGGGTTTCTGGTACTGCAATCTGTAACCACTTACAGAATTTTTTTTACACTAATTGGACCATATGGGATCAGACACACAACCTTTCCTGGTTAACATCCTAATAGCAGAGTTTATCAGCCCTGAATAGAGAGTCACTTTCAGAATTAAAGCAAATACATAGATTCAGACTAGAGAAGGTTTATGAATAATAAATAAATACTCTCTGATTAAATACATGGCTTGGTGCTCAAGTCACAATTCAAACAGAAAATCAGCTCTTACATCTGTTCTTTATGATAAGCATATGGAATCACACCCTATGAACCTCCAATTATCCATGCCAATAATACACTTTGTCAAATGGGTAGATCACAGATAAAGCAGAACTATCAGTGATTCAGACTGCTCTTTCATCTTCTCCTCGAAGTGTATGAGGATGTACGAATGCCATTTTATCTGTCTGCTGATCCTTCTTGTTCTCTCTGCTCTGTGATTGGCCTGAAAACAATCCATCGGTAATAGGCAAACAGAGAAGAAGAAAATGTAGTAGACATTAAGCTGGAGAAAGAGAAAGAATATGGATCCATGGTACCAAGAAAATAAAGAGGCATGAGCAGAGGAAATGAATTCATTGAGTTTAATAAATAAAAAGTAACATCATTGAATCCTGACTCATCAAACATGCTAAAGAAGCTGAATTCTTTCTTATGACAGAGTCATGTAAAATCATTTACAGAATAAATACTCCTAAACCGTTTGTATTTATACAAACATCTAATTATGTTTTGCCTTAAGGGTAATAAAAAATAAGCATTCATTTAAAATACTAACTTAATTATGATAATAGATTCAGTATAATCCAGAAAAGTATGGGCTGTTGATATTAGCTTGTTCAATTTTAAAATAACGTGTTGACTATTAATAGTGATGTAGTCCTGGTAATAACTAGATCATGACAGAGGAATAGTAAATACACATGAAATAATACAAAAAACTTCAAAGAATGCTGCGACAATGACTAATGAGACTTGCCATGGATAAAAGAGCTCCTACCTCACTAAAAATGAATAAATCAAAATACTTGTTATCTGTTAATATTTCCCTTTAAGATAAAAGCCAAATCAAAGATAAAGATTACACTTTAGAATTATGAATGGCATTTTCTAGTTCAGGGAATAAATGTGCTATTCCCTGCTTGTCACACTAATGAAGTCCCACAGTAAGATTCACACTCATCCGTCATCATCATTTACACTTCCATTGGAAAGTAACTCTTTTCTTACTTAAGGTATTTACCTTAGGTCCAATTTTGAGAATACAGCAAATTGTGCTAAATAGTGACTCTTGTAGTTGTTCCAGTCATCTCATTATTTTTTCCCTTTCAGTATAACTTTGAAATTAAATGCACTAGTCACCGTTATTATAATACCTCCATATTTCTCCAATTGGGAGAAGAAAAATAAATATGAATGCAATGTCCACAAAACCATAAGTGATGCATGAGTTAAAAACCACAGAGTAAACTGAAAGTAAGGTCAGTGGAAAAGCCACTTTTGACTTTGAAACCTGTTCTTCAATCCTATCTAATAAAGAGGGAATATGCTAATTGACCATCACTCCGTCACAAAGATGGCTGCACCCACAGTTGAGGCCAAGTTCCCATAAGGAGCCTTAACGAGCAATCAGCAGGGACCTGAGGCTATGCCCTCCCTCACCCCCGTGGGGCTTGACAGGGGACCTCAGGCCATGTCCCCGACCCGGCAGGGCTTGACAGAGGACCTCAAGGTGTGCTTCCCGTCCTGGTGCTGGGCTAGGGGACCTCAGGCTGCTCCCCCTGCCCCAGCACCAGGCCAGGGGACCTGAGGCTACATCCCCTGCCCAGTGGGGCTTGACAAGGGTGGGACTGGCCGGGTCTTGATCTTGCCCAATGTGGGGGAGGCCGGCCAGGTCTGGGTCTCACGCGATTTTGAGGCGCATGTGGTTGAGCAGGGACTTGACTTTGGGTACCGTGGTGTGTCCCACACTCTGACAGGAGGAAGATTTTCATATACATTTTACTAATTTTATTTCATCTCTGACACTTCTATTATAGAGAAAGGGCAAATAGCAATATTAAATTATTTCCTCTAATTAATCCCCTTTTCATGTGTACGAATTTCGTGCACCGGGCCACTAGTTTAACAATAAAAAGCAAACTTTTATGGGCCTCACTAGGTAAGTATGTAGGTATGAATATGGAAAATGGGTGGAAGTAAGGAAAGAAGGAAGGGTAGAAGAAATAAAAGAAGGAAGGAAGAGAAGAAGGAAAGATAATTGTGTTGATTTTCACTGGACCATTACTAAGACCACATTTACAGATGCTGGTTTTACCCATGAGACCCAAGTTATTCAGCAAGGTATAAAGCCCTTACTGAGTTCCTTCCTACAACCTATGCCCTGCCCTTCTCTTCTCTTTGCCCTTAAAATTTCAAAAATACCAATCATTTGTTATTTTATACTTGAAAAATTCCTCTGTGAAATATTCACTAGTCTCCTTCTCTTTTTCTGTATGTTTCCCTGCTTTGAACCAATGTCTAATTTTGTATTATATTACACTACTTTGTATTTTGTTGGGTTGTAATTGGATTACATTTGTTTGTCCCTCTAACTGGCCTCCCTCACCACTAAACTGTGAGCTCCTTAGGGGCAGGGATATATTTTCTTATTTCTGTTTGTATTCCCAGAACATAGCCTATGGCTTCACACAGTGCATGCACGGAGTAAGCATTTCTTTAAAATTTAATTTTTATTTGATGTTTTAAACAGATTTTCCTATTAGAGTCCACAAAATAGGCCAGACTTTTTAAAATCCCCATGTGCAGCTCCTCCTCCAGATCAAGGAAGTAAAAATGCCTGGGGGTGAAAACTGGACATCAGTATTTAACAGAGATCTCCAGGTGGTCCCAATATGCAGCCAAGTTTGGGAATCAGTGCCTTGGAGCCATTGTTTAGCCCCTTTTGATGCTTTGTGTCAAGTAAAAGGAACATTTCTGTAACTAAGTCTTGCCTCTCCAAATGTATTTCAAGTGAGGAAGACACAGTGTGACTGTGCAAGGTAGAGGAATTTAAGAGTTTCCCCACCCTCCACTCCTACTAAAAGTTCCAACCCCAGGTTCCGGACAATATCCTTCTCTATTCTCTCATGATGATTCTCTGGGGGATAAAACAGAGTTGGAAGAATGCATTTAGATTAAAAATCATTTCTCCTAGATGAAAAAAAAATTGAAAATCATTGACAACAAATTTGCTTTTACTCATTAAAGAAATAATCAATGACACTAAAATCCGGTCCTTAAACTTAATCCTGGTCCTAGTATCACTAGTTGAACACACACTTCATATTAGTCCAGTGGAACATGCAGATGGACTTTTTTTTCACTGAATGTTTCATAAGAATATACTTAGGAGCTGAAATGGACTGACATATTTCTGTGAAGTACTTGGTAGTATCTCTTTTCCCTCCTATATGTGGAGGGATATGTCTTCACACAGTATGTCCCTACCATTTAGTTATTTTGAGAATCTTAAAACAGTGAATCACAGTTTGGCCTTGAATATAGTCTTGTTCAA
The DNA here is from genome assembly GCF_027574615.1 of Eptesicus fuscus. Taxonomy (NCBI): domain Eukaryota; kingdom Metazoa; phylum Chordata; class Mammalia; order Chiroptera; family Vespertilionidae; genus Eptesicus; species Eptesicus fuscus. The sequence goes on from NC_072484.1 coordinate 19,041,790, forward strand.
TAAACTGATTTTTAGTTATGTATACAGAAAGGCAGATCATCCTATAAATATTCTTTTATGTGGATTTGTAGTCATTTCCACAATGATCTGTTGAGCAGATGTCTCTGTGTTCCACAGATGAAGCTCAACCCAGATAAACTTGGAGTTCTGTTGGAACTATTTTGTGTCCCTTCTTTGAACTCTCTGTCCCAGTTTGGATCTTCCAGCTCAGTAGGTAGTTCCAAACCAAGGCTGCGAAAGAATCTATATGAGAACAACCACATAGCAATCTGCCCCTGAGGTGAGAACTTAGTTGAGGGTAATTCACAAAGAGTTGGAAAAAGACCACTTTCTCCCTTACATTTCATGCATGGCCAAAGGGCATCTACATTTGCTGTTGATGCGTTTTGTGAACATTAAACTCACTTGTAGAATTTATTCTCCATTCCCCATTAGCAGAGTTATGCAACCTGAATCCTTAATGGATTTAATCAGCAGGATAACATGACATTTCTCCACTCTGTGCTAAGTACAAGGCAAAGTACAAAGATGTATTTGAGACATCTCTGCCCTTGAGAATTTTATAATCTAGTTGTAGGGATGAGAGAGTCATAAAATTACTTTAAGGTATGACATGTCTTCTAAAGGGACTGCTCAAGTCAGGGCTTATTTATTTTCAAGGGGGAAAAGCAACTCAAAGTTGCTCAAGTTTGGATACAGAACTTTTTTTTTTTTTTTTTTTGCAGAAAGCCCAAGCAAAGTTAACCACTGGTTTCCAAGAAAGGCATATGAAGACAGCAGGGAATTCTTGTCTTATCTCTTGCTATGTCATCTTGCCTGATTCATTTATCCTCTTTTGTCTAGCTTCCTCTAAATCTTTGCTCTGAGGATCACTATACATCAAAACTTTCTAGAAGGTACTGTAGAAATATTAATCCAGTTAATTTTTAATATGTTTTTATTGAATTTTAGAAAGAGGAATGTAGAGTGGGAGAGAGATAAAACAAAACAAAACAAAACAAAACAAAAAAAAAAACAAAAAACAAACATCAGTTAGAGAGAAACATCAATCAGCTGCCTCCTGCACGTGCCTCCCAGCCCCCTACCAGGGATCCAGCCTACAACACCTACATGTGTCTGACTGGGAATCTAACTGGCAACCTCTTGGTGCATGGGTGGTGGTTCAACCACTGGGTCAACTGGCCAGGCCTAACCCAGTTAATTTCATACTCAAAAATATCTTAAAGGAGTAGATATCTCCTCTATATCATCATCATCATCATCATCATCATCATCGTCCTCATTATGAGCTAGCTACTGCATCAAGAGATTTCCCTATCCTGGAAAGAAAGTAAAAAAAAATAAGGAAAATAAAAGGGCAGGAGCAAGAGGTTTTTCAGAAGAAGAGTGCATACTTTGACCATTCCCACATTACAAAGCGACTTCAAAACATTCATTCTAGCAGAGGAATGTGTAGCTATGGCTCCTTTGCATTTGCAATTTGAGGAGGTATCTTCCACTACATCTGTATTCCCAGGCAGAAATAATTTATTTTCTCTTTGATTTCTTGAAAGTGGACCCCTAATTCATTCTTAAGTCTCTTACTTTGAAACACACACACACACACACACACACACACACACACACACACACACACATATTGGATGAAGTTGAACTGGATTTAAAGATTTTAAAAATATCCAAAATTCAAATTTATCACCTGAAAATACTTTTTCACATATTTAATTGTATTGTGATGGACATTGAGATTATAGGAACAGACCAGCAAGAGAGAGTGAATGTCATTTGGCTCTAAGATGTGTATAACCACCAATAAGATGTCAGAAGAGGTCATTTCAGTTTAAGATCCATTTGAATTATTGCTCTCAAAGCTTCAGTAGAGATTTGAGAGAGAGATTCCATATATCTCTGTGGAATAAGAAAATTGAGACTTAAATGGAATAATCAGACAACAATCTCCCTTAATCTGTCAGGAAAGCATAAAGAATTAGCTAAGCAGAGAATGACTGAATGGCAGAAAATTAGATAAGGTCAATCTATATTAAAGCAACGCCTTCAAAAGAGCTAAAATTAAGAAGACCTGATACTACCAGTTGACACAGAGCAATTGAAATTCTCATACACTGCTGGCAAGAGTGTAAACTTGTACAGACTATGAAAAAATGTTAATGCTGACATAGCATGCACTCTGACCCAGCGATTCTACTACTATTGCAACAGAAATGTGAATATATTTCATACAAAGACATAATCAAATAATATTTGTACTAGCTCTATGCATTATAGCTCAAACTGGAAAGTACCCAAATGCCCATTATTAGTGAAATAGATAATTAAATTGTGGCATGGCATATAAAGTGATACAATGCTGCAATGAGGAAGAATGAACTCAAGTACATGCAATAAAATGTAATAAACTCACAAACAGAATGCTGAACCAAAGAAGCCAGACCCAACATTATACACCACATGATTCATTTTATATAAAGTTCCACAACAGGCAAAAGTAATCTATTGACTGTTTGAGACCTCCTTGTTGGAGAGACCATCTGCAGGGCTCTGTTGGACAGTTTGGCTTAACCCAGACTTTCAGTCATCTTTGTCAAGGTACAATGCATGTGAATAAAGATGTCTTGCTCCTTCTAGACCAGTCCATCTCCCAGCTGAATACTACTGAGTGTCCTCTGTCACTATCCTATCTAATAATAGAGTAATATGCAAATAAGCATCACTCCGCTATGCCTATGATTGGGCCAGCGGGAGGCTGGGGGGTGGGACTCGGGGTGGCCTCTTGATGGCCGGATCAGCCCAGACCCACCCCATCAGTGTTCTCGAGGCAGTGGCGCCCAGGCCCACCCCATCAGCACTTGTGGGGCGGCGGTGTCGCCCAGACCCACCCCATCAGCATTCGCGGGTCGGGGCGGCGCCCGCTCCCAGACCCGCCTCCATGCACTTGCACTGGGGGAGGGCCTGGTCAGCAGCCCCAGAGGCTGCTTCAAGGGCCAAAGAGGGAGGCAGGGCCAGACCCCAGCGGCCGCAGCTGCTGCGGGGCCCGGGGAGCCAGGCAGGGCTGGACAGGTAACCTCAGGGTGGGCCTGGGGGTGGGTCCAGTGGCGCAGCTTGACAGCAGACAGCAGGGCCTGCTTGGCAGTAGCTGCTGGCTACCCACAACAGGCAAGGGGGCCTGCAGGCAGCACCCAGCAGGGCCTGCTTGGCTGTTGCCACGGCAACCCGGGAGCAGACAAGCTCAGCTGCAGGCAGCACCCAGCAGGGCTTGCTTGCCCATCGCTATGGTGTGGAGCAGGCAAGCCCCACAGAGAGCAGAGAACCACAGGGAGCGGGCATAAGCCGTCAGCAGGACATGCCCTGAGGGCTCTCGGATTGGAGAGGGTACAGGTCGGGCTGAGAGACGCCACCCCCCCTCCCCCGGTGCATGAATTTCATGCACCGGGCCTCTAGTCTTATATAATAGAAGACATTCCGGGACAAGCTTATCTAAACTCCTCATCAACAAAATGATGAGCCACAATACAATGACTGCTGTTTTAAACTACTAAATCTTGAGCAGTTCATTAGGCAGTAAAGTATGACTGGAACACCTCCCAGTCCACCCAGATTGAACCTTCCTTGTTTTCTCATCCTTATCCTTTCCACTCCACACTTCAATAGAGACAACATAGGTGTTGGATCCAGACATTCCAGGTTCAAAGTTCTACTCTGGGGAGTACCAGCAGCTTGGCTTCAGTGACTCAAGTACTCTAACTCTCACTTTGCTCATATGAAAACTGTGGATAAAAGATAGTCTATCATTATAAGGCTTAAATACACCAATAATAATAAAAGTGTAATATGCTAATTAGACCAACATCCTTCTGGATGACCTTCTGGATGAAGCCGGGGCTGTGAGGGAAGCCTGAGTCCCAGGAGCCTGTTGATGGCCGGAGGGAAGCCAGGGTCCTGGATGCCAGAGGGAAGCTGGTCTGGTAGCCAGGGGAAGGAAGGCCTACACTTGCATGAATTTCATGCATCGGGCCTTTAGAATGTAAATAAAGGTCTAACATCTTAAGGAACTAGGAAATTAATGAATGCCATTTTCTGATAAGTATTTGGTATATTGAAAGTATAAAATATACAAACCCCATTAATCAGTGAGCCTTGTAGAATACATCCTTACCATCTCTCTCCCACCAATATTCTTCTTTCCATCTCTGCTACCACCACCCAGTTAACTTACCCAGGATTTCTCATATAGACCTTTGCAATGACCTTCAAATTTATCTTCCACCTTTTGCCCCTCTCTGGTGGCATCATATATCTCATGGAGTTACCATACTAATCTTCTTAAAACAAAATTTTAAACTCTGCATTTAGGGCCTTCCATAGATGATCCTAGCTTTTTTCCCTAATCTTTTCTATTTTCTCTGCTCTTCCTTCCTTCCAGGACTTTCCCTCCTAGCAATGAAATCCATAGCAATGAATCTGGACTTCCTCTGTGACAATTACCTTAAACAACTACATATTATAGTCATTTGTAATTTTTTGAACCCCTAACACAATGCAAAGCCTTTAGGTCTAGCCAAATGACTTGCACCTAGTGGGAATTTAATAAATATTTGTTGAGTTGGACCAAAAAGCTAGAAGTGCACAAAATTTACTGACAAAAAAGGCAGTAACTTGTCAAGAGTCTGCACATCAAACAAAATTTTTGTGTGTCTAATCCATTTTTAAAAATTACTTACATCTCAAGTGATGAGAAATCACATCTATTTTTATAAACCTCTAAGAAAAGATATTTTACTGCTTCTGTCAGTAACATATCCCAGTGTATAATAAGCTCTAATGTCAGAATAATCCTATTTCTCTCTAACCTCAATGTTTCATGTTACAGACTGAGCTCTTTTTCACAGTTATTTTTTTCAGGTGAAGATAAAGAAATAATGCGGTGGTCACTTAGAATTGTCTGCCAATTTCCTCTTTGCAATTAAATGTTCCTTCCTCCATCTATATGGTTAATACAGGGGCACAATATTATCACCATTACTCACTAGTCCAAGATGACTGCCCCTAGAGTAGATGTTTGACCCACAATGGGACAATAAATCTTTTCTCCAAGATTTTCTCTTCCCTGAGATTATAACAAGAGCTTTAGATCAGTTTTTTTGTAGGGGCCAAGGATGTCTGATATAAATTTCAGAAGCTATCAGGTGCCATGCTTAATGCTATGGGGAGAAAAGCAAGTCTAGAAGGAGAGAGAAGAAAGGTCGTATAGAAGAGCTGGAGAAAGAATCCAGAGGGAATTCAGGAGCCTTGTTCTAGTCATTCCTGACACCCATCTGAGCCACTCATTTCTAAGGCTTGGTTACTCAAATCCTCCTTGGTTGCTTCAGCTCTAAAGGTACAAATTAGCCTTCGCTATTTCTTCCTGTGTTTCTGTCATTTGCAACCAAAACATTTCTTACCAAGTCATTCTCTATCTTATATATGCTTTAATCAGTTATCAAGTGCTGACTTTTTATATCATAATGAATTTAGATGGTAGAAAAAAATATATCAAGCCATCTCATTGTTTTATTTTCCAAGGTAAATTAAGTCAATCTCCTTTACCCTTACAGAAATAATTCTTTTCTATCTCCTTACTCATTTCCACTGAAAGTTACATAGCCATCTTTAACTTGTTTGTAATATTCTAGTGCTGGACATCACATGCAGGTGCCTGAACAACATGTTCTGTGCCTACCTGCACATCTCTTGGCTATGGGTCTTTTTAATCTCCTCATTTCATAAGCATTTTGTGGTCCTCTCTACATGTGAGTGCTTCTCTATAGAAAAGATCATTGATCATTTTCCTCTTTCTTTTCCCTGTTTTGGCTTTGGACAAAATAGTACTAGCCAATGTATAAAAGTTCTGTTTCTTAGACTCACCTACTGCTGATATGACATCCCATATGTTCTAATGGAGAGAGAAAAGAAATGAAACAAAATATAAATGACAAACTGTCAGATGTAGAAAGAAGCATACCAAAGGAGTTTTTAGAAAGGAGGATCAAATATTAGAAATTAGAGCAGTAGTGTGTAAGAAATAACTGATTTATGACCTATAGGGGGCTGGGCTCTGCAGGATTAAAATTTATATATATGTTATGTTTAGGAAAAAGAACTTAACTGGTGGTATCCAATACTTAAAATAAAAATTTACTATATAATAATGTTCAATGACAAGGATTGGCAAACTTTTTCTTTAAAGGGCTAGACAGAAAATATTTCAAGTTTTGGGACATTTGGTCTCCACTACAACAACTCAACTCAGCCACTGTTTGTCATTATTTGTGGGAAAGCAGCTATAGAGACACATAAAAGAATGGGCATGTAAATTTTACTTATAAGTACAGGTATTGAACCTGATTTGGCCTGTGGGCATTGGCTTGTCGACCCAGTCCACATATATAGTCAATACACATAGCAGAGCTTTATTTACCATATAGTATAATGACTAAAATGATTGATGGCAATAGGTTTTCATTAAAGCCAGGGATTTACATCATTTGATATAAGTTACACATAGTATTATTGAATATCATACAACCATGTATGTTTATCTCTACCTATGTATTCACGTAGATTAAATAAATAGATTGATAGATTATAGGCATATGACTTACTAAACTGAGTTAAGCAAGATTTCTGAGATTGTGACCTTACAAGGCAAGAAGCTTGCTAATAGCAAATTCTCTATCTTCTCTCCATCTGTGCACCTAGCCTCCAGCATATGGCCTGGTTCAGATAAAGGAATCTATACTTCTTAAAATAAATTAATTCTTAGCTCCTTATCCTCTCCCTACTTTACAAATTTCTCCTCAGTCATTCTCTCTCTTCTTACTAACAATGGCCTGAACCTCAGAGAAGGCATTGTCAGAAAGCAAATTTCAATCTTTCATGTATTCATTCAGCAAGTATTTATCAACACTGCACATATAGGATACAAGCATTAATGCAGTCGTAAGAGATAAGCATTCTTGGTGAATATGTTTTATCACAGTTATATATGCCTATCTATAGGAAACTTAGTGACAACAAACTGGATTTTTGAAAACAGTTTATATTTGTTTGCATTCTAGTTATTTAACAATGAGTAAGTACTATTTTCCTTTCACACAGGTGAAATTTATATTAAAACACAAGTGCATGCATACACCCACACAGTTCTCTTCTTACTGCCATATGACCAGTTTCACTCATTGGTCCTTGGATTATGCATAGCCCTAAAATTTTCTCTCTGATGGAATTTGACACCAAAATTAAAATAAAATATTGCTCAAGAATTAACAAAATGCGATCATGATTTATGAAAACTCAAACAAAAAAAAATTCCCCATTTAAGAGATTGCTCTCCCTGCAGAATACCTCCTTATAATTATTTGAAGAAAGCTTGTTTTTCAATGATGACAACATACAAGTTTGAATTGTTTCATCAAAAAGAATGATGTTATGCACCATTAGCCAAACTCAAAGCACCAAAGAGCATGTTTTTATGAATTTTCAGATTGAAACAACTGCTCCATTCAAAGCAGACACTATTGATGCCAAGTCTATATCTCCTTGACCTTCCCACTTCAGTGCACACCCACCTGAGTCACAACTGCCAGCACCTGCTGCATAGCTGAGGGCTCTCTCCTGCTACTTGAGGCCACTGTGGCATGGATGCCACTTCTGCCCTCCCTTTCTTTTGCTGCCCAAGGCAAGTACTTACACATGAATCTTTGACAAAGCCAAAGAGGTAAACTCAGCCCTTCTTACTGTAGAAACCAAAGCACAATCACTGTAAAAAAAAAAAAAAAGTCTATTTTTTTCTTCCAAACATAGTGTTGGTCTGGTTTTGGACAAATATTTCTTAAATGTCATAAATTCTTGGGGGAGCACCTATAAAACACAACTAAAGCCCACATTGTCCATACAGATTTGAAGAGCATAAACTACCATCCACCCATTAAAATTATAATCTGAGTGGCTTGGTGTGGCATGTGAATCTCCTTGGTAATATTTTCCCATTCTCTCCTTTCCTTTAAGTAACCAGAGGTTCTCCATCTCCTTAGATGGCAAAAGTAATCTGAGATGTGGGTGTGTAGTATTAAATAAAAAACAGTACTTTAGAGCCAAATACTAAGGACATTAGAAACATGAAAGGACCAGAACTTGCATTTATAACCTCCTCTCCAGATGCAAATAATTCTTTTCCAATTTTCAATAAGTTGCTAGCTCCAATGTTATTTCTAGAAAGGAATAAATTGTGTGAATTCATTTTATAGATTTTCTGCAATGGGCCATTCTCAAACTATTTAAAATAAGTTTCTATATTTTCAAATAGTTTTCAATACATGTAGAGGTTAACAAGCTAATTCCTGCACTCTGCATAGCCTGGGCAAAATGTTCTGGAAGAATGAGTGTACCCTGAGGCTCCTTTCAGCCTGTCAGAATAAAAAAAATGCCACCCATATCCAGTAGTCATGTCAAGTTTGAACTTAGTAATCTTTTCATTTTATTTTTTTCATCACCATTTTTCATCGTCATCTTCCACCTCCCCCACATCGCCCCCCCATGCAGTTGCCACACTGTTGTTCATGTCCATGAGCTCTTAGGGATCTTACTTTATTTGAAGTCAAGATGCAATGCCTGGATTATTCCAAACATGTGGGGAAAATACTTTGAAACAGACTTCTAGTGAACTGGTGAGCATGAATCAATGAGAGCAAAGAGCAATGAGTTAAAATATTCTACCCCAAACAGAATAATGTGAAAGCAGTCTAAAAGTTCACCCAAACATCCTTCTTGATTTCTAGAATAGCAATAACATGTTGATATTCCCAGGTATCCCATGACCTGCTTGTAACCCAGAATGTCCCCATCTGAGCTAGATAACTTCCATGCCAGTCAGTTATCCCTTAAGAGTGGCAGTATTTTTGTGTGACCTCTAACGTCAAACTGATGGCAACCATTCCAAGCCTGAAGGACATGTTCCCAGAGCTTTGAAAAACTCATTTGCTTATTTTCTGTTCATTTTCAGGTATTATTTCTACTACTTATAATAGTATCTCAACTTTTCTCAGTTTGTCCTCACTTTAAAAATACCAACAAACTGAAAATGATGTTATCAAAAGAAGTTTGATGCTCATAATAGGTTTTGTCCTCCTTTGGTGATGCCAGGGACACCTCATAAAAGGTGTGGCACCTCCAGAGAGAGTCTCTGGTGATATATCTAAATACCACATCTAAATTCAGAAATAAATCTTATGAATAGATTAAATCATTTCTCCATCCTCAACAAATTAATATTAATAAAAACTAACAGCCATTGCACAGGTGTCTTCTTTGAACCTAACACAGTATTATGCAAATTTATCCTACTACTTTCAGAGGTAGTCACCATTTAAGTCAAGTGTCTTTGGCCCTTATTTCTTTTCACTCAAATGATATAAATATCCAACCTGGGTGGTTCTCTCTTGAGCTCCAGATACAAAATGGTCATCTCTTCTTTGATGTCGCCAGGCTCTGAGCCTGAAGGCAAACTCAGTGAGCAAAAACCAACCAAACAACAACAACAACAAAATCACCTCATTCTCTTCCATCCCAAGTTCTTTGATTTTTTCCTAACTCAGTGGATAGTATTTAACCCACCTAGCGTACCAAACCAGGAAAGGGTCCTTCTTCTAAGCCTTCTGCTCATCCTTATACCACGTCTCCTTGCAGTCATTATATCTCTAAGTATCCCTTCCATCCCAGAACTACTGCTTTAATTCAGCCCATCATCACCTCCATCCTTAATAGCCACATCAGCCTCCTGGTAGACTCCCTATATCTACCTCAAAGCCAGGGATGAAAATTTGTTTGACCTTCTCCCAGCTTAAGATTATTGATGGCCCTCTAGAGATATCAGAAAAACCATCTTAATTTCTAAGACATTAAAAAAAAAAGCTACTTGATCTGGTCCCTACCTACCTTTCCTGTCTCACTTTTCATTCACTCTCTCTTTCATGCCTATGTAGACAATACATGTTGCTTATTTTTCAAGCCTGCATCATTTTTGTCTTTTGTTTCTGAAACTCCTGTCTCCATCCTTCAATGTTCACTTCTAGAAAGCCTTCCCTGAATGACCTCACCCCAACACAACCAGCACAGATGTCCTCCATTGCACTAAACACCTTCAATGAATGAGCTATTCTCTTTCCTAATGTGGGAACAAACACCATGACTCCGACCTCTGTAATCTGAGTGCTTATTACAATGCCTGGCACAGAGTCCACACATTGGCTATGTGTGGAATGAATGAATGATGAATAAGATGGGATTATCCTGCCACAAATATATGGCATTTGTACTCCTTATAGTCTTAAAAACTGTTCAGTTAGACTTATAAGTATGTTCATATTTATCATTTCATATGAATTGTTACATTTTTTGGTAATAATTTGTAAAAACAAGGTATCCTTTTCAGCTATCAGCCATTGGTTACAACCACTCCTTGGTTATCCTGAGAAAATTTTAGTTCCAAACCAAACTAGTTTTCATTCTTCTGTCTTGTCTATTCATGCCTGTCCTGTCCCTCATCTTCTCTTACAATCTCATCAGCCCAAATGAGACTGAGCCTATCCTAGTAGAAAGCAATACATAAAACAAACTCTAGTAGAAAAATGACCACAAAAGAACCACCAAGTCTGATAACCTAAAGTGAAAAACAGCCCAGCAGGAATTACCCTGCAAAATATCCCTGAGAAGTCACCATTTTAGCACTGCTAGGGACACAGATACTCACAATGTGCACTGGAGATCCGAAATGCCCAGGCTGAATAGAAGGAACAGCATTAGCAGCCAGGAAAAATGGATTTATAAAATTGAAGCCCACACAGATACCCAACTCCAGTAGCCATGTGTAACGTTAGAGGCTCCATCAAAATGGGCCACTGCAAATGACAGGAGGCAAAGAATTGCAGGATCTTTGGTGAAAGAGCCCAGAGTACCTGTGGACCCTACTGCTTCCCATTAGAGCCTGAAAAGAAATTTTATTAGCTTCAGGGATAGTAGAGAAGTTTGTGTAGAGGCAAGAGAGGAAATTGAGTCAAGGATAGAATTAAAGTCAGAGCCAGGCAATTCACAGGGAAGGAACAAATCAAACCAGCATCTGGGGGTGGGGGGGGGGGGTGGGGGGGTGGCAGGCAGCCAGTACAGTCACATTTGGGGAGAATATCAGAGCAAAGGGTTTGCTGAAGGCGAAGAACGAGGTCACAGGTTAATAGTAATGAGCTTCCAGGCACATGTCCAAGAGTAGGTTTCAGCCTGAATGTAAAGGGACTTCTTTGATTCCTACTTTGTCATAAAGAAGGCGGAGCTTACTTAGTGGGAACTTACTACAGCTACCAGAGGGGTCCAAATGAGGCCGCCTTTGTTTAACTCACAGCTGATACCAGCTTTGCTCTTGGGCCCATGGTCTGTGTAGAGCTGACACTTCTATTCCATTTTAGTAGGTAATTTCTTTCTGTCAGTTCTGATTTAAAAACAGTCTCTCTTTGGAAAGTTTCACTTAAATTAAATTACATTTCTATACCGCAGTTCAAAATTTCCATCGTAGGCCTCTCTTATGCTTCTCACAGGCATTTCCTTGCCTTCCTCTCTGAGTGCCATTTCTAATTTCCCCAAGAGCTCATGTATGGGTCACCTGGCAGATGGGGAGGGATAGAGGGTTGGTTTAAGCACATGAGGACCTCAAAGTGGAGATGTGAAAGAGTAGCCCATTTCCTGAGCCTGATGCAAGCCCTGCAAGGCAGTGGATGTGGTGGCTGGGCTGGGGCCCCTTCTTTGCTGACCTCTTCTGCTGATATTCCACTGGTCTGGTCTCTTGGGCTAGCTGCATCCAGTGCTGACTCTCTCATGGGTGACTTTTGGAAATCTCCATTGGTGCCTTCCTGCCCAAGTCCATCTCTCCACCCATCTGACAGTATCAAGAGGGCCCTGGTGTGCTGGCTGCATCCCTTTAGCCTTGTGGCTACTCTGGATTTTTCCTGAACAACTAAATGTTCCCATCTCATTATTTGTCTCCTTAGAAACCTGAAAACGATTTTTGCCTTCACTTATCTCTATCTGTCTCTCAATTTTATTTTTTCCCCCCATGTTTTAGGTCAACAGTGTGCCAGAAGTTTCTGTCTTTCTTTAGAGGAAGAGATGGGCGATCTCCTCAGGTTAGAGAATGAGTTCTTAGACTCTTTCATAAAAAACTGTTCTAGCCCAGCCGGTGTTGCTCAGTGGTTGAGCATTGACTTATGAGCCAGAAGGTCACAGTTTGATTCCCAGTCAAGGCACATGCCCGGGTTGTGGCCTTGATCCCCAATGTGGGGGGTGCAGGAGGCAGCCAATCAATGATTCTCTTTCATCATTGATGTTTCTATCATTCCCTCTCCCCACCTCTCTGAAATCAATAAAATATTTAAAAATAAAAAGAATGTTCATCCTGGACTCCAATTTAATATACTGATGGGACAGGCATTCCTGTTTCTGAGCAGACCTTGATGTAGACTGTGGAAAGTTATCTCCTTAGAATCATGGGGCCTTCCTGTTGGCTGCCCTTTGGAGATGATGGAAAGGTAAGTAGCAGAGGCATGTTTTGGTGATACTCCCCATAACCGGCCCACCACACAAAGGGATCAGAATAATTTCAGCAAAGGAAAGAAACAAAACAACCTGGAGAATGTGCTTAAAAAAACAAAACAGAGAGATGTACAAGTTTATTTTTAAATCTAGAAGTAAGAATTATCTGGCAAGAAATTTTAAATTTTACAACTTTTTTCTCTTGCATGAAGACACGGGTATATCAGTTTGGCAAAGATCTTGGAAACTTAATAAAATGTTAACACCCATCATGCTGCATCTTATCAGAATCAGGAGGCCCCGAGCGCTGGTTTGTTCTTTAAGATACATCAATCTCTTCCAGCTTTGCCATTCTTTGATATATCCCAATAACCTGGCCATTTCTGTCTTAAATTGCATTGCCAGGCACCTGCAAACCACTTTGTATACGCACAATAGTTTTTTGTTTCAATGTTGCATAATGTATATTTAGTGATAGTTACCCCAATTTAACTTAAAATTCAACCATATATGGTGTTGCCAATGCAAATAGCTCACCTGTGCTGACAATTGGAGGAACAGATACCTTGAACACATGGCCCAATGTGCTCATTCACAGGTGATACCATCTGGGCAGCTGGCATGTTTTCCCTTATTCCAATTATAAAATGAATTGCAATTGCAGAGATTTTCAGATGTGGGAAAAAAAATTGGAAATTCAGTGAGCTACAGGAGTAGCTGGGGGAACTGGGTATGGGATAAAATTATCAGAGAAAGAGTAATACTTATTTTCACCCATAGGAATGAAAGAATAAACAAGTAATAGGAAACAAAATCAGAGTCTTTGAAATCTACCACTCATTGAATGAATTTTTTTTGTTTGTCACTTTACGTTAGGTAACAAACAAAATTTATTTTGTTTAGTTTTCATCTATCAGAACCTGGAAATAATGAAAGCGGCTTCCTCAAGGTCACACAGCAGGAGTGAGCTGGACTTAAACTCGGGCTTTCCTGTGGACAACTAAAGAGCAACAATGTGTACCTAATGGCCTGGCTTTTCTCTGCAGTCCTAGAGGCTTTTATAATGAGGGCAACTCCTTCCCAGCCCTCGTGCACCACTGCTGTCTAAGGGATAGTCACTAATAGTAACTAGCTCTACAAATAATGTCAGCAGCAGGCCAGAAATCCATACACAGAGCAACATCATTTGGACCATCAGTCTGTCTGTTTACAGCTAGCCTTATTCATTTTAAAGAAAAATGGTCAGACTCCATTATTTTATATCCTTCTCAACTGGGTTGCTAAGAGGCAGTCTCCACTGTGTGAAAGCAGCCTATAGTGGGTGGAATCAAAGACTTTAAAGTAGGATTTGGATCCCAGCTATCTGACCTTATGCCAGACTAACTTCCAGAAACTTCCATCTTCTCATCAATAGAGTGGGTCATTGTGAGTACCTTTCAGGGTTATTGTGAAGCTTAAATGAAATAATACCTTAAAGCTTTAAACATGGTGGTTGATACAAAGAAGAAAAAAACACCATACAGTAATAAACAAAAAGCCCTTGTTACTTAAATTCAAGTGTATATAGGGAGGTAAAAAAGGAGGTTTAGTTTTCAATCATTCTGTTACATCTCCCAATCTATCTACATTTTATTTTATTTTATTTTATCTATTTTATTTTGTTGTTAATCCTCACCCGAAAATATTTTTCCATTGATTTTTTTTTTTTTTAAGCGGGGGAGAGTGGAAGGGAAAGGCAGAGAGAAATGTCGATATGAGAGAAACACATTGATTGGTTGCCTCCTGCAAGAGCCACAATGAGGGCCAGGGACAGGGAGGAGTCTGCAACTAATGCACATGCTCTTGACCGACCGGAACATAACCCAGGACCCTTTGGTCCGTAGGCCAGTGCTCTATCCACTGAACCAAACCGGCTAGGGCCTATCTACCTTTTTAAAGGCAGGAGAGACAGGTAGAAATAAAGTGCAAAGGAAGAGTGTTTCTTTACTATTAGATAGACAAACCAAAATATAATGCTGCAATGCTGGTATGCCAATATAAGACCCAAATGAGGAGAGAGCTGTCATAATACGCAGCAAAGCCGTTCATAATTTTTAACAAATCGGAAAAGATCCGAGAGGATGCAAAACTTTAAAGCTATTAATTGCTGCCTGCCTATGAACACATAAAATTCAACAGTGTTAGTGTGTCTGTCATTTTAATATAGTCAACTGGCCAGGGCACTGTCACACTAATGAAGTAGGTGCAGCTTAATTCCCAGAAAATATTCATTTTCATTTGATAGCTTTCTGAAGATAATGCTGGATATTTTTCCTTTTTTTTTGTCACAGGGAAAATGATTTCTTCCATCCACTTATTAAATGACAACCACTGGGCTATTGTACTCAGGCTAGAATTGGAAATCACGCTCCACCTGGCTGTAACAGGACATACTGGAGTTCCATTTGGCTGCCCGTGTGAGTCTGCTTGTTAGGCAGCCTGTTTGTCTGTCTGTCTTTCTCATTTTATTGGTAATTTTCTAGAGCCAGAAACCTGCCATGTTTAAAATAAATTTCTACATTTTTCTTTTCTCTCTCTCTCTCTTGCATTCACTCCTTTTTGTCTAGAGGCACATTCAATAGAACATTTTAAAACTGACTACGAGAAAACAACAGAGCCATCATTCCTATTCATCTTCTCTGATATTAGAACTTCTGTGGCTCTAATTCCACTGCCCCTGATGAATAGCTGAAGCTCCGGCAGCAGAGCATCCTTCTGTAGAACGTGCAAGTCTGCAGTCTCATTTATTTTGCTACATGTCCTAAGAATACATGATTTTTCTTTTAAATGTTACTTCTGAAAGAGCTTCATTGCAAAAGATATTTCTAGTAGAGTCTGGGGCTTAATCAATCACCCATGCTTTTGCAGGCCTTCATAGGAAAAGACAGAGATACTGTAATGTGCATTATGCAAAGTTAGTCGAAAGTGAGGCAGGGGAACAGCATCAGGGACCATTATCTCCCAGAAGAGACAACACAACAGAGGCAGACAATTTAGATTAGAGCATTTTCTGAACCAGGCCAGAAGTAAAATCTTGGGGACAAGATAATATTCAGATTTGGGCAACAGCCAAGAGACAAGAATCCTAAGCCAGCACGGAAGAATCTTGCGATAGCTGTTTGCTATACTCTAGTATTTGGAACAAGACCGACTCTTCTTGGAATTAAAGCAATGGGTTTTACTTACTAAAGTAGCAATGGGATTCATATGTGTTGTGGCCTAATTTTTACAAACATCTGCTTCTTTTTCAAAAACTTTAGGGGAATCTACTCAGCCAGTTAGTCACTGTGAAGTTAGTTCATTGTGGGAAGTATGACCACTTGTGTGTTGTGGGGAGAGAAAGTGCTAGATGATGAATTCCGAAGAGGCAAGAGAAGACAGGTAGAGTAGACAGGTAGGGAATAAATAAAAGAAAAAAAGCCACAGGCTGTGTCTGACAGTGCTCACTACAAAGAAACACACACAAAATAATGCATGTTCAGGTACAATGCATAATCCCTACAGTGTGCCTGACTCTAGGAATTGCTCAGGGCCTTATAAATAGTGTCGAGCAACTGCTTAAACTGCCAGATTTAACACTCTGCCTACAATAGATGCAGAAATGAAATGAAATTGTCTAGAGGCAGTTACAAAGCAATATTTCAACAAGAGCAAATGAATACAGCACAACCTTAGCATGTAAGTGCCTAGGGAGGGGGTGTCACAGCATGAAGGAGTAATCAGAGTCAGATGGAATTAATCACAGTAAAGTGTGGAGGGATGCTGGCTGGAATGTTAATCCCTTGGGCTGGGACCAGTGACTGCCCTACCGAGATAACTGTGTGGTCTTTCATGCGCATCAACTTGGAGTAACGGAACAGACAGGGCACCCAGTAGGTGCTTGGCAAGTGCTCAGGACACCTATTAAAAATCTTGCTGAGAAAATCATAGCTATAAAAAAATGATTAGAGCATATATGCCAAGCTAGCAAGTGACTACATAATATTGCATTGAAGAGTCATGAAAAATGTCTGGACAACAAAATCAGAGAGCAAGACTCCAGTCCTGACTCTGCCATGAAGTAGCTATGTTACCTTTGGACAGCTTTATATTGTGTAACTTCTTTGAGATTCAGCCAACTCATCCATAAAACAAACATACCTTAAAGGTTTGTTATGAGGATTAAATAAAATGCAATTTGTAAGCACAGTGTCTGGCACAGAGCAGGCTATCAACAATGGCCAGTGTGTTCTTATGTGTACAGACTGAGAGGAGTCTATTAGAACTGCAACGTAGGAAGCACTATCCAGGGGTATTAGGCGATCCAAGGGCCAGCATGGCCACGACTTGCTGAGGATGGAAAACTTTTTTTTTTTTTTTTTTTTTTTTTTGCTAAAAGAGAAAACGAAAGAGAGTCAGGTAGAGTCAGTGAACTTAACTCTGCATTGCTCTGAAATTGCAGTGTCCTCTTTCTCTTCTGTCTCCGACATGTGGCTAAGGCCAAGTTATAAAGGCAACCGTTTTTGTTGGTCCAGTGGCATTTCATTGCCAAAATAGTTCAAAGGATAGAGACTGCACTGAAGTATAGCTGAGGAGGTATCTCTGGTTACCTCCAAGCCCAAAGCATGTGGTAAATTCAGAGAAATGTTGATGGCTAAAGACAAAGAGGTCTACCCACAAGGTATCTAAAGTGGGTTGAATTAGGTGGCCCACTTAAAATATATGCCCAGCCAAGCCAATGTGGCTCAGTGGTTGAGTGTTGACCCATGAACCAGGAGGTCACAGTTCAATTCCTGGTCAGGGCACAGGGGAGACAGCTAATCAATGATTCTATCTCATCATTGATGTTTCTATCTCTCTCTCCCTCTCTCTTCCCCTCTCTCCAAAATCAATAAAAACATATTTAAAAAAATAAGATATGCCCATATGGAATCTTTAAATGTGACCATATTGGGAAAAAAAAACATTCTTTTCAAATGTCATTAAATTAAGGATCTCCAGATGAGATCATCTTGGGATACATGGGTTGCCCTTTTATTCTATGACAAATGTCCTTGTTAGACAAAAGAGGAGAAGAAACAGACAGAGAAGGCCATGTCAAGTCAAATGCAGAATTTGGAGTTATTCAGTCACAAGCCCAGAAATGCCAAGGATTGCCAGCAGCCAACAGAAGCTAGGATAGTTGTGAAAGAAAGTAACCCTGAGGACAGCTTGATCTTAGACTTTTGGCCTCTTGAATTGTGATATAAAACATTTTGTTGTTTTAAGCCTCCTGATTTATGGTAATTTGTTAGGGCAGCCCTGGGAAACTAAGATGGTGCTCCCACTGAGGGGAAGGAATAAACTGGTAATGATTGCAGGGAAAGTGGATGGACATCTCAAACTGAGGTTGCCCAGGAAATTTATGTTCAATCTGCCCACTTAATATTTGGGCTAGGAGCTAGCAAGTAGATTATGTTAAGAAAAACTCTTAACATAATTTTATAACAAGAGTACTTGTTCTGTGTTTCGGGCAGTCTTAGGAGTGCTAGAAAAAAAAGGAGACAGAAGAAGAAATATTCCACATGGCAATATTCCATGAAACTCATTAACTGGGGATTTGTAAAAGATTACATGGATTAAATGCTATAGAGGAAAGTAATAGTGTTGCTGGTGAAAATGGGGTTCTTGCAGTACCAGGAGAAAAGCATTTCAGGGGCCCAGGTTCAGGAGGTTGAGGTGTGGTGGTAAGGTTTTTTGAAGCTGGAGCAAACACAAAGGACTGTCCCCAGGAGCTCAGAGTCTGTGTCTCACCCCCAGCCAGGTGGTTCAGCTCTGTCCACTGTGGAAAAAGTCCCGCCTTGTTTTGATCAAGCCCAAAAGAAGGCCAGGGTCCAGAAATTCTGTGCCATCAGTTTAGTCCATGCCAAAACTTAGTCCAGGTCAGTTTCTGTCCCCTTCCAGCTAACTTATTCTCTATTCTTGCCATGTTCCAGCTGGCACTGAACTGCCACACCCAGGCCCATACTTGGAGTCAACCCTGGAGCCCATGCTTAGGACTGCCTGGCTGCTAGGCCCACATGGCTCCTATGGAGAGGGAGCCTGTGACAAGCACATGGACAAAAGTGTGTTAGAGAGAGGCCTTTGTTAAGCTTTGATTATATTATATCTGGCTTTCAAACCACCAATCTCTTTCCCAGTCCTTCCTGGACTTGTGCTGAGCCCTCCCCCTAACCAATCTGATCCTTTTCCCATATCAGACTCCTCCCTGTTTTGGTCCTCATCTTGACTCTTACTGCACATGCCTCAAAGTAGAAGCACCTCCTGCTGCAACATCTTGGCTTCTACTGGACATGTGCCTACAGTGGAATTTCCCATTAGTTTTATCTCTCTCAGTATTCCTGGTTGATGGCCAGTCATACCCTGAGGAGATTGGAAAGCTGGTCCTACACCAGTGAGGGGGGGTGATAAAGAAGGGGTATTAATCCTCTAGGCAGAGCAATACAGCTATCTCCTGGAGCAAGCATGTCAAACTCGCGGCCCACAGGCCACATGCACCTCACAGTTAATATCTTTGAGGCCCAGCCAATATAACAGTATGTAAGAAACTTTTTAATAAAAATTTCATAACTTAATTTTTACAATACCCTGTTATACATAATTATTAATAACAAACTACAATGTCCGCTAATGACTGATTACTATAATCGTGTTGCATTCATTTCCCTTATGCACCTTATGCGCAGGTGCACCATTTCTCTCCACTAATACTAGCAGCGAGTATTTTAGCAGCCCATAGCCATATCATTAGTCTTGTACTGACTTGTTTGGTGTGCGCGACAGGAAATATTTCGCTTTTGGAGAATGAGAAAAATAGGTTTATTTGTATTATGCTTATTAATTTGTGGTTATTCAGTGTCTGGTAAGTTAATGTTCAAAAAAAATTTAATTTTTATTAAAATGTTCTATTATTTTACTCATTTATTTCAGCCCTTTGTATTCAGCATGTCTCTATCCAAATAAACCTATGTTTCTATGACAACTGAAGCTTTTGTTTTTTTGAGATCCACATAAACTTAAGCCTTGTTTATTTGGCCCACGTTAGCCTTTGAGTTTGACATGTTTGTCCTGGAGTGTGTGAAGCTGTAGCTTTCAAACTAATTAAGTTTAGCCAATTTTGTTCCTTTCTCTTTTGTTAATATTTAACTGCCTATGCTAACAATAGCACCTTTTTGATCTTTCTGACTGTGGACTGAATATCTAGTGGTCAATCTGAATCTCCTGAAAGGGTTGGTAGGGAACTCAGTGCCCACTGTGTGCATTTATTTGAGTGCAATTTTGTAATCTATACTGAAAAATCTAGCCTCTGCTGCTCTTTTAAGGAAGGGTTTAGAAACCAAGGATTCCATAAAGTAGTGCAATTAAGCCATCACACATTTCTAGCACATCCCTGAGAGCTTGCAAGTGGTGGCATGGATCAGCCATCCCCCTTTTCACTCAACAGCAGGATTCTAGAGGATTCCTAGGGACAATTTGGATACTAGATTCTCTGTATTAGCATATGGATGGCTGTGTTGAGTAGCCTCTGGGCATCTTAGGCTGATATTTTGTTCCAGTTTAGTCAAATACATCTTCAATATTGCTGTGAGCTAATGGAGAGAAAGCATACACCTTTTCAGAATTTTGCAAGACAAATAAGCTTTTTTCTCAGTCTGATACAATAGATGTATCTTATACTGTGTTTTCTCCAAATCTTGTTTCAGAAAACAAAGATAACATTAACAAGCTCTCATGGTCTCCCTTCCCTCATTTGGCACATCCCACCTCCTTTTCTTCTTTTTCCCACTGTTCAAAGACAAAGCTTCCTGGAGGGAATGAAATTAATGAGCTCCATCTCAGCAGCTGGGGGTGGGTGGACTATTAGAGCCAAAAAGCAAAGAGGAATTATCAAGGAAGGATTTCAGACTATTTGTTAATACTCCTTTCTCCTTCTGGAGGAACAGAGTTGGTGAAAGAAGAGCAGAATGGAGTTGGCCCATCATCCCACAAGGACTGGGCATAAGAAGAAACAGAAAGGGAGAGCATAGATGGGCAGGAGTATACCCAAAAGGAATAGAAGCAAGAAGGTAAAGAACTCAGTGAGCAGTAGAAGAAAAGGCAAAAATGAAATAAAATGTAAAAATATTTCAGTAAAGGGGAAAGAAGAGGAATAAGAATTGAAGAAAGTTAATGTAAATGAATACAAGCAAAAGGTATTTAGAATCAAATGGGATTTCTAAAAGCCTACCACAATAGAGAAAGGGAAGGAGGTAAGGACTAGGAAGAGAAAAGGCTTAAGAATTTTAAATTTGATAATCAAGGGGGAGGAGTTGTATCAGTCATCTATTTCTGTAAAACAAACCACCCCAAAGTCAGTGGCTTAAAAAATGACCATTTATTCATGCCTGGCGGCTGGTTCATCGAGGTTGAGCTTCACTGGGAAATTGCTTCAAGTTCAGGGTGCAGGTAAACTTGGCTCCTTAATGCAGATTGGCCCCAGGGATTTTTCCACATGTGCTTTTTCTGGGACCAAGGGCAAGAATAATAACAGCTATCCAGAGAAACATCATTCCAAAACAATGGCAGGACTCAACTGTCAAGCCATTTCAAGCTTCTGTTTGCATTATATCTCCTAACACTCCATTGACCAGATTATGTCTCAAGGCCAAGCACAAGATTTATGTGCAAAGAAATGCACTCTTCTCGTTGAGATGTCAGGGAGAAAGTACACAGTTGAAGAGTATTCTAATCAATCACAGGAGTAAATGAGGAAGAAGAAATAGGAAGTAATCATAAAGGGACAACAGGATTATAACAGGCTTGAATGAGGGACAATAATGCACATATAATAGAACCAAAATACAACTTTATACACTGCATATATACAAGGTCAAAACACATTATACCTGGTAAGAAGTATGTAAAGGAGAGGATTTCTAGCTTTCTTCCTCTCTTAACTTGTGATGGAAAAGCACATGGCTATCTTAAGATGGGCCAAGCCATTGCCAAGTAATGGCAAAATATCATTGTTTACATATTTTTCCACTCATGTGATATTTCTTTGAGTCAGTCTCTAAGTATTGATTTTAATAAGTCAACACATTTATAATACCGTGCAAAGAAATGTATCATATCTATAATAATAAAAGCATAATATGCTAATTAGACTAGACGTCCTTCTGGACAACCTTACAGACAAAGCCTGGGCTGCAAGGGAAGCCCGGGTCCTGGGTGCTGGAGGGAAGCCAGGGTCCCGAGTGCCAGAGGGGAGCCAGTGCCTGCAGCCGGGGGAAGGAAGGCCTACTCTTGCACAAATTTCGGGCCTCTAGTAGGATTATAGTTAGGTTGGCTTACAGAAATATTTAGTAGGCAGAATGTCTGAGATTTACAACATTGTGAAGCAATGGTAGAGTCCAATCAAGAGCAGAGTAGATATGGAAGGAAATGGCCAATGGTTTCAAAGTATCAAGCTCTTCAGTCAGTGTGAACAAAAAAAAAAAACAAACACACACACACACACACACACACACACACACACACACACAAAATAAAAATAAAAAATAACAGAGATAGAGAGAATATTACTGGAATATTCCCAAATGTAGGTAATTAGGGAAAATAAATATACTCAACTTATAGCAATGTTTCTCATAGATAGGCCAAATTATACAACTCAAAATGTGTCAGAAGCCAACAGGGATATATGGGCCCTAGTTTCCCCTCAATTACAAAATTAACCTTTAGCCTCTGGCATGTTCCTTCAGTTTCCTGTGCCCCAGTTTCCAATTTTTTTTTTTTTCTGGCATGTTCCTTCAGTTTCCTGTGCCTCAGTTTTTAATTTTGGAAATGAAGTCATTTTACTAGTTAATCTGTAAGGCTCCTTTGGCTCATGCATTCAAGAAGTTTTAATTGACTCATACTTGTGACTCGATGCTGAGGGTGCTAGGAGGAAGTGGTGATGGCTCTGCTGTCAAGGAGTCCAAAACCTAGTGGGATGAGTCCCAAGACATGTATGAATTTAAGTGGCAAGCACCACATATAGAAATATTTAGGAGGACTTGGGAGGTCAGTGGAGAAGAAAACTCAGGGCCTTGGGAAGGCTGAAAGTTGTATTGAGTTATGAAAGATGGATAAAAACTAATCATTCAAAGGGATAAAAATAGCATCTCACAAATAAAATAGGAATGGAGGCAGGAAAAGGCCTGATGTGTGTGAGAAATCAAAAGTATAGAGTCTGACCAGAGATTAGCCTAGAGAAGTCAAGGATGTAGTCATCCTGACCCTTATGTGCCCTGCTAAAGTGTCAACAGTGAGACAGTGAAGAATATCCAGTGAAAAAGTATCACGGTATGTTTGCATTTTTAAGATGGCTTACACCCGTGGTTGGCAAACTGTGGCTTGAGTGTGGCTCTTCCACAAAATACCACGGCCTGGGCGAGTCTATTTTGAAGAAGTGGTATTAGAAGAAGTTTAAGTTTAAAAAATTTGGCTCTCAAAAGAAATTTCAATCGTTGTACTGTTGATATTTGGCTCTGTTGATTAATGAGTTTGCCGACCACTGGCTTACACCATTGGAGAATAGATCTTGGTATAAAGCTAGAGACACAGAAACCAAGTAAGAAGCATTCGCGATATAACAAATAAAAGATTATAAGAATCCAAACAAAGACTTTTAAATTAGAGATGGGGAGACAGAAAAGGTTGATACGTATTTACAATGAAAAATTAAGAAATCAGTTCACTTTGGGACATTCTGAACTGACATGTCAGTGGAGACTCCAAGAAGAGATACCAGCAAGCATTGTAATTTACTTGCAATTAAGAAACAGGTGGTGGGCATAAGACACAATATGCAGATCATGTATCATAGAAATGTACACTTGAAACCAATGGGATCTTATTAACCAATGTCATCCCAATAAGTTTAATTAAAAAAATAACGACAGTAAAACAAGAACCCTTAAATGATAAAAAAAAAAAAAAAAAAAAAAAAAAAAGGTATGACATGTTCCAAGAACTGGGAAATGTTTTTAGTGGACATGATGGGAGGTGAGTTTCAGGAAGCTCTAGACAACAGTATCTATGTTATTAGATAGGGACTAAGACACATCTATGTCTAAAATATAAAAGTCAGTATAAGAATTACTTTTAAATTAAAACCAAATTATCATCATACTTTTTAAAAAATGGTATATACAAAAGCATAAATCTTATGTGAGCTTTTATAATGCTACTAGAGGCCCAATGCACGAAGATTCATGTAAGAATGGCCCTTCCTTTCCCTGACTGCCAGCACTGCCTTCGCTCTAGCCGGAGCCACCTTTCCACCTTCCCATGCTGCCCAGAGGCCTGGAGCGGCTGGGTGCTGCAGAATGCCTGCATCGTCATCATGGCGATGAAGCACGTGTCCTGCCCCACCCCCAGCCGCTTGGCGCCTGTGTATGAAAATTAACCCACCATCTTTGTTGGGTTAATTTGCATACTCACTCCTGGCTGGTGGGCATTGCGAAGGTACAGTCAATTAGCATGTTACTCTTTTATTAGGTAGGTATTCTTGTTATCAGCTAGCAAATAATTGGTATTTCATTTTATTTATTCTATTTGATTTTGCTTTCTGGGAATATATAATGTTTATTTACTCCTAAGGAAACATCAGGATTGAGAAACACACACACACACACACACACACACTGTTTTTCTAACTGAAGTCATCTGAAATTGTCTATGCCCTACCGAAGAAAGAGAATCAATACTCTCTGTGCATCTTTCTTTGGCCATTGTGGAAAAACATGAAAAATATCTACAAGACAGAGTGATGCCCCAAGACAGCAGAGTCAAGAATGCTCAAAGATGGAAGGACTCACGCCTTTCACCCAGGCACCTTTTCTCCTAACAGGAAAGCAATGAAAGAGTGCAGGTCATGTACTACATGTATGCTGCCTTGCAAGTAGATGAGAAAAGAAGGAAATGAAAATACTTCAGGGAACTGGTAAGGGTCGGAAAGGACATACTAGTGTGGGAAAAAAATCACTCAATGTTTGCTTTTTAGTTTTAAAGGACAAAAAATTATCACATAAAGGGACATCTGAGAATAAAATAAAGACCTTTTGCTAGTACAACTCCATCTACAGTGTATCTGCTTATAGTTCTATTTCCGAAAGTGTCACTATTTAAAAATTAACACAAACTGCTAAATGGCAAGAGTGGATACCTGTAAAATGTATTGTGAAATTATTTCATCATCATTTTTGAGATTTATAACAGAAATATGTAAATCTAAGCTAACTAGTTTTAATTAGTTATCAGTGTCACTACAATAAATACTTTGCCCTGTTCTAACTGTAAAGACCTCTGTTACTCTGGAAAAAACCCAGAGGAGCGAAGAATTTAAAAAAAAAATGTGTTTGAGCAAGAATATTTTCACATCTCAGGCCTATATATGCCTCCCTCAGAACACTGAGACACTTTAGGAAGATTGATAATGACTCAGAGGTGGCACAGGCATTCTGTGGTATAACAGTAGAGATGGGTGAGAATTGGTGGTTAAGCCTACAACTCGGCATGCCCCGTTCTGTACTCATGTCCATTGGTACTTTCCTTCTGGATGGGGAAATCTGTGCTTAAAATATGGACATGCTACAGAATCCCTGTGGTGCTTTTACACACAAAGCTATTCAGGGTCTATTCCCAGAAACTGTCTCAGTACTTGAGCACATGCATTAAAAATAAGGCAAATAAAAACTCAATTGGTAATTTTGTTGCATGGCAAGGGTTAAAAACTAGACAGAGAAAAGATGGAAGAAAAGAAGGGAGAAAGAAAAAGGAGAAACAAAGGAAAGGAACCAAGTAAGCCCATTTTGATCAATTCTTACCCCTGTGCATTGAGATTGTGGACTCCAATATTCTGAGAAATACTCTGTTTTGGGCCATTTCCTGTCCATTCTCATACCTAAATACTAGGTGTAACGGTTAAGAGTGAGGATTTTGTAATCAAAGAAAATCTGATAATTTTAAGAGAAACTTCAAAAGTGCTTTATTCAAAGTAATGTCCATCACTAGCTACACATTTCCCCCCTCTTTCAGGTAATTTGTGGATACCATCCCAATAGAACTTGTCTTGTTTTGAGGCAAACCATTCAGAGACCCAATTTTCCACTTCTTCTTACATTTTGAAGTGCTTCTCAAAAAGTGTGTGTGCCATCGATTGGAACAAGTGGTAATCTGAAGTAGCAAGGTCTGGTGAATACAGCGGGTGGGGTAATACTTCCCAGGCAAGATCTTTTAACGTGTCTTTAACTGGTTTTGAAGTGAGTGATAGTGCGTCATCATAAAGCAAAATCACTTTGCCGTGTCTTCTGGCCCATTCTGGTCATTTTACAATCAAAGCGTGGTTCAAATTGATTATTTGTTGTTGGTAGCAATCAGTATTAATGGTTTCATTTGGTTTTAGAAGCTCATTTAAATACACCACACCTTCCTGATCCCACCAAATGTAGAACATTGTCTTCTTTCGAAGTGATTTGGCCTTGCAGTCGATGTTGATGATTGACCTGTATCAACCCATGATTTTGTGTGTTTGGGATTCTCAAAATAAATCCACCTTCCATTGCCAGTCACAATTCAATGCAAAAAAGACTTTCTTTTGTGCCATTGAAGCAACATTTTACTGATGACTTTTTGGTTTTCCATTTGTCTTTTGTTCAGTTGATGTGGCACCCATTTTCCTTCCTTTAAAATCTTTCCCATTGCTTGTAAATGATCAGAAATTGTTTGCTGAGCAACGTTTAATCTTTCTGCAAGTTTGACATGCATCTTCATTCAATAATGTTTGTAATTGTTGGTCTTCAAACTTTTTTGGTTGACCTGGATGTTCTTTGTCTTTCATATCAAAATCATCACTTTTAAAGCATTTAAACCAACATTCACAAGTATCTTGAGATGGAGCATGTTCACCATAAGCTTCCTAAAGTATTCAGCAGCACTTTTCTTCAAAATAAAGTAATGAATTAAAACTTCCATCAAATGCTCTTTTTTTGGGCATGAAATTCAACATTTTTAAGCATAAAAATATTTATGATGTTAACACCTTAAGCAAATTTGACATATGAAGTGTTGAAGCTTGTTGTCAATACAACAAAAAAGCATACATATCAAGTCGCATATATATCAACATATGTGTAACTCCATCTATTGAAAAAAAATCTGCATTATTAACCGGTACACCTAGTAGAAGCCTGTGTGGTAAGTGTACTTCTACAGTGGACCTGGTGTGCCACTTCTTGCCAATTTAGTAGAAGTGGTAGGATGTGAAGAAGCTGGCCTATAAACAGGACATCACAAAAGGCTATTGTCTACTTCTGAACTCTACTGGATTGTCTACTTCTGAACTCTACTGGAGTTAAGAGTTATACCCTGACTTTAGGTAGTGAGGAAGTATTGCAAAATACAGTTCCAAGAACACATGTCATTGAATAAACTTTAAAAAATGTAAAGACTGTCTGTGTTTCCAGGAAAACATTCATAAACAAACTTTCTTGAATGTCCTCTAAAGGATGGGCAGGTTGAATGAATACCTATTAGTGAGTCACGTTTACTGCTACAATGATGCTGTCAGTTGATAGGGGAACTTGGCGAAATTTTCTTCTATTTTCCTTTTGTGCCAACTAGTTTATTGATTTATCTTACAATACTGGATATTTAAGATAAATCAATAAACTAGTTGGCATAACCAGTAAAATCTGGAAAACCTCATGACTTCTGCATCTCTTATGAAGTATTTAACCACCTTTGCTGGTCAAGTCTTATTCCATCCACTCAGACTGCACTTGATAGAGGATGGCTTTGTCGATTTTTCCCCCTAGAACTTAATTTTTTTTATTTTAGATATGAATCAAAGAAAAATCAATGAGTGTTTCAGTTTAAGCAAGACATCTCTACATATAATATTCACAGTTATTTGATTTAGTCATATTTGTATTGAGTTTCAGTTAGAAGTGGCTATTGGCTATGAAAGAAGTATCATAAATAAAGCCTCTTTCCTCACACATCCACACTAGTGTAATTTTTAGACTGAAACACATTCAAGAAACAGAATGGTGGTGTTTTTTTTTCCAGAATAGATTTTAAAAAAATGGCATTGGCAAAATTTTCTAGGACATATTTTATATAAGTTAATCTATAACAACTTCCAAAGGTTGGCCATTAATAGAGACCTCATTCTATTGTAGGAAGTAAAGTGGCAGAGTTCCCAATAATAATTGGGGATTGGAAGCAAATAGTTTAGTGTACATCTACTTTCCTACTCTTCTCACCTCTGCTCTCATTACACAGGCATTTTTATCTTAGACTCTTCTTTTCTTATCAAACTCATTTTCTACTAATCTCACCTCAAGAAACTTGGGCTTTCTAGATTAAACTATAAAATTGTATGATAATTTGCCGGAGAAGGGTATCATTTAGTACATTCTTTGTAGTTTCTGGGTTAATAAGGAATTCTCACTAGGTCTCTTATGTGTTAACCCAATAGTTTAAAACAAAATAAAGTAACTCACAATTTTGGTTCCCCATGAAACTGACCTTAATTAAAATGCATGCATGAAGATAGACAGGCTCTTGGGAATCAATCTCCATAGGTGGGAAGGGAGGGAAGTAAAATTGGACAGAGGCCACAGACAACTGGGGGTGGTGAGGTATCTTAAACTAGCATGAGTGTTCAGAATGTGTGAGTTTTATTCCCGCGGGTTGTCAATCTCTGGATATGGCCCAACTAGAATGAGGGCATGAACTTGGGTTCTTATCAGCTGAGGCAGTGCCCAGAGGGGCTATGAGAGGCAGCTGTCTGCCCTCCAGCAGTCCCAGCACTGAGAAAAAGTGGGCTCTACATTCTTAAATCAGGATGGAGCAGTGCATCCCTGTTTTTTTATTGGATTATCTTTAGTGATTCAGGGATGACTGAAGAACCCAAACTGTACAGCTTCAACTGTGAGTAAATTTACCTAGTCCACTAGGTAAATGTAATGAAAAGAATGAATGAGCTGTGTTTGAGGGTCAGAAAATTTGTTGCTTTGTTATTGCTCCAGGAGGGCTTACTAGCAAAGCGAATCAACTGATAGTAAAGTGATACTTATCACTGGATACCAGGCCTTGAAGAATTGTCCCCCAGGAATAGGGTGGTGTTAAAATCCAGGAGACAACTATTTAATTGTACCTTTAATTATCATATCCATAAGAACAGAGTATGTTTATATATCTTTACATACTTATTTTGCTCATTTCAACTAAAGTTTATTAACAGAGCATTCGGAATGGGTGAATGGATGCACAAAATTAAGTGGAGATGCTTTATACTGCTTGGGGTTTCTGCAGAAGGAAAGGACAGAAACACTGGCTTTTTAAGAAATACCCAAAGAAGAGCTCCGGAGAAGTGTGGACAGATGGGTGCTGCATGACCTGGACAGTCCAGTGGCCAGCTCCTTTCCCAATGATGAAAGGCTGGCAACTGCAAACTCAGAGAGGCTCAGGGTGCTATTAGTGAGAGTGTTCTACCCAATGTAACGAATAGACATCATAAATTGAGTTACCTTCATCATTTAATCCCTGATTCAATTGTTTAAAGTTATCAATGTATGCTTCTTCTAGCTTCTGTCATTGTGTGGTTTAAATATTCAGATTAGTGGGAGCTGCCCGGCTGGCTGGCTGTGTGGTGAAGCTGAACTACAGGAGTCCTGAAACAACACTTCAAATGAATGAATGGATTACAGGGAGAATAGTCAGACACAAAAACTGGGCCCTGAATTTCCCTTCTGCGTGTTCCATAAAAGATGGTCAGAATGTCAAGGTTTTTCCAGCAATAGTATTTTTGAGCTCCTGTGTTTATCAGTCGGCTCTCCTCTGTCACTGCATTTTTTCTGCAGATATCAGCATATTTTCCACAAACCTGCTGATTGCTCGCATTAGCCTGTGGCATTCATCTCAAGAGCTCATCAAGCTCCATTTGTCTCCTCTGAGCTTCTGATTTTTTTAAAATGCCTTTACCTTCCTCCCCAGGCTCTTAGCTAAAGGTTTTTCTTTAAGACATTTTTCAGTGTATTGGACATCACAACTATTTTGTCGTTAGCTTAGACTTCCTAAAGCACTCTGGGAAGTCACTTGCCTCTTTGTCATTAAAAGAGCTAGAAAAAGAAGAAGGGGAAAAATGCATGAAGGGATTTTGTTTTCCTGCATTTTGCAAGTAACTTTTTGATGAAGATCAGAGAAAATGACTAAAAAAAGAACTGATAATGAGCAATGCAAAATTAATGTCAAATGTGCTTTCCTTGTGACTTGCTAGCTGGAACAACAAAAGGCACAACAAAAATTAATGAATCAAAAGGGAAGTAAAACCAGACTACAGGAAACTTGGAAGGAGCAAATGTGGAAAGAGTGCTGAAGTGAAAATAAACTCTGGAGTCTGGCAGCACAAGAGGAAGGTCACCTAGAGAGACAAACTGCCTTTGCTCCAGTGGCCCAGCCTGCCCTGGCCTGCGGAGCATGAAGTCCAAGTCCTTAGGGTTAATTGTCATTAGACACCAGCACAGCTTCCATGCCATGGGAAGGAGACACCCTCAAAGGTCGCATATGGAGGTCTGACTTGCAGCTTTTCCTCATCTGCCAATTCTCAATTTGTGAGCATCACCCAGAGTTGGCAACTAAAGCAGAGCCATTGAAAGGTCTGACTGCTGAGAGAGGGTTCTGGAAAAGCCCTCCGTGGCAAAGGTGTCTGCACTGGCTAACTAGAATTCTTGGATCTATTGTGGTTCCAATAGCCCTGGCTCAGCCTGAGTTCATGAGGGAATCATTCCTCTGGAATCGCATGTTCCTTTTAAAAAAGTAATTTTCATGTACTTTTTTTCTGTGTAAAAAGAATGCCAACAGAGAAAAATTTAAATTTAGACATACTGTTTCCTACACTGCTGCCAAGCGTAGTAGCATTTGTAAGCACTTTCATGAGGCTGCATGTCAATTTGCTTTCATTGGCCTATTTGGTTTTCATTACAATTCTCTGATATTCCCAATTGGTGGGGGGCAAGGCAGAGAACTCGGAGAGGTTAAGTGACTTGCCTGAGACCACGCTGCTAAAGAAGGTTCCCGGCTTGGCAGAAAAGTGATGCATCAATAGTTCTTTCAGTTTGAACACTGCTCCACATCAGGGGCAGAGGTAAAAAGTGAGCACAGGCCAGGATATTTGAGGATAATTTCACTTTAAACAATTTAAACTCTTATTTATTTGGACAGACCAGTTTGCTAACCATGTGTTACAAGCTTTGATTTGAAGACTAGGATCACCACAGATATATTAGTATGTGGCTCTGCTACCATTGTAATTGACCCAGTTATTAATTAATTTATAGGACAGGAACAATGGGAAGGCCAGATAAGGTAGGCATGCTATTGGTGCCAAAAAGCTGGAGCTTAACACTCTGCAGGTCTGTTCCCTGCAGATCCTAGGGGAAGGGACTGAACAAAGAAAGAATAAACACACGCCCAGTAAAATCTAAATGACATAGAGAGGATGCTTGCCTGTGAGTGTTAAGCTGCAGCTTTTTGGCACCAATAGCATGCCTACATTATCTGGCCTTCCCATTGTTCCTGTCCTATAAATTAATTAATAATTATGGGAGCAGGAGGACATTGGTCAGAATAGGTGTGGCCACTGCTAGGGCTCAAAATCTGAGATACATAAGCTCCTAAACAAACGGAGTCCCCACTCTTGGCCCTCTTGCTCTCTTGGGACTCTGGTTGCACGGGGTGTGCTCACACATTCTGCACTCACCTATGGGCCATGTGGACCCCACACAAGATGGACTAGTGGACTGTGATTAGCCTGGTGCTACACAAGACCCAGCTTCACCATGGAATAAAAACTCTGGACACTGGCTTTGCTTGTAGCTCTGCTGAATCCCCAGCTGCACATTTTCCAGGACTGGTTTAAGGGAAATGGGACTTTAGAAACCAAAGAATAAGATTTCACACAAATAAAAACCACTCATTCTCCCATGGGAGTCTTAGAAAATTCTTTCTCTCAAGATATCCTAAGAAACCCACTTCCACAAGCAACAGAGAAATTCCACCCACACAATTTTCCAATAACAGCTCCATCTCTGGGCACTTTAAAAAACGTTAATACCTATGCCTGGGTTGCAGGCTTGATCCCCAGTAGGGGTCATGCAGGAGGCAGCTGATTGATGTTTCTCTATCCCCAATATTTCTCTTCCCCTCTCTCTTCCTCTCTCTCTAAAAGTAAAATCAATAAAAACATATTTATGTTAAAAAAGGTTATGACCTAAATGTAATGTGACTGTGCAGGAACAGAGGAAAGGGTCCACTGGAAGTTGCCACTTAAAATAGAGGACACCCAGTTAAATATGAATTTCAGATAAATAATAAATAATTCTTTAGTATGAATCCATCTCATGTTATACTTAGGACATGCTTATGTAAAAATATAGAGTATCCTTATGTTTATTTGATAAGAGAGTTGATCTGGCAACCTTAGTTAAAAAATGTTAATTTCAAACTTTCATTTTGGTTAGCCTGGAAAATATTTTATCTAGTTCTATAGTGATAGGAAGGGGACCCACTTGGAGTTGATTCTTCATGCTGATGCTATGACCTGACCCATACATACTCTTCTGCTCTGTCCACTTTGCAAAATGTATGCCCCAGGTAACTGCTCTTTAAAAGGTGGGATCTCACTTTCCAGATATTACTATCACCACACTTCAGAGCAGCTGTCACACCAGGAAGGAGCTCTGAATTGCCAGCGGGAGGATGGGGCAGGATGGTATCAGCCAGGCCTCAACATTGAACAAATACAACTTATGGGGTAAAACACGGAGCAACTTAACTTTTTGTTTCCCATCTCCCCTGAAAAAAAATTGTCTAGAGAAGGCTGTTCTTCCTCATCCTTAAAGAAGTTCTGTGCATTCCATGTCTTTACTGATCATGCTTAGGATATAAAATGCCTTAAAGGTACTTTAAGTCATCAGATACAGTATGGTTTCCTGAACTCTAGAATGTTGATTCCTATGTAATTATCAAAACTTCAAATGTGACTTGAAGTTGAACCTCTCCCTTTGCCAGCTGGTGTTTGTCATAGGAGGGAGCTGGGAAATGGTGTATGGTCAGCCTTCTCCTCTGACCCTTCCTCTCTTTTCTTGCTAACTTTAGTTTCTGATGCCTTCTAGGTCAAAGAGAGGAGAGGTCAGAGAAACAAGGAAAATGACTTTTTTTGCTCTTGGGCCCAGCTAATATTTAAAGTTAACTTTTTATGGATCATTTCTGTGGGTTCTTCAAAAACTCCATGATCCTACATTGTCATCAGACACCTCCTACTTGTGGTACTTTTTACAGTGTTTCCTCTAATGCATCACTTACTCCCCCAATTGACTAAGAAATCTTGGATCTTCAGATCCTCTTTGCTGAGAGGTCTTTTTATGCCTCTGAGCAGTGCCACTGGACATAATCTAAAAAAAAAAAAATAAAAAAAAAAAAAAATCCACCCTAACTGGTTTGGCTCAGTGGATAGAGTGTCAGCCTGCAGACTCAGGGTCCCAGGTTTGATTCTGGTCAAGGGCATGTGCCTTGGTTGCAGGCACATTCCCAGTAGGAGGTGTGTAGGAGGCAGCTGATGGATGTTTCTCTCTCATCGATGTTTCTAACTCTCTCTTACTCTCTGTAAAAAATCAATAAAATATATTTTTAAAAAATCCTATATTGGTTCTTTTCCAATTTCTGGTCCATGTGTGTCACTCATATCCGTTGACCCCCAATATACCTAATCCTAATAGAGCAATGACCTTTCCTTTGCTCCACTAACAAGCTATGCTAAAACATTTCTAACCTTCTACGCAATTAAGGAAGAGGTCACAAATCAGGCCAACATATTCCCTAACTGCAAATACATGCTTTTGAAGTTTTTGGAATACTCCTTTCAGAGTTTTTCTCACCAGACTTCATGTGAGAGGCAAACGCTTCCCCCACCTCTCCTCCTTGAAGCCGAGGGATGTCACATCTACAAAATGTTTGTTCTCAAAACAACCTCCTCCCCAAAACAAGAATGACTTTCCCAAACCCTTTTAGACTAAATGTATGGAGAAGAGTTTTGAGAGTTCTGTAAGGGATCAGAGGCTTCCTGTTTGAACTTTTTGCAGAGTGAACTCCATGGAAGGTAGTAGCATCATTGTCTTATACCATAGTCCAAAGTGGTAGAGAAAGAATGACACTTTAACACCCCATTACTCTGGGAAACTGCACACCACTATGAAGAGAAAACACATATTTGGAGTCTACTCTGAGTCTAGGAACTCAAGCCAATGTTGGGGTTCTCAAAAGGCTTAGGGGTGTTTTACCTAGGAAAGTGTTTGTGTTCTTGATATCTCTAATAGGCAGGAATGCTCTAGTCCAGTAGTCGACAAACTCATTAGTCAACAGAGGCAAATATCAACAGTACAACGATTAAAATTTCTTTTGAGAACCAAATTTTTTTAAACTTAAACTTCTTCTAATGCCACTTCTTCAAAATAGACTCGCCCAGGCCGTGGTATTTTGTGGAAGAGCCACACTCAAGGGGCCAAAGAGCCTCATGTGGCTCGCAAGCCACAGTTTGCCGACCATGGCTCTAGTCTCACAATTTCTCCTGGGTAATGCATGGGCTCTTTTATCAGATGCACATCAGATGCACATATAATAAACCAAACACTTAAAAGCCCTTCCTTGAAAATGCACTGCAAATCATTGGGAGGAGGGGGCCTGAAGGGCTAAGAGAGTCATTGCCAATCATGACTTTCAAGGGCACTTATAATCTAAATGAGCTCTCAGAGCATTCTGGATTTCCTATAGTGTGTAGCATAAAGGCTGACCAAGTCCATCACATTTTAATTAGTGAGTCAAAAATCTTCTAAGGAATGAGCACAGACTCCTGAGTACATTCTCAAGGAGACTACCAAGTCCCATGACTTTAGCCAGCTAACACACTGAATGATCTTCCTCATTACCTCACTGTTCACTGTCCCTAGTGGGGGATGAAAAACAAAAACTTTAGAACACCCTTCTGTTGAGGTATTTGCTCAGCCCTCCTATCCCTGAGGAGGCTGGTTCTAGGGCCTCACCTGCTTGCTCTTTGAAGAACTGGCTGGCCCTGCCCCAACCAAATAGGAGGAAAAAAATATCTAAGCCATCATAACCAGCGTTTCTTGTTCTCCTTTATTCAGAATGTTTCAGCTGGTTAAATAGTAAGGGTTAATGCCAGGGAGTCCGGGGTTCGTGCATTATGGCTCCTCAGCTTTCTAGCTGTAAGACTGCTCTTGGTTTATTTTCCACATTGAGAAATTAGACTAGTAACAGTACATACCTCACAAGATGGTTGGAAGGACCTACTATGGTAGTGCATGTAGATAGTTCAAAAAATGCTTACTGCATGCTAACTATTTATTTTACTATTAAAATGGGTTAATATGTTGGCAAAGCTCAAGTCTTCCCTTCTGAGTGACTTATAAGCACTGTCTGGACTAGGCATCAAGCTATAATTCAGAAGACACTTTCACACACATCTCAGATAACCCACCCACATACAGATGATAGAAATGATCACTTCATGTTTTAGTGTATTTCTTCCCAGTTTTATTTTATTTATATACTAGAGGAGGCCTGGTGCACGAAATTTGTGCACAGCGGGGGGCAGGGAGGGGAGGGTGTGTGTGTTCCTCAACTCAGCCTGCACCCTCTCCAATCTGGGACATCCCTCTCACAATCCAGGACTGCTGGCTCCCAACCACTCGCCTGCCTAATTGCCCCTAACTGCTTCTGCCTGACAGCCTGATCACCCCCTAACCACTCCTCTGCCAGCCTGATTGACGCTTAACTGCTACCCTGCTGGCTCGAACTGCCCTCCCCTGCAGGCCTGATTGCCCACAACTGCAGTCCCCTGCTGGCCATCTTGTGGTGGCCATCTTGTGTCCACATGGAGGTGGCCATCTTTGACCACATGAGGATGGCCATCTTGTGTGTTGGAGTGATGGTCAATTTGCATATTGCTTCTTTATTATATAGGATATGCATATTTTTTAAGAATTGGAATCATGTTAAGTTCACAGTTATGTATCCTACTTTTTCATATAACATAATTTCAACATTCCTCACATTGTTAAATATATTTCAAAACTAGCTTTTAATGGCTACATTTTCCTTCCTATGATCAGACCAACATTAATTTAAATAGTCCTCTTGTTGAATTTTTAAATTAAACTTGGCATTTTTACATATCATCAATAATGCTTCAGTGAACACACAAGCAATTCCCTCACCTTATTTCTGATTATTTCCTTGGTACACACCTGAAAAGGGTATGGACATTCGTAAGGCTCTTAATACATTGCTAAATTACTTTCTAGAAGATTTATTCCAGTGCTGTAATTTTTATAAGGTTTCTTACATTTATTTCCTCAACTAATTGCAAGATCCATTTTTTTTTTTTAATTGTGATAAAATACACACAACCATAGTTAGTGTATAGTTCAGTGTTAAGTATGTTCACATTGCTGTGCATGGGATCTTCTGAACTTCATAATCTTGTGAAACTAAAACTCTGTGCCCATTAAACAACTCCCCATTTTCCTCTCCCCTCAACCCCTGGCAACCACCATGCTACTTTCTGCCTCTTTGAATTTGACTACTCTAGGTACAGTGCATCTTATGTAAGTGGAACCCGTCAGTAATTGTCCTTTTGTGACTGGATTTACCTAACAGTTTTAACTTTTCAAATGGTCTGATTCTCTCCCAGGAAGAATGCTGTCTTACAACATTTTGACAAAATGAGAGAAATCTGTTTATGTTGTGGGTTGCACATTGTGGCAGTTGTTTAGATCAGAGATGTGTTTATTTTTCTTTTCAATTGTTCAAGGCTCCTGGGTGTGTTATCATAGTCTCTCTCTCTCTCTCTCTCTCTCTCTCTCTCTCTCTCTCTCTCTCTGTGTGTATGTGTGTGTGTGTGTGTGTGTGTACTTTCCAAAACGGAATCAACCACCAGGGGGAAAGTAGGAGGCTGTGGGGATGGGAAAAGACAAAGACATTAAAGTGTTTCCAGATCCTGACAAGATGACAAATGGACATGGGCTTTTGGATACTTCCCTCGAATTCAACTCTGAAAGAGCGGGAGACATGAAAGGAAAGCATAGATCTAAGACACTAATATTTAAACAGTGTGATCATCTGGGGAAGACTAAAGGCTGTTGGGAATTGGTATGTGCGTTTTGTTGGATGCATGTGGTGAGGAGGAAACTACTGAGTCATGAGGAAGAAGGAGCCAGTGCAGCCCCCACATTATGCTAATGTTTCTCCATTGTGTTGCCAAGAAATCATCTTTGCTTTCCCAATAGGATCTTGTGGACCAAAGTGATTAGACAATAAAGGTGCACTACCACCAGAAAAGAAGTCAAATTAGCCCCAAGTTTAAAGTAAAAATAATAAGTAAGTGCAAGGAAATATGGAGGAGATAAGCAAGAACAATAAGTCAAACTAGCTGGACATACCTATTAGCTACAGATAATAGACTAATTAAATTAAGAACACAGTGGATAGGAAAAGTAAATGAATATCACAGAAAAATAAATCAGTAATCTGGGAAACTGATTTTGAAAATGCCTTATATTATATGAGAAGAGAATAAAGAGAGAAATGAGTTTTGTACCACTTACTGCGACAACCTACTTTAACAGACTCTGTGCTAAGAGCTTTATATCCAACATCTCAGTTACTTCTTATATCAGTTGCAGAAGAAAATTACGGTTCTCTTCATTCCCAAATGATGAAAGAATGGCTCAAGAGGGGAAGTAAGATAGAGGGGTAATATCACAGGTATGGATCAGGGCAGACCATCTTCAGATACCCAAGCTCTCGACACATTACAAACTGCCCTGCTGAAATTTCTTCATAAAGATGGCAATGCTGACCACATTGCTGAGCACACCCATGGATAGATGTTTTTATTGTCTCACCACAAGGTCACAGCTGTAGCGTGGCTTGGCCATTGCTCCTTCTGTGGGCTGTACCACCCCATAACTCACCGCACACCTTGTGGATGGGGGCAAAGGAGGACCAGCCATACACAGCATCTGGAAGTGGCCTCCTCCAGCCTTTTTGAAAGATGCCAGATGCCTCCTATTGTGTGTGTGTACAAACAAGTGGATATGATGTAAAATATTTAAAATGTGAGCATG
This sequence comes from Eptesicus fuscus, assembly GCF_027574615.1. Classification (NCBI taxonomy): domain Eukaryota; kingdom Metazoa; phylum Chordata; class Mammalia; order Chiroptera; family Vespertilionidae; genus Eptesicus; species Eptesicus fuscus. The sequence goes on from NC_072484.1 coordinate 19,079,709, forward strand.
CTGATCCATGCTCCAAATTAAAAAAAAAAATCTGCTCTCAGAAAAGGGAAAGAAATCTACCAATAAAAGAGCTGAGAAATAGCCATTCAGATGAAAGCAAAATACTGACAGAATGCCAATTCCCACTTAAGAAAATAGACCACCTCTTGGAGGGTGAAATTTCCATGCCCACAGGCACTACTCCCACAGAGTGAACCTGAGCATGGGGTCTTAAATCCTATTTCATATTCCTTAGATTACTATTAAATGGGCTTACTAGAAGTGCCTCTTATGAACACAGGGACTATTGCAAGTAATTACAGGGAAAAACAATAATGTCTGCCTTTGTTATGAGTGTAGTTTACAATTAGCAGTAAATGCCATTGTGCCAATATACAGCAGGGACCGGGCACTAGAGAATTTGAGATACAAATCAAATTTTGCAAGCAGAGAAAGGAAATGGCAGTGCCTCATGTTATCAGTTCTTCTTCTTAATAACACCAGTAAACACCAGAGTCTCATCCTAAGAAAGGGAAGATTAAGGCAGAGAGCCTTATCAATCTGCCATGAGAGCCTTGAGGTGTCAGAATTAAGTCCTGCAGGGTCACAGTGTGAGATGAGGATAATGTGCAGAGATAGCCCAAGCATCAATATTCCAAAAAGCAACTGGATAATTGCTTCATATCATATCTAACACACAATGATAAAGAATGTCAGAGTAATTACTCCTAGGATACCAGGGACCGCCACACTGCAATTATCTTCGTGGCCTGGGTTGGTTAGTATGTGCCTGTGTGTCTCTCTTGCTGCCACTGTATTGCCTCTTTGCAGATATGCCACTCAGATTTGTAGATTTAGCTCTGGGAGGCACAAGGCTTCCTTCTGAACTACAGAGATTGAAGTGCACCAATTTAATATTCGCTTGTTACTGGTAAAAGCTTGAATCTTTTTGACAAAGGCTGATGAGAAAGAGAAGCTTTGAAAAATGAACCTAGACCCATAAGTATATGAAGGATTTTTCATCAACATTCCACTGCTATCCCAGTATATTTTATTCCCGAGGTTTTAAATAATGAAGACAATTGAGTCAATGGCTCAAAATAAAGAATGTTTTCAGCTTTGCTGCAGAAAAAGAAATAAGGGAATTAGTGAGCTTTCATTTACTTCATTGCCTCCCATTAGTAATTTTTTTGGGAGGGGATCACATTAGCTATAAACTCATTACTAAGAGCTTCAGCAAGAGTTGGACAGTGGAAGCTAAGGCCAGGGAAGAGAATGGAAACTTTTATGACTATGAGCTTTAATATTAGCATTTCTGGGCCAGTCTGGGGAGTCAGGGGTAAAGCTGATCAGAGCTTCTGGCTGATGACAGCTCATGTGTTGCAGGTTTTCTATTTTCAGACTAAAGGCCAACTCTGCCTCTACTTTTCTTCAATGTCAGCACAATTATGCACCTCCTTAAAATGCTCCTCTCTTCTATGAAATAGACCAGAGCTGGATGTAAGTAAAAATATTTATGCATGTCTGCAAATCTCAGCTCTGTCATCATAATAATAGTGATAATTTATTGAGCAGTTACTGCGCACTAGGCATTGAGGTACTTCACATGTATTGACACCTATTAAGTCATTTAATTCTCAGCTACTCTCTAAGGTCTTATTATTATTCCCATTTTATAGATAAGAACACTAAAGTGTTGGAAGACTTAGTTACTAGGCAGTTTTACAGTTACTGAGTAGCAATACCAGGATTTAAAACTCAAAAGTCAGACTTGAGAGACCTTAAATTTGACCATGATGGTAGATGCTCACTATGACAACTATGATGAGTCAACTGACCTTTGACAATCTAACAACAACAAAAAATGACTGTTCTTTCTAATGTTCATCAAATGTTTTCTATTTCACAGCCAGTCTGAAAGTGCTGCATCAAATCCACTTTGGTCTAGATTTGTGATTCATGTTATCATTTAAAAAAAATGGTGGGGGGTGGGGGTGGTCAGTGAGGTTGCACAGTGCCTATAGACAGATAGAAGCTTAGTTTAATTTCCTGTCATACAGATAATCAGGCACCAAATAGGTCCCTGAGGTAATTAAAAACACAATAAACCTACTGAAACAAGGACTACATCCTGGCTAAAGAGGAAAAACCAGAAGTCATAAATCACCAGCAAATCATGAATTTCTTTAACAGGTGGCTCATACTTGTTTTATCAAAAGCATTGGCATTCCTCAGAATGAGGAGTTGAGCTGCCAGTCAGCTATGTATGGCCTAGCATCATTTTGAGCAGCAAGGATTGTTACTTCCTCCATGAAGACAAAAGCATTGAACTGCTATGTCAAGTTTCTGGCATCTTTGTAATGCACTGGTTACCAGAGGGAGGCTTCTGGTGTACCTGGAAAGTTAGAGAGTCAGTCTTCATGGAAGAGAAGAGCCTCTTTGCCCTTCCACATTTCTTGGGCGAGAGAGAGGCCCAGGAATAGGAGAACCCTGGGCTCACCCAACCACTGTGCCTGTACTTGCTCAGACCTTGTCCCTAGCTGGTGACAGCCCTTCTCCCTGCCTGGGGCCCTGTGATAACACATCATCCAGGTAGAGCTTCTCCTAACTTAGACCACTCAGACCATTGGTCCTCCTCTAGCTTGGTAATCTGAGCTGAAAAATAAGACAATTTCTTATAAAAAATAGTTACAAATATACTTAAAAATAATTTTAATGATTTAAGTTTATAATTAAAAACTCGTGTTGACTATCCTAAGACATGAGGACTCAAATGAAATAAAGACAATGAATAGAAAATACACATATGATAAAGGAATTGATAAAAAAAAATATTGCTTCATAAGATTTAAAGTTTAGTGCAGAGAAGAGCCCCATATAGGGAGGCAGAAGGCTAGAGTTTGAATTCTGGCTGTGCCATTCTGCTATGCAACTGTAAGACAAGATATCTCATCTCTCTGGGGCTCTTTTCTTCTGCTTTACCATGGAGATAAAAAGTCTTGCCTGAGGGATTGTTGTGAAGATTAAATAAGATAAAACCTTTGGAAATGCCTAGCATGTTGTCAGAAACATAGTAAGTTTTCAATACACACTAGTTATAGGTGAATCTGAAACAGTGCCCAAAGAAACACTATTAATGACACACATGAGCACAGGTTTCATATTGCAGAAATCAATTCCATCCCTTCACCAACAACTAAATGTCAACTTTGTAATGTACTAAATACTGTGTATATTGGAGGTTACTTCTGGGTTTTTAACATTAACTAATATCATAATGTTTAAATTAGTATGATTTTGTAGTATGTTTGAATATTTGATCATGGTTTATTTCCATATCAATTCCAGAAATGTAACATTTTAGTTAGAAAGTGCATTTCAGTATTTTATTCAATATGAACAAATTTATATGGAACTTATTTCTTATTTAAAGAAAATGAGCATTTATATAAATTTGAGCCTTGCTATTCAGGAGCATTGTATCCTCTTTCTTTAGTTCAAGTCTTTCTTTGTACCCTAAGGGTATTCTAAAGTTTTTATTTTTTTTATTTTTCATTTAGATCTTGCAAACTTTAAAACTATGGTTTACTTTTTAATATATTGTATTGATATGAACTAATATATTAGACCACACTTACTTTTTTCTCCTTCCCCTCTTACTTCAAGAAATGACAATTTTGCCTTTACCACCCATCAACTCAGCCACTGTGGCTTCTACAGTGAATTTTCTAAGATTGCAGGGGAAGAGAGGCTAAAGGTGAGGCCATTTCCAGCAGTCAGAAACCCAGGAGATGTTTTCTAGTAGGTAACTCTCAACCTTGAAAGAATCTTATTATAACAGTTTAGTACTAAACACAGTGTCAGAACAGTCTTTCTCCTGAGAATGTAAAGAGATGAAGAGACATGAACTGCAGTTTGCAAACCTTGGTGCTGCCCCCAACCCCTCATACTGCAGCAAGGTGCAATGGTTGCTATCTAAATAAAGAGGAAGTGCATGGATTCTTCAGCTTACAGCATGCCATTTTGCTCAGAAAGATATGGAGAAATAGGACTCTAACAGGGAAACTGAGTAATGCAGAAGGACTTTGGAAATCACCTAATTCCACCATGTGAAAAAATGCATAGCCTTTCCCAAGAATACACATACTTGTACATGTTTCTATAATCTGTATTTTATTTTTTTATGTATTTATTTTTAAATATGTTTTTATTGCTTTCAGAGAGAGGAAGGGAGAGAGAGAAAGAGATAGAAACATCAATGAACTGAGATAATTATTGATTGGCTGCCTCCTGCATGCTCCCTATTGGGGATCAAGTTCACAACCTGGGCATGTGACCTGCCCAGGAATGGAACTGTGACCTCCTGGTTCATTGTTTGACACTCAACCACTGGGCGGGCTTTAATCTATATTTTAAAAGTAAGCACTCTCAGTCATGTATATACATCCAAATCTTTTTTCTTTCTTTCTATTTTTTAGGTCAAAGGTAATGTCAAGATTCTGGAAGGTCAAGTATACACATATGTATACCAGGCACTCATGACATACCTCTCTGAGTATAGTCACAGACCAAGCTGAATATAGTCACAGACCAAGCACTTGGTGAATTTTTAATTGACAACCTGACTGGTTGATTAACTGAACAAATCAAGGTAAACAAAGCAAGGTAGAAAATCAGTGACAACCCATGATGGCAAAGGATTTATTTTGTATTGACAAGAAAGGAAAAGCAAAAATAATAAAACCCTGAGTTTTAGTTAATTCGTCCAATAAATGCATAGTTGACGAGATTTCAAACACCCTGACTCTTTTGCTAGTTTGGGGGATAAGTAATAGATACCAACAAATAAAAAATTTCTTATAGTGACAATTGCCATGAAATAAACTAAGCTGAGTGACAGTTAAGAGAAAGCAGTAGTTTTCCAATAGTGGTCAAGGAGGTGGCATTTGAGTGAACACTTGAGCAATGAGTAGACACCAGTAGGAAGTAATGGCATTCCAGACAGAAGGAAAACTATATATAAAATACTTGAGGTTACAAATAATGCCAATTACTCTGAGGTAGGGTAAAAGTTATGTATGGAATGACATAATCAGTCAGATAGGGCAGAAGTTGGCAAACTATGACCTGCAGCCCAATTCTGGTCCATTGCCTGTTTTCATAAATAAAGTGTTATTGGAACAGCGTTTTCCCTATTCATTTATGTATTGTTTATGGCTGTTTTCATGCCACAATAGTAGAGTTGAGTACTTGTGATAAAGACTGGCTGGTCCACAAAGTCTAAAATCTTTGCCATCTATCCTTTACAGAAAGTTTACTGACCCCTAATGAAGGGCCTGGTTATGATGGCACAGAGTTTGGTTTTATTTTGTATCCAAGGAATATCTACTAGAAGATTTTAAACAGGCTAGCAATGGGATCTGCCTGACTCTAAAGTCCCTTGAAACTATTTTGCACATGGATTGCAGGGTCAAAAGTGAGGAAGCAGGGAGACAAATTCAAAGTCTTTTACACTGTTCTAGAAAAAGGTGGTGACTTGTGTCATAATTGCAATATTAGAAATAATAAATAGTGGTTGGGTTACAAATATATTTTGGAGATTGCATTTGTAAGAATAATTTATTAAAAATCTATATAATAAAAGGATAATATGAAAATCAACCAAACAGTGGAACGACTGGTTACTATGACACATGCTGACCTCCAGGGGGCAAATGCTCGATGCAGGAGCTGTCCCCTGGTGGTCAGTGGGAGTGTCACTCAGCCACACAGCTCAAGGCTGGCGAGCACAGCGGGCAGTGGTGGCAGGAGCCTCTCCCACCTCCATGGCAGCACTAAGGATGTCTAGCTTAAGCCATTAGTCAGACATCTTCTGCGGGCACCCGGACTGCAAGAGGGTGCAGGCTGGGCTAAGGGACCCCCTCCAGTGCATGAATCTCATGCACTGGGCCTCTAGTGAGTTTATAAGAATACTCAGAAGATTGAGTTTATAAAATGAATTTGAAAATTTTGTCTAATGAAATTACATAGGATGTGTAAGTTATTGAGAAGATGGTAGGAGGGGCAAGTTGGAGATGGCTGGGAAATCTAAAGCACTATTTTCAACAGGACAAGTTTAAGATGTTTATGAAATAAATATCTATGTGAAATGTAATAAGCAGTTGTTCCTTCACTCTGGACCAATAAGAGAGGTGAGAGCTGGAGTTATAAATTTGGAAATCATCAAGGTATAGATGCATTGAAAGCCATGGGACTATAGAGGAGGATCTGAGAGAAGGTCCAGCATGAAGCCCCAGGGCATTTCAACACTGAAATATCAGGCAGATGATGCAGAGCCAGAAAAAGAGAAAAAAAGAAAAAAGAGCTACAAGTGAGAAAGAGACTGTACCAGCTATCAAGCTATTGATATGTTCAAATTCAACCTTGCATATGTACCCTGCTTGTGATGTAGGGTTAAAACCTAGCATTCCTTGCCAGCAGTTCCCTGAGAGGCTGTAGCCCTAGGGGGCGCTAGAGAGACTCTCTGAAACACATGGACTTAAAGAAAGGACTTGGGTTTTCTTTTCTGTTCAGCACCATCTGGGTTTCCTTTTTTTACCCTGGCTGTAGCAGTATTTTTTCTTAGCAGTAGTTTATGTCATTTTACTGACACCCCACCCCCTCGCCCTTCAGCGGCTCCAGTACCAACCAGCAAGCCCTTCTCAAAGGTCTGGGTCTCCACCACCCCTCCTATGAGCTTGAAAATAGGAGTTACATCCAAGCGACAGTCCCTCCTCAGAGGTCAGGGTTTCAGCTCCTCAGAGCCCCTGCTCTAAGCTTCTAACTTTTAATCATTCCAACATCTTCCTTCAAGAAGGTGAATGCTTCCTGTAGTAACTACCTCCTTAACACATTAGAGATCTGTTTTCACATGTTACAGTGATGTGAGCTAATGTTCTTTGTATATATCATGCTATACATCCCTTTCTGTTACCTACTTGGCATTCTTTTTTGTTAAGTTCTCCTTATTAAAATAAGTGGAGGATATACTGTCACAAAAGTCTAAAGAACAAAGTTTCAATAAGAGAGGTCAAATAAGAAAGGGACAAACGATTGACCAGCATTAGCTTTAGCAAGAGATCTTGGTGACAATGATGTCTGTGTACTAATGGCCTTGAGAGCCCAATAGAAATGATGGAATGGACTGCAGTGAATGAGATGGATTACAAATGCATTCTGGAGATTGAGTTTATAAGAAAACTTCTAAGATTGAGTTTATAAAATGAATCCAGTGTTTTTGGCCTGAGGAAATGGTAGACGGAGGTCCCATTTATTAAAAAGACTGATGCATTTGGAAGCCCAATGGAGTTGGCTTAGGAGAGAAAAGAGGTGAAGAAGGAGAGACAACAAATATAGCTAATTCTCTGAGGATTTTTGCAGTGAATGGAGCCACTGAGGGTTTTATTTTTTTTAAGATCAGAACTGTTAAGGCTTGTGTGTAAATTAATGGTGGCAGATACAGAGGATACCAGGGAGATGGAGCGTGGTAGTGAGAGTGAGGTCCTTGAGTAAGAATAGGTGGGATCCAGAGCACAAGACAAGGGTTTGTTTGGCTCTTAATAGAACCAGGGGCACTACTCTCAAAGGAAGGAGGCAGAATGTGAATTCAGATACAGGGAGGTGGAGGGATTTGGTTATGGGAAAATAAGGTGATCTCTTTCTTTCTTTCTCTTTCTTCCTTCCTTCCTTCCTTCCTTCCTTCCTTCCTTCCTTCCTTCCTTCCTTCCTTCCTTTCTTTCTTTCTTTCTTTCTTTCTTTCTTTCTTTCTTTCTTTCTTTCTTTCTTTCTTTCTTTCTTCCTTTCTAGATAAAAACAACCCATGACCAGCAGCCTCCAAACACTTCACATTGCAAAATGACATTGTCACACATACATTACCAGGAAAGCAGTTTTGATTCCCAGTGATCACAGAAATCAATATTAAGGGTGTAAAAGTGACAAAAATTATCTCCTCCACTTGGAAAATAAAGATATAAGACTCTCGCGTTCTGGAAGTGATGAGAGTACCCATAATTACCACCATAAATTTGCTGAGCATTAAAAATAATTCTGTATTTTCCTGTAGGATTTGCAGGCTAATAATAAGCAATTTCCAGCTGTGTGCTGTGACAGCAAAAAAAGAAGGTATAACATCCTCATAATTATATTTTCCATATCTATATTCATATTAGAAAATACTGATTAAGACTCATCTGCTTAAACTACTTTTTCATTGTTAAAATCTCTATACTAGGTGACTTTTACAAAATCGGACTATATTGTATACTAGTACATTGGACTTCAAAAAAGAGGATTACCAGATATTTTACCCCTCAGGCTTTTTAAATACACATGTATGCTTATGAAACAAAGGACTGACAACTGTGAGAATTGAAATTTGTTTTTTCAGAGCAGATTCCACAAACACATCCTGAGGGATCCCCTCAATTTGGCAGCTAAAGCTGCACTGAACAGCAGGCTTCCCCATATGAAATGTTGGGCCTAGCTCACTTCACTCTGCTTGACAAAATGAGTGCGATTGTTTGAGAACAACTAAATCAAATATCTATTTCTTGGGTCTGTTTTCTCAAACTTCAAATGTTCTTCTGAGCTATTGAAATGTCACTACTCAAAGAAAGGAGATAACTCTTTGTCATGAATTCACTGTCACTTCTTAGAGGTATTGTGGAGAAAGAATTACTGTCAGGACAACTTGTTAAGTTTAGCTTGCTGCTGGATGGGGCCTCTCCTCCTGGGGGTTTCTTAGGCTTACCATAACTTACTGCAAAGCCCCCAGAGAGTGACCTTGATGTAGGCAGACAAGCTGATGCTGTTAATGCTGCATTAGCACCCCTCAAAATAATCCATAGAAATCTAGGCACATATTTGCCCCCACGTTGAATATGGAAAGTTCTCTAAAAAATATGAAGAGTTTAACAAAACCATTTCAAGATATGCATAATACGCCGAAACCGGTTTGGCTCAGGGGATAGAGCGTCGGTCTACGGACTGAAAGGTCCCAGGTTCGATTCCGGTCAAGGGCATGTACATTGGTTGCGGGCACATCCCCGGTAGTGGGTGTGCAAGAGGCAGCTGGTCGATGTTTCTCTCTCATCGATGTTTCTAGCTCTCTGTCCCTCTCCTTTCCTCTCTGTAAAAAATCAATAAAATATATTAAAAAATATGCATAATATTGGACTTGAATCAATATTTTCAACTAAAGTTTCCTAAAATTTAACAAAAAAAAAAAACCACAAAAATTTAAATGGTAAATAATGACTAGCATTATCTATCTCTCTATATATCTATCTATCTATTTATCTATCATCTATCATCTATCTATCATCTATGTCCCAGGAGTCATATTGCTAGGAATAAGATTGACATTATCTTTTTTTCAATTTTAACTTTTCACTGAAGTATAAAATATATACAGAAAGGTGCATATTAATAAGTGTACAGCTCAATTATTTTTTTGAAACTTAACACACCTGTGTTGCCAAGACAGATAAAGAAAACAAAAATGATCAACACTCCAAAAACCTCTTATGCCTCTTCTAGTCACTCCCCCTCCAGAGATAACCCCAATCTTGACTTCTACTGACAAAAATTTGTTTTCTTGTTGTTATGATGCATGTAATTAGAATCTTCCTTTGTGTAGTCTTCAGTGTATAGCATTTAGTTTTTTGTGTTTTTTTTTAACTATAATAATTTGTTGAGCTTTGGTTTACTGCATGCCAGGCACTATGCAAAGGCCTTTACTGCATCATTATCAGTTCTCACAATCACCTCATAATTGGGCATTATTATCTCGTTTAAGCAGGTGAAGACATTTCAAGCTTAAGAATATTAATATATACTCAATCACCCAGCAGTAAATATCCATGCTTTGTTTATTTGGCTCCAAAGTATAAACCTTTCTCATACAGCCTATCATGAATGTACACCAGATCAAATTCCACTAAATCATCAAAACCTACTAGGATCTGAAAGCTTAGGAAACACACGGTCACTTAAGTGTGGCATCCATCTATCATGCTAACTTAGTCTCACATATAAATTGAAAAGTGGGCCCTGGCTGGGTGACTCAGTTGGTTGAGCTTCATCCCGTACACTAAAATGTTGTGGTTTGTTTCTGGTTGGGGTGTGTGCAGATGACAACCAATTAATGTTCCTCTCCCACATAGATGTTTCTCTCTCTCTCTCTCTGTCTCTCCTTCTCTCCTCCTCCTCCTCTTCTAACTCTTCCCTCTCCTCTTCTCTCTAAAAATCAATAAAAATACAAACATATCCTCAGGTGAAGATTAAAAAAAATAATAATTTGAACAGTGGCACTTTTATACACCAACAATGAACTATCGGAAGGGAAACTAAGAAAACAATCCCATTCATAAATTGTTTCATAAAGAATAAAATACCTAGGAATAAATTTAACTGAAAATGTAAAATGCCTGTACTCAAAAAATTATAAGACACTAATGAAAGAAATGTGAAATTTATAAGATACAAATAAGTGGAAGCATATACTGTGTACATGGATAGGAAGAAGTAACATAATTAAAATGTCCATATTACCCAAAGCAATCTATACATTTAATGCAATTTCTAGCAAGATACCAATGGCATATATCACAGATCTAGAACAAATATTCTAAAATTTTATATGAAACCACAGAAGACCTAGAATAGCAATAGCAATCTTGAGAAAGAAGAACAAAGTTGGAGAAATCACACTATCTGATATCGAACTATATTACAAGCCACAGTAATCAAAACAGTAGGGTATTTATTTTTGCATTTCAGGGCACATCTGCCAGTTGTTCCCAAGTCAGCTCTACATATTTCTTTTCCACTCCATCTTGGGATTCATTATATCCCAGAGGAAGATTTAGAGTGATCTTCATCCAAACGCCAGTATTGCTATGTTCTGTGGCTCAAGTGACCCTACCTCTCAGAAGGAGAAAACACACACATATTCTGCAGAAGACAAGGTTAGTCAGTCTGGTGGAATGCTAGGAGTATTTGATGATCAGAAACATGTCTTGCTCAATATGGACAGACAGACTCTGGCCTTTTGCAATAAAAAAATGAAATGGCTTTAATATAATGGAGAGGTAAAGATAGAAGAAGGGGGCATGAACAATTTGCAGCTGGAAAATTTTTGAAGAATGAGAAAAGTTTCATCATTACTGTCTGGACACTCAAATTGTAAAGCTCCTTCAGGAGTTGCCAGAACTTAAGGCTGGGGAAGAGTGTGACTACAAATGGGTAGCAGAAGGGAGTGTTTTTTTGGTGACTGGATTTTTTGGAATGCAGCTTGAGGTGGTGGTTTCATTTATCTTGCCCATGTCAAAATGCATGTATCCATGCACAAGAGAGAGATAAAGACAGACAGACAGAAAGAAAGAAAGAAAGAAAGAAAGAAAGAAAGAAAGAAAGAAAGAAAGAAAGAAAGAAAGAAAGAAAGAAAGGAAGAAAGAAAGAAAGAAAGAAAGAAAGGAAGAAAGAAAGAAAGAAAGAAAGAAAGAAAGAAAGAAAGGAAGAAAGGAAGAAAGAAAGAAAGAAAGAAAGAGTGGAAGGAAAGAAGGAGAAAGAAAGAGAAATATATATTTAGTGCATGCAAATTAGAAATAATAATAAAAATCAATTTAAAGCCCCAAAACATTCTAAACATCATGGTTGTTAGTTGTATGGCAGGTGTTGAAAATGTTTTGAATGGGTCAATAAGCTAATAAATAGATGGATGAAACCGTGAATGAACAAAATTATAATTTAAAAGTGAGGACAGAGTAAGTTATTGACACATGCATTTTAAAATGCACTAAAATTTTAAAAAGGTAAGAAATTAACATAGTGGGTATTCTAGTAGAGGGAAGAGTCATGACTGGAAAAGGACCCACAGCTCTTTGGGATGCTAAGACATTCTATTTTTGTTCTGGATGCTGGTTAGTTACATATATATACTCAGTTTGTGAAAATTCATCTAGCCATACATTTATGACCTGTGCCTTTTTCTCCATATTCCTTCATAAGGCATTAAAAACACACAAATAATTTCAAATCTGTGTTATCTGTAAAAAAGCTATAATACAAATGCCTTTCACAACTCAGTTGTAGGGCAAATTGCCTCTGCTAATGAATCAGTATGTTTCCTTTCCACCTTCCTGGCCATGTGCGCACACAGGCCAGCTAATGAGAATTAAGTAATCCATCATTTTTCCTTTCTGTCTTGGTTGCCGCAGGGATCTGGGTAAGATCTGCTTAGTTTTAGGAGCTCACTTATTCTGCTGGTGTATTTTTACCTTCCCACCCATGACTTTTAACTTTCTAGTTCTGTTTTAATGATGTTATAAGCCAGCACCAAATACTTGTTGGATGTAGACAGAATATAAATCATAAGCTCAAATTTAAAAAAAAAAGTGTATCTTATTTAAGAGCTTTATGAACAAACCTTGAAAGAAATAATAAAACCCTCCTGTGTTCAAGTAAAATACTACTGATCCCTTATTCCTCAATACAACACACTTTCACTTGCTAACTGAGGGAGAGCAGCAACCTACCTATTTTGGATAAATACTGGGAGTGGTCTAATTAACTTTGAGTTTACATCCAAGGAAATTGGAAAATATGCTATAGGTGCTTAAGTATCAAGAGAGAGAAAGTTAAAAGGAAACCCCTAGTCAGGAGAGGAGAAATTCATATCTTAGGTTTTGGAGCTCAGTGGTAAAATAAATAACAGCTGAGTCTAATTTCATCCATAAGTTTGTTAAATGAGAAGAAAATGGAATAACTAGCAAACGAATCTAAAACAAATGCAGCCATTTGCTCATGCCCGATAACTGGATTTTCCGGTTATGAAATTCATTTCATTTTCAGATTTCAAGCATACTGAGAATGGTCCCTCGTAGGCTGGCTCCACGCCGCAATGCAATAGGCAAACAAAAAGCATTTGGACTGATGCAATGAAGTTTAAGCCCTATATGGTTTGGGCTGCCCTGAAGCTGAAATGATAGAAATTTAAACCAGGAGATGCTGGAGGGATTGCCAGAGTTATAAACCCTCTCTATGACATTCCTACCCTTTCATGGCACAAACTTCTCTTCTCCCAGCCTGAACAACTCCCCCTAGAGTTTGTCTGTGTTCTTCATGTAAAGTTTAGGAGACTTAATCTTCAATTCATCTAAAATATGATTTCATGAAAAAGCCAAATAAATATAATTCTATCTTGCAAGGTAAGAGTGATAAAAGAGAGAAGGTCTTTGAAACATATTCCAAAATCTGGATGATTCCAGAGTACTTCCTAAAGTAATGAAAATGGTTAAGATCTGGTATTTCTCTTACTTTCTTGTTTCACTAGAATCCAGTATGGCTTGTTCAGGACAAAGACATCATTATGAAATGTCCAATGTGCAGCATTAGACCAAAGGGGATGCCACTAGGTGTCTACAAATGCTTTTAAATTTACATAACTGAATATGGCTTCTTGTTGGTCAATTGTGTCCCCAAAGTCATGGTTAGAGTAGCATTGCCAAAACATCAGCAGAAATAGTATACTTATTTATGATCCCCTCATATGGGACCAATGTCTATGGTTTGTCAATGTCAGAAATAAGTCATGCATAAAATCACATCTAGCTGCATCTTTTTGAGAAGTTGAGATTCAAGAGAAATAAGTGGACTTTCCAGGGACTTATGTTTTAAAAGTTAACCTGAGAATCAAGTGGGAGAGTGAAATTGTCACAATGGCATGTTCATAAAAATGCTGTCAAGGCATGATGACAATTAGAACAGTTTGCACCATTCCATGTACAGGGCAGGAGAGGGACTGGGGCGAGGGGAGTGCAGGGAAAACAGAGAGGGGAGTTCAGAGGGGCTACTTCATAAAGGCCAAGGAACAAAAGCGTGGGAGGCAGGCGTGTGGCACAGGGCAAATCATCTAGCACATTTCAGGTTTATTTAGCAGATAAGGTTTCTTTATTAGAACCTTAGCTTGCTGGATTTTACTGTTTCTCATGGAATGCTACCATTCAGCAGAATAACTACTTATAAGAGAATTCCCGGGCTCTTTTATCCTAGACCGTTTTCTTTCTATGCTTTTATTAGAGAATTAGGGGATGAAAGAAAAACCTTTGATGACTTTTTAAAGAAAATATTCCTACTAGCCCATTTGTCATCTTGAAGTGTGCAACGTGTATTCAAACAAAGGGTTGTCATGAATCCTTCCGACAACGAGCCTACTTTTATTCTCAGGGGGAAAATACAAAACAACAATTAAAGTTTGTTTTAATTAAGGAAGTACTATTCTGGGTTGGCCATGTGGGAGCATATTATGATGCTATTAAAAATGATGTTCATTTTGTTTTAAAATGACATGAAAAAAAACACATTTAGTCTAGAGCTTGGTGAAAAAAATGAGAGATGGAAGGGAAATATGCCAAAACATTGCAATTATTCTGTGATCAGAATGGGGTGGGGGGGTACTCCTTTCTGGGCTCACAGTGTTTTGCTATGCTCATTTTCTTATTGAATAAGATGACTGAAAAGTAACCTCGTGGTTTTGATTTAGGTACTTTGCAATTGATTGGTGTAAGAATACTATTATCTATATTTTATAATAATGTAATATAGATATGTTGTCATTATTTATCATTTGAATTTTCTATACTTTAAAGTTGCTTCTCTTGCATTTACAAGGTCCTCGGATGAAGGTTTCTTCCTGGGGCTACATCTTCCTTCTACCGATCTGGCATGCTGCTTCGATGGTTTGCTGACTGCAAACTTGTACTCCATCAATTTCAGCAAGTTGGCAATGAGTTTCTTTAGCAGAATCATTTTTCAGATTCAAATATAAAATTAGTGTGGGGTACCCATGCATTGATGATAAAGGCAATTACTTTGAAACTAAGAACACATATATTGTAGCAAAGATAATATACTACTTTACAGTTACACAAAAAAATAAGTGTCTATTAATATGTACTAACTAAATAAACTTTATAAGGTAAAATTTCACATTCAGCTCTTCTTAGAAATTAGCTAAATTAACCAGTAGTTCCTACCACACTGACTAAACCCTACATAGATGACAATGAACACAAAATGAAGTTTGTTTTTCTTTTCATATTCTGTTTGTCAGGAATGAATGATGAAAATTACATGTTCAAAAAGGTTAATTTTATAGACTGTTTTACTTTGCACCAGACTATTACTAAAGACATTATGTAAGTATGGTTTTCATTATAAATTTGGGAATAAAGCAAAAGAAATTCTCCTGCTAATGGATTTATGATTTATAATCATGAGCACTGAACTGATTTATGCAAGGACTTGGCAAGGATTATGTTGTCGTTTCCAGGAAACATATCCTTTCCTCTTACCTGGGAAATTGGAGTGAATATATACTTGCAATCAATATTGGTATGTGAAAAGTTTCCTTTCCATTGACTAAAGTGGAAAGAGCTTAAATTCTATGGAAAGGATTTTTATCAGGATAAAGCATGTGTTTTTTAAAACTCTGAGCAGATTTTAACACATTTCACAAATTTGTCCTGTGATTTTTATAGGATGTTAATAGCTGTCATTGCAAACAATGCTATGATAAAAATTGGTTTGCTAAATCCCATACTAAAGTTGAACAGGATTCATTATTATTATTTTTAACTATAGAATTTTTCAGAAAATTTGATATGACAATGTCTGTTTTAATCTATCTTTATTGTTGAAATATTATAGTTGTCCCCTCTTTTCCCTCCCATTGACCTCCTCCACCCCTCTCCTGTCCACTCCCCAGGCCTTCCCAGCACTGTTGTATGTCCATGGGCTACGCGTATAAGTTTACAATGTCTATTTTTAATTTCCAAAGAGGAGAATGTAGAATGCAGCATTTTCCCCAACATATCTGTACAAGTAACCCTTGCAGTTTAGTGTTCTAAGAACATACTTTGGAAACACTAAGTCAATATATGTTCGCAAGTTTAAATCAAGTCTCATTTCCCATCCTCATTTTATTATGCCTTAGAGTCATTTGGCCCCTGTTGGTCTGTGTATTTCCTATTATCATTTTCCCATCTCCCAAATAAATACCTTCTGTAATCTGTTAAAGATAAAGATGCATAATAAGCAATGTTTAATTTTCCCCCAGTATGGAATTTTATGGAATCTAAATAGCTCACTAAGTTCATTTTTAAAAAACTTAAAATACATTTAATCAGAAAGTTTAAACCTAAGATAAAGCTGGGTGTTTGCCAAACAATTAGAAGGGTAGATTTCTCTAACAAAGTAAATGTTAAATTTCCAATAAAGGAGGAAATTTTTTCAAAAGGAATGCATTTGTACACAGATATATACCTGTAAAAAAAAAAAAGGATCAAAGTTAGGGTGAAGAGATATGAAAAATAATTATTTATGTCTCAACATTCTTGACTTGGGTAAATCCAAAGAGAAATCCAGAGATTATAACCATGTGATTATTTTCCATTTCAAGGACATCCAAACCATTTCCAGCTATCTGCAGGCTTCCAGATGTACAAACAGTACCATATTAAAAATAAAATAGTGGCTTCAGTAAAAAGTACTTCTGTTTTGATTACTTAGACCTAGAATTATAGATCAAAATAGACCTTATGGGTTAAAGTGCTTCAGCAGAATTTTAACTTCCAGGGATTTGAATATAGTTTGCCAAGTCAGCGGTTACAAGAAAAGATCATGTTAATTTGTAGAAATAAAAATACAACAAGGTAGAACAGAATAGAAAGCTCATAAATAGACCCACATAAATATAGTGATCTTTGTAAAAGGAGCAAAGGCAATACAATGGTGGGGGAAAAAAGTTGTGGTGGAGCAACTGGACATCCACATGCAAAATTAAATAAATGAACAGAATCAATACTTAGACCTTCTTTTCTTCATAAAAATTAACTCAAAATGGATCATAGACCTACATATACAATAAAAAACTATAGAACTCCATTTCAAAGTGTTAATGTGTATATTGCCCTCATACAACATGGTTAATGTCAATAGAAGGTTTATAATTCTACTCCATCATTTGAGGAATAAGGAATAAAAGCATTTAAGGGAAAAGTTAACGGGAAGTTACTTCCTCATTCTTCCCCACATTTTGGGGGGCTGAGGCTGTGTTTGAAGATTTTTTTGGGGGAAAGTCATGTTCTCATCACAGTGTTTAATACCATTTTTTTTCTCCTTTCTCCTATGCTATTATCATGATATGGCAACAGAAGAACAGCAGCCCTGGATGTTCTTTAAATTTTAGAATTCTTTAAACTTTAGAATTCTAAACACTTGGAGAGTGTTTCCAAGATCCAAACTTTATCCATGAGACTTAAGTTAGAAAGTGCTTTCGATAACTTTCTTATCATGCCTGCAGAAACTGACCTGGGCATCTATGAAGGATCTGAGGGTACAAGCACCTGTAGTTGCTTATTCATGGGAGCCCTAGTGCTGACCTTGACAGTGAGGTAAACATTATGATAGAAACAGTCATGCTCAGCCAGGATCTCATGAACTACCCCATATTCCCTGGCCTCACTTGCAATTCAGCTGGAACCACATGATTAGTTGCTGCCAAAGGGCCATAAGCAGAAGAAATATGTATCATAGTTGGAGAAAACTGAAGTGTCCTAAGCTATCAAGGCCTCTAGAAGATATATCTGCTCTCTTCCTAAGCTATCAAGTCCCTGGAAGACATCTTGAGATGACATCATCACAAGGAAGTAGATCATTTGTCATTTTTCGGTCACTGAGTAACCATGTTGAGTATTTCCACTAGCTTACCAGGGTTAGACATATAGTGAGAGCAACAGACAACAGTTTGTTATATTGAGCCACTGAACATTTAATGCTACTTTGTTATGTGGCATAATTTATCCTTCACTGACTAATACAACAACAACAAAAAAGAAGAATGATGTTTGTATAA
Source organism: Eptesicus fuscus (assembly GCF_027574615.1). NCBI lineage: Eukaryota > Metazoa > Chordata > Mammalia > Chiroptera > Vespertilionidae > Eptesicus > Eptesicus fuscus. The sequence continues at coordinate 19,097,644 of NC_072484.1, forward strand.
AAGTGTCTCATTCATCCTGAAGCCCTAAACCCTAGAAATCTCCATTTTACTTGGAAAGAAACACAAAGAATTAAAGGTATGCAATTTTCCTGAAAATCTAAATGGAACTTTTAACATACTTGCAAATGCTTGACCTGATGTGGGAGCGATAGGGAAGGGCAGGGAATGGTAAATCCACAAGGCTTTTTTTAAGACAGCAATTTAAAGCCTTGTGGTCCATATCCAGATAGAGCCAACGGGAACTTTAACCACCCAAGTCCACTAATGTCTTTTTTAATTCTTCAGAATTCAAGTACCAGTGATCCAAAGACATAGCTTAACCAGGAAGGTGTTTTTCAAATTGAATTAAATTTGTCAATATTTAAGATTCAGATTTCACACGAAAATCTGAATTTCCAGCTTCTCCTGACAGGTGAGGAGAGGTGATAACTCTGAGACCACACTTGACCTGGAGCAGAGGAACAGGCTGCTCTTTAAGGGGCGACATGATTTCCTGCTTTACTCTGCGCCCTACTGCAGGCTTCACTCATGGCTACCCCCTGGCTCTTATCGGTATCTGTATACATTGCTTTTAAACAGACTCGTTAGGATATAATTCTCCACTACTTAAAAATTGCCAGGCAAATTTGGCAGCCACACTGGGGCCTTTATGTTGTCACTAGAGTATCCCTTAATGCACTCCAGAAGTAAATTATGAAAAGGTTTCCAGGAAGTCTTGAAAGGGTTAAGACTCGTGGAGAATGTTCCTGATTTTCTCCCATAGAGTGGTTTATATGCTGCGATAATCTGTCTCAAACTTGAATGTGTTCCTGGGAGCTATTTGCATTCTCTATTATTCCCAGGTGCCGGAAGCTGTTGTCCATGTCCCATATGCTAGGCATCACGGAGACCCTGTCTGAGGCTTTAGCCCAGCCTTCAGGAGTAAACTCTCCTGATGTGAATACTCAGATCTCTACACCAGCTGGGCTTTTTTCTCACTTTTCAATTATATGACCTAATTCTCCTTTTCATGAATGAAAGAGAACGGTGTTTTATATAATTCAAAAAATGATAAAACCTTAAACAAATTATACTTGCCATTCATAAAATGATCCAAATATTTTCTTTAAACTGTGAATTGAAACCAAGTATATTTAATAGATTTTCTGAAGAAAGACATACCAGCTATTTAAAGCAGAAGAGGATGAAATGTTGAAAATGTGTTTCTTGCTGTCATTAATCTGCTTAGTAAAGTAACAGAAGCACTTTTTAAAAAAGGTATAGCTAGCTTCAGAATTTGTATTTATTTTCTTCATGATGAGAGTAATTTGAGATATAGGGCATACTTCTGTTTGCTGAACAGATAAGTGTAAGCAGATAGTATTTTTAGATAATGCTGATATTTGATAACTGTGAAAGGAAACAGTATAACTATGGTAAATTACTTGACAATTGAAAGAAAACTGCTTTGAGTGTTAGAGGATACATACAGATAAACAGCTGAAGGTTTTGAGATAAGCTGAAAAGTGATGCTTATTCACACAAATGATGAACTGTAGAGTATTTTATTGGGCTAAGCCATGAGACAGAAATGATGAAAGGGTAAACTGGGCAGGTCAAAAGTCAAGAGGTTTCTTCTCTCTCTCCCTATTTATTAATCCTCACCAAGGATATTTTTGTATTGATTTTTAGAGACAAAGGAAGGGAGAGAGAGAGAAATATAGATGTGACTGAGAAACACAGATGGATTGCGTCCCATACACGCCCTGAACAGGGATTGAGCATGCAACCTAAATATGGGACGATGCTCCAATCAACTGAGCCACCTGGCCAGGGCCTTCTGTTTTTTTAATGGCAAGCATCTGCTCTGATAGTGGTAGAGCAATTGAATAGCAAATCGATAGCAATTGAATACATTATTTTAAAGAACAAACTGGGGTGTGGTAATAATTTATTAAATTAATTATTTCTTTCTTACCTACACCTGGCCTTAAGCAGATGTCCCACATTCTGCTAGCACTCAGATCACCTGGCTGAGTTGCTTTATTTTATAGACTAGAGGCCCAATGCACAAAATTCGTGCAAGAGAAGGCCTTTCTTCCCCCGGCTGCCAGCACCTGCTTCCCTCCGGCACCCAGTACCTGGGCTTCCCTCCAGCCACTGGCAGACACCTGGGACCCGGGCTTCCCTTGCAGCCCCAGCTTTGTCTGGAAGGATGTCTGGTCTAACTAGCATATTACACTTTTATTATTATAGATGAGACAAAGGAGACCATAGCACCAATAAATGGCAGGAAAATGGTTAGTATTCTGATTTATAAGTCCAAACACAGTATGGCTTATATTACAGCTTTTTGTCCTAAGACATCACTTCAAGAATACCAAGCAATCTCATGGCTGACAGTTCTACATTTTACATCTTAAGAAACTACACAAAAAAGTATCTTAGAGTTTGAAAGTGTCTCACATTGTTTGGTATAGTATTTAATTGCTAAAATAATGATCTCAGGTCAATGCACACACTCATCACTTTAGAGACTCCAAACTATTACCTGAAAGAAAATTTCACTGTGAAGTACCTATGAAGTCCATAGGCCCTCATTTATGATTAGAGCCATGCTTATAATTAAATCTGTGAGGCAGGGTGGATGGGTGAGTGGGAAGAGATCAGCCAAAAAACTTGTATGCATATATGCATAAGCCATGGACACAGACAATAGTGAGGTGAAGGCCTGGGATGGGGGGCAGGATGGGCTAGAAGCAGTCAATGGGGGGAAAAAGGGACATATGTAATACTTTCAACAATAAAGATGAAAAACAAATAAAGGTTACTATAGATTGCTTGGGTGTTCATCTCTTTAGACTCAGAGATTTCAAGATGAACGTTGCATTTGAAATGCTTCCTGTTGGAGATTGTAACATGCAGGTTGGTTACCAGAAAACCAGAAGCATTTAGCAACAGCATCTGAGAAGCAGTGAGGTAGGGCCCATGCCCTAGGTCCTATGGGTGTTTGCTCCATGTTGTCTTTAAAATAGTGTATTTTTAAAAGCAGCTTCATGATATTCCAGATTAAAGACTAATTGGGCATGGCAATTAAATGTAGTGAATCCTGTATATTAGTGGGAAAATTGGCAAAATTCAAAGACGAATTGTGGATTAGACTATGGTATTGTATCAATTCTTATTTCCTAACATGATTGGTTTCCTAGGGTTATGTAAGAAAATACATTTTGGCAATATTAAATTATTTAAAAGTACAGGGGCATGATGTGTATAACTTACTGTGAACTTGTTCAGGGGAAAATATAAATTTAAATAAATGTTTGTATAACATATATTTGTATATGTATATTCACTTTTATAGTGTGTATATCTATACTTGTGTATATATATATGTACATATACCTACTAGTAAATGTTGATAGATATAGATATAGATAGATATATACATAGATACATAGATAGATAAATTATATATTATATATATTTATATATATATAAATATTTATTTATATATATAAATGTATATATATAAATAAATATATATATATATAAATATATATATATATATATATATATATATATATATATAAATATATAAATAATCTGGTAAATATATACCAGTTCTTGCTACAATTCCTGGAACTTTTCTGGAAGATTGCAATTATATTAAAATTAAAAATTAGTGGGAAAGCAGCTTTATGAAACAATTTTATTCTCACCTCAAATGATGATTTTGCAGGCATTTCTTATTTGTTAGTCCCGCTCTGTATCCACATTTGTTGACATGGTACCTACAATTCCCTGATAATATGCTTTTAAGCCCAGCTGCAAAATTTGCTATAAATAATGTCAGTTGTACAATGAAAAAATTAAAATTAGGTAGTAGCATGAAAATACGTGGTTCAATTTGCAAATGAAAAGTGATAAAGCAGAGAATAAAGGCTTTTTAAAGAGACATGAACATATGATCTTTTTCATCATGTGAAAATTCCTTATCTTTTCCCCAGCATATAACCAAAAAGTGACCAGCAGGCATTTGCTGTCAAAAAGATATCAGTGTTCCACTGTGTATAGCAACATAGACAGAAAGCAGCAAGAATGTGTGAAGGTGCTTAAATGCGCTATCTAAAAGTGTGGCCGGTTTGGGGCTGGAGTTTAATACACTTACCCCAGTTATCTTCACTTTCACAGTAATGGTGATGGCAACTGACAGCGTAATTATCTTTCAAGGACTGAACTGGTCTAAGAAATACCCTTCTAGCGTGTCACACGCTGTTGATATTAAACTGGTGACATGAGAAACCATCTGGAAAAAATCTGAGCATAAGAAAGTTTTAGGGGATCTAATCCAAGCTAGGTTTTGGCTGATTTACTTCAGTTCACTCAAATCTCATTTAATAACATAAAATAACACAGAAAAGGAAAAAGAAAAATGCTATCCTTTGTTTCAGGGCTGATTAAATGAAATTATATGCAAGGAAAACAGTTTAAGGATCCCTTCATCTGCACCCCTGCTTTCATTGATCATTTCATTGTCCCTGCTAGAAAGACAAACAATGTGCTATATCCTTGTCTTTCAAACTATGTTTTTAAAGGGTTTTATAGGCACAGATTTCCTGCAAAGCACTAACAGAAGTGTGCAATAAAGTATATTATTTTATTTCTTTGATCTATTTCTACCACACTCTGTTACATCATTTATCCTGCTAAGTAAATGCATTTTTCTTTTAAAGTTAAAAAAGGGTTTTTCATAGCTATCTACTTAAGTGAAATATACTCTTTAATAGTTTAAATCCAAGATAATTTATAGCCTTCCTTTTAAGATAGTTTGCTACATATTCTTTCTTATTATGCCTAACGTTTGCAAACCTCACATGAAATCTGAACGGAAGCATGAAGCATGGGTAGACTTTTAGAGAAAGGCTTTCCTGGACCATGATGAGCAAAGTTCAAATGCAACATGACCCTACTGGACCCAGAATTAGCAGCCTGCACAAGGTGTAAGCAGAGCAAAGGGGCATCCTCTAGCTTCTGAGGGTGGTAAGTCTTTGATAAGGAGAGGGCGACTGGATCTTAAGCTAGACAAGCCTTCTCAATCTTCTCTGATTGACATTCATACCAAAACCTGAAAAGCACATTTTCCTAATTCTCATTGTTATTACCCAGGCAACAAGTGTTATTACTTTTAAGAGTAGCAGCACTCCATCTTCACCTAGGAATCAGTACTTGTTGTGCAGAGTCCCACACATGCATATATTTGACAGGTTCTATTTGCCTGCAAGTCAGAGCATTGGCCATAAAGGAAGCTTCTGATTCTCTTCTCTGATTCCCTATACACACCATCACTACATGTTCTGCTCAAACTGTATATGTTTTTACCCAAATATAACATGCATTGTGGTACATTCTCTGCCGCTGCCTGTCCCTGGCTTTCACTAGTTCTATCCTAACACATCCATTTCATTTTATGTCCCTTTCCCCAAATTAAAATGACTCATCTTATTGTATTCAGCATAATTCAGAGAGCTTTTTTTTTATGTTTGCCATGGAGATAATTTCCATCAGAGACCATACAAATAAAATGCTGATTTGACATCAGCCTGACTTTGGAGCTATATATTTTTTTAAAGCAGTGCTTCATCAAGGCCTACCTTAAATAACATTAAAGATTTCAGAAGAGTTGATACTGGTTAAACATTTAGAAGGAAATAAATCACCTTCATGTCCACAAAGGATGGCAATGAACTCTAACAAGCATATAATACACACACACACACACACACACACACACACACACACACACACACTCTACATTCCAATACTAATTCCCTTTTGCCATGCACCCATAATATTGCAGAAGGGAATATTTTAGAATCTGCATGCTTGGATCTAGTTAAAAATATTAGGAGACCTGGATCTAGTTAAAAATATTAGGAGACCTGGAAAGTTTAAGTGCTCATAATCATAGCTGCTGGCAAGAAACGTGGTAGAAAATGGGACTTTCCATACTAATTAACTATATTCGCACATGGGTTTAGTTTTCCACATGGCATACTTATATGAAGGCTCCACATCATAAAGGGTCAGGATCCCATCAGAGACAAAGACAGCTATTAAAGCCTAATACAGTTGTTTCAATATGGAAAGAGCTAGAAATACACCAAAAACTGGGGATGGTGGGGGTGGGGCAGTGATATAGCCTATAATGACAGTGTATAGAGGGCAGTGATCAGGTAGATAGTAACAATGGAAACTATAATGAAAATTAAATTTTAAATTCTTTATAAGAATAAGTTGTCTGCCTATAATCTAAATGAACATTTTCTATATTCAAAGCTTAATTATGACTCTCTCAGTTCCAATAAGAGAGGGGCTGGTCCCTTCCAGGAAAAAGTCAGGCTTAATTTTTATACCAATTCAGCATAATCTTGACACACAGAGCAGCAAAGCCTTTTCTACCAGGAAAAGTACATGTGTAATTGTTTGGAGCTACTAAGGAGTTTCTTGTTCAATGTGGGATGTCAAGCAGAGATGCTGCGGTAGCTCAGATAACACAGCAGTGTGCTCTGTTCTAATTTTAATTCCCTTGGTACCCCCCAGAGTTCACATGGCTGTGGAAGAAAGAGCAGCCACTTTTCACTGCAGCACAGCTTGTCTAATGATAATTGCTGATAAACAACGTAGCATCAAATAACAAAAGCCAAAGGCACTCTCTAAAAATTCCTCCCAAACATTTTGCTCCTTTTCACTTCATCTCTCATTGATTCATTCAGTCATTTATTTAAAAAATGTGTTTGATTTTCACAAAAGATAAGGGGCAATACCCTATTGGGGGCAATGAGGCCCAAAAGGTAGTGGTGTTAGGGAGCATGGACAAGACAGTATTTAATTTAAGCTAGTGGTGCAGAGCAGCAAAGAGAATCTCTCCCAAGTCTAAACGAGTAACCACTCCACTTAGCCAGACTCAGCCCAAAAGGTGAAACTCAGCTACAAGTAGGCCCCATGATAACCTCACTACAACATGCCAGCAAGTTTCCAAAAGTTGAACAAATCTACCCACCCTGGAGAAAAGATCTCTTACCTTTCTGGTTCCCTTTCCACATGTTGTGGGAAAGTGACAAAGCTAATTGCATAATTCATGCTTATTCCAATGAGAGTAACCTGGATTTACCCACACTTTGAAGAATGAGGATATTAAGGCACAGGAGGTGAAGGTGCTGGGAATGGATCCTGAGGGAAGTCTTTCTCTTAGAACAGCCCCTATGTCAGAACTTCTGGTGTCCCCTAATTACACCCAAAGCATCACAGCATTTATTGTGCCAAATCCTCTTAGCATCCTTAAATTTTCCTCTTTTTTTAGCCAATATATTAATAAGAGCTACTTTTTGATCTTTTAGATTTAATCATCTTGAAAAATGTAGACTTTGATCATCTAATTTATTCTGTCTGTCCAACCTATTTCCCTTCTGTTTTAAACACAAACAAGAGTTATTTAAAGCAGAATTACTTGTGCAAGAATGAAAAAAAAACACACATCAAAAAACATCAATATCTCCAGAAATACCATAATTAGTCTTGATTGATCAGGTAATTTCTTTAAAAATAATTTTATTTTTATTATTTTAGAGAGAGAGGAAGGGAGAGAGAGAGAGAGAAATTGATTGGAGAGCAAAATATAATGAACCTCCTTTTCCCCTATTGATCTCTTCTAGCTGGCCCCTACTTCCTACCCGAGGCCTTCATCACCCTACTGTCTGTGTCCACGGGTTATGTATATATGCATACAATTTATTTGGTTGACCTTTTCCAACACACCCACTCTCTCCTGACTTACCTCTGAGATTCTACAGTCTGTTACATGCTTCTATGTCTTTGGGTCTATTTTGTTCAACAGTTTATTTTGTTCATTAGATTCCACATATGAATGAGATCATGTGATACATGTCTTTCTCTGACTGGCTTATTTCACTTAGCATAATATTTTCTTGTGGGGAAAACTAAACTTAAAAATGCATCTTAGCCATAAAGTCAAAAGTCTTTCTAAACTTTGTATTTATATCTTGAGAAACAGAAGTGTTGAGTACTGGTTTGCAGGAAAGGCAATTAAGCAGAGGATTTCATAGAAAATTTGATTTGCCTCATCCCTTATCAAGCACTTAGAGCTCAAAAGAAGTGAACACATATAAGAAGTGATCCTTAGCACATTGATTTCACTCAACAAAGGAACATAGATCTATGGGTGTCTACCTCCTCTCATTAAATTAATCATTTCTCCTCCTGGGCTAGAAGACAGAGAATGCTTGAGGTAATTCAGCTCTTATCCCTAATTCTTCTAAGAGTTGGTGGAAGTTCTCCTTTTAAGTGGTGGTAAGGATGTGGGAAGTGGACTAGATAGCTTCTCCACAAATAAATATCTACTTTTATCTTAAGTACAATGGCCGCTTTCAACATTTAACTAAAACATAACAGCAAACCTACATTATTTTACTCAATTAAAATATGCAAAATACATTTAGTGATCTCATTTCAGAAAAAAGATTTAATTGGGACTATTATTTAATAGTTTTATTCACTATTGCTACCAAATACTTCTAAGCTCTTACCCCCATCCACATGTAATAGAGTCAGGTTGGGAATATTTAGTGCATTACACCAAAAGAAAAATGTATTCCTACTATTATAACATACTGAATGGTTTATCTAGAGCATCTGAAATTATTTGCAATAATTCAACAAAATCTTGATTTTTGATAGTCACTTAAACCAACCTTTTCTTCATAATAAATAAATAAATAAATAAATAAATAAATAAATAAATAAAATAATGCTATACAGTCTTCAGTAACCTTATTTGTGTAGAAAATAATTTCAGATCCAGACTTAGAATTCACTGGACCACCTAAAGCTTGACTTCCTCACCAAAACATCTGGAGCTCAGCCAACAGTAAAGAGAGATATGCTGCCATAGGAACATACTTCTTATACCCTTTCCAGATTTTGGTGAGACCCTAAAAGATGAGAGAATATATATATATATTTGAATTTTCTCTCATCTTTTATATATGTGTATAAAATGATTTCATAGAGGAAGGTAGAGGGAGAGAGAGAGAGAGAAACATCAATGATGAAAGAGAATTATTCATCAGCTGCCTCCTGCACGACCCCCAGTATGGTCGAGCCTGCAACTCTGGCATGTGCCCTTACCAGGAATTGAAACATGACCTCCTGGTTCATAGGTTGATGCTCTACCACTGAGCCATGCAGACTGGATGAGAGAAAATTCTTTAGCACACTGTAGGGAAATTACCACATTTCAATGGTACCAAAAGAACTCCCCTCACCGAGATGTGAGTAAGGGGTAACTCCAGCAATTTTTAAAAGTGTTTTAGTGACTTTTCTGTTACCCTGGGTGGAAAAATGTAGAAAGGTCTTATGAATTTAGTGCAGAAGGGAGGGGGCTGGGGCGTGGGCACACTTTGGTAGTTAGACAGTTAAGGCAGGGTGGCATGGAGAATACAGTGCATACCAGATCAGCAGCATGACCAAAATAGGATGACCCACTGGCATCTTTGGTGGTGGTGAAATGATCATAAGGTCTCCAGAGCCAAACTACATGGGCAGCAATAAGAGTCTTGCTTGCTTTGTGTCAAGATCTAGTGAATTTAGGCTGATACAATAGTAGAATAACCTTGAGCATCTGACATGATCTGAGATTCTTCTCATCTTTTTATATCTTAATCAAGCTCATCACATAGAATGGCATGAGATGCTTGCATATAGCTCAACATAGCGTCTAGCATCTAGTAGGCACACATTACATGAGGACTGTATGAGATCATCCCTATTAGAAGTGCTTTCTGAGTGGCTACTTGTGTGATGGAGGAGGTGATGGTTCCTACACAACATGGCTGGTGATGGGACAAAGAAGAAAATGTCCCAGGCTGTCCAGGAATGGCAATCTGGTGGAGCTCAGTAAGAAAAACGCTAAACAAAATGGCTCAGAGACCAGGGGGTGCTCTAATAACAGCTGTGCCAAATTAAACCCAATCCCCTTCCATGCTCTCTGCCTTTCATCATGAGCTTGGAAAGATAAAATCTGAGACTGCTTCAGAGTGCTCTCTGTAGTAAACATCTGATGACTGGAGATAGATTTCCTATGGGCCCTTTGCTTAGTTCATAGAGTATCTGACTTGGCTGCTAGGGTCTCAGGCAACCATAGGTTCTTAAAGCTCTGGTTTGAAGATGACCCGAGGGCCAATGGCAAGTTTCCTATGTCTGTGTGGCAGGGAAAACCCAAAGAGCAAGATTACATCACATTCCTTTTCTTTTGGTTTTTGTGTTTGCTGTTTCTTCTTTTTTTAAAAAACCCTAATGTGGCCCTGACCGGGTTGCTCAGTTGGTAGAAGGACAAATTCATTCAAATTCATTCTCTCTCTCTCTCTCTCTCTCTCTCTCTCACCCCTTCCTCTCTCAATAAATAAAAACAAACAAACAAAAAGAAATATTCTTTTAATTCCCCCCCTCTGTTACTGAAGCATAGCTATTTTTCCCTAAGCCATATCTCAATAATAGAATCAAAAGCTCTAACACTACTACTTACTTAATCAAAGATTTAAGAGAAAGAAGGAGGAGTCCTACCTTGTACATTAGTGTTCTAACTGTACTTTAAAATATTGGGCTGAATTTTACTAAACAGATTTGTACCTAAGGAAAACTGAACTAATTTATTTAAAGAGTTTCAATATTTACTTACTTAAAATGGAGTGTTCTGTTGAATGTGTTTTATGAATGAAAAAAATGTAAAGAAGTAAATGATTTGCAATTTTTATTCTAAAAGGGAAATCATAATAAATGATTCAGCACCTATTATTTGCATGTGAATTTTATGTTGCTGCCAGTTGCTCTTTACTTGTAATTCTCTGACTGGTTAATCCATGCCTGTGTGATTGATCAGAGCTTGCCCTGCTTGCAATGGTCAAGCTTGAATGCCACACTGATACGAGCCTTAGGTAGTGAAATTGAAATTCATGGAATAAATCCCAAACAGTAAATAACATTGAACACTCTAAGGGTAAGAGTCTTTCCCTTTTTCCTGACAAGCAGCAGTCTCACAGAGTGATCTGGATCCAACTTCACCCTTTGTAGCAAATCACTACCAACCAAGAGATAAGTCATAGCAGAAGAGGGGCCATTGACAAGACATAAGCCCCGCACTGTATTCAGTTTATGCCAACATTTGTTCTTAATAAGAAAACTATAATCCCATGAAAAACAGAAACAGGGATGGTGATTCTTTTCAGTAATATCTCCTGAATGCTTTTCTTATGTTCTAATGATTAATAGTAAACACAGATTTAGCCATCTGAACTATATTGCAGTGTGGAAGAACTATAGTTCAAGTAGGTCTCTTCCAATACTCTTAACACTGAAGAACCCCAGTGCTATAAATAAGGCATGCCATCTAACCAAAAATATTTCAAGAAAGTGGTAGACTGATTGCTGATTACCAATAACTGGGCATCATGAATACCCAGAGGATATTTTATCTCTGGGTAAATAGCTTCAGTTTAAGCAAAGATTTCAGGAAAATAACAAGCCAGATGTCCTAGCATAAATCAAGAGCCCCATGATTCTTTAAGTAAACACAGTGCCCCAAATCCATCATTTAGATTGGAGGAACCAGCATTCCGGAAACAGGTATTACAAGTGAGCAAGCCTCTAGCACAGCCCTGTACTCTGAGAAGCCAGAAGGTTTAATCCCCAAATAGATTAAACTAGACAGATGGGTAAAACTGTTTACGATGTTCCCAGAATGGCTGTTTTTGTGATATGCCTCAAAGAGGACACAGATGCATATGACCCATTTTAATTTTCCTCCTCTAAGCCTCTCTGCTTCACTGAGCCAAGCAGAGTGCAGAAGCAGGTTTGAGTAAGTCAGGAATGCGTGAGTTTCAAAGAAACCCACTTATGACCTGAGAGCCATAAAGATCAGGGTGATGAATCCGGAGTAAACTACCTTCAAACCAAATAAACATGTTCTTCATTTGAAGATTATGCCAAGCTATAAATGTCACACAGTTCAATTGCAGTTAATTTACAGTTATTTCTAATGTCAAATTTTCTTGATAAGTGGGAGAAGCTCAGAGTATAAATTTGAAAATTCATTGTCCCAACTGTCAACCTCTTACCTGCTCCTCCAGACTTCCAGTGATCTGTTTTGGACTAGCAAAGGGCAGAACCTATCTATCACTTCCTATGATCAACAGTTACAGTATGTGCCTTTCTTATTTTCCTGGAAAATGCTAGATCACTGTGAAGTATGGCTTTAAAAGCATATTAAACTATATTGATAAAACCATAAACTAGCTGCAAGAAGAAGAAACTGAAATAAAAACACTTGTTTCAAATAACAATCTATAAACTGGACAATTTTCAGATCTCATTCATTACCCCTTCATTTCCCTATTCTAAAAGAGGGACAGGAGTGGATGGAGTTAGTTAGGGCTCTGATGTGGGAACAGACAGGGAGGCTAGGAGAGCATCTCTATACAGAACTATGGCTGGCAATGGGGGGATTTGAGAGGCTCTCGGTTTATGAGCTTCCACACTCTGCCATCTCTCATGTCTTCCTCTCCTGACCACCAGAGCCCCCTTCACACACGCCCTCCCTCTCCCATTGATACACACACTCAGACCCCTTTACACTCTCTGCCTTTAGAGATTTGCTGTAGCCTAACCATATAAAATCAGGAATAAACCAAATTCCAGTGGCATACACGTAGCTTCTGCATTCTCCTGGCAGTTCTACAAGAAGCAAGGGTTGCTCTCCCTTGATGACTTGCATAGTTTGAAATAAATAAAAGCTAAGGAACTGTGAGCATGGACACACTGTTCACAGGATTAGTATGCATGTGGCTGTTTATTCCCTTTAAGGCTAAACAGCTAAAGTCATTTCCTTCCAAACAAAGGTCTTTTAGGACATTTTACTCAGCGTTCAGAATTTAAACTCATGCCTTCTTTATGGGCCAGCTTGCTATCTCTGCTCTATTTAAGCTTCTTACCCTTCCTCACATTTCCAAAAGAAGCAATTTCAAAACAAGAAAACTGCATGTAAAGAGCTAGAATCAATTTCATTAAACCATTCCAACAGATAACTATTCCAAACATACAAGTTGTATAATCATGTCTTTTAATAAAATGAATATTATATCGTTTGGGATCCTTTTGTCAGCTGGGACTACCTTGATTTATAGGTTCTAATGTTAAAAACAAAATACTTATCTAATAGAAAAATTAACATATTATACTGAATTTTCATCTTAGTTGAAATACATTTAGATTTACAAGGCTATAAATTATCTAGCTATACTTCAGTAACATATTTTGGATTTATCTCTTTTCATAAACAATCCTTTTAGAACTACGTGGGCAAAGGGAAATGTAATATAGAACAACCTTGGAGAAACTTCCTTTCTTCTTTTAAGCACCATCCTAGAGTGAATTCTGTTCTCTTCACCTTATCCCTTCAACTCACTGCTCTTCCAGTGGACCCTGCCTGAGAGAGCTGTGCTGGTCAGAGCCCAGGGCATTGTCTCACTCTACCCCACTGCTGATACCCAGCCAGTACCAAGTCACATCTATTTTACCTCCCAAATCTCTTTCCTGCCCAGCCATAGCTCCATAACCTCATCTCCACTAGCAGATTTAAGACCAACATCCTCTCTCATGTGGATTATATTACAACTCTCTAATTCTCTAATTAATTCTCCTGATCTCTGACTTGCTGGCTCTGATCCAATCTTCATAATGCCTGCAGAATGGGCATGTGAAATGAACTGAATTCATCACTCTACTGATTAAAACGTCTTATTGGCTCCTGCTACTTCTAAAAAAAAAGTCCCTACTCCTCAACACACTGTTCAAAACCCATGTACAGCTTTTTGTCTCTCCTTTATCTTGTTACTAGAGGCCTGGTGCACAAATTTGAGCACAGGTGGGGTCCCTTGGCCTGGCTGGCGATCGAGGCTTATCAGGGGGCTGGCTGACAGGAGGGTAGGATCACTGAAGGTTGTCTGGCTCCGGTGAGGGACTGCAGGAGGTTGACCAGCCAGTGGGGGGGATGGGAAGGGACCTCGGGAGGTTGGCTGGCCACCCCCCCAACCCCCAATCAGGGCTAATAGGAGGGCTGGGGGGAGGGGCTATGGGAGGTTGGCTGTGGGAGCACATTGACCACCAGGGGGCAGCTCCTGCATTGAATGTCTGCCCCCTGGTAATCAGTGTGCACCATAGTGACTGGTCGACCAGTCATTCGTTATTCCAGTCGTTTGGTCTTAACCTTTTGCACTCGGATGTCAAGTGTGACTCAACACGGTTAGCATCGGTAGCAGCTTTTTTTATACTCTTTGAATGTATCAATAATTTGAAATATAAAAAAATCCAAATAAATAAGTTTGTATGAAAAGAAACCAGTTTTTTATTCTACTGCCATGCTTTGTAAAATCTGGGGTATTTAAAAAATTAAATCCTGAGTAGAATAAAGGAATCGAGAAAACAGCGAGCGAGTGCAAAGGGTTAATGGTCACTTAGGCTTTTATATACATAGATTCTGATCACATTGATCATTTTTGCAGTTTCTTGAATATAACTCATTTTTTAAAATACCTCTTTTACTCAAAATAGTAGTTCTGACATGCCTATTGTTCCAGATTGTGTGCTAGAAGTTGAGAAACAGTGGTGAATAAAGACAGTGTTTCTGACCCACCATGCATTCCTACAGTCCTGGGACTTCTCTCATTGCAGACCCCAACCTGCATTATAATTGACTGGTTGTTTGTCCATATCAGCACTGGAGTCTAAGCTCTATATTGGACGAGAGTGGGCTATGCTTATCTTGTTCACTCTTATGTTCTCTACTCCCAAGCAGGAAGCCTGTCAATAGCAGCAATAACAGATATTTTAAAAAATAATAAATTAACTGTTATTTACACCATAAATTAACCAGTTGCCTGTTAAAAGAAGGGTCCTATAGTTTCATCAAAAACGAATAACTTGACTTCACTAAAGCAGAACCAATTTCCAAACAAAATATAATAGTATGTTTTCAGGAACTTGTTGAATCTTTGCAACAGTTCCTTCAAGAGTAGACCCTAAGAGAAAGACTTGGGTACAGTTAGTTTATTTGAGGAGTAATCCAAGAAATTATAAGAGGGGAAGTAGGAAACAAACAAAAGAAGAGAGAGAGAATCCAATAAAGGGGTATTAATGAGTGGCTACTAGGGTGGGTAACTGGGGCTCAGATTACATCTGAGGAAGCACATAGGACATTCCTCATACTGTGCCAGTGAGGAACAAAGATGCCAGGATTTCTGTCCTCTGGGGATGCCCTTGGAACACTGCATTTTTTTCACTTCCAGGCTACCCTTCACTGGAACTGAGGGAAAATTCCAGGGCACTGAAGAAGTCCCTGGAAAGGAGATAGGGAGTCGGTAGTATTTGAGATGGGAAGCTTCTGCATATATGGAAACTGTACTCTGGGACTGCAGTAGTATCAGAGTGGTCAAGGGCAAGCCGAAAGGCACCATCAGCATCTGCTACAGAACACCTTGGCACATCGCATTTAATAAAAATCTAGAAATCTGGGGTGCCTCCCACTTTTACTAATATTTGCTAGATCCACAGTTAGGCTTGGTCTAGAAAGCTAAGGAAAGATTATGAGCATCTACACAAGCTTACAAATTGTCAACAAAACAACCCAAGGATTGTGACAAAGGTCCCGATAATGCTTCCGGCAAGAGAATGATATTTCTTTAATTGTGTTCCAAGAAAAAGAAGAATTTCTAGTAAACTATGGTGGGAGAAAAACGCACTCCCACTCCATATAACTACAAAATCTTCCCTAAGCCCATAAATTAATAAATATGTATTTCCAAAAAAAAATCATAGATATGCTTGAAGAAAAATTATATATTCAAATAAACAACCAGAATAAATTTCCTCATTTTTGAAAGTAATCAAAATGCTTTTTCATTTCTGATTATTATTATAGTAATCATCATAAATAAATATAATAGTGTGTTCACACAGAAGGAAATATTCTTATATGTAAACCAATGCAATGCAAATAGAGTTTAAGACATTTGTGTGTATAAATTAAACTTAAAAATACCAAAATACACAAAACATGAAGTTTTTTCTCTCCACTCCCTTCTGAAAGTTCACTAAAGTGATGGTAATATAATGATGATAAATAAAAGCTCACAGGAGCAGAGACTGGGACCTGGGATTACAAAAAGTAAGAAAAAGGCAATCAATGTTTTCCTTAAACATATGGGAAGAGAGGTATAAGAGTAAGGAACCCTGGCTGGTATTTCTGTGTTTAGAGTGTTGTCCTGTACCCTGAATGGTTGTGGCTTTGATTCCCTGTCAAGGGCACGTACCTGGGTTGTGGGTTTTATCCCAGCTGGGTCAGGGCATGTGTCGAAGGCAACCAATAGATATTTCTCTCACATCGATGTTTTTTATTTCTCTCTCTCCCTTCCTCCTTCCCTCCATCTCTCCTCCCATCTTTCTCTTTCACTCTTTCTAAAATTAATGGGAAAATATCCTTCAGTGAGAATACCCCCCCCCAAAAAAAAAAAAAAAAAAAAAGTAAGGGAGAAAAAAGAAAATATAAGCAGAGAAGGTAACTACATAATAAGCCAGTGACTACTTTCAGAGAGCACTGGAGAAGATCCAGATGTGAGAAACCCGGCTCCAGTGAACAAAGGGGCAAAGTTTGGGTCTAAAAACAGAGGGCTGGCCTGGCCAGAGTGGCTCAGGTGGTTGAGCATTGTCCTGTGCACTTAAAGTTGGTAGGTTGGATCCCCAGTCTGGGTGCATATAGGAGGCAACAGTTCTAGGTTTCTCTCTGACACTGATGTGTGTATGTGTGTGTGTGTGTGTGTGTGTGTGTGCTTTTCTTTCTCTCTCTCCTCCCTCTCTCTAAGCATGTGCATGGGTGAGGATTACAAACAAACAAACAAACAAACAAATAAATAAAACCAGAGGGTTGGTTGAGAGTCTATATACAGAGCAGCTAAACTTCTTTATACTCTTGACTGCCTTACATTACCTGACCTCCTCCCCCCCTTAAATCTACAATGGCAGGAAATAGGGAATATTTATCTCTGGTAGGATTAGAAAGTCACCAGTTTATAAGCATCAATATAATAACTGATTTAGGTGAGACTCATCAGCAGATGCTGAGGCTATAGGTTATAAAAAACCTTCAGAGAATAAAAAAACAGAATATTTACACAATCTGAAAGTGTCATTTCTTGGATTCCTTAAAAATTATTGAAAGGGAAATAAGCCTAAAAAATAAAAAAATATAAAGGATACCACCTTTATATCACAAACAATGAGACTAATAGATGACAAGTACCTCTTGATATAATGTACTGGTAAAATAATATCATTTATAAATATTCTTATAAAATTTATAACCTGAATTTAATTTTGAGAAAATAAGATAAATCAAAATTGTAGACATTCCAAAAATAATGGGTTTTGACACTTTAAAATGTCGATTTCATTGAACACACAAAAAAAGATGAGGAAATTTATCTAGCTTACAGGAGAATAAAGAGACCTGACATCTAAAGGTGAGGCATTGGATGGCGTATTAACAAAAACAGAAAACACCTTTTGGACAGCTAGAGAAATAGAATTATGAACTATATGTTGGATGTTTTGTTGTATGAGTATCAAGTTTCTTAATTATGATAATGCTCTTGTTATATTAAAAATTCATTTTTAGAAGACATATTTTGTAGTATTTATGATGTATTAATATCTCCAGCTTCATGCTTAATTTCAGAAAGGTCTTAGCATATTAGCCTAATATGCTAAGTGTCCGACTGTTGGTTCGACCGTTAGACTGGTCACTATGATGCACACTGACCACCAGGAGGCAGATGCTCCAACAGGTAGGTTAACTTGTTGCTGGGGTCCAGACAATTGGGACTGGACAAGTCGGGATGGACATGCCCTGGATGAATCAGTGCACCGGGCCAGTTTTGGCCCGATTCCTGTAGGCCAGGTCAAAGGACCCCACCAGTGCACAAATCCGTGCACCAGGGCCTTCAGTATATATATATATATATATATATATATATATATATATATATATATATACATACACATACATACATGTAGTGTATATATATATGATATGCACATGCATGACAAGTGAACAGACAATACATGCTAAACTGGCAATTTATTGAGATTCAATGGGAAACTGCTCAGATTATATGTCATGATCACTGGGACTGAGAGACACAGGAAGGACAAGTTCCTTCTAGAGAACCTGGGGAATTGTCACAGCAATATCAATATATCAATGTTCCCCATTAGCCACTGGAGATGAGACTTTGGAGGCCAAAATAAAATATCAGTCTATATTTAATTCAATTACCAAAATGATTAGAGAATACTTAGTGAGATACCCAGTCTTTAACCCTTTGCACTCGCTTGCTTTTTTCTTGATTCCTTTATTCTACTTGGGATTTAATTTTTTTAAATACCCCAGATTTTACAAAGCACGGCAGTAGAATAAAAAACTGGAGTTTCTTTTCATACAAACTTATTTATTTGGACTTTTTTATATTTCAAATTATTGATATATTCAATAACCATCACACTCGACATCCGAGTGCAAAAGGTTAAGAGATGATGAGTATGTGTTACACAACCTAATATGTAAGTGAGAACCTAACCTAGGAGTGAAAGATTGAAGTGAATTTGCTTCTAATTTTATGTACTTAAGAACTTCTCTCCATACTTGTATAAATCATATGATCCTTTGAGGAAAAAACATTGTTAGACAGCCATGCTTTCTAGTTGTATTTCTGTCTCAATTTCCATCTAGTAGCAAAGCTTAGAAAACAAATATAGTTTAAAACAGAAAGATGAAAATTGGAAAAATAATTAGTTGATTTCTAACAAAATAAAATTGTTTCATTTTTTATTGTTGATAGTCTCAGCAATTTACTAGTCAAATATTGGTTCTATTTCAGTTATCATTGTTGCAGAGCAAATTAATCCAAAACAGCAGGTAAAACTACCATTTTATTATGCTCACTAGCTTTCCCGTTGCAGGAAAATTCCTGCAATGGGATTTCCTGCTGCACTCTACCCCGCCTCCGTTCCTCCCTTGCCGCCCGCCTCGCCTTCTCCTCCGGCCCGCCCTCGTTTCCCTTCGCCCCCGCCCCGCCTCCGCCCCGCCTTTATCACCCGCCTCGCCTTCTCCTCCGGCCCGCCCGCGTTTCCCTTCGCCCCCGGCCCCGCCTCCGCTCCGCCTTTATCACCCGCCTCGCCTTCTCCTCCAGCCCGCCCGCGTTTCCTTTCGCCCCCGGCCCCGCCTCCGCCCCGCCCTTGCCGCCCGCCTCGCCTTCTCCTCCAGCCCGCCCACATTTCCCTTCGGCCCCGGCCCCGCCTCCGCCCCGCCCTTGTCACCGGCCCCGCCTCCGCCCCGCCCTTGTCACCGGCCCCGCCTTCTCCTCCAGCCCGCCCGCGTTTCCCTTCGGCCCCGCCTCCGCTCCACCCTTGCCGCCAGCCCCGCCTTCTCCTCCAGCCCGCCTTCGTTTCCCTTCACCCACGGCCCTGACTTTGCTCCTCCCTTACCCTCCCCCGCTCCCCTGGCTTGCTTGCTTCTTCGAAGCTTTACTCCCCTTTGCAGCTCTTGGCTTCTTTCGACACTGTCTTGATATGCAAATTAGCCGCCATCTTTGTTGGGGCAATTTGCATACTCGTCCTGATTGGTTGGTGGGCGTGGCTTGGCTGGTGGGCGTGGCTTAGGTGTAGCGAAGGTGCGGTCAATTTGCATATTTGTCTATTATTAGATTAGATAATTTTTTTGGTCATGGATTCAGGAAAGGATTGGCTGGAAAGTTTTTGCCTATGATTTCTCAAGAGGGTGAAATTAGATGTCAGTTGGGGTTGAAATTATCTTAAGGCTTGACTCGTCTGGCCATCCAAGATGGCTCAGTCCTAAGACTGACAGTTGATGCTGGTTGTTTGCTGGGAGCTCAATTGTACTGTTGGCCAGAGTGTTTATATATGTCCTATCCTGCATGGTGGTCTCAGGGTAGTACTACTTTTTACATAGTGGTGTGCTCTTCCCAGAGACAAAAACCCATGAGAATCAGTAGAAGATACATGGCATTTACTGACCTTAACTTGGAAATTTCACATTACTTCTGCTAAATTCTATTAGTAAAAAGCACATCACTAAGGTTAACCCAGATTCAAGGAAAGGGAACATAGACTCTTCCTTTCCAATGGAGGAGTATTAAAGAATTAGCAATATGTTTTAAAACCACTATGTTTCAATTGTGGAGTTTTAAACACTTTTTATTAGAACTCATAGGCTTTTATTGGAGGAACCAGAGCAGTTAAAAGTTGGATTATCTTTACATAATCAGATAACAAGGTAAAGCTAAGTTCTGAGACTATCTCCATATATTAATAAATATTGAACAACCAAATAAATGGACAGATAGATAAATAAAAGGATGGATATAGATAAGAATGAGAGAAGAACTATTGGTCTGAATTCAAGAATAGTGTGTGGCTACTTCCAACTCTGACCATTATAGTGGGGTTGCAAATATCTTTTAGAGGGTGCTTATACTAACGGCACAGTTCATTCAGAAACAATTGCTAAATAGGATGAAACCAGAGTAGAGGGCAGGTTCTGACACAAAAACAATGCTTAATAGGTATAATAAGGAAATGAAGATTTACACAGGAGAAACTTCACTGGATCAACGCAGAAATCCATCTGTCTTGGCCAGCTGCTCAATTCTGCTACAGAATCAGTAACATGATGGCAGCTCCTGGCAGGAGACAGATTATCCTCTGAAAATGGGAATAAAAAAATTTGGCAGAGGAGAACAATTAGATGATTTATTCCATCCTACAAATTTGCAATCACACTACATGTGTTCTTTAGTTTTCTCAGCCAGGGAAATTACTGGGCTACAGAACCAGACTGAGATAAGTACTAAGATAACGGGAGGTAATATGAGAAGTACTACTCCACTTACTTAAAAATCTAAAGGCTACAACTGGGCTAGTCTTCCAGTTACAACATATGGCTTAGAGACATGATCCCTCATCATGAAAATGGAATAGAACTTGTCATCATGGACAGATTGTTAGGGGGGAAAAAATGATGGCAATGGGCATATTATGAGATAAGAACAGCTAGTACTGTTATGTTTGGAGTGCTCTAAAAGCTGCAGTAGCATTTGTTTTGCTCCCTGGATTGATTCCATCTGTCTAGTACTGCTGAGAATATTTTGACAGTGGGAATTCGTGAGATGAGGCAACCTCCACCATGTAGTGACATTTATTAGTCAGAATATCCATGATGGAAGGATGAAGGATCTGAGTCATTGGTTTAAGAGAACTGAACCCAAAACATCATGAAGGTCACACTAATGGGATTTAAGTAGACCTTTGAGAATGGAGACTTTGGTATCAATTGCTGGGGTTTGAGATTGAGGGGAGAATCTTTCTTTGGTTTTGACTCAACAGCAAGCTGTCGAGATAGCTGACAGGTGAGATAATTGTTAGCTCTCTGGTTCACTAATTAAAGGAGATGGGGAGTAATAGGGACATTAATTTTGTTCACTCACCTGAATCTTCTTTGGAAAAGGGAATTCCTTTTGAATCTTAAAAGAGATCAATTCACTGCTTGACATGCACCCAGGTGAGTATATAAAATATGCCTCCAGGCTGAGTGATATATGAATCAGATGTCAAGCTTCACATTGTAAAAGAGTGATATTACCCTTTAATTGCTCTGGGAGATAGAAAGTCCTCTAAAGCTGAGGCAGAAACCACTGAAGAAATGGCATCAAAAGGAATCATATTTTAAAACACGAGGGAGCAAAAGGGAAGACCAAACGCTTCTCTACCCCATTCACCTTTGCATTGATGTGCTTTGTGTGTCCATTTCAACATTTCTAACACTTTCTTTTAAGTGAAACTGAATTCTTTTCTTTATTCTTAGGAGGCTTCCTGCAGATGTTCAGGATAAAACAACTTCATTGTTATCCCATCCCCAATTTGAGCTTAAATGTGGAGATTCCTTAAAGCAAAACTGCCCAGGTGTTCATCCAGACTCCAAAACTTATTAGCTACAGAACTCTGAGACTGTTTTCTCATGTACACAATGCAAATATTATGAGAGACTTTGTGGGGCTGTTGAGAGGATTAAAGGAGAAAGACCTTGTACCCCAGTTAGCACACAGTGCCTGGCACATGGTTCAAGTTCAAGAAGTGTGAGCTACTATTATGTTTGTGCATAGGAAACGAGAGACCCTATTTCCATTAGGAATACTGTTCAAATACAGGTACAAGATGGGTTTGGTCAAAGACTGGATGGGAACAGGGTAAATTTGAATATGTCCTTTTCTGCCCACTCTCCTTCATGGTACTCCCTCTTCCACACTAGGCCCGTATCCACCTCATAGACTTCAAGTGGAAAGAATTATTCCGGTATAGTTTCAATTTCTGCTCTGCACTGCCAGTTAGATTTTTTTTTTCTTGAAAACATAGCAAATCCAGGGATTTATTAAATTGAGGGCTAAAAAATGGCAAAATGCATCTCCAAGCCAAGCTGTAAACTCTCTGTCCCTTGAGTGCAAAGCTTTTTCGTCTGTTCACAAGCATTTCAGAAAATACAATGAAACAAGATTTGTTTCCAATACTATATATGGTGAAAAGGGAAAAAAAAGAAAATTAGGAACTTTAAAGGTGACCCCATAATTCTAAAAAGACCCGTTTTTATTCTCACAGAGTAACAGCCTCACTCCCAGGTTACTGAGTGCGCAGTATTTGTTTTCTGTGGGCTGATGCCAACAGATGGCTTATTTTGAGTGGGAAGAAATATCATTAAGGAACAAAGAGAAATTAGGACTGAATAGGAAGTTAAATATGTTCTTGGGATTGCAACTGATGATCAAGGAGTTGCAAACCAGTGATTTGGAGCTTAATATTTTGCCTGCAGCCAATACCCCCTGTTTTAAGGAAACCTTAATATTATGAAGGCTTTTCTCAAATCATACAATTTATTTGTCTTTCTGTCTTGCCAGCGCCATTCCAAAACATCATAATTTGCCTAGAATCCTGAAATGCAAGATGAACAAATAATATTCATTTACTCCATGGGGAAAGCATCCTTTGATTGAATCGTCTCCTTCCATCCCAGTCACTGTAACATGTGTTACATGTCAGAGAAGTGAAATTAAGTTGAGTCTACTTGAAAGCAAAGTATAAATTAGCTTCTAAATGAAAACGGTTAGAAGAAGCGCATTTTCATATGACAGCCAAACTCTATCAGCTCTTAAAGTACTCAAGGCCTCTCTGATGAATTCAGCATGAAAACGAGGGCAATATAAGCCCAGAATGTGACCCCACCACTGCTCAGTGGGCTAAGGAATTTCCCTGGAGGACTGAGGGTCTGTGGGTAGGCTGGAAGTCAAAGGGTAATGATATGCTTCCTCTAAAAACTGGTCTTTGCCGTTGACTCTTTAAAGCATATACCTAACATTTTACCTAACAATACTAAAATATAATAAAAATAAAAACAATCAAGAGCAACCTAATGAAATATAGCTGCATCCCACATTAATGCTCACATGCTTGAAGAAGCTGGTGAAGTAGAAGAGGATTTTGGAGCATTCAGAGTTTGTCAAACCATGCAGCACTGTATTAATGTACTTATGACCAAATTCACACTAGGTTCTTGGACACAAGACTGAGTCTATTCACAGATGAGGACAATGCCAGGAAATCTAATCTCAGATGATTTCTCTGCTGCTTAAAACAAATTAGTATTGCACATACCTCCCTGGTATAATTCAGAGAATACATTGAAGATTGTAATCAACCCTCTTCAAAGTAGTTGTTAAATCAGTGAGAACCTATTCAAAACAGTTGGGGATAATTCTGGCTACTGGCTAAAGAGTTTATATTCTTTTTTTTTATTTTTGAGATAAGAGTTCTGGTTATTTCTTTTAGCTCAGTCTGTGGCTGAATGAGAGTCACTGAGCATTTCTGTTATGCTGCTATTGTTGGTGGCGCAGTCAGTTACTAAAGCAAACCATATGATTTCAGGGACAGAATTAATATTAGGGCAAAAAGTCTATTCCCCAAAATCTAGATGCTGTGAGATGACTGGCCTCTAGAGCTGTGGTAGGCACAATGAAGTTCCCACTTCTTTGCTCACTCTGTATCTGTGACCTTTCCCACAGGCCTTTGCAGTACTCTCACACTGGGGGGAGGATGACTCCCCTGCCCTTGACTTTGTGCTCAAACATGTGACTTGCTTTGGACAATAAGATGTTCACAGATGATATGCAAGCAGAGTCTTTGGATCATTGGACTTTCTCAGCCTTATAATTCTGCCACAACCATGAGAAGAACATGCCCAGGCAGGCTGTACCCCAGAAGGAGAATGGAAGACAGGTGGAGCAGATCTAGTTGATGCAGCCAAGCCTAGCCTAGATCTACCAACAGCCATCTGACTCCCACAGGCACACAAGCAAACACATCTGAGACTTCGGAGCTACTCAGCTGGAACTGCTATCCTATAGATTCATAGGTCAAACAAGTGCTTACTGTTCTTAGCCACTTATTTTCAGAGAGAGTGCTTATTGTTTTAAGCCACTGCTTAATATTATGGCGATAAAATACTAAGCTTTTTTTTTTTAAGTTTTAGATGTTTACCTGATGGAAACAATCTTTTTAGTTTTCATTCTCGGTAGTAGGATGCCCCATTATTCCACTGTCATGACTTGAAAGTCAAGGTATAAGCTTTCAATGGCTGTGGCACTGAGAACTTGAATGTCTGCCTGAAACACTATAATAGTAGCTAGATTTTATTGAGGGCCTATTACATGCCAAATACTCTTTGCAGTATACACTGTACCCTCAATATTAGCTACAACCTTATAAGTAGGTCATTATTAACTATTCTCTTTGAAAATATGAGAAAACTGATACTCAGAAAAGCAAAGTAACTTACACAGGGAACTAGAACGAATATATTTGACCTTGGGTTTAAGTGAATCAAACTAAAATTTAAACTCCTATGCCACACTTCCTCTAATCATTTTAAAACCCCAAATAAAGGATTTAGTATCAAGCAATATTGCATAATCAGTTTTAGAAAGCTACAGAAAGGAGTATAAGTTTCAGTCAGTTTTCAAGAGATCACAGATCCTAAGTCTATGCCTGTGCATTACAATGCAGAACAGAAACATCAACCCAGAGTCCATTCTGGAAGGAGCTGATCTTTGGCATTCCCCAGATCCTGCCCCTCTGCCAGCAGACAGTACATAGAAGAAAGAATCATTTGCTCTGATTTGAAAAGTTGTGCCACAAAGAAAACGGGCAAGACCCTCACATAAACCCCAGTCACAAGTCCTGAACACACAGAGTCGGTATTGTTCACTGAAGAATGATGGAGTTCCTAGTCAAGGGAAAGGCAAAGGTCAAGATCCCCATTTTTTAAGAAACCACTTGGCTATTTGATGAAGCTTACAATAGTAAATATTGTGAGAACCAGTGCTTCAGCGGAAAATGTGTTGAGGAGCAGATTTCTGAGAAGTCAAAATCAGTCAAGGGCCTAAAATGCTTTCAATCATTTTTAAAGCAACCCATCTTTGTAGGGCCATTGACGTCTCACCTCCTTCTAGAACCCTTCCTCGACTACATGGTCACCCCCATTAGCCCCTCTTCACTCTAAATACCCATGGCAAGTGTGGCATCATCTCCTCCTCAGTCTTACTTTCTCAAATGGTTTCTTAGTTAGTTCATGCGAAGGCATAGTGCTCTCAGATGTCTAGTATTTGGTGATGATAAGTTTAACAATAATATGTACTATTCAATGAATTTGTCTATATGCCTACTCTCTTTACAATCATTAAGCTCACATTAACCTTAGTAAGCAGGTACAGTTATAATTCCCATGTTATAAAGAAGAAATGTAAGCTTACAAAGGTCACATAATTTGCTCAAAGCTACACAGCTAGAGTATTTGAGTGAGATTTGAATATAGCCAGCCTGACTCCAACAACCTTGGCTTTCAACTGGCTCACAGAAGACACTCTCTTATATGCTTTGTGCTTGTGTGTATAAACTCAAGGTGCAGACACATTGGGAGGCACAGAACCAGCCCTCATCTGCATAAAATGTCAGAGGTTTCCAACTATTACCTGATACTCTTGTTTAACAATAGAGCTCATACCACCGGAAGAAAGGACCCAAGTTAGGCTCATTTACTAGCAACACTTGGGCTTCTTAACAAATATAATATCATGGAAGAAAGAGGAGAACATTACATAAAGGTCTATATACTACATGAAAATATGGGCTATAGATATTATTTTCAAAGCCTATGTCCAGAATATTTAATCAACAGCCATTCAGCAACTGTATATATTTAGCATCTACCATGTATGGGGTATTATGTTGGGCAATAACAAATTATATATGAAAAATAAGTATTTTCTCAGAATTGTTTTCCTTACAACCTATTAAACAGTAATATATTAAGGAATTTGGCTAAATGTTCAGAGCTTTCTGAAGACAACTGTTAGGCAAAGCCTCAATATCAGACAAGATGCTGCTTTGGGACATATGTCTATGTGTCAGTCATATGACAGAATAAAAATATTACAAACAAAATCAAAGACTCAGTTCTTTCCACCAAGTTTGGGCTGCTTGTCCATTAATCAAAACTCATCACACAGATGCCAGGTTGTTGAAATTTATCTGGAAAGCTCTCCTATATTTGTATACTTGGCTCTTTCTTTTTGATTTTTCAAATTTCCACTTAATATCCAAATTTTTGCTCTTATGTTAGTATAATTTAAATAATTTTATATTAAATAAAGATAAATAATGAATTATACTAGGCAGTATACCCAAAGCCTGTCTTTTTAAGAAACAATGGTTTCTATGTTCCAGA
The DNA here is from genome assembly GCF_027574615.1 of Eptesicus fuscus. Taxonomy (NCBI): domain Eukaryota; kingdom Metazoa; phylum Chordata; class Mammalia; order Chiroptera; family Vespertilionidae; genus Eptesicus; species Eptesicus fuscus. Next base: position 19,124,651 of record NC_072484.1, read on the forward strand.
CTCACAATCCAGTTCTAGAAAAAAATCACCACCAGACACCTGTCAGAATGGCCATCATCAATAAATCAACAAACAAGTGTTGGTGAGGATGTGGATAAAAAGAAACCTTTGTGCACTGTGGGTGGGATTGTAAATTGGTGCAGCCACTGTGGAAAACAGAATGAAGATTCTTTAAACAATTAAAAATAAACTAAGCAATTCCATTTCTGCATATTTATCTGAAGAAATCCAAAAACTAATTTGAAAAGATATATGCACCCCTATGTTCATTGAAGCATTATTTACAATAGCCAACATATTGAAGCAACCTCAGTGTCCATCAATAAAGAAATGAATAAAGATGTGGTACATATATATAATGAGATATTACTCAGCTATAAAAAAAGAATAAAACATTACTTGTGACAACATTGATGCACCTAAAGAGTATTACAATAAGTGAAATAAGTCAAAAGAGAAATACCAATATAATATGTGGACTCTAAGAAAACAACAATGTTAATAAACAAACAAAACAGAAACAAACTCATAGTTACAGAGAAAAAATGGTGGTCACCAGATGTGAGAGGGTTTGGAGAGATGAGTGAATAAGGTAAAAGGAATTAAGAAATACAGATTACCAGTTATTAAAATAGTCATGGGAATGTAAAGCACAGCATAGGGAATATAGGCAATAACACTGTAATAACTGCGTATGTTGTCAGATGAGTACCAGATTTATTGGAGTAATTATGTCATAGGGTATATAAATGTTTTACCACCATGTCATATACATGACAGTAATGTAATATTGTTTGTCAATTGTAAATGAAACATAAATTTAAAAAAGAAAAGTATCATTACTTGAATATCCCCTTGGTATCTCAAGCTCAGTGTTAACTAATATAAATTAATCATTTATTTCCATAAAAATTGGACTATCTTCATGCATTCCCAATATCTATGGTAGCACCCTTTTACGGATTGCATTGTGTCCCCTAGAAAGTCATGCTAAAGTCCTAACTCTCAGTACCTCAGAATGTGCCTTTATTTGGGGAAAATAAAGGCCATTGCAAGTGTAATTAGTTAAGATAAAGTCATACCAAAATGGAGTATGTCTCTACTCCAATATGTCTATTGTCTTCATAAAAAGGGGAAATTGGACACAGAAATGCACACAAGGAGAATGTCATGTAAAGATTAAGATTAGGGTAATGCTTCTGCAAACCAAGGAACACCAAATATTGCCAGCAAACTGCCAGAAGTTAGGAGAAAGACCTGAACCCTGCTGACACCTTGATTTTGAAACTTCTATCCTATGAGACCATAAATTTCTGTTGGTTAAGCCTCCCAGTTTGTGGTACTTTGTTACGGCAAATTTAGCTAATATATGTCCCCATCAAACCAGTTAACCTGGAATTCTTCCTTATCCTATTCAGCATCCAAGTTTTAGATTTATGCTTTGCCCTTGGTTCAAGTGCTCGTCATTCTATTTTAATGAGTCTCTTAATTGGGCATCCCCAGCATCGGAAGGATTCCTTGACTCATCACCCAATCAACCTCCCCACTATAGTCAGGGTCATCTTTCTAAACTGCAAACCTGGTCACATCACTCTTTTATTGAAAATCCTTGCATACTACAGGATGCAGATCTCATGACTTTTGGAAATCTTAACTCTTCAGCTTGGAATGCAAGCTGATCATGATTTGCTCTTGACCATGATTTGTTTAGACCATCATACAACTTCCCTGTATTCAAGTCATATTTCAGCTCATGTATCCAACCATGCCCAGGTATTTGACACAATCTAAGCACTCATGCTCTCGCCCATTCCAATATGTTTACATATTCTTCCCGATGTCCCCATGTGGAATTTCCTTTCAGCTATAACTCTCTTGTTATCACTTCATCTCTCCTACCTAAAGTATAGCATAGTGCTCACCTGGGAGTAATTTCTAAATAGGTGTTTATTGAGTGGATGTGTAAAATCAGAATTTCATCTTGTTAAAATACAAGCCATCTAATATGCTGGGAAACTCCTTGTTTAAACCAAGTCAGAGAAAATATCTCCATTCAAACCTAAGTTTATTCCAATTTACTCACATATTTAAATAATTTACTGAACAAAAATCATATGCAATTGTTAGAATAGACACTGGAAAAGCAATAGCATAGTTGATCTGTTTTAAAATTGCTGCACACTTGGCCCAAGTTTCATGTAATATTATAGAACTGGCAAGGCAAGCTTTTCTTAGATAATTCTGTGTGCATTTGTGATATTAATGTACACCTGTGTCTTCCTACAGTCAGCTTAAGCCCCACATGCTCCTACTTGTCACTGACTTGAATTTTCCTCATTTTAGAAAAAGCATTTGGCTCATACAATATACTATGGGTTTATCTGATTAGAGTTTCATGTTTCTAGATCTCTTGAGATTTTTGAAGTTAGCTGCAAAAAATATTTATCACTGTATTTGTTGGTTACATGCATTCCTAAGCATTGTCTTAAAGGGAAAAATTCAAGTTATACATTTAAAAAAAATAAGATAAAAAATGGAATAAACTATTCTAGTATGTATTTAAAAAACAAAACTGTAATATATATATGTGTGTGTGTGTGTGTGTAGTGTGTGTATATATATATTAGAGGCCTGGTGCACAGATTTGTGCAGGGAAGGGAGGTCCCTCAGCCTGGCCTACACCCTCTCACAATCCAGGACCCCGAGGTGAGGCCTGCCGTCTCCTCTCCCAGCCTGCGCTCGACCGTGGAGGCTGCGGGCAGGCCCCCTTGTCCCCCAGAGGCCCCGGCTGTTCTGCGCCCGCTGCCGAGAGGCCCTCCATGGGGCTGGGGCAGAATGCTTGCCACAGTGACGAAGCAAGCATTCTGCCAGGCCTCTCACGCTCCCTGCCCTCAGCGGCCGCCTCTCCCTAAGACTGGGGGACTCCGGGAGGGCTGAGGGGACTGGGTGCCGCCATCTTGTAGTTATGGGCACCACCATCTTTGTGATGGAGTGATGGTTAATTTGCATATTACCCTTTTATTAGATAGGATATTCTGGGGCATACAATTAGTACAAATAAGGCAGTAGAATAGCAAATTTAAATTTAATCTATTGCCACTCAATAACAATACTCTATTATTCTTGTTCTTATAACTATTTTGTTTACTTTATATTCAAATTACATTATCTATGAAATATATTTCTTTGCCAAAAAAATCAATAGCTTTTATTTATTCATTCAATATATGAACACTCTAAAGATCAAAGAAGATAGCAGCAGTTTCAAAAAAAAAGCTATACTCATATTTTTAAATAGGCCTCACTATCTTCTAATTGTTATAGACCAATATTTACAATCAAGCAGAAACTCTGCACTGAACAGTAAAATTTCATTCCAAAGATTGTGACTGTGTCAGCTGATTCACCTGAACATCTAACAAGCATCTCAAACTCAATGTGTTCAAAATTGGGTTCTCTACCTTTTTTTCTTGACTTGCTATTTTTTCCGGAGTCCTAAAATGGGGTTAATATAATCAACCCCTTTATAGTCACTGAACTAGAAATCTTATATTCCTTTCAAGTTCCTTCTTTCTTTTACATCAATAATTTCTCAGTGGGTTCTGTTGATTCTACCACTTAAGTGCCTTTGGAATTCATTCCTACCTTTCCATTTTCCAAATACAGTCTTTTATTGCTTCAGCACCCTACATGTATATTGTAGGCACACAATAAATCTTTGGCAAGCAAGTAAGTGGACAATAAAATCAATAGTTTAGATATTTTTCTTCTTCATTTCCAGACAACTATAATAGTCTCCTGTATGAAATTGTGCTTATTAATCATCTACTCTTTAATTTGATCTCTAAACTTACTACTACAAGGGTTATTCTTCTAGAACACAGCCAACAATATCATTTCTTGCTCAAATAATTTGATGGCTGTTTTTTGTTTTGTTTTGTTTTGTTTTGTTTTTTGTTTTGTTTTGTTTTGTTTTTCATGAAAAGCCAGGATGGCACTCTGGTAAGTGCTAAGGATATCTTGAACAAATAACGGTGTCTATGGTGGAAGATACTCATTAATCAAATAATTATTCTAAGAGAAAACTATAAGATGTTTTGAAAGCATATGACAGTGTCATAATCTCTCTGGGAGACTGGGCTGGGTTTCTAGGCATAAGAGTTGTAAGAGCTGCTATATGAAATATGAATGAAGTTTACCAGGCAAAGTAAAAGGACTTGCTCCTGGCCAGTGAGAAACACATGCAAAGATTGTGTGTAGAACAGAGCTTGGCCTTTGGGTATCTCAGAGGAGGGTGTTGGGTTCAGAACTCAGAGACCAAGTGGTCAATAGTGCCTGTTGAGCTCAAGAGGATAAGCAGTAGTAAATTGTTTATTGTTTGCCGACCACCCTAAGAAAAATACATGAAGGATTATAAACAAGGGGTTATAGGATCACTTCCACTGGTTTCTTTTCACCAAATGCTATAAAAAAACATTAAAAGAGAAAGTATACCTTAGAGTGGGTAGGACTGTATTAAATGTGTCCAGGAGCATTAAGAGTTCTTGGAGCATGAATAAAGGACAAGTTTCATTCTAAAAAAATTTTTGATGGGCATAACTTATGGCTTAGTGGCTTCACTTTTGTTTCTGAATCTATGTTTATAATGGACATTTTCAACATGCCAAAATGGTTACTGCATTCTTTATAACACCCTATTCTGCAAACCAAAGATAGCGGCACAATTAATACATGTGATGAATTCAAAAGCACCTTAGCTTTGTTTCTGACCTCACTTTTTAATCAACACTAAGTCCTTTTAGCATTTAGCTTCCTTCTTTCATGAATATTTCTAAAAACACCCAATCCCCAGGGCTCTTGGAATAATGGAATCCACCTTCCTTTGTTTTCATAGTTGAGAAATGATTGCCCCCCACCTCAGTCTCTTCATTTGTGCCAAGAAGACAACCCATGTGGAAGTGATGACACAGATTTCACCATTTCTGCTTGCAGGCCTTTCAGCAAATAATAGAACCAGGGGTGACACATCTTTATCAACAACTGTCAGCTCAAAAACTGTTCTGTCTTTGGCAAATATAGTATTAACCTGTGTGTTTGCTGAGGCTGCTTGCTAGACTCAAGCCTCTGGAAGTCAGAAGTGCTGATGAGGGGGAACAGTGTCACATAGAGGGTGGCAAACTGCACGAACCCTGCTATTGTTGCAGTTTTATTGTTCTTGTAATTGTAATAATAAATAAAATGCCAGGACCTTTGGTGTTCAGTATGATGCCTCAGATTACTTCCTCAATTTCAGCCCAGGCATTCCTACTCTTCTGGAGCTGTTTCTCATGCTTTACTTTTTGAGATGGCACACCTGTGTTATCCCACAAATGGCCAGATAATTACCAATCGGTGGTTTAAAGGGATGCTTTTCTTGTTTCCTGGTCATTAATTTATGTCTCATTCATAATTACTCATTACAAATGTATTTGAAATACATAGATGAGCATTCGATCTGAAAATTATCTAGGGAGATTGAAACCCCAGGGGCAGAAGACGTAAGATTTAAAAATAAAGCATGGCCTGCCTTGTCTGTTCACTTGCATAATCATCTATTTCTCCTGCTTACAGGTTCTTCATGGATGCAGTAAAGGTAGGGATTAAGTTGTGAGGGTCTCACTCCAATAATCTGGGAATCATCCTTTTTTTTTTTTTAAATAGCTCTTTATTGATTTTCTGAGGATGTGCTTTTTATTGATTTTCTTTCTTTGTTTCTTTTTTTTGTTTTTTTTTTTTGAGAGAGGAAGGAAGAAAGAGAAACTGATGTGAGAGAGAAGCATAGATTTGTTGCCTCTTAAACATGCCCCAACTGAGGACAGAACTCAGGTATGTTCCCTGACAGGCAATTGTACTCTCAACCCTTTCTCAACCCTTTGGTGTACCTGAAGACACTCCAACCAACTGAGCCACACCAGCCAGGAAAGCTCTCTAATTTTATAGTGTAAAACAGTGGTTATCCATCACTTGGAGGGCTCATTAGAACACTATTTTCTGGCCCTGCCTCCTAGTTTTTGATTTAGCAAGTCTGAGATAAAGACTGAAGGTTTGCCCTAACCAGTTTGGCTCAGTGAATAGAGCGTCAGCCTGCAGACTAAAAGGTCCCAGGTTCGATTCTGGTCAAGGGCATGTACCTTGGTTGTGGGCACATCCCCAGTAGGAGGTGTGCAGGAGGCAGTTGATCGATATTTCTCTCTCATCGAAGTTTCTAACTCTCTATCCCTCTCCCTTCCTCTCTGTAAAAAAATCAATAAAATATATATTTTTAAAAAAGACTGAAGGTTTATATCTATACTAATAAAAGCCTAGGTGGTCCTTGCACTCTCGCACATGACATCATCACAAGATGGCCGCCACAAAGATGTTCACGCACACAGTGGAGGCAGGGCCCGGTGGCCGCTTCTCATGGTGAGGCCTGTGCGGTCCCATGGCTCTGCACGTTGTGAAGGAGGCCAGCCCTGGCATCTCCGCCACCTCACGTGGAGGAGGCGGGTCCCAGCAGAGGAGGCAGGTCACGGTAGAGGAGGGCAGTTGGGAGTGATCGGGCCAGCAGGGGAGGGCAGTTAGGGGCAATTGGGCCAGCAGGGGATCAGTTAGGGGGTGATCAGGCTGGCAGGCAGAAGCGGTTAGGGGCAATCAGGCAGGCAGGCAGGCAGGCGGTTAGGAGCCAGCAGTCCTGGATTGTGAGAGGGATGTCCTGATTGGGCCTACACCAGCAGTTGGACATCCCCTGAGGGGTTCCAGATTGGAGAGGGTGCATGCCGGGTTGAGGGACACCCCCTCCCCCATGCACAAATGTTGTGCATCGGGCCTCTAGTTTCTAATAAGTTCCCAAAACTATATTTTGAGAACTGCTAGTGTAAGAATAAATAGACTTTACATTGTTCCCAGGAGCTACCAGAAACATAAATTATTCAAAATAATGGCATGGAAATATCTGGTTGTATAAAAAGTCAAAGAATGGTAAAATTTAGAGTTGGCAAGATACTTAAATCACAGAGATAATATACCGTGGAGAATGCTAATGATATAGCCATGGTCATAAACCAGTTGGTGATGGAGATGAGAATATAACATTCTGAATTCCCATGTCTTTGTTCTACCACTATCTGGGTAGCCAGGTCTGACATCAAATCTATTTAGTCACTAAAAATTATACCTTTGGTTAGGGCATTTATAGATTGGAAGTTGAACTGATTATGTAGTTGAATCTGGCAAACTTATATCAGCCTTCACACCTACTGTTCTGTTACAATTTATGAGAGTACCTTTTATTATAAAACGTCCAAGTTAAAAACAATAGGAATATATTACTTTTGTATAGGCAAGAAAGAAGCCTGTAAGTGAGGAAGAACATGATATGTTTACATGAAAGAGCTGTTTTTTAGAAGAAAAAATGCAAATCCTATCAAGTATTAGGCTCCTTTTAAAATCAACCAATAGAATTGGGTCAATTTGGATATTTTTTAATGAATAACTCTTGAGTTTATTAAATGCAATAGGCTTTAATGTGTTTGTTTTCTTCTACCAATTAATTTTCACAGAGAGAGAGAGTTTTGGCCATATTTTTTTTCAGAGTGATTTAAAAAAAAAATTATTTGAATTACTACATTTTGAAGGATTTGGGTCTACAGGCAGCAAGCACATGACCCTGAAGCTCAGGGTCCCATCTCAGGGAGCATTTCAAGGTTGATGAGGTCATGTTTATGCAGTCAGCATGGAATCATGCAAAATCCATCTAGATTTTTTGGTTCTATTGACCTGAGTTTGAATGCTGTCAATTACTCTGTAACCTTTGGAAAATCGATGAACTGCTTCTTACCCTCAAGGTTATCCTGTGTGCAATCGGAAAAATATAACTCCCATATCACAGGCAGTGCCAGAGCTCAAAAGTAGCTTGGGAAAGATTTCATCCCTCCATAATTTCCATCAGATCCTGTCCTCCCACAGTGCCTCTCACATCAAGGTACCACAATCAAACAATCTGAATAGAAATTGTGAACTTGAAGTGCAAAAGTAGCTTCCAGATATGTCTTCTACTCAATTCCTCTCCCAATCAGTTTTGCAGGCAAGTTCCTTTCCTACCCCTCAACCACAATGTCACTTCCAACCCCCTTCTATAGCAGTAATTCCAGGGCTTCCATAGCTCACAGTGTGACTGTGATAAAACATGCTCTAATCTGCAAAGTATCTGTCACGTACTCCCTTTTCTCCCCTTACCAATTAATTTCCTCTGTGCTAGACACCTAGCTGTACTAGGACTGAGTTTCTTCTCTAGGGGAAAAAGAGTAGCATGAATTATATATAAGGTTATTTTTGTTTTTATTTTTTATTAAAAATAACTTTAAAGTATCAAAACTGCACTTAGAGTATACAAGCAATACAAATGGGGAAAATTGGGGGGTGGCTGCAATCCTATATAATAAAAGGCTAATATGCAAATAGACCAAACAGCAGAATGACCAGTCGCTATGATGCACACTGACCACCAGGGGGCAGGCGCTCAATGCAGGAGCTGCCCCATGGTGGTCAGTTCACTCCCACAGCGAGAGCGCTGCTCAGCCAGTAGCCAGGCTGGCGAGTTCATCAGGGATGGCGGAAACCTCTCCCATCTTCACTTCAGCGCTAAGCCATCAGATATCCCCTGAGGGCTCCCATACTGCAAGAGGGTGCATGGTTGGGCTGAGGGACCCCCACCTCCCCCAAGTGCATGAATTTCATGCACCGGGCCTCTAGTATGTTTATATATTGCAGTAGAAAGCATCTATCTCATGTATCATTGTCTTTATGCCTAACATTATTATGATCTATGTACTACATTTCTTTTTACCTTCTACAGTTTCCTTAAAAATCGAATCTACAATTTAGCCACCAAAATTGTCCTTCCCAAGAAAAGTACCATTTTAGCCTACCCTTAATCTTTTAGAATTAGCTTCAAAATCCTTAGGGAGAAATATTGACTTCATTTAAAGGGCACACCCAGCATCATAATGTGAATATTGGTGAGAGGTTTCCTTTGGATTTAATTCTAAATTATTGCTTTGCATGAATGATATCATTATATTCAAAGGTGAAACTTTCATCATTTGAATAAAGAAGAGTGAAGACATCAAAGTGGCAGAGTTTTAAAAAACAAGTAAACAAAAATTTGTTGGCCAAGAACAGGCTTCCTGAGTGCCATGGAGACAAAATTATTGTCCAGGAACTTAAAGCTGAAATCATGGGCTACTATAACTTCAAGTCTGGAAATGATCTTATATATCAATCTTTCAACCCCCTTTCATTAACATATGAGAACAGAGAACCTTAGGAGGGGTCAGGTGACTGCCTAGCCCAGAGAGTTCATAAGAAGGAAGCCAGGACTAGAATTAAGATTTCCCAAGATGCAGGCCTATGTACTTGTGTTTTTTGTTTGTTTGCTTGTTTTTCCCTTAAGAGGCTGATTTTAGAAGGTGATAAGTTTAATATAATGTAGTGTGTTTAATATAAGGTAGTGTGTTTGTGGCTTTCTGCTTTTATTTTTCATTGAGCATGTGTCACACTTAGGAGAAAAATGTAATCAATGAGTTAAAATAAAATTAAGTTATTTTTACATGGTTGAGTACTTTTTAAAAAAAAAATCTCACATTGCTATCTCTCTCAGAGATGGTGGCAAGTTTGTTTTTTCAACATATTAAACAGATAGCTAAAACTTGCAAAATATTTTGTCTTACTTATAAGACTTGGAAAGTTAAAAGGACATAGAAATAAAATTAACAAAAATACTGAACAACTCAACACTTTACATGTTATGGTTTCTTAGGGTTACCAAATTTAGCAAAGAAAAATATAGGATGTCCCATTAAATTCAAATTTAAGGTGAACAATTATTTTAATATGTCTCATGTAATATTTGAGGTATACTTATACAAAATAATTATTTGTTGTTTATCTGACATTTAAATTTAACTGCAAATCCTGTGTTATTTTCTGGTGTATCTATATATGCTGACTTTAAAATATTTAATTAAAATATCACATGGTGGTAAACTAATACTAATTTAATACATATACCAAGTTCTTACTATACCAAATTAATTCTCTCAAGTATGTTATGAGAACAAAAACAAAAGCATTTAATATTTAATGAATATCTGTTGTGGTGATTTATTTCTAAGGAATACAATGAAATAGTAATTTGTAAAAGACACATTGATTTTATTTATGCATTCATATAATACGCTCCATATAATACAAGGCAAACCAACCACAAAAATAATAGACTCCTCCCTATTATAGAATATAATTAATTGATCTTTTGCATGTAACCAATATTTATTTAAATTGATAACCCTTTGGTAAATAATTGTTTTGCTAAATTTTATTACTGTGGTAGACAGAGAGATATAGGAGACTTAAAAAGAAAGAATAAAAATAAAAAAGAAAGAATATTAATAAAGAAGCATTGTGTTGGACACTCACTGAAGTCAGGTCTATGAGTCAATATTTTATCTAATCTAGATTTTGTTGTAATTCTTCAAAGATATTACAATGTGTCAACTCAATATCAATAATATCATGCAGAACTAAAAGGATGCATGATATTGCTTTTTAGGTGGTTTTCTTTTATATTTTAACCATTCACATGTTTATACACCAAATTTTTTTTTCCTCTTAAGATTTAACAGCTGTTGAATCTTAGAGGTTACACAGGTGTTCATTGTTCTATTCTTTCAGTTTTTCTCTATGTTTGAAGATTTTAATAAGTTTTGGGAGAAGAAAAATAGAAAAAAAGAAAAATAATTAACAGCTATACAATCATTTAAATTGTTCTAAGTATAGCAAAATATGATGGGATCTAAAATATGTCATTTCTAGTTTCTTATTTAAAACACTAAAATTATTTTAATATTTCTACCTGGATATAGTCAACAGATACATTTATTGGTTTTCCTTTGGATATATCTTTGCCACTTTTGTCAATAAATGGTAATGCACTTGTTATATTTTAATTCTCAATATTCAAAATATGTTTTAACTAATATTTGAACAACTAGTATTAACAAGTTGCATGAAACCAGGTTTTTTTAACTTTAGATAAATCCCCTAGAACAGTGGTCCGCAAACTCATTAATCAACAGAGCCAAATATCAACAGTACAACAACTGAAATTTCTTTTGAGAGCCAAATTTTTTTAAACTTAAACTTCTTCTCATGCTACTTCTTCAAAATAGACTCGCCCAGGCCATGGTATTTTGTGGAAGAGCCACACTCAAGGGGCCAAAGAGCCGCATGTGGCTCGCGAGCCGCAGTTTGCCGACCACGGCCCTAGAACAACCAAAACATTAAAAAATGTTGCTTTATTAAAATGTATCTAAGGATAAGAATAAATAATCTAATAAACAGTGTTGTCCTATTCTGTTTGGGCTGCTCTAACAAATACACCATAGAGGGGTGGTCTACCACAAACTTGACTTAAAACATAAGAAACCTATTTCTCACAGGTGGTGAGGATGGAAGTCTAAGATCATAGTGCCAGCACGGTTGGGTTCTGGCGAGAGTCCTCTTCCAGATAGAAGACTGCTGACTTCCTGTCGTATCCTCAAATGTCAGAGAAATGGCAAGAGGGCTCATTGGAGTTTCTTTTATAAGGGCACAAATCCTATTCAAGACTGACACACCATGAATCACTCCCAAAGGCCCTGTTCCTAATATCTTCACATTGGGGATTAAAATTTCAACACATGGATTTGGGGAGCAGGGGTGTGGAGCGCAAACATTCAGTCTATCACTTTCATGCCAAATAAAATTTTTCTTCAACAAATATATATCCTGAGAGCCAACCTGGCTAATCTTGCTTCTGACATGAGCTTCCATTTCCCCACCCTGAGCATTAGTACCATTTTCACATCTGCCAAGGAAGTAGAGAATAGCTAATTCCACATATGACCAAGGAAGGGCTAAACTATGGTGACTAACAGGTAAAGAATTAAGCTTTTCAGGTCCAGGAATCAAAGGTTTATTACCAGTTACTTCAGCTTTTTTTTTTTTCTCTTCAAATACAAGCTTTACTTACCATCCCCTTTCCATTTCTATGCTAATAAATTTTCCATATCCTCCCTTGAATTTTTTCTACTGCTGATCATTATTATTGATCTTCATTCCTCTCAAAATACACATTCTTGCCCTATTTCTTTGCCATCTCTTCAACAGTGTTTTGTCCACTCTCTACTGTATTTTCCCCTTTCGCCTCCCATCTTCTAAACTTAAATGTCATTTCCTAAATTTCAAAATAATTAGTCAAAGGGGGGAATTAGTCATGATGGGAGCTTTTAACTTTATAGTGTCAACCACCTGATTTGCTTGATTTATATTATGAAAAGGTAGTAACATAGATATAAGTATTAAAGTTAAAAATATAGTTTAAGAAATAATTATTTTTTTCCAATTCATTTAAAATCCCCAAAATTTGCTTTATTATATATTTTTTTCCTTTCCTCTTTTTTTGGGGGGAGAGAGTGGAGGGGTCAGGAAATTGTATTTACAGTTGTTGAGTTCTGTCTTATTTAAAAGAAACACTGTCTAACATCCATCCTTAGAAGAGTAAAATAATGAAAATTAAAAATTACTTATAATCCTACTTCCCAGAAATAGCTACTATTAACACTTTACACACACACACACACACACACACACACACACACACACACCCCTATGCACACAAGTACACCACATATTACAATTGAAAAGAGAATGCTACAAGAATTGCCTCTCTCTCCTATTCTCTCAAGTTGGAAAACCGACATGTCTACTTCCACTACTTCCAGATCTTCTCCCATTGGGTTGAGAATAATAATCTGAAAATTGCAGATTTATAAGATGGGGGGAGCCTGAATCTCTAAATCATCACATGGAGCAGAGCCATCCTACTGATCTTGACCTGAATGATTCATTGGAGATAATTAAACTCCCATCATAATTAAATTATAGTGTTTGGGACTTTTTGTTAGAGCAACCCTACCCAACACATTCCCTAAATGGCCAAAACATATGATTTTGAAACATTCTGGGAATTCAGAGAAGAGAAAATGACATATTGGCTGGAGTCTTCAGAAAAAAAAGACATTTAAACAAGATAAAAATGATAAAGTTTCAAGTTCAAGATGGCAGCTGAGCATGGGCATTTGCCACCCCTCCTTCAAGAAACCACAATAAAAAGGCCACACAGGAATACAAAAGGGCACAACTTAGAGAGCTCAATTTCTGGATGACAAAAAGCAAATAGAAAAGTGTGGTCAGAAGTTGAGGGCAAAAAGGCATATATAGTCCAGGAGAGGTGCCAGAGGGAGCCACAGGAGACATGGCAGCCAACCTTCCTGGCAGAACTCTGGAGGATTTTGTGCATCAGGGTTTTCTCAACTTCAACACTATTGACATTTGGAGCCAGATAATTATTTGTTGTGAGGAGCAGTCCTATATATTGTAGTATGCTGCTAACACTAACCATGTCTCCAGCCCCAACAATAAAAAATGTCTCCTGCCTTGGATAAATGCTCCCTGGTTGAGTGTATTTGTCATACATTATTCATGCTACAAATATTTACTGAACACTTCCTGTTTGCCAGGAACTGTTCTAGATACTGCAATATGAAAGTGCACTAAATAATCAAAAATCCTTGTCCTATAATACTTGCTAGTGGGACTAGGTAGGCAACTAACAAACTGAGTAAAGAATATAATTTTTCAAATGTTGACAGTGCATTGGAGAGAATAGAGGAAATAGGGAGAAGGAAAGCATAACTTTCCAGGACAGCTGTGCCAGTTGCCTTTCAAATCCTTTCCCTAAATTTATATGTGGGAAATATCAAGTGCCCATTTTTTGTCTCTTAAAACACCACTGGAGAGATATTTGCTATACAATTGGAATAGACTTTAGGAAAGAATTGCAGAAGATGTAATAATGGACTTTAGACCATTCTGAAGCCATATTTGATGAAACTCAAAGATGGGGATGGGCAATGGGCAGCCACTGAAGGTTAACAAGAAGAGTGAGGGTGGTGCTGAAAAATGTTTCAGGGAGAAAAATGGCTGCAAAAACTCAGGAATCAGGGAAGGAGTCTGGCTTCAGATGGTTGAATGGATTTACTGAATCCATTGGCTGAAGCAGTAAATGTATAAACCTTATCTCATTTTATTTTTAACTCATTTTCTCCATCAAACTTTCAGCAATGAGGCTTTACAAGGCTCCGTGAAATGAAATTTCCTTTTAGAGAGTTTCTTATTTCATGCAATTGCATTACAATGCTGAGTCGACAGATAGTTGAATACTATTAACTAAGCTTTACCATTATTATTTCAGAAATATGAATGAGGAGCCTTTTACTGGAAAAAAATCTTGAGTTAAAAATTCACTCTTAAGATTCATGGAGACCAAAACACTTAGAAAAATTTACTTATATCTAGTGAGCTCTTTTTATTTTCTCTGATGAACACATGTTGTCACTTGTACAGTCCTAACAGCTTGCAGCTACAAGTTCAGTCAATGGGGTTCAGAGGAGAAGGAGGGGGTGGAAATCTGAGATAGTAGGTCTTTTTCTCCTTACTTAAAAGTTTTATTTTTGCATAGCATTTGGCATTCTCTCAACACAACCATTACCAAAATAATATAATCATATCTTTTTTTATTTTGAACATGTGGTAAAATATGCAAAATTATAAAACAGAGAATGAATGACTGCCTATGTATGTTGATTATTTGGGGTTACCTAAGTTTCCTTACTACATAGAGACTCTCTTTTGTTTGTTATGGTTTGGGCTGTATGTATATACTTGTAAGGGAGGAAATGAGCATTCTCCTTTGAAAGCCAGAACAACCAAGCCAGTCTTGCCAAGTAAAAAAAAAAAAAATAAAATAAAAAATAAGTCAATTACCATAGGCAGAGCCACATACTTTCAGTATGGTTTAGCAATTTCTGACTATGTGGCTTTCTTTCTAACTAAATCAAGTTGATAGATACAACTTCTGCATCTTAAGATAAAACTAGAGGCCTGGTGAGTGGATTCATGCACTGGTGGGGTCCCTCGGCCTGGCCTGAACCCTCTTGCAATCTGGGACCCCTTTGGGAATTTTGGAGAGACGATTTTAACCCAATCCCAGCAGGCCAAGCCGAGGGACCCCATGGGTGCACGAATCCATGTACTGGGCCTCTAGTCCTAATATATAAAAACCCTGGGTCGTAACGTCCGGTAACCATAAGGCTTGACCAACTGGAAGTCAGTCCTGCAACCCAGCACTGACTGCTTCTGCTGCAGGCACGGTGCCCCAGCACTGACTGCTGAGGGGGCTGTGAATCAGGGCCAGAGAGAGGCCTGAAAAGAGAAGCAGGGACTGATCCATTGTCTCTGTGGCAGCTTTTGATCAGCACTTGCCTCTCTCTTTCTCTCCCAGTCTGGCCAGCAACTGTGCCTCCATTTCTCTCCAGGCCTCCTCTGGGGCTGCTGATCAGCCCCGCCTTTCTAATCAGGCCCCATTGATAGGCCCCGAGACACTGACTGGCATAGAAACCGACCAATCAGAACCAAACCTGGGTCAACTGTGAGGAGCCAATGGCTGCCTAGGAGGCAGAGCTTTTGATGCTGACTGGCATAGAAACTGACCAATCAGAACAAAATTGGCCAGCAAAGGAGGGCAGTTGGGGGCAAGATCAGGCCGGCAGGGGAGGGCAGTTGGGTGCGAGATCAGGCTGGCAGGGGAGGGAAGTTGGGGGTGAGATCAGGCTGGCAGAGGAGGGCAGTTGGGGGCAAACAGGCCTGCAGGGGAGGGCAGTTGGGGGCAAGATCAGGCCAGTAGTGGAAGGCAGTTAGGGGCGAGATCAGGCTGGCAGGGGAGGGCAGTTAGGGGTGATCAGGCAGGCAGGCAGAGGCAGTAAGGGGTGATCAAGCAGGCAGGCAGAGGCAGTTAGCGCCAATCAGGCAGGCAGGCAGGGGTTAGGGGCAATCAGGCAGGCAGACAGGTGAGCGGTTAGAAGCCAGTGGTCCCAGATTGCGAGAGGGATGTCTGACTTCTGGTTTAGGCCCGATTCCACAGGGATCGAGCCTAACTGGCAGTCAGACATCCCCCAAGGGGTCCCATATTGGAGAGGGTGCAGGCTGGGCTGAGGGAATCCCCAGCCCTCCGTGCATGAATTTCATACACCAGGCCACTAATATGCATATAAGATCTTTGGTTAATCTCTTCCCACCATCCCTCCTCCCCGCTTCCCTTTGAGATTCATCAGTCTGTTCCTTGTTGCCATGCCTGTGCATTGAGTGTCTTCCCCCTGGTGGTCAGTTTGTGTCATAGCTACCAGCCGAACAGTTGAATGGGGAATGGTTGGTTAGGCTTTTATATATATAGATTAGTTAAAAGTTATTGACCCACTGTTTCTCAGGTTTGCCAGCCAAGTCAGAACACTATAATTCTATAAACATATATGATCATTCTTGCTTCTTTGCTCATACTGCACTCCAGCCCTCTTCTCTCCCTACCCCAATTTTAATGGCCTCCCTTCTACTCCCACTTATTCAAACCTTTCATTATATCAGTTTTCCTCACCTCCATAAAGCCTTTCTTGAAAAATTTAGCCCAAAATAGTCTCTTCATTTGCCAAATATCTAGAGGACTTATGTTATGTCTCCACTACTTGGGACAGTGCCAAATTATATGCCATCTTGTCATTGTCATATAATTGTTTCACAAGATTAGATATGGTTAGGTCCAACTTGCTTTGTCTAGCATATGGTCAGGGAATAAGATATATGATTTTTTAGTATCCACCTCAGCATCTAATATGCATGTTAAATAAATATCTCTTGAGTGCCCTAGGACTGACACTCAAATAAGGACAGACCCAAAATCACAGTCCTAGCCTTTGTGGAGTTCATACTAAGGCATACATCCTTCTTATTTTAAAATATATTTTTCATTTTTGAACATTAAAAACTCTATTTAATCAGTCCCTGGTTTCACTTTTCATCATTACTCATTAACTTGGCACAAATATTTTTCTCCTTAGGTTGAGTGTGAAGTTCGCTCAGGGCAACCAGATGTTGAATAGAGATTGCTGAGTGGTCCTAACCCAACTATAAGTAGTTTTCTGGTTCTAGATCCCCGTGTGAGCAAGGGAGATTTAAGTTTATGTAAAATGAGACTAAATGGTCATGGTACAAATAAGGACAATAAAAGAATGATTAGCCTAGCCAAGCTGCCTTTTAATATGATTTGCATATCACTGACTCCTTACAAGAGTGTTGTCATGTGAAGTTTTACTGGCTAGTTACTATAGATAGTAACAGGAACACTTTAATGCTAAATGCACAACATACAAGTTGGGTTGACCTCATTCATGCTGACAGTTCTTCATTTGATTGCTTTGAGTGCATTACTGTAAATAAAATGGAAACCAGGTTGGTCGATAATCACACCATAACACCTCATAAGCCTGTAAAGGATGGGAATTATGTATTTTAAATATGTCATCTTTCTTAATGGGAATGATGTGTTGCCCATCCTGGACACTGTTGTAAAGGAAAATTATACTACCTAAAGCAGAGATTTATCTAATAGTTGTTGGCTACCCACTCTGTGCCAGGAACTCTGCTAGGTGAAAGAGATAAAATGATAATCATGAACATGATCTTATACCACTTAGTAGGATTCTAATGGAGAGTAAGCATCCACTTCCCAATCAAATATCCAATTGTAACTATGATGAACGGTCTGAAGGAAAAGTGCAGGAGGTAACAGGAGTTCCTTCTCCCTTAGTGACCAAACACTTCATCTTTAAGAGCTGACTGTATGGCACCTGGAAATGACTCAACACTGAGATATTTGTGGACTAATGAAAAAACTTAAACAACATGAAAAAGCTCAAGCCACTGAGGCAATCATAACAGCTACATGACCAGGATCAGAACATATTATGACAGACACTTAAGGGCAAGAAGTAAATCTTAGTCTAGCTATGTGGTCCAACAGAGCTGATCAGAGCTGTTTACAGGGTATGTTGCTAGGAAGATAACCATACTGGAATATATTTGAGACCAAAACACATCTAGAGTTGTGAGCAAGTCCTGCTCACAACTGAATGAAGTGGTGCAAAGTTGGGGCATAGTTCAAGGAACTTTGGTGTGTACAATCAAGGGAAAAGCCAGAGGACGAGGAAATAAGCCAGAATACAAGAGGGGAATCTGGGAAGGAGTCTGGCTTCAGATGGTTAAATGGATTTACTGTATCCATTGGCTGAAGCAGTAAATATATAAACCTTATCTCATTTTATTTTTAACTCATTTTCTCCATTAAACTTTCAGCAATGATACTTTATAAGGCTCCGTGAAATGAACTTTCCATTCAGAGAGTTTCTTATTTCATACAACTGCATTACAATGCTGAATCGGCAGATATTTGAATACTATTAATTTTTACTATTATTATTGCAGAGAAATGAATAAGGAGGCTTTTACTTAAATAAAATCTTGAGTTAAAAATTCACACTTAAGACCCATGGAGACCAAAAGACTTAGTAATATTTATTTATATCTAGTGAGATCTTTTTATTTTCTCTGATGAACACATGACCTAGGCTGCAAGAATCCAAGAATCTAGGGCTATATTGTTTTCAATAGAACTTTCTGCAATGATGTTATATTCTGCTCTGTCTAATATGGTCACCATTAGCCACATGTGTTTATTGAGTGTTTGAAATATGTTTGGTTAAGTAAGAAGCCTGAAACACCATTCACAAAGAATGTATGCATCCCTATGTTCATAGCAGTGTTATTTACAATAGCTAATTTATGGGAACAGCCCAAGTGCCCATCAGTAGATGTATGTATAAAAGAGCTGTGGTACATTTACACAATGGAATACTATGCAGCCATAAAAAAGAAAGATCTCTTACCCTTTGCAACAGCAAGCAGGAATCTGGAGAGTATAATGCTTAGTGAAATAAGCCAGTCAAAGAAAGGCAAATATCACATGATCTCACTTGTAAGTGATGAACAAATAGGTCCAGAGGCATGAAAACATGGAACAGACTGATATATCTCAGAGTGTGTGTGTGAGAATTAACCAAAGAACTTATATGCAAATATGCATAACCAATGTACACAGACAATAGTGTGGTAAAGGCCTGGGGTGGGGCAAGGGCTGGGAGGAGGTGGGTAAAGTTAGGGGGTGGGTGTGGGGGACAGCTTTAATATTATCAACAATAAAATAAAAATAAAGAAATGTTAATTTTATTTAATTAATTTTAATAGTCAAATGTAGCTAATGCCTACCATATTGTACAGTGCAAAGATATAACCCATCCTGAATAGAAAGCATGTAGAGCTATAACTGGGATTACATAATAAATGTCTTTCTTTAGACAATTCCTCTGCCCTGAGGTTTCCCATAGGTACTAACTCCCCTTATGCCTTAAAGGAAGAACAAGAAACAAAACCTCTTGAAGGTGACTCAACATTCACCTAGAATAGAGATTATCATGAAATGACATTCCAGGAACCATATCTGGCCCATAGGTGTGTTTGTGTTGGTTTACACTATATTTTTTAAAGTTTTGAAATTAGCTTTTAAGATTTGTAAATTGACCCCCCGCCCCAAAAAAAAAAAAAAATCTCAATGTCTGTCTTCTTCAGAAAAAAAATAGACATTGAGGCCAAGTTGGCTAATACTTCCTGGTAGTCAGTATCTGGAGCTGAGCCAAAGAGATGCTTGATGTTTAGTAAAAACACTGCGCAGCCTACTTCACTCACTCTCCTGGCCTTTCTTGGCCCCTGGAATGGCTGGAGTTTGAGAGTCCTGATCTACAAACCTTCCCCAGGCAGAAGCATCAAATCTGAGATTCTAATAAGCCTGGTGATTTTACCTCTGTTACTCTCATGTTTAATACTTAGCAAAGAAAGGAAAAAGCTCAATACAAACTCCTTCTATTCAAGTTAGTATCTCTTCACTCTTCTTCAAAATTAAATAGGTATGTGCACATATACAGAAGATGTCAAAGTTATTGTATCATTCTGAATGTGAGCCAAGGCCAAGGCTACTGGTTTTAGAACATACAGAAGTGACATTTACCAGCTTGAACATGCTACTTAGCCATGCCTCAGTTTCTAGATTTGTAAAATGTTGAGACATAAATAACTTGGAATAGGGCCTGGCACATTGCAAAGGCTCAGTACCTGCTAGCTACTGTTATTCTACAGTTAGATTGAATGTTAGTTATGAATATGACCTCCACGAAGAAAGAATAAAGATAGGTGTTATCCACAGTGTAACAGGTTTTCACTCGCCAATTGATTCTAAACCACAGCAGAGACCTGAGTTGTTTTGTATATGTTAAGTGAACAGTCCTGAGAACAGTTATTAATGACTCACCAAAAACTCCCCGTTTCTCCACTGTGCTAAAGACTGCAGCACAGCCTGGGAGAGCTTCTGAGTAGCACATTCCCAAATGCTATGCATGCACAACTTCTCTTCCTGCTGGTGCCCAATGCCCTGAGAAAACAGCTCTCCCTGAACAAAGAAAGACAGCAGTCAACTGTGCCCCAAATTAGTCCTTTGTCTGCCCCAGACATGTCTCTTCCAACTGCATTCTTGAGCCACTGAACCTGACTGCAAATTCAGAATGAGACATAAAATGTCTAAAACTCAGATGGTTCAAAATTCAGCTTTTCTTTGCAGATTTACTTTTGAAAAGTACATTTTGAACTTGACCCAAATTATCTGTCATCACTCATGTGATGAACCACATCCTTCCCATGGCAAAATCTTGCTTTTCTCTGAATAAATTTAGCTTTTAATTCATATGAAGTGAGGCTGTTCTTTAAGAATCCTTCAAAGGATGCTTAAGGCCAACACAGAGATCACTATAGATGGTCCGTTTTTATTATGGCTCTCACCCAAATAAATTGCCGTCTGAGTGGGAAGAATGTCAGTCCTGTTTATTGCCTGCTCACCCATTTGTCCCAAGTTAAACTGTAGCTGTTCAAGTTTCTCCCCTCCATCCAACAGTCAGTTAGTACCAGTTACCAGCAGGCAGACTACACTCTCCAAGACTAGAAAATGTTCAGTCCTGATTTTTCCCCCAACTCTGGCTATTTTTTTGGTACCAAGTCACTGTATGCTCACGTTTCTGGGCTGATAGTCAAATGAAACATCAAGAGGAAACTATTTCTACTGTCACAAGGCAAGAGAACACAATCACAGCAAGTGCATCCCTAATTTGTATTGAGAAATAAGAAATAATCTCAATCCTACCTTAATGAGTTACCTTCAACTTATTAATTAATATATATTATCTCATTTCACCAACCCTAATATATATATATATATATATATATATATATATATATATATATATATATATATCCACATTCACATCTTTGCTAATGATAATAGAACTATAACTAATAACTGCAATTAGTGGTTAATAGTTTAGCACAGCTAACATTTGTAGAGCACTTCACAAGCACATTCACATACTTTCTCTTATGTACTTTTCAAAAGATACCTATGAGACAGGCGGGGTAAACATTTTTTGATTCTCAATGTATTCTTGGCATTGTGATAGGGTTTTCTGTGTGCTACCTCTTTAAGTGTGCCAGTACCAGAGGGAACACGTAGGGTGTGGAACTCAGGAGTCGCTCACCTTTAGTCATACACATTATAAAGGTAGCATCTTAAATAGTGTATCTTCCTCTCTTCAAAGATGGACAAACTGATACTCAGAAATCTTCAGCAACTTGCCAAAGGCCTCCATTTAGTAAATCTCTGATCCCGTTCTGGTGTTCTTTTTCTTACTGAGGGGGCCAGTGGCCCCAAGACATTTCCAAATAAAGCCACACTAAAGAATTGTATAAGAATTGATTTGGCTACTTGAACGTTCATTTAAAATTCAGTGTTGATAGCACTCCAAAGAGAATCTTCATTTAATCGTTATCACTGTTTATAACATGAGAATGCTGCTTATTTTGAGCTTTGTTAGTTTCTTTAAAGTTCTGCAATTAGCATATCCTAATTATGTGTACTATTGGGTTTATCATCAATAATTTTGGTTTGTTTGTACATGTAATGAGGTGAATCGACTACCCAAGAGATAGCAGAAAGTGAATGTGAGTCATACTCTCATTTTTATTTTTATACAATTTCAAAATATAGTCTGTCTCCTCGCTCCAATAGAAGTTTATGGAAATCCACCAGAAACTCGTATCCTGTCCACTACTTTAGCATTCTCCAAATTAAAACCCTCAAGTTAATACTTATCTTGTTCCAAAGACACTAAAACACAAAAACCTCAAGCTTAAAACAACTTCATTGTAAATGGCTGTACATTTTATGTCTTCCTAGCAGCTTTAAATCTACTCACAGCAGTCCCAGATAGAATTTATGGAAATACAATAATATGCCAATTAACTACAGTCAACCAGTTTCTAATTCTACATCTACAGAATGTCTTTATTATTAATGAAAATCCCTGCCATGCTCACTGAGAAACAAGAAGGCAAGCTGAAAGAAAAACCAACCCACTTTAATTATACTTATAATTGTTCTTGGAGATGCATAATTCCTCACCTCGAACTTCAAGTTCATGGATCAAATTTAGCCCACTTTTCTGCTGTGGGAAGCTGCTGACACAATTAGGGCGAGTCATGCAAGAGAAAATCCACAGGCCTATCCACAAAGCACACAGCCAGGAAACATCTAATTATATATTTGTTCTTGCTGTCCTTTCCCTGTGGTTTAAACACACATTTGCCATTAAATGTATCTGATGAGGAACCGAATATAAATCTGTAATTTGGGGTTTTGGCTCCAGAATTAAAAACTCTAGTGAGATCTATGTTTGGCTCATGTCAGGTCTTCCAAATCCATCATCAAGAACTAGTAGGGGCTGATTGTTGTGCCTCAGTGTTTGAGCATTGACACATGACCCAGGAGGTCACTGTTCCATTCCCCATCAGGGCACATGCCTGTTTTGCAGGCTCAATCCCCAGTAGGGGGTGTGCCAGAGGCAGCTGATCAATGATTCTATCTCATCATTGATATTTATATCTCTCTCCCTCTCACTTCCCATCTCCGAAATGAATAAAAACATATTTAAAAATAAATAAATAAATAAAAACAGCATTTAAAACAAACAAAAAACTAGTGGGAAGATGGGCATATGGATATTGCTAAACTCTAGGCTAGGGTATTAGTTTAAGAAACAAAAAGAAGGGATCTCTCAGAGGTTATCTAAGCCCTAACTTGCTTTTTTTTTCAAACAGGTGCTTAGACATTTTAGGGTATATAGTATAGAATATATCCACCTGATTTCTAACAGTGCCGTAGAGCAACGTGGGATGCCCCAGGCCAACTGGATCTTTTAGTTCCTCTCTTGAATCTCTCCTCATCTTTGCAGTTTCAACTGTCATGGAAGCTGCACATCTTTGTTATTAGAGGAAAAATCTAGAAGCTCCAGGGTCCATTAAACCTTAAAAAGAGGGAAGTCACCTGTGTACATTGGCCATGACATGCAATGTCACACTAGGCGTTGTCACTATTATCAGTGTTGGCGTCAAATGAGACAAAAGGGGATGAGTGCCCTGTTCATGCAATAACCGTTATATTAACTTTGGTTCATTGGCTCCAGGAAGTCTCATTCCAACAAGTTGGAAAAGGTCTCCATGCCATTCCTACTCCCTGCGGCTATTTCGCCCACTTTAAATACCTCACAAAATTACTAGGTAGGTTCTCCTGAGATTCATACAAAAATGTATTGACTCCCTACCCGATTTGGGTTTTACCCATAAAACATCTTTATATCACCAAAGGTAACCCATGTACCTGACAAAATTGACCATTTCCATCCAACAAGCTGTTTAAAGAAACATTTGCTTGCTTATGTCAGTAATCATTCTACTATTGTAGGATTTGTCCAGTTCTCATTGCATTTGATGGAATTGATTGAAATGTTTCTTCCTGACTCATCACTTACCCTGACTCCAATAGAATAGCTTCCTTGGCATTGTGCACAGGTCCAGGCTTCTCCTCGCCTTGGCCTCAAAGCCTTTGCAGGCTAGCCCTTGGCAATCAATTATAGGTGATTCAGATACTGAAACTATCTATTGTGCAGTCTGACCTCATTTATACTCTGCAGCTCCAGTCTTTAGTCCCTGCCTCTAAGAATGCTGCTAACCTACCTAGACAAGCCAGAAAGAGGACTGAGGGAGATTAAGTCCCTCCAAGTACAGGAGGCCTGTTTCTTCCAGCACATTTCAACTGCTTTCCAAACTGAGGTCACTTGGCACTTCACTCATTTTAGGAGCAAGACTCTTTCTCTTTCATAAGAGTTCATTTGAATACACATTTAAATGCTATTTACTTAATAGTTTTCCTTAAATTATGTTAATTGTATTTCTTAGCAAAGTATAACTCTTAAAAACTGCTTTTACATGAAAGGCCTTTCAAAAATTGTTCTGTGGATATTCTCAGACTCGTTTAAATAAGATAGCATGTTTCAAGTGAAAGTTTAACTTTCTATCTGCTGAAGTTTCCATATATAGATGGTCTCCATAGCCTGATAGGGTGAGGGCAAGGATTTAACACTTAGCAAAATGCCGGGTCCCAAGTACATAATAAACACTCTTATCTTACCTTATAATAGACAAATATGCAAATTAACCGCACCTTCGCTACGCCCAAGCCACGCCCACCAACCAAGCCACGCCCACCAACCACGCCCACCAGGAAACCGTTGAAGGGAAGCACCTGCTCCGATCACAGGAGCCAGCCGAACCCGCTCCTGCGATCGGGTCGCAGGGACGCTGGGGTGCGGCGGGGCCCAAGGCCCGGGAAGCCGCCCGGGGCTTTCCGGGCCTTGGGCGCCAGCCGGGTGCGATCGGGTCACAGGGACGCTAGGGTGCAGTTTTCACCTGCACCAGTTTTCTGCTGGCACCGGGACCCTGAAAGAAGGTAGAAGGTGGTGGCCACAGCCAAGGCCTGGGTCCCCGGTGCCGGCAGAAAACTGGTGCAGGCAGCCAGGTGAATGAAGGTCTATTGCACGAATCTTCGTGCAAACGGGCTACTAGTTCTATATAAAGCACTGAACAAAATGGAATCCTGGATAAGATCTTAATAAATGGTAGTTATTATATTATCCTCATTAACCGCTGACTAGAAAGGAATGGAAGTGTTTCTCATGTAACATTATCAGAACACACGGGGTTTCTTTCCTCCCTCCCTTTCTTCCTGTCAACTTTCCATCTTTCTTCACCTCCAATCTCTTCTCTACTTTCTTCTTTCCTCACCTTCTTTGTGGTTTCAAGTCAAACATGCAGGATATTGAGGAAAAAGAGAAAAGGAATGGGAGCACTTAAGTTTTAAGTCTAAAAGGAACAATTATTGGAAAATAATTTGGCCTCTGCTTAAAAGTACCAAACACAGGGCCAAAGATATTCCTTGTATTTTCCCAGTGGCTGGTATTTAATTAGCACTCTGCTATTGCCCATTGGCCCTGCTGCCAGTGGGATAAATCATTTGCAAGCTATTTTGGAGGCTCGAACTATTTCCACTACCATTTCATCAATCTCCTCATCAGCTTTGTCATTACAGATCTCAGCGATTTCTCACCTTTTCAAGAACTCCGCATGCATGGATTTGACCTCTAGAAGTATTTGGCCACTATCATCTCAGCTATTAAATGTCAGATTCAGACATCTCAAACTGTGTGTCAAGACACTGCATTCTGGCAGTAATGAACCCATTACCTTTCTCCCCCATCATAAAGCATGCTCTTCAAGTACCCAAAATTGTGTGATACAAGTTCTCTCGGGGGCTCATTTTTATCATGTGGGCCTTTGAAAAGAATGTCTGTTGCCAGCTCTATTAATATCCAGACTTTTGATAGTTTGTGCCTGCACATTATGCAAATAATGTCTGCTCATCTTTCCTTGGTGAACCAGGCAGCAGGGTCAGGCAACACGATATAACTAAGCAACCTGTTCCATTAGCATTTTCCAGGTCTGTTAAGATCAATGGCTTCTTCAAATTGTATTTTCTACTCTTCAAAAATGTCACACTGAGCTTGCTTTGTGCCTGCTAATGAGTCATGAGAGGGCAGGAAGGCCAGTGGACACTGGCTGCATCACCGTCAGGCTGTTTCCTATAAACACTCCTCCATCCAGGCTGTTTGTCACCTCTGAACCTATGTGGTGGTGGCCTACAGCGAGAGCATGCTGGGTGGATTCAAAGAGGAAGTCAATGAGGCTGGAGAGTAGCAAGCCAGGGATAAACAGAATGGGTGGGACCAGAGAGACTTTTCCTCTGTGTCATGGACTGATTTAGCAGTTGAGTGGAGCCTACATATTCTTCTCAGAATATATATCAAGATGTTAAACAAATAAAAATACAGAAGATTACAAAGGAAACCATTTTATTGATATTATTACCTGAAATCTGTGTGTGCTATGGTAATATTGCATGCTTCTTTACTGACACATTAAAGTAAAAATCTAGGGGTTATTTGAAGTCACATGTAGTGATTTGATATTTCTATAGCAACTGTAATGTGATGGGAAATATCTGTGATTTCTACTGGTAACAAAGTCACAAGAATTGCTGATACCACTGTGGTTTGGGGCTATAGTCGTGTCAAAAGGAAGTGCTAACTTGTAGTTAGGAGTTAATGACAATAATTATTTTTATTTTCATGAACTACTGGAGACCTTCTAAGAGTGTGGGGACTATGGGGTGAGGGCCCGTGTTGTAGGTGAGTCATTTGGATTTTATTCCCAGGACAATTAAAGTCCTGGGGGAGAGTGTGCAGGCCCTGGGTACTTGTCCACTTAAGTCAGGAAGCACCAAGAGACTTCCTTGTCTATTCCCTCTACCTGGTGCCCCATAGTACTCTGAGCATCATTTGTTCTGGCATTTACTACATTATTGTGTGATAACTGTGTTGTCTCCTCCAATAGTTTAAGAACTATGTCTCAACCATCTTTATATAAGCAGTACATAAGCTCTGGACATACCAGCTACTGAGTAAGTATGTGTTAAATACATTAATGAAGACTGGGATGCTTTTGAAAGAATTACACGTGAATCTACACTGCCAAGATTTTTCTGAAGAACTTATTTTTCTTTTTGAAAGGGCTATATATGAAAATAAACATTTTTTTTTTAAATTTCATCAGCCCCAGCCAGTGTATTTGAGCATCGTCCCATGTACCAAAAGGTCACTGGTTCAATTACTGGTCAGGGCACATGCCCAAATTTCAGGCTTGATCCCAAGGAGGGTGCATGCAGGAAGTAGCCAATCGATGTTTCTCACATCAATGTTTCTCTCTCTCTCTCCCTCTCTCTCTCTCTCTCCCTTGCCCTTCCTCTCTCTAAAAAATAACAACAAAACCACATACACACAAATCAATAAAAATTAATATAATCATACTTTAGAACTGAAAATAGAAATATTGACATCATCAGCCAGATTAAAACAAAATAATTTAAAAATAGATTTACCTAAATAGATAATGTATCTACCTAAAAACCTTGATTTAAAATCACAGGAGTCTGTGCAGGTAAATAGAAGGCCAGATTGGCAAAGGGATGAAGAAGCACTGAACACACCAGCTAGGAGTCAACAAGTCAAAAGCTTATGCAAGGGGATGAGCTTCTAGGAATCTTCATTTTTTTCTGGTTTGTTCCTAGAATAAGCTCTCTAATTTAGGCAATCACTGCAAGCAGCTTAACCTCAGTCCTGGGCCATACCTGGAACCTGGGTGGAGCTTGCACACAGGGCTGGTTTCCAGTCCCCATGTTTATTACTACGTGGGGGTAAAGATCAAGGCTTGAACTTTATTTTAGAATCCAATTAAATTCAGGTAAAAGCCTATTTACATGATCAAAAAAGAATCTGCATGAGACAGATGTGCGGGCTTCATGTATGTTCAGTTCCATCACTGAACGAAACAATGTAAAACATGCTTTCAGTCAATGGATTTTAATCAAGGCTTTCCCTTGGATTATACACACACTCACATACAAATAACCTCTACTATGCACAATGAAGATGCTTCGCATTTCACTTAGTTTGAGGCTCTACACTGTTGGGTAAACCAATGCATTAAGGAGTTTCACAGGTAAGATAATGGTGGAGGGAGCAATTTAAATCCCATTCCTGCTGCAACTACCTCATGGAATTCCTTTTATTACACATTTAATAAATCTACTAATACATTCCAGAGTATACAGTTATCCCCACCCTCTAAGGGGTGAATATATTTCAAAAATGAGGAATGCAATTTCTTTTTTCTTTGTTTCCTGAACAGAACGTGACTATTTGGGAGCTTTCTCCCTGCTGGCAAATGGCCATTTCCTGTCTCTAGACAGAAAGGCTTACCAGAACTTATAAAAAACACTCAAAATCCTCTGTAGACATTCAATAAGTTATAAAGAAAAGAACGTTTTGATGAGTTGGTGCAAATGAATCAGGAACATATGGATACTATTTCCCTTGAGTTTAAATTTGTAAAGAGAAGAAACTCCTTAGAAAAGTGAACTTTGTAGATGTCACTGAACCCAGCAGAAAAACACATGAGATGATTACTCAACTTAATACATTCCTACCTTGCCCTGTGCTTAGCTGAAGCACACTCAGGTCATTTGTAGCTCAATTTGGACTGTCAAACACACAGCCCATCATGCTCTAATTGTTTTCAGAGTAAAATTCTGGACAGCAGTAGATACGAAGGCAGTTAGTATCTTCAGCAATTAATTTTATTATAGTGATTCATTTTCTACTTCCTCAAAAAGTACTGTAATTTTGTCAGTGGCAGGAGGAGATTATGGTGACATCGTGGGTAACACATACCTGTATATCCAAATGCCCTGGTGGGTGATGGAAACTGGCTCTCATGAAGGACAACAGGGTACCAATAAGAAAACCATCTCCTGCAGCCAGGCTAAATGGTGCCCTCATGCCCAGGGAGAACTAATTTGCTTCCTGTGACTGAGCACTTCATTCTCAAAAGGTTTTTCAGGAACTAATATAATTATACCCAATCCAAGAGGTAAATCTGTAGGCTTTCGTTTACAATCTGACTACAATAATTACTAAGATAATGAGTCAATTGTATATGTTGATGACTTTTACTTATTTATTAAATACACCTCATGCATGGAGGTATATAAGCACATATCTCGAGACAATGATTACTATAATAAGGATATTGAAAATATATTAAAATGCTTTCTTAAGGAGAGCAAAAGGCCCCTACTGTATGCAGGGTGCCACAGAAAGCTGACTAGTAACTCCCCTGGATATTTCATGTGAGTTGAAGTTACATGCTTTATTTAGACATGATAAAACTCCTTAGGTCAAAGGGAATTATGCGACTGAAGAGACAAGTGCTTATCGGTAGGAAGGCTGTGGTGGCTACATTCTAGACAATACACCCCACACCACAGGAGGCTCCTAATCCCTTGTTAGGAGGCCAATTATATGTTTGTTGAGAAGGGCTCACTTAGAAGAGCATTTTCCACATTAGAGAGAATAAATATGAGCTTGTACTTTGGCATGTTCTAGCTGGAAAAGATCCTTGAGAGCAATTGGTCTAATTATTCTCAACCACTAGCTGAAAAACATCCTATATAATAAAAGCTCAGCGACCGAACAGAGGAATGACCAGAAAAACTGGTCAACCACTTGCTATGACGTGCACTGATCACCAGAGTGGGCAGACGCTCAATGCAGGATCTGCTCCCTGGTAGTCAGTGTGCTAACACAGTGGGAGCACTGCTTGGCTGACTGGGATGAGCAGTTGTTCCTGCTGCGAACCCCAGGCCATAGGCAGGAACCCAGGCTGCGATCATTGCCTCCTTGCCCTGGGCTCCTCCTCCTCGCTTCCTGTCACCTCCTCCAGATGCCCACAGGCTATGCAGAGCCACCACTGCTGGGCTCGCAGAACTGACCCCAGAGAATGGGAGGTGGATTCATCGCCGCCACGGGACTGAGGCCTACTCTGCCGCCTCTCAGTGCTATTATCCTTGGGCCCGGCCCCGACCAAGTCCCCTGAAGAGGCAAATATGCTGGCTGCATGGATGATGCCGGACCAGGGAGCAGCTGCTCAGGGGGGGGGGGGGGGGGGGGGGCACAGCCGCTTGGTTGACCTGGATGAGCTGCACTCCCACAGCTGTGGATCCCCGCAGGCCACACCCCCCACCAGTGTACCAATCCCTCTAGTTTTAAAATAAAAGCTGCTGTTCCTCTCAAATATTTCAATCTGGTAGATTTAGGGGGTAGCCCAGTTGTTTGATTTAATTATTTCCCAGGTGATTTTCACCGTATTTTAGTGACAAGATGGTAACATTTCCCAGAACCTCCTTATTCCCAGGACAGTGCTGTTCCAACAAGCTTATCAACTCCTGGGCCATTAGGGGAACTCTTTGGTGTATATTAGGGCAGGAAAAACAGCCCAGATCAAGGGAAGATCTGCTGGTTAGACACAGCCAATGTTTATGTTGCAAAATAAATGCAGCTGAGTTATTCTTAGGCAACTAAAGTCACCACAGAAAGTAAAAATTACACACTGGCAAAATTATTCTTTAAATTTCTTTAAAAAGGCCCGGTGTTGGAAACTGACACATCTCTCAATAAATTCAACAAAGCTCAGTTTCCCTCCAGCTTTAGAGAAGATTGCTAGAGTTTAAGTTGTCATTGAACAAAGAAGTTCTGGCTAATATTTTAGGAGCAATGTCAGAGAACCAACTAAAAAACAAAATGTCTGTGAGCTAGCATCACACCAATGCAGAAAGAAGCTAAGAAGCATATGAGAATTTGGACAGTTGGAAGAAAACAAATTTACATGTCTTATGAGAAGGTTTATTGTGAAACTGAGAATATACTATATCATTTAAACATATCTCTCTTCCTATCTCTGTCTTTTTGTAAAGAGTGCCCATAGCAGAAGCTATATGTACAGGTAGCACTTCCTGCCCACTGAACATCACTTTCTTGATCCTTAGCAGGTCACATGCCAGGTGGTTACAATTCTTGCTGCTGAGCCAAGTCTAAGATCAGTAGTTCAGAATATACCTGAAGCCCTCGCTTCCTTGCCCCAGGCCTTCAAACTTGGGATCACAAATGTGAACACTTCATTATGACCAGGTTTTAGAAACGTGAAATCAACATGGGTTTAGGAAACTGTAAATCTTCCAGTATCCTTCTATTCTTGCTTCATTCAAATGAATAGTTTATCCACTAGATGTTGAGACTCCCTGGTATGAAATGAAGACACTAAAGCTTACTTC
This sequence comes from Eptesicus fuscus, assembly GCF_027574615.1. Taxonomy (NCBI): domain Eukaryota; kingdom Metazoa; phylum Chordata; class Mammalia; order Chiroptera; family Vespertilionidae; genus Eptesicus; species Eptesicus fuscus. Next base: position 19,155,990 of record NC_072484.1, read on the forward strand.
TATACCCTCAAGTTCCCATGTGATGAGGCTTCTAAGGAGTGCATGAATAGGACAGAGAAGAACTGTCTGATTGAGAGGGGTATGCTAGCAAGTCCTCCTGTCACTGAGCTCATAATCCAGCTTCTCTAAATCAGCTTTTACCCATAAATTCATTAGCCAAGTCTGATGTGTGAGGTTTCCTCCAGTATGATTTCTGTTGATAAGCCAAGAGATTGGAGAAATGATGGTTTTGCCAGACCTACTCATGTTTCTTACCATAGTGGATAGTGGTGTCATCATTAAAGGAGGTCTGATTTTTATAGAGGCCATCTCTATGTTTAAACATGTGAGGAGAAACAGTGAGATGGTTATAGCTGTGGCCACAGTTTCCTTCTAAAACAGAGTCGTAGTTGAGAACATTTCCTCTCATAAGCAAACCATTTAATTCCATAGAATAAGAACAATTTTTGTACTTCTCTGGTTTGAGCTAGGTGACAGTGGCAGGACTGCTGATTTTTCATTCAATCATAGCAGCAAATGAGTTCTGGTCAATTAAAGGGGAGGGCAAAGCAAAGGGCTGTTTTTCTTCCCTACCAAAGAAGAAGGACAGCACATGCTTCTGTAAAGGAGAATGGTATAGAATGTCCTTCAGTAGAACCTTTCAGTGTCCCTTTTACCCCTGTGGCAGATGTAGATCCAACCACATGCTCAGAGGTTTAATTTCTATTTATAAAAATATCACATCATTCAGATAATCAGCAGCTTTAATAACATAAAGACTTTTAAAGTTTGGCTATTTTAAAAGTACCATATAATTCAGATCATTTACAAAAAAGCAACATGGTGGCCTTTCCACAGAAGGATTGTTAGTATTGAGTCTAAATATACATATGAAAAATGAGGCCCTGGGTAGTGTAGCTCAGTTGGTTGGAGCATCATCCTGTGTACCTAAAGGTTTGATTCCCAGGTCAGGGCACAAACTCTGGTTGTGGTTCAATTCCCAGTTGGGTGCTTGCAGGAGGCAATAAATGTTCGTTCTCTCTCTCTCTCTCTCTCTCTCTCTCTCTCTCTCTCTCTCTCTCTCTCTCTCTCTCTTTCTCCCTCTCCCTCTCTCTCCTTTATCTTCCCCTTCCTCTCTATAAAATCAATAATATTTTTTGCCCTGGCTGGTTTGGCTCAGTGGATAGAGTGTCAGCCTGCGTACTGAAGGGTCCCAGGTTCAATTCCAGCCAAGGGCACATTCCCAGGTTGCAGGCTCAATCCCCAGTGTGGTGTGTGCAGGAGGCAGTCAATCAATGATTCTCTCTCATCATTGATGTTTCTATCTCTCTCTTCCTCTCCTTTCCTCACTGAAATAAATTAAAAAAAATAATAAAATCAATAATATTTTTTAATTGGGGATCTTCTTAAAGGCATCTAGACAGCATATGCAAATGCTTTATTATGTCAGCTGAAGAGCCTGGAGACTCAGAGAAAACAAAGATGCATGTTGGTGTGACCGTGCTATGATAACTGGGCAAAAACAAGATGTTGGCTGCATCAGTGGTTTTGTTCCAGAAAACAACATCAATGGCAATGAATCGTAGAACTGGAAGAGACATGGTCTACCCTCCCATTTCACAGATGAGGAGTCCAGAAAGAGGAAGTTAATTGTCTAAGTTTATGTAAGAATGTCAAAGAATCTGACTAGAGCCCAAATTTTCTGACTCTTGTTCCAATGTTCTAATCTTTACACTAAACTTCCTTTTGGAGATAAGAATTGCCAGTGGTGAAGGGCAACATATCTTTTCCCACAAAGCTTCCAGAAGCCATAATTCCCAATCTCGTTGCATGGAGGAGGATTCAAGCTACTGTTATATTGTAGCCTAATGGACACAATCCTGGAGTCTTGAAAGCTGTTCCACAGTCTTTACTATGGACTTAAAAGCCATACTTTGCTAAGTGATCCATCCTCTTTCAAACACACATGTCTTATGCTTCTATTTAGTACTGGCTTCTGTTAAAACTGGCCTTTTTCTTATCTCCAGGTTAGTGAAGAAGGAGAAAGATACAGCCATCGCTAAATAAACAAAAAATCTTTTGACTTGCCCCCTAAATGAAAGTAAGCTTTGAAAGGCCAAATTTTTTAAAGAGCTCTTACTACTTTACGATTGAGAACAGTGACTCTAAATATCTTTTTCAACCCAGCCTAGTTGAAGGTCCTGAAATACTCCCATTAAAAGCAACAGTTCCATAGAGCAGGTTCTCTGAAAGGGGTAAAATGAATTATTCAAAACATATAGCTTTTCGAGGAGGAGCCCTCCAAATGACTCTCAGCCCTTCCCTTTCTTTAGTTGAGAATTATTAGCTTGAGTTGTTAAAACTAAAAATGGGTGTCATTCTATTTTGCGAAAATATACCATATTTTGCCTCAGTTTTGATTCTTCACTCAAGCCAGCAGAATGGGCTCTATGACTGCCGACTACCCAACAATGAGTAACATTTCCTACAAAATATTTCCCTAAAGCACAACCTCCCCCCACCCCAGATGGCAAGAAACATGGCTGCTGGCAGCTTCTGATCCCAACATTTCTCAGTTTCTTAGCCAAAGTGAACCCTAATTTTCCTTTCCTAACTCCAGTTTGCAAAAATGTCCCAGAGAAAGGTTCTTATGAGCCTATTTTGGAATCCATGCCTACAAATGTACTCTGAGTGACTACATTTGGGTAAGATATTCAATTTTTCACTAATTGCCACTGGCCACAGAAATAGGGTTATAGAAGAACATGCAATGCCCAACTAGTTAATCCTAAAAATTTTATTTTCCCTGAACTTGAACTACAACATCTGTAAAATTAGGGATAACATATCTATCTTGAAGAAAGTTTTGTTAAAAAGTGACAGCATGTGTTATAAAAGCATGTAATGCATGTGTCCCAAACACAAGCCATGGGACACAATAAGTAACAGAATAATATTGGTTTCCTCTCTGCCTTTAGTGATTTCACATAGTACTCTGCATCTCCTAAAACTTTCTCTACAATCCCCAGACTTAGTGATATACATATAGATTACCAACACATATTTAAACATAATTCTTCCCCCCACCAAGTTCTCTCCAGTTCTCTCTATTCTTCATTCTCTTTATCTAAAAGCAAGGGGGGCATAATGGGCACTGTACTAGGTTAAGAACAGCTGGGAGAGGAGGACATGTGTTGATTACAGCTCAGCACAGAAATAAACAAGCCACCCTACACTACGTGGGATTGTAGGTTGGTGTCACCAGAGCACCCTGGGACCTTCATTATCCAGACATGCCCTACTGGAAGAAAAAAATAACGATTAAACTTTAAGAAGCTCTCCACCCAGAGTAAGACTAGGGGAAAGGATGCTTGGGCAGCCTTACTTAAAGGCTAAAAAGTAACTTATTACAGCCCTCTCCACCCTAGGCACACGGGCTAACTGGCAAAATTTATATTATTCTATACATTGTGCTTCTAATGGACAGGAACAGGGTTATGAAGCATGGAGGCAATAGCAAGGGGATCTAATTTCTGGCTCTAAGAACTTGGGTGTGCATGTTGTGACCAGATGCTAAAGCAGTGTGGTGATAGAAAGGCAGTGGATTTGCCCATGGGACAGGCTCTAATGTGTGGCAGTCTATGGTGGCATGAGCACTTGAACATTCCCACCAAGTTAAGGCAGAAGCTTCCTTGGGGTGTGGCTTTCACTCTAACAATGGCAATGCAAAACCATAAGATAAAGAGTTAAAACTCACTTCTGGCCCACAATGTCAGTCTCACAAATCTCAACAAAGACAGCATGAAAATGGGAAGGTATTGTGTGTGTGAGTGTATGTGTATCAAAGAGAAGGAAGGAAAAGGAGGGGAAGGAGGAATGTATGAAGAAAGGAGGAGGGAAGGGTGGAAGGGAAGGAAGGAAGGGAAGAAGAAAGGAAGGAAGGAAGGAAGGAAGGAAGGAAGGAAGGAAGGAAGGAAGGAAGGAAGGAAGGAAGGAAGGAAGGCTGGTCGATGGAGGAAGAGAGAAAACATAAACTGTTTGCAAGTCATCAGGGTTCTGGAAGAGCCCTAGAAACACGGTATATGTGCAAAGTCTGGCAATAATTTTCCTCAATTATGTCACAGCCAATGAGCATCATGGTTTCCACCTGAAGACCATGCTTGCACTAGTCAAAGGATACATTTTTATAGCAGCATATTAGAATGATGATGATTATTACCATAACCACAGTTCTGCGCAGAATGTGAGTATTTTAAGATGGAACTTATTTTATGAAACACACATATTTTATCCTTATATTTTACCAAAAACTAAGGCTAGCATAGATTCTCAAATGACATTTGAGGACATAAAAAGACATTCCCCAGAGAGAACACTGGGCACTTCATTTTCTCCTGCCAGTTCTCTGAATGTTAACCACACCCCTATGTTGTGTGGGACTGAGGGGCCATGCATTATGTGTTTTGCATTTCTGTAAAAAATCATTCACAGGAATTGAAACTTGGTGTGAAGGATATAATTTTCCCATCAGAAATATATCATTGTATGTTTCATTTAAGCCCCCCTTTTAAGAACCACAAAGATCCTAAAGCATTTCATGTCAGAGACATAAGGCAGGCTCCACACTGGGTTGTTTTTTTGTTTGTTTGTTTGTTTTTTGTGGGTTTTTTGGTGACCCATAATGTGATTCTGAAAAAAAACCTGACAAATAATTTTTAACACTGCATATGCTCAATGACCTCTGCCAAGGTGGAGAAGAAATACTCTTGGAACCAAAACCTAGAGTGCGATGTTGCCTTTGTGATCCTTAATGAAGAAACAAGTGACTCTCTCCCTCCCTGATCTTGTCAAATTATCATGAGAACAGCATATGAACCTTTCAGAAAGCTGAACTTGCATCTCTTCAATAGATTTCCAATTCTATTTTCTGGAGTAAAAGGATCCTGTTTACCTTTTTCAATACTTTGGGGATTGTGTATATGAAGGTTGGAAGGCAAGGGAGGGTGACAGTGTTACTGCTTCCACACTGCACAAATCAATATCTTTACTTCTAAAAAACACCAATGAGAAGCTCAAAACTAATTTTGTTCTCTGGCAACCATCAGTTGATGTTGAGGCCTAGACCATACTGGGTAAGGTCTGAGAATTTTGCTTGTTACAAATTGCAGAGATAGATGGATATATGTCTCAATACAACACAACATACACACATTTCTTTATGCCCTGCCACATCTGAAAGTGCCAAATAGTAATATCACTGGTGTCCTGTGTCCCTCAGAAGGCACGTAGTAAACAATTTAAATGACAAGAAGATGGCATTCAACATTTTCAACAATAATCTATTTGTGCTAAAAGCACAGTTAAAAATACTATATGTTAGACAAAAGCCTCAATTTTGCATGCAGTCAGAGAAAACTTCCATCTTTTTCCCACTTAGAAGACAACTGATTTTGGTTTAAAAAATGAGGAGCTGGTTTCCTCACAGTCAATGATATCCAAGTTAAGGCAGGTACCTCTAAGGGGCTTCAAAGATGAATGAAGGGCTCTCCCATTAAATTGTCCCCCCTCCATCCCCCTGGGAACAAGGATGTCTGCTTGTGGCAGTGGGTCTGTTGGCATGAGGGAAGAGATTAGGAAATATCCATGGAGTGACTAAATGGGAAAAATTTCTGGGAAATGCCATCCTCAAAGATCTGCAGCTGGGGCCTGGTCTCTGGTGAACCACAGCCTCGACTCTGGATGGCCATACACAGCCACAGCTTAAATTAGAGCTTTCCAGAATGCTGTGCATCTGCCCATCTATCCATTGCTTTATACTTGGAGTGGGAGGGAGGTCGAGTTTTTGTCACACTACATCGGAGGCCCGATTAGCACTTTAGGGTTTTCACATTTGAAAGTACCCTGGAAACCATCAATCTTCCTTCCAGCGCGGAATCTTCATCTGAGATACCTTGCCTTAAGATGAGTTCCCAGAAGACTTAACATATGTGCTAGGTGCCTTAGAAGCTTGCTTCTTCATAGTATTTGAGATCCCTGAACATGACCTCTGTCATGGGAAAACATCTCACAATATCAGGCTATTGCTTTTAGGGGTGAAAGACATCCCTTTCTTCTTCCACTTTCTACAGAGAACACCTACATGCCACGAGTCCCTTGGTGTGGGGGTGACTCAGAGCTGTGGAGGGGGGGACATAACTATTTCACAAGAAATGATATTTTTAGACTGCATGAATACTGAGGAATGCACAAAACTGCAGTCGACAACACAGAGCAGCCACCTCAATTTAGGAGACTGGGCCACATTTCTGCTGCTCATTTCCATAAAAACCCCTTATTTTGTTCACTTGTCTCTGTAATGAAGTTTCTACTTGAGAAAAACGGGAACTTAGGGAAAGGTTATCATGCCACATGCTGTCATTTTTTTTATAGCAAACTGGTATTCTTTTCTTCTGATTTTCTAAACTCAGATGTTCTTCATTCTTAATTTAGCCAAAAATGCCAGTGGGTAACCTTCATTCCTTACAACCTCATATTGGGTCCCTGGGTCTCTCTGCCACATATCTTGACTCTTCAGTCATATTTCCATTTCTTTGTATTTCTGTTCTATGTTGTAAGATAAGTCTTTTCTCTGGTCTCCTCAGAGCAATAATTCAATTCTCACTAGTGAATATTCTCTTTTGTTTTGCAACTTTTCAATCCCAAGTCATTATAGCTTTTAGTTCTGAAAAGTCATTTTTGTGCCCCAAATATACCCTCTTAAGGATTCTCCTTCCTTTTTTATTAAAGGGCTGTTCCATCTCTTCTGCTGCAGCCACTGCAATTAGACCCAACTGTACTGTTTGTTCAGCTGGGCTCCCTCAAGTCCCTTATCGCTTTAAATATGTAGTGACAACAGCCTCCTCACAGTTCAGACTCTGGGCAAAGGAAACACGTGGATAGTGGATGACAGAAACATGATTTTTCTGGTTCAAGTGTTCCAGTCAGACTTCTGGATGTGAAAATATCTAGCCCCGCAGATGGGGGTCATTGGTGTACTTACATAGAATTAAATCAACTATTGTTTGGGAAAGAAAAAGAAGTACCCTTTCCCGAGGGTTTAAAAAATCAGATAATAAGTTAATGGCAAAATGTGAAGGCTCACTACTCACATAACATTACTATTATTTATGGTAAAAAATTACAAAGAATCATTGAATCATACACTGACTGAGGAAAACATGGTGGCTGATAGGAGAGTCACATTACATGCATCCCCCATATTTTGAAAAGAACATTTCAGAGGACCTGACCAGCTGAAAATCCCAGAAGATGCAACTTTGTTCACCAAGCTAAACCCTAACCTTGCTTCAAGCAGAACTGATTGGCCCATGAATAGGTAGGCACATGTTAAGCAAGTGAATAAGTAGGGAAGATAATGTGCAAAAAATAATAATGATTAAACAGAGATATGAGAGATAATTCAAGAGAAGAATGAAAATGAACTATCATGCTCCTTCTTGGATTTATTGTTGGCAATTCCAGTCACTCATAAGATCCTGCTCTAGTTCCAGCTCTTGGCCTTCAAGACTTTTCATATAGTTTATTTATGCACAATAGCTTCCTTTATATAAATTAGCTTGAGTATATTTCTAGTTCTTGCAACCATTCTCAAACTAAGACCTAAACCCAAGTTAAAGTTATGACCATCTGACAAATTGTATTAAGTCTTTGGTTCTGACTTACTTCTTGATCTTCAGGCTCAAATAGCCAACCTTCTATTTGAAATCTTCATCATATATCTAATATTATCTTAGACTTAACTGTCTGTAACATAAGTCTTATTTTCTTAAAAAAATGTAAACATGATCCCCTACCAAGTTTCTCAATATGCACCAAAATTTACCCAGGTGCTCAGGCCAAAATCCTGGTGGTCATTTTTTTTTTTTTATTTATTTTTATCCTCACCTGAGGATATGTTTCTATTGATTTTAGAGAGAGAGGAAGGGAGAGAGATAGAACCATCTATGTGAGTGAGAAACATCATTCGGTTGTCTCCCATGCACTCCCCGACCAGGTATGGAACCTGCAACCTGGGTATGAGCCCTGACTTGGAATCAAACCCGAAACCATTTGGAGCATGGGGTGACGCTCCAATCAACTGAGCCACCTGGCCATGGTGCTAATGGTCATTTTTGGCTCTTTTGTTTTCTTCATGTATCTCATTTAACTTACCACTATGATAGACATTACTGCTAATTATTAATATCCAGTTGCCTCTGTTCTGAACATATGAGAGAATTGCATTTCCCTGCCCCACTGGTGCCTTGCTCTGCATAATGAAATGTGAGGGAACATTATATGCATCATCCCTTTGTAGAAGCATTTAAGGGCTGTTACCCAATTGTCTATCACATGAGAGAAACATCTATCATGTGATATATAATGTTTCAGATGGTAGAATATCTGTCAGCCCGGGTTCCTGACTAAGCTAGAGCCTTTTGCTGACTCAAAATATACAAATAGTGTGAGCAAAAATTAAACCTTTGGTATTCTATAGCACTGAGGTTTGGAGGGTTTTTTGTTACTGTAGTATAAGCTAGCCTACCTTAAAACCACCCTCAACTCTTGTTGGCTGTATTGTCAAAATATATTACAAACCTAATGTTGTCACCTCCTCTTCTACCATCACTGTATTCCAAAGACCTTCATCTCTTGCCTAGATTCTCTGCAGGAGCCTCTTCGTCTTCCCTTTTCTACTCTGACATCTCTTAAATCCACTCATTCTCTGAGAAGCAGCCAGACTTTTTGTCTTTTTAAAGATAAATCCAATTATGTTATTCCTCGCCCAAACCCTCAACAAATTCCAATTGAACTTAGAATCAAAATCAAAATCTCTCCCAAAACAACAACACTCTATGGTCTGACCCCACCTATTTGTCCCACGTTTGTCTCCTGTCATTCTTTTATCTCTCTGCTTCAATGACATCATCTCTTACCATTGCTTGCAAACAGTATTAAACTCATTCTCCTCTCAAGGTTTTTCTCTATCTGCTCCCTCTATGTGAAATGTTCTACTACAAGATCTCTGTGGGGCTTGGCTTCCTCCTTCGAATCATATAAATCTTTGTTCCAAGAGTACATCCTCAGAGTAGTCTCTATATTATCTAAAACCACACACCCTTATAACTAACTATCCAATTACCTGTTTCACTTATAGTATTTGAACTCTCTTATTTCATCATTTGTTTAATTTATGTTTCACTTTTTCTATACTATGAACATCAAAAAGCAATTATATTTTTCCATGTTATGTACTTTATATCTAGAAAAGTTTATTGTGCTTAGTGGGATTTAATAAATATTTATCAAATGAGTAACTAAGTAAATGAATAAATAAGTAAATAAATAAATAAATAGCTTAAACAATCAGAATGTCAAAACAATACTTTAATGAAGAGACAACTAAGAAGTAATATTTTCCTTAACCAGTGTTTGTTTGTTTATTTGTTTTAATAGAGAAAAAGATAAATCAAAGTAGTGCTCATCAATTGGTATAGCTTTCTCCATGTCTTACCACTTACAAACCATTTATTAAATAAAACCTGATTATTCAAGTTAACTTTTTGAAATTAGCCAATGCATATTTAAAACATATTTTTATTTATTTCAGAGAAGAAGGGAGAGAGGAGAGAGAGAAACATTAATGATGAGAGAGAAACATTGATTGGCTTCCTCCTGCATGCCCCACAATGAGGATTGAGCCCACAACCCAGGCATGTGCCCTGACCAGGAATCAAACCATGACCTCCTGGTTCATAGGTCGATGCTCAACCACTGAGCCATGTGAGCTGGACTAGCCAATGCATATTGAAACAGTAAGCCTTCTAAAAGAAAATTAGCACGGCATGTGTTTAAAGTTGCAATGGCAATAACAGTATTTCTCAACTCAAATTATCTACATTTTCTATAATAGACCCAAGAAATAAGCAAAATACATAGTAGGCTAGTAAAGAAATTAGAGCAAAAACCATGAAGTAGAAAATACTAAGATAACAAATGTCTATGGAAAATAACTTTCTGAATAGTTAACTAAAAAGAATCTATCAGTAGAACTCATTAATAAGGTATAAACATGACCAACATGTTTGTTCCTTATTATCACCTCCTTTATGTTATGTGTGGTTATGTGTACATCCATCACATGCCAATATGACACATGTGAATTTTCATCAGTGGGAGCATCCCATTAGTTTATTGGAAATAATGTATTTGCACCATATACCAGCTCATTTATCAACTTTTACTCATGAAACCCTCTACATTTTTTGCAAAACAGATGTTCCAGGTGAGGAGTCTTTATTATGATCAAGAGATATATTGAAAATATTAGCTTTCAAAGTGTTTAACTTCTTTCCCTTGCCTCAGGAACATTCCAAGGAGGAATGGCTGTGAGAGTCAGGAGGGCTGAGTCAGGCTTTTGTCTCTGTGACTCTGAAGGCTTGAGTGTGTCATTTAACTTTGCGATTCTACATGAGGATAAGAAAAACAATACCTATCCTAGATTTTTCATAAGATTGTCATGAAAATGATACTTGTCAAAGATATGTTTTGCAAACTGGCTATTTTAGAATTCTTCATTCTGCTTCTTTGAAGTTATTAAAATTATCCTCTAAGTTGAAGTTGTCAGATGTATACCTTTCAAAGTAGGAGGAAACTAAAGAGCAAGCAGTAAAATGCAGATGCTTTGCCATTTGGTCTTCACTTCTATTTGAGACAGCAATGTCTATAATTGTTTAATAAATATTGAAATTACTGTCATTAGCAGAATATGACACTGGTATTTCTTTAAACACACAAAGGCACCAAGAGTTATCTCTCACTAGGAAACTCTTAACAGTTTATTTCCAAAACCAAACATTTCCAAATAATCCATCCCTGACCCAAGGAAAAAGCTAAATTCATGGTCCATCATAAATGGAACATTTTTTTATAGTGCTCATCTGAATATCTGAGAAGAAAAACAAAATCAGAAGAAAATGCACAAGATTGTTCATTGTATGAAACTTATTGGCTATTAATTTCCAAACTTCTGAACCTCTGACATCTGAGCCTCCACAGTGCACTACTTATTGTGTTGCTTTGTTTACTTGAGTAATTTTCCTGTTCATCAAAAAAAAAAAAATCCCAAAGATATTAATAAATAAGCAGAATGGGGTGTGTGATGAATACTCTGATGGAAGCATTTTGTTTCATAAAAAATCCCGATCAAGACTATTTAGCTATCAATAATCCAAGTCCACTCCAATCTCACACTCAGAAGTTATGTTATGGAAGAGATTAGTTATATATAAAGAAAACTCAGGATGCAAAATTTTACTCTATATCAGAAATCTCCTGTCAACCAAGATAACATAACTTTCTAAGGAAAATAGCACAGGACAATCCCTCATTCTTCCTCTCAATGAAATCCATCCTGTTCTCTCTCTTACATACAAGACCTATACTATTGAAATATATTAAAATGAGATCATTGCTAAGTGAATCCAATCACTTTGCCTCTTCACAACCAAAACCAATCAATGTAATCCCTGCAGTAAAATAATTACAAGAAAATACTCAATCACTCATGGTACCTGAATGAAGCATTATCATCTAGCTTTAGTTCAATGACCAGGCCTACTTGATATTTATAAAATACATATATGTGCTTTTTTGAAATTACACCACCTTGAATGTTCAGTGATTGTGTAGTTCTCCCTACCTCGTGGTGATTCTTGGCCAGCCATTCCTTAATGGTGCTGAGGGCAATCACTGCAGCAGGCTCGTTCGGGAAACCTAAGAGGAGAGCAGAATAAAAAAAATAAAGAAAAAAGATGAAGATAATACAGAAGTCAATCATAGCATGATACTGGATTTTTCTCATTTAAACAGTATTTAAGTCAACCAATTAATACTGAAGAAGGTGGGCCTTAGTAAGGCACACACAGATTCAAAGCCTGTGATACTACAAACTAGGCATTAAGGGAACTAGTCCTATACCAAAATAAAGCCAAAAGCACTAAAGAATTTAATTGCCTCTCTAATTTGACAACATAAATTAAATATGCCCTAGCTGGTTTTGCTCAGTGGATAGAGTGTTGGCCTGTGGACTGAAGGGTCCTGAGTTTGATTCTGGTCAAGGGCACATTTCAGGGTTATGAGTTAGATCCCCAGTGGGGAGCATACAGGAGGCAGCCAATCAATGATTCCTTCTCATCATTGATGTTTTTATCTCTCTCTCCCTCTCCCTTCCTCTCTGAAATCAATTATATATATATATTTAAATACCAATTAAACATTATTTACATTTGCTTGATAGTTTTCAAAGTCATTTTATATAATTTTCTAATAAGGGGTGCTCAAATCAAGGTTTATTACTCTCTAGTTACTCTAAGTTTATAAATTGAGCAAATATGGCTCAGAAAATACACATGATTGACCCAGGGTCACAAGGCTAACAGTACTCCATCAATAAACTGACAGAAGACAGGGCAACTTGCCAAATAGCCATACAATTGAAAGCTATCATCAGAACTTAAATGAGGCAATGCCTGCTTCATTTAGGGCCACTGGAAATTATGTTTGAGATTAAGACATCAGGAGCTGACCTGTTTTTGTTGTATGGCTTTGGTTTTAAAAGGGCAGGAAGACTGACACACTTCTACTATGTCCCAGTGAGCATGAGCACATATCAAAATTTCACAAACTCATCCTCAATGGCCATTTAGCTTATATAAACTGAACACATTCCTGAACTTGCAGAACTATCAGGCATTTTGCCAACAGATAAAAGTATGTGAAGGGATAACCATCTGAGTTATAATTTATATAGCAGAAAGGAGAAGAAATGGGAGTGACCATTCTGTTGAAACTACTCCCTTTAAGTTCCCCACTGGCTTCCTAATCACCAAATCCCATCGGCTTTCAACCAGACTTCATCTGCTTCACTATTAGATGGCCTTGACTACTTCTCCATATTCCAATCTCTTCACCCCTGGATTTTCCTTAAGTTTATTTTTTAGTGTTTTAAACATATAACTCAGTGATTTTTAAAAATATGTCCACAAAGTTGTATAAGCATCACCACTAATTCCAGAATATTTTCATCATCCCCAAAGTTCACATTAACAGTCACTTCACAATCTCCCCTTTCCCCAGGCCCTGACAACTATTAATCTTTCTTTCTCTTAAGAGTTGCATATTATCCTCCTGGATTTTCAACCCTGCCTTCTTCTATGTTTCCTCCTACCTGTTTGACCTCCCCTGGCTCCTTTTTTTTTTTTTTTTTGGAGCATTTATTAAATATATGTCACTCCAGCTTTCTGCTTTCTCTCCTCTCTGCTTTAGCCAGTTGTAGCAACAAATCCTTGAGGAGGTCTAGTCAGGGAGGCTCCTGTGACATTGTCAGTGCAGATGCAGAGAGAGGTGTTACCGAAATGGAGAGAACTGAAATTTAAAAGACCGTTTTTGTCCTGGCCAGGTGGCTTAGCTGGTTGGGGCATTGTCCCATACACTAAAAGGTTGTGGGTTCGATTCCTAGTCAGGACACATACCTAGGCTTCAGGTTTAATCCCAAGTCTGGGCATGCAAGGAAGGCAACCAATCAATGTTCCTCTCTCATATTGATGTTTTTCTCCTGCTTTCTCTCCTTCTCTCTCTAAAATCAATAAACATCTTTGGGTGAAGATTAAAAAATAAAAATTAATTAATTAAAAAAGTTTTATTGGAAGGCAAATATGTATTGCAATAGTTTATACTAATGATTTAAATCTCAGTAGACTTTTAGAGAAGATGTGTGTGAAAGAAGTTGTTTTTCCCTATTTCTGAGAAAAAAATGTTCCTCTTCTAACTATGTTTCTGCCTGCTTTGTTAGAGAGTGCATTAGGAAAGGGGACAAAATAAACAAGGGCCAACCTCAACTCAAGTACTGTGATATGACAGTCAGAACCACTGTAATACAAAAAATATGCATAAGTTCTTGAAACTTTGTAAATTTATCTATAATATTTAGGATCGTGAATTTGTTTTGAATTCTTTTATCCCATTCATTTTCCTTAAATGGAGGCTTCAGAATGTAAAACTCATCAAATTAGAAAAACCTATTAATTAATCAATTACATAATCTGTTAAACAAATTATTGAACCAGAGGAGTCTAGATCACAGACCCTTTTAAAGAGTCCCTGTCCTCTAAAGCCCAAAGTCCGGAGGACGGAACTGACAAGAGGTAGCAGTAATAAAGCATGCCAAGGCCATTACGGATGTGGGGACACAGGTAAAGAGAACTAAGAAAGAAAGGGGGAGAGGTTCTAAGAAAGAATAAACTGTTTGGGGAAGGGGGCTATAAAGTGGAGAGAGGAGGAGTAAGCTTATAAAGCTCTGACCAGGTAGCTCAGTTGGTTGGAGCGTCATCCCAATATACCAAGGTTGCAGGTTCGATCTCTGGTCAGAGCATATACAAGAATCAACCAATGAATGCATAAGTGGAACAACAAATCAATGTTTCTCTCTCACACTCAAATCAATAAATTAAAAAAAATAAAAAATAGATATAAGCTTAGAACAGCAAGGAGTTAATGAAAAGGATGAGAGGAAATGGAAGGGGAAGAAAGAAGGAGTACCTGTGGGCTGCAAAGAAAAACAAGGAGGCCAAGATGGGCATTTATGATTAGAGGTTCAGCACAGGAGGCTTTCCCCTGAGTTTACCACCTGCATCTGTAATCAGCTGGATACCTCCCCTAGATGTGCTCCAGAACCAGAAATGTTACGTCCATTCTTCTGCAAAATGAACCACTTCCTGACTTTGCAGTTTCTGCCTATGGCTTTACTTCTCTACCAGTCACTACAGTATATGACCGTCCTTCCTGTTGGTAACTGAGTCCTCAAAGCATTGCCCTTTGAGATATCTTACACCTCCCTTTCTTTACCTTCTTTTCTGATGGATCTGATCTGCCTCATCCTGACAACTGCAGCCAAATCATAATTGTGCTCCTTCCGGTCTTCTCCCCTTCTCCAATCTATCTAGCACGCCTGTTGCAAGTGATTCTTCCTATAGTTGCCACAAGCTTCCACCAAACAATGGCAGCCTTTGCTGACTATCCAGCTCCTACAGAGTAAACTTTCTCTTGGCCTTGCATTCTATATCCTGAGGAACCTTTCTAGACTTACACCTTAGTTTTCTTTCTTTATTCTCTTCCCCTGAAAATTCTTTTCTAACTTTTTGATATGTTCAAGAAGCACTTAAATCATAAAATTATAGGGCTGTATAAAGCTAATAAATACTGTAATCACGCTCACTTGCAATGGCCATTAGCATTAACCTTTAGAAGATGTAATGCCCAACAGAGAAATTATACAAATTATTGCAGAGCCATGGCAACAATGTTCAGTTCTCAATTATTTGTGACCCTGGTCATTTCCCCACATTCATCAAAGCCTCTGGCACTGAGTTATGGTTTTCTGCACCTCAAGGTTTGCCATAATCCCTGGGTGATTTCAGCATCCAAGAAATGAGCCACCCAACACCTGGCCTGCCAGGTCTTTGACTTAGTTATTGTCAACAAGAACTTCCACTCCACCTCCTCCCCAGGTCACAAGCTGGACCTGGATATTACATTTCCATTCCAAAATTACTAAATTTAAGCAGTCCTTTCTCACCATCTGTTCTCTCTTGTATTTTTGTTCAGCTACTTTCCAAGGAATGCTCTTTACAAGCATTTGAAGGCTGCTCTGTCCACAAAACATTCCCCAAATTAATGCTAATGTTTCTCCCCTGAATGGTCTCAATCTTTTCTGTCTCTCCAGGCTCATCCCATTTGTGATTGCTCTTCGCTCTCTCAACCTCATCACACTGGCTTTTTTTCTGTCCTTTGAATGCAGCATGTTTCCTTTTGCTTCTTGCCAAAAGGGCTTGCTCATGATGTCTCTTCTTCCTGAAATGACATTCCTGTCCTCTTCTCCTAGCTTATTTTAACTTTTACTGGTCCTCTGCTTAGTCTTTCTCCAGGGAAGGCTTCTCTGACACTGATAACTCCCTATTTTGTGCTTTTATAGCACCGTGTACCTTTATCTCACAGAACTCATTAAACTTGCAATTTTACATTTACTTCTGTAAATAATTAATAATATTAATAGAGTGAAAGCCCTAAGGAGGTAGATATCACACCTGATTTTGCTTATCACTATATCCATAAAGCACTGCTGGCACACAAAAGATGATAAATACGTGTTGAATTAGTGAATGGATTGTGGACTCATAAATCTTTGTATTGATAACAGAAAAGGCTAAGTGCTAGGAGAACAGGTTTGTTTAGCCCTAGAGTATGGGGAGAGTGAAGGGATTCTGAGAAGCTGCCCAAGCATAATGATATATCACAATTATCCTATTTTATCCCTAAGGAAAATTATTGAAAAGATGCATAAGATAAAACGTAATTCCGGCTCAGAAAATATGCTTATTAATTAAACAAAAAAGCATAAAATAGTAATTAAAAAGGAGAGAGAATTACCAAGGCAATTATCTCTGAAAATATGTCTGCTTTCAGTGGGTATATACAAGATAAAGTATGATGTTCAGAGAAAACAGCAACATCACAGTCCTTTGTTGGCTTAACTGCAAGACACTAAGGGTTACAAGGAAACCAATGAATAGAAGAGGACAGATTTTTGCCAGGGGATGGGCTCTTGATGA
This sequence comes from Eptesicus fuscus, assembly GCF_027574615.1. Classification (NCBI taxonomy): domain Eukaryota; kingdom Metazoa; phylum Chordata; class Mammalia; order Chiroptera; family Vespertilionidae; genus Eptesicus; species Eptesicus fuscus. Next base: position 19,172,675 of record NC_072484.1, read on the forward strand.
CAGTTAGGCCTGCCTTAGGAGGTCACAGCTATATTCTGCTCACCAAGGGACTTTTGTTCACAAAAGCAGAATGGCCACCCAGAGGGAAGGCGGCAGACAAACTTGAGATGTGTTATTGAATTAGATGACATAGAAAATCTCTTCCAAGTATGAGGGCCGATGAGTATGAATAAACCATTAATAATTTAGGGCCAGGAGAACAGGGAGTTTTTTTTTTGTGTGTGTGTGTGTCCAGATGTGAGTCAAATCTGTCCTGCTGCTGGCATTTTGAAGCTTAGTTCCCTATCCATTATGATGGATTATTCAAATTAATTTTTGTTGTAAATATTGAATGTACAATATACAAATACAAATGAATGTACAATATACAAATTTTTTTCTTCTTATTTACATTTATATTGAAGTTGCTTACTAAATGTGTATATATATATATATATATATATATATATATATATATATATATAGCTATATCTATAATAAAAGCATAATATGCTAATTAATAGGCTAATTAGACTGGATGTCCTTCCGGATGTCCTTCCAGACAACCTTCTAAATGAAGCAGAAGTTGCTAGGGAAGCCAGGTCCAGGATGCCTGCTGGAAGCTGGAGGGAAGCCCAGGTCCTGGGTGCCTGCCTGTGGCCTGAGGGAAGCTCGGGTCCTGAGTGCCAGAAGGAAGTTGGTGCTGGCAGCTGGGGGAAGGAAGGCCTATTCTTGCATGAATTCTGTGCATTGGGCCTCTAGTATCCTATCTAATAGAGAGGGAATATGCTAACTGACCATCAAGCCCTCACAAAGATGGCGGCACCCATAGCCAATAAGGAGGGGATATGCTAATTGACTGTCATGCCCTCAAAGATGGCAGTGCCCACAGCCACAAGATGGCGGCAACCAGTTTCTTCAGCCCTGCTGGAGCAGCAGGCATGTAGCACGGCTGGGCCCACCCCCAGGTGGGCTGCTCCCTGCGCCTGCCTCCAGAGTCACCCAGGGCTGGCCCGAGGTGCAAGCAAGCCTTGGATGGTGGCTGCCCAGCCACCCAGGGCCGGGATGAGGGACGACCAAACAACTGAACAAGCAGACTACATGGGACGACCAGGTTGTCAGGGGGTTTAGTGAGGGCAACCAGGATGGCAGAGGAGGCAGTTGGGGGTGACCAGGCCAGCAGGGGAGGCTCTGGGGGTGACCAGGTTGGCAGGTGGGGGCAGTTAGGGGTGACCAGCTCAGCAGGAAGGGGGCAATTGGGGGCAACTTGGTCGGCAGCTGGGGGCAGTTAGGGCAACCAGCCTAGTGGGGGGGAGGAAGTTAGGGGTTTCCAGGCAGGCAGGCAGGCGAGCATTAGGAGCCAGCAGTCCAGGATTGTGAGAGGGATGTCCGACTGACAGTCTAGACCAGTGATGGCGAACCTATGACATGCGTGTCAGCACTGACATGCGTAGCCATTTCTGATGACACACGGCCGCTGAGGCGGCTGCATTCCGAGGATGAAACATTTGCTGCTCCTGAGGATGAAACATTTGCAAAATAATGTTTTTTCCTCAAAGTGACACACTACCCGAGTTATGCTCAGTTTTTTGGTGAAGTTTGACACACCAAGCTCAAAAGGTTGCCCATCACTGGTCTAGACTGACAGTCAACATCCCCCTAGGTGTCCTGGATTGGAGAGGGTGCAGGCTGGGCTAAGGGAACCCGCCCCCTCAAATTTTATGCACTGGGCCTCTAGTATGTGTGTGTGTATGTCTCTCTCTCTCTCTCTCTCTCTCTCTCTCTCTCTCTCTCTCTATATATATATATATATATATATATATATATATATATATATATAACCATTACCAAATCAAGATATAAAACATTTTCAACATCCCAGAAAGTTGCCTGTCCCAAGTCAACAACTACCCCCTGAAGAAAATACTATTCTCTACTCTATTATCACAAGTTGATTTTGTCTGTTTTTAGATTTCTTACACAGGGAGATACAATGTGCACATCTTTTGACTATGTTTTGTTCAACATCATGCCTGCCTGATTTATCCATGTTGCTTCATATAACAGAAGCTCATTTATTTACATTGTAGTGCTGAATTCCATCCTATGAATATTCCACAGTTGACTTATCCATTCTAGTGTTGATGGACAATTGGATTGGTTCCAGTTTGAAGCTGTTATGAATAAAGCTGCCATGAACATTCTCATACTTGTCATTTGATAGACATAAGCACTTGTTTCTGTTTAGATTATAACCAGGAGTTGGAGCTACTGGTGCATTGGTTATGCAGATGTTAAATCCCGGTAGATTCTGCCAAAGTTTTCCAAAGCAGCTGTACAATTTATACTCCTACCAGAAGTATATGAAAGTTTAAACTAACGTATTTATCTACTTAGTTAACGTGTCAAGAGGACTTACTAATTCTATTTTCTTGCCCACATTTAAAGCCATTACAGATAGGTTTAGGCTAATCAATATTTTTTTTATAGCTAGAAGCTCAGAGGCATTTTATGACTTACCTGTTTTCTCCCTACACATCAGTGAGACAAGTTTTAACCCAGAGAAATAAGTTTTGTCAACAGAACATAAAAACAATTTAAACAAAAGAGGGAAAACGGAAATAGCAAGTTGAGTTTGCAATGGTTTTCATTCCTGGTACATCAAATAACTCACTAGACATTTTCCTTGCACTCAGTGATTAGGCAGATATTTCTTTTTCAGTCAAATTGCAGAAAGATATAGCATTCCACTCACTGGAGCTTCTACCCAGCCACTGGACTATTTGTTGAAATTGTTGAAAACTGGAATGCTCGCAATACAATGAAGAGTGAATTTGGTTTTGACCTTGCCACGATATTCCTCTCTAGCATTCATTTTTTGTTTGTTTGTTTGTTTGTTGTTTGTTTTGCTGATGTTGATAATTCCCCAATAGCTTCAACTTAGTTCCTAGGCTGCCATGTAGAAACTAATTTTGTTCTCCTGATATAGAACTTCAACATGTTCTACTGAAAATCTGGCCTATTCTACTGAAATAAAAATAGATATAACAAACTCTGCCAGTAAAACTGCCTGTTTTGGAAATAGAAGCCATGGATCAGTTCTAACTTTAGACTTAAAATGAAGGTTTGCTTGTAGCTATAGATTTCCATATTCTATAGAGGCATATGGTAATGACTTAAATCAATTTTTTCAAAGAAATTCTTACTACAAAAAAAGCCATATTGAACATAATACCAGGTATAATTAATGCTTTAAAATGTGAATCACATCTACCATTTACAGTCTACCTAGGGCTCTCTCTTTTGCTATTTTCCCCAACATCTCCTTCTGGCCCAGTTACTAGGAGTGACCTCTGCTGTAACTATGGATGCCTTTCTAGCAGTTGTAAGAAAAAAGCAATCTAGAGATCAATGTCCAGATGAAGCTCACAGGTGTAGAAACTATTATTTATGCACTTAATCATTTTATGTTTAGCTGCACAATTTCTTTGTTGTGGTTTTCACTCCTACCCCACCCCTCAGAGCACTTGGCCCAAAGCTGTGATAAAATACTAACCATTTTATGGAACCCTAAATCCCCATGTGTACTGCAAGTTGCTGCCATACTCACCAGCCTTTAGAGTGACTATAGGCACCAAATTGGTACTGAATGGCTATAAATATCCAGGAGTTAGAAGCAATTGTTTTTTTTGTGTGTGTGTTTGTGTTTTTTTTTTTTTAAATCAAAGTCCCTTGAACTCCTCACATTAAATCAACATTGGAGCCCTCCCTTCCCAGCGATTCTTTAATGTAGAAAGCATGCTGCTCAATTTTTTCTATTTATACACAAAATCAAGTAAAATAAAGATAAACATGGTATCTTCAGCATTGATGAACATTTCTGACTGACATAAATGAGAGGGATGTATCACTGGGTTTATTGAAATGTTAACAACAGCAGAACTGACTAGCAATGAAAAGTACACTTTGCTTAATTTTTTTAGGATATAACTATAATACTTTTCATTGTAGCACAAAAGTTCTGGTGTGGGGACCAAAGGGATGTGGAACAGTATACTTTACAAGCTAAGGTGAAAGAGAATATAGTGTGAGATGAGTTGTGTTTTTCTCAAAACATTCCTCAACAATCCAACCTGAACACAACACACACACACCTGTTAGGATGGGGAAAAGGGGAAGGATAAAGTTGGAAGCTCTGATGTACATGTGGAAGTATAGGGATGAATGTATTTATATTTTTATATTTCAAAATAGCTTTTGTGAATCCCCTCCCCCGGGGCCTCCTTCCATCCCATAAAAGCAATTCTGATAGCAGGATGAAATCAAATTACTTGAGGGAAATGATCTGAAGGAGCCTCGCCGTTAAGCAATTGCTAGAGCAGCCACTCAGACAATTCTGGCTAAAGGCTGAGTTTCACAAAAGATAAAACAGGTGAAGTAATAAGAGTGCCACTGGCCCCTGTTACTGTAGTGACCATGGCAGCAGAATGCTAAGAAGGGTGTCACTGGCTTCCCTCGGGAGAGCAAGAGGCACCACAGTTAGGCAAGAGTGAGGCATCCACAACCTGTTATTAAGATGGCAGAGTCTTAGCCATTCTTTAAAAGGACAAGGCAGGTTTTATTATATGCTTATATGCACACAATATGACATACAAATAAGTGAATAACCATAGCAGATACTGGCAATATCCCGCATATTCCCCCTTGGCATGTGCCTTCCTTGCATTCTGGCTTTACTTATGACCTCCAGCATCTAAGGCCTTTTTAACTGAGGGCTCTCTCTGGTGTCCAGAGCTGACTCAGGCCACATGTGGGGCAGGTCCAAAGTGTCAGGGGGTTGAGGCCACCATGAGCATCTTTCAACCAATGATTAATGAGAAGTGGGGGACACATGTCCCAGTTAACTCACCCCTTGGGCAGAACAATGCTGAGGTTCATGCTTCACTAAGTTGCCCAGAGTTGCCCCGTGGGATTACTCTCCAGTTGTCTACAGTGGCAAATTGCTCAATAATGCACTATTTCTTGGCTTTCTTTATCAGTCTCTTCCTTGCTCCCTTTCCTAAAATCATCTCCCAAATGAACTGTTTGCACCCAAATCCTTGCCTCTGAATCTGCTTTTGAGAGGAGCCAAACTATGACAGCAATCAACATACAGTCATGAACTTGGAAAATAATGTGTCATGTCTTATCTTGACAGCACCCTTTCTTAAAACTTTTCTAGTTGTAATCTCTAGATTATAGCAACAGTAGAGAATTGTTTTATAAAATAATTAATGAAGTAGGAGAATGAGTTGAGGAGCCCACGGATTATCAGCATGAACACACAATAGTATTTTATTTTGGGAGAGGACAGGTACATGTGATATAGGTTAGGCTCACACTGGCATGCAAATCTGGCCCCATGAGAAAGAAATTTCTCCCCCCAGAAATCTTGACACCAAAGGAATTTGGTGTTATTGTTGCTATGGTTGTTGTTAACATTTAATGAGTGATTACTATGTACAAGTCACTCTACTTAGTATGTACATGAGTTATCTTATTTAAACTTCACAACAAGCCAATGAAAACAAGAAGGGGGACGAGTAATGTATATGAGTTGGTTGGTTTGTAAATGAACAATTACTTTAATGTATTGAGGGAGGAATCATTCAAAGATGATTAATTTGGAATATTGCCAACATACATACTGCACGTGGTCATGGGTGGGCATGGGATTGGAGCCTTAGCTGTCCTTAGTAGACTTGCGTGTCACCTTTGGCTTCCACATAAAATAAGCCAAATGTTCAAAACTCCCTTCAAGATGTATATGAAAGCTTTCCAGTTTTATAGAAGAAAAGAGACTCTGAAAGAACTCCAGCAAGGAGTAGAGCAATACTCAAGCCCGGGCCTGCCTGACTTACCCCATCCACATCCTCTCCTAGTGCCTGGACAGAACATACCATAACCCAGTCCTGGTGCAACAATGTCTCAAACTCCTAAGAAAGGAAATCTAATTGGAGGTCCCTATGTTTCAGAAAGCTTGTTTCAGAGTGCCCAGCTCAGTGCCTCCTGCATGGGCCACACCCAATAGACCTGGCAAGAATAATGTTCTGCCCTCTATCTCAGGTGGAAGCACCAGTGCACAATTTAAAGTCTTAATTGCAGAGTCTGGATTAGGCCCCAGGAGTCCCTGGGGAACATAGAAAAGCAGGTGGTTCTGATTGGACAATTATCTTTGTCCCCCTTATCTAAGGGGTTTATGTTCCAAGATCCCCAAAGGATGCCTGAAACTTTAGACAGTACCAAACACTCTATACACTTTTCTTTCTATATATACATACTTATGATAAAGTTGAATGTATAAATTAGACACAGTAAGAGATTAGCAACAACAATAATAAACTAGGACAATTATTAACAATATACTCTAATAAAAATTGGGTGAATGTGGTCTCCCTTCTCTCTCAAAATATCTGAAATTTTCCATTTAATATTTTCAGAGAACAGTTGGCTGTAAGTGACCATGGAAAGTGAAACTACGGATAAGGGGAGACTACCGCACTCTTAAACATTTAGGTGTCATCATTGTGGACATAACTGGAACCTGTAAATTGGAAGCTGACTGGCTCACAACAGAACTTCTGGGCCATCGCACCATTCCCCACAGTCCCGCCTTAGCCCTTACTGCCAGGAGCCAATTCCAGCATGTCATAATTACAAGTTTCATCAAAAGGTTGATGAAATTTGGGGGCTCAACAAGGGCTGAGTCACATATGTAATCACCTGTTGGAATGGCTGGAAAGGCACTTCCCCCAAACCTGAATAGGATGATTGTTTGCTGCCAGACAGCTCAGGGCATCTCAATCTACATGTTATTGCCTCCTGTTGGCCAAACACCTGAACAGCTGTAGGCTATTCCCCAATCTGACAATGCTTCTGTACACTACCCTTTGAAGTGTATTATCTCCACCTTGCTTTAGGACAAACTGTGTTAATAAAAAGCAAGGGTCCTGAGACAAGGAAGAACTTTAGCTCCTTTAGCTGAAGCTCCTCTTGCCTTTCAAAATTATCTTTCATCTCTGGACTCTTACTTAATCTACACACAGCCTTTCTCCAGATTGCTGAACCCTTTGTAATGCTGGAACAAGAACACTGGCACCTTATTTCAATGTAGCACTCATTTTACTGGCAGGACATCTAGAACTACTCACAATACGAAAAAGGAGAAGGGGAGTTCTTTACTTCTTATCATTGTAATCTCTTCACACCCATTCTTTCATTTCCCTTGACATGATGTGTGTCATAGCAAACACTATCCCATAAATTCTACCATATTCCATTGCTGTTGCTTCCACCTCTTTAAACAATTGGGAAACACGAAGTTTCCCTTTCAAGTTTCCCCTCCTCTGCTCTGCAGAGCAGGTATGAACTTGCTGTGTTGTGAGGGGACACGGGGTCACAATCTGTGCAAGCTTCATCAGCTTCTCAAACTATGAGCTCTGGTGTGTTTTTAGGAGCCTATTTTAAAATCATCTTTTGTCTAAGAAATTATAATAATGACCTGAGAAATGGCTCCTGACACAAATCCTGCCTTATGCAAGCTGTTTCTACTACCCTCCAATAAGACTCTTGAGAAGAGGTGAAAAATCTCATGGAATCACTTAGAATAGAATTTTTCTAAAATTCTTTTTTAAAATAATTTTTTTTTTCCCTACAGGGATAACCAAGGGAGTTCATTTGGAACATCACATTTGAGTAGAAAAGATTTATATTGGGATCTACATAGAGATGAAAATTCAGTTGCTGGTTTTTGAAGTGGTGGCATTCTATTGTACGTGGACTTGGTAGCACATCATGCTACATCCATGCTGGGAGACCCCAGTGGCTTCCTCCTCACTTTGGACTTTTGAACAAAGTCCAAACTCCTCACGATGGCTTGCAGAGTGCTCTTGCTGTCCTTCTCCAATCTGAAATAATAGGGGTTCCATATTCCCACTGGAAAATAAGCTCCGTGAGGCAGAGCCCCTGTCCGTCTTATTCACCTTTCCCCCTTCAGGGCTCAAAGCAAAGCGGTGTTCAATAAATTATCATGTCGTATTTGGGGACAGAGGAAGAATCCTGTTGCTCCAGTGTCCTGTGAGGCTCTCTGTCATCCTGCAGTGACTTTATGCGACCCGAGGCCTAGGAAAGGCAGCCCTCTCAGTGGAGGGCTGGACAGGAACTTACTCTCTGCTGCTCTGGTGCCTGTCAGCCAAGACCCCTCAGGCCTGTTACTGACCTTGGCTGGACCTAAAGGCAAGGCCTAGAGAATGAGAGCTCATTCCCTCGGCGTAAGTATGATAAATACCTCTTCGGTTTCTGTTACCCTTACACTGAGACAGAGCACTGGGACTCTTTCAGGGACACATCAGCATAGTGGGTGGGTCCCTTAACTTCAGCTGTCACTGACTTGCAAGCATGGAACCCCTTATTTCCCAAGAAGTGTCTATGCTCCCACCTGCACAGTCAGTTGCAAGATTCTCCTAAAGGAGCCACTCTGACCTTTGTCTTAGCTGCATGCACCCTGACAACCACCATAAGGAAGAAAAGGAGTTATTTTACTCTGCAATAACTTGTCAAATCCCCGAAGGCCTGAGTTTGTGAACTGCCCCCATAGCTCCAGGAGCTCCTCTGAGAAGCTTCTCAATGACCAACAATTTCTTCCTCCATGTACCTCAGAGGAGAATCTCTCCTCTTGATGTTTACAATGTTAAGACAGATTTGGGCTGCAACTCTGCATTCTCCTGTCTGTCTGTACGAGTCCCTCAATGTTAGCATGTGGGGTTATTCTAAAAAGACTGGTCCAGTTGGTGAGAACTGTGCTTTGTGGTTTGAGAACCTTTACAATGGCAGCCACTCCTTTGCTGGTTGAGAAAGAGATTAATGCAATCTCAGGGGCTAAAACTATGGTTAAAAATAACACATTATCTATAATAATAAAAGCATAATATGCTAATTAGACTGGGGCTGGGAGGGAAGCCCGGGTCCCTGGTGCTGGAGGGAAGCCGGTGCTGTCAGCCAGGGGAAGAAAGGCCTACTCTTGCACGAATTTTGTGCATCAGGCCTCTAGTTTGATATAATTTTTTGTGATAAAATACATTATTTGATATAATTAAAGCCCACCAGAGGACACCATCCTGAAAATCATTTTCAAATACATTTCAAAAGATAAGTGAACATTTCTGAAAAGTTCTGTAGTTTTAAATTTAATGTGAGGAGCAATGCCACCATTAGACTGCTGTGTCTCATTTTGACAGTTTAATCTCTGAGTGTGCTGGATCTGATATGTGTCCTTGATTCTTCACTCCTCTTTGTCATACCCTTTGCCATCTGACTTTGAAGAGGCTGTCCCTGTGGGTGAAATGAATTTTCTGGCCCCACTACCGAGTTTGGCCATGTGACTTGCTTTGACAAGGGGGTGTGAGCAGATCTTCAGCTTTAAAAGCATTTACTGGCACTGCCTTTTCCGACAGGTACCTGACACATAAGACAGATAGAACCGACTGAGCCCCAACAGAAGCTTGGAATCCAGGTTGGCCAGGGATAACCTCAGCCTCATTCAGTTAAACAACCTGGGTCTGTTGAGCCAACCTGCAGAACCATAAGCAAGAGAATAATATGATTTGTGGTCAGCCACAGGGTTTCTGACATAGTGTGTAATACAGAAAAATCTGGCTGACCCACTGAGCCAGAACTGACGTGCTGGTGATTATAGGCTTTCCTCTACCCACTGAGGGTGCACAAGAGCAGGGCTGTTCTCACCTTTTTCTAGGCCTTCCAAGCCTGTCAAACTCACTGCTGGTGGGCTGCAAGCCTTATTTGTTATGCGGCCCGCCGGCCATGAGTTTGACATGCATGCATGCTTGCCCTATTTGGAATATGGTTTCATCTGTTCATTTTCTGTCAGGGGTAAAAAATAGTACTTGCATAATAAATTCAAGGAATTCAAAGGGTCATGGAATTACTTTAAGTGAAACCCTGGAAGAAGAAAAAGAGAAGAGGTTTTGGAGTCAAACCCATCAGACACAGTGTCCTCCCCTCACAACTACAATCTGTGTGAGCACAGCAGGCTTCTATTCCTGTGGCCACACCTTAGCATGGGGCAAAGGCTACTTTCTTTCTGGGAAGTCTAAATTGTGTAAGTCTCATATGTGCGCTCCTCACAGTTCTTCTTGTTTAAGCTCCTTCCCCTAGAGAGTTGATCCTTGAATGACATGGGTTTGAACTATGCAGATTCACTTGTTTTTCAGTAAATACAGTTGGCTCTCCCATCAGTGGTTTTCACATCCACAGAATCAACCAATGAATGAATCAACGTGGAAAGCAGTATTTTCACGTTTGCCACCCACAGTTTCACAACTGCAGATCAAAGCTATTGTTTTCCAACAGCAGTTTGTTGATCAGGGATGCAAAGGCCAACTGCAGTTAAGTTTCTGGTGAATAATGAGTTGTAAATGGAAATTTTTACTGCATAGGGGTCAGTGCCCTGAATTCCTGTGTTGCAAGAGGGTCAAATGTATTTACCTTATTTACTTTAAGATGTGAGAAAGCTGAAAGATATAAGAAAAGCCTAAAGGTACCAGAATTCTATTCAGCACATGAGGCCTGGAAACTCAGTGGGAAACTCAAAGAACTTGGATATGCCCAGAGTAGCAACTTCAAGTAGAGTGTGTACAGTTACCTAGATCAAATATGGTCTCACAGTTTCCCCCAAGAACCCGGAAATAGATTTATGTTGCCTTTTTTCTCCCACTGAATCCCATTCTGATATGAGAAAATATAATTTTTGGTAAGAGAAATAGGTAATAGGTGAGTAAGTTTTTATAAAGCAAACTCATGTATGCCTAAACCTCTGAATGAATAGTTCCATACCTGCCGTAGTCTAAAGTATCCACCTCCAAACGAGGAGTTCTGGTTAGACCCCCCCCAAAATGCTACAGTCTGGATTTCACACCATCCTAATACTATGAATATACTTCTTTAAATAATCTACAATGAATTTTGAGTGGCCTGAACAACCACCTTTGTTTTGTTGCATATATAAGCTTTTACTATTCTACCTAGAAAATCCTTTTCACTCTGGTTTTCGGATTTCTAAGTTTTACCTACACATAAGATACTGCTCCTGAAAATGCCTGGAGAAGTGTAATTGGGAATGATGCATGTACTGTTTCCCGCAAACAGACAGAACCTGGCTCGTTCCTCTTAACCACAGTGAGGCACTTGGGAGACAGTCAGTGTTTGAGAAATGATAGAATGAAGAGACCAAATAAGCCACGGAATTGTAAAGCAGGAAAGCTGCATTTTAAAATGCAAATTTCCCATGATGCTAATCATTGTCAGTCTTAATAATGAGTGACAGTATTTCACAAACCATGAGCTCTAGACTAAGTTTGTGGTAGAATAATGAAATCTTAGAAGGGCATATTTCTCATCAAAAATCAATCTGTCCTCCTGCTTGAACTGCAGGAAGCAGACACAAGAAAGCATGAAGTTGTAATGTACCACGAAAACCTGCTGGGACCAAAAAAGAAGTTCTGGATGTGCTTTTAGTGGGAATAAATATCCATTTAAACAAACATAGATGTTAAATATTTATTGTGATGAATCTCTTTAGGAAGTTGGAACTTTTGTGTACACTCAAAGGTATTTCGGAGAGAAAAATGAAGTCAATATTTGAACAATATTTCACTTATGTAACACCTGACATTTTTCTTCTTAAAAAGGAGAATGACATCCTGGCATATAAGGAGCTCAGAAGTCATCACTATCTCCTAAAAATAAAAGGCTGACCATATCGAACAAATTGACAACTCTTTTTAGGTTCCTCAGAGAACTGAAGTCACCAAGCATCCCGCTGTCCCTCTAAATTGGAGAGACGGACTGGTAAATACAGAGAATCACAACTTATTGGAGAAAACAATCCCGAGCAGAAACCTCCATAGAAACCATAACCAGGGTACAAAAACCTAAACTACAATTGAGAAACTCTTGGAGGTTGGACAAGTATGAGAGTTAAAACTCTAGGTTGGCCTAGTCTTAGGGGGACTCCCTGACACTGATAACTGTTATCTCCAGGAGCTCAATCAGGTTCTTACAAGGGAAGGGGGGAGACTATTTTGAAGGTGCCACTCTGTTCTCAATAAGGCCTGCCCTCCGGAGAAAGTATTTCACTAGAATCTAACCTGCAGGAGGTTTATCAGAGCCTAACATACCTGTGGAAAGGGTAATTAATATTCTACTCCTGCCACCTATAGCCATCCACATCGGTGAAGGGAAATGATAAATCCCAGTCTACTGTCATCATCCCAACCCACCTAGGAGGGGGAGAGGGAACTAAAAAGGACTTGTAGTATTTGTAGTTCAGAGGTACATGCTCCCTAAAAGGCTGAGCCCTAGTACTAGGACTATAGAACACTTCGCTCCCACAACTTCCATACCTCACTGCCATATTACTAAAGATCTATGTACTGCAGTTCCATTTATGTAGTACATTATGTCCAGCTATCAGGAAAAAAAATGTAAGGCATACTAAAAAGCAAAACCTATAAATTGAAAAAAGAGAACAAGCATCAGAATCAGACTCAGCTATGCTAGACATTTTGGAAAGATTAATATGTTAAGCATTCTAATGAATAAACTCCAGAGCATACAAGAACAGATAGGCAATATAAACAGAGAAATATAAATCTCAAGAAAGAATGGTAAGAAAAATGCAACACATAAAAATACTGTAACAGAAATGAGAAATGCCTTTGATAGGCTTATTAGTAGACTAGACACAGCTGAAGACAAAAATCTCTGAGCTTGACAATAAAGAAACTCTGGAAGTCAATAGAAACAAAATGGAAAAAAGAAAAAGAAAAAGAATGAGAAAAAATAACAATATCCAAGAATTGTAGGACAATTACAAAAGGTGTAACATGAATAATGGGAATATCAGAAGGAAAAGAAAAAGAAAGAAACAGAAGAAATATTTGAAGCAATAATTACTGAGAATTTCCCCGTTTAATGTGAGACACCAAATCACAGATCCAGGAAGCTCAGAGAACACCCATCAGGATAAATACCAAAACAAACAAACAAACAACAAAAACACAACAAAACTACACGTTGGCATATCATATTCAAACTGTAAAAAATAAAGATAAAATCTTGAGAGAAATGAGGGGAAAAAATCACAAATAAGAATTATAACTGACTTCTCTTCAGAAAGCATGCAAGCAAGAAGAGAGGCAAATTAAATGAGGGAACTAAACAACCAGCCTAGAATTTTGTACCCAGCAGAACTATCCTTCAAAAGTGAAGGAGAAATAGACTTTTTAAAAACAAAAATTGGGGGGATTTGTTGCCAATAAACCTGCCTTACAAGAAACATTAAAATAAGTTTTTTAGGATAAGAAAAACAATATGTCAGACATAATTCTATATAAAGCAAGGAAGGGCAGTAGAGAATAAAAAGTACAAAAAATGTTTTATTGTTTTTCTTCTTAATTTAGCATACAGATGATAATTTTCAAAATAATAAGAACAATAATGTATTCAATTAATTATGTATGTTTATTTTATACTAGAGGCCTGACGCACGAAATTTGTGCAAGAGTAGGCCTTTCTTCCCCCGGCTGCCGGCACCAGCTTCCCTCCACACTCAGGACCCAGGCTTCTCTCGCAGCCCCGGTTTCATCCAGAAGGTTGTCCAGAAGGACATCTGTTCTAATTAGCATATTATGCTTTTATTATTATAGGTGTCCTTGAAGATGACATAGGAGAAAATCTAGGTGACCATAGGAATGCTGATTATTTTTTAGATACATTACCAAAGGCTTTATCTATTAAAAAATAATAATAAAGCTTTCCATTATTCAAATTACAAACCTTTGGTTTGGGTCAAGATGATGGAATAGGTAAACACAGTATTTGGAAACTCCCACTACCACATCCAAATTATGACTAAATTATTTTAAAATATTTTAGCCACAGAAAGGTGTTGTATTTTTTTTTAAATCTCTCTCCACGTTTATGTGTATATGTGTTTATATAGATGGAGAACTTGTCCAATATCGTGGGGCCATTTTGAGAGTCAGTGGGTGTTGGTGAATTTAGTCAAACTCCATTCAAGCGTATCAAACATTTGTCTGGCATGTTGAAAATGGGAGCAGCAGCTGGTGTGGAAAATAAAGACATTTTCCAGGTTTTTCTTTAAAAAGAGTCACTCAGCTTTCATCTTAAATATGTTCTGAAGGTTAATGTACCTGGCAGAACTAGAAATACAGTAAGAATACACAACACATCTGCAAACAGCAGGGCAGCACTTGCTAAAGTTCATTGCCAAATAATAATAATGATGATGACAACAACAACAATAATAAATAATGCTGGAGTAGAAAGAGAATCTGGTACTTAACAAGCACCCTCCTAAGTTATGTCAAGTTAGATGCATAGCAAAGCGAAAGCCATGCCTGTGGTCCTCACATTGTCCTCTCTAAGCCCTTGTCAAGAGAAAACTGTCTCTCGGTGTCAAGAAGGATTAGTGAGCATTAATCTGATTTTTCTTTCAGAACCAGGGATTCCAGCACTCTCATGAAGGAAGTCTTTAGTACTTCACCAATATGCTCAATTTTTTGCCAGACACGTGAGCTGTTTGACATCAGCTCCACCTGCGATGTTGTCTCTTTTTGTATTGATTTAGCTGCTGACCTTGACTAGGGAGGTTTAGACTGCAGAGCTGTCTTGCAACAGGAGAAGGCCATTTTGCCTAGTGACAGCTTACATTTGTGATTGACAGCCACCTTGCACCCATACTCCCTGGGCTCTACAAAATCTCTTGAATCTGTTTCTAAGGAATAGCGAGTTTCCCTTCTCTGCCATCTTCATTTAAAAAATTTGGAAACCATTGCTGTAAAACAGCCAACCTTATTTACTATGACATTCAGAAACTGTCACACTCTGCCACCGAACCCATCAGGAAGTGGTTTTCCTAGATGCCAGGCACGGTGTTGGGGCCACTGGTGAAGGGGAGAGAATTTCTAGCCTCAAAACAGTTGATAAATGGGGAACAAAATACACACCCACACAAAGTTATGCACTGTGGCAGGTAATAATCTGCCCACATTTGTTTGCTTCACCCTGCATGTCACTTGCATCATCAGTGGACAGTCATGGACAAGTCTACGACTTCCTATTTCATATACTCTGTCTCTATCCTGGAAAGCTTCTCAGGCCCCTGGACAGTGTAGGAGGTACTCAGAAATAATGAAAAGCTACTGCCTCTAGGAACAATCCTACCAAATGAGTGATAGATGTCAGTGGGCTAAAACCTTAGTTTCCTTGGTGCTCAGTGGCACAATGATCCAGATAGTTTTTCAGAAGATTCCTGTATTGGTTTCCTACTGCTACTGTAACAATTACCACATACCTGGTGTGTTAAAACAAGACAAATTTATTATCTTACAGTTCTTGAGGTCAAAAGTCCAAAGTGAATTTCATTAAGCTACAATCAGGGGTTGGCAGGAATTGCATTGCTTGCGGAGGCTCTAGGATGATTCCATTTTCTTGCTTTCTCCAGCCTTCATAGGCAGCTCACATTTCTTGGCTCCTGGCCCTTTCCTCATGTCACTGTGACATCCCATTCCATTGCTACAGCCCCCTCCCTCCATCTACTTATGTTGTCACATTGCCTCTTCTAACTCTGACCATCCTGCCTTCTTTAATAAGGACCCTTGTGATTATATTGGCCCCAACTGGAAAAACCCAGAGTATCTTCCATTTCAATATCATTAACACAGCAATTTTCAACCTTTTGCATCTCATGGCACACATAAAGTAATGATAAAATTCTGTGGCACACCAAAAAATATATTTTTGCTGATCTGACCAAAAAATAGGTATAATTTTGGTTGATCTACCAAAGAAGTAATAATAGTAATTAAGTACTCCTTGTGCTCCAAAGTGACTTTAAAAAAAAAACAACACACGGGTGAGGCCGCACGCCCCTGGGTCTGGGTGAGGCCACGCGCCCCGGGGCCCAGGTGATGCTGGGTCCCGGGTCCAGGTGAGACCAAACCAGAGGGAGTCGGACCTGCATTATCACCATTTGTCCACCATCCAGAACTGAAAAGTCAGTGCTGACATGTTCACATAAGGAACTGGTGGACATTGAAATTGGGTCTCAAAAGAACTGTTGGTCCAGAAAGAAACTCACTAAAGACTGATTCATTTGCCTGTCAGCATAACTATTATTGCTCGTCTCACATTCGATTCTTATAAGTATATTTCTAGTAACACATGATCTCACTCATCTAGGGGAAATGATGAACAACATATACTGATGAACAAGAACAGACCCAGAAACAAGGAGGCATCGATCGGACTGTCGGCCTCAGAGGGAGGGTAGGGGAGGGTGGGGGTGGGGGGGAGAGATCAACCAAAGGACTTGTGTGCATGCATATGAGCCTAACCAATGGTTAAGGACAACAGGGGGGTGGGGGCATCCGTGGGGAGGGGTGTGGGATGGGAATGGGGGGATGAGGACAAATATGTGACACCTTAATCAATAAAGAAATTTAAATAAATAAATAAATAAAATTCTTTTCACCCTTTGGAAAAAACAAAAACAAAAACATCAGGTACCTATAGTATATAAGGTACCAAGAATTAACCAATCATATACAACCTTATTATGTGATATGACCAACAATTTGCAACTCTATCATTTGATTTATCTATTTATGGCTCAAGACAGGGCCTTCATACTGGAGGACTATTGTTGGGTTGACTTTTGTCATCTTTTATTTTAAAATCTAAGGGAAAAGAAATCAGTGTCCCTGGCCCCTGGACAGGTATTTCATGTTTTAAACATTTTTGCGGCACACCTGTTGGAAATCGCTGACTTAACACAATCAACATCTGGAAAATTATTTTACTGTTGATTTCAGAGTTTCTGAGGAATATGATGAGGGTCTCTTTGTGAGACCATAATTCAGCCTGCCACAGTCTCCAATAAAAATTGAACTCCCTTGCCCATAGCAGTAAGCCATTCATTAAGCTGCCTTTTATTGGCCACCTTTTCCTCTTGTTTCTATTTCCTATTCCCCAACCAGTGTTTATGGGATTACTCCTCAAGTTTTTTTTTATTTTTTTTTTTTATTCAAATCCTTACCACAAATTAAAAACTTGCCCATACCCATCACATTATTCTATAATATAAGAGGTGTCCAAAGGCAAAATCTAATTAATAAACAAAGGGAACTAACATGCCACAGACATTCAAACACAATCACTCCAAACAGAATTCCGAAAAGTACCAAAGAGAAGTAAGGATTTAAGTTAGACTTCAAAACACTGGCATATTGTTCATAGTCAAATGAGTAAGTTGGGATGTTCCTCCCTTTCTTCTTAAAATATATGTATCAGCCCTAGATTTTTTGGCTCAGTGGATAAAGTGTTGGCCTTTGGCACTCCGAGGTGTGGGAGGCAACCAATTGATGTATCTCTCTCACACAGGTGTTACTTTCTCTCTGTCTCCCCCATCCCTTCTGATATCTCTAAAAATCAATGAAAAAAATATCCTTGGGTGAGGAATAACATATATATATATATATATATATATATATATATATATGTATATATATATATATATATATATATATATATATATATATATTTCATTGCTCTTTTCAGTTTGTGAGCAACGAAAAGAAGTACAGCCATCTTGAAATCAAGCACTTATCAAAACGCTTTCAAGTTCCCAAAGTGTATGACCCAGATTTTTTTAATACCTGAAGATATAAAATTTTAAGTGCAGGACTCCAAAACTGAAGAAATACTTTACAGGGACATCTTGCTAATTTCCCTTCTTTGCTACTGAAGTAGTATGCAGCAATCCAATTGAATGAATATGCATGAGGAATTGAGCACAGCCAAACCCAACACTGCTAGCTTATGGAGATACCAAAACAAGGGTGTGGCAACTAGAGTATGCTCAAGGAATTTATAGACTTACTGGGGGAAAAAAACAACAGTTTTCAAAGTGGAAAAAAAATTGTGGGTGTTTATTTGTTTGTTTTTAAAGAAAGAAAGGCCAATTGCCAACTTTTTGACATCACAGAGGATGATGCTGGGTGAAATGAAAATATGACTATTGGTAACTCAAAACAGCACAGGGATTCCTGAGATTCTGACTTTGTGGAGTGGCTGAGGAGTACCTTACTTCATTTATTTCACTTTTATTTTCCTTTTGTGTGTGAAACAAAGAGTGATGTATCATAAAAGTCACTGCCTAAAGTAAATCTACAAGTACTGCCTTGCTGAGTATAAAATACTAGAGGCCTGGTGCACAAAATTTGTGCAAGAGGGGGGAGTTCCTCAGCCTGGACTGCACCCTCTCACTGTCCGGGACCCCTCAGGGGATGTCCACCTGCCAGCTTAGGCCTGATCCCTCTCGCAGTCTGAGACCCCCTCGCTCCTTACCAACTGCTCGCAGCTCCTTACCATGTGACTCACTGCTCCTTAGCACAGCTGCGGAGGTGGGAAAGGCTCCCACCACTGCCGCTGCGCTCACCAGCTGTGAGCCCAGCTTCTGGCTGAGCAGTGCTCTCCCTGTGGGAGTGCACTACCACTCCTGCGTTGAGCATCTGCCCCTGGTGGACAGTGTGCATCACAGCGACTGGTCGTTCTGGTCATTCCACCATAATGGTTGCTTAGGTTTTTATTATATAGACTAGAGGCCCGTTGCACGAAATTCGTGCACGGGGGGCGGGGAGGGTGTCCCTCAGCCCAGCCTGCACCCTGTCCAATCTGGGGCCTCTTGAGGGATGTCTGACTGCCCGTTTAGGCTCGATCCCAGTAGGATCGGGCCTAAACAGGCAGTCAGACATTCCTCTCACAATCCAGGACTGCTGGCTCCCAACTGCTCGCCTGCCTGCCTTCCTGATTGCCCCTAACCACTTCTGCCTGCCAGCCTGAATACCCCCTAACCACTCCCCTGCCAGCCTGATTGATGCCTAACTGCTCCCCTGCCACCCTGTTTGCCCCTAACTGCTCTCCCCTGCAGGCCTGGGTCCACCCAAACCGTCCTTCCCTGCAGGCCTGGTTGTCCCCAACTTCCCTCCTCTGCCAGCTTGGTCACCCCTAACTGCCCTCCCCTGCTGGCCTGATCGCCCACAACTGCCCTCCCTTGCAGACCTAGTCTCTCCCAACTACCCTCCCCTGCTGGCCATCTTGTGGTGGCCATCTTGTGTCCACATGGGGGCAGCCATTTTTTACCACATGGGGGCAGCCATCTTGTGTGTTGGAGTGACAGTCAATTTGCATAGTATTCTTTTATTAGGTAGGATAAATTGTAAATAGTAGTAAGACATAAAATAGTTGAATGTTTCTAAAATTACAGGGGCTTCCTATAACTGATAGAATTTCTTGATACAGTAAATATGCCATTGTGAAGTGCCAAATCATTCTAAAATCTAGGTATATCATCCCTTAATTGCAATTCTATGACAGAGGTACTTGACTACAAACATAGTTACATAAATTTAATGAGATAATAGAAGTGGCAACTCTTCTCCTCCTTTCCTCATTTTTGTTCTCCTGTGGCTCCTCTTTTGCAACATATTTCCCTTATAGAAGGGAATATAGAGCATTTTACTCTCTCTTACATGATTGTTGATGGTTGCAGAGTCTGAAAGCCAGAGGTGGGAAGTTAGGATTGAAGGTTTTCTGCCATAAGAGTCGACCGCACGTTCATTGGCAGCCCTCCCGGAGCAGCCCTGCGCTAAGCTCTCAGGGTTACACAGCCATCTGAATAAGGGCTCCTCCTTGAATCTATTACAAGTCACAGCACATGCTGCTACAAACATGACAGGGGCTTCCCCTAGGCACCCGGTGGCAGGTGGCAAAGGCGTCTTCCACCAGCATGATGTATGACTGCTGGGTGCCTCTAATGCAGAGTAAGAGGTTTGCTGAGGGACCCCATTTATGGCAGAAAATGCTGAGAGATGCAGGGTTGTTTTTTTGTTTTTGTTTTTGTTTTTCAAATGTGTAGGCTGATTAAAATTTCTCCATCAAGAGGAAGAAGAAGAAAAAGGTAAAGATAAAAAATTATGAACAACAAAGAGTCAACAAATACATATCTATCAACAAGTGAACCTAAAAGTCAAATGAATAAAAAACCTGATGAACAGAACAGACTGGTGAATGTAATAGAATCAGGGGCATGGAAAGCAGACTGACAATTCTCGGGGGAAAGACAGGGTGGAGGAGAGCTAGTGGGGGTGGGGGGGGGGGGGGTGGAGAAGAGGAACATCTGTAATAATCTGAACAATAATGATAAAAAAATAAAATAAAAAAAAAAATTCTCCATCAGAATGCAGATTTCCTGAACATTCTCATGCAGTTCTCTTGGAAAAGAATTTGTACCCACACTTTGTTGCTCACCCAAAGAAAGCCTTCCTTATCATTAATGCCAGCAGTAAAAATTTGCCTGAACGGCTTTCAAAAGTTTTTGGAGATCCGTCTCCCATTAAGAGTGAGAGAGAGGTGACTGTGTACCTGAGAGTGAGGGGCACATGTTACCGTGGTAACACGAGAAAAGATAGGCTGCCTCCTCATACAACAGTGATTGCCACAGTGTGTAGGGTGGATATGTGCCACCCTGGCAGGCCTCCATGCAAGGTTGTGCTGAGCCAAGATGTGCTCAGAACTGAAATTCAGACTGGGTCAACTGCCAAAGCCTGTGCTCAGGTTCAAGGGTAACAACCTTTCCACCCTCCCCAGAAGGAAGAGACTACTTTTTCTTATACAAACGCACCCAAATTGCCAAGGCCTACACCAAAAGGATTGCCTCTTTTCAGAAAGGATCATTTTTCTAAATTGTGCCAAGTCACTGTGTCGAATGGCAGTTCTCCTAGTACTAGGGGATGTTTTGTCTGTCTGTTTGTTTTTAATTTGTACTACCATGAGAAGTAGCCAGTTACTATTGTTGGGAGTGTGTTAAGCAAACTGAAGTAAGAAAAAGAAAAAAAAAAAAGGAAAAAAAGCTGGAAGCCAGTGATTTAGATGTTAGGGAAGACCTCATTATAAAGTAGAGTAAGGGATGTTTTCCATGCTAGTCTGTCTTGCCCACAGGACCCCAACTTAAAAATTAAGTATGAACCTGGAATGTAGCTGGTCAACATCAAGCTTGACATTTTAAATAACATTTTCATCCTAAGGAGTAACAAAAGCAAACCAACACTAAATAAAAATAAATAAATAAACAAACAAACAAAATGGATAAATAGAAAAACAGAAAATCTAAGGCATAAAATAAACTATGAAATTGCTTGTTATAAAAGATTTATGATACAATCTTAATATTAATAACTAATATATTGAGCTCTTATGTACTATGTGCTATTCACTGTGTTAGTTGCCTAATTCATTTAAGTCCTTCCAATGACACTATTTCATATGAAATACTAGTAAGTTTAATTTGTATACCCATTTTATAGAGAAGCAAACTGATATTCACAAGGACTTAAATTTCCCTGAACTCGCAAAGCATATAAGCGTTTGAGCTAGGATTCATATCTAGGCAATCTAAACTCCAAAGTCACACCCTGTCACATGCAGATACATTTCCATTGTAGAAAACAAAAGATCACAAGGTAACTTTGTTTCTTTTAACTGGTAGAAAAGAAAACTGACTATTTAACCTTTGGAGAGCATGCTACTCAAAAAAAAAAAAATCATGTAAATATAATCATTAAACTCAAGTGAGTATTACTTATAAAGTGAAAGCACACTGTAAGTAGAGAAAGGAAGTAAGTTAGGGAACTTTTAAAAGCTAAATGTGTTCATATCAGCAGAGTTTGAAAGCTGAGGGAATTGACAAAGTCACTGTAGCACAACCAATAGCTATTATTTTGAAAATGCATGCAAGGGCAGAATTCACTCAAGCTTGGGAAACAGTATATATAATGCTCAACTCAGAAAATAAGACCAAGAATGACTGTGGTCACTACAAATAGTTGAAATGCAATTTTAGAATACTGGTTTCTGTTGTCTTGAGGGGATGACTTCAGGCAAAAGTCACTCCTAAGAGATGATAGACAAGTCAGACTTCCCCCCAGTCTAATTTTAGTCTTCCGTGGCTCCTGGGGAACAAATTATAAAACTGGGAGAGGCTGATAGCAGGTATGTGTGTGCCTCCTATATTTCCAGCTCTCGCATGGTGCAAATATTCCTGCTCTGTGCCCTAGTTTGGATTTTCTAGCATCTCATACCCTACATAGAGAGCCTTTTGCATGCAACAGTTATCTACTTACTAGAAACTCTGGGCCAAACACCGTGTTAGAGGCTGTGTCATAATGATTTTTTTTCCCTCCAAATACACTTTAAAGCCAGATCTTATTACTCTAATTATTTAGTTGGATAAAATGGAGTCAGAGACATTAAATAACTAGTGTAAGGCCACACATCTAGTAAGTGATGGAGCCGTGTCCATCTAGGCAGACTGGACTCAAAAGTGCACGTTCTTGCTATTCTTTTCTCTCATGACTAAGACAATAAACTAGAGGTATGGGAAGATGTTTCAGAAGTTTAGGGGCAAGAAAAATCCTTTCTGGATTGGGGATGAAAGGTAGAGAATGGAGGATGGAGGACATTTCCCAGAAGAAATGTATTAATAGTAAACATCAGGGAATAATATAATTTAAACAATAAATAGGGAGCAAGGTTCTGCAGAGGTGATGTGAGCAAAGGCACAGGGGACTCAAAAGTCTAAGGCATAAATTGCACTATAGAAAATCTAGTTATGCAGACTGACAACTGTCAGAGGAGAGGGGGTTAGGGGACTGGGTGAAAGAAGGTGAAGAGATTAAGCAAAAACAAACAAACAAACAAAAAAACAGATAGACTCAGACAACAGCATGGTGGAGGTGGGCAAAGGTGGAAAATCGAGATGGAAACCCACTTTGCTTGGGGCAATGGGGGCACGATTCAGTGTGCAAATGATGTTTTATTGAGTGGTACACTTGAAACCTGTATGGTTTTGTGAACCACTGTCACCCCAACACATTTTTAAAATATAATCTAGTTATGGGAAAGATTATTGAAACATAAGCAGAACATTTTGTAAAGCAGATATTCAAATAAAATAAATTTGAATGATAGCAGGAGGGGAAAAACTTAAATGTTTAATAGATATTGAGAGGAAAAAAAAACCTGAATACAGCTGGCATTTAATTACATGTGGGAACAAGAGGAAAAAATGGTTATAAGTAACTGGGATTTTACCTTCTATAATGGTATTGCCATTAATGAAAGAAAAAAGAAGAAGATAAAAGGAAAACAAGATGATGGATTTAATCTTAGACAAAATAAATTTGAGACCAGTGGAACAACCAGAAGGAAATGTTCAAACTGAACATATTTGAAAAGTCAGAACAAGGTATATTCAGTCCATTAAGTTGCAATTAAATAAGACTTTAGGAAGAGAGTGAAGAGAGACAAAAACAAAAATGGAGGAAGAGAGGCTGATAAAGAAGTAGGCAGAGAGGTGAAACAAAATCCGAGAATACATAATATAAGAAAAACCAAGGGAAAACCTCTTTGAAGAGGAAAGGGATGATAAAAACACCAAAAGCTTCAGAAATATCAAGAAAAATAAGGATCAAGAATTAATGACATGTCTCAACTACTTGAAGATTACTGGTATATGTTTTGAGAGAATAATTTCAGTAATGGGGCAATAAGGAGAGAGAAGTCAGGATAAAATTGGTTTGGTGTCATTGATGGGGAGATGGTTAACAGCAATAAATTAAGTCTCCTTTTCCAAACACTTTGGTAAAAAGGGCAAAAAATAAGCTTATTTAGGATATAAAGTCAAGTGAATCTTTTTGTTTGTCTTTTCTTTAATGGGAAGACTGGTATTTGTTTGATATAAAGGAAAAAGATTTAGTTTGAAAGAGGAACTAAGGAGGATCTGCAGGAGGATGATAACTGAAGGATCAAAAATCCAGAGAAAGAAGTAGAATATTGGAATGACTAATGCAGAGACATTGACTGTAAGGAAGAGTTGGGATAATTCTTTTAGGCAAGAAAAGAGGAGGAACAAAAGGAAAAAGATATGGAAGAAAATTAAGTAAATGAGAGAAAGAAGTCATAATATGGCCTCATTTATCTCATTTCAGAAAGAAACAAAGTAATCACCACAGTAGAGCTGGCAGGAGATAAGGTCAGAAGGTAAGGTCAGTTGAGGAACTCAGGGAAGGAGGAAGTGAAAACCCACAGAAATGGGAGTCAAACAAATATGAAAGATAAGCTTTTCTAAATACTATGTAAATTAACCACCTTAGCCTCAGAGTTATCATATGACAAAATAGGAATAATACTACCTATCAAATTGAGGCCTAATGGATACAATCATATAAGACACTTAGCACAATGGTTGACATCATATGAACTTTTCCCTCATCGGCCATTTCTTCAAGTGAAACAGGGAATATTGGGATTGAATGCAGTAAAGAACAAAATATGTAAATGGTTAGAGAAGAGCCATAGGACTACTGCTAAGTCCTAAACATTGAACTGAAAACTAACAAAGTGGATGTTTGAAAAATAAACATAGCCAGTCTGTCATCTTCACTCAGTCAATCTTGGGGGAGAATTGAAAAAAAAAAAAAAGTGAATAGCAATTTTTCTCCAAGGTTGAGGACTAAGAGATCGACAAAGAAAGAAGACAAAGGAGCAAAGAAGTAAAACGGAGAAATTTGTACATATAAGACCTTTATTGAATGACAATCATGGGGTTCAGAATTGATACGGAACTTAAAAATGTGATAGACTCAGAGAATAGGGATGACTGGGTTCCAGGCAGCATGGCAGGGAACAGAGCACCACCAAAAGCCAAGGACCAAGAGGAGACAAAGGGTATGACCAGTAGAAGTGAGAGAGCACAGGAGATCAGTGACTGTGAGGTTACCGTCAGAGAGGACGATTTTAATGTTCAACACAGAAGTTTTAGGTGACGGCAAGGACCAGGCTGGCAGCTGAAATAGGAGTAGAGGAAGACAAGAACTCTTACATCAGGGTGTGGCCTCCTCAGATATGATGGCAGAAATGACAGTAGAGGAGAAGATGGTCAGTATTCTGATTCTGAATGACACATTGAGGACACTGGGAGAGAGCCCTGATTATTACAGATGGAAACAGAAAGGGTGGGAAGGGAGGGAGCCATAGTGCCAAGGAGAGATGGTGTCACTACAGGACAAGGAAGGGGCCCTAAAGCATAGGGATGCCCCAACTCCTGTTCCACACCCCACCAGCTGCAGAGAAATGAAGCATAAAGGAATAGGAGCCACAGCCCCAGTGAGAGTTAAAAGAAGATGGTATCTCCAGGGAAAGGTAGGTTTCAGTTTTACAGTGAGTGAGAAGGTGAAAGGAACATCAAATAAAAGGCTGAGAAGAAGAGGTGTTTATTCAAAACGGCACAAGAAGACAGACTTCTTAGAAACGTGAAAGAACTAGAGAGTGTTAAGCTGA
This sequence comes from Eptesicus fuscus, assembly GCF_027574615.1. Lineage (NCBI taxonomy): Eukaryota > Metazoa > Chordata > Mammalia > Chiroptera > Vespertilionidae > Eptesicus > Eptesicus fuscus. Next base: position 19,198,190 of record NC_072484.1, read on the forward strand.
CACATAAATAGTTTTTTGACTAATTTCTCCATGAGGCACAGAACACATTGCTTAACTTATCCAAACCTCTGGAAAGTGAAGATAACAAATTGACCTAATCTATTTGTTTTGAGGATTTAAGAAGTAGAAAAATAGAGCCTTGAGACTAGGACTTGGCATAGAGTCAGGAGTCAGTGTTTGATACATGATTGTTAGGAGTAATATTGTGATGAGGTGCCCAAGGCCATTTGTATAAATCATCTTTTTCTCTTCTCTGCACTGCATTCTCCATCACAAATGTGTCATTTTGTCCTCTGAAAGCACTCTTTATACTGCTTTTTACATTCCTGTTGGTATCACCCGAGACCCACCTCTCTGTGGAGCAGATTCCTGCAGCAGTTTCCCAGCTCATCTCCCAATCTCCAGGCCTCACCACCTTCCCCGATTCCAACCCATTCTGTACCCAGCTGCCAGGCACAATCCCCATGCCCACCTAAGGACTCATACTGGGGTCCTGCTTCCCACTCACAACCTCAACTCCATCTGTTTCATTTTCCACTTGTATTTCACAACTGCTCAGCATGTTTTCTCATATCAGCCACTTCTCAGGCCACCTGTCGTACCCTTTTTGTTCCAACTTCCATGTCTTGCCCTGTGCTGTTCTACCACCTTCCTCCCTTTCAATGAATGGATTCTCCCTCTCATTTTAGAACATCCCATTCCCACCTCTTCTTCTCAGCACATCCCAGACTATGCAAACTAACAAATTTAACATCAATTCCTTTCTCATGCATATTAAACATGTCTTCCAGTCAGCAGTAATCTCTGTTAGCATCAGGACTATGCCTTACTTTTTGTTCTTTTTTTTAATCTCCCATAGAATGTATGCCAGTGTTGTCAATCAATAGTTGGAAGCAGTTGGCTTCAGTAGTTTATTTTTTTAATTCCTGAATACCCATCTATATTTTAGAGATCTCTGTGAAAAATGAAATGTCTTTATTAGGAATGGCGTTCAAAAACAACTCCCCTACTTTAGGAGGCCTTTCAAAGTACCTGAAATCCCACTATTATAGGTTCATTCTTTGGGTCTTAAAATTCTTATATGTTTTAGTATTTCTAAGAAAGTAAAAATGTTCCCAGAGGGAGAAAGCTAAGATCATAGACCAGTGATGGGCAAGCTTTTGAGCTTGGTGTGTCAAACTTCGCCAAAAAACTGAGCATAACTCAGGCAGTGTGTCACTTTGAGGAAAAACATTATTTCGCAAATGTTTCATCCTCAGGAGCAGCAAATGTTTCATCCTCGACATGCAGCCGCCTCAGCGGCCACATGTCATCAGAAATGGCTACGCGTGTCAGTGCTGACACGCGTGTCATAGGTTCGCCATCACTGTCATAGACTATGGCATGCATCTACATCTATATCTATATCTATATCTATATCTATATCTATATCATATATATCTATATCTATATCTATAGATTGATAGATATAGATATAGATAGATATATAGATTGATAGATATAGATATAGATAGATAGATTGATAGATATAGATATAGATATATATGGAGAAAGAAATATCTGATGATAAACAACACAAAAAAAGCAGAAGACAAGTAAAGGAGAAAAAGATAAGAAAGCACAAAAAATTAAGGAGGCAAAGTTTATGGAATTCACCATTTTGAACAAATATGTCACTTCCATTAACAGGTAACCTTTTGATGTCTTCCTATTCTGTGACTGTACAGCCACTGAGCTTCTTTCTCATGCTATAGGCTGGGTATTTTGGTTTTTTTGTTTGTTTTGTTTTTGTTTTTCAGAGCCAAACTGTTTTTCATAGATATCGCTTGAGTAATACGCCTAAGTCATCTGAAGCAACGTTCAACTGTGAGGTCATAAGTACGCTCAGAATGGGACAACACTGGGATACTGATTTAGTTAAGATGCCAATAAGGCCAAAGACCAGTTTCTTCCCATTTATTTAAATCAATAGCTTATCTATCTCTCTCTCTTTTGAACTGAATGAAGTTATGGATAAAATATTATATTAACACTAGGGGCCCGGTGCACGAAATTCGTGCACTGGGGTTAAGGGTCCCTCAGCCCAACCTGCCCCCTCTCACATACTGGGTGCCCTCAGGGGATGTCCTACTGATGGCTTAGGCCCGCTCCCCACACTCCTTTGTGGGAGGCAACTGGGCTGATCAGGGGAAGGCACTGGCCCCATCACCCCACTGCTGCAGCCACTACCAGTCACCACAGCCACGAAGGTGTTTTCATCAACACGGACTCCAGTCCCTTCACCAAGAAAAAAATGACAACTTTCTTTAGGCATTTTCAAGATGTGTCTTTCATAGGATATGCTTTTTTTTTTTTTTTAATCCTCACCTGAGGGTATGTTCCCATTGATTTTCAGAGTGTGGAAGAGAGAGGGAGAGACAGAGAGAAACATCAATGTGAGAGGGACACTTTGATTGGTTGCCTCCTGTATGAGCCCTGACCATGGGCACCAGGCTGGAGGGCATGCAGGGACCCCTGGGCCGCACGCAGTGGTGGCCCCCAAGGGTCTCCACTCACCCCAGAGGCCAGCAGCCAGCCCCCCATCATGTGCGCCAGGCTGGGGGCGTGGACCCAAACTACCTCTTGGTGCTGGAGCATTCCCAAGCGGCTGGGGGCACAATGGTGACAGGGGATGTTTCCACCCCGCCCCGCCCCCAGCCCCTTGGCTCCTGCACCTATAGGCTCAAAGTGGCCAGGGGGTGTTCTGGGAACCCTGCCACTCAGGACCTAAGCAAGGGGCCTACAGGCTCGGACTGGCCTGGGTCCTGAGGATGTTTGCGGGACCCAGCCCCTTGGCGCCTGCACCCTTAGGCTCCAAGTGGCCAGGGGGCATTCTGGGACCCTGCCGCTCAGGATCTAAGTGCAGGCCTACAGGCTCTGATTCGCCTGGGTCCAGAGGATGTTTATGGGACCCAGGCTGCTCAGGACCTAAGCGCAGGCCTACAGGATCTGAGAGGCTTGGGTCTGAAGGATGTTTCCCAGACCCCAGACTGCTGCAAGTGTTTGGGAGCGGAAACATTCCCGCGTCGCTATGGCGACACGGGAATGTTCCCGCCCCCGCCAAGCCTCCCAGTGGCCAGGGGGAGTTCTGGGGTCCCCGCGGCTCAGGACCTAAGCGATCCCGCCTGGGTCCGGAGGATGTTTATGGGACCCAGGCTGCTCAGGACCTAAGCACAGGCCTACAGGCTCTGAGCGGCTTTAAGTCCCAGACCCCAGACTGCTGCACGTGTTTGGGGGCGGAAACATTCCCGCGTCGCTATGGCGACACGGGAATGTTCCCGCCCCGCCAAGGCTCCCAGTGGCCAGGGGGCGTTCTGGGGCCCCTGCCACTCAGGACCTAAGCGCGGGCCTACAGGCTCTGAGCGGCTTTAGGTCCCAGACCCCAGACTGCTGCACGTGTTTGGGGGCGGAAACATTCCCGCGTCGCTATGGCGACACGGGAATGTTCCCGCCCCGCCAAGGCTCCCAGTGGCCAGGGGGAGTTCTGGGGCCCCTGCCGCTCAGGACCTAAGCGCGGGCCTATAGGCTCTGAGCGGCTTTAAGTCCCTGACCCCAGACTGCTGCACGTGTTTGGGGGCGGGAATGTTCCCGCCCACCAAGCCTCCCAGTGGCCATGGGGAGTTCTGGGGTCCCCGCGGCTCAGGACCTAAGCGATCCTGCCTGGGTCCGGAGGATGTTTATGGGACCCAGGCCTACAGGCTCTGAGCAGCCTGGGTCCGGAGGACGGTTACAGGACTCAGGCTGCTCAGCACCCGCATATGCAAATTAACCGCCATCTTGTTCGTTCTGATTGGCTGTGGGCGTAGCGAAGGTGCGGTCAATTTGCATGTTTGGGTATTATTAGGTTAGATGTTCACCATTTCGTTCAGCACAGGTACTTTATAAAGGGGGACAGTATCCAACTTCATAAGTTGATGTGGATCCTGCTGCTATTTTCAGATTTTGGTCATTACTCCTACTCAAATTCAATGCAGTGGCAGAAATATTTATTATCTACAAAAGGCATTTAATGTCTAGTGGACAGAAAACATAAAATAAAAGTCTATCCAAAGAGTAAAAAGGAGAAAAATTGGTATTTGCTTTCTGACACATAATTGGCATGTGAGTAGATGCTTATAAATCAGTTTCCCAGTTCTGAATATTTCTAGAATGGTAGCCTAAGATCTCAATATCACAGAAACCACTAATACCATAGTAAGAACTTTTCACAAATTAGTGGGCATACAGCTGTTTTCAGAGGAGACCTCTAATTTCCCACTACACACTCAGGAAGGAGCAGAGTGGCTGGCATTTGATAGGAGAAAAATATTTTTAGAATAAGTAAACAAAGTTCCACCTCCTGCAATTTTGACTATGGCTACACCAATTAAAATCAATAAATATTTGATTTATTACTCAGCTGCACAATTCATTAACTACATGCATGTGCATTCCTAAAAGACCATATCCTTGGCCAGTCCCTTCTCAATAAAATTGAAAGAAAAGAGGATATGGAATAAGAGAACAAGCTAAATAGCCTTTCAGAACCCCCAGTTTTCTCATCTGTTAAATGGGGATAATAACATTTCCCTTGGAGAGGTGGTAAAGCAGAATGGAGAGCCCTAACCAGTTTGGCTCAGTAGATAGAGTGTCAGCCTGCGGACTGAAAGGTCCCAGGTTGGATTCCGGTCAAGGGCATGTACCTTGGTTGCGGGCACATCCCCAGTGGGAGGCAGCTGATCAATGTTTCTCTCTCATCGATGTTTCTAACTCTCTATCCCTCTCCCTTCCTCTCTGTAACAAATCAATAAAATATGTTAAAAATTAAAAATAAATAAAAAATAAAAAGAAGAAGAACAGAGATAATAAACTTGTCTCAGTTTGGCTCCCCTAGAAAGAGACCTTGAGACAGGGATTTGAGTGCAAGAACTTTATTTGGAGAACAATCCCAGAAATAAAGGTAAGGACATGGGAACTGAGAGATGAAAGAGGAGGGAACTGATAAAGGATAATAATTAAGCCAGTTACCACTGTGGACAGTTGGGGAACTTTGGGAAGTGTTGTAGAGCATATAGTTCAGAATTATCTTGTCTGAAGAACAAAGGAAGTGGGTTTATGTCCACCAAATCCCATCACTAATGGATTGCAGGTGGAGGGTATGAATAGAGGTATGGATTCCTTGGCATTCTGGCCTGCCCTGGTCTTCAGCAGAGTAGGTTCTAAAAGTCAGATGCCTGCAGAAAGAGGTGCAGTTTTGGTGAATGTATGTCGGGCTGGTTGCGTGGACATGGGGAATGGGCAGGGGGGCAGCAGCATCTGCTTCAGTGCCTAACTTTGCACTTGGCATCCAGTACATGCTCTCTAAATAGCTGCAAATTATTATCACATCTGTACAGACTTGCTGAGCCTCTAAGAAATCTTCTTCAGAAGTAAAAAAATAATAATAATAATTTTAATTTGTATAGGCTACACGGAGTCCTTGGAGTCTTCAAGAACTTGTCTAGTCTAGTCATGAAATATACTCATTATCAGGACCAGAAAATTTGGAAGGGCTGCTTACAGATTATCAAATGCCAGACAATGATCTTAAATAAATAAAATTTTATTTTCTACTTATAATATAATCTTGTTTTTCTTCTTAGTATTTCTCCAAGCTCTTGCTTTTAAAGTTTTCAAGGTAAGCATGTAATAGAAAAAAAAATTACCTTGGAATTTTTAAGCCCTAGAAGTAACATCCAGGGAAAGTGATGGCAAAAAAAAAAAAAAAAATGAGCATATTGATGCCAATGATACGTCCATGGGTCAGATAACATTTTGAGAAGTTTAACAAGTTTGGACATCTTGTTAGATTTCGATCCAGCTCATAAATATGCCAGAGTTAACTTGTAAGATACTAGGTGAATCTCACCATCCTGTTTTGTTTTGTTTTTACCAAATTTTGCCTATACCAATGGCTGTTTCCAGGTCAACCGAGTATTTAATAAATGAATAAATTGACTTAAATGAATGCAAATAATCCCAAGGTTAAATTAATTTGAGAGGCTGCCTAGTTAGTATATCATAATAATGCCAGCCAATGAGCATAAATAGATGAAAATAGTCATGGTAAATTAATGAGTAATTGAATGAATGAATTAATTAATGAATAAGAGAATAAACACATCAAAGCAAAGACCTGTGAAGAATGCGTGAACATTCACTCTTTCTGAACAATGCAGTTGTTATCAAATTTAAAGTAGCATCTCTCCACCATACTTGTGTCTGTCCTCACTAGAGTGAAAACTATGAGAGCTGGAGCCATGGGTTTCTTACTTATCCCTGTGCTCATGGTGCCTAGAACAAATCTGATATATAGTATGGGCTCAGTTAACATTTCGGGATGAAATGAACAAAAGGGTGAACATCAAAGTCACCTTCACAGTGTACAAAAGAATATGAATCATCAAAAGTAGTCATATGGACACATGGAAATACCTGTGGGTGTGGTTGAATGTGGAGTAAGATCTTTCTGTGAGGTCTTTAGATGTTGGTGAAATGGCCATCTACACTTGCTCAGAACCAGCCCAGTGTTTACCCTTTCTTCCCAACTTGCAGGTCCTGTTTTCTCATGCCTCACCAGCCAAGAGAAGAATCTGAGGAATCACCTTGCCTGTTGGTGGACTATGGACAGCTCCAAGCAGGACCTAGAGAAATGTGCATTCATCTGTTCTTTAACATTATCAGTGAAAATTATGCTTCTTTTGGGAAATTAATCTCAAGATTTCCAGGCACTTGTCAGGCAGCTAGCCAGAACTTCAGTGAAGTTGGGGCACCTGAAAGCTCTTAGCACAGACAGAAATATGGCCAAAATATCGCTTCCACCCTCTCTGGCTCCACTTCAGGAGTATGTTTAATATGGTTCATTTTCATGTTAAAAAGTCAAAAAGAATTCTAAGATATGATATATCCTAGCATTTACACTTTAAATATCTAATAAAAGCAAGTGCCATTCTTCTTATAAAGGGACTTCATTCTAAGGTGTTTCAAAAATGTAAATATAAAAATATGGCAAATCTTATTCACTTCAGCTGTCTTTATTTATGATTCTCACTAGATAAAGTACAAAAAAGTGAGAGAGAAAGAGAGTATGAGAAAAGGAAAAACAATACAAACTAGCTTTCAGCGGGGAATATGCTGAGGGTAGAAAGGGAGTCAAAGGATCAAATCTGGTCTCTTTCAAAGAGGAGATGAATGGCCATAGCAGTATTGGTCCTATCCAGTGCTTATAGAGCATTTCCCATGAGACATTCAAGGTATAATGATGACTAAGACACATACCCTGCCCTCAAGCAGCCCAAGTTAAAAAATATACTGTTTAAGAAAAGTAATAATAGAGATAGAAACAAAGCTGGCCTGGAGGCAGAGCGATTTTCAGGAATGGAAAAGGTGATGACATCTTAAGATGGATTTTAATTAGTGGCTGAACAGCTACATAAAGAACAGAGAGAGGGAGAGAGAACATCTTTTTCAGAAAAGCAGAGAAATTATGATGAGTTTAGGATTGGGGGGAAAATCACTATTAAACAAAACCCAAAGTGGTTATTTTTATTTTTTTATTTTTTGCCAGCATGCTCAGAGTGCAACAAAGCTAAGGCAGAAGAGTTTAGAAGGGACTGGGAGATTCTGAGAATAATTAACTTATAAATTAAACACATCACTGGGATTTACTTTTTTCTTTAAATATATTTCCAAGATCAGTAATTCATATAGTAAGTAACAAATAATTAGGAAAATTCATTTCTTTAAATAGGAATATTGGGCCAATGGAGCAAAGCCATATAGCACATACTTTCAGCATATACATGTACACTCACATTTCTGAGTAAATGCCATTAGCAAATTACTTGTATTTCAAGAAACTGCTGATGGGAATATGCTAAGTACAAACAAGATATGTGGGGTGGCTCTTCCACCAATGAGATCAGTGGATGGATAGTACAGGTCCCTCATGCAATAACTGAAATAACAGAAGGGACTAGGACATTTCAATATTCCATTTTCTTGAGAGAAAAGCAAAGGATGTCCTCAAGTGAAGGGTGCAAAAAAAGTGCTTAATAGCAGGATAAATTTGAAATGAAATATCCAGTAAACTTAAGTTGCTTTTAAGTGTATTTTCTTAACTGTTGGACATTGAAATTGGGACTCAAACATTTTTTGTTATTATATGCTTATTTCTAGTCTGCAGAGGCAAGATTTTTTTAAAGGAAAGAAATGGGGGAAAATAGATACAGAGGCAAAGAAGCATTGAACAGACTGTCAAACTACAGTGGGAAGGCAGGGGAGGTTGAGGGGGCGGGCTGTAAGAGATCAACCAAAGGACTTGTACGCATGCATATAAGCATAACCAACGGATACAAGACACTGGCGGGGTGAGGCAGGTGAGGGCATGTACTGGGGATTAGGGGATGCCGGGGGCGGGGGGAGGTCAATGGGGAAAAAAAAAGGAGACATATGTATTACTATTTTTATTGATTTCAGAGAGAAAGGAAGAGAGAGAGAGAGAGAGAGAGAGAGAGAGAGAGAGAGAGAGAGAGAGAGAGAGAGAAATCAATGATGAGAATCATTGATTGCCTGCCTCCTGCATGCCCCCCACTGGAGATGAGCCCACAACCAAGGCAAGTGCCCTGACCAGGAATGGATCCATGACTTCCTGGTTCATAGATGGACACTCAACCATTGAGCAACACTAGTTGGGCTTAAGTCTATTTTTAAAAAGACTTTATTTTTAGAGCAGTTTTAAATGAATTTTAAGCTATTTTTATTTTTTTAGCTTGTGCCTGTGTTATATTTATAAATTAGGGACTATCCCTTCCTGGAGAAAGATGAATTAAATGGTCCACCCAGTCAAAGTCTGGTATGGCACATTTTTGGCTTTTTCATACCTCATCTCTCTTGATAACAATACTCTTTTTGTTCAGAAACCATCCTTGGACATAGTCCTTCAGGCAGCCATTCCTCTCTAATGGCTCTGACACATGAGATGGAGCATATAGCTCAACCCTGGTTGTGCCACAGCTTCCTAAGCCAATAGCCATAGATTTCTAGGGGACTTGCGGATTACTTCAATAGTTTTGTGAATCATATGTGCATTAGGACTTGCCTGTAGCATGAATAACATGCTTCATACATGTATTACTACTTTATAAATGTACCTGCTAATTGTGGTTAATAAAATATTTTGTAAAACATTACTTAATTCATAACTGTCTTTTTATTGTTATATAATACAGACCTATGAACTGCATTTTGACGTTGCAAAAATCATTTCATTGAATAAGTTTGGGAACAACTGGTTCTTGATGGTACTTGGCATGAACCATCCATGTTTACCAGGTGAAAGCTGCCCAAAGTAGCAATTATAACACCCTCCAAACATCAGTCTCTTACACAAACACCAAATTGTGACACAATTGTATTACAAAAGACAACAACATTCAGTCAGTAAATATTATTCTCCCTTTTACCAAACTTGAGGTTGAACAAAAGTAAGTGGCTTTCAAATCAACATGTAAACCAAGACATCAATGAAACAAAAATACCTTGTGTGTTTAAAATAGCCCAGCTGGTCTAGCCAGCATGGCTCAGTGGTTGAGCATCAACCTATGAAGCAGGAGGTCACGGTTCAATTCCAGGTTGCTGGCTTGATCCCCAGTTGGGGATGTGTAGGAGGCAGTTGATCAATGATTCTCTCTCATCATTGATGTTCTATCTCTCCTTCTTCCTTCCTCTCTGAAGTCCATAAAAATATATTTTAAAAAGAAATAAATAAAATGGCACAGCTGTAATACATGCTTGCTTCTTTATACAAATATCATAATAATAGCACTTTCCTTCCCTAACTTACAAGGATTTTCTTTTTGAGAATTATGGGAGCAAGAGGTCATGACTTGCCTTTGAAAAGAAAATATGTTACACAAATGGAAGGGGTTCTCATCACTTCTGATTATAGATCATTTTTAATTGCTATACAGTAAAAACTTCATTTTGAAATATATTCCTTAGGTGCAATTAATTTTTGGTGGTCTCTACTTTTCAGAAAGAACAAACACAATGAAAAATTGTGTTATTATTAGATATCCCAAAGACATTCATAAAATATATGCGAACATGTACGCTGCCCCTATGAAAGTTATGCCTTCACATTTCACAAGCAATCTCTCCAATAATTTCCCAAGAGTAAATTTTCACTTCACCTAGACAGTTTCTGGGGGAATATCTTTAGGATACCTTCAAAATTGGCAAGAAAGAAACTCCATCTGGAAACTAGATTTCATGTAGCACTTATGGGCGTATCATTTTCACCTCGCAGGATTCCAAAGTAATTTGGGTGGTGTCTGTGATTTTGATGTGTTCACAGAGTAAAAGAAAAAAAAATATGCCACCATTTATATGTTCAACAAAAGATGTAAATAAGATTAATTTAGTTCTAGTACTAAAAAAATCTCATTTTATTTTTACACAGTTTACCCAAAGAAGTCTACAGATTAGCTATTTTTCACAGAAAAGCCTTCATTTATATCTTTAATGCATAAGAAATTATATAGTAATTCAGAAAAAAACCCTAAGGTTTTTTTTTAAATATATTTTATTGATTTTTTTTACAGAGAGGAAGTGAGAGGGATAGAGAGTTAGAAACATTGATCAGTTGCCTCCTGCACACCCCCTACTGGAATGTGCCCACAACCAAGGTACATGCCCTTGACAGGAATCAAACCTGGGACCCTTTAATCCGAAGGCCGGTGCTCTATCCACTGAGCCAAACCAGTTAGGGCAAGGTTGATGTTTTAAGCCACAAAGTTTTCAGGATGATTTGTTTTGAAGCAGTAGTGACTAGAACAATTTATTTTATGCAATAGGCATTTATCGAGTGCCAATTTGGTGGGAGCATTGGGCTGTGGAGAGGTTTGCAAAACTATATAAAAAATAAGCAGTATTTTACTTACACTTCAAATAAGCAGTATTTTACTTACACTTCAAATGATCATACAATTTATGTAAGGTAGGTATTGTTATTCTTGTATTAAAAAAAAAAAAAGCAAAAGGCTAAATAAAGCCAGGTTAAAAACTTGCCAACAATAATTCACAAATACGTACAGCATTGTAAGAATTTCTATGTCATGGTTCAATGCTCATTTATGATAGGAGCTGTTACGTGCCTTTCTGGAGAGGACTGTCTAGTACAGAAGAAAAATGTAACATATAACCCTATTATTAAGTAGAAAATAATGAATGTGTTAAGAGAAATACAAACAAAATTGATTGACACACAGAGCAGAGAGACATTCATAAAATATATGCGAACATGTATGCTGCCCCTATGAAAGTTATGCCTTCACATTTCACAAGCAATCTCTCCAATAATTTCCCAATTTCTGGCAGGAGTAGAAATATACAATTTCAATCAAATAGTTAGACAGTGATCCTTATTACAGTATTATATTACATAAATTAATAAAGTAGGGAGAACATCCTTGGAACCTTTTATCATGAACCTTATACAAAAACACAATATGAAAAAAATAAAGATACTTATGTTTGGTGAAGAAGAGTAAGGGTTCCTTGTTCCTCTCTGCATCTACCCTCTATTTACCATCACAGATAGATTGCTCTGGAAAATACAGAGCTCACTTTAAAAATTGTTGATTTTAGTACAAAAGATCACCAATCATACACAAACTAGTGGACCAGTGCATGAAATTCGTGCACATTAAAAGAGAGTTAATTAGAAGAAATGTTTTAATATTGCTATTTGCCCTTTATAATAGACGTGTCAGAGATGAAAAAAAATTAGTAAAATGTATATGAAAATCTTCTTCCTATCAGAGTCTGGGGCGCACCACAGGACTCAGAATCAAGTCCCCACCCACCCGCACCTTGAAATCACGATAGACCCCGACCCAGCCAGCCCTATCTCCATTGGGTGAGATCCATACCTGGCTGGCCCCACACCCATCAAACCCTGCTGGGTGGGGGGCACAGCCTCAGGTCCCCCATCAAGCCCTGACAGGTGGGGAGGGGGGTCACAGCCTCAGGTCCCGCATCAAGTCCCTCTGGGCAGGGGCTGCAGCCTCAGTTCCCCTAGAGCACACCAGGCAGGGAGGTGCAGCCTCAAGTCCCCTCGCACACCCTCAGGTCTCCCAGCCCGGTGCCAGGACAGGGGGCACAGCCTCAGGTCCCCCAGCCCAGCACCAGGATGGAAGGCATGCCTTGAGGTCCCTGTCAAGCCCTGCTGGACAGGGGGCGTGACCTGAGGTCAACCGTCAAGCCCCACTGGGTGAGGTGTGCGGCCTGAGGTCCCCGGGCCTGGCACCAGGGCAGGGGATACAGCCTCAGGTCCCCAGTCAAGCCCTGCTGGGTGGGGGGCACAGCCTCAGGTCCCCCGCTCAGGCCCAGCTCCATGCAGCCTGAAGTTCCTGCTGATCGCTGGTTATGGGAACCCTGCCTCCACTGTGGGCACAGCCATCTTGTGTTATGGGAACCCAGCTTCCACTGTGAGCGCAGCCATCTTGTGTATGGGAACCCCGCCTCCACTGTGGGCGCAGCTATCTTGTATTATGGGAACCCCGCCTCCGCTGTGGGCGCAGCTATCTTTTGACTGCGTGATGGTTAATTTGCATATTACCTTTTTATTATATAAGATTTCAGGCAGGCTATGGCATTTCTGAAGAAATGAGAATTTCCTCTTTTGAGTGCTTTGTCACCTAGGGTCCAAAATGGCAAATAGAAACCTTTAGCTACTTTAATAGACAATGTAATAAGAAGGATTAGTTGAGCAGTTTTGGAGGAAAAGGTAACATACAAGCAGCCCCTACTCAAAGTTCTGGTGGACAAAAAAAAAATTATCATTGGTACTAAGAAGCTTGGAGGAGTGGCCGCTGCAGAGTGGAAACCCAGACCTTGAGGAGCAGATACCTCTCAGTTGGGGTATTGGAGTCTCGGGAGCTTGGAGGAGGTCCCCAAGTTGCTGGGACACAGACCTCTGAGGAAGGCAATGAAGGTTGTCAGAATATGCCACCCCAAAATTCGCCACTTTGCCATAAGGATTATTTTTAGCTAAAGGTGCTTAAGAAAACGCAGATGCAAAAACAGCATTCTAATCCCCTTTTTTTCTTTCTGAAAACAGGAAATAAAAACTCCATTGTAAAGGATGCCCTCTTTGTACCAGGAGAAAATAAACATTCTTTGACAGGGTGTCAAATCTGAGACAATTGTGTAGAAACAGACCTTGTTAAAATCTCCTTGTCTTCCTTTTAGCCTCCTCATATATTTTAGTGACTTTCCACAATTGCCTCTTTGGTCAACCTAGTACAAAAGTACGTAGGTTTTGCTACTTATCTGGGTCTTCATTTCATTATGAGGGCTCCCAGGTCACATGAAACTTAAATACACGTGCATGCTTTTCTCATGTTGATCTATCTTATGGCAGTTTTTTTTTAATTTTTTAATTTCTTTATTGGTTAAGGTATTACATATGTGTCCTTATCCCTCCATTGCTCCCCCCCTCACTCATGCCCTCACACCCCTGGTGTCTGTGTCCACTGGTTAGGCTTATATGCATGCATACAAGTCCTTTGGTTGATCTCTCCTGCTTGCCCCACCCTCCTCTACTTTCCTTCTGAGGTTTGATTGTCTGATCGATGCTTCTCTGTCTCTGGACCTGTTTTTGTTCATCAGTTTATGTTGTTCATTATATTCCACAAATGAGTGAGATCATGTGATATTTATCTTTCTCTGACTGGCTTATTTCGCTTAGCATAATGCTCTCCAGTTTCATCCATGCTGTTGAAAATGGTAAGAATTCCTTCTTTTTTACTGCAGTGTAGTATTCCATTGTGTAGATGTACCACGGTTTTTTAATCCACTCATCTGCTGATGGGCACTTAGGCTGTTTTCAAATCATAGCTATGGTGAATTGTGCCACTATGAACATAGGGATGCATATATCCTTTCTGATTGGTGTTTCTAGTTTCTTGGGATATATTCCTAGAAGTGGGATCACTGGGTCAAATGGAAGTTCCATTTTTAGTTTTTTGAGGAAACTCCATACTGTTCTCCACAGTGGCTGCACCAGTCTGCATTCCCACCAGCAGTGCATGAGGGTTCCTTTTTCTCTACATCCTCACCAGCACTTGTCATTTGTCTTATGGCAGTTTAATTCTCAGGCCCAGTGAATGGCTCTGAGGGTAGAGGTAAAATTGAGCCTCCCCTACAAGAAATTGCCTGCTGGTGCTGCTATTTCTTGCAAGAAGCCAGGAGCCTAGCACTAGGGTGACAGTGGTGTAGGAGAACAGACTGGAAGCTGGAAACAGCTGCCACTGGCAGTGTGCCAGGCATTTTGGGTGGTATCAACAGGAATAGGAGGGAACACGAACATTGAAAAGAGCTGTGCCACTGTGTACCCCCACTCCTGCCCTATTGCCTTCCCCCCACATGCCTACTCACATGTTATGCCCTCCAAACTGAGACCAAAGAAACACCCATCCAAAGAGCTAGTCCATTGAAAAAGCAAAATTGAAAACAGCCCATCTAATCAAATGTGATTTTATATTCTCTAATACCAACCCAGTCAGGCAATTTTGCAAACTGTACTTTTCATTTGGGACAAGAAACCATTTTCTATAGGCATGTACAGGATAGTACTCTGATGGCTTAGAATTATGAATTCCATTTACAAAATTGTCCACTTCCTATGATCAAGTCAGGGTATGCACAATGACCCCTGCCTGACAGATATCATAAGATGACATCTTTTGTAAGACATGGTAATGTCAAAAGTGTGAAAAGGTGAAAAATGTGTACCTTATATTCAATGAAGTGAGTATATCTTTATAAAAATATAACTCTCCTCAATGGCAGGGTCCATGACTTTTTCTTTTATATATATTGATTCTATGGTATATAGATTCACAACCAGTTTGTTAAATTGAATTACATTTAGTAAGGCATTTGTGAGTAAAGGAGAATAAAATACAAAGTGAATCAACCAGGAAGAGGTAATGCAAGTTACCCTCTAACATCTGCATGGCTTTTAACATAAGTATCTCCTGATTTTAAGGTAAAGGCAGTAGACATTGTCAACCCCATTTTAGAGCTGAGGAAATTGAGGATCCAACAACCAGTTCCTAAGAACTCATGACCAGTAAATTGTAGTCAGTCCTGAAAAGTGGTGGATGCATGCTGTGCCCATAGCTGTGGTAGATCAGACAAACCAAAGCTAGAGAATTATTTCAAATCAAGAAACAGCACACACCCTCTTCCCCTTCCCCTCCCCCCATTTCTAGTGTGCATGTGCAGCCTGATACCTAAAGTGGTTAAGATTGGTAACAGTTGTATTGTTTTGGCTTCTTTGACTTACAGAAATAAAAAAACGAGTAAAATACTCAGAAAGGGAAATGTTTGCTTTCTGTTTAAGGGCTTGAGTTAGACCTTTGTGCTCAATTTACACAACTTAGAGAAAGCGAAAATGCATATACAGTAAGGAAACTGTCATAAACTCTTCACAGAATTTATTTGTTTGTTTTTATCAAGGTTGTAAGTCAAATAATTCTAAAGTTAATAAAGGGAGAAAATGATGACCAAATTTCGATTTTACTCCACTATACAACCAATGAATATAGTTTGTATGTATTTTTCACAACCTACTCTATGATTTTGTGTTTCTTTGACTTTTAACTTAAAAATATATCCTAGACAACTTTCCATATCAGTATATATAGATATGACTTACTCTTTTATCTCTTTCACAAGAACCCATCCTACCTAATAATAGACAAACATGTAAATTGACCATACCTCCGCTACACCCACAGCCAATCAGGAGTAAGTATGCAAATTAACCCAACAAATATGGCAGGTTAATTTGCATATGCAGGCGTGGAGCGGCCGGGAAGGGCAGGACACCTGCTATGAGGTGGGGGGAGGGCGGAGGGAGCTACAGGAGGAGCGGTGCTCCGGCCAGGAGCGGGACTTGCTGGCTCCCAGGCAGCCGGGAGCAAAGTCCAGGGAAGGAAGGCCTATTCTTTCACGAATCTTCATGCAACGGCAATCTAGTAACCCTCAGCCCACCCTGCACCCTCTCTAATCTGGGACATCCCTCTCACAATCCAGGACTGCTGGCTCCCAACTGCTTGCGTGCCTGCCTTCCTGATTGCCCCTAACTGCTTCTGCCTGCCAGCCTAATCACCCCCTAACCACTCCTGTGCCAGCCTAATTGATGCCTAACTGCTTCCCTGCCAGCTGGTCACCCCTAACTGCCCTCCCATGCAGGCCTGGGTCCCCCCAACTGCCCTTCCCTGCAGGCCCGATTGCCCCCAAATTCCCTCCTCTGCCGGCCTGGTCACCCCTAACTGCCCTCCCCTGCAGGCCTGGTCCCTCCCAATTTCCTACCCCTGCTGGCCATCTTATGGTGGCCACCTTGTTTCCACATGGGGGCAGCCATCTTTGACCACATGGGGGCAGCCATCTTGTGAGTTGGAGTGATGGTCAATTTGCATATCACTCTTTTATTAGATAGGATGCTCTATAATTTATGCAACGATTTTGCTACCCACAGAAATTCAGATTGCTTCTAGATTTTTACCACTACTAATAAAGTTTCAATAGAAATACTATATACATATTCTTAAATAGTTTTATTTTCATAAGAAAGATTTCCCAAGGTAAAGCTATTGATTCAAAAAAACATATATGCACATTTTAAATCTGAGAAGCTATTGTTAGATTATTTTTCACATCAGGTGATTCACATTCCCACCTACAATATATGAAGTGCTAGTTTCTCTATACCTTTGCCAGTACACATTATCAATCTTTTTTTCCCCCCCTGGTCAAATGCATGGAAAATTAAATTTTATTTTTGTTTTCCTGATAAGTGAAAATCCTTTTATATGTTTACTGGTTACATATGTGTCCTCTTTTATGAGTTTTCTATGTATGCCCTTTGTCCATATTTTTACAGAGTTGTTTACACTTTTTCTGAGAATTATTTACCTTCTGATTTTAACCCTCTGATTACCAAGAATGGTTTTTCTCCCAGTTGCCATATTTTAGTAAAATCTAATATCCATCCAATATCTTCCCATTATTATTTTTTTAATATATTTTATTGATTTTTTACAGAGAGGAAGGGTGAGGGATAGAGAGTTAGAAACATCGATCAGCTGCCTCCTGCACACCTCCTACTGGGAATGTGCCCGCAACCAAGGTACATGCCCTTGACCGGAATTGAACCTGGGACCTTTCAGTCCGCAGGCCGATGATCTATCCATGTAGCCAAACCGGCTAGGGCATCTCCATTATTTTTAAAGTTACATAAACATAATACATTAAATAAATAAATGTTGACACATTTGAACTCACATTAAGTTCCCAACTATGCATAGATTCATTTACAAACTCTAATGAGGAGAACTATTTAATGCATTGAGATCATTTGATAACATTTATTAAAAGATGCCATAGAATAAAAAAAAATGTTGTTCTGGTGAACTGCTCTTAGCAATTGTGGACTTGTTTCATTTTTCTATTTTTTGGGGGGGTTATTTTTATTTTTTCACATGAAATATTATACTGTATTAGTTTCAGGTATAAACATAGTGGTTAGACAATCATATACTTTACAGAGTGGTGTGGACTTGTTTTAGAAGGTACATAAAAGTCCCAGTAGTTGGAGCCTTTAATTTTGGAATTATGAAACATAGAGTAGGTTTTTAATAATAAATAAATAAAACTAATCAATAATGACAACAAACACTTCTTGAATAGATAGGCTCTTCATAATGGACATAGAATAAATTAAATTGAACCTCAGGCATAAGCCAAAAGCTTTTGGTTTTGTTTATAACAGTGTGAGAAACCAACCTCACAAGTGGAAAAAGAATATGATATACTCATAAATATTCTTGAAATGTTGATTTTTACATCATTTGGTACATTTTAGGTTGCAAGTTATAAATAAAAGGCCAACTAAAATTTGTTTGGCCAAATGAGGATATATATATTGGCTCACATAACTGAGCAGTTTAAGAGTTGTCTCACTTCAGAATGGCTTGACCCAGGGACCCATCTGATATAACCTGGACATAGGCTTTCTCCATCTCTAAGATTTTCTCTCACCTATGTTGGCATCACTTTGGGGTTCAAATGGTAGTAGAATGGTTCAATTTCAGCAGAAATGATAGTGGTGTTTCTTGGTAATAACTCTCCAAACTTAGCACTCTCATGGAATAAATGATCATGTCTCCATGTCAGAATCAATCTCTGTAGCCATAAAAGAAAAATCAGTATATTTTCCAGACCTTTATATGCCTATTGCTAGTTCAGTCAGCATGGCAGCCTAAGGTTACAAACTGCATTTTGAGATAGAAACACGCAAGAACTGTGATGGTGGAGGTGTGGCCTCAAAAAGAAACATCAGTGATCTGCTACTGTATGTCCTATTTGAATAAATAAGGAGGAGGAATGCTGAGAAACTGAAACACAAGTATATATATAATGTCTCTCATTAGAATCATCTTTGTATCTTAATAATAACCGAACTGTCTAGAAAAAGATCAGGAAGTGACTAGGTACCTGAACTCTGAAGACCCTAACTTACCTCACACTGCTTCCTGTCCCCCATGCCCAGCTCCTTACAGTTTCTAGAAACTTGGCAGGGCTGTAATTCTCCAATCAGGTTAGAGAATCAACACTGATGGTGTCTTGAATAGTTATTAGATAACGATCAAGATGGAGAGCATTTAGTTTCATTGAAAAAAAATCAAGAAAATGTCTATAAATAGATAATGGGGGTGGGGGAGGCTGCCATGGATACAGCAGGTGCTAAGAAGATACTTTAGATGTTGAACATGCAGCACAGAACTTCTAGCTCCTTCTTCTGCTCTAACTTTCTTCACCTTGGATAACTGCATCTTTTCTCCAAATGAGAATCCATAATATCTCCACATTCTATTGGGGTGAGTAGATATGAGAGACTTGGGCAAATAAAGGTGATATTGTGAAATAGTAATGAAAAATTATGGATAAGAGGTTTTATTTTCTCTCTACAAATTTTAATCACTGAAAAAAAAAGTCAAGTTTCCCAGCTTTAAATATTAGCAATGTTTCTGAGACATTGTGCCTTCAAGAATTATGTATCTCTGTTTATTTTATCTGATCTACAAATTACTTTCTGATACTATTTCATCCTCTATTCTTCTAACCAAGGAGGCCCTGACAGCTCCAGGAACCTTCTGGAATGTCTACATTTGGCTCTCTCTCTTTTTTAAAATATATTTTTATTGATTTCAGAGAGGAAGGGAGAGTAAGAGAGAGATAGAAACATCAGTGATGACAGAGAATCATTGATTGGCTGCCTCCTGCATGCCCGCTATTGGAGATTAAGCCTGAAACCTGGGCATCAAACCAGTACCTCCTGGTTCATAGGTCGACACTCAACCACTGAACCACACCAGCCAGGCTACATTTGCGTCTCAACTGGAACTTCTGCTTGCCCTTAGAGATGATGGCAAGCTGACCTGGGACCTGTACCAAAGGACTTAGAATTCTCTGAAGCTCACACAGTATGCATCACTCAGGGCCTTAAAGTGAAAGCCTGTGCAGGTGAAGGGATGCTTCTCCGCAATGACCCAAAGCTACCTTCCTGCATCCTGGCCCAGAGATGCCAAGCCCAGAAGAATCTCTATACACAGTGAGGTGGGGACTCAGAAAACACCTGTGGAACTCTGAAAAAAACTAAGTGAATCTATTTATGTCAATATTTGATGCCATTTAGTTTATACCAATTGAATAAATGACATGATATTTTTTAACAGCTTATCACCTTATCTCTCCAGGAGAATCTTAATATGTTTATAAGCTTAGTGCTGTTCTCTGAGTCAATGCTAAATACATTTGTCAGAATATTGGTGTTTAACTGGTATGCTCACTCAGGAGACATCTTAATTCTAAGCCACATTGTTATCACTAATGATGACTTGTGGTTTATATTCAGCAGCTTCATGAACGTGAAGTTACCTTCTCTGGGGAATGCACACATCTTGCTGAGTTGGACCATAAAAAATGAGGCTGTGGTCTAATTATTACTGGGAACTTTCTAAGAATAACAAGGCAGAGTATAATTCTTTTTTATGAATTAATTCTTAGGTGATTTGTCTGAATGATGTGGTCATCCTTGACCCACAAGGGAATGGTTTCTGAAACATGTGAATTCATTATTATTCAAAATATCTTTGGAAATACTCAGAGCAGCTTGAGAACTCAGCATTTATAGCCCAAATTTCCTTTTACTGGTGGAAATAATTGGGAAAAAATGTAACTTGAGATTGAAAGTTTAGAATATAGGAGTAAATACTATCTAATATTTATTACGAAAGTGTTCCCTGTGAATCTGATGTGGCATTAAGTACTTAGACACTCTTACCATATAGACTACTAAAATTATTGGACATATTTTTTTCACATTTAATATGCCGAGTAGCTCTGCTAGGTTACATTCTACTATCTCCATTTATTCAGAGAAGGAAAAACTACAGCTCATATAGATAAAATAATTAGAGCAAGAGATAGGATGTGAATCCTGGTCTAAGCAACTTCAAAGGCCTGAATTGTCCAGGACACCTAGGGCCTGGAAACTTATTAGAGCTGCAATATGGAGGTGACCAAGTTTCATTATGGCATGTCAGCCAAATAACTCAGAGCATTAGCTGTAAGGCAGGGAATGGACCAAAGGGCATATTTCCACAACCAAAGACAGAGGAGTTTGGTAACAAATTCTTCCACTGACATTAAGAGAGTCAAGTCATATTCTGGCTTGCTGTCATAGTGGTTATTACTGGAGTAATGCTCAGATAAAACTGCATTTCAAACAAGTGAGTGGTACTGCTTATTCACCACACAGTTGCTTTATCTTTCCACCTGAAATATTTTAGTTATCCGTATCCTTGGGACCAACTATATGAAACAAATTTGTAGCATTGCAAGATTCTCCTAACTGTCAGAAGGAATAAGGAGAGGATGGTCAACTTAATATGTTTTATGGACAACAATAAGTTTTATGGACTTGCCTTATCTGTCATGATACAGTTTTAACTTCTCAAGATAGAAACACCTTAGATGAGGATTAGCCAAAGCCAAAAATCATTGTCACATTCTAAATTCTTTGAGAACATCAAAAGTAACAGAAATTTTAATTTGAGCACTAGAATTTGAGAGTAAGTATAAGACAACCATAACCATTTTAATTAATCCGTAGCTCCAACCCAAGGAATGTTCAAAAGCCATATTTTTAAATAAAAAAAAATGAATTCCATTGCCTTTCACAGCTTCTATCTTTGCAGGTGCTAGGCTACCTGCCCAAGAATAGACAATATGAAGTGATGTGGGGTCAGTGTCCCACTGTAAGAACTGAGAGCTGAAGTAACAACTATAAAGCCAATGATGGGACGAGCAAACTTCACTTCCGTCGGCTCAGTAGCTCTCAGCCCTGGCTGCATATTAGAATTCCCCAGGAGACAAGAACAAACCCTGATGTCCGGGGAATACCCAAGACCAATTACATCAGAATTTCTAGGAGAGGACACAGGCATTTTAAGCTTCCCAGGTGATTCCAAAAAGCAACAAAACTGTAAATCACTACCCTAGAGTAAATAGACGAAGGAGAGATCAATATCAGGCCTTTGCCTGGAGTTGCTTCTAGACTCCATGACAATTCACTGACCTTGGCAGTAAGAATCAGTAGCCTTGCCTAAAGACTCAGTCCAGGTCAACTCGAGTTTCCCTTCCAGGTACAAAGGCCTATACCTGCCTTCAAGGAGTTTGTACATAGTTCCTGGATGTGATTCTTAACCACATGGAATGTGAGAGAATGCGATGAGATCATTCCAATTTCTGTCCCCAAACAGCAAACCACAATGGGGATAAAAAAAGAAAAGACTTGTTCCCAGGTTGTTAGTCAGCAGAAGCAAGATTCAAGCCACATTCATGGAAGAGACAGCATCTAGCAAAGAGTTGCCCCCAGAGGGAGGAATTGTGTAAGCAAAGGACTAGAAGTGAGGAAGCCAGGAAGTCTTAGGAAGAGTTGGAGCATGGATGATGTCAGGAGAGTTGGATCAGATAGTTCAAGAAGATTCTTTTTTGTTTCAGTTGCCCAAACAGTTCTGCGATTCCTGGTATTTGCCTCTAGGATTCCAGTTGCCCCAGCAATTACTGCCAGACACCACACTATCCCAACACACATAGTTCTCCAAAAGGGAATGGTTAGAAGCACATTTTCTGTAGTGACATCCTGCTGCAAGGAACCTGATGAGGTCAACAGAAGTATCCCTCAGGCTTGTCTAGGTCTCTGCTAAGCTGATAAAAGTGAGATTTCGCAAAGCAGAGAGCTCATTTTTATTTTACAGATTTATGAAGGGAGCCAGTCTGACTGGTGCAAATGTCAATCAATTCCCATCTTAAAAAATGAGCTGAAATGAGAGGGCAGTCAGCATCTAGAAGGTTGCAACCCACACAGGAAAACTGAACACAGAGATGACAAGCCAGTGAAAAACTGGTAATGAAAGGGAATCCGCAGTAAAAGCTTAAGTAATTAATTCTTCTTCAAAATATGCATCAAATTTCACAACTATAATTTCACAGCCTGCCCTTTGGAGATGATTTCGACAAGCCTGACAGTTATTTGCTCAAAGCCATATGATATTTCACAAGAAGAATTCTGAAATATAAAACCATTGAAAATTTGTGTAAAGATGGCTTGGTATGTTTTATAGTAAGTGCAGTCACCCCAGGGTAAGGACATAAATCACATCTGAAGGGTCCTCGCAGTTTCATTTATCAGTTGTTGAATGTTCTGGATTGTGCAGATGCTAGAGATACTTTTATTCCTGACCCTGGTTACCTATATCCAATTTAACAGTGACGACTTGTTAATCGGCCTCCAAAATCACTGGACAGCATGCCACCAACTGGAATCTCCATTAACTCAGATGACAGAGATGAGAGAACCATATGCATACTCATTATCTTCATTTGGCTGACATCACTGGTTTGAAAAGAGCACTGAGTAAGTGCCCTTTTATTAAGTAAGGGCACTATTATTCTGTTTTTGTATTAAACAGGCCCATTGGTGACTGATGAAATATTTCTCCACGGCCAGGAAGCCAGGGTCTCAGAAAATGCACAGGAAGAAGGGCCCTAAACATCACAAGAATATAACGCTTGCTGTTGGCTAAGTGAAGTTAGGATGTCTGGGTCCAAGGTTCAGTCACCATTCTGACACTGGTGGTCTCTGCATGACCTTGAGCCAGCTGCCTATCTGTTGGAATCTCTTCATCAATGAGAGTAACAACAATTATGCCACAGATTGTTTTGTATAGTAAATGGGTTAATACACATAAAGCAATGACCCAGAACCAGCAGAAGGCACAAGGTGAGTGCCCGATATGCATTGGCCATTTCTGTTGGTAATCAGTTGTTCTCCATGACTAGGTCACCTCCATAGTCAAAGTACTGGGAACTTGACCTGGAATGTGTGGCTGTTTCTCATGAAATTGGAAAGGAAATCCTAAGAAGATATATGATAAATATCATATACACATGCATATATAACTGTGTATTCACATTTGTGTTTGCATGTATATATGCTAATATACCTAATATATGTGATAATACATAGATACACAATCATGCCTGATGGATAAAAGACTTAAAAGTCCTGAGAATTCCAAAACACCAATCAGAAAGAATATATGCACCTCTATGTTCATAGTAGCATTATTTACAATAGCCAAGATCTGGAAATAGCCCAAGTACCCATCAGTAGATAAGTGGAAAAAAAAAAAAAATCTGTGGTACATTTGCACAATGGAACTCTATGCAGTTGTAAAAAAGAAGAATCTCTTACCCTGTGAGACAGCATGGAAGGACCTGGAGAGTATTATGCTAAGTGAAATAAGTCAGTCAGAGGGAGACAAGTATCACATGCTCTTACTCATAGTGGAATCTAATGAACAAAATAGATCCTTAGGCATGGAAGCATGAAAGAGGCTGACCAATCTCAGAGGAAAGACAGGGGTGGGGGGTGGGGAGAGATTAACCAGGAACTTATATGCGTACTAGAGGCCCGATGCATGAAATACGTGCAAGGGGCTCAACCTTCACAGCCCAGGTTTCGTCCAGATGGTCGTCTGGGTCTAATTAGCATATTACACTTTTATTATTATAGATATGCATAGCCCATGGACACTGAAAATAGTGTGAAGGCCTGGGAGGGGTGGGTGCAGGGTGGAGGGGGTCAGTGGGAAAAAAAATGGGGACATCCATAATACTTTCAACAATAAAGAATCTATTTAAAAAAAAATAGAGAAGGATCTCATACTCTTTGAGACAGCATGGATGGACGTGGACAGTATTATGCTGAGTGAAATAAGCCAGTCAGAGAAAGATAAATATTGCATGATCTCACTTATATGTGGAATCTACGGAACAAAACAAACTGGCAAACAAGATAGAACAATAGACATGGAAGCTTGTAACAGGCTGACAGATCTAAGAGGGAAGGTGGGAAGGAGGGTGGGAAGAGATTAACCAAATAATTTATAAGCATATACTAGTATGCATAGCCCATGGACACAGACAATAAACAGGTGAAGGCCTGGAGTTGGGTGGGAGATGGGTGAAGGGGGACAAAAGAGAGAACATATGTAATACTCTCAACAATAAAATAAAATTTAAGAGAGAGAAGACCTTCCTATCAACCCATCAATTTTCCTAACTTAGAAACATCTAGAAAAATGTTGTAGCCCTGAAAATAACAGTTGCATAAGAGTGTGTGTGTGCGCAGGTGTGTGTTGGAGGAGGAGGAGGAGGTAGCTTTTGTTAGGCAGAGACAGGATAACAGTGTTAGAGCAGGATACAAGGAGGAAAGAGAGTCAGTAAGATTAGCTCGAAAAGAAAACTGCTACCAAAGATGTTTTCAACCTGTAGTTAAGATTGTTTTAAAAATTAGTAACATAATAATGTTGTTCTTATTAAAGACATAGCTGCACAAATATATGATAATCAAAGCACACAAAAATGATTTAAAGGCTTTGATCATAACTATGTCCATTGAAATCCTAGTCTAAAGCTTGCAGCCTTTATTGGCAATCGGCTAGGGACACACCTTCTCAACTGTTCAGCTTTCTTCAGAAACCCAATATTCATTTTTAAAGCAGAATAATGATCTGGTGCAGGAGGCAGCTGATCCATCTTCCTCTCTCATCAATGTTTCTATTGCGTGCTCTCTCTCCCTTTTTCTCTCTCTAAAATCAATATAACCACATTAAAAAAAAATCACTACCTACTCATAAAACCCTAGCCCCTATTTATCTGAAAGCCATATGGCATAGCCATGAATGCCACTGCCCAGAGATATAAGAAGCTAAGGGTAAACTTAATTAGAAATGAGTCCACATTATTATTCTTCCTTCATTCGAATCAGCTAAATATCATATCTTGAACATTACAGAGGAGACATAAGAGAATAAATACTCTTCAACTTAGGATGCCTACATAACGTCACAGGCATTCCATCACATAGCTTGGCTGACTTTTACAAAGCACAACCATTTCAAAATATAATTTTCTTCCTCGGCTATACTGGCAGAGCAGAGAAGTAAACTTTGTTTATTTGGTTGTTTTTGTCATCTTTCACTATTATGCAACTTGTTGTTGTCAGAAACAACTTTAGGATCTTCCTGCTATCTTTCAATTTACTATTGGCTGAGCAACAATTGTTAGAATTATGTCTACAATAGGAGAGATTAGACCCTGAGGAAGAGCCTGAGAGACTTTCTTACCGGAAAAGCTTAAGAACTTTATTATTGGGCCTGGGCACATATGTAAATAATGTTTTTAAAGATATTTTCAACTTCTTGGATATATGTTCAGTAGAGAAAGTTGTCCCATAAGCGAATTCCAGTCAGTGAGTGGGAAAAGCTAGCTATCTCACTACCCTGCTGATGAATGGCAGGTAACACATAAGCAGCAAGCACAGGCAGGTGCTCCCATTTGGAGCCTACAATTTTCCTCCACCAATTTCCCAATAGACACAGCACCACCCATGGCAGCTCTCTTGGGCCACGTTGATCTCACCCATCTATATGCCACTGCCCAGTGACTCTCTCAGCAGGATGCAGACCTTCCCCTTTCCCTGCAGCACTGACTGATCAGGCAACTGGTGGGCCCCAAGGAAGCCCCAATCGGATCAGCCAGGCTCTGAGGCAGAGTGAACAGTTTGTTTATGGGTGGTGGTAGTGACAGGCAAACCGCAGTGTCCCCTTGTTCAGTCTAATGGGGTGAGTTGAACGATTCGGCTGTCAGAGCAGCGTGAGGCCTCATTTTTCTTCCCCGCAGCACAGGGTGCCCCTTGCTTCAGCCAACATTTGATTGTGATTAATTTGTCAGGGATGGCTGTACAATGGAAATGGAGAAATGGATTGCCAATTACAGCTGGTCTTCTCTCAGACAGCTTGGCAAATGAGGGCCTTTCGGCAGGGCTGACAGCCCCAGAGCACACTGGATTCAGCCCAGGAGGAAAGGAACCCCTTCTCAAATGTGTTTTAAAGATGAGGAAGGGGTCAAAGGTGACCCGTTTTTTTATTTATCACCCTTCAAGAGACTTGTTGACTATGTCCCGGCCCTCTTGGCAAGCACCATAGGAGGGAAAGCCACTCTGAGGTTGGCTTTTTATTCTGTGGATTTAACATGCTTTGTACTTCTGATTGAAGTCTTAACAGCACCAATGAAAGGTGTGAAAGAGTTTATTCCACACTTCACACTGAAAAAGCCCAAAGAGAAGCCTACCTCTGACTCCCCCTGAGATGTTTGAAACATGCTAAGGTAGACTAATGAAAAACGCATGTAGGCATGACACATTTTTTTTCCTTTTATTTCCAAAAGGCAATACTCAATTTCACATTGGTATTTATCACAAAATAACTCATGTTACTTGTTCCCTCATAGAAGAGAGGACCCTTTGTAATTTTAACGATGTTCCAAAGGAATAGATGAATAAATGAGGAAATGGTTTTAGCTATGCACCCCTATATGTCTCATAATCAGATTTGCTTTTAGATGGTGAATTAGATGGATGAAATACCATCTTGCATTTGTACAAAATCTTGGACGAACTGACACCAATATTTATAATCCTAAAAAACC
Source organism: Eptesicus fuscus (assembly GCF_027574615.1). Lineage (NCBI taxonomy): Eukaryota > Metazoa > Chordata > Mammalia > Chiroptera > Vespertilionidae > Eptesicus > Eptesicus fuscus. Next base: position 19,225,442 of record NC_072484.1, read on the forward strand.
TCATTGTACTTCATAAATACCTGGCCTACAACTGTTGAAAGATTGCACTATTAATTTATTCTCATATACATGGTTTGCTCAGTTGTGGAAGTAGGAGTAAGTGAAATAGGTCAGGTTGTAGTGGAAAAAAAATGAATTGTCATTATCTTGTAAAGAACAGATGAAAAACTGAGCACTATTATTCAATAGCAATAAGATTAAAAAATAAAATTTTAGCATCCTAAAATTTTTCTACACACTATATTAAAACTGGGATATAGAAACACACATATCACATTCTCTCATATTTATACACAAGAACACACATAATAGGCAATATATTTTCTATTATATATTTTATATATATGTATATACATACAGGGGTGGGCAAAAGTAGGTTTTACAGTGGTTCATATAGAAAATAATATAATAATTAATAAACAATAATACAGGAATAAATTGTGTTTTGCATACTCACAACCATAAACCTACTTTAGCACACCTCTGTTTTACACAGAATACATAACACCTATTATATGTACCTATCTATAATAATAAAAGCGTAATATGCTAATTAGACTGGATATCCTTCCGGACGACCTTCTGGACAAAGCCGTGGCTGTGAGCAAAGCCTGGGTCCTGGGTACCAGAGGGAAGCTGGTGCTGGCAGCCAGGGGAAGGAAGGCCTACTCTTGCACGAATTTTGTGCATCGGGCCTTTAGTAAATAATAACTAATAATATAAAATTATTACCTTGCAATTAGCAGATAAAAAGAAATTTTAAAAAACTAGAGATTGTGAAAGAAATGGACAAAAATTAATTAAATACTTGTTTGAATTTATGTATACCCCACAATCTTTTTAAAGTAATTTAGGTTTCTCTCCAAACCAGTACATACTATATACATACATATATACATACAATCCTGTACTTATACTTTTTACAGTAAAATATCTACTATTTCTCATTCAAAAACTTTGCCCTATAAAGTCATTATTATATGTATATACACATGTATACATATTTACATGCAACTATATTTACTACATATAAAATATATAATATAGGGTATATATGTCTATAACATATAGTATATATGTATGTATAAATAAATATACTATATTAGAGGACCGGTGCATGAAAATTCATGCACTGGATGGGGGGTCCCTCAGCCTGGCCTGCCCCCTCTCAGAATCTGGGAGCCCTCAGGGTGGGAGGCAACCTGGCGATCAGGGGAAGGTGATGACCCATCACACCTCTGCTGATGCCACTGCCAGCAGCGCAAGCCTCAGCCAGCCCTAGTTACCTGAGCCTCGGGCAGCCCTGGGTGGCTGGGAAACCGCCATCTGAGGCTTGTCTACACCTCAGGCCAGCCCTGGGCAACTAGGGAGCTGAGGGGACTGGGAGCCACCATCTTGTGGCTGTGGGCGCTGCCATCTTTGATGGTGGGGCAGTCAATTAGCATATTCCCTCCGTATTGGCGGTGGGTGCCGCCATCTTTGCAATGGTGTGAGGGTCAATTAGCATATTTCCTCTTTATTAGATAGGATGTGATATATGTATGCGTGTATGTGTATATATATACGTATGTATATGTATGTGAGAGGTAATATTTCATTGTGTATTTTTATTGAAGTGATTGGTTCTCAAAACCATGTAGGTTTCAAGTATACAACTCAATGAAAAATCATCTACACACTGAATCATGTGCCCATTGCCCCAAGCAAAGTCCTTTTTCATTCTCATTTTTCCACCCTTTGCCAATCTCCACCAACCCTTACCCCCCTTTCTTCTGGCTATCACCATACTGTTGTCTGTGTCTCTGTGATATCTATATCTATCTATCTATCTATCTATCTATCTATCTATCTATCTATCTATCATACTTGAAACCTGCATGGTTTTGGAAACTCATAAATTCAATATATAATATATTATATATTGAATTTATGAGTTTCCAAAAATCTCCATGTCCACCCATGCTGTTGCAAAAGGGTAAGAATTCCTTTATTTTTTATTTTTTTGGCTAAGCAGTATTACATTGTATAAATATATCAGAGTTTTTTAAATATATATTTATATTGATTTCAGAGAGGATGAGAGAGATGGAAACATCAATGATAAGAGAGAATTATTGATTGGCTGCCTCCTGCAGGTCCCCCAACAGGGGATCAAGCCCCCAACCCAGGATGTGGCCTGACCAGGAATTTAATCCTCTCCTCCTGGTTCATGGGTGGACACTCAACCACTGAGCACACCAGCCAGGCTGTAGCACAATCTTTTTATCCACTCATCTACTGAAGGGCACTTGGGCTTTTTGAAGGTCTTGGCTATTGTAAGTAACACTACAATGAACATAGTGATGCATATTCTTTCGCATTAGTGTTTCAAGTTCCTTAGGCTATAATCCCAGTAGTGGGATCACTGCATCAAAATGCAGTTCCATTTTTAATTTTTAGAGGAAACTTCATACTGTTTTCCACAGTGGTTGCACCATTATGCATTCCCATCAACAGTTCACGAGGGTTCCCTTTTCTCCACGTTCTTGCCAGCACTTGGCCCTATTCCAAAGCCACACAGTCCAATGACCATCTAAGAGTCTGCTTACAGTTTATCTAGGAAAAGAGCTCACCACAGGTCCCTGTTGGTTGCAACCAATAGTCCTTCCTGCCAGACTCAAGTTTGCCAAGGTGGTGTTGCCAGTGTTTGGAGGACTGGGTTAATGCACTTCCCCAGCTGTTGCTGTAAGAATAGGAGACCTGAACTTGGAATATGGTGCCTGAGGGCAATGTGGGATGTTTACTCAGGACCAGAACCTCAGTAGCTGACCTTCTAGATCTCTCTCTAGGGCCATATTCTCTTTATGGCTTCCATATGCCTTGAGTTCCCTTCCCTCTACCAGTGTTCCGGGTGAATGCCCGAGAGCAAGTTCCTGTGCATTGGCCCTTTGGGATTCTAGCAGACTCCATCCTCTTTTGAACCCAGAGTCCCCACTGATTTTCACTGCCAAATGCTATGTAGGCTTTTCTTCCTGGCCTTGGTGCTATGGTTTGGGGGTCCCAGCATGGGGTTGAGACATCACACTTTTTTTTTTTTTTGGGGGGGGTGGCATCTGCTGCCAAGATATCCCTCCAGCTTCTCATCCACTGCACCCGGTCGCAGGAGCCAGTCTTTTCTGCATCTCTGTCCTTCTTACCATTCGTGATGTAGCTTCTTCTGTAAATTCTTGGATATAATATTCCTATTCTGCTCCTTTAGCTGGTCATTCAGGCTGATTGCAATCAGAGATAGTGGCCTATAGTTTTCTTTTCCTGTAGTGTCCTTTTCTGGCTTTGGTATTGGGATAATGCTGGCCTGGTAAAATGAGTTTGAAAGTGTTCCTTCCTCACCCTAGCTGGTTTGGCTCAGTGGATAGAGTGTCGGTCTGTGGACTGAAGGTTCCCAGGTTTGATTCCAGTTAAGGGCACATGCACGGGTTGTGGCACGATCCCCATTAGGAGGCAGCCGATCAATGATTCTCTCTCATCATTGATGTTTCTATCTATCTATCTCCTCCTCTCTTCCTCTCTAAAATCAATTAAAAAAACACACAACTATATATATATATATATATATATATATATATATATATATATATATATATATTTATTTATTTTAAAAAGAAAATATTCCTTCCTTTTCATTTTTTAAAGAAGAGTTTAAGAAGGATTATAGTTAATTCTTTAAATGTTTGGTAGAATTCACCAAAACCATCTGATCCTAGGCTCTTCTGTGTTAGGGGATTTTTTTTTTTTTAATTACTAATTCAATCTCATTACACAAATTGGTCTGTTTAGTTTTTTGTTTTGATTTTTTCTTCATGACTCAGTCTTGGTAAATTGTATGCTTCTAGGAAATTATGCATTTAATCTATGTTATAATTGTTAGTATATAATTTTCATAGTAGTTTCTTATGACCCTTGGTATTTCTGAGACATAAATTGTAATGTCTCTTCTTTCATTTATAATTTTATTTATTTTGGGTCCACTTTGTCTTGTGGTTACTCTAGCTAAAGGTTTGTCAATTTTTGTTTATATTTTCAAAGAACTGACTCTTAGTTTTATTAATCATTTTATTGTTTTCCTATTATCTACTTCATTTATTTCTGCTCTAATTTTTATTATTCCTTTTTTTTTTTCTTCAAACTTTGGGTTTCATTTGTTTTTTGTAGTTACTAGAGGCATGTATGCTTTTATTACTAAAACCTTCCTCCTTCAATCTGCTTTTTTTGCATCCTTTAAATTTGGTATGTTGTGTTTCCATTTTTATATGTCTCAAGATATATATTTTTTTATTTCTCCTTTGAGTTATTCTTGGATCCAGTAATTGTTCATGACTGTGTTAAGTTCCATATATATGTGAAATTTCCAGCTTTCCTCCTGTCATCTATTTAGTTTCATTCCACTGTGGTCAGAACAGAGACTTGATAAACTTTCTATCTTCTTGAATTTTTTTTATTTGTTTTGTGGCTTAACAGATGATTTATCCTACAAAATGTTCCTCATGCACTTGAGAAGGATGTATATTCTGCTGCTGTTGCATGGAATGCTCTATATATGTTTCTTAAGACCCATTAGTCTAAAGTGTTGCTCAAAAAACCTTGAACTTCACACAATCCTGGGCCAATTTCTATCCACCTTTGTTGTTGGCTCTGAATGGCATGAGGAACAGAGCCACCATATATTATCATCCGTCACTTCCCCAGTAGGTGCTTTCTTACCTCGACTCAATGCAGAATGCAAAACTGTTTCAATGCTTTTACTCCTTTTTCTACTTTTTTAAGTAAGCACATAGTTTCTTGAACTTCTTGACAAAGGCTGCTTTGAATGCAATAAAATACACAGTGGTGTAACCGGTCAAGATCAGTTTATTCACCACTGAACCTCCATTGGGCACTGCACTTCCCTCTTGAAAAGAAAGCTGCGTGGAGATTATGATGGGCCTGTGGCAAGAGAAGAGATGGAGCTGGAGGATGGCTGGTAGAAATACAGAGAATTCCTGCCTTCCCATTAACTTAGTTGATATTAGCAGCTCTGACACAGTAGCCCCATGCAAGATGGCATTGCTTCAAGTGAAAAAAAGGGTGTAAAATGGAAAAAGTGGATGGTGGAAAGGATGGGAGCAAAGAACGCTAAATGGAAAGAACAGAAAAGCAAATGATTTTCCTAGGCAGAGGTTGGTCTGCATGTCCCAGTCTCCTTCTGCCTAGCAATGACCGCCCTGTATGAGACTGCCAGCTTACTTGCTCCAGCGTCTTGGCTTTTCCATCTTTTTGTCACTCTTCTCCTTCACCATCTCCTCATGCTCACACCATGTTTCCTACTTCTTACCTTACCCCATAGCTGGACAAGTGGTTTTGAGTGAAATCTGCTGGGAGAAAAGCTAGGCCAAGATCCCACCTATACACACATACACACACACACACACACACACACACACACACACACACACACACTGCTCTTAGGTCGCAATATGCCTTCAACATGTGCAGAGATCTACAAAAATAATTTCAAGGCAAGTCTTTTTACATTTTTCCAGATCCCCTGATGCATGCTCCTGCTTTATCCTAGCAATGAGGCGTATTTGCATTGTTTTATGAAAGATGAAAAAGGCTGATGAGTCTTCATTTCCTTCTATACGCAACATGGGAAAACAGCAATGCTGTGCACTTCTCTTTCTCTTTCACTATGGATGAGGGAATAAAATATTTGCAAAGTTGAAAAAATCGAGAGGCAATAATTTAGGAGGCTAACCTTTCCCTATGGCAGTGCCAGCAGATCTTTCCAGCTTGCTAAGGGATTCAGAATTTGCAGAAGCTGAGAGTCCCAGAGCTGCTGGTGATCACTTTCCCAGGTTCCTGTAATTAGATGCAAAGGCTGACATTTGTAAGGTTGGTTGAATGCCTGGCTTTTAAAATGGGGCATTGGCAATGTGCCGGAGGCACCATAAACCACAGGATGGGCAACTTCCTGAGGGTTAATTTTACAAGATTTATTGGAAGAGGACTGTAAAATTACTTAACAGGTAAGTAATGTAAAGCCTTTGTTTCAAGAAAAGGATTACAATATATTCATGCTTTAGAATATAATGTGATATTTAAACTAAAATATAATTTCTAATATAGGCTATGCCCTGGGACCCCAAGGATGTTACAGATGCATCAAAATGTACATGAAAAAGGATTTTGATAATAAAGTAGGAGCAGTACTGATATGATGCAGAGATGGATATGCAGGTACTTTGTATATTAACTCAGTTTTCACAAGTTACTGATGGTAGACCCAGTGACCTCGGGTAGAATGGTCTCTACAAAAATGATGTGGCAAGAAGAAGCTTGAGTAGAAGAAGATGCAGGCGAGGGAGTAGGGGCCAAAGGGGAAGTCGTGACCCTTATTGGGATAAGTCTTTGGGACTCATCTCTGAAGAAACCTCAGTCCAACTCATTTTTAATTCTAATAACAGAAAGTATATATTAATACTCTTCCCAATTACATATGAGAAAACTTAGAACTGAGGTTCAAAGAAGAGGTTAGAGAGTAGACCATTCTGAATGATAATCTCATGTTCCTCTGATTGCAAAACCCATACCGGGGCATCTGTTTGCAATTCTCACAGGAACTAGTTGGGTGTGGCTAGGCAAAAAAAAAAGGGGGGGGGAGGGGGTGGACTCCTTTTTTTCAGCCAGAAAAATACAAAGTTAAGACAAGTCTGACATCCAAAATGGCATCCAGCTCAAAGAGCCTATGATCTTAGAAATGAAAAAATGTGCAAACTTTCTCAGTGCTTTTAGCAACAAAAAGCAAACAATAGACTTTTTCCCTCTTCAAGCCAAGTGGCGGTGTAATTGTCATCTACTCCCCAAGGTTTCCTAAAAGGATGCATTAGCAAGCTATCTTCCAGAGCCACAACTTAGTTTTGTCCATAAAAGTATGCTGTCTTAGGACGTGGGATTTCAATTTTGAGACCACAAATAAACACAATTACTTTGTCTCTCTTATCACTGAAAGATTTTATGTACATACAGACAAAACAAAATGGTTTTATTCCTAGGGCTTAGATAAACAGCTTGGAATTGCAGAAGCAAGGTGACTACTGTTTAAGCAATAGGCTATAGTGCTTATTATGGCTAATGTAATATAGAAAGCATAGTGTGATGTTACAAACAGGTTTCATTTTCAGACACCAAACTCACAAGGGTGAGCTACAGGACACAGAGGTAGCTAAGAAGTAACAAGTGGCCTTCAGAGAAGCAGCAGAAGCAATCCCACAGAAAGCAAGGTGGTTCTCATGATAAGGGACTTCTGACTGGTGTCATTCGGAGCCCAACTAAAGCTTCTTTCACAATAAATTACTTGTGGATTACAGCTCCATTCTCAATAGGGGACATTCAGGAGGCAGCCAATAGATGTTGCTCTCTCATCAATGTTTCTATCTCTCTATCCCACTCCCTTCCTCTCTCTGTAAAATAAATAAAAACATTTTTAAAAAGTAAATTACTTGTTCAACAGTTCAGATACTCTTCTAGAATCTAGTGATATAAGTGAATAAAACACTCAAAGCCTTCTACTCTCAATAAGCTCAGATTCCAGAGGGAGAGTAAATACTAACAATAGTAGCAAAGGTAAAGTTACTACTAGAAATAATAGTAACAGTCATTCTTAAATGTTTATCTTTATGTATCTGATACTATGATAGACACTTTAATATATTATCTAATTTTTAAAATATATTTCTTTATTGATTTCAGAGAGGAAGTGAGAAGGAGAGAGAGCTAGAAACATCAATGATGAGAGAGAATAATTGATTGGCTTGCCTCCTGCAAGCCCCCCACTGGGGATCGAGCCAGCAACCCAGGCATGTGCCCTTGACCAGAATTGAACCTGGGACCCCTCAGTCCACAGGCTGACGCTCTATCCACTGAGCCAAGGTGGCTAGGGCAATATATTATCTAATTTAATCTTACAACAAGCCCATGTGATGGGCATTGTTATCCCATTTGACAATTGAGGTCACTGAAATCTAGAGAGAGTAACTTGCCTGAGGACACAAAGCTAATAAGAAACGCCTCAGATTTTGCACCTAGATCTATGGGACCCTGAAACCGATGCCCATAGCAACTCTGATATGTGCCCTCCTCCTTCGCTATTCCTTGTACTTTAAGAGAATCCCAATGCAACTATACTCAAAGACTCATCTCACACAATGACAGAAGAAACGCACATCACCACCCAGGCAAGCAGGACACAGAACCATGAAGCAAAGGTAGCCTTGAAGAGGCTTGAGAGAAACTGGGCAGCCAATGAATAAAAATGAGAATTGTTTCAGGATGATTAAAAATTAACAACAGAAAACCACTGAATCACAGTTGCAATTTATACATTAAGATATATGTTTACCTAAATTAACTGCATATAAGCATTATTCATAATACATAAAAAGTATAAAAAAACTTAAATATTAATTAACTGATGAATGGATAAACAAAATATAATATATCCATACAATGGAATATTAATAAAAAGAAATAAGTTAATGATGTATGCTACTACATAAATGACATCCTATATATTAAAGAGCTAATATGCTAATTAGACCAGACAGTGGAACGGCCTTCCAGAATGACCTTGCGGAAAGACCAGGGGCAGGGCCACGGGCCTGCGGAGCCGCGAGGCAGCAGGGGCTGCAAGGGCTGAGGTAGCCGGGGCTGCAAAGGCCTACCCTTGCATGAATTTTGTGCATTGGGCCTCTAGTTTTAAAATATTATATTATGTGAAAGAGGCTAGTCACAAAAGAACACATATTTTATTATTCCATCTATAGAAAATATCCAGAACAGGAAAATACTGTATATAGTGAAGAAGATTACATTATTATTTGTCCAAAGAAGGGAAAGAGGGGCTAAGGAGTGACAGTTATTTAGGGGACTCTAAGAATTGACTACACTTTTCATTGGATGAGAATTAATTTCCATGTTTTCTCTCATTATTCTCATCCAGATTTGAATTATTTTTTTTGTCTTGCTCCACAAATATAAATATCCTACCTAATAAAAGGGTAATATGCAAATAACCATCACTCCACTACGCCCACGATTGGGCCGGCGGGAGGCTGGGGGGCAGGACTCGGGGTGGCCTATCCAGCTGTTGAGAGGCACAGGGGGCGGGACTCACGAGTCCGGCCCCCCACGCCTCTCAACAGCCAGATCGGCCGCCGCTGAGGGGGGACTGATGGGGCCGGCAGGAGGCGCAGTGGGAGCTGCGGCGGCGCCCGGTCCCGCCCCTCAACGTTCGCGGGTCGGAGCGGCGGTGGCACCGGGGTCCCTCCTATCACTGAGGGACCTGGGCGGTGGCGGCGCCCCAATCGCGGATGGCAGTGTGGGGCCTGGCAGATCCCGCCCCATGCCGCTGCCGCCGCTGGGGTCCAAGCCCCCACCCTGAAAGAAGGCGGAAGGAAAACTGGTGCCAGTAGCCAGGTGAAGGAAGGTCTATTGCACGATTCTTTGTGCAAAGGGCCTCTAGTATGTATATATAAAGAGAGCTGACCAATGTTTATTTGACTTTAAGGATGAAGTTAAATAAACATAGGTCAGCTCTCTTTAGAAAGAACTTCAAAAATAATTTTCACAGTTCTTAGAGAAGTTGGGTATGTTTAGCTCTTTAGGACAATGATTTTCATGTCAAATTCTTTTTAGTTGATTCTATTTTAAGAATGCACCTTGAAATAAATTTGAAAGAGACTATATTGGTTAAGGTAAAGCTAAGATGCTGTAACAAAGAGGCTCCAAAATAGAGATGTTTAATAAATATAGATGCTTATTTCTCTCTATGATAACAGTTCCGAAATGAGCATTCTGTTGGTGAGAGAATTTGTTCCATTCTGTCACTTAACAGTCAGGAATCTACCATGATGTTAAGTAGTTAATTTGCCTTCTTTAAGGCATTGTTCTCGTATTCTTACCTTTCCTGATTCCAGCAAAGGAAACACACAGGATGGTCACATACCTTATTTTAAGGTACCTGGACTTAAAGTAGCACTCATCACTTCAACCTACCTTCCATTGGAGAGGAATTGGTCTTGTGACCAACCTCACTACAAAGAAGATTTGAAATTTGTTCTAGCTAGAACAGATGTGCTTGACTACAATTCCGTTATGTAGAAAGAGGGGGCACTGAATTATGACAGACTTTAAGATACCATCACTATTAGACTGGACAACATCCAGGACATTAATACCACCAAATGCTGGCCAGTGTGTAGAAGAATAGGAACCCTCATTCATTGCTGTTGGAAATGCAAAATAGCACAGCCACTTTAGAAGACAGTTTGGTGATTTCTTACAAAACTAAACACATTCTTACCACACGATTCAGAAATTGTACTCCTTGGTATTTACCCAAAGGAGTTGAAAATGTATGTCCACACAAAAACCTGCACATGGCTGTTTTTTAGCAGCTTCATTCCTAATTGCCAAAATTTGGAAGCAACTAAAACATCCTTCAATAGGCGAATGGATGAACTGAGGTACATCCAGACAATGGAATATTACTCAGCACTAAAAAGAAGTGAGTCATCAAGCCATAAAAAAAATGGAAGAACTTGAAATTCCTCTTCCTATATGAAAGAAGCCAGTCTGAAAAGGCTATGATTTCAACCATCTGACATTCTATAAAAGGCAAAACCATAAAGACATAAAAAGATCCGTGTTTGCCAGGGGTTGGGTGGGGGAGAGATGAATAGGCAGAGTGTAGAGGATTTTGAGGGTAGTGAAAATACTTTGTATAATATTATAATGGTGCATACATGTCATTAGCCATAGAATTTACATGGAGAGCAAACCCTAAGATAAACTATAGACTCTGAGTGATTATGATATGTTAATGTAAGTTCATCTTTTATAACAAATGTGCCACTTTGGTGCCTGGTGTTGATAATGGGGGAAACTGCACATGTGTGCTTCAGCAGGATCAGCTCCTAAAACAATATTCAAATGTGATATAATTGAAATGGCTTTGGCCCTAACACTGTATTTTCCCAAAGAGTAATAAGTTTACACTGATTCTAATGTTACTTTGCTTTCAAAGCCAGCAATTAACTCAGGGATTGCCAAGAACAATAATACTTCATATAGTGGGAATAACATGACCAGGGCAAAAAAAAAAAAAAAATAGAATGTCAGAGAAGGGAATTTATGAGAGAAAAAAAAAAGAGTCATCATTAGACTACCTGAAAGGAAGTTTTCAAAGCAAATGGAAATATCAAAGGGAAGAGAAGAAAGCAAGAGGGAGGGAGAGCTGTCAGTAGGATGAAAGAGAGGGGCACACATTTTTGTCAATTTTGCTCTGGTTTCCAAATGTATTACATAAGGTAAGTCTTCCAGCAAGCCCAGAATTGCACAGCAATAGTTGTCACACCCTCTGAAATCTGTCAGCGTTTAAAGCTGACACGGGGCATGCCCTCAGCATTGCCGTTGGAGAATGCCTTGGTTTCTTTCCAAGTCATGTCTGTGAATTTAGACAGATGTAGTGATAAAAATATTGGCCGAGTAGGTATAAGGTTAACAAAACATCGCGTTGGTCTCCTTTTTACCAAGTTAGAAGCTGAAGAGAAAACCTGAATGCAAATGAGGGATTCAATTAGAAAGCTATGTCCTGGCAGCGTTTCATGGAAAGCAGAGGGGGACCAGGTGACTTGATAGAAACATGCCTTCCATGTTGATAACAGAAATGGAATGAATAAATATGGGAGCTGAATGAACCTGGTTATGCTGTACTTAATTTTTTTTCCTGCAAATTTCCAGCCAATATCTCGATGTCTGAAATCCGTTCTTCTCTGAGAACACTGCCTCATACCTGGAAAGCAAGATTCAAGATTTCTCTTTTGCTCCATAGAGAATATTTCCCCAGTTACTCCAGGGACACGCTTTTCCACCTGGGCTTCATTTCTGTGAACTATATGGACTCTCATAAAATGGACTGAACTTATTTTTGCTGTTCACTTCTCCGTAAAAATTCCATTCCGATGCATCATGTCTAGCCTCCTTTGTTAAACTTATTAGCACCACGGTGTCCAAGCCTGGCTCAGAGGGCAGAGGCACACACAAGATCTGAAATGTCCATCAGGGAAGTTCAGGTCTCTCCCTGGGAGACTGGCTTAGCGGCCAATCCAAGTCTTTAACAGGAATCTGGGAGTTAAGAGCCCCTTTAAGCCTCATCTGGATCTATTTTTCCAAAAGTAGCACAGGCCTCTCTTTGGTATTTTACCAAACGTGGCTTTTCATCCTGAGTGCTAGCAGGCGGTCTGCTGCCCTGTGGACCCAACCTGGAAACATTACGCTGGCACAGCAGCAGCAGCTGTAGCTGAAAGTTGAATGAAAAGCCTGGATCCTGCTCCGGGGAACTTCAAAGTGGGCAAACCTGCTCCTATTGTGTTTCTCCCTTAAACCTAGTGGAGTCTCCCGGCAGGTATTCCTCCATCTCTGTCTTGCAAGAAGGCATAGCTACTTTTGCTGCCCTCAGGTCTTGTCCTCCACAGGCCGAGGAAGGCGGGAGAGGCTGGGCAAGAAACTGGCTTCCACCCTGGTCCCGAGCACCCCCAAAGGACTGGTGTGCACACGATCCTCCGGTCATGCTTTGACTGTGGGGATGGTGTGTCAGAGTTTCCATGAAATGGGAATGCTTCCTCTTGAAATTGCCCTGGCATGAGATCGTCTTGGCAATTAAATGACCAAACACCTTCAAAAGATGGCTCCACCACAGTCAAAATGTTGTTATAGGAGAACTAGAATTACATTGGGTTAGTGGGTCATAGACCTCAAAGGGAAGGCGAATCCAAAGCAAATAGTGTCTGAGAAATGAAAGCAGGTGGGGAGGTGGGCTGGCATGAGGGAGGGTCAGGAGGGGCCTCAGGACACCCTGTACCTGTACCTCCCTGACTGCCCATCGGCCTATGGGCCATAAGAAACAACAAAGCTTTCTTAAATTATGTTAAATGCTGTATTCACGTTGGCTCCCTAACTGAACAAGTTGTCATGTTTTCATTTTACCTTGTCTAGGTGAATACTGCCATGCCTACACATACCATTTCCAGTTTGAGGATTTTTTTTTAAAAAGTACACTTGTTTTTTGTTTGTTTGTTTTTCCTAAAATAGACACATTGGCCCATTAAGGAAATACTAACTGGATAGCTTTCTCTACCTGTTATTTTGCCAATGAATCATTATTTTTTTAAAACTTATCTTTATTGTTAAAAGTATAACAGATCTCGCCGAAACCGGTTTGGCTCAGTGGATAGAGCGTCGGCCTGCGGACTGGAGGGTCCCGGGTTTGATTCCGGTCAAGGGCATGTACATTGGTTGCGGGCACATCCCCGGTGGGGGGCATGCAGGAGGCAGCTGGTCGATGTTTCTCTCTCATCGATGTTTCTAGCTCTCTATCCCTCTCCCTTCCTCTCTGTGAAAAATCAATAAAATATAAAAAAAAAAAAAAAGTATAACAGATCTCCCTCTTTTTATCCCATTGATCCTATCCATCCCCCGCCCCTCCCAGGCCTTCACCACACTATTGTCTGTGTCCATGGGCTATGCATATATGCATATAATTTCCCTGGGTTAATCTCCCGCCTTCCCTCTGAAATGCATCAGTCTGTTCCATGCTTTCATGTCTCTGACTCTATCTTGTTCATCAGTGTATATTCAGTTAGCTAACAATTTGGGTTATAATCATTACTGTTGTCCTAAAACAACAAATATTTGCTGAGTTTCTGCTAGGGACACAATGCTAGGCACTCAGTGTGCACAGAATACGCACAAGTGAATCTCTGCTGATTCAAGAATCCAAATTGGCTATGAAAACAGGACATATAAACAGAATGCTATGGAACAATATGAGGAAGCAGTTGCCAATTGTACAAATTACAAATGCTGAAAGATTTCCAGAGATATAATGACCACCAAAAGTTGGTACATTCAAGGAAGACTTCTTGGATATCAAGCTTCAACCTGTATAAGCACGTATGATGTGTTTTTGTTTGGGGACTGGGGTACAGATCAGAATAAAGTGGTGGTGGTAATGGTATGTGTGAGTTTGGTGCATGTGTGTGTGAGTGAGATAAGAAGAGATACAGGGTTGTATATGCCATGTTCCGCGGTTCATCAGTTCATCTGTGGGTAACAGCTCATCTGTGGGTGTACCCATAATGAGTGGATGCCAAGAAATATTTCAAACTATATTATGGTCCTAGCCAGTTTGGCTCAGTACATAGAGTATCAGCCTGCAAATGGAAGGGTCCCAGGTTCAATTACAGTCCAAGGGCACGTACCTCGGTTGCAGGCTCCTCCCTGGCCCAGGCCCTGGTCGAGGTGCCTGCAGGAGGCAACCAATCCAACTGACGTGTTTCTCTCACACTGATGTTTCCCTCTGTCTTTCCCTCTCTCTTTCACTCTCTCTAAAATCAATGGAACGATATCCTCGGGTGAGGATTTAAAAACAAACAAAAACTATATTATGGAGAAAACATTGTCCTGAGAAAGGTTGAGGGAATAATAATTTATACGGTCAAATGACCACAGAAAATGATGCAAACTAAATGCCCCTTTTGAAAATGCAAAGCAGGAGTACATATAAAATGTTTGTCATACCAATCTTCACCCTGGAGAGGAGATTTCGTTTTCCCTCTTCATAAAATTTGAAAGTACCGATACATAAAAATGTCCATTGTTTGGTCTAGAAGGAGTGAACGTTCACCAGAAAGTAATGGAATAGGATCGAATTCTTCTGAGGAGATGGAAAACGTGCACCAAGCGGTGTTTTTTTAAAATTAATCTAGTAAGCCTTAGACTGTGGAAGAAGAAGGGCTGGAACCAGGAGACCTTTCTGAATATTTGTTCTAAATCTATTCCATCATGACTAATAAAGTGCTGGGAATTTTTGTTCGCTTATTTTTCAAAATTTTTCTTTTTAGCTGTGGACTACTTTCAATTAAAAAAATTAAATTAACATTTCGGGGGTGGCAATAGTTAATAAGATCATATAGGTTTCAAGTGTACAATTTGATGGTAATTGGATAAAGAAAATGCGGTATGTAATAGGTTTGCAGTTGTGAGTATACAAAACAGAGTTCATTCTTGTAGTAGTATTGTTTGTAATTATTTTATTATTTTCCATATAAACAACTGTAACCCTACTTTTGCCAAAGTCTGCATATACCATGGATTACTTTATTTAAATAAATATTATTTAAAATCCCAATAAATAAAAATATAAGTGAAGCTGATCTGGATAATAGAGACAAAACAGGGGTTCTGCATAAGAGCAAGAAAACAGCTGCCCTGCAGTATGTGGGTGCTAGGAGGAAATCAAGGATCTTCGCAAGGTGCACAGGAAATACTTTCCAGTTTGCAAAATGCTAAAGTGTCCATAAACTAAAAAGAACTGAAGTAATTAGAAAGTTAGTAAAACAGGATCTCGTGGAGTTAAAAATAAATTCTGGGGCTAACCAAAGAAGGAACCCCTTTCTTTTAGGGATTAAAATGAAACAAAAGCAACTTTGGGTTTGGTTTACTTCTTGCTATCCTCTCTTGAGCCTCTAATGTTCGTGTCCCTCCTCATTTTCTTTACTTTTCTATTTTCTTTTTCTGCCGCTTTCCCCCACCCCCTGTTTTTAAGTATGTCATGTTTAATTCACCTTTTGAAATTTCTTGCACGTTGCGTAAGATTCTCAAAGATGAAACAGACATCAAGAATAGGACAGGTAATAAACATAGAAAATGATGTGCATAGTATTGTTTTCGGCAGTTTGATTTTTGTTTGTTTTTGTCAAAAAAAAATCAAGATTGTTGTGGAGAACATTCTCAAAATGAGAACCATTTCTGCAATGGAGTCTGATTTGACTCTAGACAAGGTGAAATGAAGAAGTTGGGTCTTGATCAGGTAGACCTTTGCACATAATGCTTCCTTCTGTTAAGCAAATATTTAGGAGTTCTAACTGTGAGGCAGAAAGAATGGCCATAATGGGAATAATGCTCCCACACTGTGCTTCCACAAACTCAGTCTGCAGTGAAATCCAGACCGAAAAAAAAGGCATGCCTTAAATTATTAAATAGTGTGACCAAATCCTCCCCCATTAAGCTTAATTCAGGCCAACAGTTTCCATTTTATTCTCACTGAAACCTTCAAAAGAAATACCAGATTAAGAAGAATTAAGTCTCCTACCTCTGACTTCAATATAGGCATCCCTCTCCTATAGTAATGAATTTAAACTATTTCTTTATATTTGAACACATTTTATATCCCAGATAAGAGTCTCCTTATAAGAAGCTTGAGCTCAGAAAAGTTGTAATCTATTCTGCTTGATCAGTAAACCCTACAATGACAAATAAACTCCATTTTACCTTAAAATTGTAAACCAGATTTATTAACAACCTGAGAAAAACAATTAGGAAAACGTCAGTGTAGTGGAAGAATATTTGAGAGCTTTAGGCTAGTGAAAACAAATGATATAAACACAGATGCTTCTACCTGTAAGTGAAGCAGTCACTACTTAAAACAACCCATCAATACCAAAACAATTTATCTGCAGTTTATTAAAACTATTATTTTTTATTAACAGTTGCCTCTTTGGATTTTTAAAATATAAATATACAGATATATGCAGGTATTTGCATTTTAATGTCTGTTATTTTGCAATTCACAACAAAATAATGATAATGCTAGGTTGTATAGGCACTATGATTCATCTAAGAGAAAATCCTGACTTTATTAAAAAGAAAAGAAAACATTTTCAGAGGTCAAGTCCTACTAGAGAAAAATGTTTTGTTTAACAAAAGACATTGAGCCACAGTATATGTAATCATTACATAGGGTATCTAACACAACATTCAAGAGCACAATAGAACATATAAATAGCCTCTCAAGATTCCTCAGTGAGATTTGCCCTTCATTTTGAGTCTTTTTAAATCACAGCAAACTATACCCATCAAGAATCTCTTATTTTTCCTGTTAATCTCACCTTTAACAAGAAAATAAAGAAATAGAAACAGTATCAAAAGCTAGATCACTTACCATAAATGCCTGTTGAAATGCAGGGAAATGCCTGTGAATAAACCACAAAAAATAGCAGTAAATTTTAAAGATACAGCTCTGCCCAATCCCAACACCATTTATTTCAAATTCTCTGTTGCTTGATAAAGGGATGCCCTCACATACTCAGGGTTCTGACACTCCACTCAGTTCATGTAGGAGACATGGAAATAGGCACATTAGGTTCACTGAAAACTTTTTCTTACCAGCATTTATCTCAGCTCACAAGCACCAACTGTTGAATTTTCAGTAATCTTGTGAACCAATTGCTAAACACAGTTTATTAATGAGAAATTAAATTACATAAACTGTCATGAAATAAGTTATATCCAAAAAATATTCAGAAATCACCTCATCACTTCCTAATTTGGCACATCTTACTATTGCCCCTGCTCTTAAGATTACTTATGCCCATCCTATGTGAATCGTGGAAGTACTAGGTAATGGGGTACTACTGAGCATCGTGACCCCGCTTCCTATTAAGTGATATGCTGATGGCTTACAATCTGAAAATATCAATCAACATTCATGTTGGACTATACCTGTGGATCAATTGAAACTATAGGTTGGCTATAGATTCAAAATTTTGATAAAATTGAATAAAAGTATTCTTGAAGAATCAATTAACTATACAAAAGCTTACCTAATAATAGGCAAATACATAAATTGACCGTACGTCTGCTATGCCCACAGCCAATCAGAGTGAGTATGCAAATTAACCCAACAAAGATGGCAGTTAATTTGCATAAGTAGGCACCCATCCGTGAACATCCTCGGCACCCAGGTCACTCCAAGGTAGGCCCTGCATGGACCCTAAGCAGCCTGGGAAGGGCCTGAGGCAGGGAGCTCCTGGGCAGGGTCAAGCCTATGATTGGAGCCTAGGAGGCAGGGGCAGAGCCAGCCATCTGAGGGAGCTGGGCAGGGGCGGATCCAGCAATTGGAGGGAGAGGAAGCCAGCCATCTGAGGAAGAGGGAGCCAGCGATTGGAGCGAGAGAGAGCCAGCCATCGGAGCCAGCGATCGATCGGAGCGAGTGGGAGCCAGCCATCAGAGCGAAAGGGAGCCAGCAATTGGAGCAAGAGGGAGCCAGCCATCTGAGGGAGAGGGAGCCAGCAATCGGAGAGAGAGGGAGCCAGCCATCGGAGCGAGAGGGAGCCAGCCATTGGAGGGAGAGGGAGAGAGAGGGAGCCAGCCATCAGAGCGAGAGGGAGCCAGCCATTGGAGGGAGAGGGAGCCAGCAATCAGAGAGAGAGGGAGCCAGCAATAGGAGTGAGAGGGAGCCAGCCATTGGAGGGACCTGGGGGGCCCTGTAGGCTTTAGGCCTGGGCAGGGCCCAGCCAGCGATTGGTGTGAACTGAGTTTCTAAACCATTTGATCTACGTACCTTTTCTGACTGCTCATTGGCTAAGCTCCCTGTTTGCCACTGGTAATATTCTTAGTAACTTGCATAATAAGAATCCAAAAAGGTGATCTAGGATTTTTCCACCACACTTCTGGAGAAAAAAATGAAGGTTCGCTGCTGGAAGGCTAAGAAATGTCATATCCTGCCCTAGGCGGATTTGCTCAGTGGATAATGCCTTGGCCTGCCCACAGCAGGGTCCGGGTTTGATTCTGATCAAGGGCGTGTACCTAGGTTGCAGGCTCCTCCCTGGCCGGGGCCTGGTCAGGGCTCATGCAGGAGGCAACCAATCAAAGTGTTCCTCTCACTTTGATATTTCTCTCTGTCTCTCTCTTTCTCTTCTACATTCTCTAAAAATCAATGGAAACATATCCACAGGTGAGGATTAAAAAAAAAAAGAAAGAAATGTCATATCCTATGAAAGACACATCTTGAAAATGCCTAAAGAAAGTTGTAATTTTTTCATGGTGAAGGGACTGGAGTCTGTGTTGATGAAAACACCTTGGTGGCTGCAGCAGCGGGGGGGATGGGGCTGGTGCCTTCCCCTGATCAGCCCAGTCACCTCCCATAAAGGGAGTGGGCCTAAGCCATCAGTAGGACATCCCCTGAGGGCTCCCAGTATGTGAGAGGGGGCAGGCTGGGCTGAGGGACCCCTCCCCCCTGAATCTCGTGCACCGGGCCCCTAGTTTATAATAAAATGTATTACACATAATTTGTATTTATACTCATGTGATGCACATTCTTTTTATCAGTAAAATTTAAAAAATAAAATTATATACACACATACTCATTTTTTAAGTCAGTTTTTAAACTTTTACTGGCACATCACTGTTTATACCATATGCTAGGGACTAAATATTTTTCCAAATTAGGTCATAGAAGAGGAGCCTCATGAAGGGGTTAATGCTTGTGTAGCATCCCAAGCTTTCCACCACATGAGGGTACATACAATGTGAAGAAGGTGGTCTGCAAACCAGGAGTAGGAGACCCTCACCAAACACCAGATTGTCCGGCACCTTGATCTTGGACTTCCCAGCCTCTAGAACTGTGGGAAATAAATATCTCTTGTCTAAGCCACGCTGTCTATGGACAATTTTTAAGCAGCCCTCTAAATTAGACTTTGTAACAGTAGAATGTGACCTGATCATGGCAAAGTCCTCTGCCGGTGTACCTTTGTGTGAAGTTAATCAAGCTGTTTTTGTCCTTTTGGGCTTTCTATTTTCAACTGAAATTAAAGATGATAACATCCATTATATAGAAATGTGCCGTGGGAATTAATAACAGAATCTAAAACTGCAGTTGCTGCTGACTGCAATAATTAGCGTTATTATTGAGCTCAATAATAATGAAACATCTGTTGTTGTTTTTTATATTTTTCAGTTACATATATACTACATTACATTTTCCTTAACATTTTTAGAGAATGTATGCTTATTCCCTTTTCATGGATGTTCTATTTTAAAAGACACAATGTGCATGATTTTGTTTTAGAGAGAATAATAATTGACTCTCTTAAGTTAACCTATATGTCTGAAAAATGACAGGTTTTTTTTTTTCCTGTTCCTTTACTAGTACATGCTCATATTTCTATCAAGAAAATAAGACAGTGTCAGGAATGATGTGGGAGCTATTTTATAATGAATTAAAGAGCTAATTCTTTGAGTCCTTGATTTCTTGAAGTGCCAATAAAATCTGAAGAATGTTCTTGAATGACTCAATCCATTCAATGAATCAGAACCAGGAAAAGAGGGTATGAAGTGAATGCTCCTGAAAATGTTGGTGTCTCTTTACAGGCATTCACCAGGACTATCAACAGGTTTTGTTCTCAGTGAAAAATCACCTTCATGCTACTGTAAGCAAATTGTTACTAATCATGAGTGCTCAGAGAACCAAAATAGCCTACTTAAAAATATAAATTAGAGAGGAGTTAGGGTCATCTCTAGAATGTGTGCTATGCTCACTCAGGTTCCACTGTGTCTTTTAAATGAAGTAGAGAGGTGAGTTTTGGAGCTCATGCCCAGGAATTTCATGGGAGGGAACTAAACACAAAAATATCACCCATCTTGTGCTTGCAATACAGAAAGAGAAAGGTTTCAGAACTGCTGCCTGGAGCCATCAAGAGAGAGCTAGAAGATACTACACTGTTCTCAACAAGTGCACTTTCCCTCCCACTTAGGCATCCTTTCAGTTCATGATTATGAGACTTGCTTCAAGGGTCTATGGGAGGATTCAGATGAGTGAGCAATATGGAGTATCTGTAGGACAAGTAATCTTGATTAATGCCAATTCCTATGGTGGACACGTGATGCCTGCCAGACTCTACTTCATGGGGGAATGTATGCCCTAGAGCAGGGCTTCCCATCCTTGGCATAACTGATATTTTGGATCAGATAAGTATTTGTTGCTGGGGGCTGTCTTGTGCATTTTGAGATGTTTAGCGCATGCCCCACTCATGACAATCAAAAATATTTCCAGACATTGTTAAATGTCCCCCAAGGGGCAAAGTCACCACAGATTGAAGACTACTTCTCTCTAATCTAGAGCCTAGAGCCTAGACCCAAGCAGTGCTGTCAGGGATTGCCTTTTCAAACATTTCCTAAGATTCAAAGAGCCACCTCATTCAAGGAAGGTCATGTCCCTTCCCAAGAAAATCCATCCCCAATAACTAATCAATGCAGAAGATAAAGGCCTTGGCTCATCTTGGCTCATTTCAGTGATGGGCCCTACCTGCTTCCCTGTGCACACTCTTGCTTCCTCCCCTTCTCTTCTCCAGGTATTGATCCCAAGGGCACACCTTACTAAACATCCTGTACCCTAAACTGTCTCAGAATCTGCTTCTTGAGGAAATAACTTGAGTTAACTCCCTTCTGCTTCCATGTTAGGTTCAGCCATATGAGTTGTTCTCCCCTCAGACCTAGCAGAAGAGAGCACATACTGAACAATTAATGGCAGCTTTCCTTTGCCTCAGCTCCCAGCTCTATCTTGGAATCAATCATGCAACTTAAAAATTGAATCTGAATGTACCAACTGCCTTGTCTGTTTTAAAAAGGACAAATAGCTTCATCTTAAAATGACATTGTTGCCTTGAATGTGAAGGCAAACAGATGTTTAATGGAGGATAACTTTGGTAATAGTATTGCATTAATTCAAACAAAAAGGCAGTGATAAAGCAGAGGTGGAAATACAGCATCATGGAAAATATTTTGTGTAAAACAATTTTACATATAATTCATCCAAACTAAATCTCCTCCATTAATCATTTGTTATTACTCAAGAGAGAAAGAGAGAAAGATTGAGGATAAAAAAGAATGAGCAACTAAGCTCAACAGAGGGATTTTATGGCAGACAGTCTGTGCTCTTGGTCATAATAGATTTCTGATGGAACCACCAAGAGTGTGTAGCATGAGATTTCTTTATTTCAAAACTATACTTAACATAGTCACCTCCCACAAAAGTTCTCTCCTGTGGAAGAATGGTAGATTGGACCAAAACTCAGGTCAATTTTGCCTGTATTGTTTTAAGTGTACATATATCAGCAGTCACCTGTAGAACCTGGAGAATGACATCACCAGCCTAATTTATAAGGCTCTAGATTCTTCTTCCAGCAAGACCAAAAAGCAAGCAGTCTCTGTACTAAGTGAGTCTGAGCATATAGCCATCAGAAACCTGCTTCATAGAACTTGACTTTTATCCAATTTTCCCCCAAAATCAGTATGAATTTTCTCTCTTGGGGGAATAAAATATTCATTTGACTTAGAGAGTGAAAGAGGATTTTTCTTTTGTGAAGTTACAGATTGGGAAAATGCTTCCTTATTCCAGCATGTGCATTCCAAGTAGATTTGTAAAAACACAAATCTTTAAGGCTGTATACTATGTCTCCCATCCGCTTTCATGTCTGTCTCCACTTATTCCATTTTAGTAATTTGAGGGCAAGGAAGGAAATATCCCTCAGCCTCTTTGTCTTAATCCTAACAGTTCCTCAAAACCGAGGCAATCCAACATCATGGCCTTTACTTGTTTTTCTGTGACCCTGTATTCCAGGTTCATACATTCCTGCAAAGTGGGAATTTCTCCCTCTCCTCCTTACCCATGGTCATTCCACCCATTGCTTATGCAGCAGACTAGTGATCTGACTAGGACTGACTCTACCCTCAGGTTCATAGGAAAGGTGCTGATTGACCTAAGTAAGCAGCACACACTCCACTTAGCCACAAGAATAGAGATGGAGAATTCTGACATCACTGAGCTGTTGTTGTAAACTAACTGTAAAGTTCTCCCAACTTCTAGAATATTTCAATTTCTAATCCAAAACTTTTTTGTTTTTTAGCCAGTTTTAGTTAGATCTTCCATTACTTAAAAGTGAAAGCATGGTATCTATGTATCTTTTATTTAAGTGCTTTTAATTATATATCACATTTCACTAAATTGAAGAAGCTGTTGATTGCCAAAAAACAAACAAACAACAAAACAAAAAAAACCACAC
This sequence comes from Eptesicus fuscus, assembly GCF_027574615.1. Classification (NCBI taxonomy): domain Eukaryota; kingdom Metazoa; phylum Chordata; class Mammalia; order Chiroptera; family Vespertilionidae; genus Eptesicus; species Eptesicus fuscus. The sequence goes on from NC_072484.1 coordinate 19,248,418, forward strand.
CATTATTTTGTTGAAGCTCTATAAGTTAAATATAACAAGTGTTTTCTTATCCTTTAGGGTTTTTAGTGTGTCCTTACTAAAATTTATATTTTGAATTTATTTAGATAACTTTTAAAGTCACATCTTGCTGCATAGATAAAAAGGAGATAAATTGGTTAAGTTTTCCTAAAAAATCCTCACATTCAGAGTCCAGTACTTCTGAATCCCATTTCAAAACAGAATCATTGATCTAAAGTTTCCAGAGTTCTATCCTGTGCTCTCAGGAATGGTGGTGCTGACCTAGTCCTTCAGGAGTGCTTCACTGAACTTTTCTTCCAAGCCTCTAGCATGACCCTCTCTCTAAAGTTGAAGCTGACTCCTTCTTCATTGCCAGAAAAATTTTTCAGACAGCACCCAAGACACACACCTCCTCCTCAAATGGCCCCACTTGGTTAATTGTTTGGTTGAAAGTCACAGGGGTCAATTGTCTAGGAATGACAACTAGTGAACCTCATCACAACTATGCTGGACTATAAAATATCTCAGTTTATAAGAGGCATCCTGATTTCCAATAAGTTAGAGTATGAGAAAATGGGCATCAGTAAAATTCAGGGTACCATCCTTTGTCTTTAGATGTTTGGTTATCAGCATAGTGGTCTGTGCCATAGTTCCCTTATCCAGAATGCAGAATAGTTGAATATTTCTCAAAGTGTGATATGCCTAACTCTAAGAGTATGCTTTGTCCAATTCAATGTAATGCATACATATTATTTTGACATACTCCATTATTTTTCCCAAGTCTTCACCTCTCCGCACCTCACCCTTTGCTATGTGATATTGCATAGAGGAGGATGCAGTTTCCTTGTCCCACTGATGATGGATATGATGTGGTTTGGCCAATTGGATAATTATAGACATGCCATTCAGGCTTGTACTTTTGCCTTTGGAGGAAACTCATGAGTAGAACATGCTTCATATAGCTACTGGTCCAGAGAGGCTCAGAGGCAGGTAGAGCAGACCAACCGAACCCAGCCAGCCAGCTGTGCCCCAACCAACCCACTGGCATGCAGCAAGAAGGACACGCTTACTATTGTATCTCATTAAGTTCTGGAGTTGTGCTTGTTACACAGCATTACTATGAGTGATAATATAAATATGCTAAAACTATGTTATTATAATGTATTACAACAAGGATAATGGTTTCCCATGTAGGGTGACATTATACAGTTTTCTTTGAAAATAAAAATACATAAAGAGTCTATTAAAATATCAGGTAGTTATAAGGTGGAATTAAAATGCTTAAAATTAAATAAATACTTATGCAATAAATAGTATTGAATTTTTAAAAATGATCGCATTAAAAACAGTATTGAATTTTTTTTAAAAAAATATTAAATTAGAAGGCAAGAGACCAGGGTCACTCACTAGCTATAAATATGACAACCAATAGTATACGCCCTTCAGTGCCTCAGTTTCCCCATCTGTAAAGGATAAGAGTTGGACCAGATGGCTTAATCAGCTATTAGATTCTATGGTGCTACAAACCAGCCTGATATCCTTCTCTATAGCTCAGGATAAAGGTGACAGAGAGACAGGCAATTTTATAGCATCCTGAATTCCTCATGGTGTTTGGATGTGGTAGGTGGCAGTGTGGCAACAACAGTGGCTGTCACTCTTGAGTTACCACACTGTGCTGAGCACTGGGCTGAGAGCTCTATGTATATTATCTGATTCATTGTCATGAACAGTCCTGTGATAAATAACATATTATCCCCTTTGTATAAACATGAATAAGAGTAAAGCTAAGAAAGCTAACTTGCTCAAGGTCACAGAAAGGAATGCTAACTAAAAGATTCATTTATTATTTTATGTAAGCAACAATTGATCCCATTTTTGCCTTTAGTATTTCTTTATTATACAAATAAGATGTGAATAAATTCTCAGATGGTTCAATGGGACAGGTGTAGGCAGACAGCAGTGAGAACTTTCTCCTAGAGCCACGCCCCTCCCTTCCTCTGAGTTAACTAGAATAACCTCCTCCCAGGCCCTTATGGTCGTTAGTATGGTGAGCATCATACCACCCCATGCATTTGCACTGTAAAGGCTGAATACAATTGCATCTTTTTGTTGATCTCAATCCTCTAATCACTTCTCATCATACTTTAATAACATTTAAAGTTAGAAGCTCCAAACTCCCAATAATCTGGCTTCCCCTCTGCCTTCCTCCCTTTCCACTTTTTCTCTTTCTCACAGAGTCCCAGCCACACTGGCCTCATTTTGTTCTTCAAACACATAGAGCACAATCCTGCTTCCGAGCCCTGGTCTTGCTGCCCCACCTGCCTGGTACACTTCCTTTTAGATCTCTGATCAGGTGTCCCCTCCTCAGAGAGACTCTCTCCTGCCTGCAGCCAAGTCACTCTCTATTCTTTTAGGCTGCGTGGCATCCGTTTAGGACTCCTCTCACCACCAACACACAGATGGTTGCTTGTTCATCATCTCAACTTCAATTCCCTGACTGGCATGCAAACTCCCAGGAAGAACTCTGTCTCATTTATTGTTGTACCACCTGCACCTGGAAAGGGGCCTGGAACTCAATCAATATCTGGCAAACTACTTGATTAACAATAGATTTCTATGGCATGTGCAACCATAGTCAAATATACCTCTTTCTACAAAAACTGGAGCATACATTGTGTTTTATGTTCTGAGACTCGCTTTTCTTATGCAGTAGATCTTGAAGCTTTGCAGTGTCCATGTATATTGATCTATTTCATGTTCCTAATGTCTATATACTACTCTATGGAATGGTTCCTCTATGTTTATTTAACTGTTGCCACATTGATGACCATGTAGATAGATTATAATTTTTTCTATAACAAATAACTCTGTAATAAGCATTCTGGACTATGCCCTTATATGCTTATCATATTCTGTTAGGATATATTACTATACATAAAATTAACTTTTTTAACCATCAGGTTAAAAATGTACATTTAAAATTTTGAAAATACTGACAAATTGCCCAATCCTCCAAATTTTTTTCAGTATAAAAACGTCTTCAACAGTAGAAAAGAACAAATAATTCCACTACCCACCCCAATACATGGGTGAATAGAACAAAAGGATACTGTTTCTTTAACAAACTACACTGGAAAATGCAAATACTACCAGTGCATCTCTCATTCCCAAAACGAAATAATCTGAAGATCAAGGTCAATTAAGGAAGACTGTGCATAAGCTCACATGGAAATGGCCAGTGAAGTGTTTGGAGTGCACTGTGCAAGCTCACACAGGCACAATAATTATAAGCAATCACTTTGTTTTGTTTTCTTCATTATACCTTGGAAATAGCTGTCATAAAGTCATTTATTGCCAGCTGCTTTCATGTTTATAACTACAACTCCATGCAGCATAAAACAAACTATTACACAGCCATGAATAGTAGCAGTCCTCTTCCAAACTTTATTTTCCAAGAAGACAGCTGGATTAGTTCCAAGGTGAATTTATTAGATGCGAAATGCCAGAACCAGCAAAGGGGGAAACTCGCCCTTGCTGAAGCTTGCTCGTGTAACTGGTAGGAATGTTCTACTATAAACTACACATATGTGAAAACGAGAACAGCTCACCATAAACCTGTGAACCCAAAAGAATGTGCATTCTGGTCCAAAATGTCTTAATCTGTAAACTCACTTTACACAGAAGCTAAGGGAAGAAGCAATGGTTAAAAAAAAAAAAAAAAGAAACAGACAATAAAACCTTCTCATATCATAGCGAACTAGTTGTGCAATATGAACGCTCCTTTTGAAACAAAATGTGCCTGAAATAAATGCGGGACCAGAGCACTGCCCGGTTGGGCAAAATGTGTCTTTTCAATAACCTTAATCGCCTCCAATTTTTGTAAGTATCCCTTCCCCATCTTTCTCTGACTCAAGTATGCATATTATGTACACTTTACATCCCTGGCATCAAGGGCCGGGAGCATGAGGGGATGCCCACAGGTGACCTTTTCCGCTGCAGAGTCCAGGGAAAATAGAGGTAGCAGTCAATCATTTCAGATCCCCTGAGAAGTAAATTACCCACTTGAGAGTGAAAGGTTCACTGCTCATAACCACTGCCAAGGCCTAACTTTGGCTGCAGGGAGAAGCATTCCTGGCTGAAGGAGGGGCTGAGATGAGAGGGAGGAGCCCTGTTTGCAGGGGACTGAGGGACCAGAGCACTGCCTGAAAGAGCACAGGGCTTTTAGGGGAACCCTGGGGGACTCACTGACCTTGAGCTTTCCTCAGCATGGCTGCAAGGGACACTGTCAGAGTCCAGTTCTTTATCATTCCCATGTGCCCCAGCCCATGGTGTGTCACCCCACCCCTACACACACACACACACACACATACACATATATACAGCTACTGTCACAGGATTGCCCTCGAGTTGCTTGAACCTGCTTTGCAGGTGCACTCAGACAGCAAGGAGTTCCAGAATCAAATCCCAGGGCAGCCCTTAACCAATGAGCATGGGTGGGGTGTGGCAAGGTGTCAATACTCAGGAATCCTTCCCCTGGTGGGGACAATGTTGAGAGGTGACCTTCACCCTCTGGTGAACATCACCACTAGATTTGTAGTCTCCTGGGATTTGGCCCAATATCCACCCGTCCCTTGCAGTCTCAGTTCCTCGCATCTCACCTACTTTTTTTTTTTTTTCCCCCCTGGGATTTTCCCAATAAACCCCTTTCCCCGAAATCCTCATCTCAGAGTCAGCTTTTGGGGAATTGTTGATTTGTAGTGTTGTTACCCTTGATGTGGCTGGCCATGGAATGTTTAAAATAAAATAAATGTAGGGTGAACCTCGGTGGAAAGAGACCACATGATCATTTCCAGTCAGTATTGGTAAAAGGGAGAAAAGGGAGAAGTAAAAGCAAGTCTATCCTTATAAAGCCATGAAAAGGGAGAAAGAGCATCCTCAAGACCACAAGAAACATGAGCAACCAATATCTGGCTGGAAACCAGTGGGAGGCTGCCAAGGAAGTAGAACTGGGTGGAAATTCAGAGAGCAACCCTGTAGGGAGGAGGTGGTGGCCCTGGGACCTCCTGGCTTCCATGCTGACTGCAGGCCCCAGAAAAAAAAAAAAGTGTGCTATGTAAAAGTTTGTTAAACAAGTCCAAGCAGGGTTATTATCTACTCTTGGTTTTTAGTCAATCCCTGGCTTCCTTAATAACTTGAATCTTCATTGCTCCCTTAATTAGAAAGTTGAAGGTCTGACTTCCAAAGAAAACATTTATGAAAAGCCATCAACAACAAATAACCACAAAACAAGAAACACAGGTGGTCTCAGAGAGGAGCAGCTAAAAAGCCTTGACCCCCTTGGTGGTGAGGTGGTATTTCTCAGTCTGTGAGATAGGTACTATAGTTCAGTAACTCAGCCGTTTCTTAGTCATCCTGTGTCTCAAATGTTCTTCCAAGCATCACTAATGATCTGCTAACAAACTGAACAGCTTTTAAAAAGGAGAGAGATCATACACTTTCAATAATATTTACTGAACCTGAAGCTTCAGCTATCCGGTTCTTCTCTTGTGGCTGGAGAAACACATAGGAATAAAGGTACCACCTAATCAATTCCAAAGCTCCTGGGACATTTTCTCATGGACTTTTCTGTCTCTCATAAAAACACACAAGACTGAGACGAGGCATTATTATTACTTGTTCCCAGATGATGGAGTGAGTAATCTCCCTAAAGTCACACAGTGGCTAAGAGTAAAAGCTCAGACAGAAGCCCTGATCTTCCCACTCAAAATTCTAAGCACTTCTCACTGCAGAATCCAGTAAGTGAGTCAAGGGCTAAGGCCCTGATCGGCAAACTGCGGCTCGCAAGCCACATGTGGCTCTTTGGCCCCTTGAGTGTGGCTCTTCCACAAAATACCATGGCCTGGGCGAGTCTATTTTGAAGAAGTGGAGTTAGAAGAAGTTTAATTTTAAAAAATTTGGCTCCCATGCCCTAACCGGTTTGGCTCAGTGAATAGAGCATTAGCCTGCGGACTGAAGGGTCCCAGGTTCAATTCTGGTCAAGGGCGTGTATCTTGGTTGCGGGCACATCGCCAGTAGGGGGTGTGCAGGAGGCAGCTGATCGATGTTTCTCTCTCATCGATGTTTCTAACTCTCTATCCCTCTCTCTCCCTTCCTCTCAGTAAAAAATCAATAAAATATGTTTTAAAGAAATAAAAATTAAAAATTAAAAAATTAAAAATTTGGCTCTCAAAAGAAATTTCAATCATTGTACTGTTGATATTTGACTCTATTGACTAATGAGTTTGCCGACCACTGGGCTAAGGGGACAGATGAAGAGAAGAGTAAGGTCCATTACGAGCACCCTCAATCCTTGATAAGGACTATTTATAGTTGAGAATTCTTTTTTTTTTATTTTTTTTTTTAGAGTTGATTATTCTTTTTCAGCATAACACAGTATGAAACCCTTCTAGGCACTAGCCACCTATCATAACAGTATAGAGTTTGCCATCAAACGAAAGATTAGTGTAACTATGTAACTGAAGATTAAGATGCTTTGGAACCACTGTTCTATTCTATTCAGGAGAACTGAAGATTGGACACTTTGAGAACCACTGTGTTATTCTATTCTAATCACACTGTCCTGTCCCCACTGCTACTCCAGACAATTGTAACCCAGGCTGCATCCTCCTCATATCCAGCAACGACTCTTTCCCCTGGGATGAGCGGAGGTCCTTTCTTTTCTGTGCCAAGTAATCTATCTCAGACCATATACTTGCTGGGGAGCAGATTGCAAGATTACCAGCACATGTAGGTTTTATGCCTGAGGATTTTTTGACACCTCTGTTTTATCTCTTAAAATGTCAGCATGATCTTTCCACAACTTGGGCAATTCCATTTCAACCCCTCCATAATTTCATGGTGGGAAGCTGAAAACTACATACAAAAAGAGATGGGTGTCCACGTGAATACAGCCACTTCTGAAGTCAATTATATGTGCAAACGCCCCACCTCATTTCCTATTTATGGAAGCCAGGTGATACACTCTTGACAGTTGCTTGGTGCCTGAACTACAGTGTGGTTCTTAAAGAATAAAGACTTTAAATAAAATGCGTTGTGATTATGCGGCTTGAGTCAATATGTAAAGGTAATAAATTCTTCTTTCCTTAGTCATGAAGGAAAACATTAGTCAAGCCTAATGTACACTTTATGTTTAACTAGGGAATTAATTAGGGGATAATGACTAAGAAGGAGGTGTGCAAAGGACGCACCCTGTAGGGGTGACTAAATAAAGAAAAGCAAGGAAGGAAAAGGAAATTGATCATAGTCCTATTTCCCGAGTTTTAAGGATTACTACTCATGGCCTCAAAATGGCTATGCTTTGTGGACCAGCAATCACTGTGAAGCGTTTTATTGTTTTATTAACTGGAGTCTGTGATGGAAAAGAGCAACCAGTCTGCAAGGAGATGTCTGACAGCTCAGGTCCCAGGAGATGAGTTATTTGTACACATTTCCCAGTGATCACAGTATTAATCCAACCAGAATCATCCCAGAACCACAAGGAGGAGGAGCAGGCAGCTGTCTTCCACTGTACATACAGTAAGCCCTCACTCAATGTCACAGATAGGTTCTTTGACTTTAAGCAAAACACCATATAGGGAAACCATACATCTCTATGGTAAAAGAAATACCAAAGGCTATTTGATATAAACAAGAGTTAAGTTCCTACAGCAGCTCATCAATATTATAATAAAATTACATTGAACGTAATAACATTATTCAAGGATCTGTTGGATACACCAATGATCAGTATTGGTTCCTGCACTGGGAGATGAACAAATCAATTTTTTGAGAAGGTTACACACCTGTGAATCACTAAAAAAAAAAAATAGTAAAGACTTACTATATGTACTAAATTGTCATTATTGTTAGAGAGACAATGAGGAGGTCACTCATTGATGGATGGATGGATGGATAGATAGAAAAAGGAGGGCAAGATGGAAGGGTAGATGAATGGATGAATAGGTGAATGGACCAATTCTTAATTTAAAAATGAATATTTTTAGCTACCACTAGCTCTGGTAGATTTTTATTTCATTGGAAGTTTAATTTCACAAAGTGAAGGATTTAATTTTTCATCACAATATCACAATTGCATTTTTAACAAGTTCACAGATAATGCCAATGCTGCTGATCTTGGGACTATGCTCTGAGTGGCAAGAGTTTAAAGAATTACTCACTGAACTTTCACACTCTAATCCCTCTGCTCATGTTGACCGTTACCAGTCTGTCAGTAAAGCTTTTTATGGTGCAAACAATAGGCAATTTAACTCCAAGTAGCACTCAAAAGAAAATAAACTTATATTCTTTTCTGATGTAAAAAAATCCAATGATATGTATAACTTCAGGTAAGGCTTGATCTAGCTACTCAATGATGTCTCTAATTACTATACCAAGTAACTGCTTGACTTAGGGTAATTGGCTTGTCTGAACCACATGTTGTGTACATATGCAGCAGTTTTGAACATGCCACCTGATGAGGAAGATGCTGAGTAATATGTCAGGTGCTTTTCTTTGTTCTTTTTCTTTTTATATAATACAAAAGCTGAGGTGTCCCCTCTTGTCAAAATTGCAAGTGGATTTTTTCTTAGGTTGAGAGGAAGTCCCTATGTAATGGTTTCTGAGAACTACTTATGCTCTAAAGACTATGATTCAGTGATCTGAAAAACTTCCAAGAACTTGGTCATAATTCAAAGGCAGAGATTATTAAGGACTATAAAAACCCCCACAAATATATGAATTATTGTGTCCTCTCTTTAGATTGAAACATAAATGACCGTTAACTTATAATTTTTTAAATCTCCATTAAATATTCTCTGAACTCTCAACCCAATATTTAATAACCCTTCCTAATCACATATACATGTTCTTTCTTATGCTTTTTCCTCCTCTTCTACAACCTTGCCCTCCACTTTTTCCTTGTTGTGATTCAGTAACATGGAGTTATCCTTAATGTGGCACATTGGACCATGCTTATGGGACTGAGCTCCTAATCAACTACTTCAGAAAAGTTAATAAGGAAAGACAAGAGTTTCTCTTTATTCTGTTTCCTTGAGGTATGGGGTATTTGACTTCCCTTAGTCTGGTCACTCCAGTTCTTCCATTCAAAATTCTGAAGTGCCTGGAATCTCAACCTTCATTTTCATTCACCTTTGATGTAGAGCAAAACTTGACAAAAAAACAACAGAAAAGTTTCATATTTCGATGAGAAATGTCATGACATTTTGCATTCGCAGTGAGTGCACAAACTTACAAGATTATGTTGATGTGATGGTGACTCTGCTATCACATCCAGGAATCAAAAAGATAGAAGAAAAATGCAAATATGTTAAAATAAAATCAAAGAATTATGGATCTTTATTCTATTTTTCTCCTCTTGAATATTAATATACAGTATTTTCTAGTTACTTATGGTAAGGGATATTTTTGTAAAATTATAGCAATGCATATATGAATATCTTTGGGTATGTTTTATTAGGGAGACTTTTAAGTATGTAACAACTCACCTATGATATTTTATGAGCTTTCATAAATGGGTCATTTATCCATATAAGTAATTTAGTTGTAGAAAATGAATATAGAGTTATATTTGGATCTTAATTACACAGACCAGAACAACTGGCGTAGTCATTAGACATAATTATTCCTATGCTTTTCAGAAGAATGTACTGATCAGGGGGCATCTCACTCAGGTCATTTTCTGGCTTTAAGAGGTCTGAAATTTTATGCTGAGGTTTCTCAATAATTTAAATGGTGCAGTGTTTATGCTAAGATTTCAGAGAATTGTCAATGTCCAGGTGGAAAACACAGCGTGGGTCTATAGAAGCCCCACAACTTTGGAAAATCGAAGCAAGAATCTGGATAAATCAATCTAAATGAAAATCATTTTAGACAAGGTTTTTCTTTAACCCACACTGTGCTGTTGCTTTGCTCTTTTAGCCCATATGCTTTGATGTTTTAGTTCCTACATTATGACTGATTGACAAGATATGACATGGTCAAAAGGCAACACATAAAGTGTATTAGATAACTCTATTAAAAGGACAGAATTTTCTTCCCTTCTTGATCTTTTCTACTGTTATTTCAGCTTTTAAAAAAATATAGTGCATGTGCAAAATTAAATCCCCTTGAACTTGCTCAACCTCTGCTCTGCAGGTCATCATTTGTCTCACTAACACAAAATTATAGGGTGTTTTGATGCTTCAACTGTTAGCAACAACTATCATTATTTACAGCTCTTTTACCATAGCAGTTGCATTTTTGGGAAAATAATGAGAAACTAATTACCTCTGACTTAGCATATAAACTTTTCAAGTATTCTTTTTGCCCCCTAAATAGCAAGCATTGGGAACAAAGGAGGAGGCAGAGAGGAGAGTGTTGGGAGGTGGTGAGATCCTATGCAGCCACAGGTGCATCAAGAGGCACAGGAATATTCACAGCAACAGCAGGCTCAGAGCCACTTTCAACCCCACTCCCATGATGCTGTGAAGTGACCAGAATTAAGGCCTCTGGACACATCCTCCTGTAGATTGGAATTTTGCTTCAGGTACTAATAGAAGGGCTTTATGGGTCGGGAAATAAAGGACAAGCTTGTAAGAAAATATTGGTCATATTTTTCTCACAATTTCATTCAGAGTGTAAAAATTAAATTGTACTCAAAGCATAAAATCTCAATATTTAGATATAGTGTGAAGGGCTAACTATGTAATTTGCAGACAGTTCTAATACTAATTAGGCTAAATGTCATTGTGAGGTTAAAGGAAATCATGTTTTTTCTATAAGATTTATTCAAAACCATGCAATTATAACTTTATATTGTATCTTCAAGGTCCCACCCATGAGATAATTTAATAAAACATCCATCCATGCCAGGATGCAGCCTTTCAAAGTATACCTGAAAGAGAATGGGATGAGGGGATATGTACCAAGATTTTCAAAATATGATTTTTTTTAATATTTAGACAAAAGATAAAGTTCTGATAAAGTGGAAGCTCAAAGATAAAGTTCTGATGTTAAGTAAGCCACTTTACAAAGTAAAAGCAGCAACACTATAGGTGATTAAGAATCACTACCAAAGCTTCAGACTAACAACCATAGAAAATTTCAAATTAATAAAATATTTTACCAAAAAAAGACAAATCATGATTTCTGAAGGGTTTCTATTTTGGAATATTGCCTAGATTGTGATTTGGTTTTAAATCAGTCTTTCTCTCCCTTTTTTCACCCTGGAGACAAATATCTAATATGAAGTGCCCTAATCTGGTATTCACTCTCCAGAAACAGTTGTGTCAACATAGCAACTACCACTATAAAATAGCAGAGAGTTGGTTAATAAGCAAATAAGATATTAGAAATAAATCTGCATTGGTGAAATAAGAGGTGTTCAAGATATGTCGCTGGCTAGAGAAATTTCATGGACACCATCACCTCTGTATGAAAGAGTGTATAAGAATCTAGAGATTCTGGCAGGCTCAGCCACCTAAGACCTGTGGAGCTGAGCCAAGGTCACAGCTCTGTCTAAAGCTACAAACACAGGTTGAATGGATGACTCCATGGCCTGATTCCAGGATTGGCTGCTTAAAATGAACTATTTAAAAATGTTGTTGGCATGCCTACAGGTAGAGGGGAACTAAATTTACAGGATAAGATTGGATGAGTTTTTAAAATAATTTTTTATTGATTTCAGAGAGGAAGGGAGAGGGAGAGAAAGATAGAAACATAAATAATGAGAAAGAATCATCAATTGGCTGCCCCCTGCTTGCCCCTTACTAGGGATTGAGCCCATCAACATGAGAGAGGCATTATTGTTTTGTCTAATTATAAAATATATTGTCAGCTCAAAAATTAATGCTATCATACAATATGTGTTTTCTTATCAAGATACATTTGATGGCAGCAGCTAGTGTGGGAAAACAAGAAATATTCAACAGTTCTCTTTAGGGGGAAGGTTCTAGTTTGGTTGAAATTTTTTCTTCCTTTATCAATTGGCTAAGAATGTTTCTTGCTAACAAGTATCTTCATTATTTCCCAATTATATTTACTTACTATGTTAAAACTTTCAGAAAAATTAAAAGGAAAGAATAAAATTTTTAAAACATAAAAGATGAGTTCCTGGCCAGTGTGACTTAGTTGGTTGAGCATTGTCCCATGTACCAAAAGGTCACCAGTTTCACTCCAGGTCAGGGCACATGCCTGGGTTATGGGCTCAATCACCACTAGGGGTCATACAGGAGGCAGCTGATCTCTCTCTCTCTCTCTCTCTCTCTCTCTCTCTCTCTCTCTCTCTCATATCAATAAAAACATCCTTTAGAAAAATAACTAAAAGATTAGAGGAACTTACCCAGAAAAGACAGAAAACAAGTGGGCCGGATGTTAACTACCAATTTAATACCCCAGACCCTGAGGTTTCACCCTGTTTTGTTTCCTTAGCTCAACCGGTCTTGGTTTTCACTATAACTTGGTGTGTAGCATATGCTATTAATGTTTCACCCATGGCCCCTTGAAGCTCACCGTTCCCAGTACATTCTCTTCCCAAGCCTCTGTGGCTTTCTGGCCATGGATGGATGACTTGAGTGATGGATATAAGGTGGGAGGATTCTGAGATATGCTCCCAGTCTATAATAGGGTCTCATGGGATTGAGGCCTCGTTGCCCACAGCAGTAACCTGTTCAATACTGCACCTGATTGGCTTTCTGCCCTTCCCATTGTTCTTCCACATGCCCCTATCAGTGGGTCCTGGCATCACCTTTAAAATCAACTCCATGTACTCACCAGTAACAGTCTGCTTCTGGGGGAACCCAGCCTCAAACAGTGCTCAGATTAGGTACATGTGCTCACATTAGTATTCATATGAAGCACACAGTCTCAAACATTTTTATTCTCCTGAAGATATGGACAAACAGCCCCTTCTCTTTACTGCTATTTCTGCATTCCCTTGCCAGGTGTGGTTCTCCCCCTTGAAAGAATAATAAACTGACACATCTTGACTTTTGAAACTGCATATAATCACTATTCAAGAGAAAAAAAAGAATTATAAAATAAATACTTCCTGCAACTTGCTATACAGAAAATAAATGTAAGGAAGTAGAGAAATGAAATCTTAGGCAAACTTGATGCTCAGTCATGAGCACCAATGACCATAAAATTGACAGGTGAGAGCTTTAGGATGTGTATAACGAGTCATTGGGTTCCAAATAGAGGTCATTTTATTGTACAAAACCTCAAAGATTGTCCATTTGTGCACAGGTGACCTATCTCCAACCAGAATTGGTTTCCGTGGGAGCTTTAAAATAATAATATCATAGGATAAAAACACATTAAAGGTAACCTTTGGCCTGTACCCTCCAGAGATGACATAATTATTATTATTAATTTATTTTGTCATAGTTTTGATGATAAGTTGTAATTAAGTAAAGGTATGGAAGAAAAGAGGCTCAGTATATTAATATTGGGTTGGTTAACAAGCAAATGAGATATTAAAAATAATTCCTTATTGGTAAAATGAATAGTGTTCAATATATATAGTAGGGAATAAAAGCTCAGGAATAAAAGTCCGCCAACCTGATGATCTGGTGGCAACTATTTCCTGTGAGACCAAAGGGTTCCTGAAGCAGAATAAATGAAATGACACTATTTTCACAAACCAACTCACTTCACCTTTTGAGAGATTCCCTTTGCTAGACATGCTCAAAGATAAATAGAAACATGACTCTCGGACAAATATTTACAAATCCCGGCACCACAGAGCTCTCTCCTTCCCATAATGTTTTGTGTATTTCTACAAAGACACACTTGCTGCCGCTGAAAGATGTCATCTCTGGAGGGTACAGGCCAGAGGTCACCTTTAATGTGGTTTTATTCTACTGATCTCAGTGGCTGAACAGAAGGGAGAGCTTTCATTTAGTGAGGTCTTTTATCCGACTCACTTCTTCTGGCATCTTCATGTGCTTTGCCCCTTCAGAGTTTAAGGTCAAAAGGAAGACTAGAAGATGTAGCATGTTTGGAACGGTTGATAAAAGAAGAGGGACTTTAAAAAGCCAAGGTCTGTTACAGAAACATGTATTTTTATCTTAGCAATCTAGTATAAAGCTCTGTTAGCTAACAGATACTACCAAGGCTGTGAGCTATAAGCAAATAAATGCTGTCAAATATTCACAGGGCATCCACTCCACCCAGCCAGCAACTGTCATCTGTGCAGGTCAGGAGGTTACGCTGAGGTTTATAAAGGACTCTGCAGAGGAGGGCATTTGTGTCTAAATTACACCTTCTCCACCAACATTCTGCCTATAGCATTGCAGAGTTAATTTTTTAATCTGGTTTCAAATTCATGGGATCCTTAAAGCCTTATATAATTCCTGCATATTTGCTGCCTTCCACTACTTCCACTATCTAAGAATTTAAGACAAAAATCAGCAAAATGAAATAGCTACACTGGGTCCCTTTTCTTTTAAAAAAATATGTGTTTATTGATTACAGAGAGGAAGGGAGAGGGAGAGAGAGAAAGAAGCATCAATGATGAAGGAGAATCATTGATCCTCTGCCTCCTGCTTGCCCCCTACTGGGGTTCGAGCCTGCAACCCAGGCATGTGCCCTTGACTGGAATCGAACCCAGTTCCCTTCAGTCCGCAGGCCAACGTTCTATCCCCTGAGCCAAACTGGCTAGGGTATGGGTCCCTTTTCTTAATGGAACTTTTGGAGGGACTGATTTGAAACTGAATTTTGGCGACAGTGGTCAGTGGGCTAAGAGACCTTTAGGTCTTACTGTCACTAATTAGCTCTGTGACCCTGTGACCCTAAGTAAACCACTTCATGCCTCTCTGGGACTCATTTTCCACATGTGAAAAATACAGAGGTCACATTAGCTGATTTGTCAACTTCTTTCCAAGTCTGATTACTTTGATTCTAAGAATCATAGCTATCCTTCATGAACACCTACCAAGGGTTATTAAGTATTCCAAAAATTATATATGGATTACTTAATTCTCACCACAATCCCATAAGGTAGGTACACTATTTATCATTGAGCCCATTTATGGATGAGGAAACTGAGACGGAGAGAAGTTCTGTGTCCTCTGTAAGATTACCGTATTTTCTGGCATATAAGACGACTGGGCATATAGAAGATTTTCCTGGGTTAAAAAGTCGTCTTATATGCCAGAAAATATGGTATATGCCTTGTGAGTGGCAAAGCCAGGGCTTCATGAGGCACTCTGCCTCTGGAAAATGCTCTCTAAACCACTAGGCTACCTTGCCCCTGACCTCTGACATCCTTAATGCTGTCCTAGAAGTAAATGATGCACAGTTACACAATATCTAAGGTCAGGTTCCTCCAAAGCATACATTGAACATACTTATTTTGGATAAAAGTATTTTATTTGGAAGTTGATTTCAGAAAGTGCTGTGAGAAACAAGACGAGTGAGACTGGAAGAGAGCAAAGCAGTACAGCCTACATTAATGAATGAGTGACTGTGGGCAATTGGTGCTCAGTCCTGCTGGGGGCCCTCTGAGGAACTGTGTAGAACACAACTTAGAGTTTGCCACTGAGGGATAATTAGGCTGTTTGCACTCCGACTCCGATCCTAACTGGCTTCCTTGAGCCAAGCACACCCTCTCAGCCAGAGAATGCCTCTCAGCCTGAGCTGCAGAAGTCTCCAGCAAGTATGGGAACTAGTTAGTAGCATCCTGGGTAGACTAAGTGGCAGGGGAAAGGTTCTGACAGCATCTGCTACACAGGGCTAGGAAGTGTAGGAACCAGGACTCACATGTAGGCCATTTGGCTCCAGCCCTTGGCCTTTGAACAAGCTAATTATCTACCTTGACAACTGCATAGGCTCAGAAGTTTCTAAGGGGAAAAACAGCCTTCTTTGGTCTTCCACCAAGGGTCTCTCTGCCAACCAGGCTGTGCTTGGTGCAAGGGAAGAATCCTGAACCATTCCCTCCTGTGGTTTAGGTCCAGATTTGACACATCCCATGATTTATAAGAGGCCTGGGCTACTTAATGAGCTTATCTGTGCCCCGAGCTAACTGCATCTTCCCCTGCTCAGCTGCTATTGATTAAAAATAATGCTTTCTTTGTTTATTCTGGACAATTTGTTTGTCTTTTCCACAAATGCTCCATTAGCTATCAGACTCATTTTTTAGTTCAATTGCCAAGACTAGTAAAGTTTGTATAAGTGCAAAATGATACATGGCTGCCATTTATGCTCTAGTTGAAGGCACTTAAATAATATCTGAAGCAAAACTTTTCATCTTCTTTTAATTAAAGAATAAAACCCAGTTTGATCTTATTACTCTGTGAGATAACATTTCACCAGTAAAAGACATTCCCCAAGGACTCTGATAAAAGGAACAAATATATTCTTATAATATGATTAATCCATATTAAAGATTCTCTTATTAAAGAAGGTCAGCATGGTTCATTTGATAGCTGGCTTAGCTTTCAGCCAGGAGGTCAAGGGTTGTTACTATTTGACCCTCATAGACCTAGCAGTAGAATATGATGAAGTATTTGAGTGAGCAAACTGGACGTGACCTAACAACCCAATAAAACAATGCTGGGCCCTTGTGCTGAGCAAGGCAACCACATAGTCATCTTATCCTCACATTGCATTGCAGGTGATTCAAATGTAAATGTCAACTGGAACATCAAACTATCTCACTGGGTTCCTGTGAGGATAATGTGAATAAAAGTTTTCAACTTAAAGGAGGAAGAAGAATTTAGCAGTGAATAGATCTCTCAAAGCCAGAAGGGGAAAACCTATCCTCTCAAAAATCCTAATCCATATTTTCTCATGTAGCCAGATAGACAGGAGAGCGCTACTTCTATTCATTAATTCAACTGGTCATCATGTACTCAGTCAGACCTTACTGTGTGCCAGACACTGAGAGTGCTGATGTTATCTTGGGGAGCAAAAGCAGACAGGACCCTACCCATAACAACTCAAAAATCTGGCAGGAAAACACAATGAAGGTAAAGAATCACACCAAGGTGAAAGTACGCTTGTAAGAGTTGTGAGGCTGGAAAATTGCAAGATGACAGTTGGCAATTTGACCAGATTATAAAGGTCAGGGTTGGAAGAAGTCCGCAAGGCAATGTCACATGAGCTAAATCTGTAAGATGGGGAGGAATCCAGGAGAAGTGTAAAGACACACTTTGAACAAAGAGAATCCCAGGGAAGAGAATGCGTGTGCAGAGTCCCTGTGTTGGTGAGGGGTGCAGGGGTTAGGACAGAGTTGGAGCTCAGACTGCATGAGAAGTTAGCACAAGATGAGACCAGAAAGTCTTAAGTAGAAATTTTTGCTTTTATTTCAAGCAGCATCTCATTTGAGAGTGTCTTCCTATTGTTCCTGGAGGCTGGCCCACATTGAGGTGCTGATTTGATTGCACATACCCTTTTTGCAGGATGAAATATTTGAGGGCTGAGACAACAGCCTTATTTGCTTTCACTCCTTCCAACTTAGCACCACAACTGGCTCAATCAGTCTCTATTTTATTTTAGTGACATAAAATTAACATGCTATAAAAGTTCACCATTTTAAAGTGTACAATTCAGTGGTTATTAGTATAGTCACAAACTTTTACAACCATTACCACTAATTCCATAACACTTTCAGCACTCAACACAAACAACAAACAAAGCACAACCTCATATTCATTAGCAGTCATTCCCCATCCTCTTCTCTTCTCAGCATCTGAAAACTAACTAATCTACATTCTGTCTTTGGATTGTCTGTTCTGGATATTTCACATAAATGCAATCACACAATATGTGACTGTGTCTGGATTCTTTCACTTAGCATAATATCTCCAAGGCTCAGCCATACATGAATCAGTATTTCACTATTTTTATGGCTGAATAATATGCCATGGTATGAATATACCACATTTTGCTTCTCTGTTCATCAGTTGAGAATCATTTAGGTTGCTTGGGGTTATTGTGAATAATGCTGCTATGAACATTCATGTATAACTTTTTGTGTGAATAATTATTTTTAACTAGAGGCCCATTGCATGAAGATTCGTGAAAGAATAGGCCTTCCTTCCCATGGCTTCACTCCTGCCACTCGGGCATCTGCAAGTACTCACTCCTGACTAGAGCACTGCTCCTATAGCACCCTCCGCCCCCCTCCCCCTCATAGCAGGCATCCAGCCCCGCCGCTCCATGCCTGCATATGCAAATTAACCTACCATCTTTGTTGGGTTAATTTGCATACACACTCCTGATTGGCTGTGGGCATAGAGGAGGTACTGTCAATTTACATGTTTGTCTATTATTAAGTAAGATTCTCTTGGTTATGTGTAGGATTAGAATTGCTGGGTCATGGTAACTCTCTGTTTAACTTTTTAAGGAACTTCTATACTGTTTTCCATAGCAGCCTGTACCATTTTATATTCCCATCAGCAATGTACAAGAGTTACAATTTTTCCATAACTTTGCCAACACTAGTTCTTATCTGTTTTTTTTTTATTATTATTATTATTAAAGACAGCCTAGTACAGTGGTTGGCAAATCGTGGCTCACAAGCCACATGTGGCTCTTTGGCCCCTTGAGTGTGGCTCTTCCACAAAATACCACGGCCTGGGTGAGTCTATTTTGAAGAAGTGGTGTTGGAAGAAGTTTAAGTTTAAAAAATTTGGCTCTCAAAAGAAATTTCAATCGTTGCACTTTTAATATTTGGCTCTGTTGACTAATGAGTTTGCTGACCACTGGCCTAATAGGTGTAAACTGGTATCTCATTGTGATTTTGAGTCAAATTTTCCTAAGGATGCTGAGCATTTTCATTTTAAAGTGTACAATTCAGTGGTTATTAGTATAGTCACAAACTTTTACAACCATTATAGGCCATTTATATATCTAATAATAAACAAATATGTAAATTGACCGTACCTTCGCTATGCCCACAGCCAATCAGAGTGAATGAGTATGCAAATTAACCCACCAAAGATGGCAGTTAATTTGCATATGAAGACAGGCGGGCAGCACCATGGCCTGCTTCCGGGAGTACGGGTCCATCCGGAGCGGAGTAGGCCCTGGCGCTGCCCACCCTATGGCCAGGGAGGCGGTGGGGTGGGCAGCGCCAGACTGCACAGGAAGGGTCCAGGTTCATCGCTGCCCCGGGGAGGCAAGGCCGGACTGCCTAGCTGCTCCCAGGGTACCCTGGGAGCATCGCCGCCCCAGGGAGGCGAGGCCGGACCCGCCTAGCCACTCCTGGGGGTCCCTGGGAGCATCGCCGCCCAGGGGAGGCAAGGCTGGACCCGCCTAGCTGCTCCCGGGGTCCCTGGGAGCATCGCTGCCCAGGGGAGGCAAGGCCGGACCCGCCTAGCCACTCCCGGGGGTCCCTGGGAGCATCGCCGCCCACTGCTCCCAGGGGTCCCTGGGATCATTGCTGCCCGCCACTCCAGGGGTCCCTGGGGACATCGCCGCCCTGGGGTGGCGAGGTCAGACCACCTAGCCACTCCCACGGTTCCGGGGAGGCAAGGCCAGACCCACCTAGCCGCTCCCGGGGGTCCCTGGGAGCATCGCTGCCCACCACTCCGGGGGGTCCCTGGGAACATCGCCACACCAGGGAGGCGAGGCCGGATCGCCTAGCCACTCCTGGGGGTCCCTGGGAGCATCGCTGCCCCAGGGAGGCGAGGCCGGATCGCCTAGCCACTCCTGGGGGTCCCTGGGAGCATCGCTGCCCGCCACTCTGGGGGGTCCCTGGGAACATCGCTGCCCTGGGGAGGTGAGGCCGGACCTGCCTAGCCGCTCCTGGGGGTCCCTGGGAACATTGCAGGCAAGGGGTTGCTGAGACCCAGACCTGGCCTCTGGCCACAGATTCATAGCTTCACAGAGACCAAGGGAATCTGCCTCATCTGCAGAGAGACAGAGGTTCTGCAGTGGCCCCAAGAGGCCGGTGAATGGTGAATATAGTCAATAGTGTTGTAATGATGGTATTATGCCAGGTGGGTACTAGAGCCCTGCCAGGGATCAAGGGGCATGGAAGGACTCCGGGCAGAGGGGCGAGGACCCTTATCCCTGAGACGGGGGTTGAGGGGCGGTGCCACTTCAGTGGAGGGGTGCTGCACTGCAGGGTACTGGACTGACTGATGTGATTCAGAGAAGCTCCCAGTGCTAACCGGCCTTTCTCAGGCAGCCTTCACACTTCAGAGGCAGTGACTCCTGCTCCTGCCTTGACCCAAAAGCAAGCCCGTGGTGCCCTGTCCCATGGCAGAACATGCCTAAGCAGTGAGTGCGAAGGCTTCCACCTGCTCCGGAGAAGCAGGGGCAGTAAAGAATGGGGGGCAGGGGACGGGGAGAGGAAAGAATGTGGAGCATCCGCAATGAAGAGGTGCTTGAGAAAGAGGCTTGGAAGGCTGACTGGAAGGTTTGTTCTGTTTGCTGGGCGGCTGCCCCTTAGGAAGCACAAAGAGCATGGCTCTGAGGACTTCCTGTGTGCTGAGTCAAGTTCCACAGCCAATTGGAATTGGCCTCAGTTTCCTGGTCTGTAAAATGGATGAAGCGTGTCCCAGTGCCTTCACTGAGCTTTGATGGCCAATTGAGATACTATAGAAAGAAAATGAGGGAAGAATTGAGAAAGAAAAGGAAGGACAAGCAACACAAAAGAAAGACTGAAAGGAACCTGTAAACCCATTGTCACTTAAATAGGGAATATAGTCAATAGTGTTGTAATGATGGTATGATGCCAGGTGGGTACTAGAAATATCAGGGAACACTTTGTAAAGTATATGATTTTCTAACCACTATTCTGTAACTAATATAAAACCTGAAACCAATACAAAATAATATTGAATGTAAAGAAATGAAAATTGGAGTGAAATTTTTATAAATTTCAAAGTTTAAATAAAAGCTGTAAAGGAAGGAAGGGGAGAATAAAAATAGTGTTTTTCATTTTAAAGAGTTGTCTTTATATGGTGCTTTTATACTTTTCTAAGTCCTTATCTCATTTTAATTTCGGGGCAAATTAAAGACAAGATAATTGTTCCCTCCACTATTCAAAGAAAGAAAATCTTAGTGTCTGGTCCTAATGATTCAATTGTCAAGCCCTTATTGTAAAGCAGGGTTATTAAAATTTTCTGTGCAGGGTCATATCTATACTAGTAAAAGCCTTGGGAGTGATCAGGCCAGCAGGGGAGGGTATTTGGGGGCAATTAGGCCTGCAGAGGAGCAGTTAGGTGTCAATCAGGCCAGCAAGGGAGCAGTTAGGGGGCAATCGGGCAGGCAGGTGAGCAGTTAGGAGCCAGCGGTCCCGGATTGTGAGAGGGATGTCCAACTGCAGGTTTAGGCCTGATTCCACAGGGATCGGGTGCAGGCTGGGCTGAGGGACACCCTCCCCAGTGCACGAATTTCATGCACCGGGCCTCTAGTCTTTGAATAAATGTCTATTCAAGTCCTTTGCCCAATTTTTAAATTGGGTGATTAATATTTTTGCTGTTGAAGTATAGCAATGGATACTAGAGCACTTATCAGATATATGAATTATAAATATTCTCTCCCATTCTATGGGTTGTGTTTTCAATTCCTTGACAGTGTCCTTTGGTGCATAAATGTTTATAATTTTGATGAAGTCCAACTTATCTATTTTTCCTTTTGTTGCTAGTTTGTTTGATGCATACTTAAGAAACTGGTGTCTAATGCAACATCACAAAGATTCACACCTATATTTCCTTCTTATAGTTCTATAGTTTTAGCTTTTACACTTAGGTGCTAAATCTATGTTGAGTTCCTTTTATTTTATAAGTAATGTGTGAGACAGGGTTGTTCGAAATTGATTCTTTTGTGTGTGGATATCCAGTTGTTCCAGCACATTTTGTTAAACTATTGTTTCTCCATTGAATTGTCTTGTACCTTTACAAATCCTTATGCCTATATCACACTGACTTGATTACTATAAATTCCAGGTAATATTGAAATTATCCTATGATTAGAATTCCTATGACTAGAATTCCTCCATTGTTATGTCATTCATCAACCCAAAGCTCTTGGTTATTCTTGTTGATAATATATTAGCAAACATGTATAATATTTGCTAATAAGTTTACAAATATTAACAAATTAAATACTCTGGAGTAGGTACCATTATCATTCCTATTTATCAGATGAGGAAAACAGAGGGGTCAGGTAATTTGCCTAACATCATCTGTCTAGTAAAGTGATGGGTCTGGGATTGTACTCAGGCATTTTCATTCCCAGCTATAGCCCCTCATAATCATATTACATCTCATTGCACTATGGGGTCTTGACCTTGGTGATCCTGTGGCCAAATTTTACTGATAAAAAATTCCTGTGATATCCCCAGTAAAAGAGTGTTTTTAAGCTTTGATTTGGATTCTTTCTTCCCTTAGGATAAATGCCCATCAAAATCTGTTATCCAAGTCACCAGTGATGAATGTAATATCACAAGGCTGGCTTCACGTCCCAACCAATAGGACCAGTGGATTCTAGGTTCTCTAGTTAGGAGACTGTTGATATTTCTCCTCTCTCATGGGGCCTCAATGAGAGGCCTGCAATTATTCCTCTCTATTCCATTAATTAGTGTTACCTCATCAAATCTGGAGGCAAAACAGTACAGTTTTAACACCTCCATCACTCTTGCAGACCAAATCACTAATGTGGTTTGGCAGAGCATATATAAATATTCCAAATTCAAACATTATATGTATTTGGAATGAGACAAAATAAATAACCAAATCCATGTGTATGATGGGATCTCAAAACAGTGGGGTGAAAACCCAGAACCAAGAAATTTGAATCCTTTTTTCCTACTTGGCCACTAATTTCTCTCAGAAGATTGCTTATTCCTTTTTTTGTCCTGAAGCTAATTCTGCACACCTAGCTTTTTTCACAAGATCAATTTTAATCCAGAAATATGACCTGACTTCTCATTGGATAGAAGGCACACAACCAGGCCCCGAGGATAGAACTGTGAACTAGCCACAGCCTCAATAAATAACTCACCATAAAATGGTGAGATAGATATAGTTCCAAGACATTAAAATATGTGATGTGCCTTCCAAAAGGATCAAACAACTAAACCATGGGGTCAGTGACTGCTTCCCAAAAGCAAGAGGCTTCCAAGCTGAGGCCAAACCAATGAGGACAGTGTCCTGAGGCCCATTATTTCCGGCGGTGCCCAGTGACCCAAGCAGGAGATAAACTGGGGGCAGCCTGCTGCGCCAGCACAACCTGAGAAAACACACGGACTAAGCTAAAGAAAATACGTTCATATTTTACAGGTTGTTCTAATGTTTGTTTACATTTAAGAGGAAAATATAGGTCAATTATAAGCCTTTAGCAGAAAAACTAAGTGAAGGAAAACATTTTCTTTTCAACTAGCCGACTTCTTTCCTAGCAATTTTCTTGGAGGGCAGTGAGCATGGATGGCTCTTTCAGAGTTGTTGCTGGTCATTCCTGCTGTCACTCAGCATGAGTGGCTTCCACAGCTGCTGGCTCACCATAGCAAGTGACCCTCTCACAGCAGAAGAAGACCCTCTCGGAACAGAGCTGGGGGCTCTTAACCCCAAATCAGATTCTCTTCCTCCCCTGGGCAGAGGCCCCTGATGCCTCTTCAATGCAAAGAGTGTGCTTGTGCCAGATGGCCTGAACCTAGAATGGCTTTCTGTAATCAACCTTAGTTTTAGAAAAAACAAAACAAAACAAACAAAAAAAAAACAACAACGACTTAAATTACTAATGCTCTTTCTTTAAAAACAACAACAACAAAACCACACACACAAAAACATTATTCTTCCCAAAGAGAAAAGAATTCCCTCACTTGTATGGCTCACATCTCTCTGTTCTAAAGTCTTTGTGACTCACATGAATGAGAGGAAATGACTTCTAAAACTGTACCTCCCCAAGTAAGTAATAAAATAATTAAAGAGGAATGTTTGAGAAATGCTAAAGGAAACAGAGCAGATAGAATAAAATATACTAGATATACTAGATATACTTTCTACAAAGTGAAGCTTCCAGGGCCAGGTTTCTTTTTCTTTTTGGGAAATCGCCACAGGGGTGCTAGGAGTGTACATGCAGTAAATCAGGGTCTGCCACCTTCTTTTGAAGAGCAGCTTCTTTTCATTTCCCTGCAGCTTAGCAAAATCACCAGGTGAGACCAGGGTGAGTACTGACAATGAAACCTCTCTGGACTGGGATATAGAAGGAGGAGGCTGAAAGGACCCCATTAGTCACAGTTGCAGACAATGTGTGTTGCCTCTCTAATATCCATTTCCCCCTTTTCCCGCCTAATAGAATTTTGTTTGGTTGGGAATGGCGATGCGCCCAGCCCCAGGGAAGATAATCACAACCACAATGACGAGCTGACCACGTGACACAATTGTAACTCATGAGATGGAAGCAGAAGACTCCCATACCTGGGAGCTGTGAGTAAACACCCACTTTTCCTATTAAAAGCAAAGATATGGGTGCTTTAACACAGTTGTGATAACTGGAACTGCAGAAGCCATCACACCCCCATGAACCCACAACCAACACACTAAAGATGGCAGGACAGAAAGAGAAAAGATGTTTAGATGGATCTTAACAAGGTTGAGCAGCTGTTGACAAACTGCTCTGGACAACCTACCTCTGGAATCGAGAAAATGAATATTTACAGGTGAGCTTATTTCTGACACTAGGCTCCCATTACTCATATCATTAGAAGTGAACAGTATCCTCTTCTTCCTCCTCCTCCTCTACCACCACCACCCTCTCACTCCTACCTGTGCTTTCCCCCCCCCCCCCCACACACACACACACACCGCCCTGTTCCCTAAAAAGCAGCCTGATACATTAAAGTGAGTATCTGGGCTGGAATGAGAAGACCTTGGTTCACATAATAACCATCTCACTTAATAACAATGTTATACCAAACAGTTAACTCTTCTGAATCTTAATTTCTTCTTCTATAAAAAATCAAGAAAACTATATGAGTTGACAGTCTCATTTCCTGAATGACAAAACAGTAATAGTTGCCTTAGAACCTCAATGAGTCAAAAAGCAGATGGGGTGAAAAAGCTCAATAAATGAAAATGAAGATGAGAATAGGGGGTAAACAGCAATTTGTTTACTTTTCTTCCTATCCAGCATCAGCATCACCCCAGTTTTTACAACCATATTAAGCATTTCCAGAATATTCAGCCTCCTTGCTGCCTTGTCAATTTAGCACTGCTCAGAGTCACCTGACCCTCTGGATGGGCAGCTACCAGAGCTGTGTATGCTCTGTATACTTCTTGTAGCAAAAAGGTATAATTCTTCTTTGCCCAGAGTTTACTAAGTTGAGGTGCAGAAGGAATTTGATATATAATTTCCATACTGGAGAGACAAATAATTTCTCTCTGTCCAACATATTTTTGCTTTGTTTTTAGCTAATGAAAAAAAAAGCCAGAAGTGGAGTTGGTAAAGATATCCCTGGTATTTAATTCCTTTATATGGGCAGCATTTCCCATAAGAAGACAGTGGGAGGATAAACTCCCACTATGATGTACAGATTGGGGCTGTGAGTTTAATAACTTAATGACACAATCAGATTCCTGTTACTCAAGGAGTTATGAATTATGTAGATTTTTACTTCTAATATCCACCTTAATTTTAAAAATCTATTATGAAAATGTACACATAGACAACATATGAGGCTAAAATTGTACCTACAATAAACATCCTATGTAAGAGTGTATCATCTGACCTTAAAAGTTTTTACAGTTATAGTTGTTTTACTTGAATAGCTGTTGTACTACTGCACTGGAATTCCCCATAGAGAGCAGACTGCTCAAGCAGGTCCTTTCCTTAAGCCATATGACCGGGATATACTTTATATTTTTTATACAACAAACAGTATCTTTTGCCTTAACCATACTTTCCCAGGGCTTTCAGCTACCCTCTGGGAAATTCAGAAAAGGCATCGTCAGTCCTAGAGTCAAGATCTAAGCTTTTATGAAGGAATCCTCTCCCACTCAATAGAACACCATGGATGGCTTGGCCTCACAGTAGATGAAGATCAATGAGATGTCCCCAGTAGACCCATGAGTAATAATAAGTGAAATTTAAAAGAGAAAAGTTGGTGCTAGCTGGTGTTTCTCAGTGGTTAGAGTATTGGCCTGTGCATTGAAGGGTTGTGGGTTTGATTCCTAGGCACATGCCTAGGTTGCAGCTGATCCCTGGCCTACCCAATTGATGTGTCTCTCTCACATCAATGTTTCTCTATATATATATCTATATCTATATCTCTCTCTGTCTCTCTCCCTGCCTCCCCTTCCACTTTCTCTAAAAATCAATGGAAAAAATATCCTTGGGTGAGGATTAACAACAACAACAAAAAGAACAAAGTTGCACATTATAGTCTTATACAGACTAATGTCTCCAACAAGAAGTCACCTTCTGATAAATGCATGTTCTCTTTACTGTTATTTTGTCAAGAAGCCATGTAATATTAAAACACAAAGCAAACAAAAACAAATAATTTTTAGAATAACATTTTGCTACCAACAGTCTCAAACTACTTTGTCAAATCCAAAACTCTCTGTGGACCTCAGTTTCCTTGTCCTTAAAATAAAATTATACTGAACAATCTCTAATATCCTTTTCTTACAAGATTCTACTATGGATCTCAACTATTTCCAATTTGTAGAAGACTCACTTATTTATAGTTACACTATTAAGGCTATACATTCTTGTGCCCAAATACTATCTGGGCAACATAGGAGTTATGTGACTTCTATGAAGTTATCTAGCCTCTCTTAGCTCCAACTGCCTCATCTATAAAATGGGCATCATAAATATGGTGCTTGATTCATAGGGTTATTAAGAAGCTCAAAGTACCGTAAAAGTCCTTAGGATAATAACTGCTGTGAAACTAACTCAATATGTGTTGGTTATCTTTAATAGCACAGAAAGAAATGGGTGGTCCCTGGTGCTATGGGGTTTAGACGGCATCATGGGCTTCCCTGACCATGAGAATTCTCCCCTACCCCTCTGCCAGGAATTTTATAATTTGAAGTAGATGTCTGTGCATTTAGAATATCCTCTTTTCATATGTAAGTAGTCCTGAAGGATGAGCAAATTAAGCTCCTATCAGTGATTCACTCTTTGATGTACATTATTTGATTATGTCCTTTGGCTAGTTGAACAAAATGCACTGAGAGCCAGTAAGTTGTGATAAGGGAGGAAAGAAGAGAATTCATGGGATACCAAGACACGTCGGTTGGCATACGAAAATGGGTAGTGCAAGGCCTGAGACACTGGCAGGAAAAGAGTGACAGGGAAGCATGGTCCCCAAAAGTGACTTGGTCAAAGTTCAGCCTTGTTTCTAGCAATATTAACCTGTTTGAGGCAGGAACAAAGCTATATTCATTTGTATACTCCAGAACCTGGCATAGTAATATAAAAACAGAGGAGGTACTCATTGTGTTAAATTGGGGGGTCAGGGAGCACAAACCACTTCCTGTTTGTTGTTTTTATTTAATAATATTTTATTTGGCCACAGCCAGGCCCATTAATTTATGTACTATTTATGGCTGCTCTCATGCTCAACAGTAATCTGAGTAGTTGTGACAGAGACTATATGACTTGCAAAACCTAAAATATTTATTATTTTTGCTATCTGACCCTTCATAGATAACGTCTGCCAAGACTCATATTAAATAAATGATTAATATACAAATTAATGAACAAATGTAATTATAGATTTTATTTAAAACATTTCCAAAGAAAATGCAAGTAGAGTGAGTAATTTTTGCTTTAGGACCAAAATATGGCAAAAACAGATAAAAGAAAAATAAATAGGGTGGAAGCTCACTGTTGCTAAATAATGGACCACATTCAAATGCATTCTCTTTAGCATCTACTTGCAGGTGTTCTGTTTATGTTAGAAATATTTGTTGAAATTATCTGTTTTGTGGATGTGGTACAGGGTGGAGTGTGAAAAGGGTAATAGTCAAGGATAAATAAAATGAGGCATTCTCCAAGATTTTATTATGAAATCAAGTCACATAGCAGAGAGGACACCTTTTATGGGCCTTGTCTCATTTCTGCCTTACCCTCTAAAGCGGGGAGGGGGAGTTACGACGGTAATTAGTACCCTTGATGCACTAGGGAGGACAGGCAGCCTTTTGTAAAGTAGGTGCTCCATTATTGGGCATTAGTGAAGTCTATTCAGCTCAACCCCTATGACCGTGAAGAAATTTGGGTCTGGCACCTTTGCTCCAAAACACTCATTGAGTTTAACCAACAGTGGGCTATTGGGTTTCTCTACCAAAAGCAAATAAGAAATAAAAACAATTTGTGCTGCCAGAGGGGTCCTGCCAACCTTATAACTGGGGTGACTTTAAGGAATGTTTTGAATCAGATTGAAATCCTAACAAAGTAGCAGAGCAGAACACATATGCAAGGTGCTTTGTGAATGAGGGTTTGGACAGACTTGTAAGACCTGAGTTCTCCTAAAGCAACCCCAAAATGGGTTAAGGTAGTTCCTTAGAATAACAGATTGAACCATGTTGGTGAGTTCAAGTTATAACTGATTTATTGGTACCTTCATCTGCTTTTAATAGTATCAACTTTTAAACAGATTATGCTATGAAGAAGAATTTAATATTCAAAACATGATTAGTTATACCTGCCTGATGACCATCACTAAATATAACAACTCCTGGGAAAGAGATGGAATCTCTTTCCATCTGGGAAGTCCATGTAAACCTGGGAAATGAGCAAAAAAGATAAGATGCTGTCACATCCAAGGACTAAGCCTCTGTCCTTGCCTCCTGGTTGGTATGCAGAGAGACCCAAATTGTGGCCATTGGCTTCCTTTCTTGTTTGAATATGTGCTCCCAGGTCAAAGGGAGAACTTGTTTGTTTCATAAACATTTCCACAACGTTTTCCCCCATTACACATCATAGTTGATTTTATTCCACTGGTAGAATAACTGAATGAAGAGGAGTTCTTTGCTCAATATGCTCTCATGTTCTCATTCTTTCCTGTTGGGGTTACTAGTATTTAAAGAATCTTCTGGGAATGGCAACATGGAAAGAATATCATTTACAACCATGAGCCTTCTGACCAGAATCTCATTAAGAATTTTCTCCTTTGCACTTGTTCTATTCTTTATCTTTATCACTATCTAAACATTATCAGGGACTTATAATGCAGAGGTCTATATGATATGAAGGGAAACTTATAGGCAAATGTGTGTACACAAGTGCTTGTGGGCAGGTACATTCACACACAAAAGGAGGGAAGGTGTGAAACCATACTTCCAGAGAGAATCCTGTCAACAAATGCTCAGAAAGGGCATAGCCAAGAAGTAAGATAATGGCAGTCTTGCCTTATCAGAACAAGGATGGTGTTAAAGGACATTTGAGTAAAGAGTAATTACAGAATACCTTACATTCTGGGTTAAGGAGCGTATTCTATCTAATAGAAAAGCATTGCATTTTGGGGGCAATGGCTGATTTGGCCAAAATAGTTAATTAAGCTAATAATGAACTCGGAGTTGTAAAGAAAACTTTAAAGAAAGGACAATAGGAAGGAAAAAGCTTCAGGAATTTGAGTAGGTGTTGGGGAGACAGATGAAGAGCCAGAATTGAGGGGAAATTTTATATATATATATATATATTATATTTTTTTTCAAATATAATAAAGGAAAATCTTATGAGATTGACTTGTGATAGAAAGACAGAAGAGCAAAAGATAACTGCTATTTTGACCCAAGGTGACAGGAAGTAAGAATGATGAAACTGTTAACAGAAATGGAAAAGTTTGAATAAAGAGTCCCATTGGAGAAAAAGATGTGTTAGACATTAGATAGGTACAGTAATCTTTTCTACATCTGCTCTCTTCCAGTCAGATACTTATTCCAATCAGTGTCATGGAATAATCAAAGATGATTTGGCTTATCATAGTACCACAACATGCAAGATGTCCATGGCATTAACCTACTGGCAAGAGACCACACTGTTCTTTCACTTTGTGTCAACTTCAGAGATCAGAGGACTCACCCCTTGCCACAGAATCAAAGGAGAAAGCTGTAGGATACTCTTAGGCTGGAGTCTTGCTTCCAGAAAAGAAAGAGACTGCCTGCAAGAGGGATGAGATTTCTCACCCAGGGCTTTGCAAGCTGCACTGCCATGGCCTCTATCACGCCCTCCCCAACCCCTCTTACCAGCACTGTGAACTGCACGGGGTGAAACATGGACTAGAATGTATTTTCCATGGATAGAAATTGTAATTCTACTGTATAATTTCTTCTTCTAAAATAGCCCAAACAAATTTTTCTTGTAGTATATTCTTTAGAAAAATAAATAAAGGATGGACGAAAAAGAAAGTGGGGGAGTGAAGATGGAAAAGAGGGAACAAGGGGTAGAGAGAGAACAAAAATAAGAAAGAAAAGAGTGACGGAGGAGGAAAGCACATATTCTCAAAACAGAAGTTAAGAACTTTCGAAAAATTAGGTAAGTCACTTTAATATCTCTGAATTTTCAGTTTTCCTGTTGGAAGAGAGCCATAATGAAGCATTATTATTCACCTCAAAGAGATGATATGAGGTAAAATGATACCAATTATGCAAAAACTGAAGTAATTGAAAAAGAAGTCTAACTATCTTAAAATGTGAATATTAAAGATGTGGAATAATCAAGAACCATCTTAAAAATTAAAATAATAAATCACATTAAATATGGTATTAGTGTCACATTATTGGCTTTCCTCATACTAATGGGCAACATATTCAAACACTGAATATGAATCTCACTGAGTAGAAAACCAATCATAATAAAAGTCAATGATGGTGGATAATTAGGCATTAGTGAACCCAAGCCACACTGGCAAGAATAAGGACTTTTTTTTAAGAATGTAAAAATATATTTTCCTGTAGGTCTTCTAACCATCAAAAAAATCTCCTTTCACCCTAGCTGGTTTAGCTCAGTGGATAGAGCATCGGCCTGTGGACTGAAGGGTCCCATGTTCTATTCCGGTCAAAGGCACATGCCCAGGTTGCAGGCTCGTTCCCCAGTAGGAGGCGTGCAGGAGGCAGGCAATCAATGATTCTCTCTCATAATTAATGTTTCTATATCTCTCTCCTTCTCCCTTCCTTTCTGAAATCAATATAAATATATATATATATTTCTTTAAATTTCCTTTGAATGATAAGTGAATCTTACCTCAGCTTTGAAGTTTTTAATAACTGGTTCCTTGTGCATTGCCTGCGTTTACCAAATGGTAAATTAATGAAATAATCTATCAAAAGTACCTCTCTCTTCCTATTCCATATGTTTCCCACCTAAAATTAACAACAAGAACTAAATAACTAAAAAAAAATCCTGACCCCAAATATCAAAATAATGATATAAAGGCAAAGTTGGGGACTGACATTAAATAGCAGCTTGATAACCTCTGGGCTTTGTTTTCTCTTGTTCATCATCACAAATTAGTGTGGAATCTTAATTATTTTTTTTCTTACTTATAGGTGAGTTTTACAAATGAAAATGGAGCCCTTCAATTGTGGCCTACACTGAAATCTCTGGGATAGTTAATAGGCCTTTTCACTTTTGATGGACAGATACCCAGATAATTCTATATTCTTTCCAAGAAAAGCTTACACGGATAAAGAAAAAAGGAAAATAAAGAAGAAGAAATGAGAATTTGAGGATTAAACTAAGACCTTGGTGACTGCCCAGAAACCTCCATAAAGACCTTTCTTATAACCACCATCCAATCACATGGCTGGAAGAAATGACTTCCTCAAGATGTAAACTCCTTTTGCCTTCTGGTGAGTGTGGGAGCCTGACTGGCTTTGGCGATGATGACTCCATCACTGTAGACCTTGTCCATGTTCTGCACAGCGCCGAGCACCTGAGCAAGGGCTTACAGATGGGAACTAAAAATATGAAGCCAGCTGTGACATAACGAAGTCATCAAATCCCAGCACACAACCTTATATTGCCAAGATTATTCCTCTACCATTTTTTACTGCCATTAAATATTTTGCTTTTTAAAAGGCAAAACATAAAAACATGCACTGATTGAGCAGATGTTTCTGCTAGACTGTCTAGGAGGATTCCTAGATCCCACTTTAAAAAGGTTAGAATGATCATTCAAATCCCTTAAGCAGGTAGGAGTTTTTTCAGCTGATCCAGACTAGTATTTGTTAGCTCACTTTTATTTACCAGCAGTAGAGTTCATGTGCCATCAACTTGTTCAGTTACCTCTAAGCTATTTTCTTAGGTGCCTCAGCCAGTTCTCACATTGTTCCCCTATTTTGATGAAGTGGAGTGGTACTGAACACCCTCCTGGGCCCCAGGAAATTTGGACCCACAGCCATTGGTATCCTCTCCATCTACCAAATGAAGGATGTGTCAATGAAATGGCATGGGTTAGGAAGTGTGGCAATAAAGAGCTCTGGCTACGAAGCTCCTTTTTTTTTTTTTTTCTTCCAGTTTTCTGATTTAAATAAATCTTTTTTTTTTTTTTTTTTTTTTGGCAAAAGATTAAACTTATCTGACCAACCAACCAATTCAAAATGCCTGCTTATAAAAAGGGTTCATTTTTTTTTTTAAAATGTAGAAATTTTAAAATGTATAAATGGGTTGTATTCCAATAGATTTTTAAAATGTTATTTGGTGAAACTTAGAACATAATTTTAAAAATATATTTGTTGCCCTAGCTGATTTGGCTCAGTGGCTAAAGCACTGGCCTATGGACCTGGGGGTCCCTGGTTCAGTTTCAGTCAGGGGCACATGCTCAGGTTGTGGGCTCGATCCCAGTAGGGGGCATACAGGAGGCAGCTGATCAATGATTCTCTCATCATTGATGTTTCTATCTCTTTCTCCCTCTCCCTTTCTCTCTGAAATCAATAAAAATACATTTAAAAATACATAAATAAATAAAATTGTAAATTATGGATAAGAATCTAGGATAGGCCACAGATTCCCATTCAATTCTTAGAGTTTGGTGATATCTACACCCATAATGCATTTACTCATTAAACAAATAGTTATTGAGCACCTGCTATGTGCCAAGCACGATTCTAGATGCCAAAGACACAACTAACAGGGCTTCTAAGACTAAGACTTGCTTCAGCACTTTATCCTATAAACATTCTGATTGGTCAATACTAAGCAATGCTTGTTATTCAAATATCAAATATTTGAATCTGGGGACAGACTCACAGGCTTAACTAAGAAAGAGCCACAGAGCCACCATCCATGGGAAAGAGTTCATTTATAACCATACTTCTGGCCATAGCACAGTCTCCTTGGGGTTTTCTTCTTCTTGTTGTTTATCATCATCTTCATCATGTATCCTTTTAGTCCCCCTTTTCCTCCATTTTGTGTTTGCTTCTCTCTCTCTCTCTCTCTCTCTCTCTCTCTCTCTCTCTCTCTCTCTCTCTCTCTCTCCCTCCCTCTCCCTTCCCCTCTCCCTCTCCCTCTCTCTCCTTCTCTTCCCCCTCCCTCCCTGTTTTCCCCTACTTGAACACTTTTCCTAGGCAGGAACCTCCCCTTTCCCTCTTCAGCCTCTCCATTCTTCACTTCCTCCAAGAAGCCTTTTCAGATCATCTCAGGTTGGGTTCCTTCAGAGAAACCCCTTCTCTAATAACAGCTTAAAACACCCCTGATTTCTTGTACTGAACACAGTATTTTAGTATGGATACCTTACCTCTTGCCCTTGCCTATAAGGTCTGAGGTATGAGAACTGCATATACTGTCCCAGGATCTGGCACAGGGGGTAAAACACTAAAATAGCTTGAAAAAATATTTGTGGGCAGAAATGGGGAAAAGAGGAGGAGGAGAGAGAAAAGATTGAGTTAAAAGAGAAACAGGAGAGAATGAGGGAGAGTAGGAAAAGTGGAGTGGAGAAAGGGAGAGGGGATGAGAGAAATGGAGAAAGCACAAAGGGAAGGAACATGGAAAAGAATGCAGGCAGAAAGAATGAAGGGAAGAAGGGGGAAAGAAGGAGAAAGGGAGAAAGGGAGTTAGGGAGAAAAGAAAGGAAGAAGCAATGGAAATGCAGAGAAGTTGGGGAAGGATTATAGAGAGGAAGAGAGGAAAGGAGGAAGGAGAAATGGAGGGGGGAAGAAAGTGAAATATATGATTGACTGCAGGTGACCTATTCAGAAACAGCCGCACACCCGGCCACTTAAGATTGTGCCCCCTGCTGGCTTGAACTTCTCATCTCACAGCCTCAGATTTCTTTCTGAAAAAAAAAACTTTTTATGGGCTATAACTATGTTCTAAGTATTTCTTAAGGCAAACTGTATTATTTCTGCCAGTTTGGCTTCGTTTTCCTCACCCTTTTTGTGCATTTTTATTAGTTATGGAAGCAGGCTTTAATAATAGTTGGGCTGAATTGTTCCTATCTCACTAAGCTGAATGCTTTTTTTTCTTTTTCTTTAATGTTTTGTTTTTAATTTGGAAAAATAGTGGGGGGAAAGAAAAGTAAACAGGTTTGAGAATGTCAGGCATCATGGATAAGTCAGTTAGGGATCACCGGTTATAAGAACTTTAAAAGAATAGATGTTACCGGAGATAAACACTTTTCAAATTATTTTGTTCTGTTCTAACTCAATAATAATTGATTTTTCAGTGATTTGGTCAATATGGCCTGAAGAACCACTTTTATTGTTCAAGGGAAGGTGGAATCAATAGGGTATTAGGCCCACCTCTGCAAAGAAAGCATTCTGTTACTAACCTCACAACTTCAGCCAATGCATTTCAGGGGTCTGAAATTATAATTATTGGCTACACTATTACATCATCAGTGGAATTTTCATCAGCCCTGGACCCTGCTGTTCAGGATCACTCTGTGACACGAGGGTTTTGAATACCTCAACAGTACTTTTAGTGACTTCCACTGAAATCAGAATGAAATTTCCCAAATGGTCTCTTAAACATTTTACTGCTATCAATGATTTGACCATGGCAAACCTCTTATCCTCTCTGGGTCTTACTTTCTTCATTTTGAAGTGAGGGATTGGTACAAAATTATTTTTAAGGTCCTCATCTACTTTAAAATTCTGAAAACTACGTGGGGCAGAACAGAAGAATACAGAAGGAAATGAGCTATATAATACTGGTGTACATTAAACTGTTCTTTAGGATCCTACAGATACACTATGGCTCAGGGCAAAGGTGGTGAAGTCTACTGCTTTTGTCAATAGCTATGACATGCAATCTATTTTGCTTAAGAACCACTTTACTGGGACAACTCAGAAAAAATACAGATCATTTCATGGCCACTTTCTGATAATATCCTGATATCTGTCATCTCCCTGTTTCAGTCCTCATTTTTGGAATCTCAACATCCTAATATTTGCCAGTGTGGGACTAAAAGAGAGCAGTCTTTCAGACCCTCAAATATCAATTTGTAAAAACCACCAAAGATTCTGACGACTTTGTCCTATAAATATTATAAAACATAAACTCATGGAACAGCTCAAGTCTAAGAACTCTTATTTTATGCCCAATTAAGGGAAGTTTATCTGTGTACTTTTAACAAAAGAGACTCTTGAGGATACATTCAAGTTTACCTAAAGAAATAATTTTAGGATTAAATAGATTCAAAGAGCAGTTGGCTAACTTCACCTTTGCTGTAAAATATAAATTTATATAAGAGTGGATTTTACCTTAATGAAAAGAGACCAAGAATAACTTATGGGAAACAAATAAACCCATAATAATTCACAGAATGTTAATGGACCTGTCCAGGGGGAAGTTAATAATTTATGTCAGTCCAGGTATCCATTCTCCAGAGGATGTTAACACAGGTCTCAAGGTAGTCCTCAGACACTAATGTCAAGAACATGAAGGAAAATAAACAGACAAGTAAGTCCCTATGGTTTGCTCAAATAATCCAGACTACATTCAATTACACAATCATGTCACTCAGTATTTATGCACTTAAAATATGACTGCCTCCAGCTTTCTCTGGTACACCACTTTGAAATAATTTCATTTATTTCCTGCTAACGACAAATGGATACATTATATTTTGCAGGAACATGCTTTTTCATGGTTTGAGTCCAAAGAATAGTTACCTTACTCCAAAACTCACTGACCTCTGTTCTTTAAGAGGTCAAAGTTCTGTCTTGTTAAATTAAAAATTATTCAAGACAGATTCTATGTCTGTCTTCAGGGTGTTTGAATGAACTTGAGTCTGTCATGCGTAGATACCATCTGCCCTTTCCTTCCTCTCAACCCCAAAGCTTCCCTTCTCTCCACACCCCCTATGTGCATTTGGAAATGATCTGCCTCAGATGTGGCTCTCAAGGCCCTGTTGATTACAGAACACAGAACATTCAGAATAGTCTCTGTGGTTATTGTGCCATTTTCTTTGTCTCCCCTGTACTCTGATTTAGCAGTTTGATTATTTCCTGTGAAATATTATCATGGTTTCACAGGGACTTGTCAAGTCAAAGAACCAAATTAGGTGGTGGGTGTGTATAACTTTTCTTAATTAAAACCAAAGTGTGCATTAACACAGTGTTGGAAGAATCATTTGACTATTTACCAAGATGTAAGTGAGAGTGAATGCTAGGTGAAGGGGTTTCTTGTTTATTTTACTGCTGGCATAACCTCTTCAAAGAAAGCTATGCATATGGGCCCAAAGAACTTTATTTCATATTTTAATTGTGATAATGCGCTCATTGGTAATGATTTGAAAAAGATTATATAACTGCAATTTTCACAAGTATGGGCCCTGCCTCAGAATTTGGTACAATGCCTGGTACATAGTAGGAGCTCAATAAATGTTTATTGGAGAAGCTAAACTATTAGTGCCTTAGGGTATGTAAAGTTTTGTAAGATGCATCCTTTGTTCTCAAGAGACCTTCAATCTTAAGAGGTTTCATTTAGTTGACTGAAAATATTTTAAAATCAAAGTCATATTTAATATCCTCAAAATGAAGGGAGATGACCTTAGATCTGCCCAGAAAGAAAAAAAAAGATACAAATAACCAATTGCAGTACCTGAAGGTTATACATTATGGATTAAGAACTCAGCTGAACCTGGTTGGCTAGTTCAGTTAGTTGGAGAGAGTTTGTGAGTATGGTTCCTGGTCAGGATGCATACCTAGGTTGTAAGTTCGGGTCTGAACCACAGTCAGGATGTGTGCAGGAGGCAACTGAACAATTCTGTATTACATTGAGATGTTTCTCTCTCTATCAGATGTTTCATTCTCTATCAGATGTTTCTCTCTCTCCCTTTCTCTCGTTCTAAAAATCAATAAAGCATATTCTTGGGTGAGGATTAAAAAAACAAGAACTGGGATGAAGCCACGGTGCTAAGTAGAAGCCAAGCATGTTATAAAGCAGGGCACGTGGGCCCTAAATCCTCCATTCCAACATGACTGAGGCATATGACATTTGTGGAGTGACAGTAAATGTTCCCATGCAGTTTTGAAAAATAAATGTTTTTGACAGAGCAGAACTACAAAGCATTTACCAGATTTCCCATTTCCCAGAATGGCTGAGTTGTCCCCAGGGCTCATTAATGGCCACTTTTTGAGATCAGAATTTAAATAGAGAAGTATTAATAAAAGAAAATCCACTAAAGAAAATAGACCTAGACTACCAAAACCAACATCGTCTTAAAATTCCTTTTATGACAAGTAGAAAACGAAATGTTTCTGCTCAATGTGAAACATCAGTTGTTTTAAAAAGAGAACACACATTATCTTTCGCTTCTGGGAAGTGCACCAGGACAATAGAAAACACAAGCTTTCCTGTAGATCAGTGCTGTGAGTCTGCATACAGAGAACTAAACATAATAGGGACCAGGAAATCCAATTGTTTGATCCTCATGAAAGCCAGTGAAATATGCTCAGCCTCATCCATTTTGTCCCTTAATAATATTAGAGCCAAAAGGAACAGCATGTTAAAATAAAGTTGAACCCCTTACTGGGAAGCACACACTGTCCTAAAAAGAACCTGGGCTCTAGGTTATTTCAACTTTGTTTGAAACTCCACTTTGTAACTAAGGGAACTTGGGCAAGCTTTAACCACTCTGAGTGCTTTCACAGGAAGAACAGCAACTTCTCAGGGCTGCTGGAAGGAGTAAAAGTGCAGCACCTGGTACTTAGCACATGTTGGCAACACTGGCTCACTCGGACAGAAGCTACAAATTTCTTCCCTTACATCCTTAAAAATGTTGGGGAATCTGTTAGAAAATATTCAGGAATGTTTCTAAATATAGTCAACTATTAGTTATTTTCATACAACTCTGTTCAACTTTCAATTTATTAAAATTTATTTTTTCTTCATCCCCTAACCCAGTAGTCGGCAAACTGCGCCTCTGTTGACTAACGAGTTTTCCGACCACTGACCTAGACTCTCGATTCCAATAATTAACAGGCTGTTGTTGTTCCTTGTGATTAAGCCCCTATCCCAGTGGTCGGCAAACTCATTAGTCAACAGAGCAGCAAACCACGGCTCAGGAGCCGCATGTGGGCCTAACCTCCTAGAGTTTTCTAATGATGTTAGGCTAAAGATTTCAAGTAGCTTTAGCTTTGTCTTTGGCGGGGGATGGAGCGGGGTACTGGGGGACAGGAGAAGGAGTATATGAAGATAAAAATGTAGAGGCCACTTGTAAAGTTTAACTTTATCTAAGGGCCTCTCTGCTCTTTTATATCTTTATGTTCCTCCTTTTTTTCCCCTCAGACTCAGAGGACTTTCCTAATCACTTAACAATATCACTCCTCTTTGGCCGATTGGCTGTCTCCCTCTTCTAGAATCTAGAAGCCTATTTTTTTAGAACCAATATTCCAATAACTGATTACACATGTGGGTGTATATGGCTAGAACAACCACTCCTCCATTTCACTAATCAAAAACCATATGCATTGGTTTCCCATAGAAAAGGAGCCCCTTTTCCATATCCACTCCCATCCTTCTTATAATCATTTAGAATGTGATGTTCTCATACTTTCTGTTCTTCCCACCAAGAGAACATTTATATTGAGATCAATTTACATACATAGCTTCTCTGAGCTTGCTTCACCAGGTGCCAAAAGAAGGGCCAGTGAGCTCTCCTTCATTCCTTTGCACATTCTCTAATGCAGTGGTTCTCAACCTTTTTAATGCCGCGACCCTTTAATACAGTTCCTCATGTTGTGGTGACCCCCAACCATAAAATTATTTTCGTCGCTACTTCATAACTGTAATTTTGCTACTGTTACGAATCATAATGTAAATATCTGTGTTTTCTGATGGTCTTAGGCGACCCTGCTAGCGGTTCTCAACCTGTGGGTCGCTGATCGGGGCTGGTGGCTGGAAAGGGACCACAGGGGAGCTCCAGGGCATGTCTGGTCCCGTCTCACCCAGTCCCAATTGGCCAGATTCCAACAGCAAGCTAACCTACAGGTCAGAGCATCTGCCCCTTGGTGGTCAGTGCACATCATAGCGACCAGTCAGTCGACCGCTCGGTCAGACACTTGGCATATTAGGCTTTTATATATATAGATAAATATAAGTGCTTCATTCAACAAGAATGTCTTTAGGATTTAACCATAAGGCAATCATATTTTTGTCTCTTTCATTTGATTTGATGGGAGTTGGGTCTTCTTTAGATATCCAGTCTTGTGTAATGGTCAACATATAAACCTGATTAAAAATTGAGTAGTTTTGTTACCACAGCCAGGCCTGTTTTAGGTGAAAACCCAGCTGATGGGGAGGGAGGGAGTGGATAGGTGCCTTTTGTTTCTTTTTTCCCAATTTGTGCTTCTCATCTTGCTAACCTGGTGACCAACATGAAGAAATGGCAGAGCAAAGTTCTAATGTTACTGGAACTGTCACAAACTGGCAATATTCACTCCTCTTCTAGGGGTTCAAAGCTGCCTCCTTCTCTTTGGGGCATATTAAAGGCTTCTTCAGGGATCCCCATTCCCAGTTGAAGACCTCACCTGGAATTCTCCTTATGCAAGACTTGTAACTCCTTTGGCTTTAGAAATCTAAAGGTCATTTCTAGATTCTTTATGCCAATTCATTTTATGCATCTGGGCAGCCCCCCTAAAGAGGATCTAAGTTGACCCTGAGCCGGATTTGCCACATGAGAGGCCCGTTTCTCATCCCCTTATCCCCTCCCACGTGAGGATACAGGGAGAAGTCTAAAACCTGGAAAAGAGTCCTCACCCGACCATGCTGGCACCTCATCTCAAACTTTCAGCCTCCAGAAGTGTGAACAATAAATTTCTATTGTTCATAAGCTACCCAGCGTGTGATATTTTCTCCTAGCAGTCCAAAAGGACAAGCAGATCTGACATACTTTTCAATTTAGTATGCATTATTAACATTTATTCAATTACTTTTTTAAGTTGAAATTATCAACACACAATAAATTAAGTCCTGATTTACAGTGTTTGGCAATTTCTTTGGTATAAACATTCTCATCTTGGCTAATTTTAACCACCAATGTAATGTCACCAAAAATAGAGTTGAGAAGACATATACAATAATATACCTATATATTTACATAGACATTAATTATAGCACTCCAATTGCTAACCTAAGGAAAAAAAAAACAAAATATTTCCCTAAATCATCTCTTACTCTCCACTACTCTAGTTCTTTAATTTTCTCTTTGTGGAGAAGAAATTTGTAGTCATCCACCTGATTTCCAAGTTCTTCTTTGAAACTTTATTTGTATCTTGCTTGCTTTGTAAAGGAATGTTCCCTGACTAAAATACATTTGAACATCCTACTAAAAAAAAAAAATGGATAAGACAACCTGAGATGGTGATAAGTGCTCTGGAAGCTTTGTAAAGGATGCCACAATGACGAATGACAGATCGGTGATTGTTTAGAATATGCTGCCAGAGAAGACCTCACTAAAAACATGCCACTCAAGCAAAGACATGATTGACTAGAAGGGGGAAAATACATGAAGATATGGTGGGTCATTTTTCAGGAAAGAGGGAACAACAGAGTCCCCAAGGGAGAATGTTTCATCTGTTTTCAGTGTACCTAGAACATGACAAATACTAGGGTGGGAAGGAAGAAATCACAAAGATAAGTTGGGCCAGAGTATGCAGAGCCTTGTGGCCATTGTAAGGACTTTGGATCACATTCCATATATCATGGGAAGCCAATGGAGAGCTTTAAGTAAGGGAGTGACATGCTCTCCTTTATTTTTAAGTGTTTTTCATGTTGTTGTTTAAAGAATGGATTAGAAGAAGACAAGAGTGAAAAGCTGAGTGACTAGCTAGGATTCTCTTGCATGAATTCAATTAAAAGATAATAATGACAATCTCAGGTGTTGACAGTGAAAACAGAGAAGAGCAAACAAATTAGACATATATCTCCCAGGGAAAGCCAAAGAAATGTCAGATGAACTAAATGCAAGGTTTGAAGGAAAGGGAAGAAATAGGAATTATACCCAAATTTGAAGCTTGAGCAACTGAGTGAGTAATTTGCTAAAATGTGGACCCCTGTAGGTTCCTGTGATCAGATGAGGTTGGCAGTGGAGAAAACAAGACTTTATTTTGAAGCCTAGGTGATGCCAAGACAATGCCAAGAGGAAATGTCAAGTTGAGAATGGCATATATTTGATGAAACCATGTGAAATTGTCATTTTTTTAGACCAAAACTCATGAAATAATGGAAATTTTATATGGTTTAATATAATCTGCATTTGAAGGCCAGTGGAAAAAAATCAAACATCTGAGAGGACACTTCACATAATGACATCTATGTCACTGTTAGGTTTTATGTAATTTATAAGTGTAAAATATCATATGAGCATAGTTTATCTTGGTACTATTTGTAACACATTAACATAAAGTCATACCCATTACTACAACTAATCAGATTATGAGAATTCAACATCTACCAGGATTTCCTTTAATACTCCACTTTGGCTTAAAAGAATTTCTTCACATTTAAGGGGACCAATTTAGATTCCACACGCCTCAGTGGCAGCTGAGCACCATGAAATGAGAGCCGCCATGCAGTCATCTTTGTAGTTTACAGCTGGCACGCTGTGCCAGAGTCTCCTCTCAGGGTCCTGGGAGCTTGCCAGTTTAGGATAGAGATAATCTCATGCATCATTTGCAATTTCTTTTTTCATTTTGTTATGATTTTACTCTTCTGTTTGGATCTTATTTGCATAAAAGTTTCCAATATATAAAAATGAATCATCACATATACTTTGTTAATTGTTGAGGTGATCATGTGTCATTAATGTCAATAGCAAATACACTTTATGAAGGACTTACCCTGTGATCATTTATTTATCTTAAGAAATAAATTACCTTCTCAAAGCAAAGGAAAACTATATTAAAATTTAATCAATGATATAATAACAGACTATCTTAAAACCTAAATAAATGCACTGTAACGTATAAATGCAAGATCCAATACATTCAGTCATAAATCTTCTCAACTTTTCCTTTAAAACATCCGTAGCATGTTTTCCCACCTTTTCCTTCCCTCACCATCAGTCTAGCATGGCATTTTTTTCTCTTGCCTGAGTCACCAAAGCTTCCCTCTAATGGTTGTCCCTGTCACCTATCTTTCCTCCCCTCTATAATCCTGCCACTCCAATCTTCCTGTCATCATTGGCATCATCAGAGACTAATGAAACTTTATATATGGCTCACCACAGACATCTCCACAGGATGCTAGGTGTGGAATTTGCACCATTCTGCAAAAATATGTATCCCCAATGTATGTGAAGCATTGAAAAGAAGATCATTGTTTTAATCTCTACATTTCAAACAAGTAATGAGAGGGAATTTTTCTTTACCCAATAGGACAATGTATTATGGAAAGTATTCTCATTCTAGAAACATGATTGACTGTGGGCATTTCTTGCAATGTTTCTTAAATGGATCAAATGTTCTAATTCACACAGGGAGTACTTGGGAGCTGGAAGATAATGAGAAGCCCTCATTCATTCATAATGAAAGTAAGTCATGAATTTAAGAGTTTTCAGATTACACTTTTCAACTTTATCTGGAGGTAAACAACCAATAGTGAAGTAAATGTTTTTTGTTTGTTTGTTTTAATGTTTTGTTTGGTTTTGTTTTGCCTCTGGCTTTCATTATCTCTGTGGAGACCAATGAGAAGTAGGAGCTCTAGAGCTATAATTATTTTCTAATAAAGATGATTTTTATAATGTTCAGATATAAAGCACTTAAGCAAATGAACATTAGAAATAAGGATTACAAAACTAAA
Source organism: Eptesicus fuscus (assembly GCF_027574615.1). Lineage (NCBI taxonomy): Eukaryota > Metazoa > Chordata > Mammalia > Chiroptera > Vespertilionidae > Eptesicus > Eptesicus fuscus. The sequence goes on from NC_072484.1 coordinate 19,291,603, forward strand.
GAAAACTAGGAGTTGACATCATTGAGCTAGAAGTGAATTTGAGTTTCAGTTTTAGTCTTATTGGGAACTAATTGTCAGACCTTGAAGTAGTCAATTAACTTTTCTACTTCACAGTTTCCTCTTCTACAAAATAGAAGTGATCTGAAAGTCTTATGTTACATCCAAATATCATTTCCTGTGATACTATAGTAGCAAATAAGACAGCACTATCTCACAATCCTGTTTTCTCACAATTCTGTTGGTGGAGTATGCTAATACAGGATGGAGTGCCTTTATCTTCCATAATTCTCACCATCACGCTACAGAGGACAGAAAATCTGTTTTGATCAGCATTACTTCACTTTTACCTTTCAGTATTAAATACGGAGATAATGATAGGCCACTGGTCTGCATTTTCTTACCTACTAAAGAAAGTGACAATGTACAGTCCCATATATTCTAAAATTTGTCTCAGCTTTCTCCTTGATGATCTGTGAGTTTTATGGGATTTTAATGCCTATGTTATCTGGAGGTGATGCCCAGAGGCACTTTGGTCACTGTGCTGGGCCACACAAATTTCTTCATCTTGACTGGCTGAACAGACTTTTAGCTGGACCCTATGATCCCCCAACTGCTAGTGTCCATTCCTTTGTTTAATAACATTCCCTTGAGTGTAGATAGAACTTGACACTTGTTTGCAACCAATAGAGTATGACAAAGAAAATGGGATGTCTCTCTGTGATTACCTCATGTTGTGTGGCAAAGGTGATGGAGGGGAGGTGACATTATATAAGAATGCAGCTTGCTAGCAGACTTGCTCTAGAGTTTTGCTCTCCTTATTTGGCTTTAAAGATGAAAGCTCTTCTGCCTAGCTGGTTTGGCTCAGTGGATAGTCAGCCTGAAGACTGAAGGGTCCAAGGTTCGATTCCAGTCAAGGGCACACGCCCAGGTTGTGGGCTCATCCCCAGTGGGAGGGCGTGCAGGAGGCAGCCAATCAACATTTCTCTCTCATTATTGATGTTTCTATCTCTCTCTCCCTCTCCCTTCCTCTCTAAAATCAATAAAAATATATATTTTTTTAAAAAGATGAAAGCTGTTCTAAAGTTCTACAGTTGCAAGGAGATAAATTCTGCCAACAACCTGAGTGAGTTTGGAAGCAGACCCCTTCCCCTGTCCAGCCTTCTGATAAGAACACAATCCTTGTCAACATCTTAAGTTTAGTTTCCAGAAGACCCAGATAAGCTGAGTTTGCCCTCCTGACTCACAGAAATGTGAAAAGAACATGTGCATGTTGCTTTAGCTGCAAAGTTTGTGGCAATTTGTTACATAAAAGTAGAAAAGTAATGAAGGGATTTATTCCCTTAACTGCTGGGAAGGCTGTTGGCTGAAGGTTCTCAGCTATCATCCCTCCTCAGGAATTGCCTCAGGTAAAGAGAGCCACCTCATTCAAAATTGCACCCCTTCCTAGAGGAAGCCCATATCCAATGACCAGTCAATGTGTAGATATAAAGGCCTACCCCTTGCCTCATTTTGAGACATCAGAACCAGCTCTAGAGTAACTGAAGGGCCCAACTTATCTCTCTGCCCAATCCTGCTTCCTTCCCCTTGTGCCACAGAGATCTGTATCTGTACATATTCTTATACCTATACCAATACCGTATTTTCTGGCGTATAAGACGACTGGGCGTATAGAAGATTTTCCTGGGTTAAAATGTCGTCTTATACAATGGAAAATATGGTATATATACCTTTACCTATACCTATCTATACTAATAAAAAGGTAATATGCTAATTAGACTGGGTTGACCGGACATCTTCCAGTCATCCGGTCCTCCTTCCAGACAAAGCCATGGTGGCGGGTGCCAAGGCAGAGGTGGTTAGGGGTGATCATGCCTGCAGGCAGTGGTGGTTAGGGGCAATCATGCAGGCAGGCAGAGGTGGTTAGGGGTGATTAGGCAGGCAGGCAGAGGGATTCAGGGCAGTCAGGCAGGCAGGCAGAGTTGTTAGGGGTGACCAGGCAGGCAGGCAGGTGGGCGGTTAGGAGCCAGTGGTTCCGGATTGCAAGAGGGATGTCCAACTGTTGGTTTAGCAGAGATCAGGCCTAAACCAGCAGTTGGACATCCCCCAAGGGGTGCCATATTGGAGAGGGTACAGGCTGTGCTGAGGGGCCCCCTGCTCTGTGTATGAATTTCGTGCACCTGGCCTCTAGTGTATCTATAAATTTGCTAGGCTAAGATATCTATCATATGAGCCATAAAATTATCTAACATTCAGTAAGGTTATCCTCTATTCATTACTACCCTATCTAAAAGACCCATAGCTACGGAGAGTGGATATCCTGAGATAAGTGTCAATAACAATTACTAACAATATTTCCAGTCTCTCTCACCCACGCACATGTTCAGAAAGACAGCCAGATATGCCAGAATCATCTTGTAAACATGAAACACGTGGTATCAAAATGTTCTCAGTTAAACTAGATAATATGTAAAAATCAAGGAGCATCTAAATAGAGTTAATATGGACATATGTTGATACATATATTCATTATTACTGTTGGTGTAGAAGAGAGTAGCAGACCTTGCAAAAAGGAGATTACATTTGAAAGGTTATTAACTGTGTGACCTTGAGAAATTGGCTTACCCCGTTGAAACACAATTTTATTATCTATAAAATGGGAAAATACTAGTCTCACAGGGTTGTGAGAGTTAAATTGAATAAGCTAAAATATGAAAATACTAGCAGAGTAACCAGTATGTAATAGGCACACAATAGGTGCTAGCCCCATTTCTTCTTGGTTTTGTTAGATTCTCAATAAATCTTGATTTTTTATTTTTTTTTTTTAGGGAATGCATTGATAAATGTAAAATATCCAGAAGGGTAATATGAACAATTGCTGGTTAATTCAAAGTTCAGAAGGAGCTGAGAGTCATCTGGTCCAGGCTCCTCTACTTTAGTTGTCTTTTAATAACCTCCCAAGTTACTGTTTTTCTGAGACTCTAGTTATGCAATGGGTGAAATTTGACATACTCAGATTTCCCCCAAGGTTTTTCTGATTCTTGATTCATAATGAGCAGCTGTCTTACCAAATTACCACACAATTATAGCACCTGAGTCATTCTTGGAGCTCTTTCAATTAAAAAAAAAAACCCAAACACAAAAAACTAGCTGGGATCTTCAAGGCTTCATTATCTGCACTTTGTTGGTCCACATCAATAGTGTATTATTTGGCACCATATAGGGATGACAGTTCTAAGTCCAAGGTACCCCATGATTAATCTATAAGCCATATGACTTTATTATGTCAATAAATGCTCTGTTACTGGGTAGACCAATAGATTTTAAATGACAATAAATTGAGAAGCCCTTGATGGATGAACCTTCTCAGTTAGATAATTTAGTGGTACCAAGATGAATGGCTTATATGGACAGTTGAGACATTTACTTGAATAAAAGAAGACTGGCATATATTGACAAATGTAAGAGTTCACAAGTAGAGGCAGGAACTAATGGATGTTGATCCAATATCAGCCTATTTCCTAAACAAACAAACCCCTTCTTTTAAGCTTTGGAGAACTTTAGCCAAACCAATCCATCCTCAGCTCTGTTATGCACTGATCTGAAGCAAACCATATATTTTACATGATAACTAACCCCCTCAAAACAAACAGTATGCCTTTTAAAAATATTTTGCTGTGTACCATTAGCAGAAAAAAAGTGATTAATAAACAGCACTGCCAAGTCTCTGACTTGGATCTCGGATGGTTACTATGTGTACCAGTTAATAATGCAGATTTTTTCAATAGATGGAGTACACATATGTTGATATATATGCAATTTGATATGTATGCTATTTTGTTGTATTGACAGCAAGCTTCAAAACTTCTTATGTCAAATTTGCTGAAGGTGTTAACATCATATTTTTACGCTTAAAAATGTCAAATTTCATGGCAAAAAAAGAGCATTTGTAGGAAGTTTTAATTCATTACTTTATTTTGAAGAAAAAGTTATTGTGTACTTTGGGAAGCTGATGGTGAACATGCTCTATCTCAAGATACTTGTGAACGCTGGCTTAAATGCTTTAAAAGTGATGATTTCGATGTGAAAGACAAAGAACATCCAGGTCAACTAAAAAAAGTCTGAAGACCAATAGTTACAAGCATTATTGGATGAAGATACGTGTCAAACTCAAAAACAACTTGCAGAAAGATCAAATGTTGCTCAGCAAACAATTTCCGATCGTTTACAAGAAACAGGAAAGATTTTAAAGGAAGGAAAATGGATGCCCCATAAACTGACGAAAGACAAATGAAAAACTGAAAAGTCATCAGTAAAACGTTGCTTCAACGGCATGAAAGAAAGTCTTTTTTGCATTGAATTATGACCAGGATGAAAAGTGGATTTCTTTTGAGAATCCCAAATGCACAAAATCATGGGTTGATCCAGGTCAACCATCAACATCGACTGCAAGGCCAAATCGCTTCGGAAAGAAGACAATGCTCTGCTTTTGGTGGGATCAGGAAGGTGTGGTGTATTATGAGCTTCTAAAACCAGGTGAAATGGTTAATACTGATTTTAACCATTAACAACAAATAATCAATTTGAACCACGCTTTGATCATGAAATGACCAGAATGTGCCAGAATACACGGCAAACTCATTTTGCTTCATGATGATGAACATCACACACTTCAAAACCAGTTAAAGGCACGTTAAAAGATCTTGCCTGGGAAGTATTAACCCACCCGCCATATTCACCAGACCTTGCTCCTTCAGATTGCCACCTGTTCCTATGTATGGCACATGCACTTTCTGAGCAGCATTTCAAAACGTACGAAGAAGTGGAAACTTGGGTCTCTGAATGGTTTTCCTCAAAACAAGAAAAGTTCTATTGGGACGGTATCCAAAAATTACCTAAAGATGGGGGAAATGTGTACGTAGTGATGGACATTACTTTGAATAAAGCACTTTTGATGTTTCTCTTGAAATTATCGTGTTTTCTTTTATTACAAAATCCACCATTATTAACTGGTACACCTGGTATAAATGCAATACAATATGTACATGTGTTTATATTTATGATGGGAGAGTGAGTAGGTTGAGGATATAAAACTGGAAGGGTCTCTCTCTTTATTGCTCTCTTAGGAATAGTTTCCAGAAACAAATTATATCAAATGTCTCTACAATCTTAAAATGTAACTATATAAGGAAAAGCTGCATAGGGTTAGAGAAATCTGGGCCCAGGGATAGTGTGATCCTTTCTTCAATGAATATTAAGTGGAAGACAAATATATAATGATGGAAATAGCATTCTCGTATAAATGGAAAATATAAAAGAGAATTTGGGAACCATGAAAGACTCTTTCTCTCTCAATAGAACATATAATATATATTGTTGAATGCAGGAAAGCATGAGTCCTCATTCAATGCTGGAAAGAATGAATTAGAATTTTATTAATAAAGCTGAAGATGTATACACTCTCTGAGTCTCAGGTACATCTCTAGTTATATGCCCAGCCTAGCTCACCACTTGAACCTGTGTGTAAGGATGTTAACTGCCAAGCAATTTGTCAGAATGAGAGAGGATAAAGTACTTTAATACTATTCCATAGAGGGAAAATAAATTTATTATATGTGACATATTTATAATATGAAATTGCAGCAGGTAAGTTACATGGAAATCAGAAATAAGTGTCATGTGAGAAAATAAGATGGTCAATGATATTTATAGCATAATGTTTATAAATTTTTTCATAATTACACAATTTCTATAATATATATTTTAATGAATATCTTTACATGTACAGTAAAAGAATGAAGACCTAGACAGAAATTATACATGCCAAATTAAAGATATTAGTTGTATGTGGAGAGAAAACAAGGGAAATATGTTTGGGAAGATTTAAAGAGGGATTGCATTTATTCTATTATGTTCTTATTGTGAACAAATTAATATTAATTCTAAGTGATTGCTTTTATTCTATGTATATTTCTAAAATGTAATGATAATATAAAAATAACCAAAGTAAACTCTTGGCCACACCTCCAATCTTATACAATAACTGTTTTATTAATGCACATAGAGCATATAGAATTTTAATATAATTTCAGATGGTTTTGCATAATTTCTAAAAACCATTGTAAACATTGCTAATGTTCGGAAGACCATCGAGCTGAGGTAGGATTCCCCTGGCTAGATGTTCCACAAGCCTCACTCCTCGTCATCTGTGAAGTCCTTCTACTATAGCACAATTTGCAGTCTTTACCCAGTGGTTAGCAAACTTTGTTTCAAAGCAATTCTTAATAGAATCCAACATGGTATAACAGAGGGAAACTACGTTGTTCTGAGTAAAGTGGTTATGCATAAATTGTTCTTCCTCTTACATAGGAAGTGGTTTCTGAAACCTCTAAGATAATTCTGAGCTAAGAGATTTAAAAACCAACATTTTAATATCTTATATTAAAAATCAAGCCAGGATGATGACCCCAGTTAATCAGCAAATCATCCTACTTGCTCAGGTTTCCAACATTAACAAGCTGAGCAGTATGATAAAAGGAAGAAAAACAAAATATTAGTTGTTTTTGATTGGTGGGTTGCTTTTGAGTGATATAAGAATAAAATAAGCCCTGGCCTGGTAGCTCAGCTGGTTAGATTGGTATCATACCAATACACCAAGGTTTTGGGTTCAATCCCTGGTCAGGGCACATACAAGAATCAACCAATGAATGCATAAATAAGGGGAACACAAATCGATGTCTCTCTCTCTCCTCTCTCTTTCCCCTCTCTAAGATCAATCAATCAATCAATCAATTAAAGATAAACGCACTGAGAGATTTTTTTAAATGACTTTGATATTGACAATTAAACCAGGTGATCTATAGATAAAAGTTGCCAGCAAACATTTATTGGCTATATCTACACTGTATACTATGAGGCCTAACAAAAACTTTTGCTATGTGTACAGTTAAAACTTAGAAAAATAGGGACTTACAGGTTTTATTTGCTGTTTCTCTCAAGGAGCTCAGAACCTAAATTTATGTAAATTAAAATAAATTATATCTCTGATTAACATCCAGCCTTATGCTCCTTTTTTCCGTATTTTCTGTCTTTCCATCTTTATTCAAAGTTAAAAAATAAGGTAAATATTTTCTTATTGTAAACAGCTTCAAATATTTTTTAGAATGAGATGTGGATATAAATAAATAAGAAGACTTATTTTCATTAGCTCCAAAATTTTCATTCCAGTCTCTCAGTCTTCTACAATAACTCTTTTATAAATGCCTATGAGTATACCGTTTACTTTTTATGTATTGGTAATAATTTTTCATTGGTACATTTATTAAATATATTTTTTATTGATTTCAGAGAGGAAATAAGAGGGAAAGAGAGATAGAAACATCAATGATGAGAGAGAATCATTTATCATCTGCCTCCTTCATGTCCCCTACTAGGGATCTATCCTGGCATGTGCCCTGGCCGGGAATCAAACCATGACCTCCTGGTTCATAGGTCAATGCTCAACCACCAAGCTATGCCGGCCGGGCCAGTGGTACATATTTTTAATTACATTTCATTTATAATTCTCCCACTAGATAAACTGATGACAATATCAGTCATCAAAATGATAAAGAAAATAAAATGTAATTGGGTAGTAGACTAAGATTTAAAAGTTCTTCACTTCGCTATCAACCACATACATTCTGCCATCACAGAAATGTAAGTCCTTACTTAAACATCTACATGAGACTATCAGACTCTGTCTTTTTTTTTCTTCATAAATGTTACTTAATAAAAAATATAAGGTTTATATTTTGCAGAGCTGAAAAAGACTCCAGTTTTACCTCTTTTGGAAACTTGGAAACAAAGAAGCTACAATAAGTAAACATCTCACAAGAGCTCACTGGTGAAGAACAAATAAAATTTAAGTCGATGAATGATTTCAAATAATCACAGTGGATTTCCTCCCAATTTGTATCAAGTACTCCATGCTCAGTCTTTGGTCTTTCTGCATAATAGACATGTGAAATCACTCAGCCAGACATAGAGTCAGTCATATAACTTTATGATTAAATTCAAAATAGATATAAAGAATAGTTTCATTTTGATAATCACTTTCTCTTTTTCTAAAACTTAAATGAATAATTTTAGGCTGTAATCAGCAAAACAGAGGTCAGAGATTTTTAGAATTAATTTACATTTCATTATGAAACAATTCCAGGTGCAAAATTAAAATGCTTCATTTTGCTTCTCAATCTTTATTTAAAATTCCATTTCTATTTTCATTCCTGCAGAAATGACATCCTATACTCATTTATGTTTTATTTGTTTGAGGAAAAAGAAAGCCTGAACTCAGTCTACTGGGATCTAATTATCGGAACCTAATTCTAATTACAGTCTTTTAAATCAACGCTGTTGGCTTTCCTCCTCTCCACTTCGTTTAGAAAACAAGGGCCATTTATATTGTTCAGAAGTTTTCCATGTTAGATACCTCTATTTATAGAAACCATGTACCAAGGGTTTTGTAGCTATAGAATCTCAGTTTGCCAAACAACTTCATGCTCATTTGAACTATGGAATTTCTTTGTAATTTAAATGTGCAGGATAAGAGACATGCAAAGATGAAACATATACAAATCAAGACTTTCTTGTTGAGATAGAACATAACATTTCCCCTGAAACCTAATTTTTGTAAAAGGTATAAAGAGAGCTACTAATAGGAGATGTTGCCTGTAGATGTTTAAATAAAATGCATAAATCTGAGCCCTATTATTAAACTGTCATAAGTCTACTATCAAAACAATATTTTTCTACTAACCCTGAACTGACAACAAATAATAGACAACACATTCAACTTGCAACTTTACAGTACATGTAAAGATAATTACTCCCAATTTTCCCCTTCCTTTCATTTACCAGTATATTCTCCTTTGTAACATTTTTTTCTCTTGTCAGATAATAAATACTAGTATTTAGTCCAAAGGCTCTGAATTTATTTCACTTAGGCCCTGTTCCCTTACTGAATATTCACACTTAATTTTCACTCAGATATGTTACCATCTCTACTAGTAAGCAAAGGCAAATGTAATCTCTTCTGTCAGTCTTGGTTACACAAGGACCATTATCATGACATTTCTTGCCACACACACCTACTCACTTATATTAAGATATATACGCTAAAGGCAAGTACTAGGGAAAACAAAGGTGAATCAATTCAGCAGGCAATGAAGTATCCCACTACTGACTCATCAAAGGCTGTGGTTTTCCTCCTGGTCTAGCCACAAGAAATACATCAAACACGGATGAACACATATAAATGTATTGACAATTCAAGTTGAAACTAGCAACTGCACTTTGAGCCTAGACTCAAACACCATATCTCTACAGGAGTGTGGCGTTTGATAGAACATCATAGATATTTCACGGTCAACATTTTGGGCCAACAAGGTTGAGATTTTCACTGTGACGGGGCACATATGTGGTTTTTCTTTCCTCTGCAGAACTTCTTAGAAACTTTAATGAGGCAAAAAAGGAAACTAAGACAGTGGTTCTCAAACTTTAGTGAGCAGCATGATCACCCGAAGGCCTTATTAACACATGGACTGTGTTGGGCCTCCAGAGCTTTCTGATTCGGTAGGTCTGCGGAGGGCCTGAGTTTTTACATCTCTAACAAGCTTCCAATTGATGTGACTGCTGGTCACCCAGTGGCCACATATTGAGAAGCTTTGAGCTTAAAAATACATTTCACAGTTTCATTGATTATTTTTTTCCTTTTTTATGAAAAATGTATCTTACAGTACTACTGTTTCCTATGATTTATGTTAGGAAGTATGTTTTAGCTTGGGAAAGAATTCTGACAACAAATAAGAGCAAAGTGATTCCTTCACTTCTAATATGACACTTTAGAAACAACTTATAAACCTCTGACACTGAAAAATATGGAAAAGAGTTCATGAAGATAGTTATCTTCTCATCGTAATTTATGACAAGTGATAGTCCTTTAGTTATTTCTGATATGTACAGTTTAGTATTCTAACGTTTAGGAATTCGGTGAAGCAAGAAGTAGATAATACCAGGAATGTCAAAATCCTTAGGTCCAAAGCGTGTATTGTTAAATAATCTTTCCTTTTACAAAACTTTATAATCAGGGCCTTCCTTTGGGGGAAATAAAATAAAGAATTTAAAAAGTCTTACTAAAATAAAAAGGGCTTGATTTCTATTTCTTGTAGTGGACTTTGAAGTGTTCATTAGTTCCTTGGGTTTTGTGTTAAAGTGCTTGAAAATTTGTTTTTCTAAAAAAAAAAAAAAAAACTCTTGTGTTAATAAACACGTAATCTTATGTAATAAAAGCCTAATATGCAAATCGTCCCTTTGGACGGTCGTTTGAATGGGAGTTCAACCAGGAGTTCCACCACTCGCTATGACGTGTGCTTACCACCACGGGGTGGCACAAAACATGGCAGGCGTCGGTGACATGGTAGCAGGTGGCAGTGAAGGTGCTGCTGACCCCAATGGGCCCTGAGGAGAATGGGACCACGGCAGGATGGTAGAGCAGGTGGCACCAGTCCAAGGTGGGGTGCCAGGCAGGGCTGCGGGGCTGCGAGGCAGGGGGCACAAGCAGGGGCCCGATCCCCACAGGCCACCCAACGGACCTCACCCATGCACAAATTCATGCACTAGGCCTCTAGTAGAACTATAAATGCATGCTAGTACAGGAAATAGTACTGTAAATAGGTTTTACTCTCCCAAGAAAATTTATTCCAAAAAAGTAGTTCAAAAGAAGAAAAAGTTTAGGCCCAAAACATTGTTTCCGATATGAGCTACAATATTTTCAAAGTTAAACAAATTACATATCTCCAAATGGGGAAAGAGTTAATAGACTGTGGATATTAAATTGAGGAAACAGAATTTCAGATTAAACTGAAGTTATGAAAGATGTGACAGCATAAGGATGCTATGTGCAAAACTAGATCTCAGAATTACTTCCCTGCTCAGATAGCACTACACACAAGAAGGGTCAGCTGAATTATAGTACTGAGAATATAAATAATTTTGATTTTTCTTCTTTTAAAAAAAGTGTCAATATTATTTAACAATATACAAACTTTTTTTCTTGTAATCCTCATCAGAGAATATTTTTCCATTGATTTATAGAGGGAGTAGAAGGGAGGGAGAAGCAGAAAAAGAAGGGAGAGAGAGAGAGAGAGAGAGAGAGAGAGAAACATTGATGTGAGAGAGACACATCTATAGGTTGCCTCCTACACCTGCCCCAACTAGGCCAGGATCAAACCTGCAACCCAGGTACATGCCCTTGACTGGGAATCAAACCCGTAACCCTTCTGTGCCTATGGTCTAACCACTTAGAACACTAGCCAGGGCAACAATATATAAACATTTTTAAATATTCCTATCAATATGTCCATTCACCCCAAAATGTACAACTTTAACTTTTTGGCAACTGGTATTAACAGTGCTAAGCTCAGAACATGATAGAATTGTCTGGAATAGTTAGGTAAAAAGTTAGTGGAGAAAAGGAAAAAATAAAAGGAGATTGGAGGCATCGCCAACTTAATTTTCTTCATATCTTAAATGAGGCTCTCTGCACACAAACAGTAGGCCCAAGCCTTATATCTGTATTTACTTTAGTAAATACATTAAAGTTAATGCAAATGGATGTGTGTCCACCAGAAATTAATAATCACTTTTAGGTTTTAAGATTTTAATCTTTTTTATTTTCTACATTTTTAAATAAGCTGAATGTAAGAGAAATATATATAAGACTAGGGTTTGTTTTAGTGGACATAACTTTAGATCCCTTCGTTTTTCCTTAGCTACAATCAGGTTAAAATTCTGGGTGATACATTTGCTCTTTTTAAAGAAATGTTATTTTTTCTCATAAAAAAAGCACACACCCTCTCTTCATTGTAATTAAGTGTTTACATGAAATTAGAGATCGTACTGATTACAGATTATATATTCATCCTATAGTTTTGCTAAAAAGGCTCAGGATTTTGAAGTTGAATAGAAAGGCTCTGAGTTGGTTACTCACGGAACAAGGCACAAGGCTTTTTTTCCTTTTCTCATTATAACATTTTTACATAGATTTTTCAATATTCAGAGCTATAAGTATATTCTCTACAAAACACTGCCTTTGATTTAAAACATCTGCCTTAAATTTCTGACCCTCAAAGAATAATTTAGAAGTACAGAACATTTTTTTCCAGTTATTTAAAAACTGATGGGTGGTACAATTATGAAGTTGCCCTAAAAAGCAAATCTCAGCATATTCTTAATCAGAGTAAAATGTGATTCTTTCCAACAAATGCACTGTTGAATTTCTTTCTGCCTTTGTCAGGAAAACAGCTGTGAACAGATTAAACTTTCCGATTTTTTAAATCTTCTCTCATGACTCACTTGAGACACAATTTTATGTTACATAATTTTGAAACTTAAAGCTAACACAACCTCCAGTTCATGCAAGCACCCTGTGGGGCTCAGCTCCTTGATGAGTATGCACATATTGAGGGCCTACTATGTGCTGAGCACTGTCCTTAATTCCTGTCCCAAGTTATCTCTAATTTCAGGGAGAGAGGAAGGGAAGGCATGCAGCTATGCAGCTTGCAATGTCCTGATGAAAAGAACTAGGAAACCATTGACATGACTGAGAATATTCATATTGATTGGATAAATCTCTCAAAATTCTTGAATTCCACTTCTGTGAGAATTAAGATTTTGATCCAGGCTGATGGAGGGGTCATCAATAGGAACAAGAGTAATAAAATCATTGGAACCATTCCCCCAATACTGAATATATAATACACTAGACAATCTACTCAGGGAAGGACTAGGGTGTGTTCATGTATACAGTGACAGTTCTTTCCATGTAAAAAAACAACGTGTATGTGCTGACATGTACAGGGGGGTTCATGGGAGCAACAGGGCAGGAAGCTTCAAAATGGGACTACCTTGAAGTAAACTGGACACATGGCCAATACATATAAAGCCACTGAAATACACAGAGCACTGGCATCCATGCATATTTAAAGAGGAAGGAGGGTTGAAGGAGACAGCAAAAGTCAAAACCTGGAGATCTTTAATGAAGACCATTAAGCACAGTCATGAAGGCCATGTTAGTCTGTTTTATTATGAATAAAACTGTCTTAGTTTAGACAGTTCTCAAGTGTGTATTCTATGCAATAACATCTTCATATAAAATCAGGTTTGTACCAGGAAATTTAAAACCAAAGAAATTTAAATGTATCCATTAAAATTATATTAGCAATTAACAAAAGTTACCCAAAACCATTGTGGGAAAAAAAATAAGACAGGTGAGTTCATGTGAATAATGCAGACACTAAAAAATGTAAGCGGAGTACAATTAATGGATGTGCTAACTGCTATTCCTTGTAGCCTGCAACATTTCCATCCACTAGCCCCCCAAAGATACATTATACCAGATTGTGAAGCCCTTTGCAAAGTATAAAGTGCTATAAATATACTGGATAATAATGATAATTCATCTTGCCTTCCATCTCTATAGCATTTATTTATATTACTCTAAATTTGAGCTTTTATTGTTCCCAAATGAATCTATGGGCCCATATTTATTTCCTTTCCTCCTGCAGTAATACAATCTAAGCATGTCAGGCAGGCCGGAGTGGGATGGGAGGCAGGGTTTGCCTGCAGTGGTTTATACAGAATGGGTCAAAGGACCACGACACAGTCCACTTTCCTGATCAATCACAATGGGTACCGTCAGATTTCCTCTCGCTGGTAAAAGTTGACAGAGTGAGAAAGCCCCTCTCAGTTGGTCATTTCTGCCAACAATTAATAGCATTGTCCTATAAAAGCAGCATCTGACCGTTGTGTCTTTTGAAACATTTTCTTTTGAGCTTTAAATGTTCTTACCCCAGCACGCATAGGATTGCACAGTGATATTGCACCCCGATTTTGCATCTTGCCTTTGCTCTGCCCCATATCTCCGTCAGAGACAGGCTGCTGAAACTGGAGACCCTGTGATCTCCTAGTAACAAAATGGTTCTACTTGAATATCACACCATTTAATTTGTCTCCACTAAATAAGCAGTTGGCCATCGCTGGCCTGCATTTGGACTCCATGGGAGTTCTCAAGTCAGGGACCATCCAGCTTTACAAAGAAAAGGGGGTGATGACAAAAAATAAATAGAAGAAGAAATAGAGGGTAACAGTGATATAGTTGAATAGAAGCTAAGTTAACCTGTGTACTGCCATGAACTTGTATGAGTCTGTTCTTTTCTTATTTTTAATATAACACTATATCAGATTCTATAGAGTTAACCTTTTAAAATTTCCTTTCAGATACATTCAACAATTTAATTGATCATAAATGCAATGTTTGTTATTGTACTAGAATGACTAACTTCCAATCATGAATTGAATAACTACTAAAAATGTTCTTTTAAACAAATCAATGTAATTACTGTAATGGGCTAAAAAAAACAACAAAAAAACCCCACAAATAACCATGTTCAATCAATGCATTAAAAATTGGACAAAATTTAACATAAATTCATAATAAAAATCTCAGAAGAGTAAATATAGAGGAGAACTTCTTCAACTTTACAAAAAGCTGAAACGACCAAACTGCCCATTAGAAGATGAATAGTTAAGCAAACTGGGGTTTACCCATACTGTAGTCTATCACAGGCGCACCTCAGCGATATTGCGGGTTCATTCCAGACCACCCAGATAAAGAGAGTATTGCAATAGAATGAATCACACAATGTTTTTGGTTTCCCAGTGCATATAAAAGTTATGTTTACACTATAGTCTATTTAGTGTGCGATAGCATTAGGTCTAAAATATGTACATTCCTTAATTCAAAAATACTTTATTGTTAAAAAATGCTAATTATCATCTGAGCCTTCAGTGAGCCATAACCTCTGGCTGTCTTGCTTTGATGCTGATGGCTACTGACTGATCAGAGTGATGGGTTGCTGAAGGCTGGTGTGGCTGTCTCAGTTTCTTAAAATAAGAAAGCAGTCAAGTTTGCCCCATCCATAGACTCTTCCTTTCACAAATGCTTTCTCTGTAACAGGCCATGATGTTTGATAGCATTTTATCCACAGTAGAACTTCCTTCAAAAGTGGAGTCAATCCAATCAAACCTTGCCTCTGATCTAAGAAGTCTATGTAACACTAGAGGCCCAGTGCACGAAATTCGTGCATGGAGGGGGGGGTGTCCCTCAGCCCAGCCTGCACCCTCACCAATCTGGGACCCCTCGAGGGATGTCCGAATGGATTGGGCCTAAACAGGCAGTCAGACATCCCTCTCTCAATCCAGGACTGCTGGTTCCCAATTGCTCGCCTGCCTGCCTTCCTGATTGCCCCTAACTGCTTCTGCCTGCCAACCTGATCACCCCCTAACCACTCCCCTGCCAGCCTGATTGATGCCTACCTTCTCCCCTGCCAGCCTGTTTGCCCCTAACTGCCCTCCCCTGCAGGCCTGGGTCCCCTGCAGGCCTGGGTCCCCCCAAACTGCCCTTTCCTCCAGGCCCAGATGCCCCCAACTTCCCTCCTCTGCTGGCCTGGTCAACCCTAACTGCCCTCCCCTGCAGGCTTGATCGCCCCCAACTGCCCTCCCTTGCAGGCCTGGTCCCTCCCAACTGCCCGCCCCTGCTGGCCTGATCGCCCACAACTGCCCTCCCTTGCAGGCCTGGTCCCTCCCAACTACCCTCCCCTGCTGGCCTGATCCCTCCCAACTTCCCTCCCCTGCTGGCCATCTTGTGGTGGCCATCTTGTGTCCACATGGGGGCAGCCATCTTGTGTGTTGGAGTGATGGTCAGTTTGCATATTATTCTTTTATTAGATAGGATAGAGGCCTGGTGCTTAGGTGGGGGCCAGCTGGTTTGCCCTGAAGGGTGTCCCAGATCAGGATGGGGGTTCCCTTGGGGCATGGGGCGGCCTGGGTGAGGGGTCTGTGGTGGTTTGCAGGCTGGCCACGCCCCCCAGCCACCCAAGTGGAGGCCCTGGTATCTGGGATTTATTTATCTTCTATAATTGAAACTTTGTAGACTTGAGTGGAGGCCTGGGCTGGCCAGGGTGTGCAGGAAGCTTGGCTTCCTCCATTGCTGGGGAAACACAAACCTCCTGCTTGCTCTGTGGCCACAGCCATCTTGGTTGGGTTAATTTGCATACTTGCTCTTGATTGGCTGGTGGGTGTGGCTTGTTGGTGTAGCAGAGGTATGGTCGATTTGCATATTACTCTTTTATTAGATATAGGATTTTAAATCCTTCATTGTCTTTTCAACAGTCTTCACAGTATCTTCACCAGAGGTAGATTCCATCTCAAGAAACTACTTTCTCTGCGCATCCATAAGAAGCGACTCTTCATTAAGTTTCATCCTGAGATTCCAGCACTTCAGTCTCATCTTCAGGCTCCGCTTTAATTCTAGTTCTCCTGCTATGTCTACCACATCTGCAGCTAACTTCCTCCACTGAAGTCCTGACCCCCTCAAAGTCATCCATCAGGGTTGGAATCAACTTCTTCCAAACTCCTGCTAATGTTATTTTGTCCTCTTCCCATCACAACGGTTCTTAATGGCATCTGGAATGGAGAATTCTTTCCTTCAATTTACTTTATGCAGATCCAACAGAGGAATTACTATCTATAGGAGCAATAGCCTTAGGGAATATTTATATTTCCTTTTTTAAATTTACCTTTCTTGTTGAAAGTTATACACATGTACTCTTTTCCCCCCACTGACTCCTTCTAGTCCATTTCCTCCCCCATCCCAAGCCTTTACCACACTATTGTCTGTGTCCAAGGGTTATGGATATACTAAAGGCCCGGTGCACGAAATTCATGCATGGGGGGGGGGGCAGTGTCCCACAGCCCAGCCTGCACCCTCTCCAATCTGGGACCCCTTGAGGGATGTCCAACCGCCCGTTTAGGCCCAATGTTGTGGCTGGTATGATCTTCTACCCAGACCACTAAAACTTTCTCCATATCAGCTGGGTGTCTGGCGGTGGCAGGTCCCAGGGATGGCAGTGAGGGAAACCGGCTGGCCAGCAGCTGCAGCGGGGCGGAACGAGGGCCTGTGAAGCTGTTCTGCTTTCTCCTTATTCTTGTGTTCACAAGAGTAACACTTTTAATTTCCTTCAAAAATTTTTTTTCCCATATATTTACAAATTGGCTAACTATTTGGCACAAGAGGCCTAGCTTTTAGCCTATCTCAGCTTTTGACATTCTTTCCTCACTAAGCTTAATCATTTCTAGCTTTTGATTTAGAGTAAGAGACATGCCACTCTTCCTTTCATTTGAACTTTTAGAAGCTATGATAGGGTTATTAAATGGCCTAACTTCAATATCATTGTGTTTCAGAAAATAGAGAGGGAGAGAGATGGGGAAACAGGTGACCAGTGGAGCAGTCAGAGCACACACATGTGTCAGTTAAGTTTGCTGTCTTATGTGGGCATGGTTTGTGATGCCACAAAACAATTACAATGGTAACATCAAGTATCACTGATCACAAGTCACCAGAACAAATATAACACTAATGAAAAAGTTTAAAATGTTACCATAATTACCATAACGTGACACAGGGACATGAAGTGAGCTAATGCTGTTGAAAAAAATGGCATCAATAGACATGGAGTTGCCACAAACCTTCAATTTGTAAAAAAACAAAAAACCAAAAAACAAAAAACAGTGTTTTCTAAGTGCAATAAACAAAGCTCAATAAATAAGGTATGCCTTCACTTAGCAATAAAAGGAACAAACTATTAAAACATGCAATGAGTTAGATAAATCTCAAGGACATTGTCCTGAGTGGAAAAGACTCAATGTCCAAAGGTCACCTACTGTAAGATTCCATTTATATGCAGGCATACCTCACTTTATTGTGCTTCACAGATACTGCAATTTCATCAACATTGAGGCAAGACCATCTACCAGCACAAAGATAATGACTCACTGAAGGCTCAGATGATGATTAGCATTTTTAGTAATAACGTATTTTTAAATTATGATATGTACATTTTTAGACCTAGTCCTATTGCACAGATAATAGACTACACCATAGTGTAAACATAACTTTTATATGCTCTAGGGCCGTGGTTGGCAAACTGCGGCTCGCGAGCCACATGCAGCTCTTTGGCCCCTTGAGTGTGGCTCTTCCACAAAATATCATGGCCTGGGCGAGTCTATTTTGAAGAAGTGGCATTAGAAGAAGTTTAAGTTTAAAAAATTTGGCTCTCAAAAGAAATTTCAATCGTTGTACTGTTGATATTTGGCTCTGTTGACTAATGAGTTTGCCGACCACTGCACTAGAGAAACCAAAAAGTTTGTGTAACTCATCCTATAGAGATATTTGCTGTATCATGGTGGTCTGGAACTGGACCTGCAATATCTCTGAGGGGCTCCTGTAACATTCTCAAAATGGCAAATCACAGAGATGGAGGATCGATTTATGGTTTCCAAGTGTTAGGGATGGTGGAGGTAGGGATGAGTGTGACTACAAAATGTATAGCATTAAGTAGATCTTCATGGTAAGGTAATATTTCTGTACATGTTAGTGGTATTTCCACACATGTGATCAGATGAAATAGAACTATGTACAAACATGGTACCAGTGTCAATTTCCTGGGTTGGTATCCTATCTAATAAAGAGGGAATATGCTAATTGACTGTCACGCCCTCAAAGATGGCGGCACCCACAGCCACAAGATGGCGGCGCACAGTGCCCTCAGTCCTGCCGGGGCAGCAGGCGCGTGGCATGGCCGGGCCCGCCCCCAGGTGAGTCCGGCCACTCTGTGCCTGCCTCCAGAGTCCCCCAGTCCCCTCAGCCCCCCAGCCACCCAGGGCTGACCTGAGGTGCAGGCAAGCCTCGGATGTCAGCTGCCCAGCCGCTGAGGGCCACCCAAGGCTCAGGTTACCAGGGCTGGCCAAGGCTTACACTGCCAGCAGTGGAAACAGCAGAGGTGTGATGGGGGCATAGCCTTCCCCTGATCGCCTCCCGCCCCTGAGGGCTCCAGGACTGTTAGAGGGGACAGGCCAGGCTGAGGGACCGCCCCCTCCAATGCATGAATTTTCATGCACCAGGACTCTAGTCCTATATAATAAAAGGCCAGACTATAAGCATAACAACTGGAACAGTCACTTTGAGGTGGGGGGGCCAGTGAGCAGAACCAGGTAGTTGGCGGCGACAGTGGGGTGGGACCCAGGCCTGGGGAGGGGAACCGGCTGGCTGGTGAGGTGGTGGGGCAGGATGAGGGTCGGCGAGGGGAACCAGCTGGCTGGTGGCGGGGTGGGACCCAGGGCCTGTGAAGGGAACCAGGTAGCTAGTGGTGGTGGCGGGGAAGGATGGGGGCCTGCGAGGGGAACTTGGTTTCTGGCGGTGGCGGCAGGGCAGGACCCGGGGATGGCGGTGAGGGAAACCGGCTGGCTGGTGGCGGCAGCAGGGCATGACGAAGGCCTGTGAGGGGAACTGGCTGGCTGGTGGTGGTGAGGTGGGACAAGGGCCTGTGGGACGAGAGCCTGCAAGGGGAACCGGGTGGCTGGCAGCAGCAGTGGTGGCCAGTGACTGGCAAGCAGGTAGAAAATGGCCCTTATCGCAGGCTAGGCCTAGGGACCCTACCCGCGCACCATTTTGTGCGCTGGGCCTCTAGTTGTGATATAGTTATGTAAAATGTAGTTTTCCCTACTTGGGGAAACCGGATAAAGTGTACAAAGATCCCTTTTGTATCATTTTTGCAACTTCCTATTACCCTATAGTGAGTTAAAAAATAAAATTTAAAAAAATACAATGATCTCTTTTAATTAGGCACAAGAAATACGTTTTATATATGGATACAGAGAGATGTTATAGACAAATAAATAGATGCATACCTATATGCATAGATAATACTTAATATTCTTTGAAAAGCTTTATAACTGGATGTCAACTCATCAAAATCTATAGAGCATAAAAGAAATAATAAAGACATCTATATATATATAACTGAGAATATTTAGATTGCATTTCTTTTAGAGGATCTTAAGCAGACCACTCTGAATGGTACAGATAGTTTTGTGGCTGGCAGAATATTACATCATATAATTGGTTCTCCAAAATGGCCAAGAAAAAGTAAAATATCTGTCAAAGTATCTGCCATTCTGAGAGAAGACCTTCCTCAGTTGAAGGTTCTAGTACAAAATATCAAGTCTTCTTTCTCTCTCTCTCTCTCTCTCTCTCTCTCTCTCTCTCTCTCTCTCTCTCACACACACACACACACACACACACACACACACACACGCATACTGAAGAATGAATGAATGAATGAGGAAGTAAAACATAAAGGAACAAATATGAGATGAGTACATTTTATTCTCTGAGAATAAACCCATAAACTATAAGAGAAACTTTGTAGCCTTCATATGTGAAAAATCAGGTCATTGTTCTCCTTGAAGAACTTCTAATAAAACATTCACCTCAATAGGCCACTGATATGAAATTATTTCATATCTACAGGAGGGGAATAATGTTTGGAAGAAAAAATGATCACTGACCTCTAAGTAATTAATGACTCTTACAGAAGAATCTCTCTCTCTCAGTATATATACTGAGTGAAGGCATACCTTATTTATTGTACTTTCTTA
The DNA here is from genome assembly GCF_027574615.1 of Eptesicus fuscus. NCBI lineage: Eukaryota > Metazoa > Chordata > Mammalia > Chiroptera > Vespertilionidae > Eptesicus > Eptesicus fuscus. The sequence continues at coordinate 19,312,195 of NC_072484.1, forward strand.
TGACCGTTCAATGCCTGCTATCTTTGACTACAGCTATGTGGATGCATTTTCTATCTCTTTTGCACAATGTTCTATATTCATCAGCTTCTCACAGAGCTAACCCTGTGCTCTGCCTTCCACCAGCACTTTATACTTTTATTAGCTAAAGAATGCATGAAAGAATAAATGAGCAGTAAGAATGTAGACATTCTTTTTACCTTGATAGATTGACTTATCTCAACATCAGAAAAATATAGTATGTAGACTTTATGAAATTATTTGTTTGTCCAAGAATTCCATGAATTATTACTAAAAAAAAGTAGATAATAAAAAATTAAAGTATAGAGAAAATAAACCTTATAAATGTTATACCTGATAAACATGTATTGATTGTAAGAATTATGATTCATTATCTGTATTTTAGTAATATTAATATTCATGAATATTTCTGCATTTTAAATATTATTGGTTTCTCATGGACACAAGTAAAAAATATTAAAATTAATAAGCATACTATAATGGCAACATTGATTAGTTTTTGTCCAAAGTGTCAAAAAGAAAAAAAAAAGGCTAAAAATGAAACTCCCATTATGCCTGACATATTCTTGTCCTTTTGGCTTATTAAAAAGTAAATTAACTTTGAAAGTAAACTTTTCTTTGTCTTTATAAAATATAGGCCATCAAATGGAAAAAAAAAAAGACTTGACATTCTCAGAAAGGCATAATATAATTTAAACCTTCTCATTTAAACAAGTATTTCACTTTAGCTATTTTTTAAATATATTTTATTGATTTTTTTACAGAGAGGAAGGGAGAGGGATAGAGAGTTAGAAACATCGATGAGAGAGAAACATCGATCAGCTGCCTCCTGCACACCTCCCACTGGGGATGTGCATGCAACCAAGGTACATGTCCTTGACTGGAATCGAACCTGGGATCTTTCAGTCCGCAGGCCGCAGGCCGACGCTCTATCCACTGAGCCAAACCAGTTAGGGCTCACTTTAGCTATTTTTATATCATGTTTGTTATATAATTGAAAGCCCCAGGGCTGAAATACGGCAACACCAGAACTTCTAAGGGGAATCTAATTTGTAACTCTTTAGTGAGGTGGTTCCATTGACTAGGTCTATTAGTCCATCTGGTGTTCATCACTGATTGCATAGTCACTACCTCAGCTCTTCCATTCATGTTAAGAATGTTCCAAGACTTCTATTAGCTCTTCCTGACCGACATACAATAAATTTGGTATACTCTGAACTCAGATTGCAATTCTTTCATGACAATGAAAATGTTCACAACACATTCTCTTTCATAGCAATTTGGGTAACCTATAATAACAGTATTTTGTTATAGGGCAAATAATAATATTCTTTTTCTCCCCCAAATTTTGAATATATTTATTTTTTAATTATGTTACTGGTAATATCCCTCAGATTCTTATCAATAATCAAGTAAAGTTCGATACATCCTTGATATATTCAAGTTTTATTTTAGAGAAGATGTAACTTAAAAATCATATAAAAATTTGATGCAATATAAATTACTTACAAGAACATTTATTGGATATTTTTGCCAAAATCAGTGCTAAAGCTTTTACCTGCATTGTCACATCTTATTATTTTAGCAACACTATGAGGTAGACACTACTATCCTCACCATTATACAAATGAGAAAATTGCAGCCTGGAGAGGTTATGCAAATGAGCCAAGATCACACAGGAAATGATGAAGGTGGACTTTGGACCCAGAGTGTATGACTCCTGGGCTTTGGTCTAAATCTCAAATAGCCTCTAATTATGATATAAGCCATCTAGAAACCAGAGAGTGATGAAAAATTAAAAGTAGAAGAAAGTTTTATTGTAATTTAAGAAGCCATTACAGAAAAATAAACTGAAGCCCGGAGGGTGAGGTGACCTGGGGAGAAATACAGTGCTTGTGAGTTACTGGAAGCAGAGCTTGTTGTAAGGGGCTGGACCAAAGTTAGAAACCAAAGTTCTTTCCATTGAATCATCATTATATAGAGAACCCAATGAGTTCTCAAGAACAAAATATGAATTTTCCTAATTCTGAAAGACACTTTAGATACAATGAAACATATAGCTGGTCTTTGTCCCCAGATCCTGGTATGGAGCATTTAAAACCCTGGGGATTTCCTGTGAAGGAGTGTCTTTGTTACGCTAATGAAGCCACTCTGGGGCCAGTAGAGAGCTTCAGAATGGGAACTGATCACTGGAAAACCAAACACATAATTAGACACCTAAAACTTTGGGCCAGCCTGACCTTGTGGAGAAAAAGGAGTTGGGGACTGAGGTCAGTCATGGGGCCAATGACCTGAGCAGACATGCCTCCGTAATAAACCCCATGAAAGCAGGCACTGACTCAGTGGAGCTTCCTTGTTGATGAGCATGTGGATGAGCTGGGGGGCCCACAAGCTTGTAGTCCATGCGGAGAGGGCTGAAGCTCTGCTTCCTCCCACCCTGCACACCTTGCCCTTAGGACTCTTCATTTGGCTATTCCTGATCTGTGTCTTTATAATCTATATTTATAAAATCCTAAGCAACCTGTTGACCATTCAACCAGCCACTATGATATGCATTGACCACCAGGGGGCAGATGCTCAACACAGGAGCTGCTCCTGGTGGTCAGTGTGCTACCACAGCGGGAGTGCTGCTCAGCTGACCGACAGGTGCCAGGCACTAGACTCAGGGCTGGCGAGTTCAGCTGCAGTAGCACAAGCCTCTCCCGCTTCTGCGGCAGTGCTACCAGATGGCATTGGCAGGCACATCGGAGCTAGGATGAGTGGGAGTGGTGCAGTGCCTGCCCAGGCTCAGGGCTCTCCCCAGCCACCTGCCACTTTGCACACTACTACGTCTCTCAGATGTCAGACTGCCGATTTCGGCCCGATCCCTATAGGCCTAGCTGACATCCCCTGAGCGGGTGCAGGCTAGGATGAGGGACCCCACCAGTGCACGAATCCATGCACTGGGGCTCTAGTCCTATATAATAAAAGCCTAATATGCAAATAGACCGAATGGGGAAACAACCAGCAGAACAAAAGGTCGCAATGACATGCACTGACCACCAGGGGGGCAGACGTTCAACAAAGGAGCTTCCCCCAGCCCACAGGCTCCAAGCCAGCCAAGATGGGTGCAGAGGGTGCCCCCCTCCCAGCTCACCTGGTCGGTCGCCCAGCAGAGTGAGGCGACCGGTGGTGGTGGCAGGGAGATAGAGGTCCAGGACTGGCTGTTGAGTGGGCCAGCGCTGAATCCCAGTCGCCCCACCGGTAACCCCACAGATTGGCCCTGATTGCCGACCAGGCCTAGAGACCCTACCTGTGCACGAATTTCGTGCACTGGGCCTCTAGTAAAGCTATAATCCTAAATATGGCATATAACTGAGTTCTGTAAGTTATTCTTTCAAATCATCAAACCTGAGGGGATCATGGGAACTTTAGAATGTATAGCCAATTGATCATAAGTGAAGACGGTCTGGGGACTGCCAAAATGTGGGTGTCGTCTCAAGTAAGAGGAGTCCTGTGGAGACTTGAGCCTTGGACAAGCAGAGTCTGACACCAACGCCATATGGTTAAAGTGAGAATTATGTTTCAGTATGCCAGTTGTTACCAGGCCAGTTGGACTGAAATGGAATAACACTTCAAGCTACAGAGTATGAGGTAAATTGGTTCCACTCCCTGTGTCTAGATTCCTCATTTGTAAAATGAGAATAAGAATAATGTCACCCAGAGTGAAATTAATGTGAGTCATATGCATAAAGTACCAAAAAGTACCTAATCTATAGTTAATTAATAAATTATCACTATTGTTATTATTCCTAGACAAGTTTATTATGGTATAGATATAATTTTATATCCCCCATTATTTTTCACCTTGCAAAGTACAAGCAGTTTTCCCTGTTGCTACATAATCTTTATAATGCTCATTAATGTCTACATAATAATCTATCAAGTTGAGACAGAGTGGCTAACTTTTACCACTGCCCACTGAAAAGAAAATAGTTTCATTTTTTGTTTTTAAATTAGATAACTTTATATGTAAGATTTTTCCATATTTCTGAAAATGTACGTAAGAGTTCCTAAGATAGGATTACTCAGCCAAAGAATACAATTATGTTTACAGCTTAAAAACACATTGTCATGTTGCTTTTCAAAAAAATAGTATTTTACAATGCCCAGAAATGTACACAAGTGCATGTTTTTATGACAATCTCTCTAACAATGGTTATTAGCAATATTTTAATATTTTATATATAATGTATATTTTGCTATCCTATATAATAAAAGCCTAATATGCAAATCGATCAAACTGCAGAAATACCATTGGAATGACCAGTCACTATGATGGGCACTGACCACCAGGGGGGCAGAGGCTCAACACAGGAGCTGCCCCCAGCCAGCAGGCCCCAGGCCAGCCAAGGTGGGTGCCAGTGGGGGTCCCCTGATCACCCCGCCGGTTGCCCCACAGAGGGAAGCAACTGGCGGCGGCAGTGGGGGGTGGGGCCGTCAAGCGTGTGGCAACAGGAGGGCCAAGTAAGGTGACAGCAGGGCCCCCCCAATTGCCCTGCCAGTCACCACACAGACTGGCCCTGATCTCAGGCCAGGCCTAGGGACCATACCCATGCATGAATTTTGTGCACCGGGCCTCTAGTATTATATATATTTCTTACAATCTTTTGAACACTTGAGAAGTTAAATATTTTTTCACTTAAGAAAAATAGAATCCCCTTTTATAAATTAGTTCTTTCAGATATTTTTTGAGTATCTATTGCTATTTTTATGTGTTTTGGCAATTTGATGAGTTTTTCATCGAATGCAGATATTTAGCCACTATCTTTTTTGGATATTTTAAAATCACCTCAACATCATAGGGGATGTCTTCACCAACACTCTTTTGGTTGTCAGGAATGGGAACCCTCACATGTGTGCTTCAGTAGAGGGTATTTAAAAGGATATAGAAGAAAATCATGAAAAGGAAGCACAGAGAAAAACATTGGGTCTTAAAAAACCTAAAAAGTGACCTGTCCCATTTTCATCCTGTGAGGCCTGAGCTGCTGGCTCTACTTCTCTCTTCAAGTCACTTTCATTCTTCATGCTCTTTATAAACTGCCTTTGTCTACTCTGCTGAACACGGACAATTCTGGCTGCCTCACAGTTCCTGGCCACAGGCCTCAAGTCCAGGTGACCTGACAGATTGAAGACCAACATCCACTAACTGAGTCTCGGTGCCCATATTCCAAATCACATTAGTCCATTTTCACTCAATTATCCACCCTTTTGCACTATGTCCAGGGCTCTGAAGTCACGCATTATTTGGGATCATTTTTAAACCTTTGGCATGTAAGTTTTTCTAAGAAAAGGGTACAAAATTGGCTAAGAAAATGATTGGCATGCCTAGTAGTGGGTACAATTCAGAATGCTGGCTTTCGTGTGTGCCTGGAGTTAGCCAGATAGCAAAGTTTGAGAGCATAATCCCCAAAACTACCCTCACTTCTGATACCAACTACAAATTTGGGGTGCCCCAAAGCCAACTTTAGGTTTGAAAATTTACTAAAAGGTCTCACAGAACTCACAAATGATTAGACTCACACTTATTGTTAGTTAGAGGGAGGGAAAGGATATAGATCAAAATAAGCCTATTGAAGAGATGCATAGGGGAGAGTGTGGGAAGGTCCAAATAAAAACCTTCCATTGTCCTTTGCTGTGGAGTCAGGAAATATTACTCTCCCACATTGATATGTAAAAACACAGAGTATTACCAATTAGAGACTTTCATCTGAGCTTCAGTAGCCAGAGTTTTATTTGGGCTCTATTACATAGGCTTGATTGATTGATTGATTGATTGAATACCCATGTGGTTGAACTCAGTCTCCAGGATGACTAAGCCACATGGTTGGTCTATATGGCATGGCCAGTCCCATAGTATAACTGTGATGTGTGGTCAGTTCCACCACAAGATTATGTCTGTGTGACTGATATCATTGTAATTAGCTAGTTATTAATATTAAAAAGGGAGCAAGAAGGAGGCCAGACATTATAGGCATGTCATTTGGGCAGCTTCAACAGGAAGCTGCAATTTCACACTCCCCAGGGAACCATCAGCCCTTTCCTTGCAGGTCACTGGGGGAAGGGGTCCAACAAAGGGCAGATGAATATATGCATAATGAGTCAGGATGACTAAGAAAGATATCTGTCAGTCAAACCTAGAAACAGAGATCATTGGCCAGAGTAGGCAGGACCCCTGCAAATCTGCAAAAAAAATGAGGATACATAATACCCCAAACAAAGAAGTTTGCTCTCTGGGTGCTCTTGGCTAAATGGGACTCTCTTGTTCCTGCTTCCTTGCATTTGCCCATGTTTCCTCCATAGCCATGTGGCCCTGTGGACCCCACATGCAATGGACTGATGGGTTGCAACTGGGAAGACCAACTAAGCTAGCCTGATGCTGAATGGACTGTGTAGACATGGAATAAAAGCTCTGGATAATGGCTCTAAGTTTAGCCCGGCTAAAAGCAAGATGGTACTTCTTCCTTGGGAGAACTAAGGGAAATGGGACCTTGAAAACTCAGGGGTTTGATGCCACAGAAATAAAGCTTTCTACAATACCTCATCCTCCCTTGCAAGTGTCCAAAAATTCCTTTGCTTGGGATATCACAAGAATTCCACTCCCACAAGCAACAGGTAGGGACTAGGACCTCCTCCTACTGGTAACATGACCACTCTGCAAGCACATCACATTGTACTATGTAGTTAGCCCAAGGCTTCCAAGCAAACAAGAATTACCTCCCAGGAGCCAAAGACCAAGGCCAGATCTTCCCTTAGGGCAAGGTTAATTCTTTACTACAAATACGAAATAATGTTAAAAATAGAAATTAATGATAAAATTAATCCAACTTTTATATAAATATATTATTCATATTGTTTCATTTAATCCTCATATTAATCAATAAAATCTTTTTTATAACATAAATAAATAAAATTATCATAGAGGTTAAATAACTTGCCCACAGTCACATAGTTAGTAAATGCCAAAATGGGATTCAAACTCCAAAACTGGTTCTTTCCCCCTCTCTACCGCCCAAGCTTTGGCAATGACAAGCCTGATGGAGCCAAGGGTGTGATTGTGCTCTCCTGGATCACAGTGCAGCTGTGAAAAAGTCACTTAACCCCAACTGAATGCCATTGCCCCCCAGGTCATCCCATCCCACAGGTTTTCGGAAGGAAGTAGCCAGAGAGCCAAGTGAATGCTTAAGAGTTCATCAGGGGCAAAATAAAGAAAGGTCCTTACTCAAAATTGCAAAAATCCCTCCTGCTGACACTTTCCAGAAAAATACTTACAAAAATGCAAATACCTAAAACTACAGGTGAAATTCTTTCAATTATTCTAGATGTTACATTAATCTTTGTTGCTATTATTATGCATCCATGGGAGTTAATGCATGGAATGGCTGGGGATACTTACCCTAGCCGGTTTGGCTCAGTGGATAGAGCATCGGCCTGCGGACTGAAGGGTCCCAGGTTTGATTCCCAGTCAGGGCACATGCCCAGGTTGTGGGCTTGGTCCCCAGGGGGGGGGGGGGGGGCATGCAGGAGGCAGCCAGTCAGTGATTCTCTCTCATCATTGATGTTTCTATCTCCCTCTCCCTCTCCCTTCCTCTCTGAAAGCAATAAAAATATGTTTTTAAAAAATATTAACTTACTAGTAAAGTTGTTCAAAGGAGAAATGTAAATAAAAACAATCTCAACTATTGTACATGTTGCTCCACAATATCAAGAAACTGTAACAAGTTTTAGTTGTTTGAATGAATACTATTAAGAAATTCCTAGAATACCAGTTTTTTACTAACATTGTTAAGAATATGCTAACCTGCTGTCTATGAGCACATACAGATTTAAAATGAAGTTTTCTGGAATAATGTATACTTACATAAATTTAGTTCACAGTATTTTGATGAATACATATTCAGATTAATCTGCATAGTACTCAAATCATAATGTGTGATCTTAAATAAAATAAAAAAACTTTCAATTCCCCATCTGAATAAACACCAATTTGCATTTGTGATTAAAGGTTATGGGGATATTTAATATCAAGCTGAGTTTTTCCTTCCACTCATCATTTCCTCCCATTTCCTCCCTTACCTATATCCAGGTAAGAACTAAAAATTAACTCTATTTCAGGAAGTGTTTCAGCAATTAAAAAATTATAATTGAAAGTCAAATATAAACACATTTAATCATTATTAGTTTTACCTGAGCTTCTCCAGCCCTACTAGTCTGAGTAAACAGGGTCTGGCAGGGTGACGGTGAACAGCCTCAGCGTTATGATCATTACAGCCTTATTAAAAAATCAGAGGCCAAAGCTGTAAGGATGCAGAAGCAGATGCCAAAAGCAAGAAGTACCAAGCTGATGGCACTCAAAAGGTGTCTTCTCTCTATTCTGTCAGCTCATTAAGCCTCCAAGTTAACCAAAGTCAGTTTCATTAGATTTCTCTTTGCAGATATTTATTTAAAAGCCAGGCTAAACATTTTATATGCAATGCATGGTATAAACTCACTTCAAGTTGATGGAAGTGTACTCTCACTATCAGCCATTGGAAGCTTGCCTCAAGGTGGTGGAGGGTAGCAGTGGGGCTATAAAGGAACGGACATGGCCACATAGCATCCCTCTCCAGCCTGGATGAGGCCACTCAAAGGAACCTTCAGCCAAAGAAAACATATTCTCAGACAGCTTTTCCACTTTGCCAGTTCCATCCACTATAATTAAGACCTGTTTTTCAGCCATGGTTTTTTCTTAATGCTTGTTCCAAGAAAGAAATTGCTTGATGGGAGATCAAAAGCTGGAAAAGGTTAGTGTCTCCACAGAAACATGGTGTGCCAGCTTACTTAGGTAGTAACATATGGACCACAAGTGACGCTCCAGACATAAAAGAGAAACATGAAAAAAACTTCAGGAAATAAATACAAAAGGAAAAACTTAGAGCAAATAAACTGAAAAATAAGGTTATATGTTTCTTGGTTCTCTTCTGGGGGCAACTATTGAATATAACAAGTTGATACAAACATTCAATTAATTTAAAATGTTTCTAAAACACAACACACTGGGTGGTTTCTGGAAGAAACAAAAAGGACAAGTAAAAAAATAAAATAAAATTATCTGGGTATATGCTAAAATTCCCCAGAGCCTAATGCATCTCTTCCATGAAAGAGGTTAACCCATATTTTAAAAAAGTAAATAAATAAAAAGGAAAGCATGTCAATTAATTGATTAGAAAAGGAGAAGGATTTCTTTTTCTCGCTGCATTTTAAAGCTGAAATTTTTTCTTAAATTAGCACATTAGTCTATAACAAGGAGCACTAGGCTTGTTTCAGTAACACAGTCACACTCTACACCAATGTTTCTTCTCCTTTCAAAATGTCAATCCTTCTGTTAATAAACAGAAAAATTTCATGCTCCTGGTTAGGGAAACATTAACTGCTTTTGTAAGAGAGCAAAACAGATCTCAGTGGTTTAGTACAGACGCATATACTTCTTGTATCATCACACCCATGCTGATGTTAAAGTCCACTGTGTGTGTTCGGGGTGGATGGGTTCTCCCCTGCGCGGCTCTCTGGAGGACACAGAAACTTCCCTCTGATGCACTTGGCCACCTTCAAGAAAGAGGGCTAAGGGTACTCTGGGGGTCAGCTTCATTCAACCCAGCAGAAGAGGCAAAGGACTTGGAAGACTGAGGAGGCTGGTTATCACAGACCAATCTGGAGGTGACACACATCATTTTCATCCATGTTTCATTGGCCAGAACACTACCACATAGTGTCAGCCAATGAAAGGGTAGATGGGAAATGCACTCCAGTTGGATGCCAAGGAAGAAAGAGAATGAGCTGGGTGAGCACTGACTATCTTTGCCACATTTCCCAAGAAAATCCTAATAAATCCTCATAGAAGATGCCACTTATAAGGTTTATTATTTTAGAGTCTAGATATGACATGTCGCTACCAGCCAAGAAGATTCCTGCATGCACTCAGCACATGTTTACCGAGTACCTGCTATGTGTCAGAAGTGATTTAAGTAAGAAGATACACTAATGTAAAAAACAAAAATCCTTTTTTGTTGTTGTTGTTAATCCTCACCTGAGGATATTTTTCCATTGATTTTTAGAGAGACTGGAAGGGAGGGGGAGAGACAGAGAGAGAAAAAACATCCATGTGACACATCAATTGGTTGCCTCCTGCACAAACACCTACCAGGGTCGGGGATCAAGCCTACAACCAAGTTACAAGCCCTTGAGCAGAATCAAACCCGGGATCCTTCAGTTCATGGGCCCAGGCTATATCCACTGAGCCAAACTGCTAGGGCAAAAATCCCTTCTCATGTGGAGATTAATGGAGAGTGGTAAGACCATAAAATAAAGAGGTAAATGTTATAGTATATTAGAAGTGATTAGGACTAGGGATAAAAAATAATGAGGAGACTAGAGAGGCAAAGAATTGAGGAAGCAGTTAAATTTTAAGTATGACAGTCAGGACTTAAAAGGGAGTGATGATGTGCACCATAAGAAAGCATAGTCAGGCATTCATTATGTGGTTTGTATAAAAATTTTCTCAATATAATTTTATAGAATCCCGAATGTGGCTTATCAAAATATAATCACTTCTCTGAAATTCTGATACTCATCTTTTCTCCTGCACCAACCCAAGTGATAATCCACTGTCCTATAAAATAAGTATAAAGTGCTTATCTTTCCATTTCTAACAAGTACAAACCAAGAGAGATTTTGTTTTTATTATTCATAAAAAAATATACCTTGAATTTCATGTACTCCACTGAAACCTTTGATATGTGAAGGTACTCAAGGGAAGTTAGTGTCTTGACCAATAAGACTATATAGATGGCAGGGCAAGAACAAGAATCCATTTAAACCAGGTTATTTTGAGAAATAATTTCATGTATATAGGGACCTACAACTTCCAAATAACCAATAAACTTTAAAGACTTTTAAAATGACCCAGGACACTCACCTTGCATGGAATTGATCCAACAAAGAGTTGTGAAGGCATCAGGAAAGGGCTGAAATGAATTTGTCATAGTCCTCTAACCTAAATCTTTGCTTTTCTCTCTAGCACCTGGCCACGCACTCAACTGCCCAAGACAGCTTTGCCCCTTTTTGAATCTTAGGTTCTCAGTCCTACAGATTTCAGACTAGATTTATGCCCAGCAGATTCCCCTGACTTAGAATGCCATTGTATTTCATCTCTATCAGGCCTCACTATGGTTGATTTCATGAAACTAAAGCTTAAGACAGTGATCATAAACGGAGAAAATTAGCCACTGGTAGTATAAACTAACTTGACAGGATGTATAATGTGTTTATATTGAATTGCTTTCTAAGCGATAGTTTCTTTATTCTAAAAGCACTCACGGAGAATCACTGAATCTCTGTAAAAGCAAAGACTTCTATCTCTCAACCCAGCCAGTTCCAGGCAAAAAGAAGGGAAGGTGCCTTTTTAGCTCACTGGACTCAGTAGCATGTGGACTTTGCTGTTGTTTGCTGTGTGATCTTGAGAATAAGTTCTTTTATTACAAATATGTTTCTTTTCTGTACCCCAATTCTATTTATAAGCAATTGCCTACATTGGTTTCCTGGCCTCAAAATCCATCCCAATGGCATAGTTTCTCCAAAACTAAAGTCTTGTTTCCCTCTTAAAAGCCCTCCTAGGAAAAATAATTCTGCTTCTGAAAAGTAACCTAGTATTTAAAGGTCTCCCTTTAGTCCAGCCTCATGGACTCTGGTCACATATGACATGTTGTCAGACTTCTTGCCAGCTGAAAACTCCCTTTAGGAGCTCTTACAGCCTTCCTGGGCAGCAAACATCTGCATAGGAGGCTACCAGTTGACATCCTCTCCAGGAATCCAACTCTCCCTGCCTTGCTATGCACTTTCCTATATCTTGACACTTGACACATGAGCAGTCAGATTTCTGGATCCCTGGACACCCAGAATGGCTGGTTGCATTTTCCTTAGGAGCCACCTGCCAAAGAGGAGCAGCAGCCTCTAATCTTACAGAGGCCACAGGGAGCTGTGCGTCATCCAGAGCTGCATGGCCCAACACAGTGATACTAGCTATGTGCATCTAATGACATTTAATATTAAATAAGTTAAAGTTAAATAAAATTAAAAATTAAACTCCTCAGTTGCACTAACCACATTTCAAGGTCTTAAAGCTGCATACATCTAGTGGCTACCATACAAGACAGCACAGAGAACAAAGAATATTTCCATTATCACTGAAAGTTATTAGACAATGCAGATCAAGAGCCTGCAAATAAAATGTGAAAGGACAAGGATTTGGCCAAGAGGAGTCAGATCAGACTCATTCATGCAACTAAAAATGTGTACTGAACTATGCTGATCCTATTCCTAATAGGAAGTAATATTCTAATAGGCTTAAAGCATAGCTGAAAGATAGAGATAGTTAAAGGCAAGGATCTTTGTCTATTTTACCCACTGATAAATATAAGAACATAGGACAGAGACAGACGCACTGTAGAAGCACAGTAAATACATTCTAATTGAATGAACAGGTACACATGGTCTAGCTCAGTGGTCAGCAAACTCATTAGTCAACAGAGACAAATACCAACAGTACAACGATTGAAATTTCTTTTGAGAGCCAATTTTTTTAAACTTAAACTTCTTCTAATGCCACTTCTTCAAAATAGACTCTCTCAGGCCATGGTATTTTGTGGAATAGCCACACTCAAGGGGCCAAAGAGCCGCGTGTGGCTCACGAGCCGCAGTTTGCTGACCACTGGTCTAGCTAATTATAAGGAGATCACCACAGAGAATTAGGAATACTTTTCTAGGCTCCATTACAGGGTCCATTAAATAACTCACTAAATATTTCAATCATTTTTCTATGGACACCAACTTTTTAGTCCCTAATTCCATATCTTAGGCCCATTAATACTAAGGAAGAATGAATAGACAGACAGGGCCATCCATTGTGTTTGCAAACTAGATTAGTCACATTGAAGTTGAAACCAGCACACCTAATCTGTGAGTCTGGTGCATGAATAGGTTTTCAAGGCTGATGTTCTCTGGAAAAACACACACAAAAAGTGTATACACAAAATAATCTGACACTCAGCATTTAGGTCAAATTGGTCTCTATTGTGGCCACTTCTGAGCAGTCAAATCCTTGATTACTTTATTTAGCATTATTTCAGAGTAATAGTGTTTGATGGCCAGCTTGTAGCATAGGAGAGCTTTTGCCTAGCCCTCCCAATCACTCAGAATTGTACATACAAAACTGAGTCATGCTTCTCCCCATCTCTGTCCCACCTATGCATTCCCAGTTAGGCAGGTACAATCTGACAGAGGATAAAGACTGGGGAGTGTCAAGGAGAAGAGTATAATACCTAGTCAAAATACTAGAGTTAGGAATCTCCAAAGTCAGAGGAAATGACTAATATTTGGGGAGAAGAGGAAGTAAAGAATTGGGCCCTGGCTGGGTGGCTCTGTTGGTTGAAGCATCTTCATCAAAAGGTTGCAGGTTCCATTCCCTGGTTAGAGCACATACCTACATTGTGGGTTTGATTCCTGGTCAGGGCTTGTAAGAGAGGCAACTGATTGATGTTTTCTCTTACATTGATGTCTCTCTCTCTTTCTCTATCTGTCTCGAAAAAAAAAAAATCAATAAACATATTCTTAGGTGAGGATTAAAAAATAAAGAAAAAATTGGGAATATTTAGGTTTCCACCATTATGGATGGATCTGTATTTAGACTGTAACAGAGAATTTCTATTTTATCATCTGAATAACTATTTAGAAGAAGCTTGTTTTCACTAGGCATACCTAGATAACTAAAACATCAGAAGCTTATTTGGATTGGCACTCTTGTGCCTTTTTCCACACTTCTCTATACATATATATTTTTTAATGATGATATATATATATATATATATACTAGAACCTGCAACCTTTTGATGAAGATGCTTCAACCAACAGAGCCACCCAGCCAGGGCCCAATTCTTTACTGGTGGGAGGGGGGGTAGGGGGGGTGTGCCCCTCAGCCCAATCTGCACCCTCTTCAATCTGGGACCCCTCAGGGGATGTCCAACTTCCAGCAGTCGGACATCCCTCTCACAATCCGGAACCGCTGGCTCCTAACCACTCACCTGCCTGCCTGCCTGATTGTCCCTAACCCCACTGCTTGCCTGCCTGCTCGCCCCTACCTTGATCTCCTGCCAGCCTGATTGCCCCTACCTTGCCCTCCCCTATCAGCCTGATCACCCCAAACTTCCTGTGCCTTGGCCCCCCGTCTGGCCTCCCTCTGGAGGCACCACCCCCATAACCCCAATGCTCCGCCACTGCAGCTGGTTATGGCTGCCTGAGCTTTGGCCTTTGTAGCCACTGCGGCTTTGTCTGGAAAGATGTCCGGAAGACAACCACTCTAATTAGCATATTACCCTTTTATTAGTATATATATATATATATATATATATACTCACATACCCACCTAGGTCTATCTGTTAAAGTCATATTTTAAGGATGTGTGTAGACTTGAAGGGAAGAAGTGATATCTCATAAAACTAAGTAGACCACAGAAGTGAGTCTTGGGGTGGCATTAACCCTTTGCACTCACTTGCTTTTTTCTCGATTCCTTTATTCTACTCGGGATTTAATTTTTTAAATACCCCAGATTTTACAAAGCGCAGTAGTAGAATAAAAAACTGGAGTTTCTTTTCATACAAACTTATTTATTTAATGTAAGAAAAGCCAAAATAAAGGAGGAGGGATGGAGGGAGGGAAGGGATGGGCTACCTATGCTAACCGTGTCGAGTCACACTCGACATCCGAGTGCAAAAGGTTAAAGATGTTACAGCTGATGTTCCTCACACCCTAAATTCATGGCCAGTCAGCTTTATCCTGAGATCTTTGAATGAAAAGCTCAGGTCCTTTTAGGAAGAATGAATGTTTGATAAAGCTACTTGAGAGTCTTCTTAGAAATGATCAAAGAATACTCACAGATATAAAATTACTGAATGGGGGAGTCAAGATACTTATTTCTAGTCTTAATCCTAGCACTAACTACTGTAGATAGATTATTTACTTTCACTGGGTTATCATGTATGGTCTCATACTGTTTTCTTGTATGTGGTTTTGGAGGTTGGAGGTGGGTCAGTGTTAGATTTGATAAAGAGAGAAAGCAAGAAAGAGCAACAGATATAGAGAAAAGCTATCACTGAGTGTCAAAATATTAGATAAGTAATGTTCTAATGAAGACTTCTCCTGAATCATTGCCCTATTTATATCTGGCAAAACAAGTAAAGTAAACATGCCATTTTAACATTTTAATTCAGTAGATCAATTTTTCATCCTCAATCAGCTTGACACCATCTTTGGAAAATGCTTGCAGTAGGCATTTCAGTTTCCTTTGCTTACAAAAGGGCTTAAATTCATCCAACAAATGAACACACAAAACGTCAAAATAATGTTGTAACAGAAGCATGCACAAGCCAAGTAGCATCAGATGTGCTCTCAAATGTGTGGCCCTAATTCAACCCGATGTGAGTGTGAGGCCTGACTGATCCTGGGCCCCATGAGGACTTCTGACAACATGCCTCTTGCTTTGTACCGGGCATGCTGCAGTTCCTAGGTGCATCTGAGTTAGCACTGAAGCAATGCATTCTATTTCCAAAGCACTGCATAACCATTAATGATTCAAGCCTTACAACATCCCTCTAACGGAGGTCAGTAGCAAAACTCCAGGAGCACAGGTGCAGAAACAAGAGGAAGATGTTAAATGACATGGTAGAAACAAACGGCAAAGAGAAAAGAGCCCTCCACTCCTCACACAGATATATCCAGGTGAGTGAGTGATGGAAAGTGTTTCCAAAATGAGGTCACATCTACTTCTTCACCACAAATGAAGTTAAGCCCTCCCAAAACTCCCCTCTCTGTCTCCCCCTTTTCTCGCTATCTCCTTAATCCCTTAAATGACTGAAGTCACATTTTCATTTCGTGAAAGTGAGTTTGTCTTTTGCTATTTGCAACTCAGTTGGGTATCCTTGACTGTAATCTAATAAAGTTAATAAAAGACCCTAGATAACCAAGAAGAAAAGACTAGATATAGTTAAATTATACCATTGGCTTGTCCACAATTTTTCCCTGATTTTAAGGTTTGCACAGATCTTCTGATGTCCATCCGTACACTCCCAGGGACTCAAGTTCCTACTATAAGAATGTTGATTGTTCCCACTGCCATACCCCAAGCCCTATTCTAGGATCTGATGGTCCCTAGTCACAGACACTTAACAAACCCTAAGTTAAGGAACCCTACTCCAATTTCTGGAGGTCATCTGCCTAGTTATATCTGTGCAACATGCTTAGATCTCACAAAGAATCTATTTCTAAAAAGGTTGCAGGTTCACCATCATTTTATAAATTATCTGACATGTTTCTATTGATTTTCATTATAACATAATGGATTTTTTTACCTTTAGGTTAGAGGTATTTCAAATTGTCAATCGCTCTTAATGCCTTAATTTTAAATGTATTTACTTTTCTCCTTCCCTTTATTTTTTCTACCAATCAATATTAGAGAAGCCTGAAATTTAGAGTTTTAGAAGTGTATGCCTCTGTATGTTTAAGAAATGTGTTTGTATAAAGTGAATAAGTCCTTAATTCACCCTCTAGATTTGTTGCCAACATTTTTCTTAGTGAAGGGCAAAGCCATTATTAAACAGAAAGATTCTTCAAAGACGGCTTCAGGGCAACGCTTTGCTGATTGTGAAGCACAGGTGAATAAAAGTCTCTGCAGATTTCTTATACTTTCCCCTTGGTTGCACCTGAGTATAGTTTCTCATAGGGTAGTCCTGGACTCATCAGGATCACACCACAATAAGGTAATTTAATAGATACTATAATATTGCCTTATACCATTTAATGGATTTTTACTATTTAATATAACATGAATTGGCGATGTCACCTGCATGATAGGACTTTTTGTTAATGTTCAGCGAGTGATATTAACAACTTAGAAGTTACCAAAGGCAAATCACATAATCAAAACATGCAAACTGCTTTTCAATACCTTCCTAATCATTTTATGTCCCACAGAAAATGCAAATGGTCTTAGTGTGGGGATGTATTGGATGTTTTTATGGGAAGTGCTTTGTGTAGTGAGTGGAATGCAGTAACCCTTCATATGTCACTCTAGAAAAAAAACAGCTACCTCCACCCCCTAAAAAATCAGTAAGTAATTAGGCATCCCAACTCTCTACTCAAAATAATTTTGCTATATTTTCTGCAAGGTAGAAATATAACATGGTTCTCATTTCATGGAAAGAAAGTCTAAAAACCTGTATTCTGAAGAAAGACCATGTGAACAGAAGAGAATAGTAAGCATGGAGCGGGGAAAGCATGTGTGTGGAGGCTGGGTAGTCAGAAAACTAGGATTTGTAGCTTTTATTCAGCACTGATCGGGGGAGAATGACACTGGATGGAAAGGCTGTAAAAAGCCAAAGTCTAAAAAAGTATATTCTATTCTGAGACAAGGATGGGTTAGTCTGGAGGACAGAGCTCCAGGACACTTGACTCCATTTTCACTCTCTCCTGTTCATCATGTCATCTTCTGTGGCAAATCCATCTCTCCCAGGGCTCTGAATCCAGGACACCCAAGCAGAATGCTGTTTTAGACCCATCAAAATTCAATATAGCAATATGAGTATAGTTTATCCAAAAGAAAAACCTAATCCCATATTCTGGTTATTTTACCAGGATAATGGGAGCAGGTGAGGCCATGCTAGCTTTCCTACAGGCCTTATTTTCCTGTAGCTATTATAAGCCTAGGAAATGCAGGTCAATAATCTACTCTCCACTGCATTATTAAAACTACACTGTAATGGAAGAGAAATATAACAAGAATCATTCTTCTTCTTCTTTTTTTTTTTTTTGGAAGGGGCAAGGGTTATCATAATATTAGGACAAATAATAGCATGACATGTTGCTGTATCCCTACCTTCAGCATTGCCAGCCAAACTACAATGAATATTAGATCAGAAAGTAAATATTTCCAATTAATTTTTTCTGTGTTCCTTAAACAGAAATTGGTTCAAATAATGGCCAATACAAATCACAGTATTAAAAAATTGGCCTGGAAACATGAGATTTACTTGTTCAGAAGTCATTACAACAAAACAGCTCTCTTGGAATATGCAAATTCACTGATAAGTGCAAGATAAGTTACTTCAGAAACAGTTTTCAGCCGTGCTCAGGATCCCCAGTCATGCTGGGCTTCAAGTGCTAGGAACAATTTTGCAGCCAGTATTTCCATCTGCCCTACAGTTGGCAAGCAGCCAGCAGCCAGGATGATCAACAGCGTCTGGGGCTTACGACTTACCAGCCAATGAGTAATTTATTTTTGCTGTTTGGTGTTTTGTCGATTGATTTCTTAGAGTGAAAATTGCCAATGCTGGAACCCACCTGCCAATACTTTCATCTCTGCCAAATTATTTTGAAAACATAATGTGAACATCAGGACACACACAACCCAACACCTCACCTGTGACAGATGAAACTCTATTATCACTGTATACTAAGGAACTTAGTAGCTGAAAAAGATTTTCAAATGTTATCTCTCTCTCTACCTATCTATCCATATATATGTGTATACATACACACTTGAAATACTTCCTTTGAGTTTCTAAACACAATGAGTGGTCCTTCCTACAATATCTTTTCTACTAATGACATATTTGCTAGAGGCCAACTTAAATAAATTAAATGGGCTTATTTGAAGGAGCCAGTAAAGCCTGTTGTTGATATTAACAAGCTTTGGTGAAATGCTCCAAATATACAGAGTGTACAATTCTCAAGGCTATCATCTAAATTGTGAACATTGTGCTTATAAACTAAAAAATTACAATCATACTTTAAAATGCACCATAACGCTGTGTTTATAATTAGAGTTTACAAAAGCTGGGTGAGATACTGCACCATTTGGCAGAGTGATTAAGAACTAAAATTAAGAACTAAAACTAAGCTGACCCTTTGTGTTCCTAATCCATGCTCCACTTATTACTAAAATTTTCAGGCAAATAACTTAACCTCACTATGCCTCAGTTTCCTCACCTGCAAAATGGGAATAATAATCTATCATGGGGTTATTCTAAAATTAAATAACTAAAGAGAAGTTCTCTTTAAAAGCACCTGGCCCACAATAAATCTTTGACAAATGTCAGCTGTTTTTATCCACCTTGAATTTATAAGCTCCTCTGAGATAGATAACCAGACCTAAAGAGAGAAAACTCCCAGGCATTTTATGAATGACTGTTGGTGGATCAGAAGTAGCAATGGGGCACTTAAAAGTGAAAGCTTTGGGGTGGGAGCTCACAGCAAACCTCAGAAGATTTAGCCAGACTCTCCAGGAAAGAAACTCATTGGCATAAAAAGGTGAAACATGGGTGAAAAGCCAGGGGAGAAAGTTTGAATGAATAAATATAAGATGGGGTATTTTTAAGCAATATCTTTTAAGTCCTAATGGGTTGAATAAAAATTATAATGCAATATTATGCGTAACTGGGTTTTATGTGTATGTGTAGAAGAGATAAGAGAAAGGAGAGGCAGATTAGGTAGAAAGAAGTGCTCCTAGGATAAAAAAAAAATAACTAAAAAAAATAATCTGAGAGAGGGGGCACTCTTAGTATATTTTGGAAACTATTTCAAAGCCACTGAAGAGTCTTCAGTATATTTAGTGAATTTATGACCTCCTAAGTTCAAAACTGAAAAATATTGATAGGGGTGGCTGAGGAAATAAAGTTTTGGGGTGAGAAACCAAGATGGCGGCATAGGTAAACACCTGAACTGCTGTCTTGCACAACAATTTCAAAACTACAACTAAAAGACAAAACGGACATCATCCAGAACCACAGGAAGGCTGGCTGAGTGGAAATTCTACAACTAGAAGGGAAGAGAAAAGCACATTGAGACTCACAGGAGCTGCGGAAGGCAGAGGTATGGAGGCACGTGTGCGGAGAGGGCTGGCAACTGAGTACACAGCTGGCTTTCTCAATCAGGAGGGAGACAAAAGCTCCTGACTGCTCTGAACTCCAGTTCCAGGCAACACTCTGGGGACCCAGACTCATACGGGGAGAAACTAGACTGTCTGGCAGCAGGCAAAACTCGAGGGTGGCTTTCTGTCAGAGGTGCTTGCAGCGATTACCGTGGGACACTGAGACAGGGGCCTCTTAGGGCAGGGCTGAAAGGAAGCCATTGCTGTTTTCTCTGCCCTGAGATCCCGCCCCACAAAGCCATTGTGGTTTGCTCCGCCCTGAGACTCAGCCTCATCCAAGCTGAGCACAGAGGCTTTTGCATATGAATGGCCTGGCCCTTTGCAATCTAAACTTACCTAAGAAACTGCAGTTGAGTCAGTGAGACCCAGAACATCCAAAAGAAGGCCCAAGGCCCCACAGCAGCTTGCATTGCTTCACATCTGGGCCTCATCTGGGCACCTCCAAAACACAAACAAAGAAGAGGAATCTGCAAATCTCTCTGTAGCTCCTGCTGTGTGGCCTCAGGCAGAGGCTAAATTAGCACCTCCTGGGAGATCCAAGAGCCAGGGTACCCAGGGATCAGAGTGCAACCATCCAGATTACAACTCCTCAGATCCATAAGGGACACACTCAGGGGGCAGACTCAGTGAGCATCAAAGCCCCACTGAAGCAAGTCTTGTCTCATAAGGGTATCTCCAGCACAGAAGTTCTCCCATCATAGACACAGCTGATCCTCATAGACAATTGGCCTGGAGGTCAATTCCTCCCAGTGATCCCAACAACAATCAAGGCTTAACTACAGCAAGACTGTGCACACAGCTCACAAAGGGGTGCACTAAGAGTATCCACCTCAGGTAACTGGGGAGGCTGAGCCACTGGGCCCTATAAGACAACTAGCACACAAAGCCACTCTATCAACTCAGGGAAGCAGCCAAAATGTGGAGACAAAGAAACATGTCACAAATGAAAGAAATGGAGGAAACAAATGACTGGATATAGAGTTCAAAACCACAGTTATAAGGTTTTTCAAGAATTTTCTAGAAAAGGCCAATTAATTTAGTGAGACCCTTGAGGATATGAAAAAGGGCCAACTAGAAATTAAGCATACAATGACTGAAATAAAAAAATAATATACAGAGATCCAACAGCACACTAGAGGATCGCAAGAATCAAGTCAAAGATTTGAAATACAAAGAAGCAAAAAACACTCAACCAGAAAAGCAAAAAGAATCCAAAAATATGAAGACAGTGTAAGGAACCTCTGGGACAACTTCAAGCGTACCAACATCCAAATTATAGGGGTGCCAGAAGAAGACAGAGAGCAAGATACTGAAAACCTATTTGAAGAAATAATGACAGAAAACTTCCCCCCCGCCCCCTGGTGAAAGAAATAGACTTACAAGTCCAGGAAGCACAGAGAACCCCAAACAAAAGGAATCCAAAGAAGACCACACCAAGACACATCATAATTAAAATGCCAAGAGCAAAAGACAAAGAGAATATTAAAAGCAGCAAGAGAAAAACAGATAGTTACCTACAAGGAAGCACCCATAGGACTGTCAGCTGATTTCTCACAGAAACTATGCAGGCCAGACAGGAGTGGTAAGAAATATTCAAAGTGATGAACAGCAAGAACCTACAACCAAGATTACTCTACCCAGCAAAGCTATCATTCAGAATTGAAGGTAAGATAAAGAGCTTCACAGATAAGAAAAAGCTAAAGGAGTTCATCACCGCCAAACCAGTATTATATGAAATGCTGAAAGGTATTCTTTAAGAAGAGGAAGAAGCCCTAACCGGTTTGGCTCAGTGGATAGAGCTTCAGCCTGCAGACTGAAAGGTCCCAGGTTCGGTTCCAGTCAAGGGCATGAAAAAAAAAAAATTAAAAAAAAAAAAAGAAGAGGAAGAAGAAGAAAAAGGTAAAGATAAAAATTATGAACAACAAATACATATCTATCAACAAGTGAATCTAAAAATCAAGTGAATAAAAAAATCTGATGAATAGAATAAACTGGTGAATATAATAGAATCAGGGGCATAGAAAGGGAATGGACTGACAATTCTCGAGGGGAAAGGGATGTGGGGGGTGAGGGAAGAGACTGGACAAAAATCGTACACCTATGGATGAGGACAGTGGGAGTGGGGGGTAAGGGCAGAGGGTGGGGTGGGAACCAGGTGGAGAGGAACTATGGGGAGAAAAAAGAGGAACAATTGTAATAATCTGAACAATGAAGATTTATTTTAAAAAGTAAAGTTTTGGGGCAAAATGTTATGGAAGTTTTAGAAAGAAGACACAAGTGAGAAAATTTAATTAAAAAGAAAGGTGGGGAATAATAGAGCTATGTTCCATCACAATTCTCTTACTCAAGGAAATAGCTTTCTTAGTTCCCTAAACTCAAGGTCGTTATTGACTTGAGAAAGGACAAACACACACACCACATCACACCACACAATATGTTTGGAAGTTACCAAAGCCAAAAGACCTGTTGAAAACTTGTTAAAGCAGCAGTGCTGATGTTAAAAGGCAAAACTGAAGGTACAAGAGAGAAAGTGTCAAGCTGGGAGCCAGGTGCCACTCTGACCAGTGACACTTGAGCGCCAGGCAGAGCCTCAGAGCCGGGGCAGATCCAACCAGAAGGCACAGATGTAAAGGTTTAATTATGAAGAGCAAGAGTCCTAAAATGTCTCAATTCTTCCCAGAAGTTCTAAGAAGAAAAATATATAAACACATTGAAGAGGAAAAGGGCAGCCTAGAGGAAGCTCCATTTTAAAAAACTCTCCTGCCCCATCTGAGGGTGAGGCAAAAAGAGATGAGAAGTGGAGGCAGAATATAGGTCAAAGAAATAAGAAAATTGCTGAATCTCTGTGAAAGGCATTGAAAGGGAAATGTATCTACAACAAACATAAATTCCATATCATATTTTTGTTGTTGTTGTTAAAAATTCATGATTACCATACTCTGGTTTCTCTTCAGATCGCATAAATCTTTCGCCTTTTACTAAAATTCATGGTTACCGTATTTTCCAGTGTATAAGACGACTGGGCGTATAAGATTTTCCTGGATTAAAAAGTCGTCTTATATGCCAGAAAATACGGTACCTTATAATACTTTTGATGTATGTATTGAGACCATATTATTAGCAACATGTACCGTATTTTCCGGTGTATAAGACGACTTTTTAACCCAGGAAAATCTTATACGCCCAGTCGTCTTATACGCCAGAAAATATGGTAGTTCCTCGTTTGTAATTTCCACTTAGGTAAACCAAAATTGTTTTCTCACTCCAAAATGTTTTCACTATCAGATTATAATAATACAATCAATCAAAAAAGTTTATTAAACATCCAACAAACTGTGCTTCATTCAGAGGCATAGAGCTAAGTTGGGGAGGAAATTGCAATGACTAGCAAGCTTGTCTAGGAAATTACAATGACTAAGAGCTTGAAATACAAGTGTGGAGATAAGATTCAAACATTTAAATAAACATGGCCTCATTTACTTTTACAAAAAAAGAGATGTTCAACTAGTGTTCAAGAAGTGCAAAAAGGAAATTGGATCTTGGGTCGCTGGCTTGCCTGGGTTAGTCTGAAGATATTTTAAGAAAAGGAAATATTTCAACTGGGTTTCTGAAAGGAGGGGTTTACATAGGTAGAGTTATTAAAAGAAGGCACCCTAAGTGAGGGGAATACAGTAAGCAGAGGTCTGGAGGTGAAAGTGCAAAGCAAATGTTCTAGAAGAAGTAATTTCTGGGAAATGCAAATAGATCCATTTGGCTAAAAAATGGTAAGCAGAGGGAGATGACATCTCAGATCTGACCTGAAAACCCCAATTGTCCTAGGTGTTTGGGGTTGGCATTAACAGACACCTGTGCTAGTGACTAACTCAACAGAATTACTTCTTCCAACTGCCTAGATGATGTTTTTATGTCCTTTTGCTACATGTGGCAAGTTTGAGGGAAGGGAGTACATTTACATTCTTTAAGAGAATTATCTAAAAGATCACAAACAACAAGTGTTAGCAAAAATGTGGAGAAAAAGGAACACTTGTGCACTGTTGGTGGGATGGAAAACTGGTGCAGCCACTATGGGAAACAATATAGAAGTTCCTCAAAAGATTTAAAATAGAACTACCATAAAAGGCAGCAATTCCATTTCTGGGTATTTATGCTAATTTAATGAAAAAAAATCTGAAAAAATATGGACCCCCATATTTATTGCAGCATTATTTTTTTTAAAAAAGAAAAACAATTGTAATGAATTTTATTAATAAACTAGAGGCCCGTTGCAGGAAGATTCCTGCAAAAACAGGGCTTCCGGCGGGCTTCCCTCCCGCCACTGCCACCTCTCCCACCCTCCTGCGCTTTCCCTGCCGCCTCTGCCCCCCAACCCCCACCCCACGCTTTTCCTCCCATCGCTGCCGACGCCCCCCCACCCTCCACGCTTTCCCTCCCATCGCCACCACTGCTCTGCACTTTCCCTCCCGCCACCTCCTGGTGCTTTCCTTTCCCTCCCACTGTCTCTGCCCCTACCCCACACTTTCCCTCCCGCCACTGCTGCCCTATGCTTTCCCTTATGCTGCTGCCCCGCACTTTTCCGCCGCCCGCCCCGCCCGCGCTTTCCCTCCCACAGCCACCTTGCTTTCTGCTTTCCCTCCCTCTTCCTTCTATGCTGTCTTCAGTCTTCACTCCTCCCTCCCTCAACATATGCAAATTAACCGCCATCTTTGTTGGGTTAATTTGCATACTCATTCTGATTGGCTGTGGGCGTAGCAAAGGTACGGTCAATTAGCATTTTTGTCTTTTATTAGTGTAGATGTTTTATCTTGGAAAACTACAAAGACAATTTGACATGCTTCTACTAACTAAAAAGCAAAATCCTGTGTTATTCATATTTATGTGAGATAAAATACTTTTCTACAATTATTTTTTATCAATATAATTCTTTTTTTTTCTGCTTCTGCTCTTGCTTTTTTTTTATTGTTTGAAATATTACAAATAGTAGTACATATTTCTCCTTTTTTTTCCCCTATTGACCTCATAGCCAAAATATGGAAGCAGCCTAGCTGTCCATCAATAGGCAAATGGGTAAAGAAGATGTGGCACATATATACAATGGAATATTATTACTAAGCCATAAAAAATGAATTCTTGCCATTTGCAACAACATGGATAGTCCTAGAAGGTATTATGATAAGTGAAGTAAGTCAGACAGAGGAAGACAAGTACCATATAATTTTACTTATATGTGGCATCTATAAAACAAAATAAAGAATCAGCAGAACAGAAACAGGCTCAGAGATGCAGAGATGTTGACATATGAGAGAGGGTTTGGGGGATGACTCAAAAAGTTGAAAGGGATTAAAAAGTACAAATTGCTAGTTATAAAAATAATAACAGGGATATAAAACACAGGATAGGGAGTATAGTCAATGATACTGTAATAACTATGTATGGTGTCAGATAGGTACTAGTCTAACCACAATGTTGTACATCTGAAATTAATAAAATATTGTATGTCAAAGTAATGTAAAATATGTTATTTAAAAAAGAGAAAATAAAAAAGAATATGGCCAAAGTCACATTGAATTCCACTGTCACTCTGGACTTCATATTATGAGAGAGAGTAAATTTCCTTATTCTTCAAGTCAGCTTGTGTCAGAGTTATTCCCTTATTTTCTGTCAAAAATTAAAAATGTTTCTAGTCAGGGTTTGAACATTGGTTAAGGTAATTGCATTCGTGTGTGTGTGAGGAGATAACTTTAATGTGCCAAAAGGAAATAAATGCCAACCTAGAATTCTATGATGCTACACCCAGGAAAAATATATATCAATAATGACATTTCAGGCAAACAAAAACTAAAATGGTTCACCACCAGGTGAAGTACACATAAAAAGAGTCATTTCATAATGTTCAGTTTCAATTTAGCAGGAAGATATTACAAATTTAAATCTGGTTAGCTATCAAAATAAAACAAAATAGCCTCAAAATACATGAAGCAAAAATTTTACAGAAATCCAAGGAGAAATAAACAACTCACCATCCATCCTGGGACACTTTAACATAACTTTCTCAGTCACATAAAGCAGTAAGTAAAAATAATAAAAAAGAATAGAGAATATTTGAAGAGCACAATTAACAAATGACTTAGACACAGAACACTACTACAGGCAAATTCAGAATACTGCTTTTTCTTTGTGGTTTTTTTGTTGTTGTTAATTCTCACCTGAGGATATTTTTTCCATTGATTTTTTTTTTTTTTTTTAGAGAGAGACAGAGAGAGAGAAACATCTATGTGAGAAAGACACATCAATCGGCTGCCTCCTGCACATGCCAAACCAGGTCTGGGATCAAGCCTGTTGGTATGTGCCTTTGACTGGTATAGAACCCGCCACCATTCAGTCCAGGGGCTGACACTCCAACCACTGAGCCAAACAGGTGAGGGCTAAAATACTGCCTTTTCATGAACATGCACAACAGTTAAAAATATTGACCATTCACAGCCTGAAATACTATACAATGAGAATCCTATACAATAAAAGCCTAATATGCTAAGTGTCCAGTCATCTGGTCAGCTGTTCAACCAATTTAAGCATAATATGCTAATGATATGCTAAGGCTGCTCAACCACTCGCTATGACTTGCACTGATCACCAGGGGGCAGACAGTTGACTGGTCAACCAGTCCCTATGACGTGCACTGACTACCAGGGGGCAGATGCTCCAACTGGTAGGTTAGCTTGCGGCTGGGGTCCAGCCAATCAGGACTAAGTGAGACGGGCTGCACATGCCCTGGAGCCCTCCTGCAGTCCCTTCCTGGCTGGCCAACCTCCCACATCCCTCCCCAGCCCCAGTGGGGGGGGGATTGTGCACCAGTGGGGTCCCTCAGCCTGGCCTGCGCCCTTTCACAATCCAGGCTGAGGGACCCCCCCTGAGTGCACAAATTTCATGCACCAGGCCTCTAGTGAATAATATGCAGCTACCTACCCACAACCATACAGATGAATCTCACAAATAATCACATTTAGAAAGATGGCAGAACAAAAGTATATATGCTGTATAGTTCCATGTATGTAAAGTGTAAGGACAGCAAAACTAATCAAGGCTGTAAGAATCCAGAGTAGTGGGGCAGTCACAGGAGCTTCTGGTTTTCTGACAATGTTCTGTGTTTAGATCTGTGTGCTAATTACAAATCTATGTTCAACTTGTGAACATATATCCAACTGTACATTTATGGTGTGTGCACTTTCCTATATAAAAAATTTGACAAACACAAAGTTTTTTTTAATGACTCTAATGGTCTGCAAAGCAAATTTCAACACATATCAAAGAATTAATATCACACTGGATATGATCTGAAGACAGTGAGATATAACTTGAACTCTATAACCCAAAGGTTAGAGAGTATCTCTATGTGTAGAATATCTCTATGTTTGGACAGTGAAAAAACATATTTCTGAATGATTTATGGGTCAAAGAATATATTAAAAGGAAATTAGAAAATATATTGAATGCTTGATAAAGGAAGTATTACATATGAAAATTTGTGATGAAATTATTGATAACTTGTTATGGCCAAGATTATATTTAATTTTGGTAAATGTACCTTTAAGCATTTTAAAGAGTTTGTATTCTGCATTTGGGTGGTTTCATACCCACACACCTGTTTGTTAGTCTTAATATTCAAATCTTCTACATCCTTATTGATAAGAAAATTGCATCTTGTAAGTTCTACTTACTACTTAAAACATTTAATAATTAATTAATAATTGAACATTCAATACATTACAATAAACTTTTCTATCTATATGTAAATGTAGATATGCATATACTGTATAAGGCAGTCAATGAATGTAAATTATCATTAGCTTTTAATAGCTAACATTTGAATGATACTTTGCAGTTAAAAAAAAACACAGACAATGGTGGAGTGAAGGCCTGGAGTGTTGCAGAGTAAGAGGGTCAATGGGAAAATAAAAGGGAACATTGTAATACTTTCATAATAAAGATATTTTTAAAAAAAACAGCATCCACTTTTTCGCCATTTGATTTTCTCATCATCACTCTCAGGGAGCACTATTATCTCAGTTAAAAAAAACTGATCAAAGTGAGAAATTGATCGAAGAGGATAGATGACTTTCCTGAGTCAAAAGCTAATTGGAAGTAGAATAGAACCATGTTTCTGGCTACAAATATCTTGCTGTTTCCAAAGCCCTATACAATATTTTGCTATAATACATAGAATAGATCAGAAACAAAGGTCTATATCACTGAGTCAAAATGGTCTTCTTATTGACAAACAAAACTTTACAAAATAACAGAATAAAAAACAACACCTACGCACAAGAAAAACTAGTTGCCATCTTTAAGAAGCCAACTTTGAAATAAAAGACCCAGACACTAGAAGTCAAAATGTTCAGAGATAGTTAATGGGGGACCTGGGGACAAAACAAGTATGTGCATGTTTTGAGAAGAACTTTTTAGAAATTTGCATCACAGAGAATGATTACTTAAGTGAGAACCCACAATAGCTGTGTAACAACAGGGCGTTTAATTTGTCTTGGATTGTGAAGGCCTTTTAACATAGCTCTAATTGGAAAAGTATATTCTCCTAAAACCCTCTTAAAGCTGTGACCTATGTGATCTAGTTTCAAAAAGTGTTCTTAAGCAAAGCAAAAATCCATCAATCAAAAATTAATTTCTAAATCACTGAGATTCTTTGCTTGTTTTTTCAACTCCATAAAGAGAATATGCTGCATAGAGCAATGATAGCTGATGAATATTAAACACAGTTACATACACTTTATATAAATTAACTAATTGAATCCTTATAATATCCCTTTAAGTTATTACTGTTGTTTTATCTCCATTTTACAGGTGAGGAAACTGAGTGTTGAGAAGCCAAATAAATGGACCAAGTCATGCATCTTATAAGTGGCAGACCTGGGATTCAACTGCAGACTCTACAGCTGCATCTCCATTCATCCCATCGATGCAACTCCTCATCCAGCAATTCCTGAGAAAATCCATCTCTTAATTCTGACCTAATCTGCTCTTCCCTCTCAATTCTTCATCCTACAAGTCTAACCTATTGAAAGTCTAACCTCTCCCTTTGGAAGAGAAGGGAAGGAAGGAAAATGAGTAATGAAGCCTTAATGCTCTTCAGCTGCAAGAGATAACAGAAGAAGGCAAGGAACTTGAATTTGTGTTAGAATTACTGGAGACTTTACTAAAACACAAATTCCAAGGCCCCACCCCTACAGTTTACCTTTCAGTTTGTCTGTGGTGGGGCCTGAAAATTTGTGTTTCTAAGAAGTTCCAGATTGATGCTGGTCTGAGGACCACACTCTAGGAATCATTGCTCTGGGTTAATAGCTCTTTGCTCCGATTTGGGAAAAAAAACACACCACTAGTTTATCCAGTTATTTAAAAGTTCTTCTATATTATCCAAGTCTAAACAGCAACTTCCCCTAACCAGATATTGCTGGTCCCAGCCTAAGAGAAGTGGGACCCAGAGGAGGAAGCCAAGCTTCTTCTCCCTCAGCTAATAAAATAAAATAACCCTTCTTTCTGACTCCATCTTGTTTAAGCTCACCCAGTTAGCAACTTCTGCTTAGCTCTGTACATAAACATGGTAATCATTCAAGGTATCTAACCTGTAGCCTAGGAATTACTGAAACGACCTCTTGCTTAAAACTAGCTCCCCAAGGAGAAAAGAAAAGTATCTACGAAAATAATGATTGAACAGGAGTTTGGTGACCAAAAGCAAAGATGTTATGCCATCCCTTTGGACCTTTGTTGGCATCAGATGTCCACAGTCATCAACCTGTTCTTGACCTCAAACTTCCACTGATATAAAAGAAGCTTGAATTCTGTTCTTTCTCAAAATGATTCTTTAAGACACCAATCTACCATCTCTTTGGCTTGCTGACATTCTGAATAAAGTTTCTTTTCTTGCCCCAACTCAACGTAGTGTATGTCCTCCAACAAGCAGTAAAAACTTTTACTTGGTTATACTAAAGCTAGCCTTTTGAGTTCCCCTTGTCTTTTTTTGGGGGGGTTGGGGGGGTCTACCTCTTCCTGTCAGTAACATCCTCTTCCTTCTAACTTCATGGAATAGAAACCTCAATTCCTATGCAAAAAAAAAAAAAAAAAAAGCTGTGGTTTTAGCTTATATCCCCCCTCAAAAAAAAGAATACTCACTACCAAACACAGGTCATAGAAGGATGGCTTCTTTACACAAAATTGATAGAAGAGAAATACACCAAAGCAACTGTAGAGATAGCTTACAAACTGAGAGCAAGAAATCATACTTAATCATCATCATCATCATCATCATCATCATCATGCTCAAGTCAGATATGCTCTCGTCAAGGGTGTCAATATGGGAACATACTCCACTCCACTCCCTCGACATAAAACATGAGAACTGTATTTGTAGTAAAAATTCCACATTAAATCTCATTTTCACTTAAATAAATTATAAATCAATTGCACAAATTCAGTGCATGTATTTTACTTTATTTTATTTTTTAATCCTCAACTGAGGATTTTTTTTTTCATTGATTTTTTTTTCCTTTTTTTTTAGAGAGCATGGAAGAGAGAGGGAAAGACAGAAATATCTATGTGAGAGAAACACATCAATTGTTTGCCTCCTGCTGGAGCCCTGACCAGGACCCAGGTTTGGGAGGAGCCTGCAACAAGGTACGTGCCCTTGACTGGAATTAAACCTGCAACCCTTCTTTGGTCCATAGGCTGACGCTCTAGCCACTGAGCCTAACTGGCTAGGGCTTTATTTTATTTTTAATGCTGGACTATGAGGTCCAAATTCAAAACTCTGTTTTGTATCTAGGACAATGTTTACTTGCACCAAATATTTAGAAAATAAAATTTTCTTCCCCCAAGCTCATGGAATTATAGATCTAAAGTAAATAGAAGTAGTAGTAGATTGATTTAAACTGAAGGAACACAAACATTATTTTACTTGCATTTCTCAGATGATTTAAATGGATTTATTCAGCTATGCTAAATAATGCATTACTTTAGCAGCAAATGCAATTTTTCCTATTTTACATACTAAAAAAGATTTAAAATATTGTCCTATCCCAGACAAAAATGGCACTCCCATGTCAACAACATTGAAGAGAGCCCAATCAGTTCAATCTTTTCCATTTTCCTGTATAATAATAATCCATTTTATCAGTATTTTGAACTCATCTTTATTAAAATCTTTGTTTTTAACCTATTAAATATAGACTCAAATATTTTTCAAGAGAAAAAAGAAAGAAGATTCATCAGGGAAATGGAGATATGTCCATTCAAGTCCAGAAATATTATGGGCTTTATAATTACTAATGCTGGAGTAACACATTTAAAAATAATGTAGAGAGTTGGGTGCACAGGAAAATTTAATTTGCTTTGCTGTCTGAAAAAGATCCTAGATAAATTATATGTGCATGTGTGAGTATATTTGCATATATAAATACATGTATACATAAATATATGTACTTGCAATTTGATGCTCTCAAAAAACTTGATAAACAGTATTAAAAAAACAAGTTCCTGAAAATGACATGAGGAGAGAATTTTTTAAATAAAGACATTTATTAGGAATATGGTACCATCTAATAGAATAGGTCAAATGCAGTTTTATATGCCTTAAAAAGCTTTATTTTGAAGGTTTAGCATCTAATTTTCTAAGACAAAATTCTCAAAGGTGTCTCTTTGAATTTAACTATTTCCTTTATAATCATAAATTTTCACATAGAAATGGCTGCCAATCAGCCCTGCACCAGGGAGGCCCCAGAATGGTAATAATGACCACTGTGAGAACCTCCATCTGGAAGAAAGCCACCCCCAGTTCCTGCTCCAATGCCAGACAGTCCAGTTTCTCCCCATAAGTGTCTAGGTCCCACAGAGCCTCGCCCGGCACTGGAGCTCAGAGGAAGCGGGAACTTGTAAATTCAGTTCATGGTGCCTGCCTTTTATGAGGAGCAGCTGGGTCTCTAGTAGCCTCTGTGTCACTCAGCCCCAATATGCAATTGTTTTTACAGCCCACAGTTCTTAGTGCCCTTAGGGGCTCCTTTTCCAAGCTCTGGAACCCTGGGCTGGGGGTCTGGTATGGGGCTGAAATCCCTTGCTCCTCTGGGTGGCCTCCACAGAGGCGATCCCCCAGATTAAAAGAGTGGCACACTTGGGTGCTGGACCAGCCCATTCTGCGCCTCCACACCTCCTACCAATCTCAGTGTACTTCTCTACTTCTCTAGTTGTAGTACTTCCATTCAGACAGCTTTCCGGCAGTTCTGGATGATGGTTGTTCTGTATTTTAGTTGTAATTTTGATGTGATTGTGGGAGGTACCAAGTACAGGCATTTACCTATTCCACCATCTTGGTTCTATCTTACAAAAAGAATTATTTATATTACAAATCCACTTAATTTGTTAACGAGTAGATTTCATAAGTTACTCCTATGCATGTCTCTAAAATACAGTTGGCAAGTTGTGGAATCCCTTTCCAAACTTATAAGGACATTCCCATGTGTTATTGCACCTGGTGTAAAGAATTAAACATTAACAACCTTGCCTGCTTTTTCATATTAAGGAGACATCACAATTATCTATTCCTATAAAGCAGTGGTTGGCAAAATGCGGCTCTGTTGACTAATGAGTTTGCTGACCACTGGGATAGGGGCTTAATCACAAGGAACAACAACAGCCTGTAATTATTGGAATCTAGAGTCTAGGTCAGTGGTCGGCAAACTCATTAGTCAACAGAGCGGCAAACTGTGGCTCGCGAGCCACAGTTTGCCGACCACTGCTATAAAGCATCAAAGCTAACCAATTTTCCCCCATTTTCAAAGAAAAGAAAAAATGATAGCAGTGCATGTAGAGGCTCCTATGAACGTCACAGGTAGGATATAACCAGGGGCAGAAAAAACATTTTCAAAGGCCAGCCTGTGAAATTATTTCACAGCAGGAGGAAGCTTGCTGAGAAGAATAACTTCATTTTGGGACTCTCAAGTTGGGGTGACATCTGAGCTTATAAACCCTGGTGGCTCAACAATATCACAGTGATTTAACACCTTCCTTTGAATAGTATCACCTTAAGCCATTAATCCAAAGTGGCAAGAAAGTCTTCCATTCCACCTGTTAATATTGACTTCCCTTTCATATCAAGATGGAAGGTTCCTATATCAGCTACTTCCTTGGCATTATTATTTTCCTTGCTGTGATCATGGAACACCAGTTTGGAGTCATTAGAGATATAACTGCAACTATAAAGTAGTCCTACATTTTTCATTTCTATGAATATTGGCTGCTTATTATCTTTCATGCAGCCCTCCTCCACATGCCCAATCCCTGATCTATACCTTGACTAGGTCACGCTACTCCCTCTGTCGGGGTAAAGCTATTTTTGCATCAGCTCCCATGGGAAAGTCCTCTGCAGCCAGCTGCCTGAGCTTACAGTATACCAGAGTTATCCACTTCTGAGTATGGGGCATAGAACAATGTTTGTCAACTTAATAAAAAAAAAAAAATGTAAGCATGCCTAAGAATCATTTGGAAGGCTCGATAAAAGACAGATTTCTGGGAGTGAAGTTGAAAGTTTGAATCTCTGGTAAGCTTATAATCCCATTTTGAGAAACATTAAATAGAGGCTAGACTCAGACAGAGGGTGAAAGATGTGTGTCACGCAGGTACTTGTGAGGTCACTGAAAGATTTCATTTTAAATTATCATATATTCATTACCATGATCACTTTTTCTTTGAGGCTAAACTACTTGAAAAATTATTTCCTACTCAACTACCACATAAGCAGTGTATGCACGCACATAGGGAGCCCAGACTTCAAGCATCGTGCCACATCACCTACAGACATAGCACTTCCACCCACACAAGCCCACAGTCACTGAACTGGATATTAGGACCTTCTCTAATCTTTTCATGGTACCTTCTAAAAGGAGCATTATAAGATAGTTTGGCAGTGAGTGAGATAAAGGTAAGGTAAATATAAAAGGTCTAAAACTATTTCACACAACCATATAAACAGAGTGACCAGATTATTATGATCTCTGAATGCATAATAATCTGGCTATATATATATCCTATCTAATAATAGAGTAACATGTAAATTACCATCACTCCGCTACGCCCATGATTGGGCGGCAGGAGGCTGGGGGGCGGGACTCGGGGTGGCCTATCCGGCCATTGAGAGGCACAGATCCGCTACCACTGAGGGGAGCTACCCTGCTGTTGAGAGGCGCAAGGGGCGGGACTCCCGCTCCTTGCGTCTCCCAACAGCAGGGTAGCCCCCCTCAGCGGCCGCGGACCATCATAAGCGTGGGAGCTGGGTGCCTGTCTGCTCCAGCACCGGGCTCCACCGCAAAAAGCGAAAGCGTGTAGGGGACCCTACACGTGCATGATTCAATCATGCACTGGGCCTCTAGTGTGTGTGTGTGTGTGTGTGTGTGTGTGTGTATATATATATATATATATATATATATATATATATATATATATATGGCCATATTATTATGACCACCTAACGTTTGTAGGCAAATTAGCCCTACACTGCATCGTATAAGATATGGATGCCGAAGGCCTGTTTGAACACCTTTGCTGTCTGCAGTTACCAAGATAAAACGTCTCCAATTCACACAGGAACACAAGGATTGGACAGTCGAGCATTGGAAAAAAGTCATGTGGTCCGATGAATCACGTTTCCAGTTGCATCGTACAGATGGCAGTGTGAGAATTTCACAGAAACAGCATGAAAGCATGCACCCCACATGCATGAGTACAACCCTTCAAGCTGGTGGGGGCAGTGTTATGGTTTGGGGCATGTTTTCCTGGCATGATTTGGGCCCTTTAATTAGTGTGGAACAACGTCTGAATAGCACAACATACCTAAGTATCGTTGCTGGTCAAGTTCATCCTATCATGTTGATGGCATATGTCAATGGGGATGGTTTCTTCCAACAAGATAATGCGCCATGCCACAATGCTCGTATTGTGCAGGAGTGGTTTCAAGAACATGAGCGAGACTTTACCTTGTTTAGGTGGCCCCCACAATCATCAGATCTCAATCCAATTGAGCATTTGTGGGACGAAGTTAAAAGAGCCATCAGGCAGCTGGTTCCACAACCATCAAATCTCACAGAACTGGACAGCGCTATTCATCAGGCATAGTGTCAGATTCCTCACATCACCTTTCAACATCTTGTGGAGTCAATGCCAAGAAGAATCGCCACAGTATTGAAGGCAAAAAGCCCAACGAAGTACTGATGGGGTGGTCATAATAATCTGGCCACTCAGAGTGTGTGTGTACACACACACACACACACACACACACACACACACACACACACATCCTACCTTATAATAGAGAAACATGCAAATTGACCGCACCTCCGCTATGCCCATGATTGGGCCAGCGAGAGGCTGGGGGGCGGGACTCCGGGTGGCCTATCCGGCCGTTGAGATCAAGATGGCGGCGCCCAATCCTCTTAGTTCCGGGGGTCCCCGGGGCGATTGCCAACCTGGGGGGGCGTGGCCGGGCCCAGCCAGCGGCTTCCGGGGGTCCCCGGGGCGATCGGCAACCTGGGGGCGGGGCATGGCTAGGCCCAGCCAGCCGCTCCTGGGGGTCCCCGGGGCGATCGGCAACCTGGGGGGGCATGGCCAGGCCCATCCAGCCGCTCCCAGAGGTCCCTGGGGAGATCGGCACCCCAGGGAGGGGAGGCGGGACTCGCCCAGCCACTCCCAGGGTCCCTGGGAACATTGCAGGCATGTGGTTGCTGAGACCCAGACCAGGCCTCTGGCCACAGATTCAAAGCTTTGTGGAGACCTAGGGCAGGGATCTGCCTCATCTGCAGAGAGACAGAGGTTCTGCAGTGCCCCCAAGACGTGGGTGGGCACAGCCAGGGATCGAGGGGCATGGAAGGACTCCTGGCAGAGGGGCAAGGACCCTCACCCCTGAGGCGGGGGTTGAGGGGTGGTGCCACCTCTGTGGAGGGGTGCTGCACTGCTGGGTACTGGACTGACTGATGTGATTCAGAGAAGCTCCCAGTGCTAATGGGCCTCGCTCAGGCGACCTTCAAGCTTCAGAGGCAGTGACTACTGCTCCTGCCTTGACCCAAAAGCAAGCTCGGGACACCCTGCCTCATAGCAGAGCATGCCTAGGCAGTGAGTGGGAAGCCTTCCACCTGCTTCGGAGAAGGGGGGGCAGTAAAGAATGGGGGGAGAGGAAAGAATGTGGAGCAACCGCAATGAAGAGGTGCTTGAGAAAGAGGCTCGGAAGCCTGACTGGAAGGTTTGTTCTGTTTGCTGGGCCGTCCCTTAGGAAGTGCAAAGAGCATGGCTCTGAGGGCTTCCTGTGTGCTGAGTCAAGTTCCACAGCCAACTGGAATTGGCCTCAGTTTCCTGGTCTGTAAAATGGATGAAGCGTGTCCCAGTGCCTTCACTGAGCTTTGATGGCCAATTGAGATACTATATAAAGAAAATGAGGGAAGAAGTGAGAAAGAAAAGGAAAAATGAGCAACACAAAAGAAAGACTGAAAGGAACCTGTAAACCCATTGTCACTTAAATAGGGAATATAGTCAATAGTGTTGTAAAGATGGTATGATGCCAGGTGGGTACTAAAAATATCGGGGAACACTTTGTAAAGTATATGATTGTCTAACCACCATTCTGTAACTAATATAAAACCTGAAACCAATACAAAATAATGTTGAATGTAAAGAAATGAAAATTGGAGTGAAATTTTTATAAATTTCAAAGTTTAAATAAAAGCTGTAAAGGAAGGAAGGGGAGAATAAAAAGTGTTTTTCATTTTGCCACTTCATTAAAAAGACAGTTGTCTTTATATGGTGCTTTTATACTTTTCTAAGTCATTATCTCATTTTAATTTCCGGGCAACATATAGACAAGATAAGTATTCCCTCCACTATTCAAAGAAAAGAAATCTTGGTGTCTGGTCCTAATGATTCAATAGTCAAGACCTTATTGAAAAGCAGGGTTAGTAAAATTTTCTGTGCAGGGTCATATCTATACTAATAAAAGCCTTGGGGGTGATCAGGCCAGCAGGGGAGGGTATTTGGGGGCAATCAGGCCTGCAGAGGAGCAGTTAGGGGGCACTCAGGCCAGCAAGGAAGCAGTTAGGGGGCAATCAGGCAGGTAGGTGAGCGGTTAGGAGCCAGAGGTCCCCGATTGTGAGAGGGATGTCCAACTTCAGGATTAGGCCCGATTCCACAGAATCGGGCCTAATCCTGCAGTTGGACATCCCCCGAGGGGTCCCATATTAGAGAGGGTGCAAGCTGGGCTGAGGGACACCCTCCCCAGTGCATGAATTTCGTGCACTGGGCCTCTAGTATATGTATGTGTGTATATATATATATATATATATATATATATATATATATATATATATATATATATATATATACACACACACACATACATATATATGTACACACACACACACACACACATATATATATATATATATATATATATATATATACACACACTCACACACAGTATATATACAGTATTTATATACAGTATATATATTAGAGGCCCAGTGCATGAATTTGTGCATGG
This sequence comes from Eptesicus fuscus, assembly GCF_027574615.1. Classification (NCBI taxonomy): domain Eukaryota; kingdom Metazoa; phylum Chordata; class Mammalia; order Chiroptera; family Vespertilionidae; genus Eptesicus; species Eptesicus fuscus. Next base: position 19,349,838 of record NC_072484.1, read on the forward strand.
GTGGGGTCTGGCCAGCCTGCCAGGGAGAGGGGACATGGGCCGTTGGCCGGCCTGCCTGCTGGTTGAACTCCTGGTCGAGGGGACAATTTGCATATTAGCCTTTTATTATATAGTATATACACTGAGTGGCCAGATTATTATGCATTCAGAGATCATAATAATCTGGCCACTCAGTGTAGACTCCATTAATATCTGTTGCATTTTCTTCCAGACTTCTTCTTTATTTCTGTACTTTACTTTTATTTGCATTTTTCATTAGAATTCTTCCAATAATTAAAATTGTTTTCAATAGTGTATAATGCTTTATTTTATAAATATACCATGACATTTCTCTATTGTCATATAAATATATAGTATTTAGATTGTTTCTGATGTTTCACTATTATATAATCTATATATACTATTATACTTGGGTAAATAATCTTTGGGCATATCTATTTTTTATATTTTGCATAATTTTCTTTAAATACATTTCTAGAGATATAATTGTTACATGAAAAATAATAACATCTTGCCCTGGCCAGGGGGTTCAATTGGTTGGAGCATCACCCCATGTACCAAATAGGCTGAGGGTTAGATCTTCAGTCAAGAGATGTTGTGGGTAGGGGGTGAGGGGTCAGCCAGTTGATGTTTCTCTCTCACATCATATCTCTCTCTCTTCCTCTCTCTAAATATCAATAAAAACACATCCTTGGGTGAAGATTAAAAGTAAATAAATAAACAATAAAAATGTGTATAGGGAAAGTATACTTAAGAACCTAGGGGAAGGTAGAAAAAGAGAAAATAAAATAAGTCAATAAGAATTTTTAAAATAACATAGTGTTTATATTTTATAAATCAAAATTGTTTAAAATATAGAAACTGTACGTTATATCAGCTTATCCAGTAAGGTCAAAACATAATGCTAAAATATATCTATGAATCTCTGGTGCTCTGTATAGAACTGGGATATTTGCTCTTATTAAAAAATTCCAATTTTAAAGAAAACAGCATTGTTTTATGAGACTAGCAAAGATAAATGCTGTTATCAAGATAAGGATCAATGAAAAAATGTCCAAAGTGATCAAAATATTTTTCCAAAATAACTTTCTCATTTTGTTTTGAAAACAAATATCAATGTATTTTCAACATCTCTAGGAAATATGAAAAATGGTCCTGATGGGCTATCTCATTCATAATTTTTTAAATTAAGGAAAGATAGTTTTTTCCCCTTTCATATTTATTCTCTAGAGGCAGATATAATGAGGCCAAGAGGAAGCAGCAAATCAAACAGTTTGGATCTGAATATGATGGATATGAAAACATCACAGGGCTTATCAAAAACCTAAATACAATCACTAAGAATGAAAGAGAAGGTATTAACTCCCTGGGAAGAAGTATACTGAAATTTAAGTCATTAGGTAGTTCTTGTGATTAGGATAAATTCTGAAACCCTCTTCTCAAACACCCAAAGCTTGGGGAAGGCCACCACATGTCATGCTAATGGAACCTCTGTTCCCTGTTGCCTGCATGGGCTCTGATTAATGAAGGACATGCTATGAATGATACAAGTGATTGCACTACATAAGTTAGGATGCAGACAGGCCATGGCTTGATTAGATTCTGGAACAAACACCTCCTCTCTCCTGGGGCATGGCTGTCCACAGCACAGCAGTCATCTGTTAAGTTGTGGTTAACAAGCACCAGTCTAGAATTTAAAACCTGCCTTTCCAGAGCTGTGTTAAAACCTACCCCACCACCCCTCCAATAAAAATTAGATTGAAGGCATACATAAGAAGAAAAACTTTAAAAAACAACTCAAGCCCTAACTGGTTTGGCTCAGTGGATAGAGCGTCGGCCTATGGACTGAAGGGTCCCAGGTTCGATTCTGGTCAAGGGCATGTACCTTGGTTGCAGGCACACCCTAGGAGGGGGGGTGCAGGAGGCAGCTGATCAATGTTTCTCTCTCATTGATGTTTCTAACTATCTATCCCTCTCCCTTCCTCTCTGTAAAAATCAATAAAATATATTTTAAGAAACACACAACTCAATAGAATGGAGAGGCCCAAATATGGCAATCCATGGACAAACACAGGTGTGTTCCTAGCCTTAGCTGTGATGAGGATTTGTAATTTTCACTTTATAAAAATACTAGTAGCCCATTTGCAGAAAGAATCCTGCAAACGGCCGCTGCGGCCGCGTGCGCTGCTGCTGCTGCCACCGCCGCCACAGTTGTGGCCGCCGCGCCTGCACCCACGCGCCGCTTGCCACCCACCCCGCTCCGCCCCACTCCGCCCCACCCGGGCTTTCCCTCTGGCAGCCACCTTGCTTCCTGCTTTTCCTCCTTCTTCCTTCTAAGTTGTCTTCAGTCTTCACTCCTCCCTCCCTCAGTGTATGCAAATTAACCACCATATTTGTTGGGTAATTTGCATACTCACCCTGATTGGTGGGTGGGCGTGGCTTTGGTTGGTGGGCGTGGTTTGGGCGTGGCAAATGAGCGGTCAATTTGCATATTACTATTTTATTAGGTAGGACTAGTGGCCCAGTGCATGAAATTTGTGCACATTAAAAGGAGGACCCAGAGTCAAGTCCCTGCCCACCCACATGTGCTTCAAAATCGCGTGATACCCAGACCCAGCTGCCCCCTGCCCCATTGGACTAGATCCAGACCCGGCCAGTCCCACCGTTTTAAAGCCCGCTGGGCAGGGGGCGTAGCCAGGCACCAGGACAGAGGCATGGCCTGAGGTCCCCCAGATGGGGCGGGGGGAGTGCCTTGAGGTCACCCATCAAGCCCCGCCAGGTGGGGGACACGGCCTGAGATCCCCTGTCAAGCCCTGCTGGGTGGGGTATGCAACCTCAGGTCCCCCGGCCTGGCACCTTGAGGAGGGCGCAGCCTCAGATCCCCCATCAAGCCTCAGGTCTGCCATCAAGCCCCACTGGACAGGGGAATGCAGCCTGAGTTCCCCCGACCCAGCACTGGGGGTGCACCTTGAGGTCCCCTGTCAAGCTCCGCTGGGTGGGAAGCATGGCCTGAGGTCCCCTGTCAAGCCCCGCCAGGCAGTGGGGAGCAGCCTCAGGTCCCCTGGCCTGGTGCCGGGGTGGTGGGCGTGGCCTAAGATCCCTCGGCCTGGCGCTGGGGCAGGGGGCAACCCCTGAGGTCCTTTTCAAGTCTGGCCAGGTGGGGGGCATGGCCTGAGGTCCCCCAGCCTGATGCCAGGGCAAGGGATGGGGTCTGAGGTCCCCTGACAAGCCCTGCCGGGATGGGGGGCAAGGCCTGAGGTCCCCTGTCAAGCCCCACGGGGGCGGGGGAGGGTGTAGCCTCAGGTCCCTGCTGATTGCTCATTAAGACTCCTTAAGGGAACTTTGCCTCAGCTGTGGGTGCAGCCATCTTTGTGATGGAGTGATGGTCAATTAGCCTATTCCCTCTTTATTAGATAGAATTCTTTACTGAGAATCTATTATACCTCAAAAAGTGATTTACTTTAGTCGAATGTTCAGATTCTCAAGGAACCTTGCAAGAGAAATAATGGGACACATTTTTAGCCACCACAGCTATGGACAACAAGGACCAAAAGGGGTGAAAGGTCTTATTTATTGTAACCTAACACCTTTAGACGTATTTCATTGTCAGGTTGTTAAGATACAGATAATATTCATGTCTGTCACCCTAACTGCTACTTACCATAGAAAGGACAATATTTTAATCAACAAGTTCAAGGACTTAAAATTTATCTGCCTATGAAAGAAAACCTAAAGGCCTTTTTACATATGGATAGAAACAATCCTTTAAAGACAATTTGAATTTTTTTTTTTCAAAGTCAGGCTCTCAACTGTAAAATACTGATCCTTATACACAAGAATGTAATAAGGAAATTTCCATATATTGTCTTCAGCTTAGATATGCCTAAGATTCAGCTAACAGATTCTCTAATTGTGGCTGAAGACCAACACCACCTCTTCAACCTATGTTGTGGTTAAAGACTATGACGGTGAAATTTATTCAAAAATTCCAAGGACACACAAGAGTTCTTCAGAAGGCCCTTGTCTCTCTTCTAATATTTTCAATGTCCTGGTTAATGTCAGCTAATGTGATGGCACAAGAGAGTAGGAGATTGAGGTGAATGGTATTTCAATTTTAATCATTTGATAGCTGGATCATCAAGAAAACCTGAAAGTTTAGAAAGTAAAGGCAGAGTCTGAGCCATCGTAATGTTCAGTGTTTTTGGTAAATTAAGACATACAATAAGCTCACATAAGAAGTGATTAGCTGCCAATGTATGTAGCAACAAGAACTTTAGGGATTCATAGCAAGATTATTGAATTGTGCTGTGTAGTCAGGTCTCAGAGAGATGAAATCTAAAGCTTATTCTTGAGTATGAGAAAATTTTATATGAAATCAAAGACTAAGCATGAAAAGGAAGAATTCAGGTTATATCTACATCTTTGGATATAAAGGTTTCATAAGATATCAACATATTTGAAAATTATAATTCCCTTAAAACCCCAACTCCATCTTCTCCCTGGACTACACTTATTATACCCCAACTTTTACGGCTGCCACCTGAGGGACAGATTCCACTCTACCTAGCTCTGACAGCCTGCAGGGCTGACCTTCAGCAGTTCCACAGGACTACAGAAAATAAAGAAGCAATTGCTAAACAGGCATGTGAGCACTCCATGGATGTACTTCCCACATACACACAATGCAAGAAAAAAATCTTACATACCAGTATCTCTGATGAACATATAGGCACAAACATTCTCAACAAAATACTGGCAAACTGAACTCAATATATTAAAAGGATCATACATCACGATCAAGATCAAGTATAATTTATCCTTGGAATGCAAAAATGTTTCAACATACAAAAATCAATAAATATGATACACCATATTAACAGAAGAAGGATAAAATCATATGGTTATTTCAATAGATTCAGAAAATTAATTTGGCAAAATTCAACATCCTTTCATAATAATAATAATAATAATAATAATAATAATGTAATAATAATAATAATAATAAACCTCTCATCGAATTAGGTATAAATGGAATGTATCTCAACATAATAAAGGCCATAAATAACAAGCCTACAACTAACATCATACTCAATGGTGAAAAGTTGAAAGCTTTTTCTCTAAGGTCAAGAATAAGACAAAGGTACCCAATCATACTGGAAGCATTATACTGGAAGTCCTATACAGAGCAATCAGGCAAGAAAAAGGAATAAAAGACATCCAAATTGGAAAAGAAGAACTAAAATTGTCTGTTTGCAGATGAAATAATATTATATAGAGAGAATTACAAAGATGCCTAGAAAAAAAAAGAAACTGTTAGAAATAATAACTGAATTCAAAAGTCAGTTGCTTTTCTAAACACTAACATTTAACTATTAGAAAGATAAGTTAAAAAGACAATTCCATTTATAAAAGCATCAAAAAGAGTAAATACTTAGGATTATTTAACCCAAGTGGTGAGAGATATGTACACTGAAAACTTTAAGACATTCTTCAAAGAAGTTGAAAAAGACACAAATAAATGAAAAAGTTTTCTGTGCTCATGGATTAAAACAACTAATATTGTTAAACCATCCATACTACGAAACCATCTAAAGATTCAATGTAATCTCTAACAAAATGCCAATGGCATTTGTGAGAGGTTAGTGAAAGGGTACTAACATTCAGTTACCCTATATAATAAAAGCCTAATATGCTAAGTGTCCGGTAGTCTGTTCAACCAATCAAAGCCTAATATGCTAATGATATGCTAAGGCTGCTCAACCACTCACTTTGATGCACACTGACCACCAGGGGGCAGACAGTCAACTGGTTGACCAGTTACGTGCACTGACCATCAGGAGGCAGATGCTCTGACCGGTAGATGAGCTTACTGCTGGGGTCTGGCCGATTGGGACTGAGCAAGACTGGCCGGACATGCCCTGGAGCCTCCCACGGTCCTTCTCTGGCTGGCTAACCTTCCGCTTCCCTCCCCAGTCCTGATAGTGCACTGGTGGGGTCCTTCAGCCTGGCCTGTGCCCTCTTGTAATCCAGGACCCCTTGGGGGATGTTGGAGAGCTGGTTTCAACCCCATCCCACAGGCCAGGTTGAGGGACCTCACTGTGCACGAATACATGCACTGGGCCTCTAGTAAGATAAATAATTTCTTAGGATCTAATTGATAACATGGAGACTATAACTGAAATTTGCAAGAAGAGTACATCTTAAGTGTTCTTACCAATAAAAAAAGGTAAATATGTGAATGATGGATGTGTTAATTAACTCAATGGTGGAAATACTATTACAATGTATACGTAGATCAAATAACCAAGTTGTACACTTTAAATACAGTATAAATTTGTCAATTGCACCTCAGTAAAGTTAGGGGAAAAAAGAAATACAAACCAATAGGTAATTGTTTTCTGCAGCATTGGTGTAATGTCTTGTATGTATCTTGTTTTAGATCACATTGAGCAAAACAGGCACAAGCATGAGCAGTACAGAAAATTTTCTAAAGTCCATTAGGTGGCTTTTAAAATAAAGGCAAAGGAATGAACAGGAAATAACTTAGAACTTGGATACATGAGGCCTACATTGTAGTCTTGGCATTATCTATTCAAGTGTAGCCTGGGGTTGAGTTTAAAGGAAAAAAACTTGATGTGCTTAGAAATTGGAGTCACAATCTGAGAACATCTGCAATGGTCCAGTTGAGAGAATAAGCTTGTACCATAACAGCATCAATTGAAGAGGAAGGGACAGATGATGAAAATGCATAGAAAGTAGAATCAACACGATTTACAGAAGTAATTAGGTAGAATGCTGTTGATGGAGGGAAGTGGGAAAAGAAAGGCTAAGGGTGATGACTCAGAGGTTTATTATGGCTTAGGCCACAAACTGGATGGTGGCATCATTTACCAAGATAAAAAATATTTGCAAAGGAAGAGCAGTTAGTGGGGGCAATATTAGTTCATTGGATTGAGAATGCTTATGAGGATTTGTATATAACTTTTTTAGAATCCTTACAAAAATAAATTTCTCAGGGAAAAGAAAATCAAGTCAAAAAGCTTTTCACCATTTCAACACTGATATCTATATATAAACATTTTATTGAAAAGCAGAATACTGTTTCTTTGTTCCTCTATGGACTTTACTTTTAAGAGTGGGGTTTTTATTGCAAGCCAATGGTTCTTTCGAATCCATCGGTCTGTAAGACAGGGAAGACAAGAATAAAGGTTCCCAACTGCCAAAGATTTTAACTGTCAAGTAGAAATAATGAGAGCATTTTGCCAATTACTGCCCCCTTGTGCTCAGAGTAGAAAAGGCATATTATGCAATTCAGCAATAGACAATGGCAAAATATCAATGTCAACACATAGCATTATTCTAAGTGACAAGTCCTAAACTCTTACTTTATAGTTGAAACCATTGCAGACTAGGGAATGACAATCACAGAGCTCACTGACAGACAGGCACAACTAGAATTCAGATCTGACTCCTCATACAAAATCCTTTTCCCTTGAGACAAGTCCCATTTCTTATAAATATGTTTCATGAATTCAGTCATGTTTCCATTATGCATACCTTATTCGTGCTTCAGTTATAGAAGGGGAATCAATAATAAAAAAGGAAGACCCCCGCCCTAGCTGGTTTGGCTCAGTGAATAGAGGGTCGGCCTGTGGACTGAAGGGTCCCAGGTTCGATTCCAGTCAAGGGCACATGCCTGGGTTGCAGGCTTGATCCCTAGTAGGGAGCATGCAGGAGGCAGCCAATCAATGATTCTCTATCAACATTGATGTTTCTCTCTCTCTCTCTCCCTCTCCCTTCCTCTCTGAAATCAATAAAAATATATTTAAAAAAAGGAAGACCCCCTAAGGTTTAATACCAGCATAAACAATCCACCACTAAACAAAAGACAAATTTAGGGAGAATGGGTTACAATTGCTCTCAAAAAGGTCATTCATATGTTATACAATTATGTAACCAAAAACCCCAGGAAGAAATAATTCATAAAACCTAAATCACTTTGATTAAAACTGCTCACTCAGTTCCATAAATGAATAATTAACTCAACCTCGTGGCTTGGTGGGGTTGGGAGAGGGGGGTAGATTTTGGCTTTCAACAATTCTTCCACTTAACTACTTTGAGAAAAAGAGATTTCAGTAAGTAATTGGGATTGTTTTCATGATTCTGATGAATTTTATCTTATTTGGAGATTCTTATTGTCAAGCCAAAATGACTTTTATTCTATGTGGCTCCACTGCTGTGAATCATTACTCTGTCTCCTAAAAAGAAAGGCATAGCATGTGCTTGTAAACGTTCCCTTCCTATTTCAGCCTCGAAATCATTCTCTGAAACATACTCCAGGCAATTACTGTCAACCATTGGCATACAAAATTAAACCCATTTGCCATATTTGATTGAGTTGAACCCACTGGCAATTGTTTAGTATATTAAAAGACATATTTTCCAAACTTCATGAACCACACAACCACTTGAAGATCCACAAAGCTGAGATACTAACAAAAGATTAGAATGAATTTCAGCTTGTAGAGTTCCAAGAGCATGTATAGTGACTTGATCCACGGACAACTAATCCATTTGAGAAATGGAAAAGCATAACTTCTAATAGCACTGCACACACAGAGAATAGATGCAAATTGATTCACTTATTCCCTTGAAGGAAAGAAACAAAGAATGTTCCTCTGTGTCTTTTCAAGAAAAACATTAATGTACATCACAAACACTTTCCAATCTATAACTAATACAATCAAGGAGGACATTTAATTAGCAATTAGTCTGATTAACATTCCTTGGAGAGTAATTTGTTTTACCAGATGGCTTTCATAAAAATAATTCTTAGAGGATTTCTTTAAAAATCAGCAAAGCTAATTGTAAGATGTAGGAAGAGATAGAGATTTTTAACAAGAATACATTACTATGTTCGAGTTGTAAGTCGTCAAGATATGACCGGGAAGTAGAGAATGCCCAAGCAGAGTTGAGGGCCTGCCTAGTGAAGATACTGAGCCAAGGACTAGGAGCAATTTATTGAGGGTCCAAGTCACATAGAAGCTGCAGGTGAGCACGCTGTATCAGAAAGGCAAATCCCAAATTAGACACTGGAAACTATTCTGGGCCCAAACCAAGGGAAGTTCCAAAGCACAAGGGAAGAGAACAAGTAGGCGCAACGCCCAGAAAGAAGTCTGCGGAATGCCTGCCTGGCAGCCACATCAACTGCCTTTGCCACAAGGAAGGGTCTGTCCATGGGCTTGCATTCTGAGCCACATTCCCAGAAGCTATGATGGATTCTCACTTACCCACAAAGAAGGAAACTCATAGTTACTGAGTGCCTACTTTTACCAGGCACTGAACTAGAAGATTCAGATACATTATCCCAAGTGACTCTATACTCAACAACAAAAAATTTTTTTCACACACAGCTAGTCTTCATTTCTTAGCCTCCTTGCAGGTAGGCATTTCAATGATGCTGAGTTATGGCCAATAGCATTTTGGAAAAAGGGACCCATTCTACTATCTAGTACAATTTAATGAAAACTTTCCATAAGTAATCTACCGTGTGTTTATCCATTTGCTGGTTGATAGGAGACAAGGCTATAAGGACCTAGAAAGTGAGGTTCTGATAACCATGAAAAATGTTCCCCTACTCATGAACATCCATAATGGACTATTGCGTTAATGATAAATGAATGTTTATTGTATTAAATTTGGATATTTCTTAGCTATTGAAGCTAGCTGCACTATGAATGTGCTTATTTAATAACTACAGACATCTGTTGTAGTGGTATTTTTATACTAACTTATCAGATACATATATTAGATGTATCAGGATTTGAACCCAAGTCTATCAGATTCTAAAATTGATTTCCTCTTACCATATGCTCTAAGTAATCAATATATGAATAAGAGAGATATGTGTTCTGATTTTTTAATTGAAAACAATCCAGTGGCATTTAGTACATACAAAATGTTGTGCAATTGCCACATCTATATAATTCAAAAATATTTTTATAACCTCAAAAGTAATTCTCTACTCATCAAGCAATTACTCCCTGTTTACTCATTCCCTAGCCCCCAGCAAACAACAATCTGATTTCTGTCTTTATGCACCGACATATCCTAGACATTTCATATAAATAGAATCATACATTATGTGGCCTATTGCGTCTGGCTTCATTCACTTAACATACTTTTTTTTGAGGTTCCACCATAATGTAGCTTATATCAGTATTTCATTCAGTTTTATGGCTAAAAATTACTCTACAATTTATTTATCCTCATATCCACCAATGCACATTTGTATTATTTCCACCTTTTGGCTACTGTGAATAGTGTTTTGATAAACATTAATCCATATTTATTTGTTTGAGTACCTGTAGTTTGAACTTTTGGGTATCTACCTAGAAGTGGAAATGCTGGGTCTTATGATGATTTTATGTTTACCTTTTTTGAGAAACTGTCAAACTGTTTTCCACAGTAGCTGCACTATTTTACATTCCCACTGGCAATATATAAGAATCCAATTTTTTCACCTTTTTAACAACACTTGTTATTTTCAGAGATAACCCTCCCAATTCACACACACACACACATATATATTTATGTATAGTTAGATATAGATATATATAGATATAGATATCAGAGAGAAAGAGAGGAGAGAGGGAGAGAAATATCAATGATGAGAGAGAACCATTGATTGGCTGCCTCCTGTACACCCCCTACTGGGGATCAAGCCTGCAATCCAGGCATGTGCCCTGACTGGGAATTGAACCATGATCTCCTGATTCATAGACTCTCAACCACTGAGCCACTCCGGCTGGGCCCTCCCAATTCTTAACCACCTCATGTGAGTATGGGACCTGCCCATTCGGAGTCTCCACCACTCCTACCAGTCTTTGCCTTTTTTACCATGGCTTCTTCTGTGTAGCCTTAGAGGACTTCTGTCCAGCTGGTCTTCAGGTGGTTCTCAAGAGTTTCTGGTCTGTACTTTAATTGTAGTTTCAATGTGGCCCTGGGAGAGGTGAGCACAGCTTTTACCTACTCTGCCATCTTGACCAGAAGTTTAAGTTGCCTTTTCCTTGACTCAGCATTCACTTGGATGCTGCAAACATCTGACTGTTTTCCAGAGTTCTGACATAATTGATTCTGACAGTTTTTATTGATTTTTAAAAATATATCTGAGATGGATAGGTCTCTGACACTATCTTCTCCTCCATTGTTGCTGACATCACTCATCATGTGGGTTCTGACATGACACTGAGTAAAAAGGTATTGGTCCTAAATAAGACCATATTCTTAATGTAAATATTCATTATTACTACATTATTACCAATAATGTAGTAATAATGAATAGCTGGTGAATCACAAACATCACCTAATTAGAACCCCCAAATAAAAGAAATTTAGTGAAAAATATCAATAACAATACAATTATGGGACAGGCTTCAGAGTTTTATGCAGAAAAAAAAGTAACTTTTGTAAGTAGGTAAGAAAAAAATGTGTTTCTTAGTTTGCCTAATGCATTATTAGTAGGGAAAAGGCCATATTCGGGAATATCCACTGTCATTAATCTACCACACATATACACATACACACATACCTTCATTTACCTCTGCCCCATCCCCTGCCCCCACCCCACCCAGTGTAGGAGGTAGTGAGCAGCTGGACACATCAGACTCCTTGACATTTTCATTAAAAGAAGCAAGAAGAAAACCCCTAGAGGAGGCGAGAGTACAAGAAGTGACCCCATAAAACAAGAACACATTCACACTTAAATGAGAAATCCGCTTGAGTCATTGCATTTCAATTTCTAAAAGGAAAAAAAAACCTCTCCATTCTTTTACCAAAGGGAGAAAAAAAACTTATTTTAAAATGTATTACTTTCCTTTCAGAAGATTAAGTTCTGACCAGTATAAGAGAAAATTATAAAAGCATAGTATAAAATTATTTTGGTCTCACCTGATAACATAGAGATAAATATACATATAAAATCAATATGCTTAATTCATCTATGACCCTTTCTGACTCTCCTCTAGCACTGATTTCTTTTGAAGCAAATCCAAGGCATTATATTATTTTAATCTATAAATACTTCTGATAATAGCTCTAAAAAAATATTGAAAAAAACAAAACCCAGTAGCACCATCACATCTGAACAAATAAACAAGAATTCCTAAATATCATTAAATATCCAGTGTTCTAATTTCTAAGTGTCTCAAAAGTGCAACTATGTATGAATATGTTTTTCTGAACATGTAAGAATATTTCTGTAGTATAAATTCTTCTAGATTATTTTCATACCTATTTCAAAGACAGCCCCCTAGTTTTCCTTCTTCCTTCAACTTTGTTATACTTTTCTATAGTGATTTTTTTTCATTTATGTATAGTCACCTTATCTTTATTTCTCTCATTATGTTTTGTTTTACTTAATTTTTTTAATGTTTTCCTGGCTCCCTAAAATATATTTTCCCAAACATAAGGGGGACATTGGGGGAATAAGGATACATATGTAATACCTTAATCAATAAAGAGAGAAAAAAAATAAAAATTAAAAAATGAAATAAAACCTGAACTCCCATCTAAAAATAAAAAAATAAAATAAAGCTTAAGAATGTACTATCACCATTTAAAGCAACAACAAAAAAAGTAGCATACAATTCACCAAATGAGTACTATGTAACCCTTTCCTGTTACTGTTTTATATATATATATATATATATATATATATAGTCACTATCCTGTAGATCCTTGAAATTATGCCATTATTTGCAACATTAGTACTCTTGGTTAACCATTATTGCATAATTATTGCATAGTTTATAGCATGTATCTTAAAACATATATAAGGAAGTCATTTAAGATACAGATTTTGTTTCCTTCCTGAATTTTTCAGAAGTTTCTTCCAAATCATTGGCTCACAATTTTATTATTCTCCCCTTTGCACTCTGGAAATATTGTTGTTTTTTTCTCTTTGGTTTACTGGGCAGTAAAACACATGGAAAGCGAAACCATGTTGGCCACTATTTATTGGCTTCTACTTATTGAAATACCCTAGTAGTTTCTCTGAATGCCTTTTATTACCTAAACTACTTGTAGGTTCTCTTGAGAAATACTGAAAATAGGCTGGTGGCAGTTGCCCTTCCTCTTTGGGCCAAGAGTTCCTCTGTGTTGTCTGAGTGGTGATGAAGGAGGAGAGCCATTCAACAAACTTTCTTGGTTTGACTGTATTTCACCTTTGCCTTATCTGAGGATTTTTTTTTTTTTTTTTTTGGCAAGATGCTGTAATCAATGAGGATCTAACACAATTTCTCTCTCAAATTCATGCATGTGTGTGGTAGTATGCTACTCTCACCCCTCAGCTCCTGAATGCTGATTAAAACTTCCTGGAGTTTTTCTGAAGCTTTTTTTTTTTTTCCTGACTTGACTCATTCTCTTTCTTACTAGTCATCCCTTTAAGAGAGCTATTTTATTCAGATATCAGATATACACTTAGCTGTGATTGGCAGCCCTCAAGGAAATAGGACTTATTTTTATTGGAGTGAGACCAAATGAGTGCAATTTTAAAGCTTAAGGTGAGTCTGGCTGGTTTAAAGAAAGCTGATCAGACAGCATGAAATCCAGATTTCAGAGCTAAGTATTTAAGATCTTCAATATTGAGCCTAAACCCTACTTCCAGCTTTACTAACTCCATTCATACCTCTTCACCTGGTGAGGGAACAAGAAAAATACCTGGTGGATAATCACTCTTTCCTGGGCTCTGTTCCAAGCGCTATTAAATCTTCTCAACAACCCTGAGGGATGGATACTATTATCTCCATTTTACAAGTGAGATAAAGAAGTCTTAGAAAGATTAAATAATTTAACCAGGACATACTATGCTAGTAAAACATAGAAATAAAATGAAATTCCACGTTAGCCTGACATCTGAACCTGTGCTCTCCCAAGCAATTCATGCTGCTTTGAGAAGCCTCCAAATGGCGCAAACTTGGGCCACATCAGACTTCACATATTTGCTCAAATACTCTATAATTTTACATAACTCTAAGCTGCTCCTCTACATGCTTTTCCTCTGCTTAAAATACCTATTCCCTTCTCTTTCTGACGAACGCCTACTCATTCTTCAATACCCAGCACAAATGTCACTTCCTCGTTGAAAGCTTCCCTTAATTCTGCAGACATAACCAACTGTGCTCTCTTTTGTGGTCCTACGGCACTCAATACACAGGGAAATAAAATGTTCTACTTGTCTCATGTCTGTTTCCTCCCATGGCAGGTCTCTGTTCTTATTTGTTATAGTTCCAACCCACACCATAGTTCTTGATACAAAGTAAATAAAACACATATTTACTTCTTTAATTGAATCATCCATCCATTTAGAAGTCAATCAAATAGTAAAGTAATTAGTGCTTATGGCACTAGATGAAGACAGGACATATGGTGGTAATCTGCCACATCTATAGATACTTTGGAAAAGCAAATGGGAGGAGAGACTCCTTCTAGTCAGCAATGCACGATGGAGGGTATTACTCAGGGTGATGTCAGGATCATTTTGGGACTCAGAAATATCTATGTCTTTCCAAAATTAGTCTTTCCTTTCCCCTTCTAGAGGGAAAAGAGAGTGACAAGAGAGATTGGGGGAAAATAAAAGATGTCTGCAGCCTTTTCCTGAGAGCTGTGTTGCCTGAGTAAGGGGATAAGTGAGGCAGATTTTATCTTCCTTACTAAACTCTACATTCTTTTGGTCTCAGATTTGATGTGCAAGATTTTCTCCAGTTGGTTATTGAACACAGGTGTTTATGTGAAAATAACTCCATTCTCTCAATGAGGGAAGTTTTCCAGCTACATGACTATTTCTTACAGTTTTCCATCTGGGTATAAGGAATCAATGATAAGGAACAATTAAATGTGTAGAGATATGGAGCAGTTTTAGTGAGCATGTCTGTTATCATATTTTTTTTTAGGGAAGAAAAGTGACAGGTTCAAAACCCCCAGAGAGAAGTGAAGCTATTCTTGAGTTGAAGAACAAATGTTTAGATTGTAACTTTCCAAGCTTTGGGGAAAATGGGAAAGTATGAGGGAGACCCAACCAGGTCAGTCTGTTTCAAATCAGCGCTTTCCTGAAGACCATATTGTAGCTGCCAAGACCTCTGAGTGGGGGCAATGAAGCCAGGGCTGGAAGGAGTGCAGGTCATGTGTGCAATGGAAGGTTAATCCTTAGTGTTGATTTTGCAGGCAGGAAGTAATAAATGTCTATATTCCTTTTATTTGTCCCCTTAGAAACCATTGCTTGAACCTAAATATTTGATATTTGGCAAGTAAGTGGACCTCAAATATAAACAAACCACTAAACAGTGTAAATTCAATGTGAATGACCTTCATCTTTAACATTTGGAAGTCTGAGCAGGTTTTATTCCACAAAGCAAAATTTCACTTGGATCTATTTAAAGAAATACCTAATAATATGTTCAAATCTATTTTTAAAATATATTTTATTGATTTTTTTACAGAGAGGAAGGGAGAGGGATAGAGAGTTAGAAACATCGATGAGAGAGAAACATCGATCAGCTGCCTCCTGCACACCCCCTACTGGGGATATGCCTGCAACCAAGGTACATGCCCTTGACCGGAATCGAACCTGGGACCCTTCAGTCCACAGGCCGACGCTCTATCCACTGAGCCAAACCAGTTCGGGCCAGATGTATTTTTTCCTTATATACTAACCCTTAATCTCAGGAGTAAAGAGATTGATAATTATAATTTACAAAACTAAATATGGCTGGCCCTATTTGAATGATTAATTCACCCACATGGTACTGAATATTAGTTTTATAATTGCTCAATAAGCCCTATGTAAGTAAAATTTACAAAACAAGAATCTCAGTACTCATTTGGCAATCAATTTAGAAATAATGTCCCACCCAACACCATTGGATGAAAAGTTTGATAGGATATTCACATTTTTTCAACACATTTCTCCATAATACACATTAATTATGAAGGGGAAATAATAACTTCACAAGGAGTAATTCTGACAGATATCATCTTTATCAGGTCTTAAAACTTACTATGAGACACATAATCATTGTGTGGCTCCCAATATAATGCACTAAGGACACAATGTCACTTCTGTGATATTCCTGGCAAAAATGCATAAGCTAAATCTAACCATGATAAAACCATGAGAAGCCAGAATTAGGGATATTCCATAAAACAACATACTCTCCCAAAATGTCAAAGTCACTAACAGACTGATGAACTTTTCTAGATTTTAGGAGACCAAATGACAATGACATGTACTATATGATACTGGATTGGACACTAAACCAGAAAAATAAAATTATCCTATCTAATAAAAGAGTAATATGCAAATTGACCATCACTCCACGATACAAGATGGCCACCCCCATGTGGTCAAAGATGGATACCCCCATGTGGAAACAAGATGGCCACCACAAGATGGCCTGCAGGGGAGTGCAGTTGTGGCCAGTTGGGGGTGACCAAGCCGGCAGAGGAGGGCAGTTGGGGGGGGACCCAGGCCTGCAGGGGAGGGCAGTTGTGGGCGATCAGGCAAGCAGGGAGGGCAGTTAGGGGTGACCAGGCCGGCAGAGGAGGGCAGTTGGCGGGGGGAACCCAAGCCTGCGGGGGAGGGCAGTTGGGGACGGGGGACCAGGCCTGCAGTGGAGGGCAGTTGTGGGGGAACCAGGGCTGCAGTGGAGGACAGTTTGGGGGGACTCAGGCCTGCAGGGAAGGGGATTTGGGGGGACCCAAGCCTGCAGGGGAGGGCAGTTGGGGGGGTACCAGGCCTGCAGGGGAGGACAGTTGAGGGGGGGGAACCCAGGCCTGCAGGGGAGGGCAGTTATGGGTGACCAGGCTGGCAGGGGAGGGCAGTTAGGGGCAATTAGGCTGGCTGGGGAGCAGTTAGGCGTCGATCAAGCTGGCAGGGGAGTGGTTAGGGGTGATCAGGCTGGCAGGCAGAAGTGGTTAGGGGCAATCAGGCAGAGGCAGGAGAGTGGTTGGGAGCCAGCAGTCCTGGATTGTGAGAGGGATGTCCAACCGCCCATTTAGGCCCGATCCCGGCCGGGATCGGGCCTAAATGGGCGGTTGGACATCCCTCAAGGGGTCCCAGATTGGAGAGGGTGCAGGCTGGGCTGAGGACACCGGGCCTCTAGTTTTATTATAAAAAACAACCACACTGTTAGGACAGTTGCTAAGATTCAAATAAGGTGTGCTGATTAGAAAATAGTATTACTATCAATATTAATGTCTAGATTTTTAATAATTGCACTATGGTTATATAAGAAAACATTTTTGTTTTTAGGAACTACACAATGGAATATTTAGGGGTAAAGGGTCTTTACGTTAACATCTTACTTTTAAAGAGCTCAGAAATAAAAATAATGATATGTATTAAAGACAAATCTATGCACATATGTGGGGAAGCGGGGGAGAATGACAAAGCAAAATGTTAACACTGCGGATTCTGTGTGAAAGGTAAATGGGAATGAGAATTCTTTGTACTAGTTTTGAAATTTCTCTGTAAGTCTGAAATTCTTTCAAAATAAAAATGTCCCTCAGAAACTAAGCGATTGAAGCCTCACTCTCTGATGGAGGAAACCATGATCACACAGCTGGTTCACTGCAAATCTTGATCTTAAGAGTCTGAGGCTTTCCCCACTGGAGTCTGTGGCTCTGCAGAAACATCAACTTGATCTCAAGAAATCTGCATAGAGCTTCTAATTTGAAAGCATTACAGGGCTACAAAGTTGTAACAGCACTGAGCGTTCACTTTGCTGCTCCTCCCAGTCTCTAACTAGAAAGCCTAGTTCTGATTACACTCTTGGCCTGGGACACAAGAGAGCCCTTTCTTCTCTCCTCCACTTCCTGCTACAGTCTCACACACAAGAGGTGTTGGGGAGGAAGACAGATCTCTGGAGAGGGCTCCTGTCCCCTCAGCAATCTAAATTAAGGGCAGAACTTCTAGCTTGGATTTGCATATTAAGATTCCAGTTCTGCCCCTTTAATACCTATGTGACTTTGGGCAAATTACTTGGCCTATATTTCTGTAAAATGGCTATAACAACAGTATCTGCCTTTATAATTATTGGAAGAGTTAAATGGGACAACTTTTGTCAAGTACTTAGCTTGAAGCATGACACATAGTAAGTGCTCAGAACATGTGAATTGTTGTTTTTATGACTAAAATGGGTGGCTGGTATTAAGTCCATATTGTCACTTCTGAAGAAGTGATCTCAAGAATAACCCAGTTGCTAGATGCTTTTGCTCTCAAATACCTATGAATATTAACATTTGGCCAGAAACACAGCCCTGCAATGTCTATTTTACTTCCTTCTTTTCCATCAAGGAAACTGATCGTTAAACTAGAAAGATAATTGGAAACAACGTGAATGTCCATCGGCAGGAAATTAGTTCAATAGGTTATGATACTCACCTTCATTGAAGTGATAAGAAGCAATTAAGAAGAATGAGGTAGGTGAAAATGTACTGGAGTAGAAAAATATCCAATTCAGACTGGGAAGTAAGGGTGAAAAAAGCAAATGGAACAATGGAAGCTATAGTATGTTTGCAATTTTTAAAAAGGTGCACAAGGAAAGGAAATGGGGTTATATTAAAAACTATTTAGACATACCTGTGAATGAGATTGGGAAGAGATTGGGAAATGTCTGAATTCCACCTTATTGTCTATAGTTTATCTGGACATTTCAATAGTAAGCATTACTATACATTCATGATAAGGCTACCAAACATGCTACTGAAAATTTTGATATATGATGATAGATAGATAGATAGATAGATAGATAGATAGATAGATAGATAAGAACTCTATTGATTCAACATGATAATAGCCCTTTCAGGTCCCTGATGGTATCACAGAAATTGCCAGAGCTACTCAGATTTGGCTTGTCACAGTTGTTACTGTGATAGAAGGAAGAGAACAAACCAAGACTTAGCAAACAATAGCAACAGGGAGTACTTAAGCACTCATTTGTTTTCTTAACTTTATTGCGTAGTTAGCAAAACAATCATGTACAGGAAATTATGGCATTTCATAGTGTTACTACACCCCAGATAATTATAAACTATTTGTTAAAATATGAATCAGTTTTTAAAAAGAGGACAGCATAAGTGGAGCAATGTAATGTTAAATAGGTACACTGTTCTATGAAGAAAATTGTTAAAATGTTATGTTAGAAAATTTAACCATGGGGAAGAAATGAATAAAAGAAATAAGAAACCCTTGATAAATGGAAGATGGAGAATGGTGTGGTTTACCCCCATAATACAATTGAGAGCATGAGACCAGAGTCACATACTGACTGCTGTGATCATGAACTCAGATGGCTGTAGGGTTCATGCAGGTAATGCCCATGGGTGTGAGGGCCCAGTGTGTGTGTGTGGGGGGGGAGGGGGGGTTGTATCAAAGATGAGAGCCTGAGCCAGCCCAAGGACGGCTATAGTTGCTCATCTTCATTGATTGTACTATTCAAAAGTTCAGACCTACTTTTACCAACATTTCTTCTTGTAAGAAACTCCCATTGTAAAGGTTGGCCAACCGACACAATATGTGTTCATATACTAATGTATAAGAGTAAATAGAAGGTATCTATGGGAAAACCTACTCCCATTGCCACCGTTTGTCACCTCAGAATCTAAGACAACTGTTCGGTGGCAAAGCTTTCTCTCTCAAGTCATATTCCATTTGTCCCCACCCCTTACCCCAGTCATGCATTTATTCTAAAAATTTATTCTAGTCTAAAAAAAGAAAGGAGAACTTACAGGGTACAGGATAAAAAACTAAGACTGCAAAGGACAGAAAAGAAAGAAAATATAATTAAGAACAAGAAGCAGGTTCTGGCCTTTAAGAAACTTAGAATTTAGTTGAGCAAAAAGAATTATGTAAAGGACCTGCTATAGTAATAATTATTACAGAAGAATTAAAATGAGAGATGCTATGGGAAACTGCTAGAGTAGTTGATTCATTCAAGCTTGATGAGGAGGAGGATCTTGATATAGGCAAAGTCCTTGAAAATTAATAGAATTTCAACAAGTACAGAAGGGAGAGGTATTATAAGGTGACAGGCCAGCATAGCTAAAACGGTTGAGTGTGCCCAAGCCTGGTATATTGGTGGAGCAGAAGAAAGTTGGTGTGATGGAAAAATAGGATACATAAAGGAGTGGGGACAGTGTCTGCAAATACTAGTGTGAACCTTATTCTGTAAAAGAAGGGGCTATGATTTATTATAGACAAATGCATTAGAGGGGTGACATGATTTTGCCCTTGTTTTAGATTTCCTCTCGCTTGTAAGAAGTGGACTGGAAAAGTGAGAAGTTGGCAGAGAAAAGACTGGTTAGTTGGCTATTTTTATTGTTAATGAGGTAGTGAACTGGAGTAGGAACTGATCATAGAACAGAGGGCATGTGTATAAGTTATTGTAGAGGTGAGCTTTTTGAAGCTTTGCAATTGAAGCAAATGTCTAGGACAAGGCAGCATGATGACTGAGATTTCAAGTCCAAAGGTCTTAGAAAAAAGAATGCCCTTAGAAGTATAGGAAGCATGGGTGGAAAGACCCTCTTTCGATAATGTCCCTGAAAGACAAAAACTTCTTTAAAAGATATAATTTCAAGATTCCTGAATGGAAAAAAAAAAAAAAAAAAGCCACTGATCTGAGGATTCCAACTAATATCCCTACTAATCCCCAACCAGTGATAAGTAACATAGTTAAGTACCTGTTCTGACTGTCCTGAAAGCCTGGACACCAAAGCAAATCCCAAGTCCCCAAGGAAAGAAGGCTGACCCTGGGGAGCAAACATCATTTGGGGACAATGCAAGTTGGTGACCATAACCCCTGACTGTTCTTAAAACTGCTGCCTCCTATCCTCTGAACCTGTCAACCAGGCTTGCCTCATGCTCCCTTTTATATATATATGTTTTTTATGGATTTCAGAGAGAGAGAGAGAGAGAGGGAGGGAGAGGGAGAGAGAGCTAGAAACAGCAATGATGAGAGAGAATCATTGATCAACTGCCTCCTACCCGCCCCACACTGGGGATGGAGCCCGAAACCAGAGCACATGCCCTGACCAGGAATCAAACCGTGACCTCCTGATTCCTAGGTCAATGCTCAACCACTGAACCACACTGGCTGGACTCATCATCCTGGTTCCTCTTCAGAGGCATTCTTACCCGCACTCTGGGGCAGGCCCACCAAATATCTGCTCCCCAGTCCTAATCAACCAAAAGGGATTGGGGGGAATAACTCAGATCCTCTCCCTGCCTTTTCACCTTAGGCCCTAAAATAGAGTCACCTGGAAACTGCTTTGGGGAAATTATATGTCCCCCTCTCAGTGGAAGGAGTGACAGCAGGCCAGGGAGATGCGGTAAATGGTCACTGCTCCTGCCCGGCTGCCCACATCTTGCTGGCTCTCCTGCCTCTGGAGCTGGCTCTCCTGCCTCAGTGGAACCTGTGGTCCTCTGTCCGAGAGCTGCCATGGGCAGGGCAGGCTCACCAGGGCAAGACTCCCTGCCCCGGTCACACACACAGGACAGGCCTGGGTTCTCTGGTCTCCCTAGAGACCAGCTGGCTGAGAAGAGAGAGTAAATCAATTCAAGTAGCAAGCAGTTTCCCTTTGGTCTCCATTTCAAGTCGCACGCATTTTCAAACATTTTGCCAACAAAGAGATAAAACTGTACCTTAATCTGCATCTGAGTCTCATGTCCCCATTGTGGAGGCGGTGGCTCCTTTTTAATCTCAAAAAAAGAAGCGCGATTTAGCAAAAATTAAAGTCAAAATATTTTCATCAGGAGTAGGTCAGCACTTCTCAAACTTTACTGTGCATATGAATCACCTGGCTGTCTTGTTAAAATGCAGAACCTAGTTTAGTAGGTCCCGGAGGGTGGGGCGAGTGTCCGCATTTCTAACAAGCTCCCACGTGATGCCAATGGCAACTGACCACACTTAAGATTAGAAAGGATTAGAATAGCAGTTGTAAAACTTGGCTGCACTTTGGGATCACTTAGGAATCTGAAAAATCTCTAAACCTAGGAAGTACCCTGGATCAACTAAACCACAAGTGGGGAACCGGTGTTTTGTTTTGTTTTTTTTGTTTTGTTTTTTGTTTTGTTTTGTTTTTGCCATGGGCTATTTGGATATTTACAACATCATTCAGGGGACACACAAAATTATCAGCTTCAAAATTAGCCTGCTATATTTGGTCAAACATTTAATTAACTCACCCCTAATGCCTCGGCAGGGCCAGACCAAATGATTTCGAGGGTCGTATATGGCCCATGAGCCAGACGTTCCACATCTCTTGAACTAAATCTTGAACCATAATCTCTGGCGGTAGGACACAGTAAACACTATTTTGGAAACTTCCCAGGTGATTCCAATGAGCAGCCACACGTGGGAACCACTCTTTTGAAATAATGAACATATTTGCAAGTGATAAATATGAATAAGAAATATCTGGAGGCTTTAGATAATGCATTAGGTCTTAGGCTAAATTAATGAAAGTAGATTCTCTATTTAAAAAGTAATAATTAAAAGTCAATAGTTTTCACCATTCTTTGGCTGAGCCATATATCAAGTTTAGTTTGAGGAGCTGCATTTTAAGAAAGATATTAATATCATGGACTACCACAATAGAATAGGTCATGTTATAGAAAGAAAAAGGGCCATAACAGCTGTCTTCAACTAATCTAAGGCCTGTTGGACACACCACACACACACACACACACACACACACACACACACACACACACAAATAAGTAAATGAAATACAAGAAAAACAACAAAAACTAGGCTCTACTACTCCTTCCTCTCTTCTCAATTGAATGAGGCACTGACACTTGGACGAACCAGTCTAGATTCTGTTTAGATAAACTTTCTTTCACATTGCAGCCAATTCCAGGTGGGTTCCCACACCCATTTATGTCTGAGCCAGTAGGGAAAGGTCTGGATCTCAAACTGGATCCTAATACACGAGCTTTGCCTTATCATTGCACCTACTTCCTTTTATTATACAGGTAGGTGTATGAAATCTTTATAAAGCACCAGTAGGGATGTGACTGAGTTGAGACAATACTGATTGCTTTGCATGAATGATAATGAGGATGGTCACTGGAGCATAAATCTTTGTCCACACAAACTTACACAAAAAATGCATACTTTTTTAGCAATGTCAATTCTTCTAGGAAAATCTGATTTAAAAGGCCAAAATACATGAAAATACTATCAGCCTTAAAATGACTTCCTTGAGGTCTTTTCCAACATTTAACAGTATCTCCAAAGCTATAATGTCTCTTTGTTGAATTAGGAAACATTTGCAATCTGTTCATGCTTTGTTTATGCTGTGTTTAAGATTTAATGAAGATTTGTTACCGGTAGCCAAAGACAAGAAAACTTAAACGCTCTCTGCCTAAGAGATTTTAAATGACCCTGGACTGTTTTGTTCTGTGAGTAGCTGTGTTTCTAGATAATGATTCTTGAAATAGTTTCAAAAGTGAGAGTTAAAAACAGCAGAAGAAAAGATATACATAAATTAGAATGAAATTTACCAGTGTAAACACACACACACACACACACACACACACACACACACACACACACACATACATTACACATTCTTTTCCTGTCCTTGCCTCAGAGGCAACAGTGTTAGAAACATAACAAAACAGCAAATACTGGTTAAAGTATGCTGCAGGTTTTTTTTTAATTTATCACTTCCAATTATTAGCAATATGAGAATGGTAGACATTCATTATTTTAGTAGGGGGTATATGATGGATTTAGGTGTCATAACATAGGTTAATGAGTCAATATCTTGAATTCAAACTCTCATCCCTGCCATTTAATACCTGTGTGAATTGGGGGAAATGGCCTAACTTTTCTGAGCCTCGGCTTTTTACCACTAAAGTGAGGAGAATAATACATTGCAGGATTGTGTGTTACAGAAAACCAGAGAAGAACCAAGCAATACTTAGAGAGATCGAGTTACATTTATTACGCGCGGGTCCAGAGGAAAATGTCTCTCAAATTCTGGGCCCCAACATGGAGGAACTTTTCCTATTTATATATTTTTACCTTCTTTGTCTCCCAAATATGGGGTGTTTCCAGCCCCCTTTGCAAGTTCTTAAAGAGCCCCTATGTGCTGGGGCCTTGAGACCCCATCCAAAAGCCTGGCCTGGTGCCAGCACTGATAATTTCATCCGGGGAAGGTATAATGGCCTCTCTGAAGTGGAAGTAGTCTTATTTTCCTTATTATTTAAGCAAGCAAGCATTTCCAGAAGCCAAATAGCAGGGTTAAAATTTCAAACAGCAGTTTTTATATAAGATGGATGCTTCATGTGGAAGGGTTAAATTAGGTCATACATGAAAGATGTAAAATATAATATTTGGCTTATAGGAGCTACTCATTAATTGGTAGCCAGTTACATCATTATTTTAATTCCATAAATACTCTCTTAATATATAAAATAAAGCCTTAAACTAAATGTAAAACATATCCAATAATACACTAACACGATGCCACAAACTCAAATTTTCAAAAGTAGTTTATTAAACACTAGTCAGAGACAAACCCTCATCACAGTATTTATCATTTCCACATAACTACATGAACTTGAGCTGTGCCGGGAATTCTTGGACTCCTTCTTTTACCATGGGATGCTGCATGGCAGTTGCACCTCAGAGGCAGCCATGTTGAACATTAATCTTACTCTTCTTATGCCAACCAGTCTCTTTCTCTTCTTCCATTTCTCTCCCCTGCTCATTCCCACTCCACTTCCATTTACCCCCTCCCCACATTGTCAGATATTCATAATTTTGTTCTAAAACAGATGATTTACAAACGGGAAGATACCATTCTGGCAGATCTAGAGCCTGGTCCCTGTCTAAGGAGGAACTTCAAACCAGTGGCTTCCTTACTTCAGTGCCACTGACGAATCAGATGGCCTGACTGGGAAGCCCAGAACTGCCCCTCCCCAGACATACAATCTTAACCCATCCTTAAGTCTTCCAGTTTTAATGTCCTCATCTGTACAATGGGAATTATAATTCCTGCCTTATCTGTCTCATCTCAGAATGCATATCAGGATAGACTGACATAATACATATGATGAAAGCACTTAAATCTAATATCAAAGCCTAGACATAAGCCATTGTATTTCTTAGACCTATATTTTTGTTAACCAGAAATAACAGTGAAATTTGCAGAATGAGTACCACACCTGTGATCAAGTTATTTGGAATTCCACCTTGGGGACTGTCCATGAAGATGCTTAGAGCTGACCTCAAATTCCAGATTGGAATGGAGAAAGAGATAAAGGGAATTGAGATTTTGGTAAAAGACTTAAGATATCACAGTCCAGTTACCAACATACCATAATATTCCATGTAGGATTTCTCAGTTTAAAGTATAGACACACGCACACATACATATTCACATACAAGTGCACTATTTTTATTTTTAATAACAGAGGTGTAATTTGTATCAGGCAAGAGAAATGGTGATGGGAATGGGGACAAGGTTGGAGATCATGAACTCTGGCCTACCATATGATTTAGAAGCTTGGGCTCTCAAGCTTCCTGTAAAGGTTTAAACCCAGATTCCAACACTATGATCTATGTCACACTGAGCAAACTATTTAATGCTTTGTGCCTCAGTTTCTTCCGCAGTAAAATGGAGATAAAAGCCTTATTAAGTTTGTATAAAGCTCAAAGAAGGGAAGTCACATATATTGGTCAGCATATTTCTGGAATTTAATATGCTTAACACTTATTAATTAATTACCATTATAATTATTATTATGATATGTCTATCCAATATCTTTTCTCCACTATTCTTTATTTTAAAAAGCTCTCTCTTAATCAGGGGTGACAATGTCCCAAGATGGAAAGTTATATTTTCTAGTCTCCTGTGCAGGTAGTGTTTACAATGAAACTAAATTCTGGCCAATGACCTGTAGACAAAATATTTTCACAGTACTTCCAAGAAAGTTCTTTAAAAATGGGTCTGATTCAGCTTGAAAATTACTTTCTTCTTTCCTCTTGTCACTGCTTTGAATTTGTGAAGGGCTCCATGGCTTAAGTATCTATCTTAAGATCACAAAGCAAACTAGAGAGTGGAAGCCACGTGCAAAGGAAGCAGACTAGAAAAAGGAAGCCTGGAGTATTGAAAGCATCATGGAGCTACCATGCCAATCCTGAATTGCCTCTTTGTAGACTTCTTTTGACTAAAAGTAAATAACCCCTATCTTCTTTAAGCTGCTGTGCTTGATATAAACATTATGCCAATAATGGGTTTACTTCTATGCCAGACACAGAAGAAATCAAAAGCTCTGTGAATATAAAGCCCTTGCCTGTAATAAAGAATTTCCTCTTTAACAAGACTAACTTAAGGGTTGAATGAGGACTACTCCTGCTGCTAATTTTTTGCAACTTTTCCTTAAAAAGCACCTGATTTCCTTCAGATGAAAGTGCTATTAAAAATAGGAGAATGAAATCCAACACAAAAGAGAGAGAAGAAGAAGATAGAAAGAAAAGAAATTGGTAAAAATCTAACAGCACTGGAAAAAAACAAAAAAGTGATTTATAATGATATGACATAGTTTAGAGCAGCAATTTTTTTCAACACTTTTCATCTCATTACACACATAAACTAATCACTAAAATTCTACAGCACACCAAAAATATATATTTTGTTGATCTGACAAAAAAAAAAAAAAAAGGTATGATTTTGATTCATTCACACCAAATGGGTATCATTGTGTTGGCTGTTGTCATTTTTTCATTTGACAACCTAAGGAAAAAGAGGTCAGTGCCTCTGACCCAATAGTCAGGTATTGTATGTTTGAAAAATTCTTGCAGCACACCGATTGAAAATTGCTGAGTTAGAGGAAAGTCAAAGGAAGAAAATAGGAAAGGATAAAGGAATGACCAGCAAAGAAGGAAACTAATATGAAGGAAAAAGAGATTATGAGCTGTACATTGTGTATAGTCAAGTATGAATCATTCACAAATATGTACTTATAAGCAAAATGGTAATGCCTTCCCTCAACATGTTACTGCACAAACCAACTCTTAAAATCAAGCTGACTGTTTGCTCTATTGACTAATCAACAAATACATATTGAGTGGAGACTTAAAATAAGTGGGGTCCTGAGTAGGTCAGACAGATTCAAAAAGGACAAAGCTAATAGCTGTGCAGATGGTGATAAGTGCTTAGATTTGAGATATATTTTGAAGGTAGAGACACAAGGACTTACTAAAGTTTTTGATGGAAAGTAAGAGAGAAAGAGAGAAGTCAAGGCTTTTGGGTTAAGCAACTAAGTAGACAGTGGAACAGTTTATTGATATTTGGAAGGAATGATGGAAGAACATTGAGGAGTCTCTCTCTCTCTCTCTCTCTCTCTCTCTCTCTCTCTTTCACCATTTTTTATTGGAGATACCTATTAAAGAGTCAAGCAAAGCTGTTGAATAGGCAGTTTGATATATGTCTGGAGCTTAGGAGAGAAGTCTAGACAGGATGCACATATCAGAGATGAAATGTAAAGCTATGCAATTGCAGAGATTATCAATGAAATGGGAGAGCAAGGGGTTCCAACATTCAGAGGTCTGGAAGAAGAGGAGGAGTCAGGAAAAGAGATTGGAAATAGTTGCCTATGAGCCAGGAGGGAAACTGAGCAGGTATGATGTCCTAGATGAGAAAGTGGTCAACCATAGTAAATGCTGCTGGGAGATCAAGTGGGATGAGAATGGAGACTGAACCCCATGCCTTTGTAAGATGTAGATCACTGGCTATTTGTTGAGAATGGTTACAGTGGAATAATGAGGGCAAAATCTTAGCTGGAACAAGCAGACAAAGAGAGACCGGGAGATGGAGCAGTGGAGGGAATAGCAAAGATATTGATTTCAGTTTTGTGGTGAAAAAGGACAAGTGTCAGGGAATGATGTAGAAAGTTTTGTGGGGTGAGTTAAATTAAAACTTTGATTTTGCCTTAATTGCTTTTATTTATATCCCAAAGGGAATTATATTATAAAGGGGGAAAATGATGTTTTCATAAAGAAAAGTGGATAATTCTAGGACTAAAGTCTCTGATAAGGTAAAAGAAACTGCAATCCAATGCCCAAGTGGAGATTCAACAGCTTGCTGGAAAAGGAATGTATCAGTCACTTAAAGATAGGAAAAATCATTTCATTAGGAAAATGTAGCAAGCTTCTCTGCCAGAGTTGATTGCCCATCTGAAGTGTGTACTCATAAACATTAATTAGGTCTGCTAGTACAATTGCATTATGTTTTTCAAAAACGCTTGAAAGTTTAGTGCCAGTTGTTGCTGGTCAAAGCCAGTCTCATTTAATACACTGTCTTAGATTGGGTTCCTCTGTAGCTGATATTAAGATCAAGATTCCAGGGCATATAGTTTATCTGCAAGGTGATCCCAAAAGGGAAGAGTAGGGAGATAGGGAAGGGAAGACTCCCGAGGGTGTTTTATCAAGACAGTTATCACAATGGGCAACTGAGGTTTAATCCCACTGGGAAACTAGATGATGGTATAGAACATGCTTCAGAGTTATCCTGCCTGCAGGACTTTGGCTATATATATACCACCTCCATTAATTATTGGTTGTGGGTTGATCCCAGGAACTTTCAAATCCATGGTAGGTCTAGTTGTCTAGGATGTGGGCAAGAAGTGTGTTCCACAAATGGCAGGAAAAGCCCTCGAGCAAAGAGATGCAGGTGCTCAGAGTTAGAAGTGAAGCTGGATGGGCCAATGGAATATGGGTGGGATCTTGACACCATGGTTATATGTTGGTTTGTTTCCTCCTGTTCCCCTGTCACAGAATTCAGAGCTGCATGGGTGACCAGCTGCTAAGACTGCTCTCCCTGTCTTTGCCTTCACGCTGAGTGCTTGGAACCAGAATAAGAAGTCACCAGTGCAGTTTGCATGCATTATCTCATTTAATCCTCACACAATGCCTGTGTCAAGGGCATTGTCAGCTTCATTTCCCAGCAGAAGAAACCAACACTGAGCAAGATCACATCTTTAGTACATAATAAAGCTAGAGTATCAGAGCTCTCGGACTCCAAAGCCCAAGCTCTCAGCCTGTGTTCTCAGATAACCAGATCCAGGTATGTCATTCACCTGGTCCCCCACCTGACCACGACAAAAGCGATCAAGGCTTACTCTGGCAATCTCTTTGAAGGACAATTTGTTTGGAGAACGTCCCACACAATATGCCTGGCTTAATTCAGTTATTTTATTTCCTTAATTTGTGAGCAGACTTTTCCAAATGGAAAAATTATATGAAACAAAATATTTGAAAAGCACCACACTGTAATTGAGTCATTAAAAAGAAGATTCATTAATAATGTATGGACTTTGATTACACTTTCAGTCACTGGAAGCTGTCAATGGAGAATTACTATTCTCTTCTGACAAATTCAGAGTCGTATAGGGGTCTCTGACAATGCACGCAGTTGTTCTAGCATTGTATAAGTGGGGAATTGTTCTCTCGTGGAAAATACAGTCTAAGGCCAGGGGGCCACCGTTAACATTCTGAATGGGTTGTATTCCAAGGTTGGGATGGGTGGAGAATAGAGAGAATGGAATCTAAAATAAATCAGAAACATCCAGTCCATTAAAGATGGGTTGGTAAACACCTCCCCTGCCCTCCCTTTGTCAATGCTGCATAATTTTTTCATGAAATCATTCCAGTATGCTCCTCTATGCTAGTAAATTCTCTATTGATCTTTGTGGTCTGCTTAATTAAAAAGAAAGTTGGAATGTAAAAGTAGACAGCTTTTAGATCTTAGATCCACACCTTTTTCTTCTCTAAAAATACAAACACACTGCAACAATTGGATTCTGAAATTGACTCAGGTATTCTGGGCTTGGCGCCAAAGTCCATATGTGTGTAGTGAAGAATTCTGCACTTATTTGGGAGAGTGTATCAACAGGCAATAACTCTCCCACCCCTCTCTGGGAAAGAGTTTACAGACTAGTTAGAAGGGCACAAAGAAACAATCTGCAATAAACATTTAAAGCTATGCAGGAGCCCTCAATATCCAGAGGCGGCCAAGGGTGCCCGCAGAAATCATGGGTCCCCTCTCCTATGTGAGGCCTCCAGCTTGAAACCACAGAAAGTGTGACCATGGGACTCACAGGGCCTCCAGGAGACTGGAAAAATAAAGGCCATAAAATGGGCTAGGCTGAGAAAAAATTTCACCCCTCTCAGGCTACTTTCATTCTGGCCTTGATGTTGCCATTGTCACCTGTAAGCTTTCAGCATGAAAGAAGCACTGTTTTTTAAAGTGAGTTCTGCAGGGAGATACTGTGCCAGCACCTCAAATTCATTAAAATTGAATTAACATCCACTTATGGAGTTGCCATTTATTTGTTGCATAACTTTTTCTGGTAACACTGGAGAAAGAGATACATGAGATTTTCTTCTTTGGTATCAGAAATTTCTTTCCAGGCTGGGTAGCTATGGTCTTATTAGGCCACCTTATTACCTCCTCACCGTCCTGTGGGTGAGGGGCCACAGGGGCCCGGGCAATGAGGATGAGTTGGGTGGACATTTACAGACTGCTGCTGCTGTGATTAGATAAGGGAGCATGGTGGTCCAGCATCTGCTCTTCTGTTTGTTTTTAAACTCTTACTGTGGAATATTATTCCTAACATATTCAAAATCAGAAAGAATTTCATTTACACTCTATCCACTTCCCTCTTGCCTGGATTTTCTGAACTAAATGTCAGACAGTATATTACATCACCTATCTATTTCTAAATGAGGAAAACTCTTTTTTAGGGGTAGGGGAGGGGTACAGGTACAGTAGTACCATTACAACATCTAAAAATCATTAGCAATAATTCCTTCAGTTTATTAAATGCCTCAATAGGGCTCAAATTTAAAATTGTCTCATAAAATTCATATCTTTAAACATTTTTTTGGTGTGAAACTATATTGATGATTGGAATGATTTTTAGGTCTTTTATATTTATTTTTTAATATACTTTTATTGATTTCAGAGAGGAAGGGAGAGGGAGAGAAAGAATCATCAATGATGAGAGAGAATCATTGATTGGGCGGCTCCTGCATGCCCACCACCTGGGATCAAGCCCGCAACCCAGGCATGTGCCCTTGACCAGAATTGAACCTGGGACCCCTCAGTACATAGGCTAATGCTCTATTCACTGAGAAAAACTGACTAGGGCTATAGTTATCTTTTACTACAAGAAACATATATAATCCTATATAATAAAGAGGTGATAGGCAAATTGACCCTCACACCCTCACAAGATGGCCACCCCACATCATCACAAGATGTCCATCACAAGATGGCCACCCACATCATCACAAGATGGCCACCCCAATGTTATCACAAGATGGCTGCCCCCACATCATCACAAGATGGCTGCTACAAGATGGCCGCCCCCCACATTGTCACAAGCTGGCCGGCATGGCAGGGCAGTTGGGGGTGACCAGGCCTGCAGGGAAGGGCAGTTGGGGGCGATCAGGCTGGCAGGGAAGCAGTTAGGCATCAATCAGGCCGGTAGGGGAGCAGTTAGGGAGTGATCAGGCTGGCAGGCAGAAAGGTTAGAGACAATCAGGCAGGCAGGCTGGTGAGTGGTTAGGAGCCAGCAGTCCCAGATTTTGAGAGGGATGGGTCTCAAATTGGAGAGGGTGCAGGCTGGGCTGAGGGACACCCACCCACCCCCAGTGCACGAATTTTGTGCATCAGGCCTCTAGTTATGATTATAAAAGAATTGTTGGGAATTCTGTGTAATATCTTTGTAGCCATCAAGCAGCATACACAAATGATATTTTGTCCTCTTTGCTTCAGATTGGATATATTTTAAGGCCCTTTTTGCTACAGTTTCTTTCCTGTCTTCTCTCTCTCTCTTCTAACTTATATGTTTAAAAGGCAGGCCATCTGTTTTGTAGAGTTTTCCAGTATAGATTTTTTTCTGGTGTAATTTAACATGTAATTTAACATGTCCTCTCTTCTGTTTATTTTCTATAAATTGGTAGTTATATCTAGAAGACTGATCTAATTTAGGGTGAATATTTTAGGGGGTGGAGATTGCTAAGCTACTTCATAAGTAACGATATATAAGAGACACAGGTCTAGTGATTGTGTGTGTGTGTGTGTGTGTGTGTGTGTGTGATGTTGGAAACCTTGGATGAGCATTGCCTAAATCCTTTAATTCATTAGGTTTGCAAAGTGGTGACTACCTTATCCTATCATTGCTCTTTCGCTTATTAAAGGAATGATTCTTTTTTTTTTTTTTTTGTAAATAGATTTTTATTGATTTCAGAGCAGAAGGGAGAAAGAGATGGAGATAGAAACATCAATGATGAGAGAGAAAATCATTGACTGGCTGCCTCTTGCA
Organism: Eptesicus fuscus; assembly: GCF_027574615.1. Taxonomy (NCBI): domain Eukaryota; kingdom Metazoa; phylum Chordata; class Mammalia; order Chiroptera; family Vespertilionidae; genus Eptesicus; species Eptesicus fuscus. The sequence goes on from NC_072484.1 coordinate 19,382,239, forward strand.
GGCTCCCTACTGGGGACCGAACCAGCAACCCTGGAATGTGCCCTGAGCAGTAATCGAACTGTGACCTCCTGCTTCATAGATTGACACTCAACCACTGAGCCCTGCCAGCCAGGCAGGAATGCTTCCTTCTATAAAGAGAAGCTTCCCTGCATCTAATCTTTGGGTGCCAGCGCTAGCATGTGTTTTTCAAAGCTATATCAACACATTCCCTATCTCATGCCCATCTCAATAGACTGTGCACTAAAGGAAAAGAAAAGCAGAATTTCTTTTTTTTTCCTATTTTTGTTGTTATGAAATAATATTAAACATGTGAAACTTAAAAAGAGTGATATAATAAGTAATCTGATGGTTAGGACACTTCTCACTGTTGTTTCAAATTGAATTTACCTGATTACTGATGAGGGTAAGTGTTTTTTTTCATGTGTTTCCTGGCCAATAGACATTGTACTGGCTTCTGGTTTTCTGTTGTTGAGGACCATCAGTATCAGATTCCAAGGCAAGGGAAGGAGGGGCAAAGGTTGTGGTGGTGTACACTGCTGCAGGTCACCTTATCCTCACTGCAGGCCAGTGTGAACACTGTAAGAATGAGAGTGTTTCCCATGTGAGAAACACTCTGTTGGTCAGGTGACATGACAGGAAAAAATGCTGGAAAACCACTAGACTGGAGGTGAAAAGGTGACGGTAAGAAGTCTCAACATCTGTGAGAGGAGATCTGAGCTTCAAAGCAGCCTGAAGAAATAAACCTTAGAAAGTTTGCACATGTGTGTGCTATGTTGGGTTGAGTAAGAAATTAGAGAGAACAGTTGGTTTAGAAGAGGGAAGGTTGTGGCAAAAAAAATAAAGGCAAGCACAGCCTGCAGATGCCTAATAACTGGGGCCTCAAATGCCCACAGGGATCAAGCAGACAATAAAAATGGAAGGAGTGGACCTCATATACTACAGAGAGGAAGAGGTGGGAGCTGTGGCCACCTGGAGATGCCCCATCCCATTAGCTGTATCATCCCATTCTTGTCCAGTATTGCCTGAATTCTTGAGAGTTGGAAATCTAGATTTTACATAGAATCTCCTGATTTTTAAAGCACTTCACTTATTTTTGTTTTGTTTTAACATTGTGCCAGCCAAACAAAATACATACAGCCGCATTCAGCCCTCTTGGGTCTCCAGGTTGCTATCATTGCATCAGAGAGTTGGATTCTCTCTGGGGACAACAAAATATCCTTTAGTCTTGGGCCTGGGGACTACTCCTAGTTCCTCTGGCCCACCTAGATATACATGATCACAGTCATTGCTTAAGAAGAAGTTATTTCCATTTCATGTGCCTTCAAATACAATCAAATTTTTTCCCACCATGGACATGACCGAACAAGTTTCAACCTTGTCGTTGGATTAGGATTTTTATAGCATTCAGCAGAGGTGACCAAAGTGCTAATATATATATGGGTTGGAACATAAGGTCACTGAGGTAGCTTTAGAAAAATAAATAAATTTGTACTCTGTCCTCAAATAGTACATATAGATATATGAAACATAACATATTATAAAACTTCATTCACTTGAAGATGTTGCAGTGCATTATAATGAAATGCCACATTTCCTGTAATACCATACTAATCATAAATCTTTGTATAAAAAGACATACTTCTCAAACACCTAAAGCGTTGTATATGATGAATGAATAAAGACAAGGGATATGTATACTACGTGTTTTCAAATGTCTGCAGGGCTGCCATGTGATAGAGAGTATTTACTTATTCTATATATATAACCCTTAAAAGTACAAAATTTTGGAAAGAAGTAGCTGAGAAAGAGATCAAAGCTTGGTTTAGTACAAGTAAAATCTCATAGCAGTACTTCTTGAATACAAGAACACATTGCTTTAGCAACCAGTGAGTTTCCTGCCGCTGAAGGCATTCAGGTGATGTCTACCACAATATGGGAACAGAAAATGGTAGCATCTGGGTCACCCCATTAGATAACATATAAGCTCCCTTTCAATCCTTAATTTTAAAGATTCCATAAAATTTAAATCCATAAACAAAGGGGAAAATATCCCACTAAAATTAATAAAGAAGTAGGAATTTAAAAAATACAGATGGATCAAAAGATTATATCAAGAGAAAAAATAGTAAATTGATGTAAATTGATATAAAGCATGCTTAAAAATATTCAGTAACACTCATTATTTCAGTTATATTACTTAATATACTTCATAATAATGCTGTAGTGTTTTATAATTATAATCAATTATATAACTAAGGTCTCTGAGGTTAAGTGACTTGCCTAAGGTCATAAAGGAGCATTTTAATCAACAAATTAGAAGCCAAAGTTTTGACTCTGAGCCACATTCCTTTTATTTTGCATATGAATTACCGCATAATCCAAATCACGAGTATAATAGGGTGACTTTATTTATTAATCAAAATACATTGCAGAAGCTAATATTGGGTGAATAATAAAGGATAGGATAAGTGGAACAAATATTTATTAAATACTCTTTCCACTCTAGGTCATATGCTGGACCTTTTACATCCCATCTCATTTTATTTTCAGTTACACCTGGGAACAGAGTTTATTGGCCAGAATGGGTGTGACCACTGCAAGCCCAGGAAAATTTGGGAATACATAATCCCCTAAACAAAAAAATTATCTTTCTTGACTCTGGGCTCTTGGTTCTCCTGCATTTGCCCCTACAGCCCTGGCCATGTGGACTCCACAGACAATGGACTTATAGACTGAAGAGGGAAAGACAAACTAAGCTAGCCTGATGAGGTATTGGACTGCTCCAACATGAAGTGGAAACTCTGGACACTGGCTCTACTTTAGTCCTATTAAAGCCACAGCTACACTTCTTTTATGGAGGGACTGAGGGAGAGGGAACTTGGGAACTCAGGGATTTAATTTCATGCAAATAAAAATCACTCATTCTCCCATGCAAGTCAGAAAATTATTTTTTCTTGGGATCTCACATGAATTACAAGCCCATGAGCAACAGGTGGGAACCAGGACCTCTCCCTCCCATAGGTAACAATAGGAAAACAGCAAAGGTCAACCAGTTGATATGCCATAATGCCATCACCAGGAACTTGTTATTTTTCATCTCTCCTCTCTTGGGTTTAGATGGGTTTTTCACATTGAAAACTTTATGGAGCAACATTTAACTTAATTTGCCTTTATGTAAGAAATCACGGAGAAGAAAGTGAAAAAGGCTAGCTGATGGAATTTGCCAGCATTAGTGACTCCCAGGGAGCTGAATTCACAACTTCATTTGCAATACAAAGCTCACTTAATTAATTTGGCTGCCTGGAATGTCCTTTCTTTTTCTTCTCAGAGATTGCTTCTTCATTCTACTGCCCTGTCTCCCCAGCAGCATCCAAAGCATTATACATTTAGCCTTGATAGTTTATATTTCAAGTTTTCATTTTATTACAAATACATTTTATAACTCTGTTTTTCTAATTATACTCTGTAGAGATAGAATATTATTATTGTTTAATTTTAATTTTTAGCATCTGGCTCAGTACCTAGGAATTGAAATGAATGAGTGAATGAATGGATGGATGGTTGGATGGGTATAATGCAATATGATTTCAGAAACTTCAACCTACTCAAATCACAGCCCTTTCATTTGCACAGTGAGACTGGAAAAAGTTAAATGTGATAACCAAGTAGATGAGACCTGTGTTTATAATGCTGCTTGTATGAACTCTTGTGATTTCACTGCTTTCTGGCATCTTTAATAGCCTTTCAATACCTTCATTTTAATGGCTCAAAGGAAATTGTTACAATGTTTGCAATGAATGCAAATTATGGATCCATAACCCTGAGTGTCTCATAAAGAACCCCGCTAAACAGTTATTGTACCTATACAATAGTGTCTCCTATGAAATCCCAATGAGCCAGCTTTAAAAAAAAAAAAAACTAAAAAAAAACTTCTTGCCCAAGTCTGCAGTGCATAATTTTATAAATAACTCAACTGGCTTTTATCCACATCTCCCCTACCAACACCTGGTATAATGGAAGAAAAATAAGAATATACAAAATTAGTCTTATAAAGACAGACATTCCAAGCTAAATAATGCTTACCTCAACTAGATAGGGAAGACTTCTGTTTTAATATGTTCTGCCCTACTTCCTGCAGGGAGAAAATTACAGCTTTTGGGATAAATATCAAGCAAAGGCATTATTTGAAAATATGTTATATATATTTTGAAATAACACCTTGCCCTCATTTTATATTTCAAAGTTTACAAAACCCTTTCATATCTGTATTATTTCACATCATCGCACAAATAGCCCTGTGAAGCTGAGTTCTTGTTATCATTGTCATGTTACATATAAGCAAAGAGATTCAAACAATACCTGTCTCAGAGTCTGTTATCACTCTTCTCCAAAGAGCTCAAGTTGAAAACCTGCAAGTCCTGTCTTTTCCCTCTTATAGCTCTTTGACATCAAATCAGTTATTCTGTACTAAATTGCTTTATATGTGTCTTCTTTTTTCTATCCCCATTGCCATTGCCTTAGACTTTGTCTTGCCCAGTACCTAGCACATAGCAAGGCATTCAATGATTATCTCTTGAGGGAGAGAGGGAGGGAATAAGCCAGTGAGTGAATGAGTGACTAGTTCCTTTGAAACTGTGGAGATTGCCTCTAGTTTCAAAATCTTTCACACAAATCTCCAAGTGACCACAAGAGTGATCTTTTTTGGGATACACACTTGATGTATTTTATTCCTCTGGTCAATACCTGCAATCGGACAGAAAGAAAAAATAATAAAATCCCATTGATTGACATAAAGGGCTTTTTAAGACCTGCCTCTGATTAACTGTTCAGCTCCATCTCCTGCCACTTCCCATGCTCTTCGGGATTGTTCCACATTGAAGAGGTAACCACTCCAGCCCCTACATGCACCCTGTCCTCATGCCTCCTCCCAGGCTGTTTGCAGTGAGAGGAAGACAAGCACCACTCCAAGTTGCTTCTTTCCAAGCTTTTCAAGAAAACATGCAAACCTAGAAGATCCACCCTTGGGAGAGCATCGACTTTGAATATATTCTATTTTTGTATTATATGTGTTTTCCTATGTGATTATTTCACTCTACATTTAAAATTCCTGGAGGCTAGTCTTCTATGTAAAATCCTTTTATTACTACCAACAGAGTGCCTAATATATCATAAAAATGGAACTCATCTTTGAAAGTGAGTTGGAAAAGAATTAACGAATAAGATCCAGCCAATCAAAGCACAATGTTCTCTCTACCTAGCTTCATGGATTAGTTCTCAAATGGATAGTGGGCCTGAGCAGGACCCATCAGTGTCTTCACTTTGGCTTTAGTCAAAAGTATTAAAAGCCGTCTCTGTCTCCTTTCAAGATCACCAGCTATCAAGATCAAAGAGCCAGGAGCCGCCATTCTGCCCACCATGTGGAGAGAGCTTGACTGAAAATTAAGCTAGCACTGAGGGAAGCAAAACTGAGACATGGAGAGACTAATTACAGATGGCCTTGTGCAGGCAACTTGTTCCTGTAGCCTTGCCAGAAGTCCTTGACATTTTAATCACATGAGCCAACACAGTCTCTTTTTCTCTTTTTTAAATATGTTTTTATTGATTTCAGAGAGAGGAAGGAAGAGGGAGAGAGAGAGAAAAAAAAAAATTGATGAGAGGAAAAACATCAATAGGCTGCTTCCTGCATGCCCCCTACTGGGGATTGAATCTGTAACCTGACATGTACCCTAACCAAGAATCGAACCAGTGACCTCCTGGTGCATGGGCCAATGCTCAACCACTGAGCCACACCAGCTGGCCCTTTTTCTTATCTTAAGCTACTTTGAGTTGGATTTCAGTTTTACAACAACAAAAAAGCTTTGTTTAATACAGTGCTCAAGATAAAAATTATTAAGCAAAAGAGAAAATCACCCCAGGTCACCCAACTCCATAAAAAGGCATTTCTATCCCAAACCATTATCTATTTTAACAGAATACTCCTGGTCTTCCATTTCCTAAAATAAAATCTTGAATGAGCTTTCTGAACATTTCAAACAACTCAAAGAAATACAGTCAGGAAAACTGCAATTTAAAATGGCAAATAGCTCCTGAATTATAAAGGCATCATTGCATATTTTATAATAAAGCACATTTAATGGAACAGAATTAATGAATGAGTTCTTTAACTGTTTAAAATTTAGGCAAGAACAAGGAACTGTTCAGAGAAAGCAAGCAAGAGGAGCAAAGAGAACCATGAGCCCCTTCTGATCTCTAAGGTAACTTCCCATCTCAGCTTTCTGCTTCTACTGAAGACCACACTGTCTATCATTAGTAGAGAGTGAATGGAAATTTATGTCCATCATAAAATGCTGCCCAATAGGTACTTTTATGAGATTTATATACATACATTAAGTCACTCTGTCCTTTGACATGTACCTCCAATAAACCTTGTGGTTCTCCCTCATCATTTCATGCCAAATGAAAAGTGGTAATATTACCAGATTTGTAGTTAATTATCATGAAATATGACTCCTAATGATTTAACATCTTTGTTAAGAAGCCATAGTAACATGAAGCACAGTGCTGGAAAACATCATTAAACCTATCATTTATCCATGACATTTACATTTTGTTCACAGTCAAGAAAAAGCTAATTGACAAAGCACATCTATACAATATTTATTGAGAAACTCCCCCCCTCTCTCTCTGACAGTTAGTTTAGCATATTAAACTTTTATTTATAGGCTCTATCATTTTTATCCTTTTTAATGACCTTGAAAATGACTCAGATTTTCTTCTCTTTAAAATGAATTTATGGGAGTATAATCCTCCCTCAACAAAGGCGCTCAAACTTTTAAAGGGAGTTGCTTCACATTCTGTTTCCCTGATGAGCAAACATGTTCTATGAGAATTCCATAGAACTGTTACAAATCATGGCTAGGGAAATGTCAAATAGCTCCTCTTTGTCTAAACAGAAAATGCTTTTAGGGAGGGCTCACTGTTATTCTCTCTTCTCTAATATGAATCCCCAAGCCATGTTCACCCTCAAAAAGATTTCTGCATTCTACAAATCTATTTTTTAAGTTTAATATTAGCATTAGCTTCTGAAGGATATAAAATATTGCTGATTCAATGGGCCATCAGGGTCCAGATCTAAAAAAAAACTTTCATTCATTTGTAGATCTATTCAAATTAGTCCACAGGAATCTGATGAATTTTGTCTACTTGGCTAGAATGGAATGAAGCCTTACTTAAGCTCCTATGTAACATAGTACCTCTTTCTCTCTGTTATTTACTCAGCCTGTTTTATGTCTTCACTGTCCTCATCTCCACTTGATGTATAAAACCTAACCTATCTTTATTTCTTTGTTTGCTGTATTCCTCCCCTCCCAGTGAGAATGTAAGTTCCCTGAGGGTAGGGTCTTTATCTTGGAATACATTCCCAGATTCTAGAACTCAGCCTGGCACATAATCAGCATTCAATAAATATTTGCAGAGTAAAAATATGATCTAATAAACTTGGAGAATCATGGTGTTAGTTTCCAGGTACTTCTTTATTCAAAAGCATGGTTTAGGGCTCAATAAGTAACTTCATGGTAATTCTATTCTATACCTAAATACCTCAGAGTATAGTAAGAGGCCCAACACACTACTAATTAAATTTTTAATTAAATGTTCTTTCCCTTTTCAATCCAGAAGCCTCACATGCTCTCTTCTCAAAAACCTTTGGAAAACTTCTCCCCATCCTCCATTCTGATGAATTCCTTGCCATCTGTTCCCTCCCACCTTAGCATTTAAAAATGTAGCTGAATTTAACATTTTTAAAAATTAAGCAAGTCTCCTTCTCCTTTATGCATGTGAGAAGGGTGAAGATGGGGTTGATATTGTGCTGGAAATAGACTTAGGGGGTTCAGGAAAGAGGTACTAGTGAATACCTTCTTATTAAACATTTAGAATAATCACATATATATAAATAAATTTTCTCACCAAATAGAAACTGATAGATACTCCCTTCCCCCAACTGATGGATGGAGTATGACATAATCTGCACCTGCAGCATGGACATTCCTGAGCACCTAACCAGGCACCTTATATGGACTGTACATTGGACCACCAATCAGCACCTGCCAAATACCCTAAGCCCCCAATTCCTAAGTACCTAAGTGCCTAATCATGTGCCTTATATGAAACCACCAATCAGCGCATGCTGAGTACCCTAAGCCCCATCCCTTCCCTTTCCTCCCCTCAAAAGGAGCTTTCACCCCTGCACATGTGCTTTCTTCCTTTGCAAGGCAGCCCGGCAGGGGTCCTTCTCCTCTAATAAAGAACCTTGGAGTCTGAGTCTCCCCTTTTGCTTCCCTAGCTAACTTGTCAAGGACATTCTCTCTTCCAATGCCCCTGCTTCCTACAATAGGCATACTAATTCCTTCCTATTTGCTGCTGGCCTTTTCTTTCTTTCAACCCTTTCTCTGTTCCCCTTCTCTTCACATACACAAACCTTCACAAATTTCACAATTTCAAATTAGCCTTTGGGGGAAGGGAGGATCTATCAGAAACATACATCTTAAAGCTCCTTAAAAATAAAGAGTGAAAGAGAGCTAAGTCTCATGAAGGAAATCTTTGCTTTCCTAAACAGAATAGATTGACAAATTAAAAACATCATAATATATGAACTGTGTTGAAATCCAGTAAGGCAGTGAAACAACCACCCTTAAAGTCATTTGATATGAATAAGGATGTTTAGGTCTTTGGCTAAATAATTAAAACCAATACAGGTTCCAGGTGATGATGTGTTAATGAGATGAGATACATACACTTCAATGAGTTCTAGAAAAATGTCATTAGTGTACTTAGAATCCATAATTAATATCAAACTGTCCAGCAAAGTTCACCATTGAGCTGGGAATATAATACTGAGGCATAATTTTTAAAAAGTTAAACTCATACAAAGTTGACACATACCAAAGATTTTCTTAATTCATTAATGAGAGAAATAACATGATCATAAGCTGGTTAAAGGAGAGATTGATTATACAATGGCATGAAGCATTATGAAATTAAATTGCTAGTATATATTCAAAACTGGATGTTGCTCCAATAAACAATTATACACTAACCTTTGAGATGATCTTTTCTACCAGATAAGTTTCACTTTCTACCAGATGAATTTCATTTTTCATTTCTATTGCATAAAAATCATTTGTATCAATCTCAATTTTCTACAAGCTAATATTTCCCTTCAGAAAGATTTAAAATATTGACACAAAAAGAAAATAGTAAAATACATACTAATAGAGAATGAAATTATCTTTTGGTGGGCTTTTTAGATGATAACCTGGTATGATACTAGAAGAACATGCAGTCATTCTTTTAACTATTTAAAAGTTTTGAATACTTTATTTTTAATATTAGTCATAAAAATAAAAGAAATGCGCAAAACCTGCTGATTAGATAAATTGTTCTACTAGCTACACATACACAGGAAAATCTATACCATCAGCCATCAGCAAGCCAATCTTAAAATATGACAGACCACACTATATTTTTATTTAATCATTATAAAAAGTAATCACAACCACAATATTTTAAATATGAACATAATAGCTATAATTTATAGAGTAATGGCTTTGTGATTGTGTGTGTGTATGTATAATGTATAAAAATTATAAGAATGGTAGTTATGGGTCTTAATGTGCCCAAGGTTCCAGAGCCAGTGGTGCATTTATTAAGCCACTAACTACAAATTGATATATATAGCTATATATTGATTATTGATTATGTCTCTAAATATCCTGCTAAAATTACATATAGAGGAAATATGGAAAATGTCAAAGCTGCCTCATATGAGTATGCCTCACTTTTTGAGAAAACAAACTTTGCTCAATATTTAAGTTAGCTAACTTGGGATGTTACTTGCAGTCAAATGCATTCCTGCTGATTTCAATTATGTTCTTCTTTTGGTGATAAATGTGTTATAAGAAACAGCATCGATGTGTTTGCTAAAGGCAAGATGAATTATAGCAACCAGTTCACTAGAAGGCTCTTACCTTGATCAGATAAGAAACGTAAAATCAGACTCTAGGGTTCCTTTTTCTCTTCAGGCACATTTCTGTTTCCCATCACTTCTTTTTCACACCTTCCTCTCCCTAGGTTCACCTGCTCTTTTTCCATATTTCTTCATATGAGTATTCCTCAAGAGCTACTGAAATAAGAGCTTAGCCATCCTCAGCCAGTTTGGTTTGTCCTTGGCACCCATTCCATTATGGTTACAAATGGTTGCCATAGTTTTTGGCATCTTAAGAATACACTATGCTATCTAGTGGTAGAAGTGAAACTGTTTCTTGCTTCCTATGTGATTAAATATTAAAAGCAAGTAACCCGTTCTCTGAGGTACTTGCATACCTCTCTAGAGTCTCATTGGGAAGACTTGGATCAAAAGTCCACTTCCGGTGCATTTACCAGCAAAATTAATGAGATCTGTTTGAGTGGAGGTTGCTTAATGGAATTTGAACTTTCAGTAATGTGGTGTGTGGGTGCACAGTGTTTTGCAGGTTAGGAAGAATGGCTGAATATCTGCTAAGTAGGTTCCTATAACCTGGACCAGTGTTCCTCTAACTTTAATTTTTAGAATCATTGTGGTCTTGTTAAAATGCAAGTTTTGATTCAGAAGATCTAAACTGGGGACTGAGGTTCCACATTACAATAAGCTCTCCAGTGATTCTGATGCTGCAGGTCCACAGACAGTGCTTTGTGTACAGGGTCTAGAGTCCCGAGGACCAAATGAAGGACAGACTAGCATGAGGGAATCCAACCAAACTAGAATTTCTAACTGTGATCTTGGGCATAGTAATTACCTAAAATCTCTAAACCCCATAGGAAAGGAGAAGGGAGGGAGGGAGGGAGGGAGGAAGGGAGGGGAAGGAAGGAAGGAAGGAAGGAAGGAAGGAAGGAAGGAAGGAAGGAAGGAAGGAAGGAAGGAAGGAAGGAAAGAAGGGAGGGAGGAAGGAAGGAAAGAAGGAAGGGAGGAAGGAAGGAAAGAAGGAAGGAAGGAAAGAAAGGAGGGAGGGAGGGAGGGAGGGAGGAAGGAAGGGAGGGAGGAAGGAAAGGAGAGAGGGAAATAAACCAGACAATGGGAATCTCTGAAGCAGTGAGATTTTTCTACTCACTTTTGTAATTTGTCAAGGTCACTCTTTAGTGACAAATGAGATAACCGGGCAGAAATAAACAGGATGGTGGTTAGTAAGTACACTCGGTAGAAAAAATAAATAAACTGTAGCATAAAAGCTGGGGAATGGTGACAAATGCATATGTATGACAGAATAAAGACCCCGGGGTCCCAGTGGTGACAAGCTGTGCTGAAACAGCGCAGTGATGTTATAGTTAGAAAACTCGCCCTGCCTTTGGGATGCCTAACAATGCATACATTATGTCTGGGCTACAGAGTTCTGAAGAATAAAGATTTTAGCCCCTGCATTTTACCCAGAAGGTAACTGTAGCAATTTAGGGACAGGTCATGAGGAAAGAATAGAGGAAGAGAATTCTCATTCTGAGAAGACTAAAAGGCTACCTCACCCAACTTCAGAGCAGGATATGACTTTACTTGAGGAGAGGACAATGGGCTGTTTCCCATCTTGATGAATCAGACAGAAAAAGTGAGCAGGATTCAATAATAAGCAGCATTGGCATAGAACCGTGGTCGGCAAACTGCGGCTCGCGAGCCACATGCGGCTCTTTGGCCCCTTGAGTGTGGCTCTTCCACAAAATACCACAGCCTGGGCGAGTCTATTTTGAAGAAGTGGTGTTAGAAGAAGTTTAAGTTTAAAAAATTTGGCTCTCAAAAGAAAGTTCAATCGTTGTACTGTTGATATTTGTCTCTGTTGACTAATGAGTTTGCCGACCACTGGCATAGAAGAAAACCTTGGCAGGGAACCTGAGTCTAAATTTTTCCAGGCCTGATTCTGAGTTGCCCCCTGTCTTTGGGTACTTGACTTAGCTTCTCCGTCTTAAGTTCCTTGTCTGTAAAATGAAAGAAATACCCCCTTCCTTTCAGAGCTTAATAATGTTAGAGACAATCAGAAAATATGTCTGCCCCGAGTACATGTTTAAAAAAGAGGAATGCATACTGTAACAACTCGTGATAAAAGGTTTAAATTACTGTAGAAGGAGTTTCCAGTGCTGCATGTAACAGGTGTCTGTCAAGAGCTACTGAAATAATAACTTAGTGGCGAGTGTGTACCTGACAGACAGGCACCACATGGAGGTCCATTACCTCACCCACCCTACCACCCCCACAATATGGGTGACATGAAAATGCATTATTAACTGTTGTGGTCTTCTATAAACACTGATCATTTCCCTTGTCCTGCCCCCTCCAACCCAACCAACCTTCCTTCTCCACCTTCCCTGTAAGGAAATGAGGGTGGCTGGACTTCTTTCACAATAGAACTCTAATATTTCACACAAGTCATTTCCTCAGTCTTCATTAGGCACAAAGTTCAGCCAAGTAAAACCGTGAAAACTATTCCAAAACACTTTCACTATGGGCCCTCACCTTGGACCTTGCTTTGCATGCATCTCAGCGTTTTGCACATTTTTCGGAAATGTAACATGGTTGCCCAGTGTGCCCTGTACTCTCCTTGCATTCTGGCTACATTCATTTCTGGGCACTTGAAATGCATTCAAAACAAGTCAATATCTGGGGTCAGGTTGGGTTTTGTTTCCTTCAATGAAAATGAAGGGAGTTTAAGTTTATTCCCTAAAACTTGCAATGAATAGTTAGTGGATGGAAGCTTACTTCTTCAAAGACAAGATCTATGAGTGACTTTTAAAATGTGTTTTCTGCCCAGCCAGTGCGGCTCAGTGGTTGAGAGTCGATGTAGGAACCAGGAGGTCATGGTTCAATTCCCAGTCAGGGCACATGCATGGGTTGTGGGCTTGATTCCCAATGGGGCCATGTAGGAGGCAGCCTATCAATGCTTCTCCTCATCATTGATGTTTATATCTCTCTCTTTCTCTCCTGTCCTCTCTGAAATCAATACAAATGTATTTAAAAAAATAAATAAATACAATGTATTTTCTTCTGTGTCATCATGGCTTACTTTGAGGCCTTCCTGCAAAGTGTGGAAAACATCTAAATAAAGTGTAGAGACACCCAGGCGCAGAAAGGTCAAGACATTTTGACTCCTCAGTGCTGCCTTTTTAACACTTGCACGCAGATGACCTTTCAGGAGGCCTCTCAGAGAACCCCTGGGATGCTCAGGGTACTCTCTGCAGCCATGATGACTGCTAACATGGACTTTCAGCTATCCCCAGGGTGGGAAGTTAGGGCTTTAGCCTGATTATAAAGAACACCAATTTTATGGCCAAAGTACAGTCATTGTCCAACTAGAGGCCCAGTGCATGAAATTTGTGCACGGGGGAGGGAGGGTGGTCCCTCAGCCCAGCCTGCAACGATGCCTGCGTCCCACACCCTGGCCAGCCTCTGGCCAGAGGCCCACCCGCCCTCCCTCCGAGGGCCAGGGCACATGGGATGCTAGGGTTTGTCAATGGGGCGACACCACCCCAGCGTCCCATGCACCCCAGCCAGCCTCTGGCCAGAGGCCCGCCCAACCGCCCTCCCTCCCTCCATGGGCTGGGGCATGCGAACGTTGGGGCTCGTCGCCGGGGAGATGCCACCAGCGTTCAGCGCCCCAGCCGCTCTGGGCACCGCCATCTTTGCAATGGAGTGATGGTTAATTTGCATATTACCCTTTTATTAGATAGAATTATTAAATATTAATTACTAATGCAACGCAGAAGTATTTTTCAAATTTAGTAACTTGAACAAACAAGTGATCAGAAAACTTAAACTATAACTTTACATACCATAATAACACTCCTACTGGGACTTATTCATTTGACATCCCTTAGAACATTCTTATATTGGGGTGGTTTAGGAATAGTTTCATCTACAGGCAATAATTCATAATAATGATGGTATTAATGATAACGCTAAGCACAATAACATTTATTGAGCATTTTCTGTGTGAACCCAAGTGCTCAGAGCTGATAGCTATTATCTCATTAAAGCTTTTTTAATATAGTGCAAATATTCTGACAAATTCTAGGCTAAGGGTCGACATTAGGACAATAAAATTTTGTTCATATTTAAATATAGTAACATCTACAGGGAACTCATACAACTTAACAAAAGGAAGATAAACAATCCAATCAAAAAATAGGCAAAGGACCTAAATAGACACTTTTGAAAGAGGACATTCAGAAAGCCAAGAGACATATGAAAATATGCTCAAAGTCACTAATTATCTGAGTGATGCAAATCAAAACAACAATGCAGTACCATCTCACACCTGTCAGAATGGCTATCATCAACAAATCAACAAATAACAAGTGCTGAAGAGGATGCAGAGGAAAAGGAACCCTCCTTCACAGCTGGTGAGAATGCAGACTGGTGCAGCCACTGTGGAAAACAGTATGGGGTTTCCTAAAAAAATTAAAAATGGAACTGCCATTTGACCCAGGAATACCACTTCTAGGAATATATCCCAAGAAAACAGAAACACCAATCAGAAAGGACATATGCACCCCTATGTTCATAGCAGCACAATTTACCATAGCTAAGATTTGGAAACAGCCTAAATGCCCATCAGCAAATGAGTGGATTAGAAAACTGTGGTACATCTACAAAATGGAATACTATGCTGCTGTAAAAAAGAAGGAATTCTTACCATTTGCAACAGCAAGTATGGAACTGGAGAGCATTATGCTAAGTGAAATAAGGCAGTCAGTGAAAGATAAATACCACATGATCTCACTCATTTATGGAATATAAAGAACATTATAAACTGTTGAACAAAAATAGATAGAGGCAAAGAAGCATCGAACAGACTGTCAAACTACAACAGGAAGGTAGGGGAGGGTTGGGGGGGTTAGAGATCAACTGAAGGACTTGTATGCGCATGCATATAAGCACAACCAACCAACACAAGACGATGGCGGGGGTGGGGGGTGGAGGTGGTGAGGACAAGTGCCAGTGGGTAGGGGAGGCTGGGGGGAGGTCAATGGGGGAAAAAAAGGAGACATATGTACTACTATTTGTAATACCTTAAACAATAAAATTTTTAAAAAATCCATATTCACATATGATAAATAAATAAATAAATAAGTACACAAGCGCAATGCACCAGCCTTAAGGGCAAGGACTTAGCATTTTATATTTTCTGGCACCACATAATACCTGGCATAGTCGAGACACCACAAATATTTATTGAAAGAAAAAGGTAAATTTGACAAGGTTTGGAAATCTGGAAATCTGAATTATTTCTGTGAAAAAAAATGCAGTTTGATAAAACCATTAATAAACAACTTTATTTCTAAGTTGTTTGTAATGAAGATTTTATTTTTACAATCAAAAAGTGATAAACGTTCATCTCCCCAAACAATGCTTTCTTACAGAAGTAATAGCACAATTGCATAAAGATGGTTTGGTAAGAATATTCATTGCAGCACTATTCGCTAAAGCAAATATAGAGCAGAGCATATAGAGGCCCTGGTCGAGTAGCTCAGTCCGTTAGAGCATTGTCCTAATATGCCAAGGTTGTGGGTTCCATCCCTGGTCAGGACACATGCAAGAATCAACCAGTGAATGCTTAAATACAGGTGAGTGGAACAACAAATTGTTGGGTTTTTTCCTCTCCCCCCTTTCTCTCTCTCTCTCTCTCTCTCTCTCTCTCTCTCTCTCTCTCTCTCTCTCTCTCAAAAATGAATGAATAAAATAATTAAATGTGCATATAGAAAAGGGAACAGAGGTGGGGACTTTTATCTCCTCTTATAAAATTTAGAAATTAAATATAGAGGTAATGCATAATCACTTAATAATCATATGTTCATTCATTAAGTGTTGAGGTTAAGCATAAATGTTACTTTTCCCTCTTTTTCTGTATTTTTCAAATCACAAATCTTTTTACAAAAATAATCAATATTTTTGTCACAGGAACCAGGAGATCAGAATTGCCTGAGTGAACTCCCCCCTGGTGTGTCTGCCTAAGGAGGGATCTGAGATTGCTGCATTTACCAGTGGGCTTCTTTCACAGCAGGAAAATTTTAACAGTAGAACACTTAGCCCAAACCATTTCATTGGTCTTCATTAGGCATAATATGCAGCCAGGTTAAATAGCAATGCAATTCCAAAACACTTTTATTGTAATAGCCCTTATACGGAAGCGCGGGCGCCTGTGTGTGTGTGTGTGTGTGTGTGTGTGTGTGTGTGTGTGCCCCAAACTGCCGAGAATTTGCCTCAAACCAACCCATAAGCCTTCTTAGACCGCCACATCTCAGCTCCAATGTTACCTTCTCCAGGATGCCTTAAACTTTTCCCAACCTCCCAGACTAGGTCCCTGATCTAAAACATGCAGAATATGCTGAACTTTCTCTGTGTTAAATTACCACAATTTGCAATGAAACAGTTTTCATTTCTGGAATTACTTGATTAGTGTTCATCTTTCTCAGGAGAAAATGAAATGAAAGAAAACAGGACTGTGTCTGCTTGGTTCATTTTATTTTGGCACACAGGGGAGCACTTAACACATAGTAGGTATTCAATATTGAGTGAATGGATAAATGAATGAATTACTGAAACCCACTCCTCTCTATTCACATCAAAACTTCAGAGAAATATAAGGAAGAATTAGTCTACTCAGGGCCTTCATATAAAAGGACACAAGTTAACTGTCCCATTGCTAACATATCACCTTCCTTAGCTGAACATGATGGGGGAGAGAGAGAGAAGTGAAGTGAAAAACAGAGAGCACCCAACCACAGTATTGTATCTAGAGTAGAGACTGGAATAAAGCTCAAAATCATTTTTACAGAAGAATGGGATCTGACATGTGCCAAGACTGGTCCTATTTGTCCTTAGATGTGCAGGACAACACAGCCCAGAGCAGCTGGACATCCAGCTACTGAGTCTAATGGTAATGGGTTCAAAACACAGCCTGCCAAACCAGACTCTTCATCAAAAAAAAAAAAAAAAAAGATGAAACTTATTTGTAACTGGGCTCTCAGCCTACTCCAAATAGATCCTGATGGCATGTTTCAGTTTCAACGGGTTTTCAGACAAACATACAATAGCAACTTTCTTATTTCCCCTGTCCACCTTCTTTCCTCAGATAATAAGCAGCTTTCCTATTGTCTCCTATTCTTACTAGTTATGTGGGAAGGCTGCTGTAAGTCCTGAGAACTGCCTTAGCTCACTTCACCCTTAACAGAAAGGTAAAGACCATGCAGACATCATCATAAGCAGAGCTACTGTTTATTTAGTGCTTATGTGGTAAGCTTATGTGGTAACCAACCACTGTGATAAGTGCTTGGCATATGTTATTTTCAATCCTTACAACTTGGCCAGGTAGATTTTAGTATTCCCACTTCAAAAATAAAGAAACCAATGCTCAGAGTAATTACAGAAATTGTCCATTATTATAGCTATTACAACAGTGGGAAAGGCAGACTTGTAACACACTTTTTGTCACAGGACCCTAAGATCTGAATTCTCTCACCATCCACTGTACACTATGTGCCTGCAAACAGAGCACCTAATTGTCAGAGCCAACAATTGTATCCAGATACCCTAAGGGCAGAGCAGAAATCAATGATTCGGCTACCCTTCAGTCACTAGGCCTTCAGGAAAAAGTGCCTTTTTTTCACCCTGAGATCTTTTATGCTTATGTAGCAGTTCTCTTAAAAAGCCAAAATCTCACCTTCTTTCTTCACTTTCATTTTCTTTGCAATTCACTGTGGAGAAGGTGTTAGCTTGGGTAGGGAAGTTTAATTTTTAGAATCTCAGACAATAGTAGGTTTCCTTTAATAGATTTCAAGGTCAAGGAAACAGCATGAAGAAATGTAAAAACCTTCCAACAGAAGTACCATGACAAGTCCAGGCTAACTGGGAGTAGAAATATTGGGAGTCAAAGGAAAGGGACACTGGATGAGAAAATCAATTGACAACTGCAAACACTATTCTATGTAAAATGCAGTTTATGTGGAAGTATATGATATAGATTATTTTACTTCCCAAGTTGAAAAAGAATTGACCTTACTATGATCTGGAAATGATCAATTTCTACTTTCCAACTTGCATACTGCCTTCAGAAATTATTTGTTCATCTGTGCCTTCAAGACCACAAGTTCCTACCATTCACATCATAAATGTAAGAAATATGTATGTACAGTGGTGAAGAGAAACCAAAAAATAGCTTCTTAACTGTGATATTGGTATCAGACATGTTTGTGTTTATGCTAAATGCTTCACAACTTGATTATTATAAACTAGAGGCCCGGTGCACAAAATTCTTGCATGAGGAGGAAGGAATGTGTGTCCCTCAACCTGGCCTGCACCCTCTCCTATCTGGGACCCCTCGGGGGATGTCCGACTGCTGGTTTAGGCCCAGTCAAGCCTAAACCTGCAGTCCAACATCCCTCTCACAATCCAGGACCGCTGGCTCCTAACCGCTCACCTGACTGCCTGCCTGATTGCCCCAAACCGCTTCTGCTTGCCAGCCTGATCACCCCTAACAGCTCCCCTGTCAGCCTTTATCGATGCCTAACCACTCCCCTGCTGGTCCGATCTCCCCCAACTGCCCTCCCCTACCAGCCCGATCACCCACAACTGCTCTCCTCTGCTGACCATCTTGTGGTGGCCATCTTGTGACGATGTCATGGCATCCATCTTGTGACGATGTCATGCGAGGGTGTCGCGCAATGCCACTTAGGCTTTTATTATATAGGATAGAAAAATAGAAAGGCCTGAAAAACCACTTATAATTAACTTATGACAAAAACATTGACCCTATAAATTAAAATAACATTTTCCTATGTGTACCTTTTGAATGAGTTCCAAGGAAATAGACTCTTAAAAAATAACAATCCCAATTATGATTTGACTAGATAAGTCTAATATTCTGTTTGATATATACCAGGAGATGGGAGGGGAGAACATTGAAAAACTTCCCAATATTTTTGTGAAAAGTTTTATAGTGAACACAAAGTATGGAAAATGCTAATACATTGGACAACACGAAAGCCTCAAAATAGAAGTTTATTTTGAACACAGTTTTCTACATCCATAGGCAATTTTCAAATTCCCTTTTTTAAATTTGTAATTATTTTCTAATTAACTAATTAGGCATTTTAGCAGACTTAAACACTACAAAGGTTAAATATATAAATGTTAAATGGTTACTGTTACTGAAAAAAATGGTGTTAATCAGGGTTGAATTCTCCAAACTTGTTTTTCCTTTTTCCCTAAGAATATAATTTTATGTGAGGCAGTGCCTTATTATAAATATTAACGGTGGGCGGAGTGGGAACAGTTCCCAAGTCTACTTTGAAATGTGGAATTTCATAGATGGAAGAGTAGTATTTCCATATGGCTGTGTCTGTGCTAACAGGAGCCTGTTTGTTAACCACAGGGTGTCTGAGGGGAAGTGTAGCTGTGTCCTGGAACTGTTTCTGGATGGACCCACCCACCCTGGGCTATCACCGGTCTTAGGGTAGGGAGGCCCGCTGGGCTGCACTGCAGATTAATGGGGGAGATGAGGGCAAGGAGAGTATCTTCCTCTGCAGAGATTTAGAGTTTGCCTACCTTTCCCATTCATTCACTCACTCATTCATTCATTCCTCAAAGTCATTATTCTTCTAACAGTTATTTACTGAGATTATACTATATTTCAGGAGAAGAGCCAGAGGCTTTATATGTATTATTCACTTATTCGACATTCATTAAGTATTACTTGAGGTCCTACACTGTGTGAGTTGTGTTTTAGAAATTAATAAATAAGGAAGACATGGCTTTTGCCTTCATAAAACTTCTCTGGGTGTTTTATGTGGGGGTTTTTTGGCCCCTGGGGGGTGGGGGGTTGAATCCAGGTTTTGTGAGGCCTAAAGTTTATACAACTTTAGAGGCCCTATTTACCAAAAAGAAGACACCGTTATAAAACCTGGCCTGTACAAGTGTGGGACCTGCAGCTGTAGTTTTATGGACTTCCTGGGAAACCAGCCTCTAGGCTCTACGTACCCAAGAGCTCCTGTTTTAGAGTCTCCATCAGGGCCTCCCAACCAGCAGGTCATCAGCCATTAGAAATTTACTTCTTTTGGGACTTAGCAGCATGTAAGTTTTCCAGAGTCTTTTAATAGCTGCAAATTTTCCTAAATGAGATCACAGCTTAAGGTATTACTATCTCACAGGTGCTAAATAAATACTGAATTAATTAATTAATTAAAGTGGTAAATAGCAGCCTTGTTAGCCAGTGAGGGAGTGGAAGCGTGAAGAGCGAGGGAGACACCCATGGAAAACAATAGGTATTGAGAAGGCAGGCACATACAAAGTAGGAACTGTCTTCCTTACAAATCTCCTCAGAGTCTGCCTGCCCAAGACAGGCAGAGTAGCATCAGGGTTCTCAGTCGTGACAGTGACAGTTGCTGCAGCAAATCCTAAAGGACAGGCAAGTGGCCCCCGAGCATATGAACAAATCTCCTCTGGGGGCAATTGGCAGAACACTCTTAATCATAATCTAATCCAAAGAATTCTCTTTAAAGCCAAACAATATTTGTCAGTATTCAGCATTTCATGTTAAAATATACTTATATTTCTACTTTTCAGTTAGAATTAACACATGATTCCTAGGCAGCCACAGCAGCTACTGGGAGCTGGGGCAGAGGGGAGCAGGGAGGTAGGGGGAAATGGCAGCTAAAAAATGAGAGGACGGAAGGCTGGGAAAGGATGAGACAGATTCAAAACCCAAGGGAAAACCTTGCTCAAGTACAGGAAGAGGAAGCTAGTCTGAACCATGTTGGTCTGGCTGCCATGTGTAGTAAGACCTTTTTTTGGGAGGAAGAATCATGGACATACTCTCTGGAAGGGTTGCAATATTGAACGCATTTTACCTAACTAGGTCTCTGTGTGTGTCCTATGAAAACTGTGAAAGTAGTGATTTATAATCCAGCAAAACTAATTTAAAGATACATAATAAGCTCCCATCTGAACCACATAGTCAAGAGAATTTGGAAGAGAATGTTGTTCAAAAATGTTGCTATCCATTCAGAAGAGGCTGATGGAAATCTATGGTTCTGGGTTTTTAAAGAAGCTAATTCAGAAGGCATTCTTTTCTGAGGAGACAATGAACAGAAAGAAAGAAATTGTGGTTATTATGGTCTGCTGCTTCCTGTTTCCCAGGGTCTTGAGGAAAGGCATTTTCTTTGGGGCATTCATGGGTGGAGATTCCAGTTGCTATCTTGGCCATGATCCTGAGGAAAACATGGCCCCTCATTCATTTATTTGTTCAATAGTTAATGCATTCAAGACACTTAAGAATCCTAGATTCTTATATTATGATCCCTATACTCGTGCAAAGAAACACACAGTTCAAACAGATGAAGGAAGGAAGGAAGAAAGGAAGGAAGGAAGGAAGGAAGGAAGGAAGGAAGGAAGGAAGGAAGGAAGGGTTGCAGGAGGTGAGAAGGGGACTGGGTGGGTGTACTTAAGTTCTGGCTAGGAAAGAATTCAGAGCCAAGACTCCAACTATAAGAGAACATTTATTTATAAAATCACAGAGGTAGAAGTAATTCTTAGAAGAGATGAGCTTAGGAAACAAGTTATAGAGGCAAAGGAAGGGCCCTTGGAGCTGGGGAGTGAGGAAGGTAATGGTAACTGCTTGAGGGGAGCGGGGAGGGGGAAAGAAGGAGAAGGGAAAGCGAAAGGCCTGGGCATGCTCTTGGGAGGGAGAACACCCTGGGATCCCATCCTAAGGGTTTTAAGGGTGGAAATTTTATAGGAGGTCCCAGGGGAAGATCTCAATAGAATATTCAGCAGTTTTCCAGGTGTGTACTTTCGGGGCTGTGGTCTCCACTGATTGATTGGTTGGCACCAGGACAGGGGGCCATTGTTCAATGCAGCTGGTCCTGAGGTCAGCTGTGACAGGTTTTGTTGCTTTTCTGGGTCTGGAGCTAAATATAACTGAGGCCTAGATGTTATCTCTAGGGAGGAAAGGTCAGGGGGTCCAAACTTTGTGATACTCTAGGGGTGGGCAGAAAGGTCACCCTGGGGCCAAGTTCCCACCCTACAATTGTCCTTTGCTAGGCATGGGACTTTCTGCCCTGGTGACCTTCTATACAAGGTTCATCATCCTTGTTCTGCTCACTTCTGTCTAACTGCCTAGCACAGAGAGTAGAAAAAGAAGAAAGGAAGGAAGGAAGGAAGGAAGGAAAGAAGGAAGGAAGGAAGGAAGGAAGGAAGGAAGGAAGGAAGGAAGGAAGGAAGGAAAAAAGAAAAAAAAGAAAAAAAATAATTCTAATTTATTTTTAAATAAAATTTTAATTTGGTAGAGTTCTTGAGGAGGAAACTGGTCTTGCAAGGCATGTCAGGCCATAAAAACTGTGAACAATGCACTGCCCTGCGGGGGGAGGGTCGTTATGGCTGGCCCCAGGACAGATCATTGGATATGGCCTGGGGACCCCCAACACCTGAGAACCTTCCTGTAAGCCCACAAAAGGGGGCGGAACCATATCTGCAAGACAAAGACCCCAGAAGGTTATAAAAAGTGAAGCCCTCTGCGTGTTTCTTTACTCTGATTTGAAAATTATTCCCGGAGTCCACTAGTGTTAATAAACAGGGTCCCTCCCTTTCTCTAGGAAGTGTGCTTGGTATTTCTTTGGTCTTCTGCAACATTCTAAGTTTTAAAAGATGCTTCTTAAAAACTCCTACCAAGATTATAAGTATCAAAAACCATCTTGAATTCCATTTTCTCTTTCTTATGCTGTAATTTTCTGGCATCCTGCACTGCTCTGGGAAACCTTCAACAAATCAAATTAAATTAAACAAATTTAAAACTCTTTTCTCTCTCTCTCTTTCTCCTCAAATCTCTGCTCCTTCTCTTCTCTTTTTCTCACCTCTTTCATTAACTCCCCAAATTCACCTCCCACTTCCTGGATTGATTGATTTTTTTCTGCCCAGTCTCTAATTCCACAGGAGAAAAGCCTAGAAATCTGTTGATGGGAGCAGGTGGGGAGAATGAGAAGATGGTGGCTTTTGCCTGGAGGTTAGGTCTGAGCCGGGGAAGCTCCTAAGTCATTATTGAAAGTCGGACACTGTCCCATATTCACTACATATGGGTTTTGAACCCCTATGTTTTTCCAGGCATCATGCCAGGCTTCTAGGGACACAAAGGCAGCCAGGCACTGTCCCTGCCCTCCAGAGCAATCAGGTGCAGGAGGCAAGATAAGCAAACAGCAAATGATAATACCTGTGATAGGCAACCTTCCAGATTCTTTTTAATGTGTTGGACCAGATCATTTCTTTAAAAAAACAAACAAAGAACAAAAAAAAAAAAACCACCACATTTTTTATTGATTTCAGAAAGAAAGGAAGAGGAAGAGATAGAAACATCAAGGATGAGAGAGAATCACTGACTGGCTGCCTCCTGCACTCCCCCAATGGGGATTTAGCCTGCAACCCTGGGCATGTACCCTGACAAGGAATCGAAACATGACCTCCTGAATCATAGGTCGACATTCAACCACTGAGCCATGCCAGCTGGGCACCCTTCTACATTTGAGTACAGAATTCTGGGGGCACTGGCTGGAGATGGGGAGGCAAGTGGCCCTGAGTCATGGAGAGGGCTTCTGAGGAAGCGCTACCTCTGAGCCATGCTTATTAGGAGTTAGCCAGGTAGGGGTGAAGATGCAGAGGGGAGAGGGATGGAAGAACAGTTCTGCAAATAGACATGTGAGGAGATTTCCACTGAGGCCTAGTCTGGCCTTGTCATCACAGCCTTTCCTTCCTTCTCTTTGCCTCTTAGATATGTCTTTAGCCCACAGCTGTTTCTCTCCACCTCTCTTGATAAAAACATAAATTGTTCTAACAATGACTGCTAATCCCCAAGAACAATTCCCCCCCCCTTTTTTTTTTTGCTAAAGCCTGCAAATACTCCACTCTCCTTCGGTGGCTGCCCAACCTTGGAGTGCCCCTGCATTTTAGAATACAATAGAGGCTCTTGGCAATGATGCTCTGGTCCAGCGGTCACCAACCTTTCAGACCTCAGGACCACCAGTTGGTAACCACTGCTCTGGTCGATTTTCCTCCATAGGCACAACACAGAGGCAGGATCAGGTAGCCCACGTGGGTAACTCCAAATGTGGCTGAGTCCAAAAGTGGGAGCACAAACAAGAGCCAAGAGAGATGAGAGTCTTTCATGGTCAACCTTGAAAGTCATATTCTAAACTTGGGACTTAGTTCTAAGGACCTTGGATCCACTGAAGATGTCCATTGGGGACTCACTGAAACTAGAAATGAATGGCATGGAATCCAAACATAGAAAATGGATGGTTCTGAGACTGGGTTAGATAGGAAGAAAAAGCAAAGTGGGGTGAACTCTTGGGAAGTAACTGCAGTGAGCAAAGAAGGTGTCTTGTTATTGCCTTTTGCCACCTGGTTGGTAAGGACACTGTGGACTCTGGCCAGGCCTGTTATACAGCTACTTAGCAGGAGTCACACCTGTCCTCCCTTAAATACATGATCTTTACCTGCCTGTCTACACAGCACAATGCATGAAGTCATCAGCACAGTGTGTGGGACATGGCTGATATGCAATAAAAGTTAATTGTCTTGAATTAAGATACTGTGTAAGGTACCAAGACCTCAGGCTTATCTAGTGAAAGGCAGTGTGGAATATATTATCCTCAACTGTGAAGGAAACTTACATCTTCTCACTTCCTCTTGGGGTGATAAAAAATCATTACAGCAGCAACTGCATGTTCAATGTGTTTGTTATAGTTTACAATCCTGCTTATAGATTTCTTTTAAGTTTATAAAGAGATGCTTAAAAATGTTACCCACATTTTCCAATTTTGCTACCATCTGGGCAAACAATGTGAATATTTACAAGCAAAGGCTTCCAGGTAAAGACAGGCTCAGCAGTACTTTGAAACTGGATAGTGTTGGCCTTCAAAATTGCCCGTGGCTTCCCTCCATTGTGCTCCTTTACTAAGCCTTTGAACAAGCATGTAACACCCTCAGGGAACATTAGCAGATGCTAAAACATTTTATTAGCTGATTTATTAAGCAATTGAGGGTCATTCTTTGAAAAATGGAGAGAGAAATCCAGACACAACAGAAGTTAGAGAAATCAGAAATCAATGTTTGGAACAATGGTAGCTAGTAACTTCTTTTCATTGTTAACATACCATCCTAATTCAAAACAGACCAATGCCTGTGCAAATGCTTAAGTTTTTTGGTTTTGGTGTGTGTGTGTGTGTGTGTGTGTGTGTGTGTGTGTGTGTGTGTGTGTTTTGTTTTGTTTTTCAGTGAGAGAAGATTCAGGAAAAGTGTAGAAGAAAAAAAAAAGAAAGAAACAAAGAAAAAAGTAAAGTGCTGTTACTGTGTTTACAGGAAATACAAATTGAACTGGAACATTTTTGTAATTTGTCCCTTTTCAGGTCTGCACAAAGCTAAAGCTATATAGAAAAAAAAAAGAGTCATGTGATAATACCCATATCTAAACATCTTGATAGAAGAACATTACCAAGAATGGGCAGCTTATTGTTTCAGTGGAGTGGGATGGGTGAATGCCTGGCTGGGTTTGACAGGCACAGGGAAGCCCTACCAAAAAGTTCTCATTAGATGGCAGAAGCTGACATGCACACTTTCAGGTCATGCATTTTCCTACTTCGGGTCTCATTTTGAGATAACACATAGTCCTGGAAAAATGAATGGAAGGATGTCACTCCCAATTTAGTGTGCATGTGCTTCTAAGAGGTCTTCCTTAGCACAGGCAGACTAGAATAATGAATGAGAAACCAGGGCCAGGGAAGCAGAGCAGAACTTGCAGGGTATTCAGGCAG
This sequence comes from Eptesicus fuscus, assembly GCF_027574615.1. NCBI lineage: Eukaryota > Metazoa > Chordata > Mammalia > Chiroptera > Vespertilionidae > Eptesicus > Eptesicus fuscus. The sequence continues at coordinate 19,408,105 of NC_072484.1, forward strand.
CCACTGCTTAGTCCCTCTTCCTTGCAATTCTGCAGTCACGGAAGACTAAAGCAACCACATTTTCTTTACAGTTTCCCCCAGGTTCTGCCATGTTGCAAAAAAAATCATAGTTTGTTCACTCGTGTAATGATTTTCGTTTGCAATACAGAGAGTACAACATTCGTTAATAACAAGGAGAGACCCAACCTACTGACCTTTCAGAATCCCAGCAGATCGTGAATCATTAAATAGCTGATTGAAAACAGTCCACATTCTGGCTCTTCTTAAAATACTGTTTTACTTTGTGCGTCCTTGTATTCAAAGAGCCGCCTTCTATTAACATTCACAAAGCAAAAAGGTAGGATCAGAAGAAATAGCAAGACAGAAGTCATGTCAGCCAGACGGACCCAAACTTGACTTTGTTGGGCCAAGCATGGGCTCTAAGAGACATGCTCATTTTCTGGAAGCCAAATTAATTGCCTATAAGTCTCTGCCATTTAAAAAGTCATGATGTGCAGTTCTCCTTGTTCATTAATAGTAAAGCAATTGTTGGTAATTGTTCTTGGATTTCAACATCTAATTAAAGCTAAATGGCTAGATTTGCATACAATGAACAATAGAAGTGACTTACACCCCACCCCCTATCCCACAGGCATAATCAGCTTCAAATGCAATGTCATTAAAACTTGCATGCTAATTATTGCTAATTGTTCCATGCAAATAGAAGCCATTTCATTCAGAGAAAAAAAAATTTTTTTTTCCCTCAAAAGCTTAAATCTTGCTGTTCATAAGAAAGACCCAGAATGCTCAACTCACTTTTAAAAAACTGTTCAGGGAAGATTTTATGGTTTTGGTTTTTCCCCAAGATATAAAGAAATCTAGGTTTCTTTATTGAAAGGATTCAGATCTTCCTCTGTCAAAGGAAGCCAGTTATATTTAACCTGATTATTAATTGCACTTGTTGGCAAAATGTGAAATTGACCAATTAGAAATTAATAGGTGTTCATCACTTTTTTTTTTTCTTTTTGGTTAAACAAATATTACTAATAGCATCAAACCCTAGAGTGGCCCTTTAGAAATTGTTCCCTAATTAATCCTAGAGGGCCCCATGAACACTGAAATATTGGACATGTTTGATGTAGACACCAAACTGGCCTTCTCCAAAATCAATGCTAAATGCTACAAATCCAATGATTGTCAAAAGTCAAATGAAAAAAAAAAATAGCGAAAATAAATGCTGAGTGTAAGTGGATTACTAGAGCAACACCTCATTTATTTTGTATTTAGAGCTGTCCAGTTTTGATGCTGCCTGAAACCGAGCCTGGAAATGACTAATCATGGCATCACATAGAGTAAGACCAAAGATTTGTGGTATAGTCATAGTTTACCACCTCCTTGGAAATAACACTAAAAAGATTGAATAATCCCATAGTTTATCACCTGCTGGGGAGGCTCAGCTAGTATGAGAGATATTAAATGAATTGTTATCAGAGAAATGCATGGATGGTCTTTCTACATTGCTAGTGGGAGTGGGGTTATTGGGTATAAGCATTTCTGGAGGCGCCCAGAGGAGGATGAGATGTGGTAGAAAGCTTTATTTTCATGGAATTATGTTCCTCAGTTTGCAAAGTTGCATTTCCCTGAATCCAGTCCTGGAAAATGGACAGCTGGGGATTCAGCAGAGCTAGAAGCAAAGACAATGTTCAAAGTTTCTGTTCCATGTTGGAACTGAATCTGGTTTAGCATTGGGCTAGTTGCAGTCCATTGGTCCATTGTGTGTAGGGTCCACATGAATGTATGAGAGCCCCACAAGCCAGGAGTCAATTGAGAACAAGCAAGAGAGCAAACTCCTTTGTTTTGGAGCTTTAGTATCTCAAACCTTCCAGCACTGGCAGTGGCCACACCTACTCTGGCCACAGATCTATTCCCAGGTGTGACTGACAGGGAAGTACCTCCCCTATGCTACCCAGACCTTAGTGGGCATGCATCTGTTCTTCCCTTGTCCTGCCCTTTCCCCATCCATCTGCAGGGAATAGAGCTGGGAGTGTTAAACTGCCGATTCCAGGCAAAGCTGCACAAATGACACTCCTACACAATTTGGCCTTCCCTTTGCTCCTTTCCAGCTATTCATAACTAGGTTAAATTGCTATGGTATCGGAATGAATATTTCTGAATGTAATTTGTTTTGTAAAAAGAAAATTAATATCAGAGAGAAAAAGGTGTTTTTTTGTTGTTGTTTTTTAATAAAGCAGAAAGAGTTTAGTCAAAAAGGCGTTTCAGGAGAGATCCCATTCCATTCCATTTTGTGACATTCTGTTCCCTGCCTGTCGCCTCAGAAGGGGAACTGGATGCTGTTTCTGTCAGAGGCATCCTGGGACAAGAATCGGAATCCCTCCCAGATTTCATTACATGTCTGCAATAAGAGAGGAGAGAAATGGAAGAGAAGAAAAAAAAAAAGGAGAGATAAGCCCATGGGGTGAAGACGGGGAAGGTATGGCTAATAAGTAGAGGCTGTACTTGGTTTAGTGCCTGGGTGGATCCAATCTTCTCTGTCTTAGCTGTCTTCTGCTTTTATTGTTTTTGGCATTTCCTTCCCAAAGAGTTTCAACTCTCTGACATATAAAGGGATGGTTTTAAAAACAACCAATTTGTAATTCCTTGGCAGCACACAGATTTGATTTTCTGACTTTTTAAAAACCACCACAACAAGTACAACAAAATATCAAGTAAATTCTCTTTAAAAATTGGCACCAGGTCAGAGTGATTCATCTGTCACAAAAGTAAATATAAAACTGCTCATGAAATGGCCTGGATATTCACCTATTTCTCCCTTCCCTCTCCAAAACGGCTTCATCTTACTGGAGATTTCCTCCTCATTTACAGAAGGCTTACCTCCCATGCCTGCCTGCTCTCTTTAACTTTCCTTATCCTAGAAGCCTGCTATCCTTCCTCTCTCCCACTTCCCATTGTTCCCGAATATTTTACTACTAAAAAAAATAATCCAAGACTTTAAATAAGGCAAAAGGAAGGGCAGCACAATGTCATATGGGGCAAAGGCCCTTTAGAATTATCTGGGGGAATGTGTTTTGTTCAACTCACTGACTACTAATTTTAAAAGATCCCCCGAAAGTAACTTTCATGCTATTTTGGAGATTTTTATTCAGGGAGACAAAAATAACTTATATCCTGGAGAAATTATATTTTCAGAAGTTATCCTTTATTATCTTATAGGAAGTTTTATAGCTAACTTAGCAACCTTATCTTAATATTGTTTTATTAAGTTGCCTATGAATATCTAGCTTCTCTAATGCTCTTTGAATGGGTTCTATCATCTTGCTGGTTCTCTCATTAATTAAGGAGTTAAACAAACTCTTTGACACTTTTCTATTTGTGTGAGAGCCACAGTTTTAATGTATTGATAATTATATTTTGGAAGTAATCAATTATTTATATATTTCTATTAATTAATTCACTGGTTTTACTTTTTAATTATACTGTGAAATTTTCAAAACTAGAGCTTTTTATTGCTGTATCTGTGTCACCAGCATGGGTTCCTGGCACTTAATAGGTGCTCAATGAATGCTGTTTGTATATTGCTGAATTCAATTTCATGACTACACTCAGAAATCAATGGAGCACAGTCTCCTACATTTGGTCCCAAAAGCTTATATTTATTTCTCCCTGATTGAGAATTTGTGTTACTAAATAGTTTTTATTTTAATTCATGCTCCATAACAAAAACCGGATCATAACCTACCTCATCTGGTATTTCACATATGTGTACGTTGTAAGAGATTCAGATGTGCAGGCAGAGATTTCTGCCCCCTATACTTAACAAAATGCATATATATGAATATCTACATTCTAGTTAAGAGTAGGAAAATTAGCTAAGAGAAAGAAAAGAGGCCACATTGTCATTTGCAGTATGGTTTTCACAGATTATTCCTCCATAAAAGTTGCTAATCTATAATAATAGAAGTGTAATATGCTAATTAGACCAGACATCCTTCCGGATGTCCTTCCGGGCAACCTTCTGGGCGAAGCTGGGGCTGTGAGGGAAGCCTGGGTCCTGGGTGCCAGAGGGAAGCCAGTACCAACAGCTGGGGGAAGGAAGGCCTACTCTTGCACAAATTTTGTGCATCAGGCCTTTAGTTTAAAAATAAAATTTGAACTTGCTTTTTAGTGTATAAAACTGCTGAAGAATTTTTTCCCCCTGAAAATAGGCTTCTTTTCTGGACCAGATGCCAACAAATTATAGTACTGGAATATGTAATCAGTGTGGTGGAGTGGAGGTGAGGTGGGTGGGGCAGGATGGGGGGGAAGAAAGAAAGAAAAGAAAACAGACATTGAAAGCAGTAACCAAAATAGGCTTCAAATATTGTTAGGAAATTTCTGACATTTCAAAATAAATTCAAGTCTACAGTATCCATGTCATTTCACTGAAAGTTGCATGGTTAATGACACTTCAGAAACCTTGTTTGATCAGTTTCTCATATCCTCTTACCATACCTAATCCTTAGAAAGGATTTTGCTAGCCAGAACTTGTATTTTATGTTTCAATTGGTTTAAATTACTATAAACAGCTAAAAGTTTTAAGTAATGAGTCAAATTCAATTTTCCCAATTTGCTACTACACAAATTAGGGTCTCTAATATTTTTATTATTATTTTTCCAATCACTAGACTGCAGATATAAAGCAACACACATTTTATTTTTAGGTATTATTTATGTACTTTAGACTGGTTCAACAAATTTATCTTCCATGCATTCTATACCAAATCCAAATGTCTCAGAATATTTACTTCAATATTATTGCTCAAGAACTCTGGAAGAATTTTTCAAAAAGTATGGATAAAATCCCCAAATGTTATAAATTTCATTAAGTCCTCATGATTCCACCTTTGGCCATGGGATATGTTGTTGCTGGGGCACTGTGGGCCTGAATCTGGTTTACTGCACACTTGCGTTTGTGTTCCACACCCTATAGGATAGCAACTTTGCAGAGTGCCCTCTTGTACTCCAGGACCCCTCAGGGGATGTCGGAGAGCTGGTTTCAGCCCTATCCCACAGGCCAGGCTGAGGGACCCCACCTTCAGGAGGGATCCTGCTCACTCCACAAAGGCGCCACCTGGCAGGGGAGGGGCCGTGGGAGGTTGGCTCCAGGGCGTGTCTGGCCAGTCTCGCCCAGTCCCACCCCGAAGGCCACCATCAAACTAATTTCTTTTCAATGTGCACAAATCCATGCACCAGGTCACTAGTATATTAATAAAGGGATAAAATAACAAGTGTTACCTTGTGGAAGAAGCTCTTTAGCCCAACCAGTGTTGCTCAGTGGTGGAGCATCAACCTATGAACCAGGAGTTCAAGGTTTGATTCCAGGTCAGAGCATGTGCCTGGGTTGCCAGCTGCTCGATCCCCATTGGGGGGCATGCAGGAGGCAGCTGATCAATGATTCTCATCATTGATGTTTCTATCTCTTTCTCCCTCTCCCTTCTTCTTTGATATAACATATGTACATGGAGGGAGGGGGAGAGAGAGAGAGAGAGAAGCTCTTTAATTCACTTTCTCCCGGAATCTATAAACTTATCATTCACATTAGAGTTAGAGATGCCTAGTGGATGTTCACTAAGTCAACAATGTTGGTGACATGACATTTGAAAGTCACCCAGGAATTAAAGCATGAGAAAAAGAGGTCCCTACCTAAGCACAAATGCATGTGCACAGTCAGTTTCTTAGACTCCCACTTAGCTTTTATGACTCACTGTTTGCTCCATATTCCAGTTATCGAGTTTCCTGTTCCATAGCATATAGAAGCACCAAGTCATAGAGGTAAGAATGAAACCAATCCACTATACCTTCTTGTGATTGTACTACATAATTCTGGGGTCAAACATACTTGCCTATTTCAATATTGGAACCAGGCAAAGAAAACTTAGTTTCTTACTCCAGGAAATACAGGTTCTTGTAAAATGTAACTGTGAACCAACTGAAAGAGCTCACTCTGGTACCAATAGTTTGTTCATCAAGGCTGCTTTTGATCTCTCACCTCACTGTGCCTGCCAGTCCAGAGCTATGGTGGCATTAAATTCTGCCAAATCCCAGACACTGAACTGTTGTGTAAGGCCCACCTTAAAATCCCCTAGTTCCGTGGTCAGCAAACTGCAGCTCGCAAGCCACATGCGGCTCTTTGGCCCCTTGAGTGTGGCTCTTCCACAAAATACCACGGCCTGGGCGAGTCTATTTTGAAGAAGTGGCGTTAGAAGAAATTTAAGTTTAAAAAATTTGGCTCTCAAAAGAAATTTCAATCGTTGTACCGTTGATAGTTGGTTCTGTTGACTAATGAGTTTGCCGACCACTGACCTAGTTCATACCCTACACTATAAATATTCTATCCTCATTTCCTCATTTGGAAATACTACCAAGACAATTCTGGTGATGATCTTTTATTCTACAATAGATTTAATAAATCCAGCTTTGCTTGACCAACAGATTTTCCTGGCAGACTTTTGGGACATTTACAGTAAAAAAAAAAAGGTGCACTGCTAAGAAGTAGCAACCATTGGGACCTAAATGGAAACATCTAAAACTTTACATCTAAAACTTTACAAATCAAGCCCAGGAACCTAAAAATGCATATCAGTCCAGGTCAAATGACTGAAGCATAAATATAATCTTAAAGCATATTCAATATAATCTGTTTAAAGACACAGGAAACATATAATATATTTTACATAGAGTTCTAAATTAAATCATATTTTAAAAGTTGTTGCAAATACCCAAAGCCTTCTGGAAAATACACTGTGCAGATGAGGTGTTCCCAGGGCCTCTAGTTAGCTGAGATACCACCACACTACCAGCTTCTGAATTGCTAAGGAATGTTGTCCCTTGCCCCTACATGGTTCACAATTTAAGGAATTCATATTTTAAAAATGGTGGGTTAAGCTTGGGCTTTATACTCAGGCAGAACTGAATTATATCTCTATCTCTGCAATTTTCTAGACTTATGACCCTCAGCAAGTTGTTTAACTGCTCTGACCCTCAATTTCTGTTTGTTAAAAAAAAAAAAAAAGAAACACAGATAATCATACCAACCTCACAGAGACACTGTGATAATTATAATGTAGAATCATTAGTACCTTGTTTATTAGATGATAAAACTAATTAATGTATATATTAGCAGGTACCTTCTTTCATATTTGACATGAACTCATTTAACTCCTACAATTGTGCTTAAGGTGAAAGCTACTAATATTAATACCCATAATATAGTGAGGAGAGGATTGAGGCTCAGAGTATGAAATAACTTGCTGAAGTGACATGGTTAGCAAATAAGGAGCTAAGATTCAAATCCAGACAGTTTGGTCTATAGTTCCTCTCTTCCCCACTATGCTGCTAAAGCAACAAATGGCAACTGAAGACAGCAAAAGTTTCAAAAGATCACATTGAATTTGGACATCCACCAAGTTATTAATGATTCTAGCTGACATATCTTGATTTTTCCTTTATGATGAAAAGTCCTGAAAATAGTTTTAAAAAATCTGTACTGTTTACATATTCTTTCAAATGAAGGAAAAAGTTATTCTTAATCAGTTACCTCTTAACCAGGTAAAATCCCACTCCTTTGCTTCACAAGGCACAGAGAGATGGATAAACCACATTACAGAGTTAAAACTATGCATTGAAGGTTTCATTAACTCATTTCTTTGAACATGGAAGAGACATTTTAAAGTAAGTGTTCCCCCACTTTGGAACTAACTGAATGGGAACATGGTTGAAAAGAAAACACTGTTAAAGTCCTATAAGTCACATCAAGGAAAATTCATATGTGAGTGATACAGGATGGAGGGCAGAGCACTTTATAAAATTTAAAGAGAAGGTTACCTTTGAGAATAAAATTACATAAAATGAACCAAAAATCAATGAGCTCAGCCCTTGTGATAAAACAAAACAATCCACACTAAGCTAGAGTCTTAGCTTGGGTGGCTGATGAATTTGAGGTAATACCCAAATTCTAATCATGGTGAATAGTGTGTCAATGTAACCTCATCAATTCTCTTTCTACTCAGCTAAAATGAAGACTGTGACCTTCAGCATGAAAAGGGAAGCTAGAGTGTAAGACTATCAGTTTTCTATAATCATCTGCAGTTCAGTCCCAGAGTTAGGATTGTCTTGCCCACAGTCCTTAGCATGCAGCCCAGGTGGGAGGTCCACATTTATGGTACACTAGAGGCCCAGCGCACAGATTCGTGCACATTGAAAGGAAATTAATTAGAAGAAATATTTTAATATTACTATTCACCCTTTCTCTATAATAGAAGTGTCAACCAAATTCATAATCAACAATGGCAGATGGAAACACACGTGTAAGATTGGAACCAGCGAGAGCTTTATATATATAGATAAACTTGCTTAATTAGACCTGCTTTCTGACCTAGCTAAGCTTTTTCCAGCCCAGTGAAACACCCCAACTTCTCTTTCATGTAATTGTCAGCAACACAGCAGTAAATATCAACACGAAGCAGATTAGTATTATAGATCACACAGGGAAAACAAAGGGTGAAATATTTAACTGTAGCAGGGTTTGACTAGATTCTGTGCAGTAAGAAAACCTGAAGTCATTTTCAAGTTCCACCATTTCTTACCTTTTTTCAGTTGGGTCAAGTTTCTAAACTTTCTAAATCTCCATTTTCTGGCTAATGAAAAGAAAATAGGATTCTACCAATTCTCCTATCTACATACTCTAGGAGTTCTGTGAGGATCAAATGAGATGAGGCACATGAAAATGTTTCACAGACATTTGGTTAAAGTGTAAAATGTTTGCACCTGGCTATAAAGCAAGTCGTGTTCCTGGGCTAAAGAAACTCCAGGGAGGCTAGTAGCTAGGGAGAGGAAGCCAGGTGTTGCTACGTGATGTCATTACCCGGAGCCCACAGACATCATTTTTGTGCTGGGCTGTGCCGTGGGCTGCATTTTGCGCCATGGGGTCTTGGCAGTGTTGGCTGCAATTGGGTGGGATGTCAATCCAGGGTGGTGGTGGGGTCTGTGTTCCACTTGGGGGAAGCCGAGTGTTACTTTGTTGGCTCCATATCTGCTGTGCCGTTTCTTTGTAAATGGCCAGTGCATGTCACAGCAGCTCCTGTGTTGAGTGTCTGCCCCCTGGTGGTCAGTGCACATTATAGTGACTGGTTGGATGGTTGGAGAGACACTTAGCATATTAGCCTTTTATATATATGTACTAGAGGCCCGGTGCATGAAATTTGTGCACAGGGGGGGGGGGGCGTGGTGTGTCCCTCAGCCCAGCCAGCACCCTCTCCAATCTGGGACATCCCTCTCACAATCCAGGACTGCTGGCTCCCAACTCCTCGCCTGCCTGCCTTCCTGATTGCTCCTAACCACGTCTGCCTGCCAGCCTGATCACCCCCTAACCACTCCCCTGCCAGCCTGATTGATGCCTAACTGCTCCCCTGCCATCCTGTTTGCCGCTAACTGCCCTCCCCTGCAGGCCTGGTCACCCCTAACTGCCCTCCCCTGCAGGTCAGGTCCCCCCCAACTGCTCTCCCCTGCAGGCCTAGGTCTCTCCCAACTGCCCTTCCCTGTAGGCCTGGTCGTCCCCAACTTCCCTCCTCTGCCAGCTTGGTCACCCCTAACTTCCCTCCCTTGCAGGCCTGGTCCCTCCCAACTGCCCTCCCCTGCTGGCCTGATTGCCCACAACTGCCCTCCCTTTCAGGCTTGGTCCCTCCCAACTGCCCTCCCCTGCTGGCCATCTTGTGACGGCCATTTTGTATCCACATGGGGGCAGCCATCTTTGACCACATGGGGGCAGCCATATTGTGTGTTGGAGTGATGGTCAATCTGCATATTACTCTTTTATTAGATAGGATAGAGGCCTGGTGCACGGGTGGGGGCCGGCTGGTTTGCCCTGAAGGATGTCCCAGATCAGGGTGGGGGTTCCCTTGGGGCATGGGGCAGCCTGGGCAAGGGCCCTGTGGTGGTTTGGAGGCTGGCCACGCCCTGTGGCAACCCAAGCAGAAACCCTGGTATCTGGGGTTTATTTATCTTCTACAATTGAAACTTTGTAGCCTGGATCAGAGCCAAGCCTTCTGCTTGCTCCATGGCGACAGCCATTTCTGTTGTGATTTATGTATCTTCTATAACTGAAACTTTGTAGCCTTAAGCGGAGGCCTGGGCCAGCCAGGGTGTGTGGAAAGCTTGGCTTCCTCCATCACTGGGGCAACCCTAGTCTCCTGTTCTTTCCAGCTCCGTGGCTGCCGCCATTTCTGTTTGGATTTATGTATCTCCTATCATTGAAACTTTGTAGACTTGAGTGGAGGCCTAGGCCAGCAAGGGCAGGCAGAAAGCTTGGCTTCCTCCATTGCCGTGGAAACCCAAGCCTCCCTCCTGCTCTCTGTAGCCATAGCCATCTTGGTTGGGTTTATTTGCATATTTGCTACTGATTGGCTTGTGGGCGTGGCTTATGGGCGTGGCTTGAGGGTGTAGGGGAGTGATGTTAATTTGCATATTACTCTTTTATTAGATAGGATATATATAGATGTGGTGGCCTCCCTGCATATAACTTGTTATGCTAATGTTCAATGTCTTACAAATGGTTTGAAGTGCTTCCTTGCATTGTTCTTAACCTCATAATTTAGCTTTGCTCAGACTAAAATGGTAGATGATATGTTATCTTAAAAATCTGAAGTTTCTGAATTGCTTTATAGCCACATTTTTTCTTATAAATCAATAAATCAAGTTTCTGGCCTACAGACCAGAGTTCAGGAAACTTTTACTGTAAAAGGTCAGAAAGTAAATTTCTTAGGCTTATGGGTCATGTGGTCTCAATTTTAACTACTCAGTTTTGCTGTTATAATGCAAAAGTAGCCAAAGGCAATACATCAACAAATGTGCATGGCTATTTTCCAATTAAACTTTATCTAAACAACAGGCAATGGGCTAAATTTTGCTTTTGCCAACCTCTGTTACAGACCATCAACATCTGTGAGTTAGTGCAGTAGGCAGAACATTGGACTTTCAAAGGTGTGTACTTCAAACCCCCAGAACCTTTGAATATGTTGTTTTACATGACAAAAAGGACATTACTGATGTAAATTAATGGTTTTGAGATAGGAAGATTATCCTAGATTATTCTCATAGAACCTGCAGAAGGAACACATGCCTGCCTACACTCTGCCTGGTAAAACCCATTTTGGACTTTTAAACTCCAGATCCATAAGATAATGAATTTGTGTGGCTATAAGCAAGTAAGTTTGTAGTAATCTGTTACAGCAGCAGGAGGATACTGACACATTTGGATTAGCAGGAGTCTGCCTGGGCTGTTTCAAAGCTGGAATGTGTGGAAGGATGCACTCTCTATGCTTGGTTAAGCAGGAACTATGCTTCTAGAATCCCTGCCCTGTGTGATTTCCTAGTTAGATGTGAAAGGCAGAAGCAGAGTAGCTGCCATTGCACTTGGAAGACTAATGATTAGATGCAGTGACAAACCCTTACAGAGGGGTATGAGTTCCAGGCTGTTCTTACTCTTCTCCTCTACTCATGAGCCTGTGGACCCACCATGGCCCCAGGCCAACAGCAGATGCTTAATGGTGGTCCTGTGGGGGCAGGGAGTGACAGCTCCACAGAAGCCCAGCTTCCCATTGGATTCCCACAAACTTCTTTACCATCCTATTTTGGTGACTGGACATGCTTGGTTTATCAGAGTTACTGGTCTGTGACTCCTCTGAGCTTCCAACTTCACCCCTAGATCTTCACTTTCCCAGACCCTCCCTCATGGTTTAAGTTCTAATTCCTATAATAAATCTCTTACACCACAATGTATAATGGCTCCACTTCCATGTTTGATTCTTGATTGACAAAGAATACTTTAACCAAAGCAAATGTTGGACCAGCCAAAGAGAGAATGTGTTGACCATGTCAGTGGTACTGAGGCGTGAGACAGGCCCTGGTGAGCAGCTGGCCTCTCTGAATGGCATCCTTCCCTTGCAATTCTGTGGCTACAGTAGCCTGTCCTCAAGTGCATACACAAGAGACTTTGGGGAGGAAGGAGACACAGGAATCTGGGAACAATCTCAGCTATGCCAGTGATTCTGGGCAAGATGCTTAATCATTCTGGTGATGTTTTCATGCCCCCCAAATGAAGGACTGATTGGTAGACAATGTACAAATATTTGGTGCCTTTTCTCCGAGACGATATACCTCCTCATTTCCCTGTCCTTTTAAATGTAGATATGGCCATATGACTTGTTCTAGTTAATTAAATGATTAAAGACTGGGCAAATGAATGGTAGATTCTTTAAGAACTGCCTTCTCTCTTTCCCTTCTACTGCTGTGACAGGCTGGGTTTTAGCGAGAGGCAGCCCTGTCAGCTGGTCCCGGGGTGAAGGTGATGGCTAAGTAGAGCTACAGCTGCCCAGGATCAACACACAGCCTGGCAGAGAGCTAAATCTTTGTGGTTGCAAGCCACTGAAAAGTTAGGGGTCACTTGAGCATTACCTAGGCTATATTAACTGATCCAAGACTGAACTATACGCTCCTTAGACATGATCTCTAACACTCCGTTTTTAACAAGATGAGTTTTTAAATTGGCACAATACAGTTGACTCTTGAACAATGTGGAATTTAAGGGAGTAGTCAAAAACCCATGTGCATGACTTTGACTTCCCCAAAATACCATTGACTTAACTACTAAAGCCTTACCAATAACATAAACAGTCAATTAACGCATATTTTCTATGTTATATGTATTATGTACTGTAGTCTCACAATAAAGTGAGCTATGGGAAAGAAAATGTTATTAGGAGAATCAGGAAAAGAAAATACATTTACAGTATTTATTGAAAAAAGCCTATGTATAAATGGACCAATGCATTCAAGCTTGAGGTTTTCAATGGTCACTGCCTATATCACTTCATTTTTTAAAATGTCCATATGCACAAAGAAAACAGAGCCTAGTATTATCTGTGCAAAATTAATTATAGAAATACATGCAATAAAATAATCTTTATATTGTTTGCATGGTGTCTAAAATCTACATAATACCAAATACTTCAAATGACTAAATCTTGAAATAAACAAACTGAATTAACTAATTTAGTCAGAGCTACATGATGCCACTTATTCACCCTCTTACAAAACACTAGCTAATTATTTTTTCCTTTCTACTGTCTTCTTAATATAACTTTCTGCTTTGAGCTGAAGAATTCATACTTGAGGCTTATCAACTGCAAACAGTAGCAATCCAGAGACATTTAATTAACTGTGGGGTGGGTAGTTGCATTTTTTTAGGTTGTCACCTGGAACTTTCTCAATTTAGAATAATATCTTGTTGCCTAAGAATCAATCACTTGCAACTGAATACAGAGCAGTTAACACTGACTTTTTTTTCAAAGTCAGTCATTTGGAAATAAAGACAGAAAAAATAAGTAAGATGAGAAAGGAAGGGAGAAGAAACAGATGTTAATAAGGAAATTATGTGCAAATCGTGTTTTCTAAACGTTTGCAATGAATGAGTCTTCTCTATAGTTGGCATAACATTTCATTTTACTCTAAAGTCCTTCATTAAGGTTACAGGGAACACATTCATGGACTTAATTTTATTTTCTTTTTCGTTATTTCTCACTGAAGGATATTTTTTTCCATTGATGTTTAGAGAGAGTGAGAGAGAGGAAGGGAGGGGGGAGAGGGATAGAGAGAAACATCTATGTGAGAGAGACACATGAATTAGTTGCCTCCTGCATATGCCACAATTGGGGCCAGGAATGGAACCTGCAACCCAGGTACATAGTCTTGATGGGGAATCTAACTACTTAGCAAAGCCAGCTAGGGCTGGGGTTTTTGTTGTTGTTTTCTCCTGCCTCTTCCTAAAATGCTCAGTGCTGCCAACTGTGCTACAATTTCTTTGAGCAGCATATTGCTAAACAATACACTTCCTGTTTGCTCAGTGAGAGTTTACACTGGGAAACCCTGAAGTGTGAGGTTTTCTAACCAAAGGAATGAACAGACATGGCATTGTCATTTATCTAATTTTGTCACATCACTCTCAGGCAAATGAAAACATGGTAGCTTTGCAATAATAGGGAATCCATTTTGAAGTGAAATACTGCAAGTGGTTAAATAAACAGAACTTTGGACATTGCATTCCGTCCTATTTTAATTACCTCACTCCTACCCCCCTTTTTTTTTCAGAAACTTAAAGTAGTTCCTGATTTCCTTCCCACTCAAAATTAAAATTCTAATCCCTGCCCTCCCTTATCTAAATGCCTTCTGTTCTCACAAAGCAGGAAAAATTTCCACCTTCTGTAGGAAAACCTACATGTCACCATTCTTTAGAATAGTCATCATGCCTTCACACACAACTGAAGCTTTCATATGTTAATACTTCATTTCTTTATTCACTCTCATTCCACAAACGTTTACCAAGTGCTTACTAATGTTGGGCAATTATGCTCAATTGTGGATATTAGTAGGGAGCAAGACAGATCTTGTCTCTACCCTCATGAAGCTCTTGATCTAGGGGAAAAAAAATTCAAATAGTCATACAAATCTATATATATAAAAGCCTAAGCGACCATCACAACTGAACGGATGACTGAACAGGCTGTGTGGGGCGACCAGGCCAGCAGGGAGGTTAGTGAGGGGCTTCAGGATTGGGCCTAAACCAGCAGTTGGATATCCCCCAAAGGGTCCTGGATTGGAGAGGGTGCAGGCTGGGATGAGCCACCGCCCCCCCCCACCCTGTGCATGAATTTCATGCATCGGGCTTCTAGTCCTATCTAATAAAAGAGTAATATGAAAATTGACCATCACTCCAACACACAAGGTGGCCGCCCCCATGTGGTCAAATATGGCTTCCCCCATGTGGACACAAGATGGCCACCACAAGATGTCTGGCAGGGGAGGGCAATTAGGGGTGACCAGGCCTGCAGGGGAGGGCAGTTAGGGGTGACCAGGCCTGCAGGGGAGGACAGTTGGGAGAGACCAGGTCTGCAGGGGCAGGCAGTTGGGTGAGACCAGGTCTGCAGGGGAGGGCAGTTGGAGGGGGGGAGCCAGATCTGCAGGGGAGGGCAGTTGGAGGGGGGGAGCCAGATCTGCAGGGGAGGGCAGTTGGAGGGGACCAGCCGGCAAGGGAGGGCAGTTAGGGGCGACCAGGCTGGCAAGGGAGGTCAGTTAGGGGAAATCGGGCCAGCAGGGGATCAGTTAGGTGTCAATCAGGCTGGCAAGGGAGTGGTTAGGGGGTGGTCAGGCAGGCAGGCAGAAGCAGTTAGGGGCAATCAGGCAGACAGGCAGGTGAGCGTTTGGGAGCCAGCAGTCCTGGATTGTGAGAGGTATGTCCCTCTGCCCGTTTAGGCCCGATCCCACCACTAGGATCGGGCCTAAACGGGCAGTCAGACATCCCTCAAGGGGTCCCAGATTGGAGAGGGTGCAGGCTGTGCTGAGGGACACTCCCACCCCCACCCCCCACACAAATTTTGTGCCCCGGGCCTCTAGTATAAATATGAAAGTCTTCCCTGATGAAGAGAAGACAGAGCTTAGGTTCAAAGAATGAGAAGGACAAATAATGCTGGTAAAGAGGGAGGGAATATCTGTCTAGACAGAGAGAGTGACATATGCAAAGATTCTGTGACATATGCAAAGTATATAAAATATCCTATCCTATATAATAAAAGCCTAATATGCAAATTGTCCCCTCGGCAGTCCTTCGAGGAGAAAGTTATTTTGGAAGATAAGAGAGGTAAGAGTCCTTGACTAAAGGAATGGTCCTTGAGTCAAGAACTATGGCAAGTCAAGTAAGGTTAGGGCAAAGAAGGGCAGGTGATAATCATACCTGGAAAGTGGCAGAGAATAGCCCTGAGCAGAGAGTTTAGAGAGAATTCACCTCAGTGGCCTAGAGGCCCCATGGAATGAACTGACCTCAATTCTGGCTCTGGGTGAGCTTATATCCTTCCTAATTTAAATAAGAAAGGGCCAGTTTGTGAGGAGCTCAGAGGGTGGTGCTTGAAGCCCATTTGGTAGCCTGCAAACTTTATGTAGGATTCCAAAAATAATATTGGTTTTTAAAAAAACACAAGTCTCAACAAAGCTCATCTGGTGTCAGTTGAGCACTCATTCTAGACAGGGTGCAGTGTCCAGGGTATGAAAAAATAGAGATGAAACAAATGAAGCTTCTGTCCTTTAGGGATTTTTAGTTCATTAGGGCAGTTATTATACAGCCCCTGTTAACATGCATGTGGTTAATATGCATATGGAGAAAGCTCAAGTTCTGTACATCTTTTCTCTCCATTCTTTAAAATAAATTCTTCATTTACAGTTTATTCTACAAATACTTGGCTGAGTGTCTTGAGTGACATTAGCCCTCTGTGAATTTCCCCCTGACGACATAAAGTTGATTTCCATAAAACCCGCTTAACCCAGTTACAGACACTGAGGCCTATGTTTTTCTCTATGCAGTAGCATGGATTGGTGAATATGATTTTGACTTTATGGAATTTTCCAGTTTCATTTGATTCTTACAACAATCCTCTGATATAGGTAGGGCAGGGTTCTTTTAATTACTTTTTAATTGAGATATAATCCATATACCATAAAATTCACTATTTTAAGATATGCAATTAAATGTTTTGCTTTTTAGCATTTTCACAGAGTTATGCAAGCATCAATTATTATCTGATTCAAGAATTTTCATCTGCCCATAAAGAAACTTCAGACCCACTAGCAGGCACTCCCCATTTCTCACTCATCTCCTAACTCCACCCTCTGGAAACTATTAATTTATTTCCTGTTTCTATGGATTGGCTTATTCTGGAAATTTCATATACATGGAATCAATGTAGCCTTTTACAACTGGCTTCTTTCACTTAGCATAATAGTTGAAGGTTCAACCTTATTGTAACAGTGTTATTTCATTATTTTTATTGCTGAATAATAATCATTGCATGGATGGACCACACTGTCTATTCATTAACTGATAGATACCTGGGTTGTTTCCACTTTGGGGCAATTATATCCTGGTGCTAGGAACATTAGTGTGCAAGTTTTTTTTTGTGTACATGTTTTCAGTTTTCTTGGGTACGTACCTAGGAATGGAATGGTTGGGTCATATGGTAACTCTATGTTTTACTTTTCAGGAACTGCCAAACTTTTTCATATTGAATATACCATGTTACAATCCCACTGCAATGTATGATGGTTCCAGGTCCTCCACATCCTCACCAGCATGTGTTATTTTCTGATTGATATGATTAAGGGCTGATTTTATTATCCCCATGTCACAGATAAAAAAAGATTGGCCTACAAAGTAATTATTTAAAAAGGTCAGGACTCAAATATTAGTTTTCAAATTCTTAGGTCAGCTTTCTTCCTGTGGTACCCCAGATTAATTATGAAATCATATCAAATATCAAGGTGTTATAAAGGCATAAAATGATGCCCTGAAAGACACTTAGATATGATAATTCAGAGAAGTGGTGCACACTCACACACATTCACATTCATGTATGTGCACCCATTCATCATGTTACTGGTTTCACAGTGTACTCAACAGAATAACAATGTACTAATGAGAAGTTTTCAAAGGAGTTGAACGTCAATTATAGTAATACTTTTGACATTGAGAGAAGATGACCCATTAACATTAAAAGCATATATTTTTTTAGTTCCTCAGATTGACTTATGTTGTGATTATAGCCTATGGGTTCACTAAATCTGGACACTTCTATTCATGCCATCAGATCATTGTTATTTTAGAAAGAGGCACAGTATTATCTAAAGCTGAAGTATCCAATTCTTCAAACTGCTTCTTAAATTGTTCCAAAACACAATCTCTTTGAATTTTCTCTAAGGTGTATGTCCTTATAAAAGTACATACTTGAGGCTTGGGCATTGACTTGATTATTTATTTCAGCCAAATTTGTCGAAATTGGAAATGCTGTCACACAGGTTGTAAGAATAGGGCAATAAAATTGACAGTACATGGCCACCAAATTAGTCCCTGACAGTTTTTTCTAATGGAAACAATATAAATATATTGTGAGTGCCATAATAGCATCCCTGACACCTGTCATAGGCAATAGATGAAGTGTATTTTCTTGTTTAAAGCAATAGAAAAACGTTGATGCAGTATGTCAGAACCCTTACACTGAATGAAAATTTCTAGTCTAGAAGAAATTCATTCCACAAGAAGGAAGCTGAGACTGAAATTTGAGAAAGTTTCTATTCCTTTATTTAAATCAAACAGTATAATGTAAAAAAAAAAGAAGGTATGAAATAAACATGGAATTATCTATCCACTTCAGATGCTTACTCTCCATGTCTCATTAACATGATCATAGTGCACAGTTAAAACCCATCTCTGAATTACTTTCAGAGTCTATGATGTTACATTTTCATGATAAATTCACAGGTATATAATATTATGGAGAGTTCTGCTGAGCTTGAATTTGAAATAATTCTACTAAGTAATGGCTTACAGTATTTAAACATGTGCCCATAACCAGTAGGCTAATTGGAAATATTGGCAAGTTTTTGCAAAATCTGTACCTATTGCTAGACACATTAGATTTGAGGTAAAGCAGATAAAGAGATGTTTGCAGTCGGCCTTTATCAGTCTTCAAAAAAAAAAAAAAAAAAAAAGGTTTGTAATTGCCCATAACTTTACAAATATCTTATACTGGTATTGAACATACTTGTAATGTTAGTCAAAATTCCTAATACCAAAAGAAAAATCAGACCCTGAAGGTTTGTTTTGAGTTTTTAGCAGAGAAAAACTGTTGGAACTCCTTTTCTAGGAATGTTAGGTTTTTGTTTGTTTGTTGTTTTTTTTTATCTCAAACCATAACTTCTGGAGTGATGCACAGGGTGTGGTAAGAAAGGAAGGAAGCATCTGCTTACTTAACCATTTAACCATAAAATCTGGGAATCAGTGAGGCATCAACCAACACACACTCCAAACCTCAAAGCTTTCCATGTCTCAAGATCCAAAATAGGCAATGAAAACCCAACCTGCCATGCACTAAAGCCATCACTTACATATGAAATTATCGAATTCTGATTTTGTATTTCCATTACATGAACAGTAATAAGACCATCTTAATATTGCTAAAACATCCTTTTTTCTAATGTTATAGCATGAACAAGATAAACAATAGATGTTAATCCATAGAAAAGAGAAGAAAAGAGGTAAGACTTGCTCAAGGAATAAATACTATGTGACAATGAAGGTGAGCTAGGCTTCCTTCCCCACACCTTGACCCACAAATATTTATGTATACTCATGATTGGAGTAGTAAGATTTTTTTATATATAAAATTGGAAGCACAAGTTATTGACAGAACAGTTATTCTTCCTTGAAAGGCATAACCAAATGCCCTTAGTTTATGCAAACTTAGTGCAGAGCCATTTCTTTGCCTTTTGTAAGAGGAAGTTAAATTCAAATTTAGTTCATACTTTTTGCATGTATTTTGCAGCACTCTGTTAGGTTATTGTGCATTAGACTGTGAAGTATTAGCATCAAAATCATTTAAAAATAATGTAACTGATGTACAAGCCATTACGGTAATTTCTATAAAGTTTGGGAGGCTGTTTCTGAAAGTCCAGCACTCTCTTCAATTCCCCCCCTGCTGCACCATTAGTGCGGGATCACCAGCGGGCAGGGGAGCCTGTGGAGAGCACATGCTGGCAAAGCAGGGACACCACAAGTTGTGTATTTGCTTACTGGAGTGTCTGTGTGAAAGAGCTTGTTTTTTGATATTTCAATTTAAAGAGAAAAAAAATAGTTATCATTGAGGGACAACAAGAGTACTGATGGCTTCCTTGGATTTTTTTTTTCACTGTTCAGCACTGTTTTTATTTTGAATTATACTTACTATCTTTAGAATCTTTAAGGGCTCTATTCATAAAACTCTGTAAAATTGGGAGCAGTTAAAATGTGTTAAAAATTTTAGGGAATGTGTCATGTAAAAAAAATATATATATATATATTGCTATATATTATTAAAAATATACATATATACAGTCTGGCTTATGTGTCTCAGTGGTTGAGCATTGACCCATGAACCAAGAGATCGCTGGTTCAATTCCCGATCAAGGCACATGCCTGTATTATGGGCTTGATCCCCAGTAGGCAGCTGATCAATGTCTCTCTTGATGCTTCTATCTCTCTATCCCTCCCCCTCTCTCTAAAATCAATAAAAGCATATTGCTATATATATATCTATATATATATAAATATATATATATAAATAATAAAGAGGTAATATGCAAATTGACCATCACGCCAACACACAAAATGGCCACCCCCATGTGGACACAAGATGTCTGCCACAAGATGGCCAGCAGGGGCAGGCAGTTTTGAGCAATCAGGCCAGCAGGGGAGGGCAGTTGGGGGCAACCAGGCCAGCAAGGGAGGGAGGTTGGGGGCAACCAGGCCAGTAGGGAAGGGCAGTTAGGGGCAACCAGGCTGGCAGGGGAGGGCATTTAGGGGCAATTGGGCCAGCAGGGGAGCAGTTAGGCATCTATCAGGCTGGCAGGGGAGTGGTTAGGGGGTGATCAGGCTGTCAGGAAGAAGCGGTTAGGGGCAATCAAGCAGGCAGGCAGGCGAGCGGTTGGTAACCAGCAGTCCTGGATTGTGAGAGGGATCCCAGATTGGAGACGGTGCAGACTGGGCTGAGTGACATACACATACACACACACACACACCCGTGCATGAATTTCATGCACCGGGCCTCTAGTTTGTCAATAAATGAGCAGATTCTTTGTTGAATAAAATCATAGTTCTTAAATACTGAGGAACATTTATATAATTTCTTATGGTATCCAAAATGTAACATCTATTGATACAACATATTTTAAGTTTTATTGTCTTTTATAACATTTTTCATCACTTTTTTAAGTTTAGAGAATCAACAAAATAATAAACTGAATCCAGATTTATAGCATTTGTTAATTTCTGTGGTGTAGGTACTTTCACTGTGGCTAACAAAACTATAATTAGATCCCTCAAGGCATATATAAATACTAAGGAAATATATTGATTTTATTGTGGAGGAACCCAGCAGATACCATTTTAACCAATTTCAAGATTAACATCATCAGTATTACGACATATTAAAATCATGAGCCTCTTGATATGATGGACCACTCCATCATTGTTGTGGTATTTTTGCCAAAAATACGTAACCTCAGTCCAATTATAATGAAAAAAATAATATAACTTAGCTTCTTGCATAAAACATAGACCCGATGAAGAAATGGTTCTATTTTAGGCTGAACATATAACTTATTCTTTACTAATGCTGCTAATCACATTCTCATCTGAGACCTAGTCTCCCCATGATAACCAGGTATCCCATCAAACTTAAAGCATTTAGCATGGATTCTAGCTATTCCTTTTTATTAGGGATGTACTTTTAATACCTATTTTTTACATGAAAAATACCAAATTCTTGAAAAATAGTTTCTAGATTTTCATTGTTTTGAAGACTTTATGCAATGTTTTGCCTGACTTTTTCCTCCAGAGAAATTTCTAATCAATTCATCAAAGTCCAATCAAACCTGATCTTCATAAACAGCTGCTGTGCTTTCTTCACAGGACCAGTCATATAATCTTATATCTTCATGGATGGATGTTAACTGAGAGTTAGTTATCTTGTTGCCATTTCATAGAACTTGCATCTAGAAACATTATGAAACCATCTAACAATAACAATGAAAACTACTACCAATAGAATGTAAGCTCCACAAGAACAATATATCCCAAGTCCTTGGAACAGAGACTGGAATATAGTAGTTGCTCAGTACATATTTATTGGACAAATTACCATTAATAAACCTGACTATGCAATCTTCTAAGCATTTTATAAATATTGTTTTATTTTGACTCTGGCCAGTAGGGCTCAGTTGGTTAGAGCATCATCCCAGACACTGAAAGAGAGATTCCCAGTCAATCTCTCTCTCTCTCTCTCTCTCTCTCTCTCTCTCTCTCTCTCTCTCTTTCTTTCTCTCTCTCTCTCTCTCTCTCTCTCTCTCTCTCTCGTCAATAAATGTTTAAAAATATTGTTTTAATTATCATTTAATGATATGTCATTCTTTTTAATGCAAAAGTGCATTATTGTGTTATTTGAAAATATTCAGTTCTTCTATAGAAGAAAAATAAATGGGGGTGTATGAAACTCACATGTTAAGTAATAATAATAACTAAGTAAGTAGGTTTGGGGATATAGGTAGGATTGATAAAATGCATTAAATACAGTACTAATTTAATAACCTCTATGATGTAGTACCTACATGATAAAAGAAATGAAAGAAACAAGAGTATTATCTCTAAATAGAAAGAGATGGCAAAACCATTTCATGAGCTTGAATCATGTCACCTCTAGAGTGAGAGCATTGTCATCCTTAAAGTAACCTCCTACTGGTGACACCCATCATTGTCTCATTTGGCCCTACATCTGCTCTGACTGAGAAATACAGATAAAACCCACTGCTGTCCACCCTGAGCTACCTTCTGGGCATTCTTGCCCCTGTGTCTTTCTGACAGAGCAAGTATGTGCTGTTGGCCCCAAATACTCACCTTTTGCCATCTTGCCTTGCTCAATCCTCAACTCTGGTCCTCCTACCCACACCATCTCAAAAAGGCTGAGATGAGAGAGAGGGGGAGAGAGAGAGAGAGAGAGAGAGAGAGAAAGGATGGGAACAGCCAGCCCAAATGTATTACCTACTCCTCTCTGTCCCTGGTTTCTGTACGCTTGATTAAAAAAAAATGTTCAGATCATGACTTAATTTGATCTGTAAGCTTTTCTGTTGTGTACCCTTTGGAATAGCTTACCTGCTAGTACACTAGCAGCATGGACATTTCCCAACAAAGGGCTCAGAAGAGATGGATAGACTGCAGTAAAGTCCCTCAGCTCATAGGATCAGTATATTGCTCGACTTAGGCCATTATTTTAACTACTATGCTCCACTATTTTCATGAGATACCTGCCAGGCAATTTTACTTTTACACACTTTAGAAGGGTGTGTGTGTGTGTGTGTGTGTGTGTGTGTGTGTGTGTGTGTGTGTGGAGTGGAGTGGTAGAGGGGGAGATAGGTAGTATTCAAAATAAAGATAATTAGGGTGTTACTTGGACCAGGTCTGTAACATGTTTTCCATTTTTAAAAGAAAAATCACCTTTGCAACTCGACTGAATTGTTCATAAATAAGTCAAGAAAGCTTTCTTGATATTGACAGATTTATTTTTAAAATTTTATTGGTTTTCTTTACTTTGCTCTTTTAGTCTCTCAGTTCAACAGCTTAAGAATAGCTTAAATTCTATACATTGAAATTGGTCATCTAAACAAACATATCTTAATATTTGCAGGGAAAAAATGCACCTTTAAAAGCATTACCTTCGCACTAGACTATTAACCCTCCAGATATATGGCAAAATGGTCCCCTTGTTCAAATCTAATGGCAGGCTCGGGACTCTGTGTTCGTGTTTTGAATTGACTATTTCCTCATGATACAGTGATCTAATAACTGCTGCTTGGGTCAGGGACAGATAAAGCACTCAAGATGGAAGCTCACATTGTAAATCTGCTTACTGTTTCTATACAAATTTCACGGTAATATACTCCCTTTGACAGTGTGCAGGGCCAGTATTTCCTCTGAAAGACACTAGTACTGCAGAAGCCAGTAACGATTTTTCTCGGAATGTTCCCTAGCCTGATTATAGGAACGGAAAATAATTAAGTTGAGAAATCTGGCTAAATTGAGAGGTTTTATACTTTCATGTGAAATAGACTTTCCTTGGTGTTTGCTGGATTTACATCTGCAGAATGTACAAGTGACTAAAAATAAGTCTTTTAAAATGCAGATGAGATGAAGCAATAAGTTTTGGACAGTCTTACAGAAAGAATTGATTATAGTCATGTTGTAAGATTTTTGAGAAAAAAATAAGTAATGTATTTCCTAAAATGTTAAAAGAAGATATAATTTGAAAAAAAAAATCCTTATATTGCAATAAAATCAAAGGTAACCTCCTAATCAAATTATTCACCTCCAATATGTCTTCTAATCCATGAACAATTTTATATACATCCAACCATAAGTGGCCAACTCTTCCGCAGTTTACATGATGAATCAAACTTTAGTATTATGTGTTGAGAAAAAATTCAACCACGGTGACACAATATTGTGATACCATTTCTCCACTAAAGCATTACATTCATGATTTCATGCATTTTATAGAATATAATGCCAGTCACATTAATTACCATTCTTATGACATCTATATCACACTATTCTTAAAGAAGTACATAATTTGGATTCAAGAATAAATAGAAGAGTTCAAGAGTAAATAGAAGTAGGGAACAGACTATGGAATCTCAGAGGGAAGGGGGGGAGGGTGTCTGGGTGGGAAGAGATCAACCAAATAACTTATATGCATATGTGCATAACCCATGGACACAGACAATAGGTTGGTGAAGGCCTGGGGTAGTGTGGGATAGAAGAGGTCAGTGGAGAAAAAAAGGGGACATAAGACATATAATACTTTCAACAATAAAGATTAAAAAAAATCTTTGGACAACTTGTGCTTATCATATTGCCCTATCAGAAACTCAGTTTAACTTAAACCAATGTTTTTCAATTCAATCATATCTAACAATGCCTTTTTTATAATAAATATTTTCTAAAACCCTCTTGCCTGTGCTAAAATGACATCTATAAATAGGACAACTCAACCACATACAGGAAGCAGAAGGTATCAGTGTCCCACCCATATCTCCCCAGAACTCATCACTCCTGTACACGCCCTCACCCCACTGCCCAGCATCCTCCCACAAACTCCCTGATGAGACTCTGCGAAGGGCTTTCTCTCAGCCTGGCCAAGGAGTGGACAAGAAATGCTGGGAAGTTAAGGCTCCAATCCTCTGCCAACCACATGTAGAAGTTTAAGATAATAGCTCAGCTTTCCCTGCCCCTTAGATGGGATAATTCCTCAGCACAGCCTGCAAGGTCTCCCAGAGCTGCCCAGCAGGACTGAGCCTCAGCAGTCCAAGTGGTAACTTGCTGAATGCTGTGATGCTTAGCTGCCTTCCCTTCCCTTTCTCATGTCCCACTGCTCGGGCAGTGCTTCCGAGCCTAGTTTTCTAAATAAAGTACTTGTATACAAAACCTTGTCTCAGGGTCTTCTTCCAAGGGAACCCAACTCAGAACAATACATCAATTAAAAAAAAAAAAAGCAGCCTGTTCAGCATGGCTTAGTGGTTGAGAGTTGACCTCTGAACCAGGAGGTCATAGTTTGATTCCCCGTCAGGGCACATGGCTGAGTTGCAAGCTCAATCCCTGGTAGGGGGTGTGAAGGAGGCAGCTGATTAATTATTGTCTCTCATCATTGATGTTTCTATCTCTCTCTCCCTCTCCCTTTCTCTCTGGAGTCAATAAAAAGATATTTTAAAAAATGAATATAATTAATGCCATAAATGTAATATAAAAGGAAAGTGAAATAGTAAGATTCTGTTTCAACATGTAAAGACTTAGTCATGACTACATGTTGCTTAATGCAACACATAATGTGTGGAATTAATCTGCACCTAATGAAGTAGTTAAATAGTTGCTTCCCTACATGGAATCACCATGAAGAGAACACCGGCTGATACTCAAACAGGTGTGATGTATCCCCAACTACCATAGGTGGCACGGCCGTCAGTGGCATGATTTTCTCAGGCACACCTGGTAAAATTGTGAGCTAAGCCCAAGCTTCTCTTAATTTTCATGGTAGTTCAGTAATATATAAAGAGCAAAAGGATTTTTTATGTACCCCGTTGCTCATAAATAAGTTTTTACTTATATGACTATCCAGAAAAACATTAAAAGATTTTGTGGAATGAAAGATAGCTTTTCAATGTACTCCTGGTCAGCCCTCAAAATGCAGCATCCTTGGCCCCGCCCACAACATGCTAGTGGTACAGCAGAGGAAAGGAAAAGGGAGAAGTTCAGTGTCTACAGCCACTGGATTTAGACTTCCTTCATCTAAATCCCACCTTCACTTTTTGTTAGAGGTAAGAGCTTAGGTAATTTATTTTTGGTCGTTCTGGCTCATATCCCTTATCTGTAAAGTGAAAGAAACCACATTCTCTAACTTAGGATTTGTTCTCAGATTGATTCAATGAGTAAAACACAGTGCCTGGCACAAACTGAGGGTCCAAAAATATTAGCTATTCTCATTACTATGTTTCATGACTAAATGGTCTCTCTAACTCAAATCATCTCTCTGATGTGGCCACTGGGAAACCTAAGTTGTGCAGTATATACAAATCTGGGTTTGAGTATATAATTTTAAGTTTCCTAGGCACAATCTGTGAGTTTTCCATCAGTTCATGCTTTTCCTCCTCCTCTTCCCTAATGTCCATCCTTGGTCACTTGCCATTCCAGTAATAATAACCTGATGGGTATATTATTACAGATTTTGTATCCTGATGCCCAATTAGGAGACCTTATAAAAGGTAAGTTTAGGGCATAAAGAGAAAGGAAAAGTCTTGATTTAGCATCGCCCATTCCCCTCTGGCTAAATTAAAGAAACACAGGCAGCCAGCTAGAGGATATGAGTAACAAATGAGATCATGTGTAGGGAATTCACTGCTGCAAACTGTACAGTGAAGCACAAATGGTAAAGTGCTTTTGTTCTTATTACTTATTAACAGTATCATTAAACAAACAAAAGTTAGAATCCTGGCTAGAAAAGACACAGAGACTTAGCACCATCCTTTATAAATGAGATAGCTGAGAACCAAGACTAGAAGTTGCCAAAAAGAAATGGGAAAGAGCAAGCAGACACTCCACAGAAGAGGATATTTGAGATGAAGAACTGGCTGGGAAATGGTGATATCAAGTTAGGCAGAGGAACGGAGGTGACAAATTAAAAGGTCAGGTTTTTTTAAGGCTACAGAAGTCTTCGAGGAAAAGACTGCATTGATTGATGTGCTCTGTAATGGAAACTCAGATAATGAAATAAAACCAGCATTTAAGAATTTCAGGCTGAGAACTCATTGCCATGGCAACCCTCTCAGAAGGGAACTTGTATAAGAAAATAAGATTCACTTGACTACTCCTTACAATGAAAATCTACACTACAGTGAAACAATTAAGTGCAGAATTTCAGAGTTGCCTATTGCCAAAATGCCTAGAGGTAGCACTGAATATGTATATCTATCGTCTCTTCCATTGGAAGCTATTACTTCTTAAAATCTATGACTCATGGAGGGAGCAGCATCCAGCTTTGAGGGATCTCTTGACACTGGGTGTCTCCTACCAGCGAACATTTACAATTTTTTCCACTCTATAAATCATCTAGCAGGACACTTGTATGACAATCACAGTGGTACACACCATTTAAACAAATGCTCAACTTTTAATCTGTCCATAATCACATAAAACTATCAAAGTCATATGTCAATTATTAGTTATACCTTATGGAAAATCATTTTACCCTAAGTAATATCTTGTTTATATTCAGCATATAATCATTTTAGTAAAAACATCTATTTTATTACATGTTCTTCCTCAAAGAATGTTAAACTGAGTACAATATAATTTGTCAATTAAAAAGAGTTTTCTTAAAAATCTAATAATGACCATTATGAACCTATGCCTTTTAACTAATAATGAGAAAATAAATCACTGTGATCTTTTTTGAATGACATGGATTTGGTTTCTAAAATTGAACCTGGTAGTAGAAGAATTTGCCGCTGAGAAATGCTTTATCATATTGCAAAAAAAAAAAAAAAAGAGAGAGGAATAGAGGCTAAGAATAACTTATAAAAATGATTATAAATTATTTATATGCTCACTTATACAAAAAGAATACAGACATCTATCTATCTATATCCTACTTAATAAAGAGGGGATATGCAAATTGACCATCATGCCGTCACAAAGCTGGTGGTGCCCATAGCCACAAGATGGCGGCGCCCAGTCCCCTCAGCCCTGCTTGAGTTCTTTCAGCACCGCCAGAAGTGGGGGGTGGCAGGAACGCCTGCTGCTGGAGTCCCACAGTCCTTTCAGCCCAGCCAGGGGGGCGGCAGGTGCACAGTGTGGCCAGACCCCCCCTCAGCCCCTCAGCCACCCAGGGCCGGCCTGAGGCGCAGGCAAGCCTCAGATAGCAGCTGCCCAGCCGTTGCCCAAGGTGCAGGCAAGCCTCGGATGGCAGATGCCCAGCTGCCCAGGGTTGCCCGAGGCTCAGGTAACCAGGGCCGGACGAGGCTTGCACTGGCAGTGGCAGAAATATATATATAAAAGGTTAAGTGACCGGCCGACTGGCCGACTCGCTGACCAGCAGGTAGGTATGATGGGCATTGACCACCAGGAGGCAGATACTCAACTCAGGAGCTGCCGAGCGACAGCAACTTTGCAGAGTGCCCTTTTGCACTCCAGGACCCCTTGGGGGATGTTGGACTGCTGGTTTTAGCCCAATCTCTGCAGGCCAGGCCGAGAGACCCCACCTGCTAGAGGGACACTGCTCACTCCGCAGATGCCCTTTGAGTCCGGGCACCGCCCCAGGTGCAGCTGACCAGGGAGGGACCGTGGGAGGTTGGCTCCAGGGCATGTCCAGCCCATCTTGCCCAGTCCCACCCCATTGGCCACCTTCTAATTAATTTCCTTTCAATGTGCACAAATCCGTGAACCAGGCCCCTGGTGATATACAAGATAATATCTATGCCATCCTATACATCAGCATCAAGTAATAATGGGTAGATGGGTACACTATGCTATTTTCATTTACCAGCCCTTGCTCAATTGGAATTTTCCTTTTCTACCTTCAACTTTATACTTATCCTTATGTTTTCACCAATATTTTTACCAATATGAACAATTTCCATTTGTCTGTTTTAGGTAATAGCATGCAAGCGGATATTTTATATATGGATCATCCTTCACCAATTCCATAAGAGCCTCTTAATTTTCTCAGGACACAATATTGTCCTAGAAGTCAAAATAATTTAGTTACTTATTTTACTATTCTGATTATTCATTTCTCAAGTCACATGCACACATTAGAATACTGTAGTTCTAAGACCTGTATCTACTTTTTTTTTTTTAATATATTTTATTGATTTTTTACAGAGAGGAAGAGAGAGGGATAGAGAGTTAGAAACATTGATGAGAGAGAAACATCGACCAGCTGCCTCCTGCACACCCCCTACTGGGGATGTGCCCGCAACCAAGGTACATGCCCTTGACCGGAATCGAACCCGGGACCTTTGAGTCCGCAGGCCAACGCTCTATCCACTGAGCCAAATCGGTTTCGGCTGTATCTACTTTTTTGATATCTATCTTTCTTTCCTAAGGTTTTACTGAGAAAATCGGCACTCTCCTTGACTTTTATTTCAACGATTTTTTTCTTATTCTCATTTCCAGTTTATTCTATTTATAATTATCCCCTCATGGTGCCTTATTTTTTTTTGCCTATACTGGAATCAACATTCTCAAGGTTGTCAAGAATGTATATAAGAATAAATTTGCATATATTTTAATTTCCCCAAGGGGAACTCATGGTTAGAGAAAAATATCTGAATAATATTGGAAGTAAATTGTAAGGAATAAGATATTTGCACAAACTAGGTCTAGGAAGCATGGACTATTGTCAGATTTTTCACTTGAAATTATGGTAAGATTGGAATGAGAATCATGATTAAAATCCTAAATTTAAACATTCTTTGGTATTGCTAAAGCTGTGCTAATTAATAATTCATAGAAGAGACATGCCACTCTAAAATAAACCATTAGATGTATTACAGAATTTATTTTTATTCTTTTAACATTTAAAACAAACATGTGATGTACATTTTTAAAAGCCACCAAAAACAATGAATAGAAAAAATCATTGTAAGGACATTTTCTGTCCTAAATTATTAAAAGGAAAATTATGTTTTTCATAGGGAAAAGTTTATCCACAAATGTCACATGCAGCAAACAAATAACTACCTTATTTCTAGATAGTCATGTATAGTTATCACTTCACTCTTCTCCATTTAAAAAAGTATCTCCTTTTAGAAAAAAATAGGTGGTAAGTGAAATTTATTTGTTTCCCACTTTGTTTCCTGTTTCTCCCAACCTCCCTTCAGAGTCCCTTTCCAGTCTCTTCCTCTAGCAGGCTGACGCTTGGTCCTTTTATCATCCTCTAATTTATCCTGCCAAAGTGAGGAGTAATTTGATAAATTCCTTCATATTAAGGTATTAGAAAATTAATTTTCTTCTAATCTCATGAGTATTTGCATTTTAAAGGGAAATTGCAGAGAAAGAACAATGTCTGACCATCTTAAATTACACATCAGTTATGGAATTTCAAGCATGTGTGGGAAGATATTTAAAAGTGATGAGAGAACAAGAGAGTACTCTCAAATAATAGAATGAATAAGATGATTTTCTCTATATTTATTTGTCAGGATGGTCAGGAGATGGAAACCAATCCTCCATTTGAGGATCACCATTATATTCTCTGGAAGATACCTAAAAAATAGCTTAGTGCACAGTGGGTGTTACTATTTATTAAATAAATGCATGGTCATATTATTTGTTTTACCTCCAATAAAAACTTGAAGAATATATTTCTTTGGAGAAATATGAATAAAGCAATTATCTCTGACCCCTCTACTGTGATCCCACATCCTTTGGTTTAACTTTGGCAGAAAACTGATGTCCACCAAATATTCCATTAATTCATGGACATTACTCTGACCCGCTTGCAGTAGGCAGGGGTATATGAGTAGTTCTGGTCTCTAAAATGAGAACAGAAATTACGTGTATCACTTTTGAGCTAAGACAGTAAAAAGTTCATTTGTGATTTTGCAAAGTCTCTGTACTATGGCTGAAGAAGTTGTCAGTTCCAGATAGTACAGCTATGAGAGAATTGAAAGTCCATAAGCCAGGGTCTCTGAATGCAGGTCACCAAGCCTTTGAGATTATTTGTAGTTGCAGCACAGACGAATAGATTGATATGTCCCCTTTATGCCATTTACTATATTGATTCATAGCTCATTTGTTACATATCTGCTGTCCCATCTTTACTGGTTACTCCTTGTTTATTTTTGTAGCTTTGTTCTAAAACAAAATGTAGTTGGAAAACAATAATAATATTAGGGTATTTTTTTAAAGTTAAAAATTAGATTACAATTTTAAGACAGTTACATGGTGTTACAAGACTAGTATAATTCAATTCAATGCAATGTAATTTGATTCAATTCATCTATTGAGCAATAAAAGTGTGATATGCTTTGTGCTGTCAGTACACATTAGTTGGTGATGTTATAAATGAATACAAATAAGATGCTATTAATAGTCTTTAACAATATTAATAATAATTTTAACTGCCTAAACAAATATCTTATGAGATAATAGAAAGTACATATTTGTCTCTATCCCTGGTTCAGGCACAGAATCCTAAAATTCTTATAAATTCCTAAATGCTAAGAGCAATAGGATCATGTTTTGTTCTAATAGAGCAAGTCTGGGAAGTGGGAGAGGACTCCGCATGGGCACTGGTTACCAGAAAGAGCAAGTTGTGATTAGAAATTTGTAGTTTTCAGCCTCACTAATCCTCCAGAGAGGTGAGGGGAAAACAATGGAATTAATGGCCAATCATGCCTGCATGAGGAAGTCTTCATAATATCCCAACCGTGTTTGAAGCTCTTCCAGGTTGGCAAACATCAACACTGGGAATGTGACACACCTCAGCTCAGTGGGGACAGAAGGCCCCGTGCCCAGAACTTTCCCAGACCTCACTCCACGTATCTCTTCATCTGCCTCCTTTATCATATCTTTTAATAAACTGGTAAATGTAAAAATTGTTTCCCTGAGTCCTGTGAGCCACTCTAGGAAATTCATTGAACTTAAGAAGGGGGTCACAGAGATTTCCCATCTAAAGCCCTTTGATCAGAGGCGCAGGTGAAGCGTATGTGGTGTGTGTGTGTGTGTGTGTGTGTGTGTGTGTGTGTGTGTGTGTGTGTGCAATCTTGTGGGAATGAGCCCCTGAAGTTTGATATCTGGCTCTATCTCCAGGTAGACAGTGTCAGAATTGAGGTAAATTGTAGGAAACCCAGCTGGTGTTGAAGAGAATTGCTTGGTGTGGGTTAAAACCTCCACACATTTGGTGACTAGAAATAAAGTGTTTTGTGTGCATAATAAAGGAAATTCACAGGGAAGAAAGACAAAGTAGGGGAGAATGAGGTTTCTCTACACTGGAGGAGGAAGACATTGAATTTTCCTTTACAACTAGATTAACTGAATGCTTTATAATAATATAGTTCTGGTTTAAAAGCATCAACAAATGATATGATTAACATCTATATGTCTGGTTTTCAAAACATATATCAAAGGAAGAATGATATCAATCTTCTAAATTTGCCAAATTGTAAAAATGTAAATGTGAAAACTATCTTATACTTGTATACTTGAAGTGATATTGACAAATACTTGTATTTTTTAAATCTTTTTTAAAAATATATTTTATTGATTTTTTACAGAGAGGAAGGGAGAGGGATAGAGAGCTAGAAACATCGATGAGAGAGAAATATCGACCAGCTGCCTTCTGCACACCTCCTACCAGGGATGTGCCCATAACCAATGTACATGCCCTTGACCAGAATCGAACCTGGGACCTTTCAGTCCACAGACCAACGCTCTATCCACTGAGTCAAACTGGCTTTGGCGACAAATACTTTTATAGAGAATTACATTTTTTAGTTATCTTATATTCATCATCTCCACTGCTCCCCATAATAGCTCATGAGTTAGTTCTGAGATTACAGAAATAAATTACAGATTATTTGTATGTGGAAACCAAGGCTATATTATATTGACATGACTTATCCATGGTTATACAGTGATAATTGGTAGAGCAAACACTAAGCTATTCTGGGTTTATGAGAATCTTATTTGACATGTATATAATTAGCTCAAGTTAAGTTTTTCTTCCATTTTCACAAGCGCACTTTTTATATCAACCATCTTTCTCCATCTAATGTAATCAATCTACAGAGTACAAGCCTATACTATAGAACACCTATGCAGTCAATCATATTTCTAAGAATTTTCTAGTAACCCCCAAATAAGGAGGACCTGATGACATTAGCATTATGTTTGCAATGTTGCTCAAGAACACAACATTCCATGTAAAGTAGAAAGCCAGTTTCCTCCTTCAAGGAAAAAAAAGAAGGGAGAGATGGAGGAGAAGAAAGGAAAGGGAAAGAAAAGAAAGAAAGAAAGAAAGAAAGAAAGAAAGAAAGAAAGAAAGAAAGAAAGAAAGAAAGAAAGAAAGAAAGATAGATAGAAAGAAAATGGATGTTTTCTTTTTATGAGTAAGATTCAAGACATTCAATGGCAACTCCAGTCAACCATGCCATAACAGAGAGAGAAATTTAGCTGAACATTTACTTCACATTTTGCAGATATTTTCCATCTCTGTTTTTACTTATTAATATTGGAATAACTTCAGTTTACTACTGTCTGCTAATTTTATCCCAGTAACATGTATACCCTCAAAATCATCATCAAAGGTGTTAAGGTAGATCTTCAAATCCCAGAATGATTAGAGTATTGCTTAAGTCCACCTGATAAAAGTTAGTTTAACTTCATAATTCACCATCTTCTTAAGTAATGGTAGCAAGTAGTGTAATAGCAGATGTGATTATTTTACACATCTTAGGAATGCTTCTTTTTCCTATTAAATATTGGTTGCTATTTTTACACTTTCTAATGGTCTAGACTCTTCTTATTTATTTACACACTAGAGGCCTGGTGCATGAAATTCATGCACGGGAAGAGGTCCCCTCAGCCCAGCCTGCACTGTCTCTAATCCGGGACCCTTCGAGGGATGTCCGACTGCTGGTTTAGGCCAGATCCCCGGGACCAGGCGTAAACCAGCAGCCAGAAATCCCTCTCACAATCCTAGACCGCTGGCTCCTAATTGCTCACCTGCCTGCCTGCATGGTCACCCCTAACTGCTCCCCCCTGCAGGCCTGATTGCCCCTCACTGCCTCTGCATGCTGGCCTGATCACTGCTAACTGACCCCCCTGCCAGCCTGGTCGCAGCCTGCTGTTCAGTTGTTTGGTTGTCTCTCACTAACCCCCCTGCTGGCCTCATCATAGGCAGGTATCTTGCGAGGGTGCAAGGGTTAATTTGCATATTACCTCTTTATTATATAGTATTAGAGATGTCATTGAATTCACTAGTAAATTCTCTTCAGGTCTCAAGGTCCATATTTTCCAAGTTGAAATGTCTATACATAAACATTTTGTGAACACTTCAGCCCCTTGCCTTTTTAAATCAATAAGCCATATTGACAACATTTTAATTACCCCCTGAATGTGCACACCTGTTTAGATTTTCC
Source organism: Eptesicus fuscus (assembly GCF_027574615.1). Taxonomy (NCBI): domain Eukaryota; kingdom Metazoa; phylum Chordata; class Mammalia; order Chiroptera; family Vespertilionidae; genus Eptesicus; species Eptesicus fuscus. The sequence continues at coordinate 19,442,458 of NC_072484.1, forward strand.
TGTAGAGAACAAAATTAGCCAACTTGTTTAGCAGTTTGCTTTGTTCCATTCTCTCTGAACTTGAGTTTTCTCCTCTAAGACAGAATAGTCTTATTTATTGATTCACTTACAAAGAACTTTAAAAAGAAAATCAAATAGTGAAAGAAAATATCCAGCTCTGTTAATAATCATGCAAAGATTTTAAAGGCAGTATAACTGGCTTGTAAAAAGTATTTTTATGTTAAGCAAACTCACTAACATACATTGAAAAAGTGACTTTATTATTATAATCAAGCATGAAAAATACAGTGATGATCAAGTTATCTAAATGTGTCTGACTCTCAATGCTTCTTCATGCAAATAATAAACCACCACTTTTGTGAACTCCAGGGCAATGCCAATCCATTCAACCTTCTAAGAAGTCAATTGTTTAACTGCCCCACAATTTCATCAAGGCTAATTCTCTGTGAAACGACTCAAGGGATTCGGCCCACATTAACTCACTCTTGTGTGTTTACACTTTCATTTTTCTCATAGTTTTATTTTCCTGGTGTAATTGACATGTAATAAACGTAGTACATGCTTTAAAAGAAAAGCAGGTGAATAAATACCTCTAAATCCAACCAGAGAAAACTGCCTTTCATCTCAGCCTACTAGTAAAGAAATAGATTAGATCCACATTTTCTAAACTCTCTGTCTAAATTGATAAAACTTAGAAGGAATGTGGCATACCCAACCACAGAATATTAGTTTACGAAAAGGAAAATAAATCTAAAAGAATAACAACTGTCAAGTAAAAACATACACGCACTCTTCAAAAGATAATGGCAAAATGAGAGAAAGTTCTGGGGTTCTAAATTGTTCATGATGTTTTAAATTCCCAAACATCATGAACAATTTAGCAAATATTTACGGCATCAGAAAAGTGAAGCCATGATAACCAACAGAAGACATCACTAAGATTCTTAAATTCAGTTTTCAGAATTTTGGAAATGGTTTTTACCTTCATTTTGGACAAGACTGATTTCCAAAATATAAAGGCTGAAAAAGAATAAGAAAAAAGGAACACGAAAGTACTTACAACTGATCGGATGTTATTTTCTTTCACCAGCTTCAGAGATGATTTATAGCAATTTGCAAGGTCTTCCTTGTGGGAACCATTAATATGGCCTCTTGCTATTGGCCCTACAGTATGGATGACATCTGCAAATGCAAAAGGAAGACAAAATAGGGTAAGCAAGGTATTTTTCACTTTTCACATAAATGGTGCTTTATTTATTTTAGGTATTTGTATTGGAGCCTGGAGACAAGCAAGCTAAGAAATTCTGATGATGCAAATGTAAAAGATTTTAGGTAGCACAACCTCCTAAAGTAGGCAATTTCCCAGGAAGATATTGTGAAAAGGAAAGCCCTACCAATAAATTGTTCCATCATTATTGGCCAGATCCAAGTGAGAAGAATTATAATATAAGAGGTGAATTATTGGCACCATGGAAAAAGACAAAACCTTGGTGGGAAATAAACTAAGAAATAATTGCCTAAAAAATGAGCATTTTTAATTGACCTGGGAAGAACCAATGCTACATATCACTTTACTTGTAAATAAGACAATAAATGCAGGAATTGTACACAATAAAGACAAGTTTTGGAAAATATGCCAAGATAATTTATGATCATCGGTAATAGACCTAAAAGGAGTAATTTGAAAACATCCTTACCGATTTTAGAGTGCAACCTATGGATCCTCAACATACATGAGATATCCTAGGAATAAAATAGTACCTAGTTTCTTTTTTTTTTACTATACAGGGTGGGGTAAACGTAGGTTTACAGTTGTTTGTATGGGAAATAATACAAAAATTAATAAGTAATAATATAAAAACTTTGTGTTTTGCATATGCACAACTGTAAACCTACTGTGGATACACCCTGTATTAAAACTTTCAAAAAGCAATCTATACTTTTCAACCTCTATCTATATTTAAAAACACGAAATCTGATTTTTCTTTTTTGCATATAAAAACAGCCATTTTGGTATTCTTTTAACATCTACACATACATAAACTTTTAAAATTAGGATCATAATGAAAAAGGACTGTCCTAGCATTAAGTCCATAAAGATTATTAAAAAAAAAAACCAACAACACCCAAAATTTAATCTAAATTATTTAAAAATGCCTTAGAACTCTTGCTTTCCAGTCTTATAAATTAATATGGATTATGAGTCCATTTTATTGCTGTAACAACTAGTCAATTTTGATAAAAAGAAAAATTCGGTCTACCAGTTTTGGAATAGTAAAATTAAATGAAATTATTTTCTTTGACTAATCATACCACTGCTTAATTTAAAAAAACAATGAGAATAAGAACACATTACAAAAAAATGAGTAAGTAGAATAGTTTTAAATTTCACATGAAATTTAAATAGTAGAAAATAAATCACTAAGGGAAAGATTTTTGTTGATTGACTGCTAAATGTCCAGAGTAACAAATGATGCTTGGGAAAATCCCCAAAATGTTGACTATAACTTTTAATTCTGAAATAGTATTTAAATCCTAATCAGATAATATTAAAGGTGACATCTCATGATTAGTATCAGCAGAAATGTCACCAGTGAGTTCATGCAGATGTTATTTCACAGCAAACCTGAGTTTAAAGTGAGAACTGCTACAATACAAGGAAAAGATAAAGAGATACTAGGTTGTATTTATCAGAAAAACTAAATACAAACAAACAAACAATAAAACACCAAAGAAACAAAAGAAAGCACACAGTGATTTTTTGTAATAATAGTAACAAGAGTTGCATATAGAAACAATACAAGTCCTATATGTAGTACATTTTTTTAGTATTTTATTTACTTTTTAAAATATATTTCATTCATTTTTTACAGAGAGGAAGGGAGAGGGACAGAGAGCCAGAAACATCGATGAGAGAGAAACATCGATCAGCTGCCTCCTGTACACCTCCTATTGGGGATGTGCCCGCAACTAAGGTACATGCCCTTCACTGGAATCAAACCTGGGACCATTCAGTCTATAGGCCAATGCTCTATCCATTGAACCAAACCAGTTAGGGCTGTAGTACATTTTTATATGAATACTGTATTTTTAGATTCTATTTTTAAATGAACACTATACTACATGAAGAAGAAAGATTGTACTTAGCTTTACTTTATTTTTCCTTTTGTGACTACTTGCTCTTTGTGTCTAGCTATCATAATTCTATAGAGCAGCATTTCCCAAAGGAGGTTCATTAAGATATAGGTGCAAAGGTCAATTGAATTTGAAATCACTGAGTGAAACTAAGTCACCCTTAGGAAGAGCTTCTCTGGGCATTTAGTATAGCACATTGTCAGTCTCCACATGGGGACACAGAATACTCTGTTCCTCAAATAAACTTGACAACTAAAACCCATGTTTTGCAGAGCACTTCATGGAATTACATTTCCACAAATTAAGCTTTGAAAAATGTTCCAGAGAAATTTTGGCATCCTTATTGCATTGTTACAGGTGAAGGCCATGTTTTTTTTTTTTTTTTTTCAGTCTTTAACCATTGCAGCTGTACATCAAACACTTAGTACATAAGAAACAACAGTATATTACCTTGGCTTCCTTATTTAATAGATGGAGGAGGTTAAGGATAAGTGTCTCTTATCTGGGGTCATAAAGATGTACCTACTTGAGCCAAGTAAAACAAGGCTTAGGGGCATGAATGGGAAGAAAAGACAGAGGGGATCTCAAAACATCAGGAAACAGTAACATCATAACCCTTTTTCTTGCCTTTTTCCTTAGCCACCATTGTCCACATAACAGAAATGGAATTTATGAAAAACTACTCCTTGCATTTCTTTAGTTCTCCATTTAATTTAAAAGTCTGAGAAGACATAGCCAATAAATGAGCTTCCTCAACATCAAAATATAATATCTATATTTTCTGCTCTATGTTAAATTTACAACATCCAGAATCAAGTAAGTGTTAACCAACATAATGATGTCTCAGTTCCACAAAGGTGGAGGTGAATCAGTGTGAGGTTCAGAAGGAAATTTTCTTCATCATTTTAATTGTTCCTAGTACTTGTGAGCAACTTTTCCACACTGAGGAGCTCCTTTATTTTCTACTATAAAATTCATCCAGGAGTCCTGCCTTCTCCTTTTTAAAAATATATTTTATTAATTTCAGAGAGGAAAGGAGAGGCAGAGAGAGGTAGAAACATCAGTGATGAGAAAGAATCATTGATTGGCTACCTCCTGCATGCCCCCCTCTGAGAATCAAGCCTGAAACCTGGGTATGTGCCCTGACTGGGAATTGAACAGTGACCTCTTGGTTCATAAGTCAACACTCAACCACAGCCATACCACCCGGGCTGAGTCCTTGCCTTGATTTTCATTGTATTGGTCCCTGCCTTGATTTTCTTATCTGCAGAAAAAAATCAGCTGCTTAGGTGATGTCCAGGGTATCTTCTGTGCTATGTTTCATCATTAATATTTGACCTTGTAAAGGAGACAGATGGACAGATGGAGTGCACAGTGATGTCTGGGCAGTTGACCGAAACCTTAAACATAGTTAAGTGGCTGGTGAGCCTTGTGAATATAAGGATCCATTTTTAATACCAGAAATATTATAGACCACTCTTTCACAACAATAGTTTCAAAGTCCATTGACTGAGAACAAGTTAGAGACAAACAGCTATTATCACTTGAATGATGCTTTGTATTAACTTATATTTTATTGTTAATCACAACAGCATTTTCACATACATTTGTGGATCTCATGGTGTAAATACAATAATGTAAACATTAGTTTTTAATTTGATGTCTGGTGCATGCAGAGGCTTAAGAAATAGTAAATATCACCAGCAACAGTAGCAGTATCATCTAAGCAGCTAAGGCATCTTTGTTTTTTTTAACTCTCACCCGATGATATTTTTTTCCATTGATTTTTTTTTTTTTTTTTTTAGAGAGAGTGGATATTTTTTTCCATTGATTTTTTTTAGAGAGAGGAGAGAGAGAGAGAGAAACATCTATGTGAGAGACATCAATTGGTTGCCTCTAGTTTGCACCCCGACCAGGGCTGGAGATCTATGTGCCCTTGACTGGGAATCCAAACTGAAACTTGGTGGTCTGAAGGCTGAAGCTCTTACCACTTAGCTAAATGGCCAGCACCATCTAAGGCATCTTGAAGACATAGGCAGAAATGACAGAGGAGACTTTTCAATGTTTACTTGTTATATTTTTGTTATCATCTCTGTTCTAGTGTGGACAGAACACTGGATTGTAAGACCTAAGATCTAATTATAAGTCAGAAGTCCCAGATCTGTCAATAACCAGCTGTGTGATCTTAGGCAAATCGTTCTCCTATTTGTACTTCCATCTTCAAAGCTAAAAAGGAATTGAATGAGGGCCTCTAAGATAGTTGGCTGCTTTTAAATGCAATTCCTCTTCTGCATGCATTTCAAGAATCAACATATATATTTTAAAAAGTCTAGTTTATTGTTTTTGAGATAAATAAGTATCAATCATGGTTCAAGTTTCTCAAACATGCTTATCAATGAAGTGCAAATTGGTCCCATCCAGAGATAGCATTTTAACCATATCCATCAAAAGTACAAATATAGTCCTGGCTGGTTTGGCTCAGTGGATAGAGCACCGGCCTGTGGACTGAAGGGCCCTGGGTTCAGTTCCAGTCAAGATCACATGCCCGGGTTGCAGGCTTGATCCCCAATAGGGGGCATGCAGGAGGCAGCCGATCAATGAATTCTCTCTCATCATTGATGTTTCTCTCTCTCTCTCTCTCTCTCTCTCTCCCCTTCCTCTCTGAAACCAATAAAAATATAGTTTTTTTTTTAAAAAGTACAAATATAGACTCCAATAGCTCTATTTCTAAGAATGTACCCTGTAGATTAAAATGAAGATTATATGGTTTATTCAACCATGTTTCTGGATCCCATATAACATATCCCTACAATGAATAAAATTGTTAATGTGCTTCTCAAATGTAATCTTATCTATAAACATAAAAGCCTAAGTGACCGTCCAACCATCCAACCATCTGACCGGTAGCTATGATGTGCACTGACCACCAGAGGGCAAACACTCTGACCAGTAGCACTGACCACTAGGAGGCAGATGCTCAACACAGGAGCTGCTGAGCTGCAGTGACTTGGCAGCTGTAGTTCTCAGGTGATGCACCTGGAACCACAGAGGAGGGAGCCTGATTCAGGGGTACGTCACCCAAGAACTGCCCTCTCGCAACCCGGGACCCCTCAGGGGATGTCAGAGAGCTGGTTTCAGCCAGATCCCCACAGGCCAGGCTGAGGAACCCCACTAGTGCATGAATTCATGCACTGGGCCTCTAATATCACTATACATATTAAAATATTCTTAAGTAAAAACTGTATAATCCCAAGGGATTTAACAGAATGATTCCACTAGGTATATATTTTCTTTATTTTGCTACTCTCAATAGTATCTCTCTGTAAGACAATTATTTTCAGATAAAAGTAGGGTTTAAATAGGGACAATAAAGCATTTTTTCCCATATGGCTATTATCTGTCTTTAAAATGTTACTGTAATTTTGATATGCAAACTTGGTTCTACATACCTTATAGTAGAAATGTAGTATAAGGATATACTTTTTCGGTATCTCAATAACCAAAGAACTTTGAATAATAGTCAATAATATTTAGAAATGAAAAGAATAATAGAAAATATTTAATCTATTTTTTCTTATTTAAGGTAGCTAGAGAGGCAGAATAATATGCCCAAAGTCAAAGATCAATGTGAGAAGACATAAATCATAATGACAATATGGTCATGAATAAACATTTCCCAAGGTGACTACTTATTGAAGGAAATGGCACACATTTGTATGTATAAATTTTGGCATATTTATAATAAATTCCATTATTTTATCCTCATACTTTGTATACATTCAGATTCTGGTTAGCTATTATTTTGCAAAATATAACTCCAAAATATAGTGACGATAACAAACTTATTTTTTATAGTTTCTCTGGGCCAGAAATTCTGAAAGGGCTCAGGTTGGGGTCTGGCACAGGGTCACTCATATTGTTGCAGTTAGTCCATGGCTGGTGGTGGAAGAGGGGAAGGCTGTGCACTAAAGGCTGGGAAGGCATCTCTCCCTCTTCATGCAGCCTCAGGGACACTCATGTGAACTCGTTTCAGTTTCCTCACAGGATGGGGCCTCATCAGAGCAGTCAGACTGCTTACATGAGAGTTCAGGGATCCAGGAGCATGTCCAGAGGCAGAAGCTGTTCCACCCTTTATACTCAGCCTTGGGAGCCACACAGTATCACCATCACTATCCCTATCACCTGTGACTGTCACACAATTCCACCCATTGCCAGAGGAGACACAGAGACTCCCTTGATGGAAGGAGTAGAAAATAATTTTTATCTATTTAAATTCTTTATTGTTTAAAGTATTACATATGTCTCCTTTTTTCCCCATTGATCTCTCCTCGGCTGTTCCCACCCCTCAGCATATGTCCTCACCCCTCTACTCTCTGTGTCCATTGGTTATGCTTATATGCATGCATATAAGTCCTTTGGTTCATCTCTTACCCTCCCCTCCCCTGCCTTCCCTCTGAGCTTGGACAGTCTGTTCAATGTTTCTCTGTGGCTGGATATACTTTTGTTCATCAGTTTATGTTGTTCGCTATATTCCACAAATGAGTGAGATCATGTGATATTTATATTTCTCTGACTAGCTTATTTGGCTTAGTATAATTCTCTCCAGTTTCATCCTTGCTGTTGCAAATGGTAAGAGTTCGATCATATAGTCAAACTTCAGAGGGAAAGAGGAGAGGGTGGGAGGAAGGGGGATATATCAACCAAAGGACTTGTATGCATGCATATAAGCATAACTATTGGACACAGACACTAGGGGGGTGAGAGCATGAGAAGGGGATAGGGGGCAACATAGAGGGGGTAAGGACACATATGTAATCCTATCTAATAAAAGAGTAATATGCAAATTAACCATCACTCTGCGACAAAAATGGCGGTGCCCATAGACACAAGATGGCGGCGCCCAGTCCTCTCAGGCCCGCAGGAGTCCCCCAGTCCCAGGGAAGGCTGCCACTGAGAGCAGGAAAGGAGTAGCCCAGCCTGTTGGCCTAGAAGGAGGCTTTGCCCTCTGGCCAGATCCTCTCCTAGCCCTGAACCTGGCCATGGGTCTGGGAGGTGCCTGCGCACAGCCGCCTCCATCAGCTGCCTGCCCCGACCCTGGCTGTGAGTCTGGGAGGTGCCAGTACTGGGCCGGCAAAATCAGCTGCCCGTGGAGGCCCGGGCTGTGGGTCTGGGAGGCACCCGCGCACGGCCTGCACAATCAGCTGCCTGCCAAGGCCCCCGCTGTGGGTCTGGGAGGCGCCAGTACTGGGCTGGCGCGATCCGCTGCCCGTGGAGGCCCGGGCTGTGGGTCTGGGAGGGGACTGCGCAAGGCCGGTGTGATCAGCTGCCAACAGTGGCCCGGGCATTGGGCCTGCAAGGTGCCCGTGCAGGGCAGGAGCCATCTGCTGCCTGTCCCAGCCTGTGCTGTGGGCCTGGGAGACCCAGGAGCTGCCTATACACCTCCCTCCTCACCCCCCCACCCCACCCCCACTGAGATCAGCTCCCATCTGCAGCTAGGGGGTGTAGGCCTGGGAGGCAGCTGTAACCCCCAGAGCTATTCCCTCCAAGAGGCAGCCTGGGGTGTCAGGCTGCACCCCCATGGAGTGATCCCCCACACACACTATAGCCTTGGAACTTCCCTTGCCGCCAGCCGAGTGATTCTCCCATTGGGTAGAAACTTCTGACCAGGTTAGGGAGGTAAATGGGTTTTGTTTAAAATATTTAGGAACCACATGGAAATGTCTGAGGTAGGGTTTCACATCGGAAGTAACTTACAACTAATTTCTGAAGGCAAACCTGGACATTGCAGTTACATTACTGGAGAGTACCCCGAGGTCCGGAGGTTGGCTCTTGCAGCGGTGGTGCAGAGTGCTCCCCCTCCTGGTTCCTCAGCACCTTGGGCAGGGCTTGAGTCCACCTAGGAAGGCCTTTTCCCCTACAGTTTTCACCAAGGCAGGGAGGTTTTGTAGACATGAATAAGAAGTGCCCACGCCCAAGTCCTGAAGATGCCAGGGCCGGCAGAAATGACAATCAAACCGGGAAAAGAGCAAAACCAGAAACACCACTGATCCCAACATAGATCATCTTTTTCTTCAGATGACTGTGTTTCCCTCTTCTTTGTCTTCTGGAAGCAAGACAGATTCATGTACTGACAACTCTACCAACGGAAAAGTTAAGAGAAAGAGAGGACAGAAAAGGAATAAAAGGAAAAAAGAAAGAAAGGACAAAAGTTGAAACATCAAGAAAAAGAAAGAAAGAAAAAAGGAAGAAACAACCCCATCATATCACCTTTCTAAGGTCTCATGAAATTCCTGTTTAAGTTTATTTTATGACACTTTTAGTTTAGGTTTACATTTTTACTGGTTTGTGAAGACAACGGCAGGTACACTGTCCAATATGTTAAAGAAAAAAACCCTATCTACTAAAGAGGTAATATGGAGGATAGAGCATTTGGGAGTGACCAGGCTGTCAGGGGAAGGCAGTTGGGGACAACTGGGCCGGCAGGGGAACAGTTAGGCATTGATCAGGCTGGCAGGCAGAAGTGGTTAGGAGCAATCAGGAAGGCAGGCAGGCAAGCAGTTCGGAGCCAGCAATCCTGGATTGTGAGAGGGATGTCCGACTTCCCTTGAGGGGTCCCATATTGGAGAGGGTGCAGGCTGGGCTGACGAATTTCGTGCACCGGGCCTCTAGTACCTTAATAAATAAAGATAAAAAAATAATATAACATTGTAAAAAAAAAAAAGAGTTGCTTCTTTTTTATAGTAGCATAGTATTCCATTGTGTAGATATACCATTGTTTTGTAATCTACTCATCTGTTGATGGGCACTTAGGCTGTTTCCAAATCTTAGCTATCGGAAATTGTGCTGCTCTGAACATAGGGTGCATATATCCTTTCTGATTGATGTTTCTGGTTTCTTGGGATATAGTCATAGAAGTGGGATCACTGGGTCAAATGGGAATTCCATTTTTAACTTTTGAGGCAACTCCATACTTTTTTCCACAGTGGCTGCACCAGTCTGCATTCCCACCAGCAGTGCACGAGGGTTCCTTTTTCTCCACATCCTTGCCAGCACTTGTCGTTTGTTGATTTCTTGATGATAGCCATTCTGACAGGTGTGAGATGATACCACATTATCGTTTTGATTTGCATATCTGAGATAATCAGTGACTTTGAGCATGTTTTCATATATCTCTTGGCCTTCTGTTTGTCCTCTTTCTAAAAGTGTCTATTTAGGTCCTTTGCTCAATTTTTGATTGGATTGTTTATCTTCCTTTTGTTAAGATGTATGAGTTCCCTACAAATTTTGGAGATTAAAGCCTGATTGGATATAACATTGGCAAATATGTTCTCCCATGCAGTGGGATTTCTTGTTGTTTTATTGATTTTTTTTTTTCTGTGCAGAAGCTTTTTATTTTGATGTAGTCCCATTTGTTTATTTTCTCCTTAGTTTCCATTGTCCTAGAAGCTGTATCACTAAAGATATTGCTACAACATATGTCTGATATTTTGCTGCCTATGGTTTCTTCCAAGATTTTTATAGTTTCCAATCTTACATGTAAGTCCTTTATCCATTTCAAATATATTTTTGTGTATGGTGTAACTTGGTAGTCTAGTTTCATTTTTTGCATGTATCTGTCCAATTTTCCCAACACCATTTATTAAAGAGACTGTCTTGACTCCAATACCCTGAAGACTATTCAGAAAACTACTAGACTTAATAAATTAATTTGGCAATGTAGCAGAATACAAAATTAACAGCCAGAAATCTATGGCTTTTGTTGTTGTTTAAAGTATTACATATGTCTCCTTTTTCTCTGATTTACCCCTCCCACCATCCATTTCCACCCCTGAGAGCAAGCCCCCCAATGCCCCAGTGTCTGTGTCCATTGGTTATGCTAATATGCATGGATACAAGTCCTTTGGTTGATATCTAAATGCCCCCTCCCCTGTCCCTTGTTTCTGAATCTATTTTTGTTCATCAGTTTATGTTGATCATTATATCCCACATATGAGTGAGATCATGTGATATTTATCTTTCTTCAACTGGCTTATTTCACTAGCATAATGCTCTCCAGTTCCATCCATGCTGTTGCAAATGGTAAGAATTCCATCCTTTTTACAGCAGCGTAGTATTCCATTGTGTAGATGTACCACCGTTTTGTACTCCACTCATCTGCTGATGGCCACTTAGGCTGTTTCCAAATCTTAGATATTGTAAATTGTGCTGCTCTGAACATAGGGGTGCATCTCTCGGATGATTAGTGACTTTGAGCATGTTTTCATATGTCTCTTGGCCTTCTGCATGTTCTCTTTCAAAAAGTGTCTAGTTTTTTGATTGGATTGTTCTATGGCTTTTTTATACACCAATAATGAACTCACAGAAAGAGAAACTAAGAAAACAATCTCATCTACCATTACAATAAAAATATTAAGATACCTAGGAATAAACTTAACTAAGGACAAAAAAGACCTGTACTCAGAAAACTACAGGATGTTAAAAAGAGACATAGAGAAAGAAATAAACAAATGGAAGAACATATCAGGTTCATGGATTGGCAGAATCAACATAATTAAAATGTCCATATTACTCAAAGCAATCTATATATTCAATGCAATCCCCATTAACATATCAATGGCATATTTCACAGACCTAGAACAAACTCTCCAAAAATTCATCTGGAATTTAAAAAAAAAAGACCCTGAATAGCCACAGCAATTCTGAGAAAGAAGAATAAAGTTGGAGGGATCACAGTACCAGATATCAAGCTATATGTCAATGCCACCTTTCTCAAAATTGCCTGGTACTGGCACAAGAACAGACATATATACCAATGGAACAGAATAGAGAACCCCAAAATTGACCCAAGCCATTATGCTCAATTAATATTTGACAAAGGAGGCAAGAAAAGAATTTTAAACTGCTTTTTTGCTTGCTTGTTTGTTTTTGTTAATCCCCACCTGAGGATATTTTTCTATTGAATTTTTAGAGAAATTGGAAGGGATGGGGAGAGACAGAGAGAGAAAGAAAACATCAATGTGAGAGGGACAAATTGTTTGGATGCCTCCCACACAGGGTCCAACTAGGGCTGGGGATCAAGCCTGCACGCCAGGGAATCCTGCCATTTTCAACAACATGGGTAGACCTTGAGGACATTATGTCAAGTCAGACACAAAGAGACAAAACTGTATGATTTCACTTACATGTGGAATCTAAAACAACAATAACAAAAGAATAAGCTCATAAATACAGAGAACAAACTGGTTGTGGCCAGAGGCAGCATTGGTGGTAGGTGGTAGCAGCATTGGATGAAGGTGATTAAAAGGTATAGACTTCCAGTTATAAAATAAATATGTCCTGGGGATGTAATGTACAGCCTGGTGACTATAGTTAACTAGAGGCCTGGTGCACGCAATTCGCGCACTCGGGTGTGGGGGGCGTCTCTCAGCCCGGCCTGCTTCCTCTAACAGTCCGGGAGCCCTCGAGGGATGTCTGACTGACGGTTTAGGCTCGATCCCTTTGGAGTGCACTGACCACCACGGGGCAGCTCTTGCATTGAGCGTCTGCCCCCTGGTGGTCAGTGCACGTCATAGCTACCAGTCATTCTGCTGTTCAGTCCGTTTGCATATTAGCCTTTTATTATATAGGACTAGGGGCCTGGTGCACGAAATTCATGCACTGGGGGTCGGGGGTCCCTCAGCCCAACCTGCCCCCTCTCACATACTGGGAGCCCTCAGGGGATGTCCTACTGACGGCTTAGGCCTGTGCCTCATGGGAAGCATACCTAAGCTGCAGTCTGGCCTCTCTTTGTGGGAGGCAACCAGGCTGATCAGGGGAAGGCACCAGCCCCCATCACCGCACTGCTGCAGCCACTGCCAGTCACCGCAGCCACCAAGGTGTTTTCATCAACACAGACTCCAGTCTCTTCACCAAGAAAAAATGACAACTTTCTTTAGGTATTTTCAAGATGTGTCTTTCATAGGATATGCATTTCTTTCTTTATTTTTTATCCTCACCTGAGGATATGTTTCCATTGACTTTTAGAGAATGTGGAAGAGAAAGGGAAAGACAGAGAGAAACATCAAAATGAGAGGAACACATTGATAGGTTGCCTCCTGCATGAGCCCTGACCTGGGCCCCAGCCAGGGAGGAGCCTGCAACCTAGGCACAGGCCCTTGATCAGAATCAACCCAGACCCTGCTGTCTGCAGGCTGAGGCATTATCCACTGAGTCCAACCGGCTAGGGCAGGATATGACATTTCTTAGCCCTCCAGCAGTGGACCTTCATTTTTTTCTCCAGAAGTGTGGTGGAAAAACCCTAGATCACCTTTTGGATTCTTATTACCCAAGTTACTAAGAATATTACCAGTGGCATACAGGAAGCTTAGCCAATGTGCAGTCAGAAAAGGTGTTTCCTCTATAGTTCACACCAAAAAAGGGCTGGGCCCTGCCCAGGCCTAAAGCCTCTGGCTGAAGCTTTAGGCCTGGGCAGGCCCCTCCAGCTCCCTCTGATCACCAGCTCAGCCCCTGCCCAGGCCTTCCCAGGCCCAAAGCAGACCCCCAGCTCCCTGCCCAGGCGATTGATTTCAGGGGGTCCGCTCTTGCACCAGGCTGAAGCAACCCCCAGCTCCCTGCGATCAGTTGCAGGGAGCCTGCTCCAGCACCAGGCCAAAAGCCTCCACCAGAGGCTTTGGCCTGGGGCCAGAGTGGACACCCAGCTCCCTGTGATTGATCGCAGGGGGTCTGCTCCGGCACCAGGTCAAAAGCGGCTTTCGGCCTGGTACCAGAGCAGACACCCAGCTCCCTGCGATTAATTGCAGGGGTCCGCTCGTGTACCAGGCCGAAAGCTTCCAGCTCCCTGCGATCGATTGTAGGGAGTCTGCTCCCTGCGATCCTTTGCAGGGGGTCCACTCAGGGCGCCTATGTATGAAAATTAACCGCCATCTTGGTTGGGTTAATTCGTATACTTGCCCTAATTGGCTGGTGGGCATGGCTTGGGTGTAGTGAAGGTGCAGTCAATTTTCATATTACTCTTTTATTAGGTAGGATAATACTGTATTTCATATTTGAATGTTGCCAAGAGAGTAAATTTTAAAAGTTCTCATCATAAGAAAAAAAAAAACATGCCGAAACCGGTTTGGCTCAGTGGATAGAGCATCGGTCTGCGGACTGGAAGGTCCCGGGTTCGATTCCGGTCAAGGGCATGTACATTGGTTGTGGGCGCGTCCCCCGGTGGGGGGCGTGCAGGAGGCAGCTGGTCAATGTCTCTCTCTCATCGATGTTTCTAGCTCTCTATCCCTCTCCCTTCCTCTCTGTGAAAAATCAATAAAATATATTTTAAAAAAAAACACACAAAAAAAAAAAACCACCACATCTATTCCCAGTACTAAGTTATCAGACCCATTACCTGGGTAAGTAAACTGTCGATTTAATAAAAAATCAGAGCTAGAGAAAAATTAGAGTATGGGATTAATACATTTATTAATTGTAAATACAATCTAATTTAGAGATGACAGAGATCACAGATTTGTAGCTCCCAAATGGAATTGCCTAGCCCCACACTAGTTTTGTTGCTTCTTCTGACTTAAAATATGGCAGGAACATGTGGGCAAAGAAAAGGGCAGGGAGAGCTTTTTAGAATTAGCATCGTATCTCCCTGTGAGCAAGAAAAGTAATGCTATTTCTATAATGCTGTGTCCAGCTCCACATTCAAAACAGGAAAAGCAGCCTTCATGAGTTTGAAGCCCTTTCTTACTGCAACTGAGGAAAATAGAGAAAACAGCAGTGAAATTTGTACCTTCACTCAACATTTCAAATGCAACCCTTTGAAGAAATATGGAAAATGAGATGGCAGGCCCTTTTGTGCTTTATCAGATTAAAGTGTGGCCAGACAAATAGAACCTGGTTTTGCTCATCTATTTCTGAAACCAATTGGTCTATAAATCAGCTCTTTTGTTTTGAAGGTATAACCACCACCTCACACTCCCCTACCTCATTTTACCCTGGGAAATTAGTCTGAACTATATAGAAAAGGAGGGTAGGATAGAAGCTTTTCTTTAAAGGGTGTTGGCGGAAAAACCCACTTTCATTTCCAAAACTGTAAATTAAAAAATACGTGATTCGACTGTCAAATAATTGAAAGCACTAGAATTATTTACAAAGATTCAATCAGAATTACCCTTGGCAAAACAAATGCATGAAAACATTCTGCAAAAAATATTAGCATAATGAATTTTAAAACAAATGAGAGAGCACATATATAGGTTGCTCTCATCATTTTTCATTTGAGAAGCAACTGTGCTACATTCAAACTGTTAATGAACAGTCAGACCAAGTGTAGAATCAATTACACGTTGCTTTCATTCTCTCCACTCTTGTATTCATAAGCATAATCGGTCCATCTAACAGACTGCATAATGGTGCAGTGCCCTGTCAATCATATTCAAATTGCATGAATTTTAAGGAGGAAACCAATGCATGGAATTAAATTGACTTTCTTTTCTAAAGCTACAACCACAAATCCGAGCACTAAAGGTATTATTTGTAAATCTTATTGGCCAATTTATATGATAAGCACCACCAATCTATGACCTGAAACAGAATACTTGAAGTTCAGTTAACGGGAAATTGAATTACCACCTGATAGCATTACAAAGTAAATGCTGCCTTTTCTCCCCATATAGGTCAGTATTTTCATATACACATTTTCAAAGCTTGTTTTTATTATATTTCAAGAAACAATCAATTGTCCATAAGCTGTTTCTTTTCAATCTGTAGCAGACATCAGTTAGAATGTATTTCAACTAGTGCCCTGCAGCATGTTTCTAAGTTTGGATTATTCTATCATGCATTTCTTCAGCTGCATGATGGATTTCTTTCCATGCCCAGAAAGACTACAGTCATCCAACTCTTTGTATGAGTTTAGAATAAACTAGCGCTTACAATGTTGTTTTCTAGTCCATTTTCCTTTGAGTCTGTGAGTTGGCATGTTTTTTTCTTCCTTTTTTTTCTCTCACTGTTTTTGGTTACAGAAAGCTTTGGGTTTACTTCCCTTACCCTCCTGGTGCTATGACTCCCTGAAAAAAGCTGTCCATGTCTAAGATTAAATACAGAGTAGCTAAACAAAAATTGCATTTTGCATGAGATAAAGGCACACAGAATACACTGTTAAACCTTGAATGAATACACCCAGCTCAGTTTGAGGTTTGATCCCATTTTTATGTGAGAATGTGATAATGCCACCACATTTTTGGACAACATGTGCTGATAATATGTTTCATGCTTCATTGGCTTCAAAGTTGTGAGGTTTTATGCTTAAATTGTGAGATTTAAGTTACCAAATATTATTCAAACTATTCTACCAAAATGTTATCCTCTAAATTTTTTTATTTTTTATTATTTTTTTTATTTTTTAAGAGACAAGCGTCTCGCTATGTTGCCCAGGCTGGAGTGCAGTGGCTATTCACAGGCACGATCCCTCTAAATTTTTTTAAAGGAAGGGGTAAAGCTCATCTTTAATTGTTTATTAGCTCTCCTTCTGCCAATGATCTATTTAAGGTCAGTCCTTTTGATGGGGCTGCGTCCGGTTTCAGGGTCCGTTTTCATTAACACAGACTGAAATTTGTGTAAAGGGGATATCCTGTGGTCAGCCAATTAAGGATCTTTGAGATTTCATGGGGTATTGGGAGTACTTGCATTACAGTAGTGTTATTTCCAACAGAGAGGGGTCTCAGAGAGACTGTGGGAAGCTGAAGTTATCTGCAAAGTTCCAACATTTCACATCATTTTAGAATGAACCCAAAGAGGACACATCCTAGAAGGAAGTGAGTCAAATACATGGCATTTCTAACACTTCAATAGCAGGGGTGAGAGGAGCTGGAGGTCCAGATAGACAATCTGACTTTTTCAAAGAAGATAATAATAAGGTCTTTGTTCCAGTTCAAGGGATGGCAGCAATTTGCAGCCTTTTCAGAGTGATGCAAAACCAGTACTTTATTAAGACGTAAGGGAAAAGTAGGCTTTAAAGTCCTAAGTCGTGGGTAAAAATAAACAAATGCTAGTTACCACTGCAATGCTAATTCTACAAATGCAGAATCTAGGTTGAGACTGAAGTGTGCAGGGGGGTCAATGTCAAAGCATGCAGGCTGATGCTGAGGTTCCATGTGCTTGTGGGTCATCAGCCTCCCTTTATAGATCCCTCCTCACACCAAGTCTGGATGAGACAGACTCTTCTGCAGTCATTCACCCAGTCATTAATTTTGTCCTTTATTCAATCAATATTTATTGAGAATCCACTATGTGCCATGCACATAGGGCGATTGCTCCACTCACTCACACCAAATAAGTCTTGTTCTTACCTGTCTTCAGGCCTTTCCTGGTGTCAAGAGAGTCTCTCTGTGTTTGCTTCTCAAGTCCTTCTCATTCCATGAAACCCAAAGAGAATTTGCCTTTCTTTAAGATATGATCCCTGAACCCCAATACATAAATTCATTTTGAACTCGTTTATCTTCTTTTGGTGTCCAGTATCACTTATGTTTGACCTTGTATATGACTATTAACATCAACATTTCTGTATACACAACTAAGAAGATTCTGTGAATCAGAGCTCGCCAATAATACAACCTTCTGCCTGAGGAGGCAGGGCATTTCATCATAGGAGGGAATCAAATATGACTATATATGTCCCATGATTCTATGATTCTTTCTAGTTCTATGAACTTATGACTGTGTTTCCTGTTTTCATGTAGAGACACTATACTTCTGATATAGGAAACATGACAAATCTATGAGTCACCCGCAAAGCCCAGAAATCTATGGGAACAGTTGTGTAATACATAATTAGTGAATTTGGGGGTAATTAAATAAAAGTTGGCTCAATAAAATTAATCTAATCAGAGATGATACACTGGGTTAGAGAAAACAGTGAGGTAGAATGGACAGTCTGGACTGGGCAAGCAGTGGAATGCAGTTCTGTTTTAGGTCATTCAAAAGAAAATTTCAATAGAACTAAGAATCTGTTAGCAAAATCTGATTGAAGATTTCCTAATAACTGCACCATAGATGATTAAAAAACACTATAACACCGTCATACTTTTCAACAAAAGCTAAGAGTCTTTCCAAAAATTTCCAACAGGAAAAAAAAAAAAAAAAGTATGATGATTCCTTTTTCCTTTTTTTTTTTTTTTTTTTGGCAAGAGATAATAAGTGCATTTTAGAAATGTGTCATTCCCCTCATCTGCATATAGCTCATTTTAGAATACATTTGCTTTGTTCTAGAGATTGGTTTTGGCTCTCAAATCACAAAATGGAAAATGACAGATTCTCTACATACCTTCTCCAAAAATTAATGGGATCACTGTTCACATTTTTTAAAAGTGACATTTGAGTATAATGAACCTACCTTTCCATCAAAATAAACCAGGTTTAATTTTTCTCTGAGACCAGTATATTGATAGGACAGTTCTGGACTACAGCTAGTTCATAAGTTTATACCTGTAGTCTCATTTGGGTTCTACTCCCATGGTTTACACATCCACATTAAGTTCTACACCCAATTTTCTAAAGGAGCACTTACATTTAGAAAATACAAATAATAAGGACAGATTATTTTGAGAATTATATTCTAAAAGAAAGAATTGTGGAAATTTATATTCTGTAAGGTTATATTTTTCATGAATTTACTTACACAAATTCAATACAAACAGGGGTTAGGAGGAATAAGAATCACAAAATACTTTTTAAGAAGGACAATTTCACTACATGTTTCTATAATAAGTGTTTGCTCTAGCATGAGATGAACAGGTTCCCTTATGTTGCTGGACCCCAGGAGATCAGTCTACATTCCCTCCTACCTCTCAGAGATGATTTGCTTCCCATGCATAGTAGGAACTGTTTTCAAAATGTTGGGTTTATGAACATCTTTACACTCTTAAAAATAACTGAGGACCCAAAGAACTTGTGTTTAGGTGGGTCATATCTATCACACAAGAAAACACAAGCACATGTACCATTAATAATCAGAAAAATGATGTTATCACATGTCATGTAGCCTCTGGAAAAGTATTCTGTATGAGGGAGGGAGGGAGGGAGAGAGAGAGAGAGAGAGAGAGAGAGAGAGAGAGAGAGAGAGAGAGGCAAATAACCTTTACATGTTGTTATGAACATGACATTGCCCTCACCAGCCCCTGAAAGAGATCCCCAGACCACAATTTGAGAACTGTTACACTACAGCCCAAATATTTAAATATAAACATTTCCTTTTTTAATGACAAATGGACACCATTAACTATTTTATCTGGTCCTTAAGGCTGAAGAAACAGTGATCTCCTTCAACTGTATAGGGAAAACCAGATGTATTGGACTTTTCAAGAAATGGTATTTCTCTGCTTCAACTTTTATGTGACTGAAGGCATTTTAAACAAAGTAATCTTAACTAAATACAGTCTTTGTCTATTGCTCAGTTTTTAGAATTTAAATTAATTTCTCCTTCCCCTTCTGTGAGATGGTGATCAGGTCATTTCTTCTCACTAACCCCCTGAGAATAGGGAGAGACTTTGTAAGCAGTTTGCAATGGATTCTGGTAGAGAAGAAAATGGTGGGAATAGCTTAATTCTACAAGACATCACAGAATAAAACAAAAGGGATCCTTTGAGATCATGAATTCTCAAGAGAAATCATGACAATGATTTTAGTAGTTCCTTGCACTTCTTTCTTTACATAATTAGTTAGAAGTTACTAAAGCCACTAAAGGAGATCAGCTAATATTAAACCCGGTTGGCAGAAATAAAAAGGGAGGGAGATAATTCAAAAAACGTGGAGATAAACTGGAAATTTTAATGATGGTTTCAAGGTGGGTGGGAGAAGAGAGAGGAAAGAATCAAAATTCATTCAATGCCACTTAATTCCGGGTAACTGAAAGGATGACAGAAATAGAAACATTAGAACAGTAATTGAGGTCTAAATTATGGAACTAATGTAGTGCTTCTTAAATCTTCTGAAAATTAATCATTAACATAAAATAGTCAAGAAGAGAAGAATTAGTAAGAGAAACAAACAAAAATTATACAGTTAAAGGTAACTAATTTTTCTGTATCAAAACAGCCTTTTATTTATTTATTTTTTAACTTTTCTCCTTCCTTGCCTATTTGGGTCCAGGCTTAGAATCACTGAGGGGAAGAGAATAGATCACTGACCCTCTCAAACATAATTCACTGTGCGACTGAGACTCAAAGAGGTCAACATGTGCCTTGACAAGATTGTTTAGCGGAAACCATTAATGCAAAACCACTCACAGAAAAGCAAGAGACCTTTTCATAGTAAATCAGCTGCCAAAAATGAAATGTTTTCATGAGAGCATCCACAGTTGAGTCATGAATATCTGATTTAAAAAAAAAACAACACCTGTAAATAAGTAAGTAACATCTGCTGACTGATTTTGTAGTAATATACTATTGTAGAGGTCAATACATAAAAATTCCCATTTCTAATCAGAAATGGGAATGTGGCTGAGATGATATGATAAGATGGCTAAAGAGGCACCACAGTGAGAGAAATAAGAAGAGTGAAAGAATGGGCAGATTTGGTCTGAGTAGAAAAATATTTATATTATAGAGCAATGTCTGAAGATATCAGAAAAAGGTGGTCACCAGAATGTATAATTATAATTAGACAGCATGATATCAGGAAAAGGGCAGAAAAAACAAGTCTTCATATTCCAGTTGAAAACCTCACTCACTAACTGGTGAACGTAGGCAAATTACTTTTCCTTTTCTGCAACAACAAAATAAAATCTACTTCTCATGGGGAGTTAAGTATGTATTTTATGTGAAAGTATCAAGCACAGTAGCTGGCATGTAGTAGGTGATGAATTCTGACTTGATTACCATTAGGACTTATAGGTAAATATATTCACAATGTACACAAATGGGATAGCAATAAGTTCTTTCATATTTAATTGTATTTCATCATTATACTCTCAAAGGTTATGACTATGCATATTAAGAAATTATGTCAGAATTGACATTTTACTAGCTTCTTTGCTTCCAGTACTTCTTGGATCCCTGGTCCTCACTTCCTTAACCTCATTTATTTAATTCCCTCCCCCTCGCCCCCCAGTATATTCTTTAGTAATTCTTTCAGATATGGCCTGTAGCTGGGAATTTTCTAAATCACTGGATTGTCAAATGCTTTGCTCTCATTTCTGAATGTTAGTTTTACAGAGTATATAGATCTAGATTTATATTCATTTTTGTCTCAAAATTCTTAAGATTTTGTTTCATGCACCTCATGAGAAAAAGCCTGTGATTTTTATATGTCTACAAGTAAGCTAATTTGTCTTTCCTCTCTGGAAGTTTCGGGAACTTCCTACTTATCCTTGGAATTCTGAATTCCACATTCTTTCAGGACAAAACTTTTATGCCCCTATTTTAGTTATGAAGTTTCTACTGCTCCTTCATTTTCTCTGTTCTTTCTATAACTCCTAATAGGTGGTTTTTATATTTCTGGGAATAAATCTCAATTGTCTTCACTTTCTCTTAAATATTGTATCTTCTGTACCTTGTAGAGCATTTCCCTGACTTACTCTCTGGATCAGTAAGTTCATTGCAGCTTTCCTTTCCACATGCTCTTCTACATTTGAAACTTTTGTTCTTGTTTTCACTTCGAAGAATTTCTATCTTTTCCTCTTTCATTAGAACATCTTTTTCTAACTTCTACATGTATCATATATGATTAATTTTCCACCAACTATTCTTACTGTATATAAATTCTTTTGTTGTCTAGACTAAACTGAGTAAGAGCCATCTGTCAGTGGATTTGAATTCACTTAATATACCTCTTTATACTTTTGTCATAATACTGCTATAGCCCTATAAAAATAATATAAAAAGAACATAATTTTCAATAAAGACTTTAAATACTTACAAAACAGCACCTTAATTTTGGATTGCATTTATAAAAATCATCATAAGAAGGACGATTTTGAAAAGTGAAAAAACTTTTGAGAATACTTCAGGTTATTTGAAATAAAATAAGGATGTAAAAACTGGAATACTAAATAGTGATGTTAGAACTGCAAATACATTTTTTTAAAAATGTGTATTTTCATCATATTTTAATTTCTAATGAAAATAAGCAATCCTTTGGCTGGGTACCTCTAATAAGAAAAATAATAGAAATGTAATTGCTGACTGAATTATGCATTTTAACAAGGACTATAATCCTCATGTAGCTAACTGGATTCTAGTAATTGATAAGATTGTCACTTTTAATGTTATTTTTTTAACATGAAAAACAGGATATGGTACCAAAGACACTCACACACAAAACACATAGAAAAAAATGAATAAAAGGAATATATTCAGTATTTTCATAACTCAAGACATATCCATTGTCAACATTCTAGCTATTCATAGTGCTTTTCTTAGAACTGGTGACAACATTGTTCCAAGCCAGGCCCTATTTTAGACCACATTTTTATAAATAGTATACACTTTCAATAAAAATGGATTACACATTTTCCAGAAGGGAATAGTTCAAATTTGAAGACTTGTTTATTTTATTATTACTTTTTTAAATAAGAAAGCTGCTTCACTTTTATTATGAAGAACCCTGTAAAAGCAGCATGACAGCTGTAAAATAAACCACTATGCCTGCACACTGGCCCTAATCCTTTGGGCAGTGGGGTGTAAAGCCAGGCTGCGCCTCATGGGCCCTCCCTGCATTAAATATGTGAGGGTTGTACAACCTCTGGCTCCCAATGGCTCACATGGAAAGTCTTCTCTACTGCCCACCCACAATTAGGAACCTGCTAGTAACTTCTCTATTTTAAGAGGAGAAATAAAAAGACCAGTTTTGAAAGTAAGAGAACTGAGTTCATTTTATGAGTATAATAGTTTGGCCGGAAATCTGTTAACATCTACTCTACAAGTAGATACATGGACAGTGTCACAGCTTATACTTGATTTGGGAGATGCTCTGTTTATCTTGAGTTGGAGTACATGTGGGCCACATGAGATGTGAAGGCCTTCTAATCAGAAATGAAATGGAGTCAGCTAATTTCCTGTTGTCCAAGCAACTTTGAAAAGTTGTTTTAAAATACCTAATTATTATGCATTAATTTAAATCTTATTAACACTGCTTAAAGTAACAGGACTATTTATTTTGCCCTAAATATTAGATGTAGATGCCTTATTACAAACTTAGCTGTCCCGAGATATTTCAAGCAGAAACATACCAAGGAGCAGGGTTATTTTCCAAAGTATCCTTGCTGTGCAGCATTTTGAACACACAGAGGACAGTATCAATAGCATGTTCTGATGGCATTTTTAACAGTTTTATTCTGGAAGACTAGTCTTAGTTCTTTCTACTACAAAAATGAACTACAAGAGTGTATTTGACACTGCTGTCCAATACAGACCCTAGAAAACAACAAAATTAACCTTTTAAATAGAATTGTTATCGATAATTTTACTGGTAGAATAATAGAAAAAGGTTCCATAGAATTACACCAAATATGTTTTGTTATTTTTTTGTCTTTTAATGTTTTTACTAAATGGAAAAAAGAACAGTCTTAGTGAACACACAAATGCAACTGATTTATAGAATAGCATGAAAATAGCTCTGTCCCCTTTTCAAGGGTCTCAGAATCTATCCATGACCTAGGAATCCATGGGATGTTCGTAGAGCCCTCACTTGGGTTCTAGAAGCCTGTGAATGTGAAAGCCTGCAGTTTCTGGAAGCCTAGGGTGACATTTCTCTAAATGTCTCAAGTTATCACTGTCTTAAAACCAGAGAAGAATGGAGCCACATTTGCCTCCTGGCCTGGGAGGCAGAGAAAGCACAAAGGACCAGAGGTGAAATACAGTTTTTTCCTGTTGTTGGAAAATAAAGTTCCAAGGGGGATTTTCTTATGATAGAAAGAGCATTCTTTCTTCCCAGGACAAGGCTGTATATATTTGTAGCTTCTGAGAAATTTGCCTTTATTACATCCTTCCAGTGAGAGCTCTATGGCTCCTCAGAGATATTGGCCCTCTCACAAACTACTTAGTTTTACTGATATCTTTCTTATTCCTTAAGACATGCTCTGCCAACTAGTATGAATGTCTTCACTCAGGAATGAAGCTTAGACCAGGAGGATTTTACTCCATACTTAATAACACACCCCACTTCTTCCCGTGCCAAGGTATTGACCCTCCTTCACTTTTATGAACTTGGCTTATCCTGGATTTTCCTACTCAGAGTGAACTCTGTCTATGTCCGAGTTATTGACTGGAAGAAAAGAGACCTCTCCAGGCAACTATTTGGCAAGAAGACCTCCCTATAAACATGACTTTTGGCTACAGGCATGTTCTTGTTGTGTGTCATTAGTTGTCCCTAAGCCTTTGCTTTATTTACAAATCACCTTCTCCTTTTTCCTTCCTTATAAGTTTGGATCGATGGTTCCTATATCAAAATCATCCTCAGGGCTTGTTAAAACTCAGGTTGTAGGGTCACACTTCCAGAGTTTCTGATTTAGTAGGTCTAGAATGGGTGTGAATGGGGACCATGAATTTTGTTTCCAACCAGTTTCCAGGTGATTCTGCTAATGCTGATCTAGAAATTACATGTTGAGAACTGGTCTAGAACAGTGGTCGGCAAACTGCGGTTCGTGAGCCACATGAGGCTCTTTGGCCCCTTGAGTGTGGCTCTTCCACAACATACCACGTGCAGGCGCGCACGTACAGTGCGATTGAAACTTTGTGGCCCATGCGCAGAAGTCGGTTTTCGGCTCTCAAAAGAAATTTCAATCGTTGTACTGTTGATATTTGGCTCTGTTGACTAATGAGTTTGCTGACCACTGGTCTAGACCAAGAGTGATGATCTGCAACTCTCTTGCCAATATTATACTTATGACCTGATAATTGATCTGGTACCCAATATTCTGACATTGATCTTGCCAACTGGCTTTTCATATATCAACTTCATCCCTAGTTATGGTATTTGGTTTATATTTTGTGTTAATGACCTCGTTCTGTTGACCTGTGCGACTTCTGCCATGCTTAGTTGTCACACACACATTGACAATCTATAGTTTTAAATGTTTCCATGTAGATAATTTAAAGCAAAACTTGTCTTGTCCAATCTCTAGTCACATAAAGTACAGCAAAGAGCCACAGAGGTAAGCACATTTTGAATAAAACTGTAGTAGGAAGAGCTCATTTTGAATTAAATGTCAGCAGAACATGAATGACATTAATTGAGGCATTGATTGAAATTATTTCTATTATAAGATTAGGATGTGTGTACACTAATGGTGAGAAAAAAGATAATTTAAAGAAAGCATGCTTCTGAGTTAAATCAAAGAACAAGCAGGCCAAAGTGAAGAAGAAAAGCTAAGCAGGTAATTTAGACTTTGAATTCATTCAAGAGAAGTCAAAGAAGACATTTAAAAATGGCTAGAAAGACAATTTATAAATGGCCAATAAGTACATGAAAAGATGTTCTATTTTCTTAGACACTAAGGAAGTGAAAATCAAAACCACATTGAGATATCACTTCACACCCAGTAAGATGTCTATAATAAAGACAGACAATTACAATTGTTAGTAGTTGGAGAAACTGGAATCCTCATATTCATGGTGGGAATGTAAATGCCATTTTGAAAAATGGATAGTTCCTCAAAATGTAAAACATAGAGTTACCACATGATCCAGCAATTCTACTCTTAAATTCCTACCCAAAATAACTGAAAACATATGACTACACAAAAACTTATACACAAATGTACATGGCAGTATCCTATCTAATAAAAGAGTAATATGCAAATTAACCATCACTCTGTTACACCCACAAGCCACGCCCACCAGCCAACCAGGAATGAGTATGCAAATTAACCCAAACAAGCTGGCTGTGGCCATGGAGAGAGCAGGAGGGAGGCTTGGATTTCCCTGGCGATGAAGGAAGCCAAGCTTTCTGCACACCCTGGCCAGCCCAGGCCTCCACTCCAGGCTACGAAGTTTCAATTATAGAAGATAAATAAATCCCAACAAAAATGGCAGCAGCCACAGAGCTGAAGAGAGCAGGAGGCTGGGGTTGCCCCCAGCGATGGAGGAAGCCAAGCTTCTGCAGCCCTGGCCTGCCTTGGCCTCTGATTAAGGCTACAAAGTTTCAATTATAGAAGATAAATAAATCCCAACAGAAATGGCTGCCACCACGGAGTGAGCAGAAGGCTTGGCTCCGCTCCAGGCTACAAAGTTTCAATTGTAGAAGGTAAATAAATCCCAGAAACCAGGGCCTCTGCTTGGGTCGCCGGGGGGCATGGTTGGCCTGGAAACCACCACAGGCCCCTCACACATGCTGTCCCATGCCCCAAAGGAACCCCCACCTTGATCTGGGACACCCTTCAGGGAAAACCAGCTGGCCCCCACCCAGGCCTCTATCCTATCTAATAAAAGAGTAATATGCAGATTGACCATCACTCCAACACACAAGATGGCTGCCCCCATGTGGTCAAAGATCTGGCCCCCATGTGGACACAAGATGGCCACCATAAGATGGCCAGCAGGGAAGGGCAGTTTTGGAGGGACCAGGCCTGCAAGAGAGGGTAGTTGGGGGTGATCAAGTCTGCAGGGGAGGGCACTTAGGGGTGACCAGGCCAGCAGAGGATGGAAGTTGGGGTTGACAAAGCCTGCAGGGAAGGGCAGTTAGGGGCAAACAGGCTGGCAGGGGAGCAATTAGGCATCAATCAGGCTGGCAGGGGAGTGCTTAGGGGGTGATCAGGCTGGCAGGCAGAAGTGGTTAGGGGCAATCAGGAAGGCAGGCAGGTGAGCAGTTGGGAGCCAGCAATTCTGGATTGTGAGAGGGATGTCTGACTGCTCTCAAGGGGTCCCAGATTGGAGAGGGTGCAGGCTTGGCTGAGGGACCCCCTCCCCCATGCACAAATTTCATGAACCAGTCCTCTAGTTATTTATAATAGCCACAAAGTGGAAACAATCCAAATGTCTATTAACTGATGAACGAGTCACCAATTGTATACCCATACAATGGAATATTATTCAGCCATAATAAGGAATGAAATACTGATAGATGCTACAACATGGATAAACCTTGAAAACATTATGCTGAATGAAAGAAACCCATGATAGAGGGCCACACATTGTATGATCCCATTTACATGAAATGTCTAGAATAGACAAATCCATAGAGACAGAAAATAGATTAGTGGTTGCCAAAGATGAGAGTGGGTTGGGAATGTATAATGATTATTAGTGAGTATGGGTCTCTTTTTTAAGGTGATGAAAATGTTCTGGAATTAGATAGCAGTGGTGATGATTGTACAACTCTGTAAACATACTGAAATCATTGCATTATACACTTTAAACACACACACACACACACAGACATACACACGCATATGCAAGAAGTGGTGTTGGGACATGCCAGAAAATTCAAACACATGACAGTTAATATATATTTGGTAAATGACTACCTAAATAGCCAAAATGGTTAATTAAATAATATTGACAGTGGGAAAGTGGAGTTTGTCACACCATGAGATCTGTCTAGGGGCTGCTTATAGTGCAACTGGAAGGCTCAGAGTTTTTTCACCAAGGTCCCATAGGACTGCATCTCCTATCAGTAACTGAAGAAAACACACAGGAAGGAGAACTACTTGCCATATAGAGCTGACTGTGAATCTAAGAACTGAGAGCCACTCCATTTTTCACAAAGCCTGTTTGGATATTTCAGTGCAACCTAGTCAATTCTCCAAGCACTCACAATGTCTTTGAAGGTAATAAATAGTAAGCAGAGGAAGACAGTCTCGAGTGGTACTTGGAATCATTAGTGACCACTCTACATCTGGAGATCTGAAGTGTTTATATATATATATATATATATATATATATATATATATATATATATATATATTTTTTTTTTTTTTGAGCTGATCACAGGGCTTTCACCAGAAATATAATTTCAGGGACTCACCATACAGAGAATAATGTTTTGTTTTACAAATAAACTTTATGGAAAGTCATCTTTGCATGAGAACACTGTAGGTCAAACACTTTGGCACAAGTTACCATCTTCTTAGGAAATGAAGAAAATCTTTCCCACATCCTTCCAGGAAGACTTTCAGATTCTATATGTTTTGGCCATAGTTTTCTTTGCCTTTGCCAGTATGTGAAATTCAGAGATTTTATGTATATTTATACATATTCATGTCCAGTCAGCCTCATGCACAGACAAGAACAGATAACTCTGTAATGGTTTCTACATACACTGCTGAAGTGAGGGATTTGAACACACTTTTCTGTCTCTCCTCCAAACCTGGGTATAGCCTGTCTTATAAAACAAGAAGACTGGACTTTCAGAGACTTCAAGACTATACAAAGAAAGTGATAGCTATTCATCATTAAAAGCTTATCATGTAACTTACTATGTAGAAAATATTATTTTAATCTTTTCTTATTTTAGTGATCACCAAGACCTAGCATTAAAATATGCATTAAAAGAAGCAAAAATGACCCAGTTCTGGATCAAGATTGAGCAGATGGACTTCTCCTAACTCCTCTTGATAAGTGTAGTAAAAAACCCTGGACAATTATATAAAATACTATAGGCCCGGTGCACAAAATTCATGCATAGGGGTGGGGGGGGGGGTCCCAGCCCAGCCTGCACCCTCTTCAACCCAGGACCCCCCGGGGGATGTCCAACTGCCATTTTAGGCCTGATAAACCAGCAGTCGGACAGCCCTCTCACAATCCAGGACCACTCACCTTCCTGCCTGCCTGATTTCCCCTAACCACTGTCTGCCAGCCTGATTGACCCTAACTGCATGATCACCCCTAACCACCTCTGCCTGCTGGCCTGATCGCCTCCTAACTGCTCCCCTGCCTGCCTGATTGCCCCTAACTGCCCTCCCCTGTCAACCTGATTGCCCCTAACTGCTCTCCCCTGCTGGTCTGATTGCCCCTAACTGTTCTCCTGCCTGCCTGATTGCCCCTAACCACCTCTGCCTACCTGCCTGATTGCCCCTAACTGCTCTCCCCTGCTGGCCTGATCTCCCTAACTGCTCTCCCCTGCCAGTCTGATCCCCCTAACTGCTCTCCCCTGCTGGTCTGATCACCTCCAACTGTTCTCCCCTGCCGGCCTGATCGCCCCTAACTGCCTCTGCCTTGGCCCCCGCCACCATGGCTTTTTGCGGAAGGACATCCAGAAGACGTCCAGTCTAACTAGCATATTACCCTTTTATTAGTATAGATAAGAAGGCTCTAAAAGGGGGAAAGAAGAAGGCAGATCTTGGAACCCAAAGAATGACATGGTAGTGACTTCCCTGGTTTTTCTTTTTGCTTCATACATCCTGAACTGGGTGTTGGAGGACCAGCAACCCAGAAATGGCAACAAGAGGAGACAAAATCATCTCCAAAGAACTTGCATGCATATATGCATAACCCATGGTCACAGACGATAGTGTGGTGAAGGCCTGGGGTGTGGGGAGGGTGCAGAATAGAAGGTGTCAATGAAGAAAAAATGGGGATATCTGTAATACTTTCAACAATAAAGATAAAATAAAAAGTAAATAAGTAGAACAGATAAAGTTAATACATAGTTAAAGAAGTCAGATCAGTATTTGCCTTTGAGAGATGGGGATTCACTGGATTAGGCATAAGGGAAGTTTCTGATGTGATGGAAACATTTCCCATATTGATTTGTGTCTATACATTGTTAAAAATCACCATATTATATACTTAAAATTTTTGCATTTCACTTTATGTCAAATTTATTTTAGTAAAACAAGAGTATGATAATATATTAAGCAATCGTTCCATGTATGTCACTGTTCCAGTCTCAGATTTTCAAAGCAGAAGACGAGTAATGGATATCTGTAACTGGTAAATTACTTCCCTACTCACATAGAGTTGATATTCCACATTTCACAAGGTACAGCAAATTTAGGATCAATATTTGTGCTTCTAATTATTTATATTTAGAAATGAACCAATGAATTTAAAAATATTCGTACTTAAACCATATCATTTGAAGTGTATTTTTAAAAGAACCAAAGATTTGCTGTGTAGCAAAATAAATGTTATTCTTGCTTTCATTACACACATACACAGTCAGACCAAAGAAGTATCCTCTTATTAAACCTGCTGGGGGACTATTTCCCTCCAAATTGCTTTACTGCCCAGCAAGAAATAACACAAAGTTGACTCATTCCCTGTGGCAGGCAGTGTTATCCAATATAGCTACAAAACTATCTTTCATACTGCATGCTTTTCTGCAATTGTGACCCTGCCACTCCATCACTGAAAGCTGGAATATAAATCCCCTCCCAGCGAACCTCAGATGGCTAGAGTGACTTGCTTATGACCAATAAAATGTGTTGAAGTAATGCAATGGAACTTTGAACTGAAGGTGAGAAGAAGCCTTTTAGGTTCTGCCTTGGCCTCTTGGAATATTTGTTCTATGGATGCTCCTCCTAGTCCTAGGTGGAATGCTCAGTGCAATGCTGTGAGAAGCCAAAGGCACATGCATAAGCACTCTAACAGACAGTTCCAGCTTAGCTCATCCTGTGTGTTGTCCCATGCCAGGCACCAGACATGTGGGTGAAGAAGTCTCCAGATGATTCAAGTTCCCAATCACTCAAGTCTTTCCCAACCAGGACCCATACATTATGAAGCAGAGACAAGCCATTTGAATTTCTGTCACACAGAATCTGCAAGCCTAATAAAGTAGTTATTGGTTTACTCCACCTAGTTTTGGGGTGATTTGTTATGCAGCAGTAAAGTACTGAGACATTTTCCTTCAATTTACTTAATTTCCAGAAAGTAATAAAATGAAGTTGATCAATTCTTTAAAATGGATTATGATCTCTTCTGACTACATTATCCTAAAGTAAATTGAAGTACCTGAAGTTCTACATTTGATTTAACTTTGGGGCTGACTTGGCTCATACTTTAACAATAGAACAGTCTTTTTTTCCCCCCAAGTTCACTGTCACTGCTTCTGATGACATTCACCCACCTGAATCATGCCATAGTGTGTGTTGAAAATAGCATACAAGCTATGGGGGGGTGTCTTTGTCTTAATGTTTAAATTCCAACTTTTCCACCCACCATATGATGATATTGGATGAAATTTTTAGGAACATCTGTAAAATTGTCATATTAATACTTTATTCATGAGGATCCTTGAGATTATTAGAAATAATGATTAAAGTATATTGCTTGACACAGGGTTGAAGACCCCAAATTTAGTCATTATTACTAGATGCACTCCCTCCCACATATGGAGCATTAGTTTATCTGTAGACTGATTAAAGGCTTATGTTCCTTCTCTACATTAGGGCTGTTCTATTCCCTAGAACAAATGATAGGGTGTTTTAATCTCAATTGCTGGTGGTCCTTTATTCATATAATTGAGGCTCTTGGAAGATTCCACATCATTATTTAATGGAAGCTCTTTCTTTCCGAGCATTTAAAACAGCCACTATAGTAGAGAAACTCCTTGAGAAATGCCACAAGGAATTCCTATTAAAAAGTCTAATGAATGTTTTCCAGCTAACATATTATGTTCTAAATTTATATGAACAATCTGAGCAAAAAAGGTCCTGACAGTCACTTAATGGAATTATTACAAAGGCAAATTCATATGCAGATTGTGGACAGTATTCATTTCATTGTACAAGAGAATTTTAAAATTAGTTTCAGAAAAAGGGCACTCCATAATAAACTTTTAATTTCAAGAGTTGCACAAGGTAAGGGCTGAACATTACAATAGACCAGGTACCATGTTAACTCTGATATACTACAACACTTCTATATGAGCACATTACAATTCAGAGAGCTAATAATAAAAAGAAGTGATGCTGAGCTGATGAATTGATGCGATGCAATTAGAACTATTAGAATTCATAGGAGTCGACAGGCAATAATCAAACCCTTTTCATGCTGCCCATTGCAATTATCTTTGCACTTAAGAATCAACAAAGCACATAATGACTTGCACTAGATTAAGGAATTTATAAGAAATGGAATGTTAATTAGTATGTAGAAAATTTGGGCCATTTATTACTTTATAGAACAACAAATTGTAAAACTAGTTAAGTTAAAAACAATCAGTAGTGATAGATGTTTGCTGATTATAATGAGGAACCTGGACAATGGAAATTTCCAATAGTTACAAGTGAACCCACCAAGGAGGTCAGGATAAGAAGTGGATGGATGACTGATATCATCATTGATTAATAAAACAGGTAAGTCTTTTCCCAATTTTGACTTTCCCAAACCACAATATTTCATACTATTTACACATACACACACACACATATTCTCTCATGCATAATGCACATCAGACTCAACAAATATCTATTAGCTGTTATTAGTGTGTAATAAATTGTGTAGCAAATAAGGAATATATCCTTAGAAAAGATGGGATTATTAATTCAACATGAATTCTTTTCAAAGTTTACAGAGTGAAGATAATGCTTAGTCAACTGGCAATGTTAATAATCATGAAAAGCTGCTATGTAATGGCTGTTTGTTTTTAATAATGTTTATTCATAACACACATGCACTTGACCTTGGGCAAGAAGATTAAATTAGCTTAGTATATCTCAGATATAAATAATAGGCTTTGGCAACACATAAATTAATGAAAATTAATTATTTGTTAAAAACATTCCTGGATATTAGTTAAAAGGTACCATGTTTTTGAATACAAAATGTCAAATGCCACTTTGCAATACAGACAATTTAATAACATACTTCCTATGCCCAGTTTACCATCTGAAAAGTTAGTGTAAAATACAAATATTTGAGAAAATGTCCACAATGACTGTTGCACTCTGTGAATAAAGGAAACTAAACAAAGACAATACAATAAGCCCCCCACGCAGTTCATAAAACAGTCAGGAAAGGAAATCAATATTTTTGAAAATAAATTATTGATTCAATCCCCAAACAAAGCCCAATTGTACATAAATAATTCTAGAGTCATTACCTGCATCCTATTTAAAAATAGTATTTATTTTGTGATTGAAAATGATGCAAATTTGAACTGTAAAATTTGAATGTTTAAAATGGGGAAAGTATTTGAATAACAGTCTCTCTGATATGGCACCTGATATTTTAAATTTTAATGACAATTTAAAAAATTAAGCATATAATTACTATAATGAGAAGTTAAAATTTTCCCTACTTCACCACCGGCCAAGAACCTGTGACAGAGTTTGAAATTTTCCACCTCTACCTCCTTTCTCATCTTCCTTCTCAGTAACAGAAACTTAATATTTAGATGTGTTTGTTGTTGCCGGTATAAAATATTACATTTCCCAGCAGGCTTCATCAATAGATGTGTTTATGTGACTAAGTGTTTTAAAGACCCTCAGAAGAAGCTGCAGAATTAGAATGACTTTATTTTGCTCTTCATCTCCTTTTTCTTTCTGTATGTTTATAGAGCAATCACACAACATACTTTCTGAACCTCAAATCAGGATTATGCATTGTGCCATGCATTATACAATATTTTAGCATATGGAGTTTAAATAACCTACAGAGTGCTAACAAATGCACAAATCTACAGTTCCTATTTACCCCCTTACTCAGTGAATATGGTTTCACTTAGGATTATGTTACACAGGCTGTCTAAGCTATAGGCCCATTTCAACAAAGCAAATTGTACATATTTTAAATCTACTACTAGAGAGTGGCACATTTTGCTTAACCATTCAAAAATTTAAATCTGACACATTCACGGTGAATGAGATGCAGTTTTTTAAAAAAATTTCAGCAAACCCTATAGTCTACTACTAAAGATGTTTAGATCTTTTCTCACCTTCACCCCACCAACAATGTGTTAATTGGGTGACAGGGTCAAACATTGTAAAGAAAACCAGATGGAAAAAATAAGGGTATGGCCATTTGACCTAAAAGAAGGTGTTTGAATATATAGTCATCAAAATAGCATGTGAAGTTTCAGTATTTAAGGCAGTCATCCTTGAACTGGAGAGTTAAAAACAAAGAAAGGTCATCTGAAACCATGGCATTTATTTACTCAGTTTTTCCTTCAAAACCAGCAAATTTATGATCCAGTATGCTAATGACACAATCTTATATTAAGGTGACCAGATTTTAACATTGGTAAAGCAGGACACCATTGACCAAGGGGGGGGGGGGGGGGGGAGTTCTTGATTAAAAATTTGGTCTATATGGAGCAACAAAAATTTTCATAAAACGCAAAAATAGTATTGTAATATATTTTTTTTAAATTTCAACATAAGTACAATTTACAAATATAATAAATAAAAATTATGTATAGTATTATTTTATTCTTTGGCATATTTCTCATTTGAGTGAATTTTTTTTAGTAGATTGCTGTCGTTGTTTAAAAGGTCATGAATTTGCCGTAACGTAAGTCGTAAGTGTCACTTTCAAGGCCGGCGCTAGACTTTTTGCTGCCACTATAAAATATAAATAATGAGCCGAAACCGGTTTGGCTCAGTGGATAGAGCGTCAGCCTGCAGACTCAAGGGTCCCAGGTTCAATTCCGGTCAAGGGCATGTACCTTGGTTGCGGGCACATCCCCTATAGGGGGTGTGCAAGAGGCAGCTGATCGATGTTTCTCTCACATCGATGTTTCTAACTCTCTGTCCCTTTCTCTTCCTCTCTGTAAAAAATCAATAAAATATATTAAAAAAAAAAAAAAAAAGATATGACCTTCTATTTAAAAAAAAAATATATATATATAAATAATGAGAGTACTGTCTGCCAAATTCAAAAAAAATTATGTATTTATGAAATAAATAAATTATCTAAATTATCTGAATAGCTGATTTGTAATGACATCACTTGTTTAACTAGCTTACTAGCACGCAGTACGATGTGTATCGTCTGAGAGACAGTTACAAAATGTTTTCGTCGTTGCCAATCCCAAAAAATGCCATTGTTCATTAAGTCCAAACAATGGTGGTCGAATTCTAACAACTGATCAACAATGCGAACTTTGATAAGCAGTTCTCGATAATCAGTTCTCAACAATTATTTGTTATTATTAAAGTTTAACATTATAAAATTAACAAAAATAATATAAAACTCATATCCTGGCTAAATAGCCACATGGCCGCTGAAAACCGTATATTCCCTTCCCATTCTCTTGCCGTTCCCTAGCTTGTCGTGCATTCTTTCCAAAAATTGGGTGGGACTTTTATAAAACGCCGCGGGACGCGAGACAAATTGTTAAAAATCGGGACTGTCCTGCCAAAAGCGGGACGTCTGGTCACCTTATCTTAGATGTAACTATAAAGCCCACATTTTAAAGTCTAAGATAAAGTTGGAGGCAGGTTTTCAATAAAAAAAAAATTTTTCTCTACTTTTTTCCCCAAATATTTTTATATTTTATTTTATTTTTTTATTTTATTTTATATTTTATTTTATTTTATTTTATTTTATTATTTTATTTTATTTTATTTTATTTTAATTTTATAGAGGAAGAGAAAGGGAGATAGAAACATTGATGTGAGAACATTCATCAGTTGCCTTCTCCACTGGGGATAGAGTTGGCGACCTGGGCATGTGCCCTGACCAGGAATCGAACTGGTAACCTTTCTGTGCATGGGACAATATCCAAACAACTGAGCCCCACCTGCAAGGACTTTCTCCTTATTATGTAATGATGGCTTACTCTTACAACTGTTTTAGAACAAGGACAATACAATTTGTCAGTATTACAGGTTACATTTCCAGACCTGTTTTTTTGTTTTTTTTTACTTGACTTCCTGTTTCATTATTGAAAAATAGGTGCTGCTTGGCTCTTTACATTTCTGCCCCTTAATATTAATGATGGTAATAATCAGGTGGTGACAGTATACTCAATGGGTTATAGCTACTTTCTTTTCAGATAAATGCTACCACAACTGTTTTGGTCTTCCTCATTTTGCAAAACATGGAAGCATAATTAAATAATTTAACAAATGCCCATGGCTGGGAGCACAGCTGGGGGCAGCAGGTACAGAGGGGCCAGGATGAGCAGCAGTGGATCAGTGCCTGGCCCCGCCTCGGGCTCCTCCCCAGCCGCCTGCCACTTGGGCACTGCTACATCCCTCGGGGGATGTCGGTCTGCCAGTTTCAGCTTGATCCTCCAGGCCTGCAGAATCGGACCAAAACCAGCAGTCTGATATCCCCGAGGGGTACTGAATTGTGGAGAGAGTGCAGGCCAGGCTGAGGAGGAGCCCCACCCATGCATGAATCCGTGCACCAGGCCTCTAGTAATTAAATAATTTAGCAAATGTTAAAATAGCAATAATCATCAACAAAATAAAAAGACAAGTTACAAAGTGGGATACAATATTTACACATCATATATCTGCTAAAGGGTTAATATTTAAAATTTATAAAGAATTCATATAATTCAATAGAAAAAAATGAATTAAAAAATGGGCAAAGGCTTTGGATATTTTTCCAAAGAAGACAAAGGGATATCCAACAGGTACCTGAAAAGGTGCTCAACATCACTAATCATCAGAAAAACACAAATCAAAACATAAAATGAAATATTACATCATACTTGTTCAATGACTATCATCAAAAAGAGAAAAGATACATGCTGGTGAAGATGTGAAGAAAGGGGAACCCTTGTGCACTGTTAGTGGGATTGAAAATTGGTATGGCCATTATGGAAAACAGTATGGAGGTTCCTCAAAAAATTAAAATAGAAGTACAATATGATCCAGCAATTCCACTTCTGGGTATATATACAAAGGAAGTGAAATCACTATGTTGAAGAGATACCTGCAGTTCCATGTTCACTGCAACATTATTTACAATAACCAACACATGGAAACAACCAAGTGTCTATCAACAGATGAATGGATAAAGAAAAGGTGGTATATAAGTGCAGTGGAATACTATTTAGCGATAAAAAGGATGCCAATCCTGCCATCTGCAACAACATGAATAAAACTTGAGGGGATTATTCTAAGTTAAATATGTCAGACATTCATACTCACACACAGTACAGATTAAAACTACATCTGTCCAGGTGCCACTATCTAAAAGGACAGGGAGAACGTACAGGGGAAAAAAATGAAGTCCTGATGCTAATTAACATTGGAAAAAATATTCAGCCAAGCCACTATTTAATAAACTTAAAACATCTATTAGGAAAGAGTAAATAATATATGAAACGCAAACCTACTCATGAGTCAGGAGATTGGCACTGGCATAAACACTGGTAGGATTACATGTCAAGAGTCTTAGGTATACTCGTGGTTCCCGGCACATTCCTATACTTTTGAGAGTCTATACATTGTTGGGAAAAAATACATTGCCAACAATAGGAAAGTTTATTTATGCAGGACAATACTGACGATATCGTGTTTTAGTGAAAACATAAAGACACTCTACCATCTACACTATTATCTTTAGTATACAGACAGCAGACATAGGTTAAAAAAAAAAGAAGAAAATAGTAAATGCAAAATGTTCACAGTAATTCTCTCTGGGCACTGAGTTTATGGCTAATTTTTATTTTTCCCCTGTGTCTTCTAATAAATATATTCACTTGGAGCTGACTTGTCTACAAAGTTTATACCCTGTTATTTAAAAAGAATTACTTTAAATTTTGAATATTGGAAATTTCTAAAATAATCACAGAAAAAATACATTTCAAAAAGCTATCATTTTGGTTACCTGGGAATTTAGTGGGGGGTGGGATAAAAGAACACAAACTTAGAGGAACTGATTGATGTGCATTTAGACTACACTCTGTAGAACTTGGTTTCAGGCCATGGATTCAGTTGTCTGGTGGACAGTCTTGCTCTGATGCCCTTAATGTCAATAAGGCTTGTCTCTCTTCATACAACAAAAATATAACATATATTTTAAATATTTCACTATCTTCTAATAGCAACACAGTAATGAGACATAATATATTTAAGGCCCAATTAATAGAGTTCAAAGTTTAAAAATCTGTAATATTACAAAATTATATGTACATAGTTTTTTTTATAATAAACAATATTTATTAGTGCTCACTTGGTGTCTAATATAAAAAATCAATTTTCTTCTTTGGGGCCTTATTTTGAAAAACCAAACTTAGGCAAAAAAAAAAAAAAAAAAAAAACACAAAAAACAACCTTCATGGATTACTGCCAAGCTTAATGAGGAAAGTAGTGTAATAAAGGTACCTTCTAAAGAAATGATTACTCAAACAGAAAGAATAGAGAAGCCCAGCAAAGCATGCAAAGAGCCAAACTAGAAATGAGAATAAAATTAAGGGCCTTGTGAGAGTGAGCAACACAATCACCTGTGTGAGGGGCTGGGCAGCGCTTCTCCTGTCTGCCTAGTTTCCTAAAGATGTGCTCTTTGGATATCTGGGTCCTAAAGGCCTCAAATTTCAAAGGCTTCTTTCTTACTTAGTCCTCAACAGGTTCCTCAATATGTTGCAAATCTATACTGAGTGGCCAGATTATTATGATCTCTGAATGCACAATAATCTGGCCACTCAGTGTATATCCTATATAATAAAAGGCTAATATGCAAATTGTCCCCTCTACCAGGAGTTCGACCAACCGCCCATGTCCCCTCCTTTTGGCCAGGCTGGCCAGACACCCATGCACAAATTCATGCACTGGGCCTCTAATACACATACACACACACACACACACACACACACACACACACACACACACACACTGAGTGGCCAGATTATTATGCATTCAGAGATCATAATAATCTGGCCACTCAGTGTATTTCTGGCAAGGCCTACACCTCTCATCTCATAAACCTCTGATGGTATCAGACCTGCATGGATAAGACTTGGGCACCTTGGAGTAGGATGGAGAGGCAAAGGAATGCTTATGGGGCCTGTGCATTGTACTAAGTGCACATTGTACCTGATGCACTGTTTTCCTTCTGCTCAGTCCTGGCCAGCAATGAAAGACAACTTAAAACCCACTATTAGAAGACATGTCCCAAACTTGGGAATGGGTGAAAGAGTACTCTCTCAGGGCAATGCTGAGCTTGACTTAATATGGATTGGACTATTTTGCAAATCTTAGATGCAAAATTTAACCCAAAGTTTTTGTCTAGTAGAGATGCAAATGATATCTCTTCAATAAAATAGATAATCCTCAAGATTATGGTTGATGGCTCTGGAAGACATTTACCAGTTTTGCATCTAACTCAGAAATCTTATTGTAACATCTTTTTTTATAAATTTCTTTATTGATTAAGCTATTACATATGTGTCCTTATCCCCCCATTACCCTCCAACCCCCCCACTCATGCCCTCACTCCCCTGGTGTCTGTGTCCATTGGTTAGGCTTATATGCATGCATACAAGTCCTTTGGTTGATCTCTCTCCCCTTACCCCCACCCTCCCCTACCTTCCCTCTGAGGTTTGATGGTCTGATCAATGCTTCTCTCTCTCTGGATCTGTTTTTGTAACATCTCTTTTGAAGTTGCCATATATACCTAGCTTCCCAAATAGTTTTTAGACTGATTGTAACATCTGACTAGTTTCCTCATTAATTAATAAGTTAAATAAAATATCTACTTAATATCTGTTTATATTATGTTTGTTATGTAATATTTTTAGCATTTGAAAATTATTCTTTAATACTCCATAACCCCCAAATGAGAGAATTCCTACAAAATAATCGGCCTGTGCTCTTAAAAATGTCAAGATCACGAAAAACAGAGAAAGACTGAGGAATGGTTACAAACTGAGAGGAACCTGACAGATAAATACAAACAGTAATCCTGGGTCAGATCCTGGACCAGAGTGGTTTGGTTATTTTTTGTTTGTTTTTATTTCATTGTAAAGGAAATCATTGGAATAATTAGTAACACTCTTATAAGATCTACACATTAGATAATAGAATTTAATCACTATCACTGTTAATTTCCAATATTAATTTCATGGTACTGTGATTATGTAATAAGAAATGTACACTAAAATATTTAAGGGTAATAGCCATCAAGTCTGCAAGTTACTATCAAATAATTCAGAAATGAACAATCCACAAATATTATTTATAAGTGATACAATATCTAAAAATGTGTGATAAAGATGGCATCAGTTGGCAAATTGATAAAGAATATGCTGGAAACCTTTGTACTGTTTTTATAACTTTTCTAAAATTATATGCCTAAAATATTTTCAAAGTAAAATTTTTAAAATAACATCACATAAATAAGAATCAAGTTAGAAAATGCGTAAGTCATAGATTGAGGATCCTCAGTAACATCACTAATAAAAACCCTCTATAATATCCCAGGTTTCTACAAGCCTTCATGATGCCAGCTTTTTTTCTAACTGAAGCTTGGAAAGATTCAGCACTGTCATCTGATTGCTATTCCAGTGACTTTGCTGATACCAGATGCTGTTTTTCACTATAGACATGAATTGGAGGTTTTCCAACTTCTTCCTTGGGACCCACCAAGGGAGAGAGAGCTGTGAGATAGAGTGGAGGCCTGACAGTGGGCTGAGGGGATGAGAAGATGTGGGTGGGAACCAATGGGCATGATTTATTTACACATTGACCATTTATTGACCATTCATTGGCCATTTCTACCATTGTGTCTTGATATAATAGTGTAATTCAGGCAGAAAGAACTGCTTGGGCAGAAATAATTATGGGTCTATCAGCCAAGTTAATTTTGCAAAAATTTTGGAAGAACTACACTTAAAGTAGTTACACTCTATTACATATTTCTGTAGATGTAAGCAAACTATAAAATGGTGAGACAGTGAGAAAGTAAAGATGAAAGAAGGGTGAGAAGAGATTAGATGAGAGGGCACTAAATAAACAGGCAGACCCAGGGTTTGCTGGTGTCCAGTGGACATATTGTCATGCACAACTGAAAACTCTAATCTGCTTCTTCAACCTCACTGACTCTCAACCCGGCCACTTGGACAACACCAGGAATGCCAGTCCTGTCCCTGTTAATAAGACTTTTGATTAGTTTAGCATTATGTTTGACACCAAAAATTCACTGTGGCATTAGAAATCAGTTTGTTAGGAATGTTGCAAACTATAAAAATCTAAAAGGTTTTAAAATATTAATAGTACTTGAATGGCTTTCTCCCAGATGGCCAGGCAGCTGACTACAGTTCTTTCCTAGAACCCTCTGCTGTTTATCCTCCAAATGTCCCCAATATAAAGCAGTTTTAATCTTTTGTTGCTGCAGTAAAAAATTGATCTACTATGGGACAACATAACTGTCAGTATCTGGATGTATGGAGTGAGAAGAGGACAGAATAATCCAGGATGGTTGTCACTAATCATTCAGTTTATGGCTCAGTGATAATGGGATCCTGATTATTAGCAAAACCCCTCACACTGGAAGCTGATTAGCTTGGAGCCCAGGAATGTGACTGCGGTAGTTAGAACTGGCACTAGTAGGGGCAAGTGAGCCTCACTTTCTGCCTATCTGATCCGGGCCCCCAATCTATTAAAGGCTTATGAGTGCTCACTTTACAATTTCAGTGAGCACTCATTGAAAGGAACAGCAGTTTGATTTGAAGGATTTAATGTTGTTTTGTACATGTTCTTGTAAAAGTTATGAAAAAGGGTTGTGAATTCAAATATAATTCATAGGAGTTACTGTCCTGGTGTTCTGGTTTTCTAGCAGTGCTGGAAGGCAAGCCCAGATGATGACCCAGGTTATATGTGCAGACAACAAGAGTGAGCAAAAAAGAAAAAGAAGCCCACCTGGCATGGCTCAGTGGTTGAGCACCAACCTATGAACCAAGAGATCATGGTTCGATTCCTGGTCAGGGTGCATGCCCAGGTTGCAGGCTCGATCTCCAGTGTGGGGCATGCAGGAGGCAGCCAATCAATGATTCTCTCTCATCACTGATGTTTCTCTCTCTTCTCTCTCTCTCTCTCTGTCTCTCTCTCTCTCTCTCTCTCTCTCTTCTGTCTCTCTCTCTCTCTCTCTCCCTCTTCCTCCCTCCCTCTCCTTTCCTCTCTGAAATTAACTTAAAACAATTTAAAAAAAGAAAGAAAAAGAAGTGAAGAGGAGAAGAATGAGAAAGTTGGAAAGAAAGGGATAAGAAACAGAGAGGAGAGGAAGAGAAAGAAAAAAAGGTAAGGAAGGAGAAGGAGTAGTTCAAGAAAAAGGAGAAATAGGATAGGAGGAAGAAGAGGTTGTTGTGTGCTTAAAATTCTCCATGAATCAGGCAACATTTCATCTCCCAAATGGAGATATTCCTGCTTCCTGTCTCATCTTGGGGCCAGAGCTTTGTCTTTCCTAGACAATGCTCAGAAGGGCATAAGCAAGGTTTTCCTCCTTTATGCTCCCTTTTCTCTGCTTTCATAGCTGACAAAAATATTTCTGATTGGCAGAGGATGTTTTCTTTAGACAGGTGGGGCAGCTTATTTCACGGTTGTGAGGGTGAGAGGTTTGGGGCACAGCACAGTGTTGGTTGCACCTCTTGACTTCAACTGCCCTGGGGACAACAGTTTCCTCGACCCTTGTGGGATGGGAGTTGTGGAATAGATATTTCCAACTCATGTTCTTGGTAGGAACAGTTCTGAGGTAAATTTACACAGTTGCTCAGAGAATCCCCAATGGAAATTAGCCCCAGATTTGTTTTTATCCACACCTGAGGATTATGTTTATTGGTGTTTATTGATTTTTAGGGAGACAGGAAGGGAGAAAGAGAGACATCGATTAGTAGAAACATCCAGCAGTCACTGACTAAGGGATC
The DNA here is from genome assembly GCF_027574615.1 of Eptesicus fuscus. Taxonomy (NCBI): domain Eukaryota; kingdom Metazoa; phylum Chordata; class Mammalia; order Chiroptera; family Vespertilionidae; genus Eptesicus; species Eptesicus fuscus. The sequence goes on from NC_072484.1 coordinate 19,485,271, forward strand.
AAACCAGCAACCTAGGTATATGCCCTGACCAGGAATGAAACCTATAATCTTTGGTGTATGGGATTACTCTCCAACCAACTGTGCTACCCAGCCAGGCCATGTGCTCTAGTTTTCAATAGCTTTTTTTTTTTTTTTTTTCCAATTTTACTCTCCCTACTTCCTCACTTTTATTTTCTGGTATCACTTTCCAAATAAATTGCACTCTATATTGACTATATTTTCTAATTTTCTGTATTCTTGATGTTCTGGCAGCTGGGACCTTGCTGACCATGCTAGCCAATTTTTAAAAGGTGGTAAATGGCTTGCCTGGGAGCATGCCTTTAATATGCAAAACAACAAATTCAAAGACCCAGTCTCTGAACCACCTCCTCTATCTGGCTCTTACACTCCAGCAAGTAAGATTCCTCTGTTCTAATCATTTCAAGGTCAGATACTAGACAATTCTCCACAGTCCCTCTACCCAAGAGCCACAAAAATTACTTAAACCAGCCAATCATAAGCCGACTGGCACTGCCTTGTCTTGCATTTCCCTCAGAAACCACAATAAAGGCTCTTTTCCATGCTTTTTCCTCACTCCTGCCTCCTGACCAATCCTGGGGCTTCCCCATGTGGCCCGGCATGGCAGTCCAGTCCCCTCCCACAGCAGGGTGAGCTCCCTCCTCTTAGGGACTCTGTGAGTAGCAAACTGTCTTTTCAATGGCAATGATCTCCCCATATGTTGACCTTATATACCTAAATAATAATAAAAACCTGCATTTTAAAACACTCCCAAATTCTTATCTTATATTCACTTTGCAGGAGAATTCAAATAAAGAATGATTATTACTTTTAACTAGAGGCCCAGTGCATGAAAATTCATGCACTGGAGGGGTGGTCCCTCAGCCTGGTCTGCCCCCTCTCACAGTCTGGGAGCCCTCAGGGGTGGGAGGCGACCTGGTGATCAGGAGAAGGCGATGCCCCATCACACCTCTGCTGCTGCTACTGCCGGCAGCGCAAGCCTTGGCCGGCCCTGGTTACCTGAGCCTTGGGCAGCCCTGGGCGGCTGGGCAGCCACCATCCGAGGCTTGCCTGTGCCTTGGGCTGGCCCTGGGCGGCTGGGGGGCTGAGGGGACTGGGGAACTCTGGAGGTAGGCGCGCCATCGGGGCTGAGGGGACTGGGCACCACCATCTTGTGGCTGTGGGTGCCGCCATCTTTGAGGGCGTGACAGTCAATTAGCATATTCCCTCCTTATTGGCTGTGGGCACCACCATCTTTGCGATGGTGTGAGGATCAATTAGCATATGCCCTCTTTATTAGATAGGATTATTTGCTAAATGAATGAATGAAAAAGAATGATGCTATAGAGGTGGAAGGGAGACAGCATCCAACTCAATGGCCTTTCTACAGAGGGGCCTAAGAATAGGGAGTGACCATTGAGCTCATTTGTTGGGTCACTGGACCATATGCCTCCTAGCTTCACAGCATCTACTTCCTTATTAACCATCCTTTCTCTCCTTCGGATATCTGGGACAATCGTGAACAGTAAGTAGCTTGCAATATAAGATGCCAGAAGGAGAGAATGAGACAGAAATTAGGAAAATCTACTTAAAAGAAATACATACAGTCCTTGTTAGGGAACAGATTTCCCATTTTTATTTTTAAACTGAGCGTATATTATAGTTATATTTTAAACATACATAAGAAGAGGATAAAAAATGAAAGTCAACACAAGTTAAAGAGAAAGCAGGAAGTGGTACATATTTGGGCCTTTCTATAAGAAAAGAGGACATTTTTCATCCTAGGCCCCAGGGTATCTGTTAGTGCACTGGGAGAGGTAATTCATTAAATGGACTTAAGGTTAATGCGCCTTCAAAAGAGAGCAATTTATCTCCTCTTCTCCAATAGGATCAGGCCAGGAGGTGCTGCAGTTCAAAAAATGTTATCCTGGTGAGATACTCCTGTAATGATCTCGGGTCCCCTAACTTCCGCTTTCTCATTCATTATACCCAGATGACTAATGCAGGATGGGAGGGTGTGGGACTTTCTCCTGAAGGTGTGAATACTTAAGTTCTTTCCTGAACACCAGGAAATATTTATATTCTGATTTATCTATTAGTCCTCTAATCCCAGCCCGACCAAAGTGCAGCAGGGTGGTGTCAAAAGGCAGGATATGCTAGTTTAAACGGGTTGAAATGAACCTAGAATGGTATCAGGTCTATTTTAGAAAAAAGCAGTTACAATGTTATTATAAAATCTGCTGAGTTAACCAAGTGAAACCAGGCAAAATATAGGAAGCCATGAGTGAATTTTTTCATACTAGATTTCCAAACGTCCGGTTTTATTTTCCTCAGAAAAATTCATGTATTCATTCAACCGTTCATTCTCTCTTTCTCGGTATATACACACATGCATACATATATCCATATACATATATGGATGAAGCCATAACATGCATAAAGTTACACACACACATCCATACATTCATAAACGTCTGCCTCCTGCCTCCACCGTTCCTGCCCTTGAGAAGCAACTGCCTGGAAGGGAAGGCGTGTGTGTATGAGAGAATTATGATGATATAATCGGTTCTGTGTAAGAGTAAGCAGTGTACAAAAAGCTATGGAGAACTGGAGAGCAGCAAGTGGAGAATAAGTAATTCTGACTCGCTTGACTTAGATCTTGAATTGGAGGTGAGTCAAGGATAAAGTCCAAAGTAATAAGCCAGCATTTCTCAACTCTTGAGTGTACCCTTAGAATATCCCCAGGAGCTTTATAAAAATGACAACACTTGGGACTCTCCACCTAGCAACTTAGATTCAACTGGCCCAGGGTGGGCCCCAGTCATTTGACTTGCCTCTGTTCTGTTTTATCAGCACCTAAAAAATGCCTAAAATATATTTGCTGACCACACAGTCCCCTAAATATTGGGGAAAGGGACTGGATAGAGGGCAGGAAGTGACTTTGAGTCTTGCTCACTTCCTGGAGGTCAGGGTTATGTGTTTGTGGCTGGAAAGGGAAGACCTGGCTGCCTGGCTCCCTGGGTATTTTTAAGTAGACAGTGTGGTAGCTAGGTGACACCTCGGAGGCACAGCTCTGTGGGTGATGAAAGGGTGCAAGCAAAGACTTCTACTGTTGCCACAGAGCAGAAGAGTGACTGTTTCTTCCCCAAGTCAGATTCTATGAGCAAAATATTTCAAAAGAATATACCCACATGCACATGTACACAGAGTTTTACTCTACCAGTCACTGTGGGGTAGGCTAAATTGTGATAACCTCAAATCCAGGGGCTTAATATCATAAAAGTGTATTTTCCTCTCATGCTACATGTTCAATACAGGTCAGCTAACTGGCTTGTTTACCGTAGTCAGTCAGGTATTCAGGCTGGTGGAGGTTCCCAGTTGGAGAGGGCTTCTCATTATTACCATCTCAGGAAGAAGGAAATTTACATGGTGAACCGTGCATTAGATCAACACTTCCACCAAAATAAAATCTGTCATTTCTGCTCACGTTCTATTGGTCAAATCAAATTGTGTGTCCATGCTGAGCCTGAAAGGGGGTAGGAGAGTACAATCTCAGGAAATGGCTAAAAGGCAGGGAGCTAGAAATATTTGATAAATAGCAGTGATGACTATGACATTTGCCAATAAACAACAGTGAAATTCCACTGCATTTGGAGTTTATGTAAGTTTAGCTATTTTCTAATTTACTGCACAAAGGCTGAATAGCTCCAAAAAGAGCTAGAATAAGTTCTTACTATTTAAAGGGGGAAAAATTACAAATTGCCAGACAGGTTTGCTACATGTATTTCAAGGTCAAAAAACCAATATTCCTTTAGGAACAGTGCCTTATAAATAAGGTCATTGTCATAGATGACAGCTCACTTAAAGAATCACATACCAACCACAGAGGGTTTTCATCACCCGAGTCTCACAGAGTAATAAATGTTTCGCAATGCACTGGAGGCATCATCTTATGACCTGGGCTTGCAATGAGAAACGCACATCTTCCAAAAGCATGAAGAGAAGAATAAGGGCTTTCACATGAAGTGAGCAGTGCCACATCCAGAAAAATAGTCAGGCTTCATTGGAAACTGTCCAACATGAGAACAAGGGCCTTTTCCAGATACTGGGATCAAAACGCCTTTAAACCAGTTAACCCTATAGATTAATGTGCTCACCACACTATGTGGGTCTTTGGAGATACAGGGATTTGAACACACACTTTTATGGATATTTTATACTATTGTTTCAGCACAGATTAGATGCTTTCCATTTTGTCTGCTATTTCTTTCAACACAGACTTCTTTTCAGCCTGGTGGAGTGTGGAATAAGCTCTGCTGGGCACACCCTCGTTGAATTGTGTGCTTAGGGAAGCACAGGGTCAGCTTGCTTTCTCAAGCCTAAACCCACCTAGACAGCTGAGGTCAAATCAGATTGGGATAGCTTATGTGAGAACTTGAAGACTTTATAGAAAAGTGTTCCAATCTAAGTCCCCATCTTACGATTGAGTGTTCTTTACCTAAATTGATATTCTGAGTTTTATAAAAATCCCATCATCGGGTTTCTGAAAGTATCTATTATATTAGTGTGGAGGAGGCTGGATGGGTTGGGAGTCCAGGGTAATTAAAGATATTAGAAGGAATAGAAGGAAAAGAAATAAAACAACTGATTTTTCAATCTCCATCGTGGTACAATAATAAAAATAAATGAGCCAAACATTGAACAACCAATTTCTGAGAACACAGAACAAACTGCTTACTTGTGGACAATTATGAGACAAATGAACAAATAGAAGGCTCAGAATATATTAAAATCTTAAAGGGGAAATGTAATTAATGATGACGATAACAATGCTAAGTATTTGCAAAAAAAATTACAACACGTTTGTCTCCAAAGGTCTCAGTTTTTAATGTTCCTTTCCAGAAACATCATCAGGGTTTAATCCAAAAGCACAGGAAGGATAGATATATGGTTGATTTCTTCCCTAAATGAACTGAATGCCCAAGTAAAAACTGCTGGTTATCACTGGGAGGTGGTCCAGAGTACATTGAAATGGTCCTAAACAACATGTGCAGAAGTGGAGTTGTCTCCTTGTCCAATAGTCTTAAACATTGGGCTGCTTTTCCTCGTGGCCAAATGATCTATTGTTGATCTATCACTTTTGGGTTTGTTTAAAGGGATTGAAAAGTGATTTGTACTGTGACCTATTCTCCTTTTTTTTTTTTTTTTTTTGTTTGTCTTTTATGACTTTATTGCCTTGGTACCAAGTATGTTTTAATCTGACCAATTACAAGTATCCCAGAATTCACAGCTGGAAAAGATATGATGTCATAACAGAGAGGAAATGTTATCTGCCTAAAGTCACACCATGCAAAATAAAAAACCCAGTCCACTGGACTCCCAAGCAGTCTCCTAACACTAGCTCATGGTCAGTTATTTCTAAGGCAGGGCAATTCCAACCTTTATTTATGCCACTAGCTTCTTTGGTGGTCTGGACGAGCTGTGGACCTTTGCATAGTCATATTTTCAACTAAATACAGTAAACTACATAGGGTTACAAAGGAAACATTGTAATAATATACACTTCTTAAATATATAGTTTTTAACAATTCTGTAAAATGCTAATATATGCATAATTATTAGCAAATAAGACAAAATGTAGTTGAATTTCTAATATCTTAAATAATTTTGAGGCAGTGATGTACATAAATGAGATTTTTGAGCTATCTGCACAGTGCAATGTGATGTGAAAATATCTGCAATTTCTATAGGTGGCCAAGTATCAGGCACTGCTGTGACTTTTGTGGAATGGAACTTACATTCATTATCCAGGACATACCAAATTTTAGTTAGAAGTTAGTGAATATGCCCTAACCAGGTTGGCTCAGTGGATAGAGGATCAGTCTGGGGACTGAAGGGTCCTGGGTTCGATTTCGGTCAAGAGCATACACTTCAGTTGCAGGCTCGATCCCAGCCCTGGTTGGGGAGGGGAGCATGAAGGAGGCAACCAATCAATGTGTCTCTCTCACATTAATGTTTCTCTCTTTCTGTCTCTCCCCCTTCCTTCCACTTTCTCTAAAAATCAATGGAAAAATATCCTCAGGTAAGGATTAAACACAGACACAAAATAAAAGAGAGAGAGAGTAGTTAGTGAACAATAAAGATGCCTTTTTTTTTTTCTATTCCACTTCATGGATACCTGGTTTCTAATCCCTGATGCTAGGTTTATCAGTTCAACAACACTGGAAAGAGCATTCACACATTTACCATTATGATAAGTGAGCATACCACCACCAACTAATACTTATTTAGCACCTCTTGCCTGCTTACCAGGATACCAAGTCCATAAAAAATACAGTGTATGGTTCCTGCTGTGGAAAGCAGAGAATATAATTAGGAAGACACCCACACATGTAGAGATTTAGAAATATTCACTACAAGAGGACATCAGAGTTCAGATCATTGGAGAGCAAGCTGTCTAGATTCTGGTATTAATTCAATGGTAAATACATAATTGCAGATGTATAAAATGTGGGCATTAGTCTGTGTTTGCTGACTGCCTAATGCAGCAACTATAATGGGGGAGGGAAAGTACAAATGGCACAAGTAATTTGAAAATTTAGATAGAGAGCCACACACACACACACAAAGCAGCTCCTGGAAAAAAAAAATAGTGAAGCAATATATCACCAAGGTGCAGACTAAACAGACACAATTTCAGGGGGTTCCAGAAGAAAAGGTGCTTTCACTTCACGCTCAGCACAAAGGGAGGTCTCTGGGCAAAGACTCCATTGTTCTTGGTTTATGGTCACTTTCCATCCATCTGCAAAAACACACATATACCCCAGTCTTTTGCTGATATAAGTGGTTCCAAATTTCATTCCTAGGCTGGCAAACAAGGAGTCATTTCTTATGAGCGAGTGATATATGATACCACATTCCTAAACTTTTTCTCTCCCAAATTTCCACAGAAGTTGAATGGCCACTTTGAAACTTAATGATAAATGGTGGAAACTCATTTCCTTCTGGTATTGGTGTTAGAACAAGACTCATTTAGCAAACAACAGATTGTGGATTCTGAACTAAACAGGGGAATGGCATCTGGTTCAGAGTTTAGAAGCTAAGATTTCTTTTGCTTCTACTGAATACATTCAATAATAAAAGGGAGCGAGGGCCTGGGTAATTTAACTTCGTTATCAGGACATCTAAATTATTACATTTATAAATAAATTACATAGTAAATTTAATAATAGGTAGTAGGTATTCAAAACTGACTTCCTTTAAACAGTTCCTAAGCTAATAATGACTAAACTAGCTAAGAGTATGACATAATTGCCTTGAAACCTAATCTGAGCCATTTTAGCCCAGATAAATGATACAGCATGTTGCTTAAATGAAATCAGCACTTGTTACACAGTCAGGAAACTGTAATTTAAGGCTAAATGTTGTGAATTGTTTGAAGATAACCTATTTGGGCATCATAGAGTGAGCCACCATAGAAATTTTGGAGAAGCAGAAAGGAAAGAATCCAAAAGAAATTTATATTATCATAGACCAAAAGTTTCATTAAAATCTTATAAGCTGATGAACACTAATTTTTCTTCTCAACCCAGAAGTCTGTGTTTATAACTTTCCTGTTAGAAACTCATTCATTCATCAATTTGACAAATGTTTATGGGCACCCCTAGAGGCTAGGTAGGAGGGAGGACACACAGATGATGAATAAGGCATAATCTAGGTTCTCAGGGATCTTGCATTACAGTTACAAGATAAGACCTGGGAACAATCAACCAAGTGTCAAGCTCCACATGGTAAAAGGGCATGGCTTCAGCTCTGCCCTCACTGCATTAAGTAGTCCATTAAAGCCCCCATCATGTTACCATGAAGTTATTTAGATGTCTGTCTCCCTACTGAAGCATCAGCTCCTAAAAGATATAGAAGCATCTTATCACGGTGTTACTCGTGTCTACTATATGACTGGCTGGTACATTTTAAGCATATAGTAACTGGGTGGATGGACAAGCTTGTTTCTAATTAGTATTATCAGGGAATATTCATGAATTAGTCCGATTTTTAAATGGGCCCTTGAAAACCAGTTTGCTATTTTCATCCCAGTCGATTTCCCAGGGTTGTGCACATCTGGGTGGGATCAGGTGACTGAGTTCTGGCCAGTGTGGATGAAAGGTATGAAGGCCACTCTCAGGCCTGGCCAGGACATGTCCTGCTTGACCTTCTGTTCAGGGGTTTAGAAGTAGAGGCCTTGAGATGGTGGAATCACATCTTGGAAGAAACCTAAATCCCTGAGTTTACTGCTTGCAGGAGAGTCCCCCAAGGAGGAACATACACATCGTTCTTTGAGTGAATGGAAACAAACCTTTGCTGTGTTAAGTCACTGGGATTCTGGGGTTGTTTGTTACAGCAGCTAGCCTATCCTACTAATACAGCTGGGAGCAGTATTAATGAACAAGGTCATTCCTTTTGGAGGGAATGGCATGAGCTAGATCCACAAATGCATGCAGAAAGGAACCAACTCCAATATTGCCACTAAAAACACAATTGTTCCCTTAGCTTATTTTCAGAGTTAGAATATAATAAAACAGAGGTAGTGAGCTTATGGGTCAAATCTGTTCCTTAGAATCTTTTGTTTGGCCCAGATTGTGTTGGTCCGCACAGTATCGTAAAAAGTTGAACTTGTCATTGCCAGTATTTTTAAAAGGAGAACATGTTTCTTAAGTTTTTGGTGTTTTTTTTTTTTTTTTTTTAAATCAGTTGGCCCAAGTTATTCAGATTGAATAGCATCTGATCTCTTTAAACAAAATCTGGGTTCTCTAATTTTCTACAATGCCCACCACTCCCAGCTACCTCTCACACCCAACCTTCTTATGTGGCCTGCCCAGTTCTGGCAGATATTTGAGTTTCCACTCCTTTTTTTTAAGTCACTGGGGATTGAGGTTGCAGGCCCATGTGTTGACTGTGTGTTTATTTTATTAGTTATCCTTATCTTGTTCAGGATATTGGCTCCATAGAAAGATATGCACTTTCTTAACATTTTCTGGTGAGAGAAAGCAAAAGTGTTCACGACGCAATTGGAAACACCACAAGCCTTTTTACCCTGGATGATGCCCTCTATTTTGGGCCAATGGCAATGTGGCTAGTTTAGCCATTGCAATAGAGACCAGACAATTTTATTCTGTCCATTTCTATATAAAAGAGAATATTCTCAGGAAAGATAATTTTATTTGAGTATATGCTGGAATTTGGAATGGGGGGAGGGGGGAGGGCTTGGGGAGAAGAAATAACCCAGAAATATTTTCTGGATGCAATATAGTAAACTAGATCTCATTTTCAATTGCTGAGAAATGGAAATGTAGAATTATTGGGTTTCCCAGGGAAAACAAGTTTCAAATTCACCAGGTTTTTTCCCTTTCCTTTCAATTGTCACAAGAGGTATAAGTGTATTCTAAAATCCTGGGATGTGACCACACTTCAATATGGTCTAATCAAGTCAAGAAATGCAACAAAGCATCTTTATAGATAGCAGTGAGAATGAGAATGGGAGGAGATGAGGTAGTTCGTGCAAACAAATATAGTTATGATTTTATAACAAAGTAAAACAAGTAAAGCTTCCAATTGGGAAAAAATGATGCACTAACCATGTAGCCCATGATGATATTTTAATTTGTACCTCTTCTGGTGGGTATCTGTTTGCATGTTTTAATGGACAACACACTAGCCCTGGATGGTGTTTCTCACTGGTTAGAATATCAGCCTGTGCACCAAAGGGTCACGGGTTCAATTCCCAGTCAAGGACACATACCTGGGTTGCAGGTTTGATCTCTGACCTGGTTGGGGCACGTGGCCGAGGCAACCAATCCATGTGTCTCTCTCACATCGATGTTTCTCTCTCCCCTCTCCTTCCCTCACTTTCACTCTCTCTAAAAATCAGTGGAAAAAAATATCCTCAGGTGAGGATAACCAAAAATAAATAAATAACAAAATAAAAGTCACACCAGTGAAAATATAGGTATGCTTAAGATGTAGCTTTATAGTTGACACCTCCTAAATACCGCATCAGTTTTATCTCCCCAGTGTAAGTTTCTGAGTGACTGAATGAATGGGTGGATAAATGAATGCTGTATGAATAAACGAATGTTATAAAAGTATCAACCATACTATACAAATCCAGCTGTCCCTAGTGTTTTCCCAAAGCAAGCCAGGAAGTCTCCTAAAATATTGATGGAAAGAGATGCCTAGGGGAACACACCTGTGTGCCTCTAAGTTATAAATAATGCTACTTTGCTCTGAGTGCCAGGAAAGATAAATTTCTGTGCTCATTGATATAAATTATTCTTCCCTCATTATGGTCTAATGAGCCAAGATTAGGAAAACCTGGATTCAGAATCTTTCACTCCAGAAAAATCAGTTAGGTGCTCATGACTTTGCTTAGCTGATTTGCTGGCCCATATTTTTACACATTTCCCCACCACCTCTATCCTCAGCTAACCAGAATGTTAATGTTCCAATCATTTATACCAGAAATTAGAGCCAGCATTGCACTTACTGGTGGCCTCATCACTCCAAATAACCCTTTTTATTTTTTAGTATCCACTCTCTACCTTCCTATCCCCTACTAAATGCTTTTAGTTTCATTACTCTGGGAAGGAAGCTTAGGAAAATGGATATCTAAAGCATAACAGAGGAGAAGTGATAGAAATTAAATGCAATATTTTGTTTTAGTGTCTGTTCTTTTGCTAATCTACAAATCTGGTTTAAGCTTTTTGTTCTATTCAATTCTATGGCAGAGCAGGTGTGAGAGCCCTGTGCCCCAGGGGCATGAAACGGCCACCTATATGGAAACAAGTCATTTTTTCATAGTGATAAATTGACTCTCAAGGAAAGAAAATTTATCCTAATCAGAATATTCACTGAATTTAGGAAATAGGAACCTCAAAGGAGGCAAATAATCTTCTTCAAGGACGTAATTAACTGCAAAAGTACAGGCCTCTCATTTCTAAGAAGAAACGTTTCTTTAGCTCCCATTATTGTGCTGTAAGGATCATGCCGGTGCCATTACAAAGGCAAAGCCAAAGGATGCACATGGTGAGACACATAAACATATAAGGTAACGAGAAGGGAAATGTTTTGCAGATCCTTGAATGTAAAAATTTACAACATCAGAAAGCATTTCTAGAAAGTACTAAAATAAGAAATACCATCTATAGGAATCTAAGCATGCTATTCAAAAACAACAGTGAGAAAAGTACTAACTGGCCAGTTTTTAAATTAGAAAAGAAGTTGTCTAACATAGTATATTTAAGATGAAAGGAAATTACAATATTTATTTTTTTAAGTTGTAAGCCACAAGGAATGACCTGCTACCCCAATACACTGCTTTTGACCTTTGGCAGAAGTCAATACTTCAGACAAACACTATGTTGATATCTATTTAGAGTAAGAAATATGCTCCTACCCCTAGGCTCTTGGGATTTTATTCTATGAATTAATAGGCATCATTAGGAAGAATATATTCAGTGCAATATTGTATAATTTCAAATAATGCAAAACAGCCCAAATGTACAAGAAGAAAATGAATAACTTGCATTCTATCAAATTAATGGAACTATCAAATATAAAGTAATTATAAAGTCAATATGGCAGCATGGAAAATGTTTCTGACATGATTAATAAAAAAGTCAAAATATGAAATTGCATTTACAACATGATGATTGTTACTAGGAAAAATATGCTATAGTTTCCTGATTCTATCATGTTGTCCATTTTGAGGTATAATTTAATAACAATCATATGCAGCCAATAGATCATGTATTACTCAATCAGATCTTACAAGTTTTTAATAAAATATTAAGGTAGCATTTCTTTATTCATATATTATGTTTAAACTTTATAAACTCTTAAAACACATCACAGAAACTTAATAATCAAAAATTTTTCCAGATATATTGAGACATGACATATAATATTGTATAAGTTCAAGGTGTACACCACAATGATTTGCTATGTATATATTGCAAAATAATTTTAGTTAACATCCATTACCCCACATAGCTATTTTTTTTTATTATGATGAGTACTTTTAAGATCTACTCTCTTAGCAACTTTCAAATATACAGTACACTATTGTCAACTATAGTCACCATGCTGTATATTACATCTCTAGAACTTATTTATCTTTTAACTGGAAGTTTATAAATTTTGGCCAATGAATGAAGGTGGTCAAAATAATCAAAGTCTTGATGTAATCCATAATTAACCACCAAGTTTTAGAAGGTTGACTTTCAAGTCTCTCTAAATGACAAACTCATATATACAATTGTTATAAATACTTTTATACATACACTCTTATAGAAAAAGAGTTTGTAAATAAATGCTTAGAAACACATATAATTCTTATAAATAGTCATTTTCCCTATCTGAAAATAATCACAAAATCCAACATTTTTGTGTTTGTTGGTATAAGGCTGCTTTGTGTTCAATGGGAATGTGGATGTCAGCATGTTTACTGGCTGGGTGGAACTGGTGGTGACTATGCCAACTGAACCTTGGGGAAACCTGCTAAGTTTCAGGTAGATGGAAGAAGAGCATGAGATCGCACTAGGGACTTAGGCCACATTGGCTCAGTTCTCTCCATGCTTGGGTGGCTAGGGAGCTCTGAGGGGGTGTTCGTGTGCTTGGTGTAGTTGAATTGTTGGGGTGATCAGTCTAACACATTGGTTTCTCCAGAATGTCAGTCTGTAGGAGATGCCTAGAATGTCACCTCTCTTGTCCCCTAGAACTCTTGGAAGGTCTGTATAAAGCCTTCTCCCACTGGGAGTACAGGCCAAAGGTGCACAGGGTAAAGAGAGTGTTGGCAATGGGAGGGGAATCAGAATAGGGTACAAAATCACAAAGGGTAAAGTCCATGCCCTGGCATATTTGCAGTTTATTACAGAAGAAAAATAAATAGATGATTATAAAGCAGTGCAACTGCTGGGTCTATGGCCAGGAAGGGCATATACTTAGGCTTGACCTGAGGAACAGACCAGACAAACTTCTGGAGGAGAGACAGTGGGAAGGCAGGATAACTAGTTATCAGGAGAAAGTGTTCCAGAAGAGGGGACAACATGTGTCAAGACCTGGTGACATGGTCAAGCATGGGTATTTGAGGAGCTGGAAGTTCCTTCCAGGGCAAACAGCTGCAATGCAGGAAAATAAATTTCATCTCTGAAATTCTAAAATGTATGCATTTTGATGTTCATTTTCTACTTATGCTCTCTGACTTACCAGATAGAAGTTTAAATCCTGCAATACTGTAATTTGTCTAAATACACAAGCATCATAGCTAGCTCAGACCATATCCTATATAAACTCTACTAATTCAATTGGATTTAGCCACGTATGCAGGAGAAAAAAAATATGTTTTTTTTCTTATTTTTAAGAACCCTGCAATTAGCAGTCATTTTAATTGGTTCTACGAACCACACCCAATTTGGAAATCTTTAAATTGTCCAGTTATAGGAAAATGCGAAAGAGCCCAGGTATCATCTAGTAAGAATGACCTTGGCAGTGTGGAGCAAAAACTAGCTAGCCTTACTTGGAGCAGACTGGGATTCATAGGTAGAAAGGTAAACAGATACCAAAGGGTCCCCATCCTCTCAGCACTGGTGTGCTGGAGCCTGGCCCAGCGGGGTGCACCATGGGCTTTTCTTACAGAGGGACCACGTCCCCTTTGTGGAGCAAGATGAAAGCAGTCTTGTAAGCAGGGTAAAACAATTTGGAATTGGGTGAAAAAATAGTGTGGAAGTGCCAGCTGCTAGCATCTAGCAATTTTTGAGTGTTGGGTTTGGGTGCAGACTTCCTTCTGGGGGGTGGGGGGCGCAGCACTGGTTTCAGGTCGCTTGTTACTAGGCAACTCAGCGAGTCTCTATGGCAATTTACTAGACAATCTGGGTTGCCTCTAAACATATAAAGTTGTTTTATATTTGTCAGTTAAAAATACATTAAGGTACCATGAGCATGCAGTAAAGTGCATAAAATTTAACGTACACTTTGATAAGTTCCTATATATGTTTACACTGGGGTAAACCACCACACTAAGAAAAGGATAAAAGAGAAAACAGGACAGTGAGGAAGCATAGGGGAGGATCAGGGCAAAACGGGAACAGACAACGTGTGACCAGCCAACCGAATACTTCCTAGTCAGTGACAAGCAAGGTTGTCTAGTATATTCCCATATTTGGTCCATTCTTATCTTTCATTCTCCTGCTCTACTTGCCTCTACCCAGGAGGTGACAGGGTCCCCAGATTGTAGCCATGACACATCACTACTAAGCATGGGAAGTCATGGAAAAGGAGACTTACACAGATAAGCTGCTTTCCATATCCAATGCTGCAATGCAAGGGGATTTTCTGGCAAATTAGTAGCTTGGGCTGCTGTAGTAGTCATTGGTAACTTTGTATTCTGCCATGTACATTTTCCCTCTGAACCTGTCCCTCCCCAACTGTTATGGCTGAATGTCATGCAGCCCTGCTTACTTTGCCACGGGCGAGGTAAGGGACACCTGTTAACTCCACCTGGACACAGAAATTGTTCAGGGGCTCAAAGCAGAGTCATGAGAGCCCATTTTCAGGATTGATAATGGATATTAGAAGAAAGAAGGCATTTCCTTCCTCCTGAGATCTCAAGCACTAGAGTAGCAAGTTAGAGTAGGGGTCGTATGGGTAGGTACTAGAGCCAAACTGGCTACTAAAATCCAGTTCTATTCCTTATGATGACATAATTTCATAGAATGTTTTTCAGAAACAAAGGAGATAATGCTTGTTAAATGCCATTAAAATGCCAGAATGGTAGCCATTGCCAAGTTACTTTAGGCTGGATTGGTGGAGTTATTTTTGCTGCTCAGTAAGAAGCACCTGCTTGAGACCCCAGAAAGGAGCACAATATCCACAGAAGGAAGGAGAGAAAGAACTGGAGACCTCATGACCTCATTTAATGCACGGACGTAGCCTGGCCTGGCATCACAATCTCTGCTTGGGTTGTCACATTACCTGAGGAAATACATTACTCTGGATGAAAATACATTTCCCAGTGGAATGGGTTTTGGAATCTTACAACTCTGATGCAAGATGTTAGCCAAAGCTTCCTGATTCTCCTGCAGTAAAAACGCATGCCTACTCATCTCTCTACAACAGGATATGATGGGCTGCTAGGGTGAGCAAACTGCAGAAGAACCAATTCTGCCTTTATTTTCTATATTCTTAAATAATAGGCATGATTTTGATTTATTCCATGATAGCATCTATTTTCATTTTCTTTGTCAATAGTGCCCAAGTTGAAGAGTTAGGACCAAGCAAGACGGGAGAAAAAGTGTACTTGTGCTGTTGGTTCTGCTCCTTCTGCCTTTCTAGAATAAGAAAATAAATTGTAGAGGTAGATTTATTTACCAGTAAATGTCACACTCATTAGTGAAACTCTCAACATATAGTGAGGCAGATGACTGTGCAGATGGAAAAGTGCCCAGTTCACTCTCCAATTTCCTGTCAGGATATGATCTAAAATAAATTTAGATTAATAGGCATGAATGAGTCAAAGACAAGTTTCAGCAGCACCACTGACCTGCATACCACAGGCTGGCAGATGTGTATTTTTTATTTTGGAAAGTCAGGGTGCAGATGTTTAAAGCAAATGCATACATACTGACAATCTTTACCTTCCTGCATCCCTAAAAGCCAGGGAGAGAGTAAAAATCTGCTTAGACCAGTACGGATTCAACTTTCTAAAACAATCTTGTATCCCCCTAAAATTCAAATGGCATAAAAGACAAAAAGTGAAGATTGTAATAAATTACTGTGATATCTTTGCTTGCATTTTTCTGTCCAAAATTTCTATAATGTCATCCCCCAAGTGGTAGACTCATTATAATTTTAGGTTTCATCAATTTTCCTATAACTAAGTCAATGCAACTAAGTCTGCCTTTCAGTATTCGGCAATTAAACATTTCTAGTATAATTAGACAAGAAACCTGTACAGCAGAATGATTATCTCTGGTTCCTATATTCATTTCAAAAGTTTCCAATGAGTGCCTTTTATGCCCATATGTTATACTTTTTAAAAATCTGTGTTGGATTCTCATAATTAAAAATTCTTCTAAACTATAAAGGCTACAAGTAATATAGTTTGACAAATGGAAAAAGGCAGGAGAGATATGAAGAAACCATATATTCAAAGATTTTATATTGTTTAGAAGGAGACGTTGCACTCACATGTAATGAATACAAATTTTTTTCATTTTATATGATACTCTGTATACTCCAAAACTACACCATTTAGATTCAGAGCAAGAATTAGAAAAACAATGATTTAAAAGATTCAGATGTGTATGTTGTTTAGCAATAAAGTAATTTTCAGTGATAAGTTATTTGCATTCAGGGTTAGATTTATAAAATAAGCTTATATTACTGATTAGAAGCTTAGATAATACTTTTTTTAAAAAATCAAGGAACAAAACACTTTATCCCAAACTTTATGCTTCAGGGGACATGTAGGTCAAAAAGATAAAGTCGGTAAGGCAATATTTCATTGACTACCATTAACTGGTACCTTAAGTTTATGAGGGGGAAAAAATAGAGTAATAACCAGATTATGTTAGGACTCTTTATGAGTGTTTCAATTAAAAATATGCAACCATGATATCATCAAGCTAAAAATTTGTTCTGCATGACTGAAACTGAGGCCCACAGCACTGACTGTATTTATACCCAATTATCAAGCTATGACCCTTGACTTCCTTTTAATGCCATCTGCCAAAATGTTGAATTAAAACACAGCTTGAATTTCAGCCCATTTCCAGAATTCTCCTTAATGGAATGGATTTTTTTATGCTGCATGGGACAGGAGTAATGGGGTGAAGTTCTTTGCATTGGCATCCAGAGATTGAGGCCTCTTTCTCTACAATAAGACATTCTCCCCACTTGCCAAATTGGGTAAGGAAAGAGCCCAATCCCAATTAGAAGCAGACAAAAAGATTCTTTCACCTGATCTTATAGTGAATGTTCTCCATTGGGCTAAAATAGAGAACTCCTTTGGACAGCTTCTCTTTAACTACATAGGTGTGTTTAGCAAACATGTAGCAACTACGTTCTTACTTCATTTAAGAAAAAAAAAAAAGAAATATATTCAAGTAATCACAGTCTAAGCCTGTAGCAGACTATTTGAAATAAATACACAAAATAAATTATATGTGTGATGAATTCAATTTGTACAGTAATGGATGGTTTCTTTGAGTTTAAGATTAACCTAATTTTCACAGATTTATTACTTTTTAAATTTTGCAAATTTTAAAGTAAAAAAGTAAAATTAAAATGTTTATGCACATACACAAATGATTCTTCAGTTTATATATGCATATTTTTCCAAATTTTAAAAAATCTTCACTCTAGGTTATGATTTTATTGATGTTAGAGAGAGAGGAAGAAAGACAGACAGACAGAGAAAGAGAGATACATCAATGTGAGAGAGATCTCACATCAATTGGTTACCTCCCCTACACATTCTGACCTGGAATTGAATCCACAACCTGAGTAAGTGCCCTGACCAAGAATCAAATCTATAACATTTTGATGTACAGGACGACACTCTAACCAACTGAGCCACACTGGCCAGGGCCTCATAGATATTTTTAAAGATCAGATTTTTATTTTTCTGTTTGTTTTGAATGATTTTCATGTCACTGAAATATTGATGCTAAATTATTCATAAAATGATAAAATCTGTCAAGCATTTTCTTTTATGGATTAATAAAATATTCATAAATTGGCTTAACGTGTATACACTGCAATGCTTCCCCAATTAATTGTGATTAGCATTTTGGTAATGACTCTATTGGCAGATTGCTAATAAATTGCCTATAATTATAATCTGCCCTTAAGTAATCAATGTTCAAATCCTTTCACTAGAAGCACTATGCCAAGGTTTACTAGTTTTGTAAAGGTAGGTTGCATCTCTCCTATCATTACATCTCTAAATCCCTTCCACAATTTGCTTTGCCCTGTCCCCATATTTCTGACCTTCTTTAGCTAACCCACACCAGACTCTGTTCTTTCCTATTGCATTCCCTGAATAGGCTATGGGATTTCTGTTTTGCCTCTCCCTTCACTGTTGTACTAATCTAGGGATCCCCAATAACTAACAGTATCTGTCACACAGAAGATTTGTACTATCATATGAATGCTTTCCTTTCTCCTACAATTGATCTCAGGAATCAAAAGGGATTAGGGATTTTGGCTTAGGGATTTTTGCAAAAACATTTTTACTTCAGGTAACATAGTTTAAAATTTCCTTTCTGAAAAGCTTTAAAATATGACTTTAAAATCATTTACTCCTTATTGATTCAAAAAGCATTTATTAGCACCTTCTACTACTGTGTTCTAGCTGCTGGGTACATATCAAATAAAGACACATGGCCCAGCCCTCAGGGAGTTTACAGTTCAATGTGTGGGATAAACAGGTCACAAAAATCTATACTAATAAAAGGGTAATATACTAATTAGACCAGGAGACCTTCCGGATGTCCTTCTGGACAAAGCCATGGTGGCAGTGCTGAGGCAGAGGTGATTAGGGGAGATCAAGCTGGCAGGGGAGGGCAGTTGGGGGTGATCAGGCAGGTGGGTGGGCAGTTAGGGGTGATCAGACCAGAAGGGGGGGCAATTGGGGGTGAGCAGGCCAGCGGGGGGGGGGGGCAGTTATGGGCAAGCAGGCTGGCAGGGGGTAGTTGGGGGCAATCAGGCTGGTGGGGGGCAGTTAGGGGTGATCATGTCAGAAGGGGGGGCAGTTGGGGGCGATCAGGCTGGCAACAGAATGGATAGGGGTGATCAGGCAGGCAGACAGGTGAGTGGTTAGGAACCAGAAGTCCCAGATTGTGAGAGGGATGTCTGACTGCTGGTTTAGGCCCAATCCCTGTAAACCGGCAGTAGGACATCCCCTAAGGGGTCCCAGATTGGAGAGGGTGCAGGCCGGGCTAAGGGACCCCCCCTCTTTGTGCACCGGGCCACTAGTAAATACATAATGTTAAATTGTGGTAATGCCTTAAGGGGCATGAAATAATAGTGATAGAGAATCATGGGACAGAAGGAGGAATGCATATTTCATTAAGTTTGTTTCAAAGAAAGTCTTTCTGGAGAGGTGACTTTTAGTTGAGATCTGAAGTAGGAGGAGTTAGTATATATGTATGGAGGGAGGGAGAGAGAAAGAGAGAGAAACTGAGTGAGGAGTAGGAGTTGAAGAAGGCAGGAGTTGTTTTTTATTAAGGTCAGGAAGGAACTTGTGAAGATCCTATTTGTACACAGAGCTTATCGAATCTTAAGAGAAAGGGGGAATGATGAAAGGAAAGTGTGGAGGGAGAGAGACAAAGGGGGAAGATGAAGAGGGGGGTAGAAATGAAGGGAGCAGAGGAAGAAAGATTAAGAGATAGAAATGGAGGAGAGAAGGGGAAGATGGAGGGTGAAAGGTAGAAATGACAAAAAAAATAGATAGAGGGGTAAATAAAGTAATGGAGGAGGAGAGATACAGCGAAAGAGATGGAGGGAGAGTGATGGAGGAAGAATATGGAAAGATGAGAGTAAATTAATTGGTCTGAGTCCAGGTGCTACCCATCAAAACAAACCTCAGATTTAAGCGGTGTTGGAGAAACACATTTAGGAGCAGATTCCCAGACTCTCCTCTCCCTGGCTCCCATCTCAGGGCTCTGCATGGACTCTACTTGAGAGTCTCTGGCATCTCCCAGGGTTACCCTGACCTATTGAGGGTCAGTGAGGTATTCAGCTCAGTGTTAGTCCTGGGAGACCGATTTTTTTTTTTTTAATCATCTCTGTATCATCCTTTCTCTGGGGAGTTGAAGAGTCTTTGCCAACTCTTAAATATCTTGCCTTGTGATAATAAACAAAAAATAAATTGCCTTTTGTGGCTTGTACTGTGTTACCATGGCTATGCTGGAATTGTGTTTCCCAGAAACCCCTTCCCTGTATGGTTCCTGTCTGAGTTGGCCTGAAGATGAATCTGGGGGAGCTTAGAAGGTGAACTGATGAGGTGGTCATTGCTTTCTTCAGGCTGTCACAGTCATAGCTAGAGGCACTCTCTTTGCTCTTAGTGCTCATGGCCAGCTCTTCCTCCAGACAGCCAGCCCTGTTAGCCAACGGGTCCACCAAGCTGTCCATCAGATATAGATGCACCTGTCCCTCTCTGCAATTTCTCTCCTCTCCTCTCTCCCTACGCTGCTTTTTGATTTCTACTTCTCCAGCTTCTCCAACCAGTGTATGACTTCTTAGCCCTACAACAGATCCTTTATTGTGCAATACTCATGATATTTTGCTTCCCTGGTTGAAGCTAGAATGATATATGCTCTATTATACTAAAGACAGGAAAGTCATCTTTAAGAATTTACATACATGAAAAACTACATAGGTTAGAAGTTAGTAAGCTAGTTTGAACTTTAGATAAATTTCAAGAATAAATCTAAAATGTAATTCAAGTAATATCAAATGCGTTTAATTACCATCTGACTTACAAAGCAACATGGCTGCATTCTGCATGTTGCTATCTTTGGGAAGGGCAAGTATAAAAGTAAGAGACAGGTAGATTGATCTTAACCCCAGTATTTCAGCAAGAAGATTATGATGTTGATGGGTTTAAATAACCTAATTGAAATACAGTGATAGTAAAGCCAACAGAGAAAAAATGAGAAAGCCACAAAAAAACTAAAACATTGGCACATCCATGTTATTGTTTAAGGAGCCAAAGTATTCTCTAAGGGAAGTGCCTACATCTGATAAAAAAGTTATAAAGTATTTTGTGTCTATTATAAATAATGCATCTTGTAATTTTGCTAACGGTGTATGTGAGTAAGAGGACAGATTTGCTTTAATATGACATACAACTAAAACTAGATCAGTGGCCATTGTATGAAAACAACTCTTTTTTTCCTTAGACAAAACTGTACAATTTTCTTCATTAAATCCCCCTGGAGTAAGTGGGCCATTGTAGAGGTATGTTAACACCTTCAAATCTCTGCAAAGTTAATGTCTTGAACTCTCATTGTAGCTGTTACTTTCTTCAAGAAAAATGTTGACCCCCTAGCAAAGAACATGAATGTATCAATTAATTCTAGCTCCCCAGGGACCAGAAAAAAAAATTTAACTTTTAGTTTACTGAAAAGGCCTAAGGTCTAGTCTCCCATTTTCTCTAGTAGCCATTCATCTCAGAATGTACTTAAGTCATCTTGAGCTTCAGATCCAACTCTCCATTCCTGTTTCTGCTCCTACTCCTTTCTTTTTTAAGAAACTTGTGCATCTCCTTTACTTCCTTGCAAGCACAGCAATTCTGTTATTATCCAGCATCTGCATAATTTTCACCTGTAAGATGTTTTACAATATCTAGCTTTCAAACTGGTATAACAGTAATCTGTATTTTAACATATTTATTTAAAAACTAGTATTCAGGTATTCCTGTTAAGCTATTTTGAATAGCATACGCCTATGTCAGCAATTTCCAACTTTTTCATCTCATGGCACACATAAACTAATTACTAAAATTCTGAAGCAAACCAAAATAATATATTTCTTGCCAAATTGGCAAAAAAAAAATAGGTATAATCTTGATTCATTCACACTGGACAGCTATTGTTCAGTTGATTGTTATTCTTTTTAATTTGACAAGTCTAAGGGGGAAAAAGATCAGTGCCCCTGACTACTTAAGCAGGTATTGCATGTTTTAAAAATTCTTGCAGTATATCAGTTGAATATTGCTGGTCTATATCAATAGATTTATTTTCAGCCTTTGAACATTAAAAAATGCATTTTTTCCATCCATATTCAGTATTAAATTCCAACCTGTAGTCAGAGAAAAATCTAATAAAAGAATTCATTCTAATTTTGACTTTGATTTTTCTGAATTGTTGAAAGACTAATTCTATGCTCTGTTGTAACATTGAGGAGAAAACTCTTTATCTCAGCATCCAAATGGAAATTAAGTATAGCTGGCAGGTTCCAGAGATGAGCATTCTAAACTGGATTTAAAAAAAAATAATAATAACAATGAGCCACCACCCCCCCACAAACACCTAAAATAAATTCTTAGTGTTGGTTCTTTTAAAGATACTTGTTTTGGGGAAAACTTTCAGTTTTATACATAATACTGACTCTTTTAAAAATAATAGAGGTGTTTATTCTTTTGATAGAAAAATAGAAAAGCAATGTCACTCCAAACAACCACCTCTCAGGAAGAAAGCTTCTACAGAAGTACAACAGATTCTGAAGTTTCTATGTGAGTTTGACAAATACTGAATGCAAAGGAGATATAAAGTATTATGTAGAGAATATAAAGCATAAAATACTGCTGGTACAGAAATATCTGATTGTACCATTTACTACTCTAGGAAGATATTTACTCTCTCTAAGGTTTGAATCCTTGTTTGTTAAAAAATTGGTAATGCTCTGTTATATTTTGAAGAATAAAATGAGTTAATAAATGTGAATTTACAAAAAAAGAACCCACATGGATTTTCTTCTTCTTACTGAATATATCCTTTTCTACTTGGAGAAGAAAATGTAAATTAGCGAGATAATACCAATATTCAGATGGTGATTTTAAGAGAAATAGTAATATACTGGACTCTTTTCTTTGCCAAGCCATATCCTTATTCCAGCTTCTTTTTATGTTTACTAATAGTCCACATACAATGACATGAAAAATTTGTATCTGCCCTGAAAAATGTGTGTCTCTTCACTATAAATGCGTACACACACACACACACACACACACACACACAGATGTATATAGTAGACTGTAGATTTGGGGCACATGAAACTAGATATCAGGTCAAATTAAGCACAGACAATTCAATATTTTTTTCTATAGCTGTCATAGATCAGAAATTAATAATAATTTACTTATTAAGCAAAATATGGACTCAATTTTAAATACATACAGAAAAACCCTATCAGATAAATATAAGGGGTTTAAGTTGTTCTACTGATTTTTTTCTCCTTAACTAGAAAATAAAACACATGGGGAATGAGGGAATGAGGTTATGTTTATTTTTTCCTGTTCATACCTGTCCAAAATAAGAACTCATTCACTTTTTATAAAATACGTTTTTATTGATTTTAGAAAGAAAGGAAGGCAGAGGAAGAAAGAGTAAGAAACATCAATGTGAGATAGAAGTATTGATTAGCTGCCTCCAGCACACCCCCTACTGGGGATCAAGACTGTAATCCAGGCACGTGCCCTGACCAGGAATTGAACAGTCACCTTTAGGTACATGGAATGAACATTCAACCAACTGAACCATACCAGCCAGGACTCATTCTTTTTTTTTTTTTTTTTTTTTTTAATAAATAGGTGACTCAGGCTTGACACTAAACGAGGTTCCAAAAACAATGGGGTCAAATGACAAATAAGACTAATATTTATTTAGCAAAATGTATATTTCTGTATTAGACTCTTGAAATAAATCAAATTTAGAAATCTGCCTGATCCTGCAACAGAATGGTCTTAAGATGTTTTTAATGGGCTTGTTAGTCTTAAACTGCCTTTTCTGGATGAGTTGATCAGATGCTCCATTGCTTTCTAAAGAGCCAGCCAGAAAGGTATTAGGCCTAAAAGGACTGGGCATGCTGAGCAGGATCCCTTTCAAGAATATAAAACTAAAGGCCACAAATCTGAACATTTGATGCACTTGAACTCATAAAACTCCCAGTGATTTCATATTGTATTTCTAAAAAACTTCTGCCATCCTACCATGGTTAAGATTTAGGAAGAGAAGCAATAAACAATTGATTCCATAACTTCCATTTTGGAACCATAAATTGGGAGCCAGAAAACCTCCCCTTAAGCACAACACAAGCTTGGGGGTATGGATAGCTAATTAGATACTTAAGAGTCACTTGGAGCACTACGTAAGCTTAGACAGTATATTTAACTCTGGCCTCAGAAATTGGAGACAGGTTTCTGAGTTTCCCACCCCAAACAACCACCAAAGTATAACCCTCTACCAAAATATATGACTAATTTGAGCACCATAATCACTTAAAAGTTTTCCTGCTCATTGCTATTGTCTTTCCTTTAATCCAAAGGGCAAACAACAGCAGTGATTTCTTGGGATCGTGGGTGGTGGGAAGTTGCCAAAGGGCATGAGATCACTCTAGAAGGTTTGTTTTATTTCATTTTCATAAAAATTTCATGGTTTAACTTAGATTGTGTTAATAGGTTGGAAAGGGGGTGATAGAAAGGTAGAGATAGAAAGTAGAAAGCTGTATATTTCCTCAGTTCTCATTCAACATCATTATAGTCTCCAGGGCTTTTGTTGAAATGGAAGAACTTTCAATGGTCCATAATACTAAACACTGAACTAATTTCAAATATTCAAAACTAATGGATTTTTGATACTGAATGAAAAAGTTTTAATTAAAATTAAAGGTTCTAATGGGTAATAACATACCTGCCTACAGATCTGCAATATGTTTAATGTATGTTTATTATATAAAAGTGTTATTTTTCTTTCCTTTAAATCCAACATCTGAAAGTCTGCAGTGACTCTAACTGCTCTTGGACTACATCTTCACCCAGAACTTGGCTGACAAGATGTTGTTGAGTGGTGCCTAGCCAAACTCCTATTTGCACCTTGGACTAAAATGAAAAATCACCCCAAAGAAAAGATTTCTTTAACTGCCAACTGTCCTTCTAAGTAGTCCTCCCTGATATTCTCTCATGCATTCCTCTTTATCTCCTTACCATCTAAAATAGACAGTAATTGTGCACTTATATTTATTGTTTTTTGTTTATTTAATATGTTTTCCTTTTCTTAATCCCCTCCACCCCAGATTAAAAGACCCAAGTGAACAGTATGCATGTCTGTTTGATTCTCTACCATACACTTAGTGTCTAGCACATAGTAGGCATTCGATACTTATTTGTTGAATTAAAGTGGTTGTACAAAAAAGAATATTATATAGTATCTAATAGAAATTCAGTCTATCCATTAGTAAATTGATGCCTAAAGAAGTTAAATAATATCATGATCCAAGTTCATATACATTATTAAAGACAGATACAGCTTTATAGACATAGATAACAGCTAACATTTCTATAGTACTTACTATATCTAGACCCTCTTACATATATATGATTAGGTCTTACCCACTTCTAATCTACTACTTCTCATAAAGATAACGGACCTAAATAGATACTTTTCAAAAGAGTACATAAGGAAGGCCAAAAGACATATGAAAACATGCTTAAAGTCACTAATCATCTGAGACATGCAAATCAAAACGACAATGCAGTACTATTTCACACCTGTCAGAATGGCTATCATCAACAAATCAACAAATGGCAAGTGCTGGCGTGAATGCTGAGAAAAAGAACCCTCATGCACTGCTGGTGGGAATGCAGACTGGTGCAGCCACTGTGGAGAACAGTATGGTGTTTCCTCAAAAAACTAAAAATGGAACTCCCCTTTGATCCAGTGATCCCACATCTAGGAATATATCCCAAGAAACTAGAAACACCTATCAGAAAGGATATATGCACCCCTATATTCATAGCAGCATAATTTACCATAGCTAAGATTTGGAAACAGCCTAAGTGCCCATCAGCAGATTAGTGGATTAAAAAACAGTGGTACATCTACACAATGGAATACTACACTGCTGTAAAAAAGAAAGAACTCTTACCATTTGCAACAGCATGGATGGAACTGGAGAGCATTATGCTAAGCGAAATAAGCCAGAGAAAAATAAATATCACATAATCTCACTTATTTGTTGAATATAATGAACAATATAAACTGATGAACAAAAACAGATCCAGAGACAGAAAAGCATCGATCAGACCATCAAACCTCAGAGGGAATGTAGGGGAGGGTGGGGGTAAGAGGGAGAGATCAACCAAAGGAATTGTATGCATGCATATAAGCCTATCCAATGGACACAGACACCAGTGGGGTGAGGGGCATGAGTGGGGGGCGGTGGGGGGCAATGGGGGAATAAGGACACATATGTAATACCTTAATCAATAAAGAAAAAAAAAGATAAATGAAGGCAAATTGAAATATCTTTCTTCCTATATTGATGTAGAAAGAGATATGGATAGATTTACATGTAGACCTTTTATTAATCTCTCATTTCTGGCTCCCTTCCCTTTCTCTGTATCCACTTCTGTTAATGGACTCATTAACAAATAAAACTTGAAATTTGTCACCTATGGCTTCTTCTTAAATCACTAAGATCTGCCATTTTTCTCCCTTTATCATCTAAAATAGAAATTATGTCACTGTCAGTGCCCACACTTGGAGGCATGTTTTCTTACTACTGCTCTGGACAATTGCAAGAGCCTCCTTACTATCTCCTTATTCCCATCTTTTTTCAGCCACCCCATTCTATATACCCTGCCAACATATTAGAAGGTTCCATTTGCCTCTAAAATGCAGTTCAAACTTTATCAGGATATCCAGTGACTCTCCATGCCCTGGTCTCTACTTAACATTCTAATTTATCTCTTACCTGTTTCTTTTGTACACCTTTATTCCTATTAAACCATTACGATCCTTAGGATTTCTATCTACACTGCTTTGCTAAGTTATTTATTTTCTTTATTTTTTATATTTTAATTTTTTCTTTATTGATTAAGGTATACATATGTGTCCTTATTCCCCCATTGCCCCACCCCCTGACTCATGCACTAACTTACTTCATCTTCTTGAAATAACTCTCTTCTCTCAGTATTTTTCCTATATAGAAAATTCAATTAATATGCCCAGAATCCAAACTTTCCCAGTACCCTCGGCTAGAATTTAGTATCTTTCTCTCCTGTTCTGTTAGAGTAATTAGCTTGCACTTTATTAGACCAATCTGCATACTGGTGTATTATGTGAGTGAGTGTGTGTGTGTGTGTGTGTGTGTGTGTATGTGTGTGTGTTATAAAAACTCTGCTAGATTATAAAATCCCTTAAGACAGGGGAACTAAACCACCTGGTGACTTGCATGGTAGAAATATGATTCATTCTCCCATACAAGTCAATCCTGGGCTTTTTAAAAGAAAGGATTGACTGCTTCTTCCCTTGGTCTTCCAAAGAATAAAGCAAATGACATTTTTCTCTTACCTTCCCCAAATAGTGAATTACAAAATAACCCTTAACTTATCCTGCCAAAGAGTGTTTCAATCACTATACTTTTGCATCAACTCAGAGTTGCATATCTTTAAAAACAAAGATATAAGACCCTAAAGAGCCTTCTTAATGGAACTCTAACTTCAATAAAATTTACAGAGTCATAGTTTTGACAAAACAGTGACTACATAAAAATATAGAGAGAAAGCCCAAGAATGAACCAAAAGAAGGGTAAAGAAAGAGATGGTATATTCCCAAGAGTCATATTTTCATCATGTAATAAAAAATGCACTTTCCCCCAAGGCTTTAACCTTTTGTTTTATGAAAATTAAGAAAGAAAAGGCAATTCTAGAAGAGATTCTGAAAAAGATTCTTTCTGTGTTCAATGGTAAATAATTTTTCAAACATAATCAAATTATATCTTACAATTACAGCTTGGATATTGTGTTTCATCTTTACACACATATATTAAAAAGAAAGTTTCCTTTCGAGGGTAGGAAAAATGTGTTGCAGATAGTGGTCTATGCATTTGAGGGAGAAAAAATACATTAGGCTATCAAGAAAAAGAGATAAAAAGAAAAGAACTATGGTCAATATCTTCAGATACCCTGCTGATAAATATGAATTAGATATACAACTCCTTGTCATCCTATAATTGAGAAGTCTGAGCTCTTGAATCACTTTATATTCCATTAGTATCTATTTGGCACTCCATTCAACATGTTAATGATCTTATCATAGGGTTTCAGAAATTATATATTCACAGATAAACAAAGAAGCCAGCAGCTGTCCTTTTAAAAAATCACCAAGTATGTGATTTCCATTTGCATTGCAAACAGATGACCAAGAACCAAGGTTGTTTATTAAAATGAACTCAATACACAGGTAAATTGAAGTTAAATTCATTGATCTCCTAATCTCTCTTTAAACCACCACATTTCCTCATCTTAGGAAGAGTTGAAAGATTTGTACTTGACTCTATTTGAATGTATCTTTCCTTTATCTAAATTTTGAGGTATATATGGAGGACATAGTCTTTCTGCAGAACTCAATTTTCCCATCTGTGAAACAGGGAGGAAAAAGTAACTATCACATGAGGTTTTTGTAGGGATAAATGGGAAATCCCTATGCAAAAATATGTGTCATGCTATATACAAGATTGGGCAAAAGTAGGTTTACAGTTGTGAATATGGCAAATACAGAGTTTATTCTATTATTTGTTATTGTATTATTTTCTATATGGACAACTGTAAACCTACTCTTGCCTCAACCTGTAAATGCTGGTTACTGTTATTGTTACTATTAGTGTTGGTATTATCATAGCTACTGTCTTACAATTTGAAATACTTTTAACAAAAAAAGAAATGGTGCCTATGTGGAGAGTTATAGAAAAAAAAAAACATGCAAATTAATAGCCACACATTTCAAAATCAATTTGAAGCCATTTCACAAATGTGGACAATATCCTCTTTTTGATGTCCCTGCCAAGGGAGCATGGTGTGACTTATTATAAAGTGATGAAACATCTGCATTCATATCTTAATTGGAATTGCACATTATGTGTTCCTAACGAGAGGTGTGATGGGGCGACTGACAGAGCTGCCATGCTCCACATGGTAACTGAAGAGAGTTCAATGAAAGGGCTATTTTTAAAGGGGGGGTGATACAGTTCACTAGGGCTTGTCCCAATGGGGCGCCTTTACTACCATCAGGTCTAAAGGGACAGGGGAGAAATCGGTTATTGGAACCCAGTGAAAACTGTTACTGAGTGAGAGGGCTGATTCTACAGAGAAAGACAGCCACTGCTAACCTGCATCTGCCGGTGCAATAACAAACACTTTGCCTCTTTCTTGCCCTGAGCTCAGATCTCCTTCCAGTGCCCACCATTGGCTGAGGTAGTCCAAGTGATGCAGTCCATAGAGGTCAGCCTCCTGGGGCGCAGAGCTGAGTCTCAAAGAGGTGAAGAGTGGGTTAGGGAACAAAATAAAGACAGGACACTAACCTAGATGCTACTAATCAATACGGACTACTGGGTCTATGATAAGGATTATCAAAAAGAGCAAATAATCAAACAAACTCATAGAACTATAGAACTACTCGATGTTATCCACACAGACAGAGCAGGTTCACTGTGACCTTTTAAAACTTTGACTAAATAATGGTGACACATAAATAGTGGATGAGGAAGTTGAAACATATTTGAACCATTTAGTGCTATAATCACACAAAAACTCACAACAGAATGAAGTTCATCTGACACAGATATAATGATAGGGTGTTTTTATTTTACTTTTAAATTTAATTCTTCTGTTAGTGGCCAGAGAAAAGTAGGGGGAAAAAAAAGATAGCTGTACAATGACTTAGCTAATTGAGTCAAATCTAGGTTTACCAAGGGCCTTCTATGGGGAAGGCAAGGCAGTGGAGGGTGGGCAGGGAGTAGGGGAGAGAAAGCTGCTTATGATCCTCTAAACCCATGGTCAGCAAACTGCGGCTCGCGAGCCACATGCGGCTCTTTGGCCCCTTGAGTGTGACTCTTCCACAAAATACCACGACCTGGGCGAGTCTATTTTGAAGAAGTGGCATTAGAAGAAGTTTAAGTTTAAAAAATTTGGCTCTCAAAAGAAATTTCAATAGTTGTACTGTTGATATTTGCCTCTGTTGACTAATGAGTTTGCCAACCACTGCTCTAAACTAATGGCCCCTGGCCTTCCCTTCCCTTCTGCAGGCATTTCTCATTGGATCTCCTGTAAAAGGGAGGAAGCTGTGATGAATCCTGTCCAGTAATTCTATATGGGATGGGCTTAGGAAAGGGAATCTGTCAGAAAGTGTTGCTTGGGTAATTGACTTGAATGTGCAAAACACTGTAGATTGTATCAGAGAGTGTCTTAAATTCAGGGGATTTGAGCAGAAAGATGATATTAATTATGAGTTAATGGAGGATAAATCAAAAGGGACTAATTTTCCCTAAAGAGAAAACAAAAGAAAAAAAATAATGGATATCATAAAGAAAGCTACTGCTTCTGTTGCTAAGCTAAGAGTCCTGACTACATGTTCTAGTCACTTGTTTGGAGGTTTCATTTAATGTGAATCACTCTGTGTTTATTTTTTGATATCTAACTTCATTCATTCAACATTATATTTGAGAGATAAATACAAATTGTGTGTAATTGTTCTTATTGCTATGTTGTATTACTTAGTGAGTTCACATCTCAAGTTATTTAATCTAAGCAAATATAGCATTTTCCCCTAGGAATGGCCACGGTGTGGACCCATTTCCGGTGATTCAGATAGAAACAATTGTGCTTATGCTATTGGATATGGGTTTAAGGACATTGTTTCAGCCTCATTGCAACATTAAAAAAAATATAGCATCAAGTAATTTTGAGAAACAAAGGGGGATAAAATATTACATAGGAATTGCTAGGAAGAATCAGGGTTGAGGGGAACTGTTAAAATGATAATACTTATTTGGTTATTAAAGAAACAAAGGCCCTGGATGAGGAAAAAAAAAAGATCAAATGCTACACCTGTTTTACACACACACATACACACACACACACATTTTCCTTTATGTTAAAATAATCTGCTTCCCCATGTTTTAATATTTCCTATGTAAAACATTCTTTACAATAACTGAACTTTCAATCAAATCCAGTATTTAGATGAGAGATAGAATTATGCAATAGCAATTTAGCATTCAATCTCTGTCATTTGAAGATGAAAGCACCAGTTTTGAAAAGAAGAAAAAAGTAGCATGAATTAAAATGATAAAATAAAGGCATTTGGTTCATCTTGGATACACCATTTGGAATGACAGCCTTAACTTTTTTTCCACTCTGATTTACAACTTGTTCTCCTGGGTGATGCTCCAATTTTAAGGGCATTAAGATATGACTTATTTGCATAGGGCCAGCAGAGGGTTATCCTGTTCTCAAAAATTAGGGGGCATCACTACTCCACAAATGAAACAAAAATGTTAATCATGTTAAAAGCGGGTCTCAATGTTTGAAACAGTCAGGCTGCAAATCAGAATGATTAACAATGATGACAAAACCAGAAACAAATTTATACTCTAAAGAACACCTTATTATCACTCTTTGCTTGTCTTCTCAAAGCTGGGTGCTAATAAAATTGGTGTCTCAGGATGCCTCATCTTGATCTTTCACAGTTTAAAAATAAAAGATAAATTATTTTCCATTCTTCTCTTTTCTCCTCATTTTTTTAAATTAAAGAAATGAATAAAAGTCAGGTGTAAAAATGAACTCTGTCATACAAAGAGAGGGCCTGGAAAAGGGACATTATAAATGAAAACACAAACTCCGGTGCAACTTATTCCTTTGATGATAACATGTCACAGTCAACCAAATACAAAAGAACCGAGGGCGTCCTGCTCTCCTATTCCCTGTTCCAATTGGTAGATTCTGCATGTCCATAGAACAACATGACCAAATCAGTTTCCACCTCTCAAATAATACGTAATTTTATTTGATTTCCTTACCATCTGCAAAAATGAGATTCCAGTCATTAAAACAAAACGAAAAACAATAACAACAAAAATAGGCCTGGATTCCCATTTTCCCTACTACACTGAGGGTTACAAAAAATAAAATTAAAAAAATAGGATCAGGTCCTAGCTGGTTCGGCTCTGTGGATAGAGTGTCAGCCTGCAGACTGAAGGGTCCTGGGTTTGATTCTGATCAAGGGCACATGCCTGGGTTGTGGGCTCGATCCCCAGTAGGGGGCATGCAGGAGGCAGCTGATCAATGATTCTCTCACATCATTGATGTTTCTATCTCTCCCCTCTCCCTTCCTCTTTGAAATCAATAAAAATATATTTTAAAAAAATAGGATCAGATCACTTAACACCAATACTCTATATGATACAAAGATTTTAATAATTACCAAACTTTCTAGGCATCCTATTATGACTAAACACTAAATTGTTCCAAAGAAAATAGAAAAAAATTAAACAAACATGTTAATTTTGAAGGAAGGCATTATCAACTTAAGAAGCATTAGAGCATCATGCATACTTTAATGAATTGAGCTAAAATTATATAAGCTGCCAAATATATTGAAGCTCTATGAGATTGAAAGCTAAAAGGTTGAGGGTTAAGCTAAATAAATAATTAATTTTTTTAATTAATAAATTTTGAGAGAGAGAGAGAGGGGAAGGGAGAGAGAAACCAACGTGTTGTTCTACTTATTTATGCATTTATTGGTTGTTTCCTGACTGGGCATTGAGCCAGCAACCTTGGCATACCAGGATGATGCTCTAACCAACTGAGATACCAGGCCAGGGCCTTCATTTCTAAATGTTTAAATTATAAATTATATACTCTTTAACTGCATTCTTGTTAATAATGTATACTTGTAACATGCTTTACACATGTATATGTTTGAAAGCATTTATTGTAAAAAGTCTGAAATTTCTCCAAAAATAGTCAGCATTTTAATATTGATGACAGTGTTTCCTGAAACTTTCCCCACTTGAGAGCCACTATGAAATTAGACATAAGTGCATATACTACATTTTAGGTGTGTTTTTTAAATGTTAAGCACAAATTTATATAAAAATAAAAAATATTTAAAAATTATTTTATATCACTCACAGGAAAGCTGTTATTTGCACATTTTAATTCTTTTTTCCTTCCTTCCTTCCTTCCTTCCTTCCTTCCTTCCTTCCTTCCTTCCTTCCTTCCTTCCTTTTTTATCCTCATCCAAGGATGTGGATGTTTATTGAATATTTTTAGTGAGAGAGGAAGGGTGAAAGGGAGGGAGAGAGAGAGAGAGAGAGAGAGAGAGAGAGAAGAGAGAGAGAGAGAGAGATCAGTCTGTTGCCTCCTGTACACATCCCAACTAAGATCAAACCCACAACCTAAGTATGTGCCCTGAATGGGGATTAAACCTGCAACCTTTCTGGTGTATGAGACAATACTCCAACCAAGCCACCTGGCTAGGGCACATTATAATTCATAAATTAAATGTCATGGTGATGGTTGCCTTTTCAAGTTTCATATCCTACTAGTTTCTTTGCTTATTCTTGATCTGCACTGTCTTAGAGAAGTCCTGCACTGAATCAATCATCATCAGAACCCGTGGCAAACATTTGGCGTGTTTCTTTCAGATATCTAAGTGTCTTTGGAATGAAAATGCTGTGTGTTTTTTCCCCTCCCTTACTGCCCAGGAAGTTCAGGCTATTCAGAATACCAAATACCTTGGTTAGGATGTCACCTAACAAACAATATGAAATCAAAATGATCTTTTTATTATTGGTGTCCTATAAGAGAACATTCCTTTTTTTCCTCAAAAATCGTGTGATTTATTTTCCCTCTACCAGCTGGTGCATTTTAGTTTAGAAAAGCAGAAATTTATCCTGGAAGCCCAGGAAACACATTGCAAAGACTTATATCCTTGGCTATAACTTTTTGGCTACTTCCTTCATCACCAACTCAATATTGGAAAACATACCGCTGATCACCAACTATTGTCTGTGTGAGAATTTCCTTGTCACTCACATGGCTGTGCTCTGCCAGTCCTCATCCCAGGACATCTTTTCCAGACTACATCAGGGAATCCAGGAAAACAGCCACCAAGTTAAAAGTAATCTTGATCCCTAGAGCTAGGGTCTCCAGTCAGACACAGGACAAATAGCTGCTGTGCACCTCTCCTTCACCTAAGGGTCACACATGCACAAACACCAGCTTTCATTCTGTACCTAGGTATGATGTTCTGTAGTAAAATAACTGCTACCTCTTCCAGGATAGCAAATGCTTCTCCGTGGTGGAGGCAGATCCGAGGAGTGCCCATTTGGTTCAGTAATCTTGCCAAAAGCTCATTATGCTTCCTCTGTGAACATAACATTTATCATTAAACTTGTGGCTGGTATTATAACCATCTCAGTCACAGTGTGACATTTACCTATTTTTGTTTTTTGTTTTGTTTTACAGAGGGCACAGTTGAATTATGTTGCTATAATTTTGGTGACCTCCCATTCGTTTGCAACAGGATGCATTAATTATGATGAGGAAAGTATTATTTTACTTCCTAGAGAAACTTAATTGGTTCAGCAGAAAGGTCCTTGTGGTTTGTTCGAAAGCTGCAGGAGCCTCTCAAAGTATTGTGACTATGTGGCACATGTTTTTTATAATTACAAGAGGGGTAAAGAAACAAATTTTAAAATAATGAACATCTTATTTCCTGTTCAAATTTTTCTTTTGTGGCTGCTTGAATGAAATCACCACACCATCCTAACACAAACATTATATTTTACATTTACACTGGAATCCTGATCCCCACTTACATTTTTTTTTACATTAACCTTAATTGCAGTACTTATGTTACTACTCATCACATTGTTTATGCTTTTTAAGCTTATCAACTATTTTTTCATGAACAGGTGATATAAGCCAAATTCTGACAATAAAAAGAGGAAAACGTTACAGACAAAGTAATTAGAGGAACATTACAAGAAATTATATATTTGTGGAAAATTACATCATTAACTGAGTGATGCCATGACCAGTAAAATCTTTGCAATGTATTTATAACCTTAAATAACCTAATAGGACTTAATAAAAGAACCCAATACATATGAAAATCATCTTTAAACTTACATTTCAAAAATGCTTAATGTGTGTACATGATTTTTCTCTGATTTTTTTTTCTCTTAAATTATTAAGACAACAGCTGCCTGGTCATTTTTATACCTCACTTTGAGAATATTTGTATCTAGTCACTCAGCAGCATAAAAAACATTGAACTTCAAAAAAGAATCTTTTCAAAGTTTTAGCGATTTTTTTAGCTTGGTTTTATTTATTTTTTCCTAATTTCACATGTATTTATTGAGTGTGACTATTTACCATGTATTGTGTAATATGCTAGAAGAGACATGTTCTATGCCTTGTAGGAACTTATAATTTGTACTGCAGGTATGAAAACTGCTAGTCATAGTTCAAGGCAAGCTGTGGATAGGGCTGTCCTCAAATGAGAACAGTCCAGTATGTCACAGGAAGGAGAAAGTGACTGGGATGATCGGCAATTGGCTCAGGGAGAGATGCATTTCAGGTAAACCTTAAAGGACCTGGGAATTCAGAAGAGCAGGAACAAGGTGCAAGGCTTAGAAAAGATAGTAGAATGCCATCCTATGAGGCCATTTTTGTTTTGTTTTGTTTTTTACAAAGGAGGATCTATCAAGTTTCTGAGAAATGGAAATGAAAGTATCAGGCCTATGTTTTAGGACAGTGGTTGGCAAATTCATTAGTCAACAGAGCCAAATATCAACAGTACAATGATTGAAATTTCTTTTGAGAGCCGAAAACCGACTTCTGCGCATAGGCCACAAAGTTTTAATCACACTGTGCATGGTATTTTGTGGAAGAGCCATACTCAAGGGGCCCAAGAGCCGCATGTGGCTTGCGAGCCATGGTTTGCCGACCACTGTTTTAAGAAAATCACATTGGCAGCCCTGAAAAACATAACAAAGAATATAAAAATGTGGTTTTATTCTGAAGAAGCAGGAAAAAATAATCCAGATGCTCAAATTAGAAAGGTGTGAATCCACATATGTGAAAGAAAAGAGCAAGTGCACTTTCTGCACCCACTGGGAATCAGAACGGGAGGCTTAGCTATTCCTTCCCAGCCCTGAGATAAGGGCAGGAGAGGAGGCAAGATGTGTGCAGAGAGGCACAGACAGATATGGAGCCAGATTGTTTGCTTTCAAAGCCCATACTTCTACACAAGCAGACTTATAATTATACATACATGTTACACACACATACTCACACTTGTATGTATGCATGAATGTTGTATGTTTGCATGCATGCAGTCTGGGAAAATATGAACTTAATGCTTTCCATGCATCCCAATTTTGCCAATATGGTGAATACTGTGACTGAAATCTGGTTCACAAAATATGGCCCAAGTAGGCAATTACTCAGCTTTGAAAACTGACTTATGATGAATGAGGGCAGTTAAAGCATGCATTAGCTTCAGGAGAAGGTGATGTATTACAAAGGCCCTAAATCAAGGATCTGAGGGGGCTCCCTGATTGTTTCACATACAAGATTCCTTTTCCCCAGCAACTTGCTTCACCTCCTTGACCTCACCCATTTCCGCCCCACACCCTGCTCCAGCCAGCTCCTTCCAGCACAGCCTAACGTTTGAGCAGAGAACATCATGATCATAGAAAGTATTTTCCTACCAGTATTAGTGTGGAGGAGTTAAACTTGTTGAGTGATAAATAAACTAATGATCTCATAAAAGTTATGAGGGTTCCCCAAAGTATATCAAGACTTCCCAAATAAAACACTACATTATCCAAGTAATATGTTTACTCCTCCATGGCCAACATTTCCCATCTTTGTTATATGAATTATGACACTCTTACACATCCTTTTAAAAACTAGCAATAAACAAAAAAAAAACCTTTGAATATTTCGAAGAGAATAATATTCCAAAGCAACGATTTTCAACTGGTATTCTGCAGCACACTGGTGTGACACTAGAATTTTTGAAACATGCAATGCCTGACTATTTAGTCCGGGCCACTGTTGTCTTTTTCCCTTAGATGGTCAAATTTAAAAAATGACAACAGCCAATACAACAATAGCCGTCCAGTGTGAAAGAAATCAAAATTACACCTACTTTTTGTCAGATCAGCATATGGTTTTGGTGTGCTGGAGAAGTCTAGTAGTATAGTGTGCCATGAAATGAAAAAGGTTGAAAATTGCTGTTCTAAAGTATTGACAAATATGCTTTTTCACTGTTTCTTTGAGCCCCATAGCCCATCCCTCTAAAGTACCAGGGCTGTTCTACCTTAACAGATTCAAGGAAAAGTAGTCATTGTGACATACAGGTAGCATGGCCAGGACACTGTTGAAGAGGTGAGTGAGTGGTTACTAATCATGAGGCCAAAACCCTGGACTGTTCTGGGAGAACCTGGATGTTCTCTCTTAACATAAGGCACTACATAAATAAAACTTATAGGAAATTCCAGATACATATCTTGTACATGTGAGTTTGTAGACTATGTTCATTTCCACATCCATACACTTGCTCAACAATCATCCTTTTTAGTTATCAAACAAGCAAAAGGTAAACGACTGGGGTTGCCACCTCAATGGAAATCCCAGGTAAGAAATTGTTTTTCCTTTTCAGCATTTAAGTGGCTCCTGTTTCATTTGCAAAATGCACCACAATCTCTCAGGAATTAATCCTGGGCCACAGGGAGGTCAGCTGCAACCCAGTCACTAGATGCCACTTGCACATGTCAGCACCAGATAACTGGAGAGGACTCCGTGCAGCAAGTCCCCCCAGTAATTTCCCTAAACAGTCTCAGATGTGCCAAGGTGTGTTGACGCAGCTGTTTAGTCAGACTTACCAGGCACCTGCTCTCCGAGGCCTCAAACAGGCAGAGCGATTAATTTCAGTCGGGCTTTTCCTAGCACCGATATCAAACAAATCCACATGACTTTTTCCCTAATACCTTCTGCTTGGAACCCAAAAAATAAAAACCAAACTCTCTGCGCTGAGACAGCTCTTGCCTCTTTATCTCATCCAAGGTATAAGCCAGGATAATTATGGAGAGACATATGTCGATGGTAATAAAGCAGTTACGTATGTTCACTATCTGTTTTGAAGATTAACTGTCTGCCACATTGCGGTATTTAAGCATGAGACCCTTTCAGGTTTAATACACATCCCCAACCCCTCTCTCCCATAAAACATAGTCTAGGAAAAGACACAATTTACATAACTTACAGCCAGAGGATTTCACTGATATAAACAATTCTGGTGCATAACAGGTGGCACCCACAAAGACTATTTATGAACTCCCTGCCCCTCCCCGCTGCCAAATCCAGGGTGACATGTTCATTGTTTTCCTCATAAAATCTGCGATTGCTGCTGCAGGAGCAAGAACAAGGGCTGACTTTTTATTTCATTTTTATAAGCATGGATGAGCAGATGAAATTCAGAGGGGCCAAAATGAATACTAAGTTTCAGTCTGTCAACTTCCAAAATGGCAAAGATGTTAAGCTTCCACATCACAGCTGCTAATGGAATTACAAGAACATTGTCAAGCTTCGGGGATGGTTTTAAAAGATAAACTGTGATACGTGCCACGTCCCTCTATGAGTAGACTAAGGTTAAAGATAGACCTCCTCTGCTCAAATCACTGAGTAATAATTACACTAAGTAACTGCAAATAAATAAACAAATGAAAATTATCCAGGTGTTGATGTTCAAATGTGGTAAAAACTGGAGACAAAGCTCTTTTCTATTAAGAAATCAATGACTCATTCCAACTCATTCATAGCTACCAAGCCATTAATTTTTATTACTGAAAAAGGAATTTATGTAAATTATATCTAGGAATTCAGTCACTGCTTTAATAACACACTGTACATAAAATAAACATAGTAAATGCCATGCTTGCAAAGACTTCAGTATGTGCGGCAACAGTAAAAATAGCGATGTGGAAGGATGCTTTAGGAAGGTTGAGTTTTTTGAGAGAGAATTAAAGGATTTCTTTAAAAAATCTTTCAGACCAATCTAGCTGAGCATATAGTACTTCTGTAAAGATTAAAAAGGCTATTGCACAAGTAACACAGCATATTCGGTTGATATAGCTTCCACTCCTTGAATTTTACACTGGAGACCTAAGCAAAGAATAGCTTAAGTCTATAATGGTCCATTATGAGACATTTCATATGCATAAATTCTCAGTATTTCATAAATACTGGAACTATGAAAAAAATCATTCATGCCTTACATTTAGAAAATGGACCCTTGTGGAATATTGCCTTTTTCAACCTCAGCAAACATAAGTTAAATATTTATAAAACAAAATATATTGAAATTATTTCAATTCTTGGGGGAGTAGAATCAACACTTAAAAAGAATCAACCTGAACTTAGTAGTCTTATGTGTATTCATAGTGTATATGTAACAACTCTCTGTGGAAATATTAAAACTGATAGAGTTCCCTAATTTTCAGCTCACACCAGAATTTATAGATTCAAGCTGTAGAGTCAATCTTTTCAGAATTATTTTACTAACTGATTAATACCACTAACATTGATTAGTTTGGTTTTTAAGGGAAATATAAGAAAGAAAAGTAAAAAATAACTAGTGCTCCAGAAACCTCAGTTCGTATAGATGATGATTAGATAATGAAAACAATACAGAAAGGAAAAAAAATAGTGAAATTCTTTCTCCCTTAACCCCATCCCTTTCTCCAAGGGCAGCCACTGTTAACTTTTCCTTCTGTATCCTTTTAGAAAAAGGGAGAAAAAGGTTTTTTTAATGTAATAAGGAACAAATCATGCATATATGCATATTTTCACATATTTAACACTGTATCTTGACTTTAAAAATATACTCCTGTATACTAGAACTATCTTCCTTTCAGTATAAACAATTATTTTTCAAAAGGTCTTCAAAATTCTTTATCATGTTGTAATTATTTAAACAGTTTCATACTAACCAATACTTTCATTACCTTTAATTGGAAGAGTGCAGACAGGGGAAGTGTATAAATAAAGATGAAATCAACATCATTGTGCAAACATGTTGGTGGACTTTTGCAAGTCTATGCATAGTGTGAATTCTTACAATGATATGTTAGGGTAAAAGGGTTTGCACATTTAAATTTCTG
This sequence comes from Eptesicus fuscus, assembly GCF_027574615.1. Classification (NCBI taxonomy): domain Eukaryota; kingdom Metazoa; phylum Chordata; class Mammalia; order Chiroptera; family Vespertilionidae; genus Eptesicus; species Eptesicus fuscus. The sequence goes on from NC_072484.1 coordinate 19,525,060, forward strand.
GTAAATACATTCAAATCTCCCAAGATAGGTCAGCATATTTTATAACCTCACAAGGTAGAGTTCTTTATCAATATTCTGACTCCTGGTATTTTCAGATTTAATTATTTGTCAATCATATTGGTACAAATGTTAGATTTTTTTATTATTTCTATTTATATATTTTTGGCTTTGCTGCTGAATGAGGCTGAACAACTATTTATATGTTAAATATTCACTTTTTTATTATTTATAAATTTGCTGTGCATATCCTTTGCCCATTTTTCTACTGTTGGTTACCTTATCTATTAGATATTTTAAAATTAAGAAAAATTAGTGTTGATCTGACCTATATAAATATCTTTCTCCAATTCGTGATTTGTCTTTTGTTCTTTCTCATATTGTTTTCTATTCATACAAAATCTTTGTTTTTCTAATATGTTTTATGTTGTGAAGTTTATTGATATTTTCTTTATAAATTCTGGATGTTATACTTTTTGAAGAGTTTCTCTCTGTCAAGATTATAAGTACATTTAGCAATGATGTTTAAAAACTTTTTATAGGCTGTTTTTTAATGCTTAATAGTTTCTCCTATCTAGAGTTTATTTTGAGGTAGAAAATATAGTAGGAATCCAGTTTCATCTTTTTCTGCACCAGTTAACCACTTATCCCACAGTATTTGCTGAGCAATACCTTTTCTCAGTGATTTTTTAACAAATACCAATACCACAGAATAAATGTTACACACATACAGGCCTGCTGTAGTCTCTCTTTTATCCAATACCAGTTTACTTTCATTATTACAACTTCGTGATGCATTTTAATATTTAGTAAAGTAGTGGTCTCATCTTTTTCAAAATTACCATGAATATTCTCAGATGTTTATTTTTCAGGTGAATTTTAATTTTAATGGCAAAATTATTCTGAATTCTGTCAAATGTTCATTGTTTTTTATATACCCTCTCTAATAAAAGAGTAATATGCAAATTAACCATCACTCCGCTATATAAGGCATGTCCACCAGCCAAGCCATGCCCACCAGCCAATCAGGGTGAGTATGCAAATTAACCCCAACCAAGATGGCTGCCAGAAGGGGGGCTTGGGTTTCCCTGGCAACAGAGGAAGCCAAGCTTTCCACACACTCTGGCAGGCCCAGGCCTCCACTCAAGAATACAAAGTTTCAACTATAGAAGATAAACAAATCCAAACAGAAATGGCAGCAGCCACGGATTGAGCAGGAGGCTTGGCTCCGCTCCAGGCTACAAAGTTTCAATTGTAGAAGGTAAATAAATTCCAGATACCAGGGCCTCTGGGTTGCCAGGGATGTGGCTGGCCTGCAAACCACCATAGGCCCCTCGCCCAGGCCTCTCCACGCCCCAAGGGAACCCCACCCTGATCCAGGACACCCTTCAGGGCAAACCAGCTGGTCCCCACCCATACACCAGGCCTCTATCCTATCTAATAAAAGAGTAATATGCAGATTGACCATCACTCCAACACACAAGATCAAGATAGCTTCCCCTATGTGGTCAAAGATCCTGTCCCCATGTGGACACAAGATGGCCACCACAAGATGGCCAGCAGGGGAGGGCAGTTGGGAGGGACAAGGCCTGCAAGGGAAGGCAGTTGAGAGGGACCAGGCCTGCAAGGGAGGGCAGTTGGAGGCGATCAACCCTGCAGAGGAGGGCAGTTAGGGGTGACCAGGCCGGCAGAGGAGGGAAGTTAGGGGCAAACAGGCTGGCAGGGGAGCAGTTAGACATCAATCAGGCTGGCATTGGTAGTGGTTAGAAGATGATCAGGCTGGCAGGCAGAAGCAGTTAGGGGAAATCAGGAAGGCAGCCAGGCGAGCAGTTGGGAGCCAGCAGTCCTGGATTGTCAGAGGGATGTCCGGTGGGATCGGTCCTAAACGGGCAGTCGGACATCCCTCGAGGGGTCCCAGATTGGAGAGGGTGCAAGCTGGGCTGAGTGACACCCCCCTGCCCCCATGCATGAATTTCATGCACCAGGCCTCTAGTTTTATAAATAAAATAAAATAAAATATATTTTTTACTTCCCTGTGACCCAAGAATTAAGAGGTTTTTTTTTTGTTTTTAAGGTGGTTGGGTTTTATGTTTTTCTTTTACTGATTTCTAACTTTACTAGAGGCCCGGTACACGAAATTTGTGCACTGGGGAGGGTGTCCCTCAGCCCAGCTTGCACCCTCTCTAATATGGGACCCCTCAGGGGATATCCAACTGCAGGTTTAGGCCAGATCCCTGTGGAATCGGGCCTAAACCTGCAGTTGGAAATCCCTCTCACAATCCAGGACCGCTGGCTCCTAACCACTCACCTACCTGCCTGATTGCCCCCTAACTACTCTCTTGCTGGCCTGATTGCCCCCTAACTGCTCCTCTGTGGGCCTGATTGCCCCCAAATACCCTCCCCTGCTGGCCTGATCACTCCCAAGGCTTTTATTAGTATAGATATGACCCTGCACAGAAAATTTTACTAAACCTGCTTTACAATAAGGGCTTGACGATTGAATCATTAGGACCAGACACCAAGATTTCCTTTCTTTGAATAGTGGAGGGAATACTTATCTTGTCTTTAAGTTGCCTGAAAAGTAAAATGAGATAATGACTTAGAAAAGTATAAAAGCACCATATAAAGACAACTGTCTTTTTAATGAAGTGGTAAAATGAAAAACACTTTTTATTCTCCCCTTCCTTCCTTTACAGCTTTTATTTAAACTTTGAAATTTATAAAAATTTCACTCCAATTTTCATTTCTTTACATTCAACATTATTTTGTATTGGTTTCAGGTTTTATATTAGTTACAGAATAGTGGTTAGACAATCATATACTTTACAAAGTGTTCCCCGATATTTCTAGTACCCACCTGGCATCATACCATCATTACAACACTACTGACTATATTCCCTATTTAAGTGACAATGGGTTCAGTCTTTCTTTTGTGTTTCTTGTCCTTCCTTTTCTTTCTCACTTCTTCCCTCATTTTCTTTATATAGTATCTCAATTGGCCATCAAAGCTCAGTGAAGGCACTGGGACACGCTTAATCCATTTTACAGACCAGGAAACTGAGGCCAATTCCAGTTGGCTGTGGAACTTGACTCAGCACACAGGAAGCCCTCAGAGCCATGCTCTTTGCGCTTCCTAAGGGGCAGCGGCCCAGCAAACAGAACAAACCTTCCAGTCAGGCTTCCAAGCCTCTTTCTCAAGCACCTCTTCATTGTGGATGCTCCACATTCTTTCCTCTCCCCCATTCTTTACTGTCCCCCCTTCTCCGAAGCAGGTGGAAGGCTTCCCACTCACTGCCTAGGCATGCTCTGCCATGGGGCAGGGTGTCGCCAGCTTGCTTTTGGGTCAAGGCAGGAGCAGGAGTCACCGCCTCTGAAGTGTGAAGGCCACCTGAGCGTGGCCGGTTAGCACTGAGAGCTTCTCTGAATCACATCAGTCAGTCCAGTACCCTGCAGTGCAGCACCCCTCCACTGAGGTGGCACCACCCCTCAACCCCCGCCTCAGGGGTGAGGGTCCTTGACCCTCTGCCAGGAGTCCTTCCATGCCCCTTGATCCCTGGCTGGGCCCACCCACGTCTTGGGGGCACTGCAGAACCTCTGTCTCTCTGCAGATGAGACAGATCCCTGCCCTAGGTCTCCGCAAAGCTATGAATCTGTGGCCAGAGGCATGGTCTGGGTCTCAGCAACCACATGCCTGCAATGTTCCCAGGGACCCCGGGAGCGGCTGGGCGCGCCCGGCCACGCCCCCCCCGGTTGCCGATCTCCCCAGGGACCCCTGGGAGGGGCTGGGTGGCCCCCGGCCCCCCCAGGTTGCCGATCTCCCCAGGGACCCCGGGGAGGGGCTGGGTGGCCCCCGGGTTGCTGATCTCCCCAGGGACCCCTGGGAGAGGCTTGGCGGGCCCGGCCACGCCCCCCCAGGTTGACATCTCCCCAGGGCCCCCGGGGAGGGGCTGGGTTGGCCGTCCACGCCCCCCCAGGTTGATGATCTCCCCAGGGACCCCCCGAGAGGCTGGGCGGCCCGGCCATGCCCCCCGTGTTGCCCATTTCCCCAGGGACCCCCATGAGAGCCTGGATGGGCCCGGCCACCACCCCCCCCGTGTTGACGATCTCCCCAGGGACACCCTGGAGCGGCTGGGCAGCCAGGCCTCACCTCCCCGGGGCAGCGATCTTCCCAGCAACCCCCGGAACTAAGAGGACTGGGCGCCGCCATCTTGATCTTCTCAACGGATGGATAGGCCACCCGGAGTCCCGCCCCCCAGCCTCCCACCGGCCCAATCATAGGCGTAGCAGAGGTGCGGTCAATTTGAATGTTTCTCTATTATAAGGTAGGATTGTGGTCAGTGTTGTACTTTATATTATTTTACTTTTGGGGATCATACTAAATATTTCTTTAAGGTCTAATATACACTTCACTTCTGTATCTGGCCCAGATGCATGGAAATAAAGATTGATTTTCAGAGATATTCAATCAATCATTCATTCACCAATCCATCTAATCATCCAGCTGTCTAGTTACATACCTCTGTATTTACATATATATTTAAACATCTCAGTGATTTTATTCAGACCATATATATTGGTCTACATAATTTTATTAATGGCTAACATGATGGTCTAACTTCTCTTGCCACCACTAAATTTCTGTTAAATTCTCTTTGTATTTCTCACAATTAATTATTTTAATTTTATTTATGTTATATTACATTAAAAGGCACTATCTCATTTAGATCTATTGATGTAAAAAGTAATCAATATTGCATATTACATTTTCTAAATGTTTTTACTCTTCTATATGAATTATCTTTTCTAAAAATGTATGTGACATGTGTTTGTTTTCCTCTCTGGTGATTTGGCAGTTTTAAAATTGGTTTTTAGTAACTTTGTTCTATACAGTCCTCTCACCATAGCTGAGATTCACTTAGCTCCCCTGGATACTGCAGTTTGATGACTGCTTATGCCTGTGACCAATGGCAAGGGGTGGAGTGTGGGAAGTGGCTGGGCTTAGTTGTAGGCAATCTTGGTTAGTAATTTTGGGCTTTGCCATATCCTCTCAGTTTTGTTTTGTTTTGTTTTAATTATTTTATGCCTGGGTCTGTTTCACATTATTAGTAATCAATTTGATGCCTATGGCTTCAGATAGTTCCCCTACTCAGCCCAGGACTTCTTAACCTCTGTTTCCATTAGGATTAATTTAGGGGGTTGATTTAGTCCAATTAGCTTATTTCTTCCCAAAAGCCGTGTTATCTCCTTTCTCAGACTCAGCAGAGATAAGGCATGAGGCTGTCCACAGGCTGAAGGCAACATCACCCAGGGATTCTCCTATATGCTTCCCCATTCATTTCTGCTCCTTGTCCAATTTATTTTCTCTTTTGTTTCTGATCAGCTAAAACCTTGTTTATTGTTGAAGATAATTAGCTCTGAATGTTTATAATCATTCTGCTTTTTATCGCCTACTTTCATGTTGGCAGAGAGACACCAAGATGGAGAACTACAGAAATTGTTACTCTGTCCTGAGAGTGAGAAGACTGCCACCCTCACAAAAGTTTCCATGTTCTCTCTCTCAGAACTGCTCCATTAGTGTCACTATAGTTGGGAGTCGGTCATTTTGGGGATATTATTTTACTCACACCTTCCATATTTCGTTTATGTGGAAAGCCATTTAGAAGCATAGGGTGGATTGCTAAAGTCACCACACAGGCTCTGGGTCTAAGATCTGCATCCTTTGCTAAACACTAGTGTTTTCCTCTGGTTGATACAAGTTTTTCCACCTCATTATACATATATACATATGTATGTACAGATGGATGAATGGATGGATGGATGGCCAGAGTTGATTTTTAATTATATGCTGTTCATGCTATTGCTTTAAGGAAAAAATATTTTTAAATTCAGTTTCACTTTGTCATTGTAAACCAGAAGATCTTCTTTACAGTTATTGACTTTTCCTATCTTATAAAAGGGAAATATGCAAATTAACCATCACTCCGCCACAAAGATGACAGCACCCATAGCCACAAGATGATGGTGCCCAGTACTCCTAGCCCCGCCAGAGTCCCCCAGTCCCATGGGGGGCGGCCATTGAGAGTGGGCAGCATGAGTGGCCTGACGGAATGCTTGTTTCTTCGCCACAGTGATGAGGCAAGTGTTTCACCCTGGCCGTGGAGGGCCTCTGGGCAGCGGGCACAGAGCTGCTGGGTGGTGGCGGGAGGGCGGCAAGTGTTCTGTGCCCAGCTGTGGATGGGCCTCTGGCCAGGCCTGGGCACGGATGGGCCTCTGGGCAGCGGGTGTGGAGCGGCCAGACCCCGCAGAGAGCTACTGGCACATGGATTCGTGTACAGAACTACTAGTTAATAATATAATAGTGTTAGCTTTGAGAAGTGCTATTTTAAAATATAATAGGAATCTTGTATAACTTATTTTATTTAATTAAATAATTCTTTTTTTAAATCTGGTTTGTAGAGGAGCACAGGTTCAACACTTAGCAAAGCCTGCCTTGGGAACTCATTCTGAATAAAAACTATTCGGAATGACTAAACACAGTTGATATATAAAATCTAAGATTGTTATCAAATTGCAGTCATACAACAAAAAATGACCTACTGAGTCATTTAAGTATTCTGTTCTTCAGTGCATTTAAAACAGAAATTGGTTTTTATACTGAACTACAATAGAGATAGAAAAGTTGATTCAACTTTTCAGGAATAGTGCTATGGTGTTATATGCCATACCATGAAAGTCTGTGCATCTCACTGGGGTAGGTAGGAAGGGAAAGAAAAATAATTCCATTCTGTTAATTCCAGTGTGCCCATTAATTATACTATATGAATGGTGTTTCTAAGGATCCCTAAATAAAATAAAAATAAAAAGGTAGGACATTAAAAGTCTCCAATAAACAAGGTAAGTTAGCAATCAATGTAATTCTAATGATTATAAGTACAATATTAAAAAGTTAATCTTTATATGTTTAAATTTTCCTCAATTCATATTAAATATAAATGTTAGCTTTTGAAAAATCTTTCCAAAATAAATTATGTTAAATTAATAAGATAGCTCACATAACCTTTTTTTGCCTACTGAAAACATAAGTACATAGTCTGACTCTGACATCTTTATCTTTTTTGTTATTGTTAAAACACAATAGAAAAATATAATTTATTAAATGTCCTAAAATAGAAGGATCAATAGTCTGTGCTCTTCCAAAATTTCCAAATACCTAAACTGACAAGAAAGAAACATAAAAATGATCATAAATCATTTATGTTACTGGTGATTTTATTTTATAAATATCTCTCCAATTAGGTATTTTCAATGAGATAAAAATTAAAAAAGATAAAAAAGCGTAGCCACCATATATATGATGACCATTCTTCAAATGATGTGCAGTTTAAAGGACTACACATAAAAAAGAGTCTATGAATATATAGCAATAGAGAAAAATTGGATATAATCCAAGTTATCTGAGGTTCAAATGTATCATTATCATTTAAAATAAAATCGAAACCTAATTTTGCCTTAAAATAATTATTTTCCAAAGAAAAGTATAATATACATGATTCCTACATATAACCTGAGCCCATTAGCCCATAACTGGAATTTCTTTAAAAGGCAAATATAGTATATGATAAAGGCAACTTGAACCTACTTTAGACAACCTATATATATAAAAGCCAAGTGATCAAACGGCAGAACAACCAGAATGACCAGAGGCTATGATGTGCACTGTGGCGGCCAACCAGCCCAATCAGGGGCGGGGCCGGCCAGCCAACCACCCACAGCCCTCCCCCCCTGCAAGCCCTGATCACCCTCCCATCACAATCACTGAAGTGTGCCCTTCAGTGATTCTAAGTAAGTAAACACTCTCCAGCCTTCATAGACCAGGAACCTGAATGACAAGTGATCAGGAGAAAAACTGCTCATGGTCTGGACTATCAGTCAGGTGTCCAAGAGAGGTGCCCAGGACAACCACCATCTTCCTGCGTTTGCTCTCCACTGCTTACTACCAAAGAGGACAGCCACATCACACCATGGCCTCTCTTTAGAGGGTTTGTCAGCAGGGAACTAAACCGCATTACCTGCCTAGAGAGAGGCTTAGAAATGGAAGCTGTAAGTGTCCCTGACACTAAAGCACCTTTGAAACTTCAACTCATCCGAAAGCCAGCAGCAAACATGTATACACCCTGCAAAGATCTTTGACACTAACAACTCTCCCCGGCCGGCCATGTCCCTGATCAGGCCTCCCCTTACCCCCACCCGCCCCCCCATTGGAGGCGGGCTGGCCAGACCCCACATGTGTACACATTCGTGCACTGGGCCTCTAGTTAAAATATAATCTCTCATACTCCATAAGTTGCCTCTTGATTGTGTGATGGAAAGAAAAGATGTATCCAGAGAAAATACTAATGGATTTATATAATTTAATGGGACATAGTTCAATTTTTAAGTAATGAAAACATTACAAGTTTTATTCTTTATTCTCTTTTGGTGGTACCACAAACATTGTAAAGCATGGAAATTTGGAAGGGAGACTATTTTCTATTGATCAGAGGAAACAATTCTCCAAAATACCAGCCCTCAAATAGTAAAACTTAAAAACTTTTCACTTAAAGGAAGCACTTTACAGCTTCTCTTTGGAATATCTGAATTGCCAGCATCACTACTCTTGCACTTTAGGGCTATTATAATGTAAAATAAGGGTTATTTGAACATAAGCCCTGAGATACCATAGCAGTTAATCTGATAAGCAAAGGAATTACCAAGTGACTAATGTGCTATAAGGTATACAGCATGGATAGGCCACACAAAGGGATGATTCATGTCCTGAGGCAGACGAAACAGGGCAGAACTAGATTTCATCACCTTACTCAGAATGTCATGTGGTTTAAAACTTACGAATTATTTACTTCTGGTCAAGATACTACGGTTCCATTAAACACAACAATTTTATTTTTAAAAACTTTCTATTATCAAAATTACAAATGTTTCATATAAGCTTCATGATAGTGAAAGGTTGAAAACCACATGATTTAGCCAAATAATTTCCTCTTTACTCGCAAAATCCTCCTTTCTCATCTGCCAACTCTAATCAATAATTAGATTACTGCAATTCTACTTGAAAACTGGGATGCAGAACAAAATATAAAGGACTGGTGTTTTTCAAATGATAGTCAGGTTCTATTTTATTCAATAGTCATTCATGTATTCCACAAACAAGAAACCAAAGGATAAATAGTACACATCTTTTCTGGAAAGAAGATAGCTTTGTTAGTTCAATAAAAGTCACTGGAATTGAAAAATAAGAACAGAAGTTAGTGAAGGCCACAATGTCAAAAATGACTAATCTGAAGAACTGAAAAAAATATAAAAATAAAAATTCTACTATGAACTTATATTCAAATCATCACCTTTGTAGAAAAAAAGATAATACTAATTATATCCTGATAAATCCCTCCAAGTTTATATAAAACAAAACTGTGGCAAGAAGGGAAATATATCCATCTTTTTAATACTTTTTTCCTATTGTTAGAAGTAATTTGATAAGGTGTGCAATTTACCTATTTCACTATTAGTGGCAACATACAGTTTCCTTTCATCTGTTTGCATTTATAGAGAATCGAAGACTTCTACTCTAATAAACTGACAACCCAATAACTTCTATTCTGACTTTAAAGCTTGTGAAAGTTATCTTTGCCTTCTTGCTTTTTCAAAGTAGGACATTAAATGTAACAGCTTGAAAGTTCAAATAAAAAATATTTTTATAACATATCTGGTAATAACTTACTTTGCTTTAGCTTTGAACATTTTAAAATTTGTTCGTTTCTTTTGCCATTGGATAGTGTTCCTTTATATCCTTCACTGCCACTCACATGCACTTCTACTTCCTAAGCCAATTGCTGTTGCAATGGCATGAAGGTGAGAAAATAGGAAAGGAAAGTACTAAAAAAGTGAAATGAGTCTGAAAAAAAGAAAGAAAATTGAATGGCAATTTGTATATAAATAAAAATAAATCAAACACAGAAAAGACTCACTAGAATATATATAGTCATAGAAATACTTAACTGACCATACTTTTCACCTCAAGAATTTGATATTTCCAATTTGAAAGACTGAGATTCTGGAAATTGAAGGCACATATGAGTTAGCATGGCAGATAGGTAATTAGGAAAACAGGAGGAAGCTACTCCTTCCTGAGGCTCGCTTTCCCCACAACTCCAACACGCCTGTGAGCAGCTTCTAACAGCTAAAGTCTCTTATCCACATCTCTCAATAATGGAGAATCTCTTTAGGTAGGAGCCTCAGAAAACATCCTGAGTCTCATTATTTTAATCAGGTCATATGCACCCTAGCCTGTAGCTCAGTTGGTTTTAGAGTCATCCAGATAAACCAAAGTTGCAGGTTCAATCCCAGGTCAGAGCACATAAAAGAATCAACCAGTCCTAGACAGTTTGGCTCAGTGGATAGAGCATTGCCCTGCAGACTGGGTTCAATTCCAGTCGAGGACACGTACCTTGATTACAGGCTCCTTGCTGTCCCTGGTTGGGGCTCCTGCAAGAGGCAACCAGTCAATGTGTTTCTCTCACATCAGTATTTCTCTCTGTCTTTCCATCTCTCTTCCACTCTCTCTAAAAATCAATGGAAAAATATCCTTGAGTGAGGATTTAAAAAATAATAAAAAGAAATAAATAAAAAGAAACAAAATATTAAAAAATTAAAACAAAAAAATCAACCAATGAATGCATAAATAAGTGGAACAATAAATTAATGTCTCTCTCTAGCTCTCTCTCTTTCTCCCCTTTCACTCTTTAAAAGCAACAAAAATAAAAATAAAGTCATATGCAACTACTGAGCACTTATAATGTGGTTATTGAAACTGAAAAACTGAATTTTCTTTTCATTAATTTAAACAAAGAAGCATATGACTTGTGGCTAACCTACTGAGCAGCACACCCCTAAATTATTCAGAGAAACAAACTCAACATAGACATGACATTCCAACCATAGAGGGGCAGGGTGGTGGGGACTGAAAGAGATTAGACAAGCACATAACATGCATAGCCCATGGACATAGACAGCAATGAGGTGAAGGCCAGGAAGGGGTGGAGGACTCGATGGAGGAGGGGACCATGGGGTGAAAAATGGGTACATCCACAATAGTGTCAACAAAAATAAATAAATAAATAAATAAATAAATAAATAAATAAATAAATAAGTATTAATGGGTGGGTCATAATTTGGTTCCATTATATTGTAGTCTATGCTGCAGAGATGCAGAGATTGGCAGATATGTCCCAAATGTGGATTTTCTGTTCAGACAAAGAGGGAAATTGGGGATTTCACTGTCTTAAGGCAAGGAGTGCTCATTACTGATACTTGTTTATTTTTAGTATGGGTGGGAGGTGTTATCTTTCTCCCAGAGGAACAATAAGAGACATACATAGAATGAATCATGTACAAAGCTCTACTCGAAAGAAAAAGGATGGAAATCTGAGTAAAATAATGAATATCATTGGCACCATAAACTTTGGTTGAATAAAAGGATTATGTTTTGAGAGAAAAAAAAACTCAAAATGTTCATCTTATCCTACAATGCTATTGAATGAAATAATTCCTAAGCAAGTGTAGAATTACTTCACTGTTGACTTTTCGTGTCAGTAGATAGTTCAAAATGTCAAGGCAATACACATTCTGCTTGGTAAATTTGCCCCAGTGGGCATGTTCCTGAATAACTTTCCATGTACTGCAGCAGAGAAAACAACTGGCTTTCTTCCCAAAGTCCGCACGGCCTCATCCCTCAGTGCCAGTGAGGGCACTAATAATGGGGAAAGTGCCTTCAAACAAATAGCGGTACATCCAGAGGATAGAGAAAATTGTATTACAGAACCAATGTCCGTGAACCAATAACCATTTTGAAACATTTTAATGCCAGAGCCACAAAGAAGCTTACTCCACTGAGGAAAAGGAGAACTTGTTAACAGGGAGACCTATGTTTTCTTTTGTCATTTTATTTTATTTTTTGAAGTACAAATATTAAATGTGAAGTTATCATTAGCATAGTTAAGAAAGGCACACTAAAAACAAAGGGAAACTGAAGAATACAAAGAATAGAGTGTTTAAATGTGTAGCTTGGGGTATTGGAAATTGGGTATAAGATTGAGTTAGTTTTTCCCCTCACATATTAATTTCTCCTTCTTTGTAAGGAAGAATAATGATGAAATTCAAACTAATAGAGCAGCATTCTAACCTAATTATCAAATAATTGTTTCTTGAAGTCATGACTTTCATCTTGGTTATAGAAATTCCACTGTTCTGAACCTTGATGCCTTTTCCTTTTTGAGTAATACCAAACACGTTCAAGTCATCTTGTCTTTCAAAAATGACCTAGAAGACTTTCTCAGTGGATGAGCACAAAGTGTTTTCATGTGTAAAATGGAGATAAATAACAAATAGGCTATGGAGAGGATTGAAAAAGCTACTATATGCCAAACACTTAAGAAAAATTAACCTACACCTGGTACATTCCAGGGGACTGTACCTATTCAACTCAAGCACACCCTACCCCACACTCCATGCATCAATTCCCTTCCAAGAGCTGGAAGTGGGTATAACTGGTTTTAGTGTGAAAGAGCCTTTATTATTTTTCTTCGTAGATTACCTACATCAAATGGAACTGGCAAACAAAAAAAAGAAAATATGCAGGAACTGAAGAGAAGCCAAAGGAGAAGCAGGAAAAAAAAACCCAAAGCCTCAATAACAGCAGATGTGGTTTTCAGACAGTAGTTCCTGGCACAGGAATGGTATTAGTGGTTGGTGACAGTTGATAGCAAGTAAAGTAGAAGACACCCCCTAAGAGAGGATGATCAACACTGTTAAATGTTGCACGTGTTAAAGAAGACATAGTCTGAGGAAAGTCCACGGGACTAAGCCATCATATAGCCAGTGGTGCTCTATTCTACTATTTCAGGAGGAAATTAGATTGTAAAAAAGTTAAGAAATTAATGGAAAGAGTGAAGTGGCCAGTAAATAATTTTTTTTTCTACATGATCAACAAGGAATACAAAGGAAAACAAAGAATAATAGCCAGAATGGTAAGAAGAAAGGATAAAACTCAAGGAATGGATTTAATCCATTTATTAATATATTAACTGTATAGAGAAAAGCTAATTATGGTTCAGCCCATTCAGAGAACTAACTGAATAAGGTGGTATTTGCAAAACAGGCCTTAATATATATTGTACCATCAGATAAGTTAATTCAAGATTACTGTATGCAAAGTGTTGGTCTTAAATAAAATGACATATAAAATATTATATTAATAAAATGGCATATATATATATACATATATATATTATATTATACAAGAGGCCCAATGCACGAAATTTGTGCAAGGGCCTAGGCCCTGGTCCTCACCTGCCACGGCCATGGCCGGGGGCCTCTGCCGCCTCTGCCTCAGCCCCTGCCCGCTGCCCATTGTGGCTTTGTCCAGAAGGAAGGATGTCTGGAAGGACATCCAGTCTAATTAACATATTACACTTTTATTATTATATATTCTGTGTATTTGTTCATTGGTTGTTGGATATTCCTCACTGCATTCAAAAATAATCTTCAAAATGAACTTTATTAAAAAGTGACATCAAAATCTCCATGGAAGAAAACAGCAGTGTGTGTGTGTGCCTTAGAAACTCAACCTAAGACAGAGTTAGAATATCCTTTGAAAACATTTGGTGGCAACTCTAATAATGTTCATGTCTTTTCTTTCTGGCTGAGCTCTGAAGCAATCGAACCATTCTTAGTTAATTTAGGATGTGTCTGTCATCAAAACAAATCTAAAATGCAAGCAGCAGCAACTTTATTAGCACATACTGATCCCAGGGGTGATAAATATGTTTGTTTACTTATACGTGCAAGCGTAACTGTTGGCAAAAGAGCAACTGCTCAGACTGCTAAGCAGATATGATTCACATTAAGTATAAAGTGATGTATAATCCAAGTAATTTTCAGAAACTCTACCAGCAATGGTACCCTTCTGTGGCATCAAGGGCCACATTGTCAACCTGTGAGAAACATCAAGGTTGTTTATAATTTCCATTAGTTTACATATATTAACATATGATTTGCATCTAAATACTTCAAAATTTTAGTTTCCCAAATATGCACTAAGCGAATATTGTTATTGTCTGACATTTGTCTAATACAGCAGAGTATCTCATTCTTTCTTGGACTTTTATTTCTTCCCTGAAGATGTGTACACTTGATCAAATGAGTAGAATGAGTTTTAAAATGTTTCCCAGTAGGACATGATTGGCCGGAAGCTTTAATCACCTTTCCTTTTATTCTCTCTACAATGTGCTCTCTGCAATCTTGTCCCTTGGGATGCTGTGTCATCCTCATTGCTGTCCACTGACACACTCCTGGATTTGAAGGTCATAGCACAGTGTGCACCTCTGTGGAACAGCAGAGCCAGCTGGGTGTAGATATACACACTACATGAATGGTCTTGCTGATGAGGAAAGATGAGTTTTTGTAAATAGGAAGAAAAAGGTAAGCACAAAGCAGAAGAATCTGCCAAAACCTTTAACCGAAGGAAATACTATGGGGTAAAGGAGAGAAGGGTGGGGGTTCAGTGAAACTAGCCAGGCAAAGCTTGCAAAATAGGCTGGCAAGAGACCACTCCTCCTAATGTGTCAATCCCTCGGGGCCAATAATGGTTTCCAAATGGTACAGGGGGGAGGTACTCCCAGGGCTTGTGATTTTCATAGGCAACAGGAGACATTAATTACTCGTGTTTGGAGGATTTTACACACTGGCAGCCCTTCACATAGGGTAGTTTGATACAAATATGCACCCGCCCACATGCTTCACAGCAAACCTGTTTTCCATCTCGTCCATTCCCAGAAGGAGAATATGGATGTCCTTTCATGCCAGTGCATATTCCTCTAAGAAAAGTTTGACTAAATAATTAAGTTCTCCAGCTTGATAGAAGCAATGCCAAGTTCTCTCCGAAAATGGCTGCATTTCCAACAAAGTATTAAAGTAAACAAAAGAGGAAACTGATTTTTAAAACAGAAAATTTTGTCAACAATCCTGAAGAAACGATCAAAACAGTTCCTTCAGAAAGCATAAACACATCCCAAAGACCACCGATTCAGTCCATCCCTTGAACTCTTCATGCAGTGAAATGTCTGAGGATTGTGAGATGGCTCTATGAGGGGAAAGGAGGAGTATCAGATTTACCTCAGATCTGACTTCCTTTGGGACTGAGGGTACATGCTTCAAGAAGAATTCTCACTGGTGTAGGAAATTCTGGATATAACCAGGCTTCAATGCTTCCAACAAAGTCTAGTAATAGTTCCCATCACAAGCTCACTTGCCTGAAGAAGTTGCGTATAAATTGGTATTTGGATGGTGAGCCTTGAAATAAGCTTGGCTATACACTAGTACATCTTCAACTTTGGTGCAATATAAAATGGCATTTGTCGATTCCTGAAATATTTAGTATTGGTAGGAGTATCTCTCAGTGAAATCACCACAAAAATTAATTTCAGAGTCCTTTGTAAGAAAGGCCATTGACCTATACTTCACCGAGGTTTCAGTTCAAGGGTCCTGACTGTGGGGCTATATAGGAGCTAGAAAGCAGCAACTTCAGATCTAGAAGCACAAAACACTATTGTGCAGTTAATGTAGAGAGTGAGCAGTATTAGCTCAATGGTGTTAAACTACTGAGGGTATTCAAGCTACTGTTCAAACATTGAGTACAAATGAATACAACATTTATATACTAATGCAATCTATTTCCACACTCTTTACATCATTCTTTAAAAATTTTAATTAGTTTTGTTGTGGCAAGAATCCTCAATGTGAGATTTATTCTCTTGACAAATTTAAGTGTACAATACATTAGTTATCAGTTGGATCCTTAAATTTTCAGTCATAATATATGATATAAAACTAATATAAAACCCAAATACCAATCTCTAATTATTTTGTCTATGTATTGGGACACAGTAGTAAAGATAGACAAAGGGTAATGGAGATTTGTTTCTCTGGTCTTCAGTCATTCTCAGGCAACATACCTTGGCTATAGGAAAAGTAAAGTATTTCATCATGACTTTATCCTTTCACATGATTATTTATAGCATTCTGACAACTCCGAACTTCCAGACTTTGTTGAAACATTGAAGCCTAGTTATATCTAGCATTTCCTACACCAATGAGAATTCTTCTTGAAGCATGTACTCTCAGTCCCAAAGGAAATCAGATCTGAGGTAAATCTGATACTCCTCCTTTTCCCTCATAGAGCCATCTCACAATCCTCAGACATTTCATTGCATGAAGAATTCAAGGGATGGACTGAATCGGTGGTCTTTGAGATGTGTTTATGCTTTCTGAAGGAACTGTTTTGATCTTTTCTTCAAGATTGTTGACAATATTTTCTGTTTTAAAAAATCAGTTTCTTCTTTTGTTTACTTTAATACTTTGTTGGAAATTGGGCCATTTTCAGAGAGAACTGCTCATCTAACTATATAAGATGAACAGTTATGAAGTTAACTACAGTTGAGGGTGGTGGTAGGGGTTGGGAGGCAGCATGCGTGGCACATAGAACACTTGCTTAAGACTCAATAAATTGTCTACTGGCAAAAGGAAATGGGAGAGAGAGTGAGTTTTTCCAAGAAGAAACAATCTCACAGCAAAGTCAAGAACTGCCCATTTAAAATCTTGACATTTCCGGAGCTCTAAGATTGATTTCATTTTAATCTACCCTAGAAGGTGGTTGGAAGAGAAGGAGATCTTGTAAAGAACCGTGTTCAGTTTTATGTTTCAAAGGATATATTATAAAAACATCAACTCATTTCTTTTAGCAATCATGAAACAAAAGCTCAACTATGTTTTTGTAAAAGGAAATAGGCAATATAGTATTTTATGTAGTACTTTATAATGCAGCTAAAACTAGCCCTAGAGCAAGGTAAACCCACTAAAGTTTCATAAAATCTACTCTTCAGCTGTGGATTTTCTTTGTTATGTTTTCATACATCTCTCTCTTCACATTGGTACATCCACTCTCATAGATACAAAAACTCCATCTCACATGTGTTCTCAACTATAACAGTATGGGATGTTGTTTATATTTTTTTGAAATCTCACCAAAGCATAAGCAGAGAATTTCTCATGACAGTTTTAATAGGGTCATTGTAGAACCACAGTGAAAAAAACCTCAGTTCTAATTCAATAAATTAAACTAAAATAATAAATGCTTTACTATAGTTGAAATGATGTCATGGACACGGCAATAAAACAGTCTTATTTTAACTCCTTTAAGTCCTTCTTTGTAAGAATATAATCTGAATTTTCACACATTATGACTAGATATAAGAGAGGAGACACTTTGCAACACTTTTCACATAGACTTTTTCCATGAAGGAAAGATTTATAGGTCAGAGGGGTGAGTCCAAAGAAGACAACTCTGATGACATCTCTCCACTTTCAATTCTTATTTTTCATCCTATTTTGGAGATTTTGTTTCCTTTCCCCCTTCATCTTTGATATTTCTGTCCAGGACATAGACACTTTTACACATCCATTTTTAAACATTATGAAAACCTGCACCTCCAATAGCTATTTCTTTTGCTCTGAGAAATTAAAAAAACAACTGCTGGGAGCCATTCTATAGCCTTTGTTTTTCAACTTAAGAAAAAATTCTATTTTTTCTTCTTACATATAACATACATATTGATGATTTATCCATTCTGAGTATCTTCTTTATGAGATCTAACAACAACAACAAAACAAACAAAAACACACATACAAAAAAACAAAACAAAAACATGGTCCTGCTTAAAAGAAAGAAGGTAAATTGACAATTTTTAGGTATCATTCCCAGCCTTCGGATTGCAAAATCCTATCATTTCAATGCCTGGATTCTCCTTACCCTAGGAGTGCTTTGGTACAACATCATCAGCAAGAATTAGTGATGAGAAGGGTCTTTTAGAAAGAAAGTCTAATGCAGCCCAGGGAGAAAAAGGAGGCTTAAGGATATTATGACAGGGCTGTATGTAGAAATTTGAATCCTTTTTGGTTGCAACAACAACAACAAAATCAGACTCTAATTTAAGCAGGAGAGAAATTTACTTTAAGAATCTAAGGGAGCTTACAGAATAAAAGAGAAAGCTGAAGAATCAGAATTGGCAAAGACATACAGTAAGAAATCTCCAGAAGAAATGGTAGCAAGAATGCATCAGCATAATGCTGCTGGGATGAAGTAGCTTTAAACATGTCTAGCCTTTTTGTCATTCTCAATATTTAGATTCCCAGGATGAAACATTTGATTGGCCTAGTTGGGTCTATGCCTTCCTGTGGTTGGGGGAAACCAGGGCATCTTAATTGACAGCACCACCAGGAAGAATCCACAGAAGAAAATAGGTCAATATAAACATAAAAGGAACAAGCAGAGAAAAGGAAGGTAGTGCTACGTGTGCCTGATGTTTTTAGTTTTCTATTGCTCTGTGACAAATTACCACACATATAGCTGCTTAAAAACTCACACACATTTACTATGTTCTGGTTTCCATGGGTCAGAAAACTGGGTCTGTTGCTCAGGGTTTTACAACTCTACAACCAATGTGTTGGCCAGGCTGTGTTCCTTTCTGGAGCTTGGAGCCCTCTTGAGTGTTGGCAGATTCCTATCCATTGTGGTTGTAGGACTGAGTGAGACCCCCATTTTCTTTCTGGCTGTCAAACAAAGACCATTCTCATCTTCTGAGTCTGCCCCTTCCTTGCTATGTGGCCCTGTCACAGAATGACAGCTTCAAGGCCAGCAGAACAATTGCTTCTCCAGTCAGCTAAGAGGAAGTCTTATATGAGGTAACATACTCAAGGGCGTGACTTCTCATGATCTTTGCAATTTCATATTGGTTAGCAGCAAGTCAGAGGTTCTGTCCTCACTCAAGCAGTGGGGGTGGGGGGGGGTTGCACAAAGGCCTGACCACTGTGGGTTACCCCAGGGTCTGCCAAACTGGGGGAAAGATCTCCAGGTGTGGTCATTTTGGATATACTCCCCTCATACATATGCATGCACATGCATACAGACATACACCTCAAGACCACCCAACCTGGCACCTATCCACATGTTTTCACTTCAACTCCCAGTGAACCTTTTTATGGCAGAAACAAGCAAAATCCCCAAAGCAGTGATAAACAAGTGCCACCTTCTGCTGCAGGTTTTTTGGGTTCTAGGCAGATTAGACACACAATTCACAGCTATCATACCCTGTAGTTAAACATGCTGTGGTGTGCCTGGCAGAAAACAAAGCAACTCCTTTTGCAAATAGTTAAGCTTCTAAATGCTGACATTATGTCATTTGTTTTGACACCTCAAAAACACTGACATTTCATCATATTTAAAGTGTACTGAAAAGTTAAACATGCCCTTTTATTCAACATGCGTTAGTGGAGGAAAGGAAGAACATTATTTGAAAACCATCACAAATCGTATGACAGAAATGTTGGTTCAGCTGATACACAATGGAACATCAGATCTGCACTGCTATAATATCTGTGCTATCGCCCCCTCTCATTCATCATCCAAGGCAATGTCGTTGTAATCCTAAAAACACAGGATTATAAAATGGTGCAGCCCTATGGAAAACAGTATGACAGTTCCTCAAAAAGTTAAAAAAAAAAGCCCTAGCTGATTTGGCTCAGTTGACAGAGCGTCGGCCTGCGGACCGAAGGGTCCTGGTTTGATTCCAGTCAAGGGCACATGCTTGGGTTGCAGGCTCGATCCCCAGCAGCGTGTGAATATGCTTAATGCCATTGAGCTGAACATTTAAAAATGGTTAAAATGGTAACATTTTGTTATATACATTATATATATTTTACCACAATATTTTTTTTTAAAAAGAGCACAAACTTTGAGCTCAAGTATATTTGGTTATGGTGGGAATTTTGCTACCTCTTAATTCTATTATCTCACTGCTTTGCTTCCTCATCAGTACAATGAATGTGAAAATGGACCAACCTTCCTCATGGAGTAGTGAGAAACTATTATCTGAAATTTAGAAAAGGCCTCAAATAAGAGAGTCAACTAGATGTTGAGTTCTGGAAGATCAGTGTCATAGCCTCAGGACCTAGGACTAGCTGTTCAATGAAAGTTCTTTGAAAAATATAAATTGCTTATCAAAGACAACTTTTATTTTTGTTATTATCCCTATTATAACTTCAAGTGTATTCTTTAGACCTGAAGATGAACCTGTTTCAGAGGCCTGGTTGTCATCAAGATTCCTCATTGTCTGAGCCACTTCTTATAGGTCTATCCAGTGACTTATTGCCTAAATCTCTCAACACTTTATGTTTAAGCCAAATCCCCTTCTCTTATACTTCTGGGTCCTCTTAACATTGACTGTAGAGTAAGAATATACACATTTTAAATTTATAGGTGAGAGAAATCCTAATAGCTTCTTTGAAACAATAGATATATTAGGACATCAATTAAATGAAATCATCTGGCCCCATCCCAGATCTTACTCTGGTGTCAGGTTCTATCCACAGAACCATGGATGGGTGGGTTGGTTATGTATTAAGTTTCAATATGTCAAATCCTGGCTCTGAGGACTCTGGGTTGTGACTTAATGCCTCCCTTTTCGTGTTAAATACAGAACGTAAATATTAATGAAGGAAGGAGTTGCCACCTTGTATTTCCAAGAGCTTGAACTAGGTAGGGGCCGAGTAGAGGTCCCCAATATCAACTGGCATCTGACAGTCCAAAGGCTGCTCAAGCTGAGCATCTCCCAGCCAGGCGTTTTCTGCAAAGGCCAGCCTTTCCCTTTACAAGTTTTCCTTTTTTACATAAAACTGCATGGAAGCTGTGATATTTGCATGTGATGCCTGCTTTATTTTCCTGGCCTTACCCAAAGTGCATAATAGAAATTGAAACCGTCTTGCTATAACTCAGACAGCAATAGAAAGGACCAAATATATCCCAGACCTAGATTGTATGTCTTGTCCCCTAATATCCAAGAGCTAACTCTGCAGTATTAAGAGATAACAGGAAAAGTATACATTGGTCTCTGTCCCTGTATCTGACACAGAGCTCCTAAAACCCTTGCAGATCCCCAAATGATAGGAGTATCTTTGAATCTAATGAGGTGACTTGGATGGGCTCCTGGACAGGGGATGGTTACCAGAAAGAACAATCCATAATTGTAAGCTTGGAATTTTCACACCTGCCGCCACTTCCATCCTCCAGAGAGGAGAGAGGGCCTTAAAATGGAGTTAACAATTGACCATATGAGGAAGCCTCCACAAAATCCCAATAGTATGGGATTTAGAGAGCTTCCAGGTTGGCGAACATCCACACTAGGTGGGTGACACACCCCAATTCCATGGGGACGGAAGCTCCTGTCATCAGAACCCTCCCAGAGCTCCCCCTATGTCTTTCTTCATCTGTATCCTTTATCCTATCTAAACTAACAAAAGGGTAATATGCTAATTAGACTGGAGGAGACCTTCCAGGAGACCTTCCAGACAAAACCATGGTGGCAGGGGCCAAGGCAGAGGTGGTTAGGGGCAATTAGGCCAGGAGGGGAAGGCAGTTGGGGGTGATCAGGCCAGCGGGGGAGGGGGCGGCAATTGGGGGCAAGCAGGCCAGTAGGAGGGGCCAGTTGGGGGCGAGAAGGTCAGCGGGGGAGGGCAGTTGGGGGTGAGCAGGCTGGCAGGCAGAGTAGTTAGGGGCAATCAAACAGGCAGGCAGGTGAGCAGTTAGGAGCCAGCGGTCCCGGATTGTGAGAGGGATATCCGACTGCCCTGTGGGATCGGGCCTAAACCAGCAGTTGGAAATCCCCCAAGGGGTCTCAGATTGGAGAGGGTGCAGGCTGGGCTGAGGGACACCCTCCCCCCATGCACGAATTTTGTGCACTGGACCACTAGTCCTTTAATAAACTGCTAAACATAAGCAAGTGTTTCCCTGAGTTCTGTGAGCTGCTCTAGCAAATTAATTGAGGAGGAGGTCTTGGGAACCTCTGATTTGTGGCCAAATTGAACAGATGTTGTGGGTAATCTGGGGACATGCTTGCAATGAGGTGGGAGCAGTCTTATGGGAGGAACCCTTAACTAGTGGAATCTTACAATATCTCCAAGTAGACAGTAGTAGGACCAAGTTAAGTTGTAGGCTGCCCAGCTGGTGTTGCAGAGAATTGCTGGGTGTGGAAAAACCTACACTGATGCAGTGACTAGAGTGTCAGGAGTGAAGTGATGTCTGTGTGACCAGTAAAGGAGACGCACAGGGAACAAGCACTCAATAGGGAACACCTGGGTTATTTTCAACATAGGAAGGAAAAAGTGGAGTGTCTTTATCAATAAGTAGTCATCAAGCACCTGCGTCAGCCACAGAACTTCTTGATCAAATTATAAACAAATAGCAGAAAACACACCGGAGAGGTTAAAATTATCTGGAATGTGGCTGACTTAAGTGACTTTGGGAAAGTTAGTTTAATACTCTAGGACTCAGTTTATCTTCTGAAAACTGGGTAAAATTACTCTTCATAAGGATTATTGTAATGATTAAATGAGCAATGAATGCAGCTTCTGAGCACAGTGCCCGGTACATAGCAAGCGCTCAGTAAATGGCGGTTTCTATCAGAGGAATGATAAACACAATGATAAAGCCAACAGAGTCCGAGTATTGGTGCCAGCAGTGAACACTTCTGTCAGGGCTAGTAGCTGTACTTGCCCCTCAGACCCAAATGAAAACTGCTAGGGAGCACCCAGCAGGGTTGCCGGAAGCCTCTGCTATGAGTGAAGAGACACACAGGCCCCTCCCAGAAGGCTCATGTTACATGCCCATATTTTCTTGTGTGCATATCATGCATGAAGGGACAGAACATGACTGGGTCACTGTTCTTTTCGTTTTTCCACAAAATACATGGAAATATCTTACCATTCAAAAATCTTACTTTGAGGACAATGGAGTCTGGTCACACAAAGTTCATGTTTCTGCCCTATTTCTAAACCTCTTTCCTGCTTCCCCACTTCATCTTCACTCCACCATCAACCAGCTTCTGGCTTGGTTGCTGCCTTACGTATTAGAATGGATTCATCAAATTGCGTGGCAATAATTTCTTTTGGCAGCTTCTCCCAGATAAAAGTCTTTATTCGTCTTGGTGTCCCCAAGTCCAGTGCAGGGTGCCCTGCAGGCCTTTGATGAAAGTTAATTAAATCATGAATGAAGGAACCAAGGAGGAAACCATTTTTCTATAACATTTCTTCATTCATATCACCCCAAGTATTTTCTCACATTTCTTTGGACACCACTGCATAGGGGCATCAGAAAGATAAGCTCAGGGCACCCAAATGATTCCCTGGAATTAAATTAGGTGATAGCAGTTGAAAACTGCACTCATTCTCTCAGGCCTCGAAAATGTCATTTGGTAACTTTCCATACTTTGAGCTCTTTGGAAGGAGAACCATATCCAAGTCTAAGGCTTAACCATCATCATGTTCCTGGCACATTCTGAACACGGCTTATTTCAGATCTTGGCAAAAGCATTATCACAACCTGTGCTCGTTGCCTCACTGCCCTCTAGGCTCCCAAAGGCAAAATGCCTGGCAAAGAACCGGAGCTTGCTTGCCTTTGTGAGACTATGATTTGTGCTTAGCTCTTTTGGAATTTTGGCATATTTAACTTCAGCAACTGGTCAATTTTTCTGAATGATTGGGTATTCCAACGTTTCCCTCCAAGTAGGTCAATGGCAAACTTTCAGAGTTCACTCAGCAGTTGATTGCACACATATTTATGCAAATATACACACATTTCTGGCTTGGAGCATTTTGTAGCTATTTACTTTCTTAAAATTCATATTCTTTGTTCAGCTGCTTTTCCTAATTCCCCACCTTAGCATTTTGAATTCTGCCATTGATTTCACAGTTTCCATCCCTTACAAATCACTACCCCATTTTTTTTTTTCCAATGGTCTGTGCCGGGAACCAATTCCAGCATGTCATAATTACAAGAGTTCCGTCAAAAGGTTGAAGGGACTTGGTGGGCTCAACAATGACTGAGCCACACATATGTAGTTTACCTGTTGGAAATGGCTAAATGGCATTTCTCCCAAACCTGAATAGGATTGTTAACTGCCAGACAGCTCAGGGCATTTTATTGCCTCCTGTTGGCCAAACACCTGAACAGCTGTAGGCTATTCCCCAAACTAATAATGCTTCTGTACTCTACCCTTTGATACCTTACCCTTTGAAGTGTATATTTCCACCTTGCCTTAGGATAAATCGTGTTGAATAAAAGCACGGGTCCTTGGTCAAGGGAGAGTCTTCAGTTCCTTTTAGCTGAAGCTCCTCTGACGCCCAATGCCTTTCAAAACTATCTTTCGTTCTTGGACTCCTCCTTAATCATCTATGCGCAGCCCCTTTCCCCAGAATGCTGAACGCTTTGTAAGGCTGGGACAAGAACCCCAGCATTATGGTGCCCTAATGAGGGACACCAACAGGTCTGCTCTTTCTTGGTCACAATCAGGTAGAGGAGGCCTCCATCTCTTCAGCTTCCTACTTCTTCCACATTGAACAGTGTTAGCAACCCTTGAACAATCTGAATACTGTCAAGCCATTTTCCCAATAGCTATCTAGGTAATTAAAATGTCCTAGTATATTCAGGGCTTAGGACTTGGGTGATTCTTCTGATTCTTAAGGCACCATTTCCTTCACCTTCATTAAAGTGGCAAAGACTCAGATCAGAGTTCCTCACTGTGCACATCCTGGAATCTACCTTGTTGACTCCTGTGAATACAAGTCTGATCTATGTCAGGGGCCAACAGATTCTTTCTGTAATGGACCAGATAGTAAATATTTTAGACTTAGAGGCCCAGATAGTCTCTAAGAAATCACTCAACTCTGCTATTGCAGCATGAGTATAGCCACAGAAATATGGAAGCGAATGGGCATGGTTACAAGCCAATAAAACTTGACATGCAAAAGCAGGCATTGGGATGAATTTTGCTGACCCCTGATCTGTGTAATCACCATGCAGAGAGCAGGGAAGCCTAGGATGGGGTCCTGGTGGTGTCGCTCACAAGCTGTGCAACCTAAATTAATTATTTAACCTCTCTGACCCTGATTCCTCCTTGGCATAGCCTATCTGAAGGATACAGAGCAAACGGCAAAAAAATAAAGAGCCAAATCACAGTGGAACTAACATTCTTTGCTGAGGGAGCTTGGGTGCTGTGACCTCTTGGGTTTTACCTAGAGCAGTGATGGCGAACCTATGACACGCGTGTCAGCACTGACACGCGTAGCCATTTCTGATGACACGTGGCCGCTGAGGCGGCCGCATGCCAAGGATGAAACATTTGCTGCTCCTGAGGATAAAACATTTGTGACTAGAGTCTTGGAGTTAGAGTCTAACCCCAAGACTCTAGTCACAAATGTTTCATCCTCCCCTATTAGACACTCTGTGCTGGAGGTCTGTAGGCCAAAACAACAGAAGTCCGGCACAGAGCGTCTAGTTCTGGGACTTCCGGTTAAGCCGGGATCTTTGCCCTCACTTCCGTTGGCAGAGCAGGGAGCAGCGGAACGCAGCGGGGGACGCATCTCTGGGGGTCCTGCCATTACCAGTAACCAAATAACAGTTAACCACAGCAACCATTATCTACTGTTCTGGGGTGTCATGGATTTCTAATCCATCATTACTGAGATAAGTGAGGGGGAGGCTGGGAGAGGCGAGGGTTTGTGGTGTGCTATGGGTGCCGTTTCCTGCCATTAGAAATAGTGGCAGCCATTTTAATTCACATAAGGAACACCATCTTGCTCCATAGTGCAGACCCCATTTCACCACTATTACTGTTGTGCATCCTTATTAACCCCTATTTCTGCTTATTAACCCTGCCCTTTCCTAAAAGACAGTTATATGCACCATTTTGTGGTTAGTTAGGCTAGTTAACCCCTAATTGCCTGCAGGCCTAACAAGCTATCTATAATTCTATCTTCTGTCACTGCCCCCCTGATGGAGAACCCAAAAAAATAAAAAAAAAACTAAGGTTAAGTAAAGGAAGTGGTAGTAGCAGTGGCCGACCCTTTCAAGAGACATGGACCGAGATGTATGGCTTTATAGAAAAAAATGGCAGATCATTTTGCGTTCTATGTACTGAAACAATAGTAAGCAGAACGTGGAATATAAATAGACATTTTGAAACTAATCATTCCCAGCTCTTGGACAAAAGTGAGGATGAAAGGAAGGAATACATTTCCAGGCAGCTACACCTTTATAAGAGCCGATCTAATTCCATCCTTAAATTTATGAAAGGCTCTGGAAATTTAACATCGGCAAGTTTGAGCATTGCTCACTCTATAGCTCAGCATGGAAAAGTGCTCAGTGAGGGAGAATTTATTTAAGAAACTCTATAAGATGTGCACCAGTTTTATTTCACGATATGCAGAATAAAGATGCAATTATTAAGAGAATATCTGAGTTACCACTCAGTAGAAATATCATAAAAGACCGAATAATGAGACTGAACACAAACGTACAACATCAATTAAAGAGAGACATAAGGAAGTGTAAATATTTTTCGATCTCTCTTGATGAAACTACTGATGTCACATCACATGCTCAGTTGGCCATTATTGGTCGATATTCTGATGGTCTCACAATGAGAGAAGAGTTGATAAAGTTAGTATCAGTGTCAACAAGTAAATCAGGAAGTGAAATATGTAAGGTTGTTATACAAACATTTCGTGACCTAAGCATTGATATCTCTAAAGTTGTGTCAGTGACGACAGATAGGGCACCAAATATGGTGGGGAAAAAAGTCGGATTTGTCAAATTGTTTACAGAAGCTATTGGATATCCGATTGTGCCTTTTCATTGTATTATCCATCAGGAGGCTTTATGTGCCAAGGCAGGATTCACCGACTTAAATGACTTAATGTCAGCTGTTACAAAAATAGTTAATTTAATAACTGCTTGCCCCCTTCACAAGCGAGAATTTTCGGCACTTTTACTGGAGGTTGATTCCACCTACAGTGGACTGCTGATGTACAATAATGTAAGATGGCTGAGCCGAGGCAAAGTTCTTGAGCGCTTTGTAGAGTGCTTTGAAGAAATTAAGGTATTTCTTGACGATAAGGATCTGGGAAACTTTCCTCAGCTTAATGATGATAAGTGGGTCAACACCCTGATGTTTTTTACAGATCTCTCTGTTCATATTAATGAACTGAACTTAAAGTTACAAGGTTTTGGCAAAAGTATTGACATTATGTTTGGATACATAAAAGCTTTTGAAAGTAAAGTTAAAATTTTTAAGCAAGATGTAGAAACTAAAACTTGTAAGTATTTTCCTCGAGTAACAAAGTATTTTGAGAAGGCCAGTGCAGCTGTACAAAATGAAACGGAACTCTTGCATATGAAGTATCAGCATGTTTTAGACTCGTTACTTGACCAGTTTAGTGATAGATTTAGTCAATTTAGAAGTCTAAAACAGACCATGAAAATAATTAAGTATCCTGATGTAGTAGTCTACAGTAGTTTGGAATTAAATGGTTTCCAATGGATGCAAATTGATGATTTGGAGATTCAACTTGCAGAATTTCAAGACAGTATCTGGGCTCAGGTGTTTGTCGACTTGAGGTGAAAGCTTGAGAATCTGGAAAGGTGACGCTTGGAGAATCAAGAGGAGTGCCACTACGAACAGGAAATTTGGAGTGCCTAGAACCAACTACCAGACACTTTTAGCACCCTGAAAAATATAGCAATGGCTTTACTCACAATTTTTCCCTCTACATACTTTTGTGAGGCCTTATTCTCAGCATTAAATAATATCAAAACCAACAAAAGAAATAGATTGACAGATGAAGTTAGTAGCGCTTGCTTGGGCCTGAAGTGTACAAAATACCAACCTTCAATTGAAGATTTAGCCAATGAAATTCAGCAACAAAAAAGTCACTAATAGGCAGGTTAGTTAAAGAATTCCCCCTCCCCCTGACTTATCTTAGTTCATGGCACCCCACACAAGCTAAATAATATCAAGACCAACAAAAGAAACTGACTGACGGATGAACAAAGAAGTCACTAAGCAGGTAAGTTAAATATTTAGTTTTTGGTTTATTAAATACAATTATATATAACAATTATACATTTATGTTATTTAAACTATAAATATCACGAAATAATGTTTTTTTCTCAAAGTGACACACTACCCGAGTTATGCTCAGTTTTTTGGCGACGTTTGACACACCAAGCTCAAAAGGTTGCCCATCACTGACCTAGAGGTTACATCATTTGAATTGTGCTTCACTAACATTGCTCTGGTTCAAATGCAGGTAATAGATTTAAGGGAACAATACTAAAAGGATATCCAGTAGGTTGTTTGGATGGTACCAGTGAAAATTGATGCATGACATTCTACACTAGAGAAATGGCAGTAAAAAATGGAAAACAAGTTGATTCCAAGAATATCTAGAAGGAAATTGGCAGTAAAAGGAGGCAAAGTCAAGGCTGCTCTCACTAGGAACAGAGAAAATAACCTGGATGAACTTTAGGCAATATGGCCTGTATAAAGGTAACACACAGTGTACTGAAACATTTGTAACTGGCACAAATTAAAACAATAAGTAACAGCCACCACTGTGCCCCCCAAATTATTAAATTCCATATAGGCATTTCTACTTACTTTATCAATGCTTGCCAAAGCATAAGAAAACAACAACAAAAAACAGCATTAGCCATCCTTTATTCATTGCTTAGTATGAGCCAAGCAATAGCACATCAAATCTTTACCTAAATTCGAAAAGCTCAGTAATGACCATCAATTCACAGACTGTCACAAGTGAGAACAGCAAATTAAGTAATTTGCCCAAGTATCACATAGCGAAGAAGTGAGGACACAGGGATTCAATCCCAAGAATGGTTGAATCCAAAGACTGTATTCTTAACCACCATATATCACTGACTTTAAACGTTTGTTTTCAAGAGTCCAGGGGGCTTGCCTGCTTAATTCACTGCTGCTTGTGAAATTCTGCAGGCTGAACATGGACACCAATTAGTTCCATGACTTTAAACAAGTTACTTACTCTCTATTAGATTCCATTTGCTCATCAGCAGCACTTTTGCTATTAAAAACAGTAAAATTCCCACATTCTGTCACATTAAAAAATAAAAAATATCTTGCAAATAAAAAAAAAATCAAAGTTAGGTAGTTTATTTTGTTGTTTCATTGAAGCAGAAAAGGGAAAAGAGAATGTGAAAAATATGCTAGAGAGTAGCAATTGTTTCTTTCAGGAGAGTAAGAGTGTCACCAGCCAGAGAAAAAAAAAAAAACAGCCTCTGAAAGCATTAAGTGAGATGGACAGTAACCCTGGAGTATATACTATTTAGCCTCATTGCCATAATCACACTTCTGCTTTGAATAAAAGTGGTAGAAATCATAATCAAGAAGAATATGCTGCATGTTTAAGAAATCATGAATCTGAAAGAATCATGCATTACTGCAATGTTTTGAAAATGGAAATTAAAGATTTACAACTCTTGAGGCTTTCCCAATAATGTTCCTTTGCAAACCTACTTTTAGCTAAATTAAAAGATTTTGACAATAAATGGTAGTGTTTTTTTTTCTTTAACTAGCAATTGGTTATATGTCAGCTCAGCTTTCTAGAACTAAATTACTTTTTGAAAAATAGAACTACATCTTTTTGTGACTTGCTAAATAAATGTTGTCCAGGAGTTTAAATATAATTCATGTCATATGTGTGTTTGTTTTTAATGTTATAAAGCTGGGAGAAGGTTAGAAAAGGTAGAGGTCAGAAGGTAAGCTGTTCATATCATATTTTATGGTTTCATAAAATGCTGATATGAGAATTCAAATCCCAGGAAAGGTTTTATGGTATAATACTTGTTTAAAAACAAAATCCAAATAAACTTAAATGTTATGAATCAGAACAATCTATATGTTTGGATGTATATAAGGAAATGTGTATAAATGTATAATATCACACATTCCATATGTATAATTTATGGATTAGGTGATACTATGTTTATATATGTACCACATAGTTAGTGTATATATTTTATAAAATATTATGTGTTTCATATATATTTTATAGTATATATTATATATTGGTATACCAAATATCTATGGCCAATAGCTCTAATAGTATTTTTATTCTAATAAGTATTTATTGAGCACCTAATATGCATCTGGGGTCTGCTCTGTGCTGAAGATGCAAATGCATCTGACCTCAGAGGGAAGGTAGGGGAGGGTGGGAGTAAAAGGGACAGATCAACCAAAGGACTTGTATGCATGCATATAAGCCTAACCAATGGACACAGACACCAGGGGGGTAAGGGCATAAGTGGGGGGGGGGGCAATGGGGGAATAAGGACACATGTAATACCTTAATCAATAAAGAAAAATATTTTTTAAAAATAAACATAAACATAAAAATTTTTTTAATTAAAAAATAAAAAGATGGTTCCTCAAAAGGCACACAAACAATGCAAACTCAAGAATCACAATCTGGTGTGGTGGCTGCCGCTACCAGGCTGTTCTAGTCTAGAAGGAGGTCTCTAAGGGGGGCTGTTGAGCCTTGCTCAACTCCACCATTCATCATGTCTTTTCAAGGTCGGATCGGACTGTGATGAAGTGTCCAGAAAGGAGAAGACTGTATGTTCTCCCTCATGATTATCCTGAAACCATCCCGGAATGTACAGCCAATTCATTTCCCATTGATCTTGACCCTTTACATCATATATTAGGCATTCATTACAATGAAAGCTTACAAAGAAACGAATAAGTTTCTTGTTCAGGATATTTTAAAGTGTTAAAATTTACATTACAATTTATGCCTACATCTTAAAGTAAATGCCACAAAATTCAAATGTTTGACAAAGAGATCTGGGTTTAAACATGAGCTACAGTACTTCTGTTATGTGAACTCAGATAAGTTCCTTAACCTGCCTGAGGTTCAGTTTCCTCATTTGAAAAACAGGACTAGTAGTAAAATATTTGTGAGTAGGTGAGGAGATGAGATATATCAAGCACCTGGCATGTAGTAGGCAAATCCTTTCTACCTTCTTTGAGTGTGGGGCTGCCCCTGGTGCTAGAAGCTCAGAAGCAATCTACTGAGAAGCTCCCTGAATAATTTGTTATCTTAGAAGATAATACCATGTGATACTGGGTAGTTTTTCCTGACATGTTATTAGAGGTCCCACATGGAAACATCCCTGCCTCTAACAGTTAGGATCTGAAACAGAGCCATGGAAAAATGTGTCGTCTGGCTCCTTGGCAAGGACTCCTCAATAATTTTGGTATCAGCAGGCCAATTTCCTACTGGGAAACTCATGACCCTCATCCTCTTCTTAGGCCTCATGTTTAGACAGGGTGGATTCAATCCCCCTTTCAAGAGGTAGAAGGAATGTAATAATTCAGGGCACTTCACTCCCCTGTCACAGAGGTATTTTCAGGAATGGGCACAATGAAATGTTGCTCAAACTGCCTGAAATAGGATTCGAACCTGAGCAGCCATGTACAAATGGAGCCAAGACAATGTAGGGAAGCTGAGTGAGCAAGAGAAACCATGCCCTGGATTTAACATTTGAGTCCCTGCATGGAGCAGCACCTCTGTCTTTCAGTTATGCACAAATGCCTTTCCTTTGCAGATGTGTTTGAATTTTCTGCCTCTCACAACTAAAAGAAGCCCATATGGGGGCGTTGCATGTCTTCTTCAGGGTGACAATTC
The DNA here is from genome assembly GCF_027574615.1 of Eptesicus fuscus. Lineage (NCBI taxonomy): Eukaryota > Metazoa > Chordata > Mammalia > Chiroptera > Vespertilionidae > Eptesicus > Eptesicus fuscus. Next base: position 19,556,776 of record NC_072484.1, read on the forward strand.
ATCTCTCTTTCACTAATATTCTGCATTCAGATTAACAGTGTTTTGTTAGTAAATTTTTTTATGAATAAAGAAGGAAAGGAATAGTATAGATACCTTTTATTAGGACTTTTAAAAATTACACAAAACCATGCACTTTCATGCTCAGATATGAAAACCAGAATGCAGTTTTAAATGTATCTCTGTACTAACAAAGAAGTTATTTTAATGGCTAATATCTATTCGTTGGAATTGCTTTTTAAATATGCCATAGAAAGTTAATGGTCTGAATCCCATATCCAAGACGAAGACTGCTATTAGAGGTGATGAGAGCATGTTTATTAGCAGGCAAATAAAAAGTCCAGGCCTAAAGGTGATGCACCCCCAGAAGGCAACATGAGCCCATAAACAATCAGGCCCAGTGGGTTCCAGATTGCTCCAGTGAACTCAAGAGAAGCAGGAATGAGCTCAGGCCATCCAAGTGACCTGTTGAACCCTCAAACTCTTGCTTATTCAAACACAGAAGTTTTGTAGGGTCTTTGTGGCGATCTCCTTCCACCTTCTTGTAGTCTTCAATGGTTATGTCCCTAATTTGTTTCGGTTTTCCTGGAAGGTCATGCTAACCAAGTATAAATTAAAGAACTTCCCATTTCACAGCTGGAAACATGATAGGGAATGTTGGGTTCTGAGCAGTGAACAGAGATAACTGTGGTCTGTGATGTCTGCTGAGGCTCAACGTGCTGACCCAGCCTCAGGGAGCTCTGGAAATGCAAAGAACTTGTCCTGCCATCACATTGTACTTTTCTGGAAGTTTCTCCTCATTGGTTGATGGTGTCTCTTTCCAGGTTAGCCTTTTAGCTGTGACCCCAAGAGACAGCTTATCAAAATAATACCTACTTGTAACCTCCACCCTGGGTTTGTCTTTGCTCCTTTGTATTGCTTTCTGTACCATTTTGCTTTCTCTTCACTGTCTCTACACAAGTAGGCCCATTTCACGCTATTTCCAATGTCCCAACCCTAGTCAAAGCCAGCATCATCATCACTTGCCCGGGTTTTGCAACAGCCGTCTTTAAAACCGTACCAGACCACATCAAACCCTGATTATAACCCTCCTGTGGATTCACATTCCCCTGGACACACTGTGTAAGGTCCTTGCCAGACCTCATAATATCCACCTAATCTGGCTCTGCCTAGATCTCAGGCTTTATCTCCTGCCATCCTCTCATTCCCTCTCTTCCTTCCAGATGCACCACACTCCTTCTTTCCCTCTCACACAGCCAGCTCGTTCCTGCAGCAACACATCTGTTCAAGCTTCCTGCACTCTCTTTCTTCAGATCAGCTTGTGGCTGCTTTCTTCATGGGATTCAGCTCTTGGCTCCAAGGCCACCTCATCAGTTAGGTTTTCCAGTCACCCTCTGATTGCTCTCCCGTGAAACCCAGTGTCTTCTTTCCTTCATGGAATTTTATCTATCTGAAATTATCTTATTCATTTGTCCTCTATTCCACTAGAATATAAACTCCACTAGAACACTCTGAGGATAGTCACCTCTCTATCCCCAGGGCATATCACGTGCAGCCACTACCACTTGTCCAACAGAACTTTCTCCTCAAGACTGGCAGAGCTTTGATTTTATTGCAGTGTCCCCTCTTCCTTCTGCATGAGGTGGATAAATCTTGAATGGAATTCACTGGTCATGTTGTGCCCACTGTCCTGGTCATTATCTGGTGCAAGAATAGACATGTTACCTCGGTCTGGCCAATCTGCTATGGGGCTTCTAAAAAAGAGGTCATTAAAAAACAAAACGAAAAACCCAGATGTGGAAGAAATGATCTTGTATCTACCACTGGACATGGCAAGTGTATGTGTGATACTTTAAACATCAGTAGTCAACATGGGACCCAGAAAAAAAACATATTGAGAGTGGCAGAATGGAGTGAAGGAACAAACTAGGGTCTTAGATGATGTAGTTGAGCTTCTAGACTTCTTGTTATGTGAAAAAATACACCCTCTTTTATTCCTCCTGAAATCAAACATTAAAAGAGGTGTAGTCCTTATCAATCCCTTTTTTGACTTTTACTCTGTCCTATATTTTGTGTGTACTTTTCTCGTGCTGGAGTATGTATTTTAATACATGTATTTAGCCTAAATAAGATATAATGTTTTTTTGTGTCTTTCAAAATTTTTTGTAAGGGTATCATATGTAAATAGCTTTGTTACCTTGCTTTTTTAAAAACTCATAATTATGCCTTTGAGATTCATTTATTATATATCCATGTAACTCCAGATTATTTATGTTCACTGTGTATAGCTGTGTATTATATGGCAGAGATACCACACCTTATTCCTTCTTTCTCCTTCCACATTTGTGTTGTTTCCACTTTCTTGCCATAATAAACAACGTCTCCTTTCTCACATATCTGAGAATTTGTCTATGACAGTGTTTTTCAAATATGTTTGACCATGATCCACAAAAATCAACATATTTTAAAATAAGCTTTCATGTTCTTACATTCACATATATATTTAGAAGAAAATTTACAAAACAATAATTATTCTTAATACATGTGATGCAGTATTTCTATTGATATTCTATTCCATTAAAAAATTTTTCATGCCCAGCCAGTGTGGCTCAGTGATTGAGTGTTGACCCAGAAACTAAGAGGTCACCGGTTTGATTCCTGGTCAGGGCACATGTCTGAGTTGTGAGCTCGGTCCTCATTGTGGGGCATGCAGGAGGCAGCTGATCAATGAAGTTTCTCTCTAATTGATGTTTCTATCTCTCTATCCCTCTTCCTTGCTCTCTCTCTTAAAATCAATAAAAAACATATTTAAAAATGATTTCATGACTGACTAATATGTCAAAGTTGTAAGATTGTAGTAGTTAAAACACGAGTATATGCCTAGAAATATAATCACTTCCTAAAAATTTGGTGTTTCCTGTTAGAATGGCTATCATCAACAACAAATCAACAAATCAACAAATGACAAATGCTGTTGAAGATGCGGAGAAAAGGAGCCCCTGGGCATTGCTGGTGGGAATGTAGATGGTGCAGCCTCTGTGGAAAACAGTTTGGAGTTTCCTCAAAAAATTAAAAATGGAATTCCCATTTGACCCAGTGATCCCACTTCTAGGAATATATTCCAAGAGATCAGAGACACCAATAAGAAGGATATATGCACCCCTATGTTTGTAGCAGCACGATCTACAATAGCAAAGATTTGGAAACAGCCTAAGTGCCCATCAGCAGATAAGTGTATTAAAAAACTGTGGTACATCTATACAATGTAATACTATGCAGCTATAAAAAAGAAAGAACTCTTGCCCTAACCAGTTTGGCTCAGTGGATAGAGCATCGGCCTGTGAACTGAAAGGTCCCAGGTTCGATTCCGGTCAAGGGTATGTGCCTTGGTTGTGGGCGCATCCCTAGTGGGGGGCGTGCAAGAGGCGGCTGATTGATGTTTCTCTCTCATCAATGTTTCTAACTCCCTCTCCCTTCTTCTCTGTAAAAAAACAATAAAATATATTTTTAAAAAAAAGAAAGAAAGAACTCTTACCATTTGCAACAGTATGGATGGACCTAGAGAGCATTATGCTAAGCGAAATAAGGCAGTCAGAGAAAGATAAGTATCACATGATCTCATTCATATGTGGAATCTAATTAACAACATAAATTGATGAACAAAAATAGACCTAGAGACATAGAAATATTGAACAGACTGTCAAACCTCAGAGGGAAGGCAGGGAAGGGTGGAGGGAGAGAATAGATCAACCAATGAACTCATATGCATATATGCATAACCCATAGACACAAACAGTGGAGTGGTGAAGGCTTGGTGAGGGGGGATGGGTGAAGGCAATGGGGAAGAAAAAAGGGACATATGTAATACTTTCAATAATATCTATTTAATAAAAAAGAATTGGTGTATCATCAAATTTATCAGACATTATCAAATTATTCTCTCAAAAATTTGTACTGATTAAACTATCTTCAGTGCTTTGAGAGTCCCTCTTTTTTTTAGATTCTTGCCAATATTTTGTATATTCAGGATTTTATGTAAAATGATATTTCATTTTGTTTTTAATTTATATTTTTTCTGTTTAATAATGAGTTTGGATATTTTCCCTTATGATTGTGGTCTATTATTTTTTTTCCTTTTTTTCTTTACCTATTTGTATTCTTCATCTATGTTTCTAATGCTTGTCTTTTTTATTGATTTGTCGTTTGTTCTTTCTGTATTCTGAATATTAACGCCTGCTCATGAATTGCAAATATCTTCTGCACATCTGTGCCTTAACTCTTGTTTTATGGCATCTTTTGATTCACAGAAATTTTTAACCTAAGTGCAGTTAAATTTATATATTTTCCTTTATAATTCAAACATTTTGGCATGTTAATGACCTTTATTTTGTATCTAATTTTGGTGGAACTCTTCATTATTTGCAGGGAAACATCCTAACAGATTCAGCAGTTAATAAATGCAAGTTGATTGAATGAAAAAATAAACAAATACATAAATAAAGTGATTTTCACATGATAAAAGACTGATAAACCTTACATTAAATAATATCTTAAGTAATATAATATTGAGTTGACCATTTAGAAAACCTATAATTTTGAAGGTTACAAATTACTCCAATCACAGCTAGAACCCAGCCTATCACTCATATTGTGAAATATTCTTAAATATAAATGGACAAAATGGTCCTACACTTAAAATATCCAAAGAGTTTTTGATTCCTCTCTGATGCTGTGTACATAAACAGCTTCTAACCACTAAATCTTAAATTACATAGAAAAGCAAAATGTCTCATTGTCATCAATTACTCCAGGACATTTAATTTTTTTAGACAAACCCCTGGGTTTTATGTGCTAAGCTAGCCAATAATCATGCAATCTATCATTTTTATACTGTATCACATTAAAAATGGAGAGGAAAGAGATTTTTGCATTTTATCATAGCATGTTGCCTTCCATGAATTCAAGTAACTCAAAGTAGAAGGCTCTACAGAAAAATTAAACTAATCTTTGTAAGGTCACTGTCTAGATTCATAGAGACGATGGAATAATTTCAATCCATGAAATGCCTTATATTCACAATAAGAACAGAAATATCTTAGTTTGAATGTGTGCAGGCTACATGAGGTGACAAAAATAGAGCACAAAGAATTGGATGCATCCGTTTTTCAATCACTTTGTGCATATTTTTAATTTAATCATTTTATCAATTTTATGATGCTTGTGTGTACACAGGAAAGATTTCTATCAGACATGTATAATCAGTTCTTTCCATCAGTTCCTTTACAAAGGAAAAAAGTAACACAGTATCTCAGACATCAAACTGTCACATTTTAAAGGAAAAAGAAAACCCTTTCATGGCCAAAGCAAGGTAATAGGTTGCATTTTCCCCTGATCACCTGTGGAGAATCTTTTCCAATGGCTCTTTTTCCCTCTCAAAGTATAGAACCAAATAGCATTGTTAGAGACCTAAAGGGAGAGTCAGTTCCTATTTTGTGGCTTCCCTCTCTACATTTTAAGTGGAAACAGATATGTCAGAACTAATTCTAGAATTCACATTATCCCAGCCAATGATTCAGCATCTGCTTTCACAGGGCTCTGATCAACAGAAGGTTCCAGGCAGGTAACTCTCCGGAATGTTTCAGCTGTAACATTTCTAATGCTTACCCATCTAAAATGCAGATACAAAAAAACACAGTCAACCACTTACTTCTCCCTCCTACTTCACATAAACTCCTGGAAAGCCATCTGCTGGATGAGGAATTGCAGCTACATTGATAATGTCCCGTTTGCGTGGTATTCCTGGTATTCTAAGTGAGGCGCCCAGTTGTACAGGGATGTCTCTCCTGCTTTTGCCATGTAGCAAAGATGAAGCTTTGGTGGTTTTTGAAAAGAATGCTGGAAACACTTAGGGTGCTATTGAAAAAGGAATTTTGGGGGGTGAAAAAGACAGGTTTTAGGAAATTTTAGAAATTAAGAGGACCATAGAGGAAGCACAGGGCTGCAGAACAGCAGAAGGTATATTTCCATTAGAACAGGGAAGCTGGAAAGCTGCAACAGGTACATTTCCATAGAATGAGGGAGCTGGGAACAGCAAAAGGTCTATATCCTATATAATAAAAGGCTAATATGCAAATCAACCGAATGGTGGAACCACCAGTTGCTATGATGTACACTGACCACCAGGGGGCAGGCACTCAATGCAGGAGCTGCCCCCTGGTGGTCAGTGCGCTCCCACAGGGGGAGTGCAGCTCAGCCAGAAGCCAGGCTCATGGATGGCGAGCGCAGAGGCAGTGGCGGCAGCGCTAAGGACCCCTTGGGGGATGTCCGCCTGTGGGGAGCAGGCTTAACCCAGCAGGCGGACATCCCCCGAGGGGTCCCAGACTGTGAGAGGACACAGGCCAGGCTGAAGGACCCCCACCACCCTGTTCACAAATGTCATGCACCAGGCCTCTAGTTTACAAAATAAAGAGAAGGAAGCCCTTCATCCAGAAGGAGAAGAAGAAAGCCCAAAGGGAATAGGAAAGCAATAAGGAAGGAGTGGCGGGAGAACATCACATGTCCCATGTGAGGGTCAACCTTTGAGCCTAGGACCTACTGAGGTAACCAGTCTAGGGGAATAGTGACCAATCAGAGGGGATATCAAGGCACCAGGATCTGCAGCCTTTATAAGCCATAGGGAAAAAGAACTTAGTGGGACCCTTTCCCCTTCTCTACCTGGGAGTCCATTCTGTGGGACTCTTTCCCTCTCCCCATGTGCGAGTTTGTACTTGTTCTTCAATAAATTTCCACCTTTGCTATACCATCTTCTGTCCGTGGATTCATTCTTTGATTCCAGCAGACAAAGAATCCGGGTTCCAGTCCAAAAATTCCGTTTCTCTATTATACAGTCATGTTCTGCATTAGGAGGTTTCGGTCAATGATGAACCACATATACAAAGGTGATTTCATAAGATTATAATGAAGCTGAAAATTTCCCATCTCCTCTTGAGATGGTAGCTGTCATAATGTCAAAGTGCAACACATCACTCACGTGTTTGTACACAAGCTGGTGTATGCACACAAGCCTACTGTGCTGCCAGTCGTATAAAAGTATAGCACATGCAATTATGTATAGTATATAGTACTTGATAATGATAATAAACAACTATGTTACTGGTTCGGTATTTACGATGCTATATCTTTTTGTTTTAGAGCTTACTTTTTCTACTTATTAAAAAGAAGTTTGTTGTGCAACAGTATGCTGTATTATGCTGGCAAGTTCCTCATACATCTTGTTTAGTGCCTTTCTTGATGGCGTCACAATCTCTTGTGCTTGATTTACTCTCGTTATGTCTTGTACAGTAACACGCTGTGCGGGCTTGTAGCCTAGGAGCAATAGGCTGTACCATGTAGCCTAGGTTTATAGTAGGTTATACCCCCTAAGTTTAAGTAAGTAATACTCTGTGATGTCACACTAGGACAAAATCTCCTAATGATATATTTCTCAGAATGTACCCTCATCATTAAGCAGCACATGACTGTATAATGTATTAGTCTTCTCAGGCTGCTATAACAAAACACCATGAATTTGGTGCCTTAAAAAAGGAGATTTTTATTTCTCACAGTTCTAGAAGCTGGGAAGCCCAGGATCAAGGTGCAGGCAGGTTTGTTTTTTTTAAGAAGGCCCACTTCCTGGTTTGTACACAGCTGCCTCCTTACTGCCGAGTGCTTACCTGCCCTTTCCTCCATGTATGGATGTGGAGAGAGAGAAAAATCTCTTCCTTTTTTTATGAGGATACTAGTTTCATCATGTGAGCCCCATCTTTGATCTCATCTTAACCTGAATACCTTCCAAAGGCCCCACCTCCAAATATCATCACATTGGCGGTTAGGGAATCAAAATATGAATTTTTGGAGAGACACAAACATTCAGTCCATGACAATATTTAACTTTAATTATCCATAGAACGAGGGAGCTGGCAACAGCAAAAGGTCTATATTTACAAAATAAAGAGAAAGAAGCCCTTAATGGGACATTAATTTATAATAATATGTTTCCTCCTAATCAACAACATTTTGGTTACCAAATACCAAACAAATATTCAATGTGTCCACAGAAATCACATATCCCATACAACCTGTTCAGGTTCAGACATACGTTACTTGGACTTTGTAAATAAAAACCTGGTTAAAGTAGAGGCAGTTCCTTCTGTAGTGACCTCTCAGCCAAACTATTAACCCATTCAAAGGTCCATTATTTACAAACTTGTATTCCCTTGGGGAAAAAAAATCTCTGGCTGATATCTACTTTGAATACAATCAGAGCAATTTTCCATGGGGGAAATTCTGAGGATTGTAGCCTTTCAGGCTTTGGTTTATACCACTCCCTCTTCCTAGAACAACTTCTGCTTTCTCCTCCATGTGAAAAATACCTATCCACACTTAAATCTTAGATCTCACTTTAGATATCACTCCCGTATGCGTTCCCCTTCTGTGTTCCAGTGGGCCCTGTTCTACCACCATCACAATTTCTTCTACTTGGACCTTGGCTTAATTGTCTATCCTTCTAAATTGTAAGCTTAGGACAACAGGAATCAAGTCTCCTTATTCACCACTATATCCACAGCATGAAGCATAGTGCCTCGTATAGTGTCAGAGCTGCAAGAGTAAATAACTAAGTGAGAAGGTGAATCATGGCATAAATGTCCAAAAACATAGATGCTGTCCAACAACATAGATGTCTAGCCATTTCTAGAGTAACTTCAAGCCAAACATGGAGGACACATTGGGCCTTTATAGAGAATTTAACATTGGAGAGGGTCTGTTTTGAAGATGAGAATGAAGACGGGGTAGAGCAAAAGAGACAGAAATAAAGGAACACTTTGAGGAAGAGAGCAAAGAGCCACCTCCCAAATCCAGGTGAGCAGGTTTGTAATTATCATGGAGTCTTGTGGGAATAATTTATGGGAATTATTATGAAGTGAAAATACAGGACCCCTTATTCAAAAATTATTACAGAATTTCAAAATGGTTGGAGCAGAGCCCCAAAACAAACATTTAATGCGGGTCCCTTCTAAGGATAGGGCCTTATGTGACTACATAGGTCTCATGCCCATGAAACTAGATCCACTCTCCACCAGGCCTAGGTCCCAGGCACATACTGGTTCTATTATATAACATGGCAGCTTGATCATTGCACTGAAAATAGTATCACCAAGGCACCTGCCTGCTCTTTCAACAAGTCATGGCCTTGTATATTTTATTTTTGTTGCATATGTTGACTTTTTCCCCCTGCTTCCCACAAAGGTACCAAGAGCAACTCAATCTTATTGCTATGGCAAATAGTATTGTTCAATCATGACATTTTATTTGGACATTACTCTTACAGCACCTTGCATTAATCTGCCCTAATAACTACTGGGACATTAAAAATAATTGATTTTTCACATCTGAAAGACATTTTATGCTATATTAATGACAATAAAATTGGAGAAATACAAAAGCAAAATAGAACTAAATGCCAAGATAAATGTTATATTTTGGCACTATTCTCACAAAGTAGATGACAGATGTTAATATAAGCAGTGCATTTTGTGTGAGAATACTCATCTTTTCCTATTATTATACATGCTTTATGACACACAGAAAAGATATGATGATTCAGGGACCACATTTTTGGGAAATGTCACAGCCAAATTTTGCATCCTGTTTTCCCATGTGGATGTATAAGTTTGTTCTACAGTCTCCAAGTCAAGTACCAAAGTGATTTTTGGCCTACAATTGAGTCTCACAAAAGCAAATTAATACTTTAAGGAAATAGCAAGGGGTTTATGGCTAATATTTTAAAATAATTATAGGAGCCCAAGGGAAAAGTAAACCTGAATAGTAAATTCTTATTGGTCATTTATGAACTGTGTGTCCAAAGCCCATTTGAAAAATGGAAAGCAGCCACATTTGTTCTCTACTTCTTACCGTCTCCAGGACCCTGTAATGCACTGCGGGAGGAGTGATGAGTGCACCTGGAGGAGGGGTTGAAAGCTGGAAATCCAATCCAACGCTCTAGCACAAGGGAGAAAGGGATCTGAGAACTGCTGCTACTGGCAAACGCTATTATGAGTGACCTATTGCCTTCTCCTTCCTTCAGAACTTTAATTGTATTTAGATTTATGGTTCCATTGCTGTATATGCACGTAAAGAGAGCTGAGCCTTTGGAAATGTATCTGCCTATTAGCAAAGACACTCATTTGTTAACCCCAGACTCATTGATGCATCAGCTGAGAATTTTAGTGGCATTAGAAATTCTGTTAGTCAATCTCTGCTAAAGTCTTATAGTTTAGTGTTTGTTTGTTTTGTCTTTTTGGTTGGTTGGTTTTTTAAAAATATATATTTTTACTTATTGATTTCAGAGAGGAAGGGAGAGGGAGAGATAGATAGAAACGTCAATGATGAGAGAGTATCATTGATCGGCTGCGTCCTGTATGCCCCAAACTGAGGTTCGAGCCTGCAACCTGGGCATGTGCTCAGACCAAGAATTGGACCATGACCTCTTGGTTCATAGGTCGATGCTCAACCACTAAGCCATGCCAGCTGGGCAAAAGTCTTACAGTTTTTATTGTTTTTTAAATATACTTTAATCTTGCTTTCTCTCATGCAGACAGACAGACACACACAGAGTAGATGATGCCATCCAGACACAGAGAAAGAAACTTCCACAAAGAGGCCAGGAATCCCTGCTGTAAGCATGATAAGCAAATGGTAAAGAACAAAGGTTGATTCAAGGAACATTCTTAAACTGACTCAAGAGAATGAAGTGAAAAGACATCACAGGGATCAAATCCAGTGGTCCTGTTTACAGGTAAAGAAACAGAAATCCAGAGACCTTACTGACTTGCTCAGGGTCACAAACAAACTCAGCAAAAAACTGGAACTGGACCCAGACTTCTGCCTTCCACACTTATGGCCTTTCCTTGTAGATTTATAATCAGAACCACAATGTCTCTATGTTAATTTTATAACCTTACACACAAGAATTGGCTTCATGCCTGTAAATAGCATCTTAAAATATTTTCATGTTTTGTTTTTGTTTCAGTTTAAGAAACAAAACAGAATATTTAAAAATACACATAGAGAACAATAGTAAAATCTAAGATAAGTGGCCTTTTCCTTATATTTTGTGTTTGTCCAAGTAATATAAATTTAGGCAAATACAAAAAATACACTTTCAAAATAAAATAGTTATGTGGTCAAAATGGGAAATGTTTATAGAAGCTTCAAGTTTGCTTTTTAACTGGTTAACACTTAGCCTGGCCAGCGTGGCTCAGTGGTTGAATGTCAACCCAGGAACCAAGAGGTCACTGGCTCCATTCCCTGTCAGGGCACATGCTTGGGCTGTGACTCAACCCGCTGTAGGGGTTGTGCAGGAGGCAGCCAATCAATGATTCTCTCTCATCACTGATGTTTCTATCTCTCTCTCCTTCTCCTTTCCTCTCTGAAAACAATAAAAATATATTTTAAAAACTTAAAGATTAAAAATAACAGAGGTTCTTTTTTATAAACCACCATTTCTAAAATAAAATTATAAGTAAAATCAATAATCTTTTGGGTTTTATGTTGGGGCATGGTTAGAATTTTATCTTAATTTTGCTTTTACAAATAATTATTTGATTGTCACTTATGTGGCAGAGTGAATTATGGTTTCTTAGGTAAAAGAAGCTTCTAATTTATTCTTAATATTACATATATAAGTGTTAACTATATATCAATTGTCTGCAGATAAAACTTTATCCAAGTAGTGAAATTTACTCAGGGGTTAATGCCATTCTGAAGTGTAGAACCTGATGCCATTAACACTCCAGCCTCAGCCATCACTCATTTAAAGCCTGTATTTCTTTTAATGTGGTGATTTTTTTAAGTTAAAAACTATAAACTTCTTTAGCCTTAAAGCTATGTTTACTTATGAAATAAGCAAATTTCTTCAAACTAATATTGTAGGATTATAATAGTTGTATTTTTTTCTCAAAGTTCAGATAGTAGTTTAAATCTGCAGCTGCTGTTTTGATAAAAGAACCAGACTATCAAACAACCTAAAGTTAGATTTCAGCAATATTTTAAAAATTAAAGTTGTCCAATATTATCAAAATACTAGTAAACAGAAGAACTGAGTGCAGTTTAATAATATACCTTGTAAATCATTTTCTTTCCTAGAAAACCTAGGAAACTTAAGAAGCTTCCTAAGGCCCAGCGGCATTTACAAAATATACAGCTCATTATTAATTGATGATATTCAAAACCGTGTTTTCAATCCCTTGCCAGTTTGTACATAAATCTTCACGCTTAACCTACTTAATTTGAACTCTTAGTCACATTTGAAAATTTAGTACAAAAATAAAAATATATGAATAGAAATGTAAATAAATATAAATATCTATCATCAAAAATGTAAATCTATATCTTATGTATGTGCTCTACACACCTTTTAAAATGTTCTGGATGAATGACCAAAACATTCCTGCTTGGTTTTCATATTGGTGAAGAAAAAAAACTAAATGAACATTTTCATATTTTAGTTTATTAGGAAGAGAAAAGAAAGGGCAATAAAATATGTTTGCAGATGACTTTAGTGTAGATGTAAAACCACCCTCTGTCTACAAAATGACCTCATCCCCAAGCCCCAGAAATATGATATTCTTTTCCAGTCTAAGCATTTATCATTTGTTACAAAGAACCCAGTATTTAAAAATATATAAATACAATGGCAAAGCATTGAATTGACACTTATGATAAAATGTATTTGATTAAGACTTAATAAAGTACTGTGTATAGTACTAGTGAATAATGCATTGCTAGATAAAGTTGGACACAAAGCAAATACAGTGTCAAAGCTAATCTACCCAGGCATTATTCAGCCACATTACTTTCTTTATTACTAGATTTTAAAATGCATATTGTGTTTCAGCAGCTTTTTCATTATTTCAACACATAATACAAGTGCTCTTTGGAAAAGACCACCTAATTCCAAAAGGAACTACTGCAGTAGGAAACCACAGAGGACCAGACCATGCATCTCTTTGTGACATGGGCTCCCATCACCACAGCGAAAATATGTTTGGGCTTAAAACACTAGTTTTCGATCAACCAAAAGACTTGTATGCATGCATATAGGCCTAACCAATGGACACAGATAACAGGGGGGTAAGGGCATGAGTGGGAATGATGGGGGGGGGAGGGGTAATGGTGGATAAGGACACATATGTAATAACTTAATCAATAAAGAAATTAAAAAAAAATAAAAACAAACAAAAAATAAAAAGAAATGTCAAAAAACCCACTAGTTTTCAAAAGCTTACTTTTAAAAACACCCGCTATGTTTCTTTCCCTTCAGAAAGTCCTAACCCAGAAAGTCAGTAAATAAAAATGTTTGCTAAACTAATTTACTAATTTTTCAAGAGATTTAGTTAAAAGAAAGAAATTAATATTTAAAAATATATATATATATTTCAACTCTCCTTTTATCTGATCATATTTGTTATTTACTTTATTTACTTTATTTGTTATTTTTTATTTTTTTAATTTGGTTTATTTTCCAAGTTTTGGTATACAAATTCTCAACTTAGTTGGGATTCCTAAAAAGTAAGTTTTGGTTCAAAGACTCAGGTGTGGCTGGGTTTGTGGGGGAGGGAATCCCAGATGACACCAGTGTGGCAATGGCAAAGTGTGACTGGAAAGAGAAGGCAAACCATGCAGGCTTTGTTAGCAAGTGTTAATACTGCACATAACTGCAGCTTAACTGCACTAGGAATCCCAGAGGTACAGTTACGCTAAGTCTCTGGGACCCATTTTTATATCACTCAAGGAGGGATGGAGTTAGGGCATTTATATATTCTATAGCTGTGGGGGTGGGGGTAGGGACAGAGTCAGTGATTTCTTTCTTTTTTAATGTGTTTTTTATTAGTTGTTAGAGAGAGAAGGAGGGGGAGAGAGAGAGAGAAACATCCATCGGTTGCCTGCTGTATGCCTCCTACTAGGGATCTATCTCACATCAGGGACATATACCCTGACTGGGAATTGAACTGGGGACCTCTTGGTGCATGGTCCGACACTCAACCAACTGAGCCACACCAGCCGGGGGAGAGAATCAGTGCTTTAAATGCTGTTTTTTGCATTGCTATACTAGTTCTAAATCGACTCCAGTCAGAGAAAGCTCTTAGGCAAGAAATAGATACAATGCCTTGTTGAAGTAGACACTTGTAGGACAATGTTAAGGTCAAAATGTGTATGGGTGGGGTAGAAAACGTATCTCTTATGACATTGATCTACTTCCCTAGGCTTTGTATTTCTGGCTTCCATCGACACTTCTGTCTCCAAAACCCACTTTTTTCCCACTGCTTACTCTCACATATGGTCTTTTCCCACATTGCTTTTAGACTCTTAGAGACTTATCTATTTCTCTAACTTCCCAAGAGCACCCCATGGCTTTCCTGAAAATACTTGTTCACCACATAATGCTGAACAGTAATTTTAGTCCCATCCATGCATTCCATTCTACCTCTCTTCTTCTTTCTCCAGAAGGACTTAATTCTTAACCATTATAGTTTGAGTAAATGTGTGTGTGCCACATTTATGTGACTCATAAATAGGCCAATTATAAGCAATTAGATCTGGAGTGTACCATTGGTTCTCGCAAGCAGATCAAGAAGTTGGAGAAAAGATAGGGATCTGGGCAAACAATATTTCACTGCTTTGTACTGGCTCCTTGAATATCCAACAAGATGATCATCACCTTTGGGAAGGATAAACCATATCAAACAAGAGTGTCATGGATGCAAGGGTAGTTTGTATGCAGTGTGCAGTAGAAAGAAGCTAATTATCATTCTTAACCCCAAGTCTATCACCATCTGTCCTGCTTTTCATACATATCTGTGCACATAGGCATATATGCATATTTAAACTGATATTGTATCTATATATCATGTCTACTGTTTCAGATCAACATATATCTTAGAGAATTTGTACATAAATACCATCTCTTTGTTAAGACTCATGATTTATTCTCTCTCAAGAGTCTAAGCACACACTATCTAAACTACTCCTCTGATAGTTTCTTTGGAATGCCTCTAACATATGTGGCTTGCACTGCTATTTCATATGGCTACATCACTTTTCAGTAATCCATGGTTCATGTTAGCAAGGAAATACCTAAATCCCTGAAGGTAATAATTTCCCACAACCCAAATGCTTCCTGCCTCTTAACCATAAGGCTTCCCTCTCTGAGCCTTTGAAGCTTTCTAGGTGTAGCAATGTCTTCGAAAAAATGAGAAATCATTACTAGCAAACTATGAAGGAAAAGACGTTCAGGATCAGTTGAAAAGGGACACCCTTTAACATGGCATGTCTCAGGGGCAAAGGGGGCTAGGTACCAGATAATGTAGAAGGGAGGGAGGGAAAAGGAGACCTCTTTGCTTTGGGCCTTGGACATAAAATATATTATTCTTCATGTGAGAGACCATAGCTTATTCAAGAATTAGAATCAGATGAAAGCCTTGACATACTGAGTGTATCATATTAGCTACATAGAAGCCATATCCCAGTCTTTGGCAGATTTTACTTCCAGAACTTGGTATAATCAGTGCTGTTAAATTTTCTTAATTACACTTGGCAAGACAATCATCAATTGCTCATTTTCCACTTTAAAACCTTTCCTCTCCTAAGTGGGGATAAAGACACCCTTTCACCCGTCCCTCTAGCTAAAAACCTCTAAATGACCTTTAATTCGAGTTAAGGTTTAAAGGAGCACTGAGATAATACAGCTGAATTTCACAAGAACCTGTGGATTACATATTGTATTTCCTACTTGGAACTACTATAAGTCAGTACTTTCATAAAATAACAGATCTCTGCAAGGCATTGGACCTTAAATGAATACGTGATTATCCTCCTTGACCAAATTACAACTATTCTGATTGTTAATGTTTGTGCCAATAACTGTTGTCTACTGATGGGAGAGGAAAACAAACCCCCCTATTATATGGGCATAAAAATTAAACCTATGTACTTATTTTTAACTCAGATGTGAAATACATGGATCAGTATTCCTTATAAAAATATTAATATTAATAAAGAAATATGTGTAAACTCTCCCTTTTCTCATTCCCTAATAATTTTTTTTCCTCTCCTAACAGGTCCAAATTAGTAGTTTGGCATGAGTCCTGACAGAACTGCTCTATGCATGTGAATACAAGATTGTTCATGATTTGACTTCTGTCTTTATTTTAAACATTGAAACATGCAACAGACTGAAGAATTTCAGAGGGAAGCTGGGGGGAGGGAGGGGGAATAGGAAGAGATTAACCAAAGAACTTATATGCATAAGTCATGGACAGACAATAGTGCAATGAAAGTCTGGGGAGGGGGCCAGGACAGGGGGGAGCAGGTCAATAGATGGAAAAAGGGGGCTATCTGTAATATATTCAACAATAAAGATAAATTTTTTAAATAAAATAAATTAAATCTGACACATTAAAAATAAGAATAATTTTAAGTTATAAGGTTACTAGAGGCCCGGTGCACGAAATTCGTGCACAGAGGGGGGTTGTCCCTCAGCCCAGCCTGTACCCTCTCCAATCTGGGACCCCTCAAGGGATGTCCTACTGCCCGTTTAGGCCCGATCCCTGGGATCGGGCCTAAACGGACAGTAGGACATCCCTCTCACAATCCAGGACTGCTGGCTCCCAACTGCTTGCCTGCCTGCCTTCCTGATTGCCCCTAACCACTTCTGCCTGCCAGCCTAATCACCCCCTAACCACTCTGCTGCCAGCCTGTTTGCCCCCAACTTCCCTTCTCTGCTGGCCTGGTTACCCCTAACTGCCCTCTCCTGCAGGGTTGATCACCTCCAACTGCCTTCCCTTGAAGGCCTGGTCCTTCTCAACTGCCCTCCCTTGCAGGCTGGGTGCCTCCCAACTGCCCTCTCCTGCTGGCCATCTTGTGGTGGCCATCTTGTGTCCACATGGGGGCAGGATCTTTGACCATATGGGGGCAGCTATATGTGTGTTGCAGTGATGATCAATCTGCATAGTACTCTTTTATTAGACAGGATAGAGGCCTGGTACAGGGGTGGGGCCAGCTGGTTTGCCCTGAAGGGTGTCCCTGATCAGGGTGGGGTTCCCTTGGGGCGTGGGGCGGCCTGAGCTGGTTTGCAGGCAGGCCACGCCCCCTGGCAACGCAAGCGGAGGCCCTGGTATCTGGAATTTATTTTCCTTCTACAATTGAAACTTTGTATCCTGGAGCAGAGCCAAGCCTGGGGCTCCCTCCGAGGCCCGCAGCCATTTGTGTTGGGGTTATAATTGAAACTTAGTTGCCTTAAGCGGGTGGGCCCGGCCAGGGTGTGTGGAAAGCTTTGCTTCCCCTGTTGCCAGCGGCAACCCTGGCCTGCTCTCTCAAGCTCCATTCTGCCGCCATTTGTTTGAATTTGTTTACCTTCTATAATTGAAACTTTGTAGCTTGAGTGGAGGCTTAGGCCTGCAACGGCTGGTAGAAAGCTTGGCTTGCTCTGTTACCTGGGAAACCTTGCTCTCTGTGGCTGTAGCCATCTTGGTTTGGGTTAATTTGCATACTCACTCTGATTGGATGGTGGGCGTGGCTTGTGGGCATGGTTTGTGGGTGTGTCGGAGGTATGGTCAATTTGCATATTTGTCTATTATTAGATAGGATTATATGCTTCTTATGATTTATAAAATAATTCAAAGATGTTTAATGATGACCCATTCATCTTCCCTATCAACTCTCCCCACATAAGTGGTGTTCATTCTCTCCCATTTGCCTCCATGTTCATAAATTCATAGATGCATATATACACATATACAGGGTTTAATTATTTTCCAATGTGAACTAAATCCTCACATTTCTCAATAACTTAGACTGTCTTTAAATGCCTATTCTTTGGTTCAGTAGATAATCCAATTCGCTGGATTATTATCACCTTTATCCATGTAATGGATGTGATATAATTGAATCAGTTGTCCTATTATTGAAAAACTAGAGGCCCAATGCACAAAATTTGTGCAAGGAACTCAGCCCTCGAACCCCCGGCTGCCTTGTGGCCCTGGCTACCTCACAGCCCCGCCCACTGATCATTCTGGAAGGTTGTTCTGCCATCTAGTCTAATTAGCATATTAGCTCTTTATTATATAGGATTACAATGGACATCTGTGTACAAATCCTTATATGAACAAATGTTATGATTTATTGATTTATTTTAAATACCAAGAGGTAACATTGCTGGGTCTATGGTAAGGGAATGTTTACCTTTCTAAGAAACTGTCAATACATTTTCCAAAGTGGGTGCAACAGTTTATACTCCCACCTACATGAGAGTTGTAGTGGCTCCTCATACTTGCCAATACTTGTTATTGTCAGTCTTTTTACTTTTAGCCTTTCTAGTGTGTTTTGTAGAAAATCACTGAGGCTTAATCCACATTTCCCTTATGACTAATGATATTAATCATCACATGATGGTATAGATCTTATTTTTGTGATGTGTCTGTTCAAATCTTTTGCACATTTTGAACATTGGGTTGTCTGTATTCTTACCATTGAATTGTAAGACTGCTTCATAGATATTCTCCATAAAAGTCTGTTTCAGACATACGTATTGTGAATAATTTCTCCCTATGACTTGCCTTTTTATTTTCATAATGGTGTCTTTTTTCAAGAGAAGATGTTAATTTTAACAAATATAATAATTACTTTTTTATGGTTAGTGTTTCCTATGTCCTTCTAAGCTAACTAGCTACCTGCAAAGTAGCAAAGATTTTCTCCTATTTCTTTACCTGTAAGTTCCATAGTTTTAGTTTTTGAGTCCTTTCCTTAGTAGTGGTTTCTTTCTTGGCATCTTATAGTCTCTCCGTATGTACAGAGAGACACCCAGCTCCCCGCTTTCGATGGCAGGGGAGCTGGGTGTCCACTCGTGCACCAGGCCAAAAGCCTCTGGTGCCTCTCAAGGGCCGGATAGGCCTGCCCCCCGCACCTCTCAACTTCTGGATAGGCCACCCTGAGTCCCGCCCCCCAGCCTCCCGCCGGCCCAATCGTTGGCATAGCAGAGTGATGGTTATTTGCATATTTCCCTTTTATTAGGTAGGATATTCAGATTATTTTCTGGTTATTGCCAATATAGTGATACTACAAACACACCTTTGTACACTGATTCTTTTGAATCGCAACCTGATTTTTATGGAATAAATTATCCAAAATGCGAGTGCTGTGTTAATGGGTACATGCACTGTTTAATTTTACTAATATTATTTAATTACTCTTCAAATTTTTTAAAACAATTCCTATTTTCTCAAAAAAAAAAAAAAAAAAGAATGGCAATGTCCATTTCTCTATATTGTACCCATCCTGAAAAGAAATTAATATTTTATTTGTTCCCAATCTATAAATGAAAAATATAATATAATTATTGTCTTTATTTGAATTTGCCAGATTACTAGAGAAGTTGAGCATATTTTAATATGTTTATTGACCATTTCAATTTATTGTCCTGTGCATTATCTAAATAAGAACTTTTGCTCAATTTTCTGCTGATTTTTTAAAAAATATAAATCTGAAGGAACTTTTTCTGCACATGTGAAACTATGTTTTCCCATCCTATTACTTGTGTTTTAATTTTGTTTGTTATCTTTTGCTATATGCATTTTAAAATTTTAAATAGCCAAATATATGTATTCTTTTCTTTATAGATCATCTTACTTAAGAAGTCCTTGGCCTGGCCAGGTGGCTAGGTTCATTGGAGTATCATCCCACACACCAAAAGGTTGCAGGTTCAATTCCAGGTCAGGGTACATATGTAGGTTGTGGATCCGATTCCACTTGGGGTGCATAAGGGAGGCAACAGGTTGATGTTTCTCTCTCTTCCTTATTCCCTCTCTAAAATCAATAAACATATTCTCAGGTGAGGATTAAAAAAAAACACTAAGAAGTCCTCCCTTGCCCCCCAAATCATTCAAACATTCAAATTTTGTTTTTATTTTACATTTTATGCTTTACAGTTAGATATTTAATCCATTTACAATTAGATATTCCATCAATCTGTGATATGAAACAGGACATAGCTTTACTGTCTTTAAAATGAGTTGATGATTTTGTCAACTCCATTTATTAAATAAAGCATTCTTGTTCAAGTTAGTTGAAATGTCTTTGATTACATATTATATTTCCAGGTAAACTTGGATTTATTTCTGAATTCGTTATTTTGTTGCACTCTACTGCTACCATAGTCTTTAAAAGAGGTTTGAAAAAAGTTTTAACATTTGGAGTGGCAATTTGCTGTTTCTCCTCAGTCATTCTTTTTTGTCAATATTTTCTTCCTTATTTGAGACATCTATAAATATATTAAGTTAATTCTATTGATTGAATGGTGGATATATATATATATATATATATATATATATATATATATATATATATATATATATATTCTTAATATAATAATGACTGCTTGATTTCACTGATAGATGATAGGTAGAAAAATAGATGATAAATAGAAAGATAGATGATTGATAGATTTTCCCCTACAATTATACTACCAAACATTAAAATTCTTTAGCTATCTTCTACATGATTGATACCCACTGTGAGGTATGGAATCAAGGGCAAGACTCAGGTAATTGGACAAAGTTCTCTTAGGTGATTCCAATATTCTTCCTTCTTTGCAATTTGGTTGATAATTACTGCTCTATTATAAAGAGAGATGGATGGAAAAAAAATCCAAACAAAATTAAACTACTTATAATTAGATCAGATAGAATACTTTGAATATTTTATTGGCTCAGTACACAGGAATTTGGTTTGAATCATGTCAGTGGCATGATTTTGTAATGTTCTATAGCTTTCAGAATTGGTGATCCATGTAGGCCAGAAGAACCAACTAATAAGAATATTACACTTCCTGACACACCAATAAGAAATAATATATGCACCCCTATGTTCACAGCAGCATTACTTACAATAGGCAAGATCTAGAAACAGCCCAAGTGCCCATCAGTAGATGAGTATATAAAAAACTGTGGTACATTTATACAATGAAATACTACATGACTGTAAAAAGAAGGAAATCTTTCCTTTTGTGACAGCATGGTTAGACCTAGAATTTATTATGCTGAGTAAAATAAGCCAGTCAGAGAAATACAAGTAACATATGATCTCATTTATATATGGAATGGAATGAACAAAATATAACTGACCAAAAAAACCAGAAACAGAGGCATGGATAAAAGGAACAGACTGACAGCTGCTAGAGGGGAGAGGGAGGGAGGACTGGAAGAAAGAAGGTGAAGTGATTAGCCAAAAAACAGATATACATAACCCAAAGACAACAGAGCATACTTTGGGTGGTATCCTATAAATAAAAGGCTAATATGCAAATTGTCCCCTCGACCAGGAGTTCAGCCTGAAGTTTGACCAGGGGGTGGGGCCACCTGGCCAACCGCCTGCAGCCCCTCCCCCTGGCTGGCCCGGCCCAATCGGGGCAGGCTGGTCGGATCCCTCCTGTGCACAAATTCATGTACCAGTCCCCTAGTAATCCATAAAGTGCTTAAGAAATTTTCAGGGAAAGGATCTATCATTGATGTATTCATTATCTGAGTTTTTATCAAGGGCAAACATGTGTAAACCCACATGTGATATGTTACTATTGTGTTAGTTCTGTTAATGGATATCTACTAGTAACTTCCTAAAGATATACCAATTCTCTTTCTTATACACTCTTATCCTGGCCTTCTTATCCTCTTTATGACACTCACATAAAGAACAACTTTGTTGTTCACTTTTGAAGGGTTTTATATTAATGCCTGCCTCCCTAAAAATAGGCAGAGCCAAGTCTGTTGTGCCCACCATTGAATCCCTAGCATCTAGCATGGTGCCTTTTACATAGTGGGCACTCTACAAATATTTGTTGAATGAATAAATGAAATATGAATCAGATGTAAGCTCTTACTTTCAGTATTACTAAAATCTACTAGAAGATAAAATAAGCTACTACATTCCCTATATGTGGTTTTGAGTATAAACCGATGACTTGCTTATGAAAAGATTATTTGTATGTTTTCTCGGGAGGAGTGTATTTTCAGGTCCTCTGTCCAATTTTTGATTGAGTTGTTTGTTTGGTGTTGAGTTTTATGAGTTCTTTATATATTTTGGAAATTAAACTTGTCAGAGCTACTGTTTGCAAATATCATCTCCCATCTGGTTGGCTGCCTCTTTGTTGTGCAGTCAATTTTTTAAGTGTCTCCTACAAAAAGGCAGAAGACTCTAGTGATGGTGGTGATAGGTTACCTTTTAAAGCATTTTAAAAATTATTTTCCAATTATAGTTGTTATGCAATATATTATTTTCAAGAGTACAACATAGTAAAACATACTTAGTAAAGATTGTTGAGACACTAACTTCTAGTAAAGAATGGGGTACCTGAGCCTTTCTGGAGAGGGGCTCTTAGAGTAGCTGGAAGACTGGAAGAAAAGAGAGGCAGACATTTCTTGTTGGCAAATGTCATACTTTTGCTGGATGGTGAGGTCCTAAAAAAGATATGTCATACTATCTCCAGAGAAAAAGAATCAAAAAATGAGTAATTGCAATTCAAATCTATTCCCCTTTGCTTCCAGCTGAGTTCTTCACATGAACATCATGACAATCTTTCACAAGTTTAAAGAATCTAATTGAGTTTCACTCTCTTTGATGTTTTATTTCCCACAACTTTACCTGAAAAATCTAACTCATAAGCCTATAATATGTTGGTGATTCAGTATATCCTACTAACTAATATAATACATTTTTATTGTTTTTTTTAGTGTGTTTTTATATTGTATTTTTTTATTAAATTTTTGAGGTGACCCCTCTACACTAATAAAAGAGAAACATGAAATTGACCATCACTCCGCTAGGCCCACCAGCCAATCAGGAAGGGATATGCAAATGAGAAGGACAGGGATGGCGGCCACCCAGCTGCTCCAGGCAAGGAGTGGCTGGGTGGAGCAGGACACCTGCTATGAGAGGGAGGGCTGGGAGGGGGGGCATGTGAAGGTATCTACAGGAGCTGCACTCTGGCCTCAGCGAAGATAAAGACTGCAGACTCCGGAGTCTGCAGCGAAGACAAAGGCGGCAGACTCTGGCTGGAGCCTGCAGCAAAGACGAAGGCAGACTCCGGCCGGAGTGAAGGCCTGGGTCCCAGGTGCCAGAGGAAAACCGGTGCTGGAAGCCAAGGGAAGGAAGGCCTGTTGCATGAATCTCTTCATGCAATGGGCCTCTAGTTCAGGGGTCCTCAAACTTTTTAAACAGGGGGCCAGTTTACTGTCCCTCAGACCATTGGAGGGCCGGACTATAGTTTAAAAAAAAAAACTATGAACAAATCCCTATGCACACTGCACATATCTTATTTTGAAGTAAAAAAACAAAACGGCAAAAACACCTGCATGTGGCCCGCGGGCCATAGTTTGAGGACGCCTGCTCTAGTTTGGTTAATAAAGTTATAGAGGTTTTAGGTATACAATTCCACAATACATCAACTTATATTGTGTGCTCACCACCCCAATTCAAGTCTCCTCCAAAAGTATTAAATCTTCCTTTCTCCCATAAAACTGTGTGCATGGAGAGAGAAAGAGAGAGAGAGAGAGAGAGAGAGAGAGAGAGAGAGAGAGAGAGAGAGAGAGAGAGAGAGAACTATTTTTATAAGACTAGGCATCATGGAAGGTTGAAAGATTACAACAAAAATGAAATATATTGTACACCAAACTTTCTATTGAACAAATGCCCAAAAGATTAGTCTTTAAACTCTTCTGTTACTATTCCCTTAAGCATTCTATATGACTGCTGCTTGTGACCTCTGTCAGAAACCCACAAGCCATATGTTGGTAGAATTGGAAGCCATTTTGAAAAGGGAGACAGTTTTTAATTGATGGTATTTTAAAAAAACAACAACATATTCACAGCCTACTGAGCTCTATGTGAGCTAGACTGCACCCTGGAAAATACAAATAATGAGATCTCAGGGTGAGCAAAGCTTCAGGATTATGCCACAATTGAATGGGACATCAGACATAACATGATTTTGCATCCATGGTTAATGGTTTCATAACTGTAAAAACCTATTTGTCACCCTTTGGCAGCTAGCTTTTATTAGTCACACGAAAAATATCAGTTCTATTGTAGAAAATTTGCTCTATCAGGGAGAATTCTCAATGAGAGAATATGAACATAAAAGAAATGTCAGAAGTGTTATTCAAAGGAGAAAATGCTAGCAAAGAGGAGCTCAAATTTTTAAATCTTTGCTACTTTGTAAAGAGTGAATCACAAGACTGCTGAGATCCAATTCTCAAATTAATTTTCCAAGTGAAATTAATCAATAAAGAAATAGCAGCTTCCATGTTGTAGATATGATATGATTTCTGAAACAGCTATTTTCAACTTTACTCTTAAGATGCCTATAGTTTGACTTTGTGATGAAGAAATATGTCACTGACTCAAGGATTTCTCCATGACTTCAGGAAGGGCAAACTATACTTAGTTCTACCATTCCTGCAAGTTCACGGTGTTTTCCCTCACTGCAACAGAGCCTCCAAACTACCATCAATGACCCCATGAAAGGTTTCTTTAATGATCTTCAATAATATCCCTTTGTTGAGTGGCAATACTGACATACTGTTTGTTTGTTTATTTGTTTTTATTGATTTCAGAGAGATGAAGGAGAGGGAAACAGGGATAGAAACATCAATGATGAAAGAGAATCATTGATCAGCTGCCTCCTGCATGTCCCCTATTGGGGATTGAGCCCATAACCCCGGCATGTGCCCTGACCAGGAATTGAACAGTGATCTTCTGGTTTATGGGTTGACACTCAACCACTGAGCCACACTGTTCAGGCCAGGCACACTGTTTGGTCATAAATCAGTTCTCCCCTCTTCTCCATAAATTTGGATATCTTGAAAGAGCATGGTTTGCCTGATAAATTAGGATAGCATTGCAGTATATAATCCCCCACTCTGGCTGAGTCCTTTATTCTCACAATGAGGATAGGGAGCTGGAATGAGGCACAACACCCAAAGTATCTTACTCTGTTGTTGCTCAGAAGGCTGAGTGTGCAAGGGGTACCAGCAGCCTGTCTCCTGCCCAGAATATCTATGAGGTGGTTCAAGAACATCTATGGAACTCTTCAGATGGTACTCCTTTTCCATACCTTCTGGACTATGTCCCACTGCAGTATAAGTAACTGGCTTCAAAAAGCAATAATTTCATGTTTTGTGTTCATGGATAAAAAAACACACACAAAAATCCTGTTTAAGACACAGATGAGGTATCAGAAATTATATTCTGTAAACTGAGTGTGATTTTTCAACAGAAAGCTATAATTCATAGGAGGACTAAACCATAAGATTTGGGGATATGCTATCTTTAAACAATCAAGGCAGGGGTCCTCAAACTGTTTAAACAGGAGGCCAGTTCACTGTCCCTCAGACCGTTGGAGGGTCGGACTATAGTTTAAAAAAAAAACAAAACTATGAACAAATTCCTATGCACACTGCACATATCTTATTTTGAAGTAAAAAAACAAAATGGCAAAAACACCTGGCGGGCCGGATAAATGTCCTCGGTGGGCCATAGTTCTAGGACGCCTGATCAAGAGGATCCATGTAGAAGTAAATTATTTTTTTCTACCAGTTTCTACTCACCCTTCTTGTTATTATAGCATTTCATTTTTCCTTGTAAACTCTCCCTTCCATGTTCAATTTAGAGGGATTAAGCATTTCCCATTTCTCAGCTTCAAGGATGGGCATGTGACCCCTACCTGTCCAATTGATTGTAGTTAACCCTTTGATCAGGGGTTGATTAAAAAATAGTCATGTGATTTAGGGTTAGAAGACTCCTGTTGAGATTTCTATTGGATCTAGTTGGAAAAAGAAATTTAGGCCTCGGCTGTAGTGAGAGAATGTTATTTTTGGACTGAAGACAGCAAATTTTTTCTGTAAATGACTAGATAGTAAATATTTTCAGCTTTGTAGGCCATAAATCTGTCACAACTATTCAACCCAGCCATTGTAATGAGAAAATAGCTATGGACAAAATGTAAACAACTAAGGGTGACTAGGTTCCAAAAAATGTATGGACATTGAGATTTGAATTACATATAATTTTCAAGTGTCACAACATTTTATTTTTTAAAATACATGTTTTTAACTAACTGGACAATAAGCAGCTAAAAGTTACATACATGAGTATGAACTTGGGGAAAAGGGAGGGGTTGGATTCCTAAGAACATAAATCATATTGAAAGCTATGGTACTGGTTAATATCACTTAGGGAGTAAATAAAAATAGAAAAGAAAAAAGGTCCTAAAACTCAGCCCCAGAGGGCTCTAATATTTAATGGAAACAAGCAAAACATAAGTGGATAATGAAATAAAATAAAATCAGAGTAAAGGATGTCCAAAGATGTTTCAAAAAAGGAAGATGACCATTTTTTTCAAATGCTGCTGCAGTGTGTACTAAGATAAGGTCAGAGAACTGACCATTAGATTTGGCAAGATTGAACTCACTGGTGACCTAACAAGTGAGTTTTGCAGTGGACTACTGAGTTCAAGAAAGCGTGGTTTTGAAGAAGTGGTGAGATGACAGAAATAGGTCTTGAGAGAAAGTTTTCTCTAAAGGCTTAGGGCAGTAAATGTGAGGCATGAGAGTAAAGGATCTCTTTTCTGTTTGTTTTGCTTTCATTTTATGATGACAGATATTAGAGTCAGGAGAAAAGACAACATGGATGAGGCAGAAGCAAACTCAGTGAGTAAGAGAGGAACAGGGATCCAGGGAGAATGTATGAGTAAAGTTGCAGGTAGATTGGTAGATTTAGTAGTTTGAAGATGAAGTTCTCTTGTGATGGCTTCTGTTTTTTCAGGGAAAAGTTGAGAATAAGTAAATTGGGGTTGAGTTTAATGTTTAAAGAAGGTGCCCAGTGGT
This sequence comes from Eptesicus fuscus, assembly GCF_027574615.1. Lineage (NCBI taxonomy): Eukaryota > Metazoa > Chordata > Mammalia > Chiroptera > Vespertilionidae > Eptesicus > Eptesicus fuscus. The sequence continues at coordinate 19,583,742 of NC_072484.1, forward strand.
TGTCTTGGTGACAGGGGAGTAACTTAACCGGAGAAATGTGGAGAGGCTCTTTAGCAGGCTGAGAGCCCACTTGAGACCAGAGAGTGGTTGTGAGCTTTTCTTCAGCCATGCTCAGCTGCCTGGGAACAGATGGAGAGTAGGCAGAAAGTAGGACTTAATCGGTGGTGCGTTTTTCTCTAGGCAATTTTGATAGAGAAAGTCAAGGGACTTGAGAGTGTGCACTCTGGAGAGATCATCTCAATGGCTTGTGAGCTCCAGGCTTGGGAAGTCTGAGCATGGAGAGGAGGATGAGTGGTGACAAGTGTCAGAGATCCATGTGGGTTAATGGCTTGTAGGATGCTTGAAACTGATATTATGGAGCAGGTGCAGTTATTCAATTGCAAGATCAAGAGCAGTAGAATCATGCAGTGAGCAACCAAGGATAGAAAAAGCAGAAGATAATTGGAGAGGGTTAAGGAACTCAGGGGCTCAGGTGATGGATGGGCCAGCCAAGAACCTTCCATTCTTGTTGAAGGCAACAAAAATAAGACCATAATCATGGGGAGAAGAAGAAAAAAAAAAATACTAAAACGTCCTGTAGTTGAGAGGAAGTAACCAGGAAGAAAACAGTTCAAGTTTCGATGGTATAACCTGAGAATATATAGACATTGGCTTCAAAAGAGCTTACTTTTTGTTTCAGAAGAGTAGTACCAATGGTCTGAAAGTGTTTTTTAGGAAAAAGTTATTACCTTCCTTTTCCCCAGAACCTGTGGTATATGGAGGTGGGGGGGGGGGGGAGGAGGGAATGGAACAGCCCCAATTGAGAAGACTACAAAGAGCAAATTCTTAGGGGACAGCCAGGCCTCACTCAGAGCAAGAACGGGAAGGGAGTTCAAAGCATTACTGACTTGTGGCCACGGTTGCTCCCAACAGGGCTTGATAATGTCTAAAAAAAGTTAAGGAAAAAAAGGTATAGCCTGGAAGGAACTGACATTTTTATAAAGTAGATTTCTCACATCTCTCAAATATCATTTGACCGATTTAAAAATTGTGTCAAAAAAACAATGAGATAGACGATATCGTACTATCACCCCAATCATCTCCAGCAGTCAATCTTTCTGTGCTTGAGTTTCTGTATATGCCTAATAGTAAAGTAACAGGAACTCCCGTTCATCGCCGGCTCTGTGCGTTGGAGAAAGTGTGCCTTGGAAAACCAAGAACAGATCTGCAGACATCACAAGGAGCGGAAACTCACGCCAGACTTCAAGACAGCTTCTATTATGTCCCAGGGCTCTACAGCTGCCTTAATTTTTTTCCAGCTGGCAGACTCCAAGTCCCCTGTCTCTTTTCTGCTCCAACCCTGGGATTGATCCTTTCTTACAATCCCCTAGGACTTGATAAACTCTCCAAGTTCACTTTCTATAGAGAATGCTGGAATGTTCCATCATCATTTTATTCATACAAAACTAAAGTTGGAAGGGAAACGTGGCCAGTTTTCCTGGACCTTCCTCCTCCTCTAGCCTCTGAGTTTTTTGAGGGCTTCCCTGCCCCCACCTCCCTCTTAAAGCCTCGGAAAAATTTTCAGAGGTCCTATCGGCACTTCCAAATGTCTTAGTAAGAGCCACTTCTGCAGTGGGCTCCTTGCTGGGGTCCCTAGAGTGTCTATCTGAAATTCAGTGATAAAAGAAATAATTAAGAGGAAGACTAGTCCGCTGCACTCATGAGAAATGACATCTAGGTATCTGCAACTTAATGTAGACAAGACCATAAAATAGCAATGTGAGCATCCAATCTCTCTCACCAGGATGGCATAGGGATTAATCAAACCAAACCGGCAAAGTGTTTCAACCACTCTATAAGGCAAAATCAGCCATTCTTGAACTAAAACATATTTTTCTTCTATTCATCTACTTAAAAAATATAAATGGCCTATACCAACCTTCAGAAACATGATTTACCACACTGCTAATAATAATCCTTTACATCTATACAGTGCTTTACACTTTCAAGAAGCTTCTACATAAATTATTTCCTAGCATATTAGATCCCAGGACAAAAAAAATATGGTTCTAGAAATGAAACAACTTTTTCCCCAACACCCTCACACTTGGATATTCTGATTTGTTCTCTCTGATGTTGTGAACCTTAATCACAAGGTTTTTTTTTACCTGTGGACATTAAGCTTATACTATTAACTTATAAAGAAAATTTACAACTTTTATTTACTTAACAAGAAAATAATGTGGCCAAGTGGGAAATAAAGGTGAATTTAAAATGAAAAGGGGAGTTAAAGAATGTGATTTGTCCTTTGTTAACCTTTTCAACTAAACAGAACTTGAAACAATTCAAGGTCTGTTTTGTGTAAATGTCTTACTACCTTTAATAACTTAATAGTGTAATTGTATGCACAATTGCTCCCTGTTCTGGCAAGCTGCCACAGGTCTGAAATCTTTTGTCTCTCCTACACCACAGTAAACATCGTTAAAATGCCAAAACCCATAAAGCACTTTTATGAAGTAATTTGCAAATTTTATGAACTTAATAAAGTCAAAACAAATTTTATTCTGGACTACCAGATCTTGTATTTTCATTCCTTCATTCAGCCATTCATTCATTCATTTTCTCTTTCATTTATTCATTCATTGCTTATCCTACGTGGAGTATACGTACAAAAGTTCATGTGCTTGAATCCCAAAGCCTATGTAAATATTAAACTAAGAAATAAAAATGAGTAGAAACAGAAAGTAATAAACATAAAACATGACAAGTAAATGATTCACCTTATGTTTTTAATGTAAAAATGTTAAAGAAGGAGGAAGAAATGCAGCAAGGTGGTAACAAAAGAACATCAGTGATGTAAAACATATCTGTAGTTACATGTTTTAGAGAAACCCTTGGAACTGAAAAAGTGAGATCGCATGTTACAATTGCCAAAAGGTAGTTTTTAAAATAATACTTATATTAACGATGGTAATACTTGGAACCAATGGAATAACCACATGAGTAAAGGTATAAACAGGGACAAGCTTAATATAACATTATGTATTCAGCATTAAAAATAATTATCAAATCTGGTATAATGCTATACTAACTAAAAATCTTTTCTAAGGAAATAATCAGGGATTCTGACAATGATTTATTATAAAATCTAGAGGCCCGGTGCACAAAATTCATGCACGGAGGGGAGATTCCCTCAACGCAGCATGCACCCTCTCCAATTGGGGACCCCTTGCGGGATGTCCAACTGCCTGGGATCGGGCCTAAATCAGCAGTCAGACATCCCTCTCACAATCTGGGACCACTGGCTCCTAACTACTCACGTGCCTGCCTGATCACCCCTAACCGCCCTCTCCTGCAGGCCTGATGTCGCCTCCAACTGCCCTCTTCTGCTGGCCAACTTGGTTCTGATTCTTCGGTTCCTATGCCAGCATCAAAAGCTTCACTTCCAAGGCAGCCATTGGCTCCCCACAGCACCTAGATTTGGTTCTCATTGGTCGGTTTCAATGCCAGTCAGTGTCAAAAGCTCCACCTCCTAGGCAGCCATTGGCTCCCCATAGCACCCACCTTTGGTTCTCATTGGTTGGTTTCTATGCCAGTCAGCATCAAAAGCTCCACCTCCTAGGCAGCCATTGGCTCCCCACAGCACCCAACTTTGTTTCTCACTGGTCAGTTCCTATGCTAGTCAGCATCAGAAGCTCCGCCTCCTAGGCAGCCATTGGTTCCCCACAGCACCCACCTTTGGTTCTGATTGGTTGGTTCCTACGCCAGTCAGCATCTCCAGGCCTATCTCTGGGCCTGATCAAAGAGGCGGGGCTTTACAGCAGCCCCCACAGAGGCCAGGAGAGAAAGAAAAGCCTGGCTGCTGGCGAAGATCAGAAAGAAAGAGGGAGAGAAAGAGAGAGGTAATTACACTGATCAACAGCTTCCACTGAGGCTGCAGATCAGACCCTGACTCACTTTCTGGGTCTCAGCCACCTGAGCAGTCAGTGTTGGGTCACCAGGCTACAGCTGGGCAACCCAGCACTGACTTCCCGATGGTCTGCGTTTGGTTGCAGGCTTGGCCCCTTCCCAAGCCCCAGGGGAAGCGTGCCTCCCTCAACGCCCCCTCCCTGCCCCTCCAATCACAGGCTCAGCCCCTCTGATGACCGGCTGGGAGTGACCTGGGTGTCGAGGAGGTTCCTGGGATCCAGGTATGTATGCAAATTAACCTCCATATTTGTTGGATTAATTTGCATACTCACTCTGATTGGCTGTGGGTGTATAAGAGGACGGTCAATTTACATGTTTCTCTATTATTAGGTAAGACTAGAGGCCTGGTGCACGGATTCATGCACCTGTGTGGTCCCTCAGCCTGGCCTGTGGGGATTTGGCTGAAACTGGCTCTCCGACATCCCCCAGGGGGTCCCAGATTGCAAGAGGGCAGTTCTCCAGTGACGCACCCTGGAATCGGGCTCCCTCCTCTCTGGTTCTGGGAGCGTCACCTGAGAACCACAGCTGCCAAGTCACCACAGCTTGGCAGCTCCTGCATTGAGTGTCTGCCCCCTGGTGGTCAGTGTGCATCATAGTTACTGGCCACTCGGCCGGTCGCTTAGGCTTTTATATATGTAGATAATTACCACAGCCCTGGCCCATGTGGCTCAGTTGGTTGGTCATCATCCTGTGCACTTAAAGATTGCCAGTTTGATTCCTGATCAGGGCACAAGCCAAGGTTTTGGGGCTTGATCCCCGATAGGGGGTGTGCAGAAGGCAACCAGCTGATGTTTCTTGCTCTCTCTCTCCCCACCCCCTTCCTTCCTTTCTCTCTAAAAAAAAAAAATCAGTAAAATATGTTTAAAAAATAGTTACCATAGTGTCAGCAACAAAGCAAAAGTTGATTCAATGTAACCATTTTATAGTATAGGAATATTTACATACACTAATGCTTTCATGTAATATATGCCTATGCAGCCATTAAACAAAATTAATGAAGAAATCTTAAAGATATTAGGAAATGTTAATGATATAAGACTAAGAAAGGCAAATAGCACATAAAAGTGTATATAGTTAGTGCTATAACAAATTTAACCCTTTGCACTCGCTTGCTTTTTTCTCGATTCCTTTATTCTAATGCTAACCGTGTCGAGTCACACTCGACATCTGAGTGCAAAAGGTTAAGACATATGTATGTGTGTATACACACACATACACACACACACACACACACACACACACAATGTTTAAAGGCAATGTCCAAATATTAACCGTGATTATTTTGCAATGGTAAAATTGTAAGTGATTTTTATATTCTGTAGTCTTTCTTATAGTTTTCATGGTGAGCATGTACTGCTTTTATAATATTGGAAACAATATTTCATAAAGATAGCTCTCTTTTATAAAAACACTAGAGGCTCAGTGCACAAAATCGTGCATGGGGGGGCGGTCCCCTCAGCCCAGCCTGCACCCTCTCCAATCTGGGACCACTGGCTCCTAACTAAGCACCTCCTACTTGCCTGATTGCTCCTAACTGCCCCCCCCACTGGCCTGGTTGCCCCCAAACCCCCCCCCCCCGCCAGCCTGGTTGCCCCTCACTGCACACCCTGCTGTCCTGGTCGCTCCCAACTGCCTCCCCTGCCAGCTTGGTTGCCCCATGCAGCCTGCTGTTGAGTCATTTGGTCATCCTTCACTAACCCCTCTGCCGGCCTTGTCACCCCATGCAGCCTGCTATTTGGTTGTTACTGTTACTGTGACGGTGTCCTGGTCAATTTGAACATCCCTCTATTATTAGTATAAATATTCTACGCACAAAATTTTCCAAGGTACCGTATTTTCTGGTGTATAAGATGACTTTTTAACCCAGGAAAATCTTCTATACGCCCAGTCGTCTTATACAACGGAAAATACGGTACCTGGTTGTCACAGCACTGTGCTTGTATAAATCAATGTGCTCTCCACCCATTATTCCTTCTCTCTCCTGGAGGACTTTGTCTCATCGCTACCCTGTGGTATTCACTGTGCTGCTGCCCCAGAACAATTCCACTTCTCATGATGAGTCTCAGTCAATCATGGGTCTCTATCCACTCACCCTCTTGAGAGATTTGGATTCAGAGCTGAGCAAGTCAACGTCCATTTAAAACAAAATGCAGTTACTCAGAGTAACTGGGGAACTGAAGGTGATCATTTTGCACAAAGAATAGGGACTAGGCTGCTGGTGGCATCCTGTGAGTGGGGAGGAACAGCATTGTGTTGAAGATGATGTGTAGGCAGCAGAGCAGGAGTGTGCGCCACTGAGAGAATTATTGAAAAACCGATTAATCATCTCTAAAGTCTGTCCTAACTTTTGCTTCCTTTTTCTGTATAACAACAACAGGTCTTATATTTAGGCTAATTTTAGTTGAAAATGCTCTTATTTTCTGAAGGATGCAAAATGTAACTTATTCTCTAACATCACGTCCTTTCGGTCTTTGGATAAAATCATGGAGAGAATTAATGAAGGACAACTATTCAGACAAGTTACCTTTCATGCTTTATTTATCATTAAATCTGCATGAAAATCAAATGCCAGAGTCATATACTACTCTCCCCCTATACACTCTAGACTTTTATCAACATTTTATAAAAATTTTCAAACACACAAAATTAGTTGAAAGAATTTTATACAAACCCATATAGAGTCTACAATTAATATTTTACTATACTTGCTTTATCAATATCTATCTATCTATCTATCTATCATCTATCTATACTACACATCAATTTATTTTATATTTTTATTCCCTATCTTTTAAGAAATCCTTCCAAGATACCAAGATGGTGGCATATGTAAACACCTAAATGCTGCCTTGCACAACAATTTCAATACTACAACTAAAAGACAAAATTAACATCATCCAGAACCACAGGAAAGATGGCTGACTGGAAATTCTACAACTAGAAGGAAAGAGGAAAGCACACGGAGAATCAGAGGAGCTGCAAAAGGCTGAGGTACAGAGACATGCGCGCAGGTGGCTGAGTGCCTGGCTGGCTTTCTCTAGCGGGAAGGAGACAAAAGCTCCCGACTGTGCTGAACCCCAGTTCTGACTGCACTGAACCCCAGTTCTGGGCGAGATCCTGGGGACCCAGGCTTATACAGGGGCAATCTGGACTGTCAGGTGGAAACTCAGGGGAGCTGTGAAAGGCAGAGGTCTGGAGGCGAGCACGCGAGTATGCGCAGAGAGGACTGACTGCTGAGTGCGCCGCTGGCTTTCTCTAGCAGGTAGGAAATTGAAGCTCCCCACTACACTGAACTCCAGTTCCGGGCGAGAATCTGGGAATCCAGATTCATTGGGGGAGAAACTGGACTGTCTGGCAGCGGGCGAAACTTGATGGCAGCTTACTCTTAGAGGTGCTTGCAGCGATTACCGAGGGACACTGATACCCAGGGGCCTCATAGGGCAGGGCTGACGGGAAGCCAAGACTGTCTGCTCAGCCCTGAGACTCCGCCCCATCCAAGCTGAGCACAGAGGCTTTTGCAATTTTCCAAGTCTTGTCTCATAAGGCTGTCTCCAGCACAGAAGTTCTCCTGGTGTAGACACAGCTGATCCTCACAGCCAATTTGCCTGGAGGTCAACTCCTCCCAGTGATACCAATAATAATCAAGACTTAACTACAACAAGGGTGTACACACAGTCCACAAAGGGGTACACCAAGAGTGTCCACCTCAGGTAACTGGGGAGGCCAAGCCACTGGGCCATATAGGACACCTAGCACCCAATGCTACCCTACCAACTCAGGGAAGCAGCAAAAATGTTGAGACAAAGAAACAGATCACAAACAAAAGAAATGGAGGAAAACAAACAACTGGATATAGAGTTCAAAACCACGGTTATAAGGTTTTTCAAGAATTTCCTAGAAAAGGCTGATAAATTTAGGGAGACCCTCGAGGATATGAAAAAGGACCAACTAGAAATTAAACATACACTGACTGAAAGAAAAAAATATTATACAGAGACCTAACAGCAGACTAGAGGAATGCAAGAATCAAGTCAAAGATTTGAAATACAAAGAAGCAAAAAACACTCAACCGGAAAAGCAAAACGAAAAAAGAATCCACAAATTTGAAGAGAGTGTAAGAAGCCTCTGGGACAACTTCAAGTGTACCAACATCCGAATTATGGGGGTGCCAGAAGAAGAGAGAGAGCAAGATACTGAAAACCTATTTGAAGAAATAATGACTGAAAACTTCCCCCACCTGGTGAAAGAAATAGACTTATAAGTCCAGGAAGCACACAGAACTCCAAACAAAAGGAATCCAAAGAGGACCATACCAAGACACATCATAATTAAAATGCCAAGAGCAAAAGACAAAGAGAGAATATTAAAAGCAGCAAGAGAAAAACAGTTAGTTACCTACAAGGGAGCACCCATATGATTGTCAGCTGATTTCTCAACAGAAACTATGCAGGCCAGATGGAAGTGGCAAGAAATAGTCAAAAGTGATGAATAGCAAGAACCTACAACCAAGAGTACTCTACCCAGCCAAGCTGACATTCAGAATTGAAGGGCAGCTAAAGAGCTTCACAGATAAGAAAAAGCTAAAGGAGTTCATCACCACCAAACCAGTATTATATGAAATGCTGAAAGGTATTCTTTAAGAAGACAAAGAAGAAGAAAAAGGTAAAGATAAAAATTATGAACAACAAATACATATCTATCAACAAGTGAATCTAAAAATCAAGTGAATTAAAAATCTGATGAACAGAATAAACTGGTGAATATAATAGAATCAGGGGCATAGAAAGGAAGTGGATTGAAAATTCTCAGAGGGAAAGAGGTGTGGGGGGTGTGGGAAGAGACTGGACAAAAATCGTACACCTATGGATGAGGACAGTTGGGAGGAGATAAGGGCAGAGGGTTGGGTGGGAACCAGGTGGAGGGGAGCTATGGGGGAAAAAAGAGGAACAATTGTAATAATCTGAACAAAAAAGATTTATTAAATTAAAAAAAAAAAGGAAGAAATCCTTCCAACTCCTTACCACCATCAAGGATCAACTCAATTTTTACTTGCTTATTTAAACACTAGAGGACCAGTGCATGATTCGTGCATGGGGAGGAAAGGGTCCCTCATCCCAGCCTGCACTCTCTCGCAATCTGGGGCTGCTGGCTCCTAACTGTCACCTGCCTGCCTCCCTCATCGCCCCTAACCATTCTGCCTGCCTGCCTGATCACCCCTAACCACTCACCTGCCTGCCTCATTGCTCCTAACCAATCTGCCTGCCTGCCTGATTGCCCCTAACCACTGTGCCTGCCTGCCTGATCACCCCTAACCACTCACCTGCCTGCCTAATTGCACCTAACTGCCTCTGCCTCAGCCCCTGCCACTGCAGCTTCATCCAGAAGGACATCCGGAATGGCATCTGGAAGGTCGTTTGGCTGTCTGGTCTTACTAGCATATTGTGCTTTTATTATTATAGATTCTATTGTGACTTAACTTTCCATGCTTTCATATCACTTATTTCCTAATATATAATAGTGTAATTGGAGGCGAGAGGTTATGATCCCTACCTGTTGCTAATAGGGGTAGATTTCTTTCTATATCCAAAGAAAAGAAATTGCTCAGACTCGCAAGGGAGAATGAGTGAATTTTATTTCCATGGAATCAAATCCCTGAGTTTCCAAGATCCTTAGTCTAGTCACAAAACTGTAGCTGGGGCTTCAGCAGAGCTAAAATCAGAGCCAGTGTCCAGAGCTTCTTTTCCATGTTAGGGCACAGTCCTATCCAGTATCAGGCTAGTTTAGCGTATGTTTCCTGCTATAGTCCATTGCATGTGGGGTCTGCTAGGTCACATGGCTTGGAGGAAATTTGGGTGAATGTAAGAGAGCCAAGAGAGAATGCCAAAAGCCAGGAGGGAGAGCTCCTTTGTTTAGGGCATTATGTATTCTCAAAATTTTGAGGGCTTGAAGTGGTCCCACCCATTCTGGCTAATGATCTTTGTTCCCAGGTTAAAGTGACAGCAAATACCTCCCCCACATCACCTTGACTTCATTGTGCATGCCTCCATCTCCCCTTAGTTGTACCCCTTCCCCCAGTGATCTGCAGGGAATGGGCCGGTGGTTCCCTGGGGAGTGTGAAATTGCTGCTTCCTGGTGAAGCTGCCACAATGACATGCCTATAAAGCCTGGCCTTCCCTTTGCTCCTTTCCTGCTATTTATAACTAGCTAATTATAATGGTATCAATAGGATCCTTAAGGGAAGATGTCGTGCATGTTTGCATTGTATGTACCTAACATCTCATGTGAATGTTTGATATCAATAAATATATAAAAATGAAATAAACTTCAGTCATTTTAATACATTGGATTTTGGTGACTCACTGTAGTTTCATAGCAAAACAAAGACACAAATGGTATTTCAATTGACTGCAAGCTCTGGAAATGCCATTCATTATTATTTTCTTGGTAATATTTTGTGTATCAAACTCTAAAAGCACATCATTTTTTTTTCTATGAAATTGAATGGGACAGAGACAAATTTCTATAACAAATTTCTCTTTAACAAGAGATCTAAACATTAACTCTTGGAAGAAAGAAACTATATCCTGTTTTTGTATCCTGTGTCGTTTAATCAAATTACTATTTAAAGTATTTTTTTCCCTAGAAAACATTTTATGTGAAGATGAGTGCTAAGATCCTCACTCAGTCCGCTAAATGAACTGAACAAAGCCAGAGCTAGACTTAAGAGTATAAGAAACTTAAACATAAGATGGAGTTTTCCTATTGAAAAACTCTAAAACTGAGTTTCTTTCTTTTCTTCCACCTTCCTGAAGTAACTTCTGTAAAGCATTTTCTCCAGGTTATAAACTATTGAGAAAAACAGTTATTGTACCTGTGTGTGTGTGTGTGTGTGTGTGTGTGTGTGTGTGTGTGTGTGTTTATGTGTTTGGAGGATTGAGAATCTGAAATAATTGTCCAAGACTTTGGATTTTCAGCAAATTAATGCAGTTTATTATTTTAAGAGATTACCTTGATGTATAATAAATAGACCATAATATTTTAAAACTGTGTTTCTAGTAATGAGAATAGTTGAGGTATAGCATCTTTTTTTAAACTTTTTTTCTTTTAAATAATAACTTTGGTAGTAGTTGGAGACGTACTTATAATCTTGTGAGAGTCCTTAAATATGATAGCTTTCAGTTTATCTTTATTATACTTCTTCATGCATTATAATGTTTGATTTATTCATTTATAGATTTCAAAGGGGTGTATTCAAACTTAAAATATAAATGTTTGCTTTTGAATAAGACAACTGGGTAAAATGTCATATATATTACCTGGACTCCAGACTATATAGTAGAATGGCCAACCTCAAATACCAAGAAGCTTACAAATCTGTCAGACTAAGGAATCAATTAATGGGGAGAAGGAGAAATAATGGGATAACAACCTAAGTATTTTCTGCTGTAAAGAAAATGTTTCTTCACAGGTCCACACTAGGGAAAAAGGCCAACATGCTAACCTGTAGTAAGGGAAACAGTGCTTCTGCCAATCAGAATTGTTATAAAGTGTTGTATTTGTTGCAATAACCCACAGTTGAAATATTCCTGTCCTTGCTATTATCAATGACAGACCTCCACTGTGTAGACAATTCAGTGGAAAATGAATGATCCCACCTGTCTTTAAAGTGTTAAGCATACAGTATTAAGCATTACTCTAACATGAATTGTTTTTAAAAATCGGGCTAATCCTAGGCTTTAGAGAAAAGATACCACGGATTTTCTTCCAATGAACTATCAAAATAGTAACATCTATGAATATTTGTAAATACATAAATAATTATAGAAAAGTGTGTCTCTTTAAGCATAACATTATTCCTCAAAATATTTATTACATATCATTGTATCCTAGAACAGTGGTTCTCAACCTTCCTAATGCCGAGACCCTTTAATACAGTTCCTCATGTTGTGGTGACCCCCAACCATAAAATTATTTTCGTTGCTACTTCATAACTGTAATTTTGCTACTGTTAATGAATCGTAATGTAAATATCTGTGTTTTCCAATGGTCTTAGGCTCTGCGACCCACAGGTTGAGAACTGCTAGCAGGGTCGCCTAAGACCATCGAAAACACAGATATTTACATTACGATTCACAACAGTAGCAAAATTACAGTTATGAAGTAGCAACGAAAATAATTTTATGGTTGGGGGTCACCACAACATGAGGAACTGTATTAAAGGGTCTCGGCATTAGGAAGGTTGAGAACCACTGTCCTAGAGGCCTGGTGCACGAAATCCCTGCACAGGAAGAGTCCCTAGGCCTGGCTAGTGATCAGGGACAATCTGTGGGATGACCGGTGAGGCTATAGGGGGGGCCCCCACTGGCACCTGCCTTGGCCAGCCTGGCACCACCCACTTGCCAGCCCTGTCCCCCGCCACTGCTGCTGGTCACCTACCTCTGCAGGGCAACTAGTGGGGCAATTGTGGGGTCCTCACTGGCACCTGCCTTGGTCTGGCTGACCTGGCACCACCCGCTTGCCAGCCCCACCTCCCGCCACTGTCACTGATCACCTCCCTCTATGGGACAACCAGCGGGGCAATTGGAGCCCCCGCTGGAACCTGTCTTGACTGGCCTGGGGCCTGAGGGCTGGGGGCAGCTCCTGCATTGAGCATCTGCCCCATGGTGGTCAGTGCGCATCATAGCGACCGGTCGTTCCACTGGTCATTCTGCTGTTCAGTCAATTTGCATATTGGGCTTTTATCATGTAAGATGCATATAGTTATATTGAGATGTTATTATGTTAATAATTTAAGAAACAATTTTGAAGAGGGAGATGTATTTTTCCTATTTAAATCATGCTTTTTTAGTAACCTTACATTATTTTCTTTTGAGTTACAAAATACATCCCCCCCCTCTCAAAAATTAAAAAGGAAAGAAAAAACACAGAAGAAAAGGCAACTTCTAGGTAATAAGTAGAAAGAGAATCATAACAGAAGAAATGAAACCAAAGGCAAATAAAAATCTATAGCCAACCACAAGCCTATTTTATGGTATCTAAACATTATGTATGAATTTTAGAATTTAAAACTTGAAACAGAATTTACTTTAAAGTAACAAAACCTGAAACCTACTTGTTTTTCTTTCTAAGGTGTTGATTTTAATTTATAGCAATGTTTCACTGTTTTTCTATGAGGCAACATTTTTATTTTAATGACTAATAACACAGACTTGTTTAAAATAAATGTAATGTAAATTGTATCTGAAAAAGTCAACACTACCAGCAATAACTGGGAAAAGTGCTGAATATAAAGTAACCTAAGCAAATATTTTTCATAGAGGTTTAAATAGCATTCCAAGATTTTTTTCTGTCTTCATACATTTATTAAGCACCTACTGTGTTCCAGGCACTGTGCTAGGGAAGGAAGGTCCTAGCCTCCAGAATATCATAGATGAGGATAGTATGCATTCAGATAAATTACGTGTCTCAAGATCCTTCAAAGGACTATCTTGTGGCTTCAAATCTCATCTGCTTTTTGGAAACTCAGCTGATTTAGTGGAATCAGATGTCTTCTTAAATTGCAACTCACTTAAATAAATAAAATTGGTCTAAATTGTTTCTATTATTTTCATCTTCTGATCCAGTAAAAGCATGCCAGCTGTGGTTATTCCATCAACAACTGTACAAAACTCACACAATTGCAGTATTTAAATTCCATTGTCTATTGGTGCTCACATTTCTTTTCTTCTTTAATATTCAAAAGTTCGTTCAAAATGGGACCAAAGCCCATAAAGTCATTTTTCAAAAACAGTATTCTTGGCTATGATAATTTTACAAGTTTTATTACTTAACATCAAATTGTTTTTTGTTTACCATTACTTCTTATTATCCATAAACTTAATAAAAGGCTTTTTTAAATAATTCATGCTTACCCCCACCCCCACCAAAAAAAAAAAAAAAAATGGGGAGATTTCCCTATTCCTTCATTTACAAAATTTCTACACTTGTACTACACACATTAATGGTTCAAAGTCATTACCAATAATTACTATGGACAGGGTACTATAAAACTAAAGATAATATATGTTGAAATCAACCACAAGTAGTCGTGGATATATCTGAGCAGTCAATCAAATAAAAATTCAATGACCATGTGTGTTCCTTAAAAAGAAGAAATTGAAAGAATTGCATTATGTCATTAGGAGAGTGAAGGAAATTATGATCTAGTGTCCACTGAATGGCAGAGGAATAGCCATCAAGGCTGTTTTGAAAGACAAGGTACACAGTCCAAACTGAACTTTCTAAATTAAAAAAAAATCTAAAGAATCAAAGCAACAACTATTTGGTAACTGTAAGTTCCTGGTCAAATATTTTTTTAAGACTCAATTTTCTCAATAGGTAAAACATATAATATTTTTTTTTCTACAAAGGAGATTTATAACTTTTTCATATATAGCTTTCACCTACCCCTATGCAATCTTCATCACCAATCAAAACATTGAAAAATCAATATGCCCATGTATGAATGTGTATACAATGTTTATTCAAAGCTTGATAAAGCACAGCTATCTAAAATAAATTTTAATAATAAATCTCAAAAAAATAAAACAAGGCTTCTACATTTAGTAATTAGGTAAATCACAAAATTATATTTTAACACATTTGTTTGAAATATTAAAACAGGTGAATTTTATATATTAAGCTGAATTTGAGCGATGTTCTATCTAATAAAGCATTTAAAAAGTTGCACTGCTTGATGAAATTCTGAATTAGCTTTCTTGGTACTATCAGAGCTTCATTCTGTCTCAGAAGATAAAGTAGAATATTAAATACAAAAAGGGGAAAAATGGAAAGTCTGCCAAACTTTCATTTTCTGTATCTTTTGTCTTGAAATTTGACTATATATACCAAGATATTATTTTAAGTAACCCTTATGAATGTTATATAAGAAACTGTAATTCACTGCATTTTGTAAAGCGAAAGGTGTGGTTATGGGAGAAGCATTTTTTTCTAGCATCACTGATGTTGGTCTTTTTCATATACTAAGTTGATTTGGCCAATGAAATGTGGGTAGAAGTGATCCTGTGCCAGTTCCAAGCTTGGTCTTAAGAGGCATCTCGTGTTTTCACTTTATCCTCTGGAAGCTTCTGGCTCTGATATGAGAAAATCCTGCCACTGCCTCCAGCCTGGGCCCCAGAATGTGGAGTAAACCAAACACACCCCTCAAACCTGAAGCAGAACCACCTCAGCTGGATGGCAAATGTGTATGTGAAACACAATGCTGATAGTTTCACACCAATAATTTTTTTTGTGTGTGGCAGTTTGTTAATTAGCAAAGCTAACATACATTAACATTACTTAAAATTTTTTCTTTTCTGGAATATATTTGTTCTTTTATGATGTAACAACTATTAAATAACATTCATTTGGAAGGAAATTTTTGCAACTTTGAGGGAATAAACTGTTAGGCATATATAATATGCTTAAATAAGAGAAAATATAATTATATATTAATTTATCTGAAGTGATGCTACAAAAGAAAATAACCATGATATAACTAAATGAAGACAAAATACTTCCTTTTCTTTCCTTTCTTTCTTTCTTTCCTTTCTTTATTAAACAGGCTTCTTGAATAAGAACATAATGCATTCCCATCACTCGCTGGCTGCCAGAGGAATGAATGCAGATACTGTGTTATTTTCCCATTATGAAATCTAAAGAAGTAGTCCAGTCATGCTGAGACAATAGGAATCGATTGCATGTTTCTGCCTAAACCCAGATTATATAGCCTTTAAGATATTGTCAAGACTAGTTCTCATGCATAGAAATGCTGAGGAAAATAGAATAACCTTTTTTTTTTTTTTAATTTCCTTTTACCATCTACTTATAAAGTAGCATACATGGCTGTAAATATAGTATGTATAGTTACATTTATGCAACATGAGACTGGATGTGCCACTTGGCCGTTGAAGTCTGTCCTCACACTTGTTCCGACACGCCAGCATCACTCAGGCTTAATTCAGAGTTCTTTATGCCACACAACTCTCTTGAATAATTATAAAACTTAAAAAGGAGTTCATGCGACACAAAGGCCAGTGTGTGTCTTGCTGAGTATAGTAGAATATGTCTTTGCATCTTATGGAAATAGCAGCCCTGACAAGTAAAGAGCTCATTTGCACATCTTTAAATATTTTTTAATATATTTTTTATTGATTGCAGAGAGGAAGGGGGAGGGAGAGAGATAGAAACATCAATGATGAGAAAGAATCATTGATCAGCTGCCTCCTGCACACCCCCTACTGGAGATCTAGCCCACAACCTGAGCGTATCCCTTGTCCAGGAATTGAACCATGATCTCCCGGTTCATAGGTCCACATGCAACCACTGAGCCACGCTGGCTGGTTGTCATTTGCACATCTTTAAATGGATCCTTGCATTTGTCTGAGTTATGGGTGGGTGGGGTGGTATATGTGAAATAACTATTATTCAAAACCAGCAGACATTAAAATGCTTAGGAAATGGCTGTTGCCAGTGCAAATGTAAAATGGGGAGTTACTTACTTGACTGATCAGCACAGTCAACAACTGCCAGAAGCCAATTCCAGCATGTCAGCAGGGCTGAATCATCTGAAGATGGCTGAGGGCATTTCCCCAAACCTGAAAATGATGCATTAAATGATTGCTTGCTGCCAGACAGCTAAGGGCATCTTAATTTACATGTTATTGCCTCCTACTGGCCAAACACCTAAATAGCCAAAGGCAATTCTTCCAATCTGAAAATGGATCTAATCTAATAATAGACAAATATGCAAATTGACCATACCTCCAACACACCCACAAGCCAATCAGAGCGAGTATGCAAATTAACCCAAACCAAGATGGCTACAGCCACAGAGAGCAAGGTTTCCTAGGTAACAGAGGAAGCCAAGCTTTCCGCCAGTCGTTGCAGGCCTAAGCCTCCACTCAAGCTACAAAGTTTCAATTATAGAAGGTAAACAAATTCAAACAAATGGCGGCAGAATGGAGCTTGAGAGAGCAGGCCAGGGTTGCTGCCGGCAACAGGGGAAGCAAAGCTTTCTGCACACCCTGGCCGGGCCCACCCACTTAAGGCAACAAAGTTTCAATTATAACCCCAACACAAATGGCCGCGGGCCTCGGAGGGAGCCCCAGGTTTGGCTCTGCTCCAGGCTACAAAGTTTCAATTGTAGAAGGAAAATAAATTCTAGATACCAGGGCCTCAGCTTTCGTTGCCAGGGGGCGTGGCCCACCTGCAAACCACCACAGGCCCCTCGCTCAGGCCGCCCCACGCCCCAAGGGAACCCCACCCTGATCAGGGACGCCCTTCAGGGCAAACCAGCTGGCCCCCACCCATGCACCAGGCCTCTATACTATCTAATTAAAGAGTAATATGCAGATTGGTCATCACTGCAACACACAATATAGCTGCCCCCATGTGGTCAAAGATCCTGCCCCCATGTGGACACAAGATGGCCACCACAAGATGGCCAGCAGGAGAGGGTAGTTGGGAGGCACCCGACCTGCAAGGCAGGGCAGTTGTGAGGGACCAGGCCTGCAAGGGAGGGCAGTTGGAGGTGATCAACCCTGCAGGAGAGGGCAGTTAGGGGTAACCAGGCCAGCAGAGGAGGGAAGTTGGGGGCAAACAGGCTGGCAGCAGAGTGGTTAAGGGGTGATCAGGCTGGCAGGCAGAAGCGGTTAGGGGCAATCAGGAAGGCAGGCAGGCAAGCAGTTGGGAGCCAGCAGTCCTGGATTGTGAGAGGGATGTCTGACTGCCCAGGGATCGGGCCTAAATGGGCAGTCGGACATCTCTTGAGGGGTCCCAGATTGGAGAGGGTACAGGCTGGGCTGAGGGACAACCCCGCTCCATGCATGAATTTCGTGCACCCGGCCTCTAGTTGTGTATATAAAACCCTACCCTTTGATGTGTATATCTCCACCTTGCCTTAGGACAAATTGTGTTAATAAAAAGCAAGGGGTCCTGAGACAAGGAGAACTTAACTCCTTTAGCTAGGTCTTCTCTGACTCCCCATGATGCCTTTCAAAATTATGTTTCGTTTCTGGACTCTTGATTAATTTATGCACAGTGCCTTCTCCAGGTTCCTGAACCCTTCTAGATGCTGGATCAAGACCAGTGGCAAACAACAACAAAAATGAAACCCATTAGAACTTCCTGGGTAATTCTGTATCATAAAAACTGCAACATGAAAGGTTTGAAAAGCAAAGACAGTAGGCCTAGAATCTAACTGGTAGGGCTCATGTATCTAATCAAAAGTCTCACTCAATAGACTCAATTATTATGAATTATACAAAATAATCTACATTGGGGTGGGGCCCACCTCTCGGGTTCTAAGGACAGGGTAGTCCTCGGTTGGCCTCACAGATCCTAGCTTTACCTCCAAAATCACCTCCAAACATTCTCAGAGTTCATCCTTCTGGAGAGGGTTAGAGGAGCAGATCATTTTCTCGCGTCCTACAGCCTTCAGAAGATGCCAGAACGTCAACTCTGGTTGCTGCGGATGTGCATACCCATCCTCAAAAGAGGAGGCAGCAGGTATTGTGGCTCAAACACTGGCTTGGAAAACTGGGACTAGCCAGCCCTGCCAACTCAGGCAATGTACTTTAGCATCTGTGAGACTGTTTCCTCACCTCTAAGGAAAATGAAATTTGGACTAAAAGACCATTTAGGGAATTTTAGAAATGAGATCATGGTTTGTGGAGCAGCTCTAGCTTGTTAGATAAATATTTGATTTCTACTATTCTGCACAAAGTATAGAGTTTTGTTTTTCCCTTCAGGAATAATTGAATATTATCACTGATGAATGGGGGAAAAACAGAGCCAAGGGGAATAGTTAGCACAAGGAAGAAAACATCAAATTTGCATCCTGTTCAGGTAATATTTTGTAAGAAAGTAACATTGAGGGACATCTAAACACACACACACACATTCATACATTCCTAAGACTAGTGCAGACATTTATTTTGTGAAATACATGTTTGAATGTGTATAAAAACTATACTAATACTTTTCTTTCAGAATAAAACATTAAAATATAATACTCTCCCCAAAGATATTTCACTTAAATATGAGCATCAAATTAAATATGGACAATGAGCCACAGTAGTCCGACCCTGATTTCCCCAATTGATCATATTAAACCCAATACACCCTTTCCTGATGGGCAGCACTCTTTTATTGCAAGTTCTGTTTATATATGGTTGCAGTTTAGTATTTATATTTGTTTTCATTTTGTCTCTCACAGAGGTTGGTAGAGATTTAGGAAAGTAAGGAGGAAGCAAAACTGTAATTAAATTCTACCAGAGGGAGTTGAAGTATTTCCTGTTTCTCATTTTTTTTAACAGTACAATATAGGAAGACACTACTATTTGACATCTCAGAATCGATGGTTTCTTGCATCGAAGACCTTGTATTTCCTGACTCCACCACATCCATAATCATAGCCCTATGAGCTATGGGCCAACACCATCACAACTTATGTCTCTTTTTTGACTTCATGAAGTGAATGATGAATGAATGAATGAGTGAGTGAGGCAGATGTAAGATATGCTTCATCAAATCCGTATGCACTAGTATATGTATCACCTGGTCTAGCCAAGGATTCTTCACTTAACTACTATCCACAAACAAATCTTAGTAAGTTGGAGCAGTGATGATACTCAAGATTTTCCTTTTGACTGTGTCCCTGGGGGAGCAGAAGACACTATAGGGCAGAGAGGCAAAATTTGAGAGGGCTAAGGCAGGTATCATCATCCTCTTGACCCCAAGTTCTATCTTGTTTGCCAAGTATATATACATCCCTAAAATAAAAGCTCTGTGGGGTCAAGAACTTGGTCTCATCTTTCACTGCTGTTTGCCCTGTACTTAAAACTGTGCTTGACATGGATTAATTAATTTAAAGGAATAAAATAATTCATTAGATTAAGCATTAAGTTTTCATTCACTTCTTAGTTCAGTATGGGAACATAGCAAAGCTTTCACCTTCTACTCCAAGGATTTTTTTTTTTTTTTTTAAACCAGCATCATACCACTTGCTTTATTTTCACATTATTTTACTTATAGTTTTCTTTGGAACTGGAGGTGAGGTAGAAGCAAAGTTTCCAGATAAAATACAGGATTCCCAGTTAAATTCAAATTTTCAGTCAAACAACAAATAACGTTTTTTACATAAGTGTATCCTAAAAAGTTCATGGTATACACACACACACACACACACACACACACACACACACACACACATACACGTTCATTGTTTAGATAGAGTTTTAACTTAACTGGGTATTTTGTATTTGTATTTGCTACACCCAGCAATCCTACTTCTCAGCGGCTATAGATCCAGCTGTTCACTGTAGCCTCTTTCTGCTGAAGCCATGTGCCGTTTAGGTGTTCCTATTTTCAGGATCTCAGAGAACATGCGCACTGCATCTCTCCCAGGCACAAGGCCAACATCCATTCCATCAGAAACTCGCATTCTTTGTCAGTCAAGATAAGGTATGTTATCAAGTTACTACTGGAATGTTGGGCAAAACCAAGACTGCAATACCTGCCCTTGTTCTGCCTTGGGAGGAGCAAGCTGCTGGCTCTCCACCTCTTAGCTTTCTGAGGCAGGTGCCAGTCCATTGTGTTTCTCTACCTGCAGAGCACCTATGAGAGTTCCCCAAGGAGTTCTATGAAGCCCCCGTTATTGGGCTCAAATGAGAGATAAGGTCCCCTACCCTCCTCTGAGCCACATAACACTCTTTGGAACCTGAAATTCGTTTTGAGGCTTCCATGGAAACTTCTAATTTAATACCTTAGTGTTCTTTATAATTAGGTATCCTTCCTTAACTTGCAAAGCCCTTTCCCCTTCACTTTTTACCCAAAACAAATGTTAACTTCACAAACAAATCCTCAGCAAAAACAAATAGCCAGAATGAGCCATAGCTGCTAAGAGCATAAATAAGGCCTTAATTTTACTCCCTCATAAGCAGCCCTTGAGACAAGGACTCAACATGCCAGTGTTTCTTTGGAGATTGGTCCCAGGAAACACCTGTAGGGGAGTGGGAAATTTGGCGAGCAAGAGGGTAGCCAGTGCAGGGTTTATTATCAGACACATTGTTCTGTGGACAACATAAGCTCAACCCCATTGGGAGCTCTGGGAGATAGAGGTGGTGTGGGACACCTGCCTCAGAGTTATCCCACCACAGGAGCCAGGAAGAAGCTGAGGTAAGTATCAGATGACTCCTGGTTGGCCTGAAGTGATGCCTCCAGGAATCACTCTCCATTATGTTGGCTTTGCCTATGTATGAGAAATATGCTCCCACTGGCAGGTTGAGTCATAGCTATTCTAGGAAGATGCTTTTACAGGTGACTGGGAAGGGCCATGGCAGGGCAATGACAGGACCCTGAACAGTGAGAAATGCGGGTTGTCTCCAAAGTTGATTCTAGCAGTCCAAAGAAGGAAACAACACGGATATCCAAGTACACACCATCCTAAGTGTCCAGGCCTTTTACACTACAGGCTACAAAGATTCTTCCCCCCTTCCAACAACAATTTCATACCATTTTGACTTTTATTGGATTGATTTATCTGAGCTTTCACCCATACAAGGTGCCTGCTACTCAATTTTAGCAGCAACACC
This sequence comes from Eptesicus fuscus, assembly GCF_027574615.1. Taxonomy (NCBI): domain Eukaryota; kingdom Metazoa; phylum Chordata; class Mammalia; order Chiroptera; family Vespertilionidae; genus Eptesicus; species Eptesicus fuscus. The sequence goes on from NC_072484.1 coordinate 19,605,323, forward strand.
TCCACACAAGTTAAAATCAGTGTGTTTTAATGAGGTCAGGCTTTGTGAGCTGGCTTCATTGTGTATGAACTTCCCTCTCAGATGAGACTCTCTTTCTCAAGAAGTTCCCATTACTCATTGGCGCACTGCTGATGTATATTTGGTTGTTATGTCAAAATGTAAACACATGAGCTTCTCAAGCTGACCTGCAGCAAGGCAGGGTCATTTGCAAAATGCAGTGTTAGCCAAACTGAAGGTGGGCTGATTCTAAGAGGAGCTTTGCCGTTCAACTGAGCTGGGCGTCAGGAACACTCTGACCATTAGCTCATGAAGCTCTGGGATAAGAGATTTGTCATAGTTAGCAGACCTCATACAACTATGGGAGAAGCTAGAGATCTGGAGATACTGGGAAAGTAGGAAGATCAGGGAGGTGACCACACAGTCAATCTGAAAAGTCAGGCATGCCCAATCCCCAATGGAGGGCTGGAAAGGAAGACTTGTGGGGAGAGAAGCTCACTTACGTGTGGCATAGCCTCTGTAGGGGTGTAGTCAAGCCTCTGGTGTGGGCCTCAGGCCACATATGCTCACAGAGGGAAGCTGGTGGGAGGAGGAGCAAGATACAGAGTAGAGGAGAGCAAGCACCAGCAAAGATGGTCAGCATCTCTGTGACTGTCTGTCACCCCATCTGACAAGGATACTTCTGTGAGCATTGGCTGCTGCCTCATGTCTACCCTCTAAATTCCTTTTTTGGTCAACCATAGCCAGACTATACAGGGAAGAGGATGCTTGGAAATGCAATTCCAGCTTAACCAACTTGAAACATTATACACAGTGCTCAGCTTTCTTATAAAAGAACTAAGAAAAGTAATGCTAGTCATTTCATTCACAAGAATATAAAATGAACAGTAACACAGGCATTTTGGAAATGGATATATTAGTGTTTTTATCACATATTTTTACTAGAATATTTTGCACTTTTGTTGAGGGGCATGGCAGCAGTCATATTAATATTGGATTCTAATCTGTAATACATGGAAAAATGTTCTAATATTTTTAGTGTTATCTTCTTTTAGACTGATAAACCACAGGCTTTAGGGAGTCTTTATTTTAATTCATTGAAAATAAATTGCTTAATGACATCTATTTTTACCTTCTTGGCTACATGATATTGCTAGCCAAGAAAATGGTGTTAGAGACAAAGAGCTTTAAAACTATATTTCTTAAGACATTCTGTTCTCAGCTGCAAATTTTCTGCGCCCTTGAGAAATCACATGAAATTCCTATCTGTTGAGTAAAAATATTCAGCTTTCAATCTTGTGAGAAATAATGAGTCAAACTGATTGGAATGGACTTTGCTCAGAATCAGCCTGATAGGAATAGGAGGAGGGGAGAAACTATTCCATTCTGAGGCAGAGCTGCCTTTTTCACGGTCTTAAAAGAAATAAAATTCCACTGCCCAGACCACGGAAACAATGGTTTGCTCGAATAACCATGGCTATTAAATATTCATAGCCCACCTCAAAATACACTCATTGCTGGGATCCACTTAATCAGGTATACCTTCAGGATTTCTTTAATTGTGCTCCTAATTCTAATTCTAATAACACTATACAGATATAGTGGCAATAGATAAGCAATATTAGAATTTAAATTTGGGTAAATTATTAGATAATGGAAGCACAGATAACTGCACGAGTCAGTCAGCAAATGTTGATAAAGCCTCTACTATATGGGAATTGTTTTTCTAGGTACTGACTGCGATTCACAGAAGGTTACTTCCTTACAACCACTGCTTGTTAGGAGTTTATATTTTGTTGACTAAAACAACTCTGTCATCCACAATTACCAGTACAATTTTTTTTTAAGTATCAAATGATTAACATTTGAGTTGCATTTTGGGACAGGTAGTTATACAAAAAAATAGAAACTTAAAACCTATATAAAGTTGGTCCATGAAGGCCTTTTGAGAGGTTATATTTGTGAAAAGGTGTTTGATGTAGAGAAAAAAACACACACATTATTTTGGTACTACAGCATACCATGATTATATGCTTATACTGTGTATATCCAGATTTAGTTGGCTCAAAAGAGCAGACAACTCAAAATGCCCTTCAAAAATGCCCTTTTACCTTCATGTTATATATATATATATATATATATATATATATATATATATATATATATATGTATATGTAGAGAGAGAGAGAGAGGGAGAGAAGAGAGAGAGAGAGAGAGAGAGAGAGAGAGAGAGAGAGAGAGAATGCCCAGTTAAATTTGAATTTCAGTTAAAAATAAATAAATATTTTTGTTACTCCTCATCCAGGGATATTTTTTCCATTGATTTTTTTTTTTTTTAGAGCAAGTGGAACAAAGGAAGGAAGGAAGGAAGGAAGGAAGGAAGGAAGGAAGGAAGGAAGGAAGGAAGGGAGAGACAGACAGACAAAGACAGAAATAGTGAGAGAGAAACATTGATATGAGAGAGAAACATTGATTGGCCTCTTGGGAGCCAGGATCAAACCTGCAACCCAGGTACATGCCCTTGACCTGGAATGGAACCCAAGACTCTTCAATGAAGGGGCTGGCCAAGGCTCTAACCACTGACCCTCATATTAATTTATTTGGCCAGGGCAAAAATAAATTATTTTTTAAAATATATATTTATTGATTTTTTACAGAGAGGAACAGAGAGGGATAGAGAGTTAGAAACATCGATCAGCTGCCTCCTGCACACCCGCACTGGGGACGTGCCCGCAACCAAGGTACACGCCCTTGACCGGAATCAAACCTGGGACCTTTCAGTCCACAGTCTGACGCTCTATCCACTGAGCCAAACCAGTTTCGGCAATAAATTATTTTTAATGTAAGTATATCCCATAAAATATTTCAGACATACTTATGCTAAGAAATCATTCATTGTTTACCTGACATTCTAATTTAATTGGGACTTGTGTATTGTATCTGGCAATACTATACAGAAAGAAATGAGTAACTGTTAAAATGGAATATAACCACTGAGGTATAATAAATGTCATGCGACAGATCAACAGCTCTGGGACCTCTGAAGAAACCTTAAGGGCATAAAGCCAACTGTCAAGTAAGAACATCTCTACACCCCTGACCCCCCAACCTCCCATCCTCACTCGGGTAAAATCACAAACTTCAGTTTTCAAGCTAGTGAAGAAAATAAGGTGGTAGGTGTAAAACAAAGATAGAAAGGCTATGCCTTCCCTGACCCTTAAGCAGCCAGACCAGAGCAGGTCCCAAACTAAGTAAAAGAAAGAAAAGTAAACTTCAAATCCAATTCAGAGTGTTGATACACACAACTTGATATAGTAAATTCTGAAATGAGACTGTGATTATTCTGTCAAGTGATATTAGGATGTTTTATTATCTAAGAGTCAGTAGAAAAGTCATGGGAGAAATCAAGTTTTTCATCTAGGGACAGGGGAAGAAACAGCTCTACTGAGTAAAACTTAAGGGCAGTGAGAGGCAAAGAAAGAGAGAGAGAGAGAGAGAGAGAGAGAGAGAGAGAGAGAGAGAGAGAGAGAGAGAGAAGAGAGAAGAGAGAGAAGATGGGCAGAAAATGGCATTTAATAGATATGCAAATGTCCTAATCAAACCCAGATACCTACTTCCTAAGCAAACCTGTCTCCATTGTGGAATGTCATGGCCCAGCTGAGCTCATTTGCACCCCACAGCATCATATGTGCAAATGTATATATGAATATGGTTGGTGTCGTACCTTTCCTGTGGGAGAGGTCCCCTGAGTAGAGGCCAACCCTTGAGGTGCATTCTCACCACCTGCCTATTTGACCAGAATAAGCCAAACAAGCCAGCATATGCCTGACCTCTAAATTATTCTAATGACCACAGAGAGGAGGGCATCCCAAGTAGTGATGGGCTTCAGAACTTTTTAACAACCAAGAAGAAATGTTTACTTTCTATTATTTTCCTGTAAATATCCACTAAAAGAGAACCATCCATATTCCTGGAATGATTTGGAGGGGATTAGATTGACATACTACATACACATGTGCACTGTTATGTGGGGAAAAGTTATGTCAATAAAATTAGGATTGCAGTTTTAAAGCTTAGTTATGACTATGTAACATTATTATTGATAGTATTATATCAAGGCAGTACATACACACTGAAAAGATTAAAGGTATGGAAAGTCATAAAATGAAAGACAGAAGTCTCCCACTCACCAATCCCATTTCATTTCTCAGAAGCAACCACCTTCAATGGTTTCTGATTGAGGTTCTTCAGGCAACCATACAATTCTCTGGGATGAACTTAGGCTACTAATTCTTGATTTATTTTGGCTTCCATAAAAATAAATTATTTTTATTATCCACATCTCAGCACCACCCTCTTTCTCTTGATATTTGAAAATGATATTTGGGCCCATACTTTATAGTTACTTTCAATGTTACCATTTATTTTATATTTAAAATATTGAAATAAGCATGATTTAGTTTTAGTTAAGTTACCCCTTGGTTTATTGTAAAACAAACAATCAAACCACTACACAAAGTTTGCATAATTAGGACCATGTTAAAATTATCTACTATTGAACCAAATAGTATGAATGGAAGAAGAAATATACATGCCATTCCTCCAAGGACATTCCTGCAGCTGTGCACATCACTTCTGTCTACATGCTGCTGGCCAGAACTTAGTCACATGGTCACAACCAGATGCAAAGGACATGGGAAATGAAGCCTTATTTTAAAAAGTAATCATCCTAATTAAGGGGACCCAGGCGCTTTGCCCCATGGGCTTCAGACTTGCCATTCCCCATCCCTATGAATTTCTGATTTGCCATCCTCTATAATCACATTTTATAAATATATATAGACACACACACACACACACACCACACACACACACATATACCCACACATACACATATAATCACATTTTTATGTAAATAAAGATCATGTAAATAAAGTAATAATATATAGTTATGTTCTTTAAGGTAGGTTCAAACTCTGTGACTGAGTTATACTTTTTATCCCAAAAGAAAGTATTCATATATGTATAGATATATGTGACTGTGTGTGTGTGTGTGTGTGTATGCACTTTTCAACTTCCCATTGATTCTGAAACCAATGGGGAAATCTTAATCAAGCAAGAAAAACTGATAGCAATAAAAGTTCTAAAAATTACTCTGTCCATTTGGATATAATTGATGCAGACAACCATTGCGGTCACAAACTAATTTTTCCACAACTAAACAGATTAAATCTAATAGTTACATTAGTTAAATCAGACAGTAATGTGGGTCCTCTTGGCAGGTTTTTAAAAATGGATTTCAGTTATAATTAGACTCCTGAAAATCACCAAGTTTGGAAAGAAGGAGACATTCAGGCATATCAAAAAAAAAAAAAAAAAGAAGAAGAAGAAGAAGAAGCTTTCTCAGCATCTGAATCAAATGGAACAAAAATTCTGTTCAACTATAAATTTACATTTCAGAATGGGATCTCTCATAAAATCATTATTCCCAAATCTTGACTGACACTTTGAGTTGACAAAAAGTCATCTTCACTATAATTTAAAAGTAAGTATAAAAAGTATGCATTCAACCTTGTAAGATGGATAAATTTGGTTTTATCTTCAAATGCCTTCCCTTCTTTTGAGATATGTGATTAGTTTTACCAATTAAAGCAAACTGGGCTTCAAAACACTTTGCAGAGCCAGCACTTTCACTATTCTCAAAAGTGTGCGATCTGCATCTATCTAATTTTAGATCACATTTAACAAGAGGAAGTACCAGTATAAATGGTCAACAATGTCAGAATCCCATGTCAATTTTTATACATGAGTATTTTTACTTTTTTTGATTGAAATGATCATAATTTACACTGAACAACTAGTCAAGAGAAAAATATAAAAACAAATTAGGTGTTGTTCAAAAATACTTTAATAAAATATTTGCTTGGAAACAAATGGGATGTGCTCTACTGAGTTGCCTCCAAATTAACATTCATAATTCCATTTTGATCCTGATATGAAAGAAGAGGGTAAATGGCAGGTTTGAGAGACTCACCAAAAGCACCTTTCATATGATACTCAGTGCTTTAGAGCATAGGACAAAGGCAGAAATAAAATTATCCGAAAAGAATATTCTTCAAGTCATTTTGAGATTGGTTGGTTGTGTGACTTTAAAAAACAAAATTAGAATGAGGAAGGCTTCCATGGTATGAAACATACTTGTATCATGTAAACAAGATCATATTATGTAGCCATGTTCTTTAAAGTATGTTCAAACTCTGTGCCTCTATTGTACGTTTTATTTTAAAACAACAAACTATCTTTTGACTATACCCTGTTGCCTGCCCCCCAATGAATTTTGCTTATGCACTAAAAATTAAGTTTCTGACTTTAAAAATTAAAACTATACATACAAATATTGGAATTTCTTAAAGGCCCTTGAAAAGAAAACATATTTGTAAATGCTGAGCTAGAACTGAGGGTAAAAATGGGCTGCAGCTGAATAGCAGCTGCTGCCTTTAGAAAGGCATGTGCTTTTCCAGGGGCAACAATTCTGTCTTCCCTCTTCTCCTTTCTCTCTCTTCCTCTCCCTCTCCCTCCTTCCTTCCTTGTTTCTTCTCCCTCCTCCCAATTTCTTTCCTGAGCTTACATCTCTAACTTTATTAATTCATTCCCCTTGTCTCTATAGGCACTGGTGTTAGTCATAAATATTACTATTATTTTGTTTTCACTGCCCTCTTTCTTTTGTACATTTTTAAAAATAATTTTAGTTGTGTTAAGTTATAAGGAGTATTCATTTTTTTCCAAAGAAAAACATTTTGATTGAGAAATTATATAAAGCAGGGTTCATTTATCCAGCAGGGTCATTAAGAAACCATCAAAAAGAAAAATGAGGAGAATGTTCAAAATATAGTGTCAAGTGACCCAAAGATGTTGAAAAACATTTTGCATAAAAGGATGCTTTTATGCTTATTCACAAGAAACTTTTAATAGTAGATACCACTGGAATTGAGTAATGGGTTGGTATTGGGAAGGAATATTTTTGCTTACAATTTTACCCTTCTTTACTGTTTAGATTTACCACCAGCATAAATCTTTAAATTAAGAATAGTTTGTAAGTTCCTAAATTATATTTCATTGAAAAATAATACCTTATGTGCATGTATATAATTTTATTTATATAATATTTTCACATACATTATTATCTAATCTGGTCTTTATTATAATTTGATGAGGTAAGCACTTAGATAATATACTCTTTATTTTTCTTTTCAGATAAGCAAAAAAAAAAAAAAAAAGCTAATTGACTTACATTAAGTCATATAGCCAAGGAGATTTAAAGCCAGAATCATACCAAGGCTAGGTTATGAGGAGAAACCAACACTGCCCTCATCTCAGTGGCTTCAAACCACAAAGGTTCTTGTGTTTTGTTTTTTCAAGTTACATATCCAGGGAAAGTTGGCTATTGCTCTGTTCCATGTTATCTTTATTGTGGATTCAGGCTGCTAGAGTAGCCACTATCTAGGCCATTGCTGGTCATCACAGCAAAGGACAGGTCTGCCATTGCAATAAAAGCCTTACAACCCATTGGCCAAAATGGTAATATAGCCCTGGCCATGTAGCTCAGTTGTCCTGTACACCAAAAGGGTGTTGGTTCGATTCCCAGTCAGGGTATATATCCAAGTTATGGCTTCAATCCCTGGTCAGGGTATGTATAGGAGGCAACTGATCAATGTTTCCTTCTCACATTTATGTGTTTATTTTTTTCTCTCTTTCTTCCTCTCCCTTTCTCTCTCTAGAAAAATCAATAAAAATATATTTTTTAAAAACTGTTCATATACTTTGTCCAATCACAAGAGCTCCAGTAAATTCATTCTTGCCATATACCCAGAATTGCTGGGGATAGGATGATTGGTAAATTTAATCACCAATACCCCAAAGCCTCTACCTCCAGGTCTCTCATAACAAATTAATGTAATTGCATGGGTCTTTAAATACCTAAATATGTGTGTGTGTGTGTGTGTGTGTGTGTGTGTGTGTGTGTGTGTGTGATACTTATTCATCTTATATAACTCTATAAAAATATCCTATCCTGTTTTTATTTTTTACTCACTTAGATTTCCTCAGATTATTATAGCCAGTATGTGTTTTGTCATTCAGAAGGTAGGAAGAAACATTGAGGTTGAGCATCTCAATGCCCCTTTAGCCACACCAAGTACAGAATGTTAACAGAAGGGAAAGCCAGCTGCAGCCCATGATTGCCTACCACACTGCACAGTTCATACTATTACCAACTATCTACAAACACTCACAGGCTCTTAACCCCAATCATGTATCCTTAATCAGATGTCAGTTCAGTAGCAAATTTTCTTAATAATGATGATGTAACATCCATTAGTAAATAGGAGACATCAATTAGTATATTAAATATCATGCTTGGGCTGCCAGCTGATCATGAATTAAACACATTGATAAGCGATGTGTTTTTCAACCAAGGGCAAGAATGAACACAGTGAGTTATCAAAGAGATATACAGAAAGACGTTGTACTTTAGGAAATGTCACAGCAGCTGTTAATCAAATGCAGTTAAGTTATAGTTGACGACATTTTAAGAATAGCAGGACCAAGAGTCTAGGTTACTAAAGTCCTGTTCAGGAAGAAAGCATATGCCAAGACTAGAAAGTTGTGAGACATAAGACCTACAATTGAGTTAGTTATAATCTAGATGGGCAAAGGAGATAGGGGGACCAGCTGGACAGGTACTATGCTAGTCCAGAGTGAGGGAACAGTGGCCGGGGCTAAATAAATAAATAAAAAAACAGCTGGATTGGAGAGGAAGGACAACTTTAAGGGTCATTTCAAAGGAAGAATCCAGGATTTGGAAACTGAGTGGATGTGGACAATCAGAGAGAAGTCAAGTCAATACAAAAAAGACTAACCACACACATACAAGCATGTTTACTGGAAGTAATCACATCATAGACAGAAATAGACACTCTAAAGGGATTTTTGTTTTTTCCTGCTGGTAGGAGGAGGTTGTCTTTGAGTTTAATCTTAGTCATGTCGAATCTGAGATGATGGAAGGGCTTGGGCATGAAATGGTTTTTCAGAACCATTCTTTTTTGCAGAATTTGTGCTCTGGAAAGAGAGCATAGATAAGATTTACTACTTTCAAAGTCATCCATGTGGGAAGAGTCAGAGACTCATTTTTAAATTATCAATAAAATATCATCTCTTTATTATAAATCAGCTCATTTGCATTTTTGTGTTTTAATATTTTTGGCTTTATGTAATACCATTATCCTACCTTATTCTGGGAAGAGTTTGAGAAAGCCTAAAAGATTAAAACCATATAAAACAGAAGAGATAAAGGGGAAGATGTAATACATCCTCAAATACTCACTTATAAGTCAGTAGTTGAAGTACTGTTTGTAAATATAAACTCTAAATGAAAGGGTACTGAGGAGAGGAAAAGGCAGGGCTTATGGAATGTGCTATTCATCAGGAAGTGACAGGGAGAGACAGAGCTAACAGAAGAGGGACCCGGAGCAGAGAGAAGAACAGAACTCAGAAATCTTCTCCCCTGTTCTGATGTCCATTTTTCGTGTTTTAGAATATTTTTCAGAAAAGCACTTTAACATAATGAAGTTCTTTCAGTTCCAATAAGATCATTTTTCACAGCTATTTTGGCAGACAGTTGTAAATTGTGCTGTGTTATTAGCAAGAAAACAAGAAAAATCTGGTTTGGAGAGAAATCAACCAAAGGAACATCAGAATGAACCAGCTGGGCCCTGGCTAGGTTACTCAGTTGGTTAGAGCATCATCCAGATATGCCAAGAATGCAAGGCACATACAAGAATCAACCAATAGATGCATAAATAAGTGGAATAAAACATTGATGTTTCTCTCTTTCTTCTTTCCTCTTTCTCTCTCTAAAATCAGTAAATGAAATTTTTAAAAACCAATGAGTTTGAAGCAATTTTCAAAAACACAAATCTGTGGATAATGGTGATTTTTCTTTGCTTGGATACAATATCAAATTTCACATGTATGAACACCCACACATATGTGATATATGAATTTATTACTCAGAGAATCATTTATAAATTTATTTCAGAAGTAAACCAAGGAAGAAATCCAGGTTTCACAACAACCATGCATCACTTAGTGGATGGGGATACATCTGAGGAATTCATTGTTGTACAAACATCATAAAGTGCATTCACACAAACCTAGATGATATAGTCTACTACACACCTAGGCTACATGGGTTACTCCTAGGCTACAACATGTACAACACATTACAACACTGGGTACTGTAGGCAATTATATCACAATGATATTCATGTAACTAGACATATCTGAATGTAGAAAATGTACATTGAAATTCTGTATAAGAATTAAGAATGGTGTACAAGTATAGGGCCATTACCATGAATGGAGCTTGCAGGACTGGAAGTTGCTCTGCATAAATGAGTGGTGAGTGAATGTGAAATGTAGGACATTACTGTCTACTACTATAGACTTTATAAACACTATACACTTAGGCTACATTAAATTTATATATTTTTTCTTTCTTCAATAATAAATTAACCTTAGCTTACTGCAACTTTTATTTTATAAGCATTTAAATATTTTTTTTAATTTTTTGACTCTTTTACAACAGCTGAAAACATTGTACAGCTATACAGATACATTATCTTTCTTTATGTCCTTACTAGTGGCCCAGTGCACAGATTCATGCACATTGAAAGGAAATTAATTAGAAGAAATATTTTAATATCTCCCTTTCTCTATAATAGAAGGGTCAACCAAATGTATGAACGACAACGACAGAGTGAAACACATGTGTGTGATTGGCGCCAGCGAGAGCTTTATATGTTATCGCGCATGCACAAGTCAACGTTTATTTTTAAATTGCCAGTGTGTGTCATATGTACCGGCTGGTTGATCAGACGGTTGGACAGATTGATGCTCACTTAGCCTTTTATATGTAAAGATTCTATAAGTATCTTTCTATTTTAAATTTTTATTTATTTATTTACTTACTTATTTATTGCTTTTAACCTTTTGTTAAAAACTAAGACACAAACTCACACATGAGCCTAGGCCTACACAGGGTCAGGATTGTCAATATCACTGCTTCTCTCTGCATCTTGTCCCACTGGAAGGTCTTGAGGGGCAATAATATACAGGGAGCCATTCTCTCCTATGATAACAATTCTTTCTTCTGGAACACCTCCTGAATGACCTGCTTAAGGCTCCTCTTGAGGAGGAGTTGCTCTTTTTAGAAATATGTCCATGGTGGTTTGTTTGTTTTGTTTCTTATTTTTTTCTCCATAGATTTGCTTGTAAGCAAATAATGTACCATGAACATTCCTCTCTATTAATAAAAACCTTTCAATGTTGGGGAGTCCATGTTTTCAAACATTTTAAGGAGCTTGTTGGGGTCTGAAAAAGCTTAAGCCAAATCCTTCACTGTGACTTTTCTTAGGGGTTCTTCTTCCTTTACTTCTCCTGCAGTTTCTTTCTCTCTTGTCTCTTCTTCAGCTATGCGTTCCAGCTCCAGTTCCAACAACTCCTCATTAGTCAATTCCTCAGGAACCACCTCTAGGGAGCTCCTCAATGCCATCCTTATCCACACCCAGCTCAAACTTGTTTGCCATCTCAACCACAGCCTTGTTGATTTTTGCAACCTCCTCATCCTTGGCAAATCCTTTGAAGTCATGATGAACCTCTTGGGTGTCTCCTTCCAGATGCCATTCAAACACCCTTTGGTGACATCACCCAAAGCCAAGACAGGCTCTTGAGGAAGTTGTAGGTGTTGTAATCTTTCCAGAATTGCATCAGTGTCTTCTCATCTCTTCCTCAGTTAAAGCAACAGCCTGGGCAAAGGTCCTCCTCAGGTAGTAGGCCTTAAAAGCTCTTAAAAATTCCAGATCCATTGGGTAGATCAAAGAGGTGGTATTTGGAAAGAGAAACATTACTTTGATATTGGGATAAAGATCATCAATAAAAGGAGGATGCTCAAGAGCATTATCAACAATAAGCAAAATCTTGAAAGGTATGTTACCCTTCAAAGTGTACTTTTCCATTTTCCTGACATAGCAACCCAGGAGGGCATCTTGGAAGAGGAGCTGGGTCATCCTTGACTGCTCATTGCTCCTGTAGTTCCCTGGCAGTGTGTGCTCACTGATGTGCTTGAAACCCAGATCACAATGGGTTTCCATTTGTAGTCTGCAACATTGCCCTCAAGTAAAACTTTTATCCTTAAACCTGGCATTGACTTGGCCTCCTTATACATGAAAGTCCTTTCAGGCATCCATTTCTAGAATAGGGAGGTTTAACCCATATTGAATATTTGCTGGGGTATCTAATTTTCTTCCACAACCAGCTTATCTAGAATTTCCAAAATTCTTCAGCTGCCTTCATGTCAGCAGTGGCAGTCTCACTTCTCCCTCTCACGTTATGCAGTGAATATCTATTCCTGAGTCACTTAAACCGCCTAGAGCTAGCAGTAGGTTCAGCACTGTAGTTGGGTCCAGCCTTTTCTTTCAAAATTGCAAACTTTCTGCATCGCTTGCAATCGTCATGGTGCTGATAGGGACATGCTTCTACGTCTGGCCTTCAATCCAGATCACAGAAATTTCTCCATGGCTGAGTGAGGCCCTCCTCAAATTTTTGTTGGTCTGGTTGCCTTCAATGAAGCAGATCCCATAACAGCTTCCATCGTTGTTCTTATTCTTTAAGATCAGAGCCATGGTGGAATGGGACATGCCTGACTAGCAAGCAATAATCATCACTGATTTCTACCTTCAGAGTCCTTAATCACTTTTAATTCTGTTTTCAGGTCAATCATTTAATGTGGCCTCTTACTGGCAACATTAGCAGTGGATTTTGCATGCTTAGAAAAAGAAATGATCCAGTCAAGAGACTTGATAGGCACAAGATATCTAAGGATGTTGCTAGGGTAATGGGGCATACCATTTTAGAGAAGTTTTTTTAAAAAAATATAAGTAGAATGAGTAAAATATAAAATAATGATAAAAACTATAGTAAATACATAAAAGAGTAAAATAGTAATTTATCATCATTATCCAGTATTATACAGTGTATGTAATGCATGTGCTATACTTTCATATGACTGGCAGCACAGTAGGCTTACATCAGCATCACCACAAACACATCAGTAATGCATTACGCTATGATGTCAACATGGCTACAATGTTATCCGGTGATAGAAATTTTTCAGCTCCATTATAATCATATGGGACCAGTGTCACATACACAGTCTGTCATTGACCAAAACTTCCTTATGTGGCACATGACTGTAGCTTCACCTGACATGCTAGACCGAGTGTATTCTGAGCAGTATGTAAAATATCTGTGAACACTATTTCTCTCCAAGGTGTTATCCTTACTTTCCTTTTCTCTACACAGGCCACTAGCATGAGTGACACATCCGTGTCATGGCTGAGTGAACTTAAGGGGAGAAGACGACGGACAAAGCCAGGCACTCTTACAGAGGTGGGAAGGTGCCCTGTTTTACTAGGGGTTTGGGATTCCCAAGCTGAGGTGCTAACCTCACACATTGTTTCGAAGAGTATTAAAAATTTAACTGAGTGAAGCTATGTGTTCTGACTACAGTCTTCTGTTACCTGCGAACATGCACCCAGGGCATAGTGAAGCCATGCTAAGCTTGTTATTGATTTATCTTCCTCAGTTGTTGCAGACCTAAATAACCCCCATTTTTTGTTGTTCTATATCAGCTTAAATATTATTAGGTTCTCTTAGAAACTGGTGCATTGGGGATTCCTTCTGTGTTAAAGGTTGTGATGTAGGAGTTTAAAAGCGTCAATTCAGTTACTCTCTATTGTTTTAAACCACAAGTGAATGTTTTATAGAAAAGTCTTACATTGCTTTGTGGTTCAAATGCTGCATTTGAACACTGATGTATTTTTAGATGATACTTAGAATATGCATAAACATCATTGAACATGCCTATGGATAAACAACTGCATGGAATGTTATATTCATTAAAGTCCCAAGAGGAAACAGATGGCACTTTCAAGTTGAGTAATTTAAAAGTGGTTAGCAAGGAGACTATTTATAAAGGTGTAGGAAGGGTGTAGCAACCACTAGGGCCAGTGCCATTCCCTTAGGCCAGTAAACATGGCACTGCCACTATCCACAGGCCAAAATGCACGAAGAGATGGAGCAGTTACCCGAATGTGGAGACAGAAACAAGAAATAACCACCTCACCTTTAGTCTCTTCCTTTCCTTAAATTTCCCAGTGGTACTGTCCATCTACCAACCTCAATAGGAAGTCACAGGGCAGGGAAACCCATTGAGACAATCTGTGCAAATCACTTTCCATGGGCAGAGAGATGAGGGAGAAGGTGAAGAGTGGCTTTGGAGGGCAAATGGAAGACATCCAGCAAGTGTACTCACTGACTCAGGGGGAATTGAGTGTTAATACAGATAATAGGAATTAGCTTCATTATGGGATTTTGAATTTGTAAACCAAACACTCCTCGGGCACTAAGACTTAGAACATAGTCAAAATGTCTCAGCCAGAATCAGGATACAGACAGAGTGTTGGAGAGAAGCAGAGGGGAGGAAGCAGAGCTCCCCTCCACCATCCACAAATCACAAAAAGGGGAGACAGGAGGGAAAGACAAGAGGTGAGGAGTGAAGGAAGATCTGTAAGTCCAGAAGTAGAGAGGCCTGTGTCAATCTTCCAAAAAGAGCTTCCCAGAGAAAGAATATGAGCATGCAGCATTGAGGCAAAGTGCAGGAGACTCAAGTGAATGAAGGGAGCCAAGTGCAAAACAACAGGGAGTGGTGGGAACTGTGCCAAACTGGAGAGCTCATGTTCCATCCAACTGGGGCAGCATCAGACAGCTGCAGGGGGAGCACCCCATGTAAGTTCTGAGTCAATGCATTTTTATTTTTAAAGAGATACTAAAAAACTAGATTAGTCAAGTAAAACTTCCAGATTCTTAAAATTTTATGAGCTTAAAAGAAAAACAAAAGTATTTGTGGACCAAACTCAGTCCACACTCTGGTCCTAGGCGGATGAAGTCCTAGAGGCTTGCTCTGCCATGAGAAAGGCACCAAAGCAGAGGGATATTTACTAGATTTACACCAACCTGAGGGACCACATAGACTGAAATGGAGAGCACATTAAATCTTACCACAGAACAGGAGGGTCCTCCTTCTACCCAAGCCCTGACTCAACACGGGCTTCTAGGAATGATGGGAGAACCCAGAGAAGGGTACAGGAGCGCACAAGCAATGAGTTACAGCTTTGTGCCATGCATGTGTAAGGAGGACCCAAACAGAAATAGCACTGTAGAAAAATAAAGCAATTACTGCTCACCCATATACTCTAGTTCCCTTCAGTAAGGTCTGGCTTTAAATCTGCAAGGCATAATCTAGGCTCCTGCCTACCAGTTCTACCAGCCTGTTGGAGGGATGTAAGCAGAGTTGATCTCCTGCTTCTATTCCATGTAACATTGCCTGGCTGAGCTTCTGCTGATGGGATGTTGGTTCTGTGACAGGGATCTCCTTGGTTCATTCATAATCCTGAGACAGGGATTTGTGGGTAAAAGATGATTACCCAAATGTGGAGACAGAAACAAGAAATAAACACCTCAGAGATGATTCAGACCCCAGCCCCAGAGTAGCCATAATTTAATGTGGGGCCTACAATGAGATGTTTCTTTTCTGCTTGGCCCCAATATTCTTGTTGGAAAAAGTGAGTGGCCGGGGTCAGAACCCAGCTGAACCCTAAGGTCCCATTCCCTTGTTGGATGATCAGGTGGAGGTGCTATTGTAGATGATGAGCATTCCATAAATGAGAAAGCTTATCATGATTATAGAATAACTGATCCTTCCAAACAAATTCAGCTTTTCCTTTTACAGAATGAGATTAGCCATGTTCCTGCCTTTGCTAGAAACTATTATAGTTTATACATTTCTTCTGCATTTACTCTCTTTTTCACCAATCAGCAGATTCTCTGAAATATAGGTTATGAAAAATATAGGTTATGAAAGAGAATCTCACTTTCTATTTGTCATGGAGTAATTTATACCAAAAGGAAAGAAGACACTTCCTTGTTTTTATTTTCCTTTCATATCTGCTGTTTAAGACCAGGAACCATATGTTTATTACTCAGGATTTGGGTTTCCAAACTTTCCGGAAAGCCTTTCACCAACCCTCTTGCTCCTGGATTTCTACAAGCCCCCCAGTTCTCTGGAATTCTACATGGCATGTACAGTATAGATCAATATCACATATTTTTCTATCTTTTGAAGACATGTTTCAGTTACAACATTGTGCAGTATTAAACAATGATATGGAACATTTCAATTTTAAAACTCAAAATAGCAATGATAGAGAAATTAAGTACTCAGTGGCAAGAAAAAACCCTACATTTTTTTTAAAAAATAAAGAAAGCACAGGCAAAATTTAAAAAATCTAGAAGTAGGTGTCTGAAATTGTAAATGTGGCCCAAAATGGGCATCCATAATTTTGCTCAATATTGAACAAATATTAACATTATAAAGAAAATGATTCTAGCCAAGCGATGTCCTCCAATGACTTGGAACTGTGCTATAAACAAAGTTTTGTTCGTGTCTTTTATGGCATTATAGGATTTTAAAAAATTTGATTTCTTGGTTTCTCTTCCTTAAATAGAGATCTCCAACTATCAAGTTCCAATATTTAAAACCATGCAATTCACTGAAGTGAGTCCATAACAAAGCTCAAATATGAAAACTTATCATAATGTCCAGAATGCATATGACATGTCATATCAGTAAATTAGATGAATTGCAAGAATTTTCACCAAAAGTGAGTTCCAAAATAATTTTAAAAAATGAAAGATTTAAACTATTCAATTAATCATTAATACTTCTGGCAACTTGATCTCTACTCAAGGAGCTTAGTAGCGTCCACAAACACATAGTTCAGCTCAAGGTCTGAACTTCATAATTGGATGGGAGTGTTAAAAATCAATACTCCAGAGTTACTTAAATATATTACAAATATTGCAAATTGCTACAATGAACATTTCAACCCAGAAAATATTGAGCATAACTAAGAGGTTGCCCAGTAATAAAGAAAATAAAACCACCCGCTAGACAATAATCTGATGGGGTCAGAGAAACACTATTTTAAACCCATACAGGAAAACTACACATGGGGAGTTGACAAAAGGTAGAGGAAACAGCAATGGATGGTGAGGTGGGAGGTTGAAATTTGAGATAAGGGCCCTATAGACATTTTCACCTTTGTTCTAATTGGTCATTCCAAAAGTCTACTTCAGTACAATCACACCAGTAGAAACAAAGTCCCACAAAACCCCTGGTTAAAGGTTATAACATTGGGATAGAGGGTGGGGAATGGTGAAGGGGTGACAGAATAAGCCATTGGCATAATGATATAAGCTAAGTTTAAGGAGTTGAGGGAAGAAATGGACCTGACCAAATATACTGCTGAGGAGGGCTGCACTAGGGAACCTGTAGTGATGAGAGAATCACACCTTGACATGGTTCCCACAAAACAGATTTGCCCCCTCCAAAATATTGGAAATGTTTCACATCCAAGAAGACCCCTATAGAAACCTTTGGGTAATAAATGCCACTAAATAGGATCGACAAAGATTATGAGGCATCTAACACTCCAGAAACTTTGAGAACATCTAGAACATTGCAACAGCTAGATTAAGATAATGGCATTCTTATTTTGGAAAAATTACTCAGTATTGAAAAAAATGATAATAGGCATTAAACATAATATGAGATGCCAGATGTAAATATTGAGTCTGCAGTGAATTCCTCAGTTTGTGTTGTTCTCTCTCTTACCCTTAGCAAACTCTAAGGTAGCTTTCTGTTTATTTGTCTGTTACGTCTTTCTCCCAATTTTCCTCTATTTCCCTTAAAATCTGGCACTATAGTTTGTTAAATGGATTGACTGTACTAGGCCCTCAAGTTAATTAATTAATTAACACTGGCATTTTTTGCCTGCAAAGTTGTGTGATCCAATCACATGCATTGGCAATGAATGGACACTCCACTCCATATCATCACTGTCCTGGCTTTTACTTCACCTGATTCAAATTCATGCAAGACAGCATCAGTAACACCTCTCACCTTCTCAGCCCAGGCTATATCAAAATATATCATCAGAACAGCCAACCAAGAGCCATCATCTGGCTTCCAGATTGGCCAGACCTGAGCTTATCCTCATGAGGTGTGTGCTGGGTCCACGCATTGAACATAGACACTAAACAACAAGTGAAACATGTTCTGGAACTGCTGGGTTCAATAAGTTATAGCTCTTGGCTTCAGCCATAGTAGAGTCACATCAATAAACAAGTGGCCTCTGGCCATTCACATTCATAGGTTTATCTCATATTTTACAATTTCTTTGGCCACAATCAATAACAGAGACCAGAAATAAATCACAAGAGAAATACACTGCTAACCTCAAAGAAATTTTAGAAAGAATTTCTTGATGAATAAGTTGGAAGCTCTCCCCAGTTGTAAATAAAACTTAATTTACAACCAGAAGACCTTGTTTCCTCCTTTATAAGTAAGATTTTACTACATAGTCTCTTCTTGAGATGGTTGAAAATAGAAGTCAAATCATAAATTAGTTTTGAGGTGAAAATTATCCAGAGGTATAAATGTGATTTAAAATATTAATATTGCTATTTTCAATCACACCAAAGAATTCATAAATGATAGATGGGGATATAAGATTATCTCTTATGTCCTAATAATATGTTTCTAGCTAGGTGGCAAATATTCCAAGCATTTTACATACATTATCTCCACGCATGGGTAATGAATGGATACTCCATTCCATATCATCACATATCCTGGCCTTTACTTCACCTGATTCATTCATGCAAGACAGCATCAGTACACCTCTTGATAAACCTATGAGGTAGGGATTTCCTTTCCCACTTTACAGATGAAGAAACTAAAGAACAGATGATCATATGACTAATACATGGTAAGGCCATAATTTGCAGCCTGGGTAGTCATTGGGTGAAACTAAAAAATAATAATAATAATAATATTTAAATAGTTAAAAATAAAGGCAGAGGCTAGTATTAAGGTGATAGAAAGTACCCAAAAGAGGGGAAATCCTTCCTTTATTGTATTTGCCTCTTTTCGTGTTTGCCTATACACTGGAAAAAAAAGGTCAGCACATTTTTTTAAATGTACATTTGACAGTTTTAGCATATTAGCATAAATAGTTGGATTACACTGAGGGTGTAAGAGGTGAGTGGTATCTGTTCTGGATGGGCAGCTGCATTAAAAAATGCCAAATAATTGCCCAGCCAGTGTTGCTTAATGGTTGAGAGTCAACCTATGAACCAGGAGGTCATGGTTCAATTCCTGGTCAGGGAATAGGCCCAGGTTACAGGCTCCATACCTAGTGTGGGGCATTCATGAGGCAGCCAATCAATGATTCTCTCTCATCATTGATGTTTCTATCTCTCTCCCCCTCTCCCTTTCTCTCTGAAATAAATAAAAATATATTTAAAAAAATAAAAATGAAAATGCCAAGTAAGAAAACTACATTAATTCTCCATATTCTTTTTTTTTAACTGCAAGGTTTCACAGAAAAAAAAAATTGAAGCAAGTATGGCTTTTGATGATCTTTCACTAATATCCATTGAAATTCTCTAATTTCCTCATATCCCTTTTAGGGGATTAAGCCCTAAAATCAAGTTAATTTCCCAAAGTGGTTGACTTGGATTAAAAAATGTAAAGATTTTATTTCTAGTACTATAATGCAGCAATGAATCACAAAGCTTCAGAGGGCAAACCACATGTAAGTAAACAGGAAACTCCTTTATAATTAGCAAAAATCAGAGAAGCTTTAGCTTTTTTTTTTTTTTTTTTTTAGAATAACTTATTGATTTTCAGAGAAAGAGGAAGGGAGAGTGAGAGAGAGAAACACTGATTGGCTGCCTCTTGCACACTCCTACCGGAGATGGAGACCACAGTCCAGGCATCTGCCCTGACCAGTAATCAAACCAGCCACCTCCTGGCTCATGGACAATGCCCAACCAACTGAGCCACACCAGCCGGGGAAGCTTTGGCTTTTGGATGTTCACACTTTTGGTATAGTTAGTGCTAAATGAATTTCACTTGACTATATGGCAAATTCTGAAATTGCTTGACGATTATGAGAAGTTTTTCTAAATATACAACTTTGGGTACAAATGGTGATATTAAATATTTTGAATATGCAATTAAACACTAATTTTAGTTATAAATAACCTATCCCTGTATTGCAGTGAGTATACAACTCATGAGTTAAATGCGGTCTGATTGTTAGATAGAGCAGTGGTTCTCAAACTTTAGTGTGTATCTGATTCACCAGCAGGACTTGTTAAAATACAGATTGCTGGGTCCCATCCCAGAGTTTCTGATTCCATAGGTCTGGAGAGGAGCCCAATCATTTGCATATCTAACATGTTCCCTGTTAATGCTGATGGTGCTGATCTGGGAACACACTTTGAGAATCACTGAAGTAGACAAAGGGGAAGTAAATGGTCATCATAGTCTGCTAGAATCATCTTATTATCTACTGATCATATGAAAGCATTATCAATCAAGACTTACTAGTTGTCTTTCCAAAGATAATACTAATCCAAGAAGATGGATCATATTTGAATATAAAATAGAAAACATATTATCCCCAGTATCATTTTTGAGAAACAAGTTCTAATGACTAATTATAAATACACATACAACTCATGCACATTGGTAAAGAAAACTAATTCAGGTATTTATTTGTGCTTTATTTCCCTTCACTTCTCACACTTCTATTTCTCCATAGAAGAAGAGAGGGCCAGTCAGTCCCTCGTTCCCCTTGCCTTAGACTTAGGTGTTGCTTCACTGAAAGCAGAAGCTGCTTGAAGACCGCTGGCTTATTTGAGTCTTTTCAATGAAGCCTGATATCCTAAGAAAGCATTGTGGTAGGAAGAGAAGGGGGAGGAAGGCTGGCAGTGCAAGAGAGGAAAATATCCAAGGATAAGAAGGGAAAAGAGTTTGCATACCCTTAGGATTCCCTGTCAGGCCTCAGGGAAGTGAGAAAAGGATTGAAACAGGAACAACCCTTGAGACAAGATCTTTTGGCCTAGTTAAAGGCCCTGTGGCCCCTTGGCATGAGCTCAATACAAATTAATGCCTGCATCTTCATGGGGCAGTGAGGGTCTGACACTGGTGGTCTCAGTGATGAAATCCAGCTACACCCCATTTTCTAGGTATGACCTTAGAGAGGAGCAGGAGTTCCCTAAGGACTGGGATTGATTTATTTTCTTGACAGAGCAACAGGGTAGAGAAGAGATAGGTGGTAGTCAGGGTAAGACTAAATTAGATTTAAAGAAAATAAAGGATATTTCTTGTATGGCCAACTTTAACTACAAATTTATATCTACTCTGTATTTTTTAAAATTAGTTCATGCCTAGTCTTTATATTTTTTAAATTAATAACTTTCCTATATGATAAGAAAATGATTCCTTTACCAATGCAATAAAATTTTAAAAGTAAGAGTAAATTTTTAAAAATGTGCAGAG
The DNA here is from genome assembly GCF_027574615.1 of Eptesicus fuscus. Lineage (NCBI taxonomy): Eukaryota > Metazoa > Chordata > Mammalia > Chiroptera > Vespertilionidae > Eptesicus > Eptesicus fuscus. The sequence goes on from NC_072484.1 coordinate 19,626,909, forward strand.
CACATATGAGGAAAACTACAAAACTTAAGAAGGGCATACACACACAGAAAATAATTTGAATTGAGAGACAAAACCATGTCACCATGTGAAAAAAAAAGCCATTATTAGAAAGATGTTGACTCTCTTCAATATATAAATTTAATTCAATTCCAACTGTAGCTTAGGGGATAGAGGGGGGAGAGTGACAGAGAGGTTCTATGTATCTTTGAGAAAATCAGGTATTTAAATCAGTTGATATTTATCTATCTTTCTATGTATTTATCTCTATTTCTCTATATATGTATATAATTAACTAATAATTTGAGGACAAAATAAAAATTTCCTCAACATAAAGCACATCAAAATAAATTTAAGAGGGGCCAAGGATACAAAGGCAAAAAAATAAAACTATACCAGATGAAAACAGGATCAGGAGATGGCTTACAAATCAGAGCACCACAGATCATAGAAACCATGAAATTGATTACATTACAGAATATCACATCTATAGACCAAAGGGAAGAAAACATAAACAAAATTAACAGAGAACTGACGCTAAAATGTTTGCAACACATATAAGAGGTAACTAATTAACATATTTACTATATAAAAGACATAAATTGATAAGTAAATATAAATACTAATTAGAATAGGCAATGTGTTTAAGAAGATTTATAAATGTCAGGAAAGCCTTGATAAGGTGTTCAGATCAATTCACAAATTATCAAAGAAATTAAAAGTAAAATAATCATATAATGCCAATTTTTGCTTACTATATTGACACCAACTTTTTTTTATGACAATATGTAGGGGTCACAAGAGTAAAAAAACTGGCTTCTTGGATCCTGCTATATGAATGTGACTGGATATTAAAAGACATAAAGTTTTGTTAAAACATTAATCTAGCAGTTCTACTTCAAGATATTTGTTTTAATTAAATAATTAGGCATATACAACAAAATCTGGTTACCATGATGGTTTCCATAGAGCTATTTGTTTAAATAGGAGGACCAGCTTGAGTGACCAACAATGAATTAAAGTAGATTCATAGCAGAGCATTCTTTGCAACTGCTAAATATAAACTATTTTAACATCAAAAGATATTAGTAATTTCTGTTAAGTGAAAAAAGCAGGTTATAAAATATGAATAACACAATCATGTTTTCATTAATTATATGCTTATGGATGTGTGTATTCGTTTTTTAAAAACCTCAAAATACATATGGACAACAAATAAAGCAAATGCTAAACTATACCTTGCTGATTTTAACAAAAAAAAAGTTTCACAATTTACATACATATGAGAATACTTTTCTGTCTTGTTAATAAATATCCTCTAACTTTGGTATTTTATAATTTAAGTCTCCCCTGTGTGTCAACTCTAGTTTGAGGCCCTCTTCAGAGCCCTGGGTAAAGTGAGGCGGGTAGGGGCAAAGGAAAGTGGTGGGGGCAGATTCCTAATGTGTTCCAGAAAGTGATGCTGCTGATTTTGCAGTCTACACCTCAAGGAATATAGCATGGAGAATGATTTACCTTACCTTGTAACACCTCAGAAACCTCATTACTGAAGATGGCACCACTCATTCTACAGCATATACATTGTGAGGTCTTATGAAAAGTGTATAGAATTACAACCATCATATTTGATAGCAGAGCTTATATTGCTTCTGCAAAATGTAATAATGTCTTCTTAATTCCCTAGGCTGGCAAGGCTCACACAGTATCATTTATTTATGTATATCTACATTTTCAAACACTGTTGGGTGAACACCAACCCCATCAATCACTGTGACAGGCTACGTTCCTCTTGAGTTTATCTTCCTGTACATTCTGTGCCAGATTTAGTTTGCAAACCTCCAAACGAGAGAAACCTGAGTCTTGTTTAATCTGCACAAATATAAAATGATGTTGTTAGACGATCATTTGCCGTTTGAACTCTCATTCATTAATGAAACGTTGGTTAAACAACAGCCTATCCACCTTTAAACTGCAATACTCCCCTGTATCTGTTGAACCTTTAATGGATGGCCTGTTTCAAAACACAGGGGATATTTTATTCCTATTACAATTTGTGTGAAACTTGTCACGGTAGAGGACCTTTTCTCCTCTCAATGTGGACAGGTTTGTTTATTTTAATTTCCATTAGCGTCTGGGAGGACAAAAATGATGAATGATGATTCTCAAGCTACAGATTTCACAAGTCAGAGAGTTACAGTGGACGTGTTTTGTTTATCTGAAGTTAGTTTATCAGAAGCCCAAACCACCGTCACCCCCATTACACACGAAGGCCACCTTATTTCAGTGTGCATACTAGAACCTGTCTCAAGGTTACCTCAAGTGTCTGAAGAGAAAGAGCAAATAACTCGGTCATAGGCAGATAACATGAATAAAGTACGTATCAGGCAAAGAGCAAAGGAACAGTTGGCATGGCCCTTGGAAATGACCCTTTTCCCCAATTTTCTATCCTCTCTATACCATGCTACCTGGCCCAGCTGAAGTGAAAAGAGAGAGAAATTGCAGGTCAGCTGAAAGTTCACCAAAGGGAAAGAGAGTAGGAACACACTGAGTTTTCATTCCCTGTCCTTGGTGTGAGGAAAAACATTTTAAGAAATGTTTTTGGATGTCTTCATACTGTATCATCATAGCAAAATACATGCATAATAGAAAATCATCATTTTAATCATTTTTAAGTGTACAATTCAGTGGCATTAAGTGCATTCACATTGTTGTACAACCATCGCCACAACCTGTTTCCAGAACATTTTCATCATCCCAAAGTGAAACTCTGTACCAATTAAACCATAATTCTCCATCCCCCCCTTCCCTCAGCCCCTGTTAACCTCTATTCTACTTTCTGCCTCTATAAATTTGTCTATTCTAGGTACCTCGTGTAAGTGGAATCATACAATATTTGTCCTGTGTCTGGCTTAATTCATCCAGCATAGTCTTTTCAAGGTTCATCCATGTTTAGCATGTTTCAGGTGTTCATTCTTATTTAAGGCAGAATGACATTCCATTGTATGGATATAACACATTTTGCTTATCCATTCACCTGTCAGTGGACATTTATTTCCATCTTTTGCCTATTATGAATAATGGTGCTGTGAACATGGGTGAACATGTACCTGCTAGAATCATTATTTTCAATTCTTAACCAGAAGTGAAATTTCTCAATAATAAGGCAATTCTATGTTTAACTTTTTGAGGAATCATCCAACTTTTCCAAAGTATAGCTACCAAAAGTATACTTTTAAAATGTGGAGAGAAGTAAAAAATTGAATAGTTATCCAGAAAATGTGGGAAGCTGTGACATCCACTCTGGAGAATTCAGGCTAACATATGGATTTTAGTCTTTCAGACTCTTGCATCCCAGCAACCTGATGCTCTGATCCTGGTCAGTTGGGGTCATTTGCCTGCAGGCTGACTCAACCTGCCTTTGTCCAGCCCCAGGACTATACTCTTGGGTGTGTAGGTCCCCATGATTCCCTGTCAAAGAGCTTTGAATCTATTTCAAGGGCTTCCTAGACATCTTCCACAGGTCTTTCCTCCTAGGGGACTTCATGCCTTAGTGCAGTGGTCAGCAAACTGCAGCTTGCGAGCCACATGCGGCTCGCGAGCAATGGTTTGCCACTCTGTTGACTAATGAGTTTGCCGACCACTGACCTAGACTCTCAATTCCAATAATTACAGGCTGTTGTTGTTCCTTGTGATTAAGCCCCTATCCCAGTGGTCGGCAAACTCATTAGTCAACATGAGCCGCATGTGGCTCGCGAGCCGCCGTTTGCCGACCACTGCCTTAGTGCATAACTTCCAGACCTCAGGAGCAGCTTCAGGCTTCCTTTTGATGGAGCTGGAGATGCAGCTTGGGTGTGTGGATTGGGGTGTCCACACAACGTCTGGGAGGCCCCCCGCACTGTGTAAAAAAGCTGGGCTTGGGAAGAGGGGCAGGTTGGCTGAGAAATGAGGGCCAGTTCTCCCGGGGCCTCTATATCCCAACCCTAATGAGACTAAAAATTCTAAATTTAAAACAGATCTCCAGATTGTGAAGGTATTATTTGCCAAGGTAGATGAATAGAACACAGTTCATTCAACAGCTTGTTAGGGCAATTTATAATTTGAAATATAGGGTGTCCCCAAAATATGTATACACACACTTTGAATGATTAAAAAGGCAGTGTTTATTAAACTACATTTCATTTTCAAAACTGAGCTATCAGCTGTTAAAGTGTGTATACATTTTTGGGGACACCATGTCTTTACATAGAATACGCAGGTCTCCATGTGTATTCTTGCCCGGGAAGGAACCCACAAGAATGAGAGGTAGGCCTGTTTATGCTCACAACACAAATTTTAATATAGATTGCATTATAAATATCCCCATTTTATGTCTGTGCAAATTAAGGCAAAAAGAGATTAAGTGTCTTTTCTGCACAAATGAGAAGTGGTACAGCTATGATTCAAACAAAGTCATCTGGCCCCAGATCCCACTTTCTTATATCACCCAGTAAATAAACCATGGTGGTGGCTTTTCAGAGTTAGAACAGAGCCCTAAGTCAAGAACACTAATATCAGGGACATAGGGATCAGAGACTATAAACATGACAGAGTTAAAGGTATGGAAATTAGCATTTAAGGCAAGAAGTAGATATACAATAAGAAAAAGAGATGGGCAGGCCTATAATAAAATGGAATAATAGGTTAAAATATTCCCTTTATCTATGAAACATTTTTTTAACCCAATTAAAAATATAAAAATGAAAAGAAAGGTCTTTTTCTTCTGAGACTTTCTGGACTCTCCCAACCCCAACCCCTACTGTCTCCTCATTTCTGAATCTGCCAAACAACATAAATCACCATGCAAACCAAATCATTAGTGTTGCCAGGTGTTCAATTTAGAACCAGACAGTCTGGTATTTGAGTTTTCTGTCGAGAAAACAAACAGAGAAAATACCAGCGATTTTTTAATTAAGTTTTGTTATTATCATGTAAAGATGAGCTTGCAGGGGAACATTCACACTACTTCTCCAGGCTCTGAGCCTGCTTTCCACTTAGATATCAGCCTATCTAGGCCAGGCTGTCTCCAAACCAAGTGCTAAAGCAAGCTGATGAGCTTGGCTCTGAACTCATATTGGCACCTGCGACGTATTGGCTAGGCCCATGCCACTGTGCTCCATTATTTTCTTTTACTGATACCTCCAAAGCTCCTGCAGCAGTTGGCAGAGTCCCCTGGGTCTATTTTAAAAATATAAAATAATACATAAATAAATACTCAGAAGGGCATTGAAATGAAGGCAAATGAGCCATTGATTAAGAAAGTCCTTTGAGCTGAGCATGTTTATAGCTCTAATCATGGCCATTGAATAGGTGAAGGCAGGAAAAATTGTTATTTTATCATTTGCAAACAAACAAAATGATCCTTGAGCAAAATTCTACTTAGATCCAACTAAATATGGCTTCCATACCATAATACTAAATTGGTGTGGGAATCAAGTGTGAAAGAATAGCTAAAAATTATTATATTTGGAGGAAATGGTAAATACTCTAATCATAGACATTCCAAACTGGTGAAAAGCAAAGGGATTTGGATGAATATTAGTAAGAAAACAATCTCATCTCCTTAAAGAATTTTGTTTAAATTTAAATAATGGTAACTTTTAACATTGATGTTCAAAGACCTTTAACATGTATTCAGAAGCGAAAAAAAAAAGAAAAAAACACTTTTGTTTTCCAGAACATTAACTAAACTCCCCCATTAGAAGATTTTTTGAGGAAATGTTAGTTTACTCCAATGAAACTTTGGAGCTACAAATCTTTTTGTCAGCTAGATCACTATATCTAAATTGCACAATTTTAACCCCTACCTGGCTCTTATGAGACAATTCACTACAATAGAGAAACATTCAAGCATGCAAAAAAGTATCACAATAGATGGCTGCACCATCTCATGCTTCAATTTTCCTTGTTCTGCTTCTTACTGATGCATCATCCTACAGCAGTGCCTCTCAGTGGGTTGGGGAGAGGTGGATTTTGACCTCCCTCTCCAGGGGTTCATTTGACAAAATTTGGGCACAGTTTTTGTTGGAAGGAGCTACAAGCATCTAGAAGCCAGGGATGCTGCTAAACATCCTGCACTGCCCCCTAGGCTGAAGAATTATTCAACCCAAAACGTCCATGGTGTGGAAGTTTAGAAGCCCTGCTTTACAAATCTTTGGAACAGAGAACCCAGCAATTTGGGATTATTGGCATATCAGACATGGTGGTAAAGATCTACAGGCTAGTGCATCAAGGGATCCTGAGGGTGGGTGAGGGAGAGGGTACACAAGAATTTGCTTTGTGCCTTAAATGCCCAGGCCTCAGGGTATGGTCCAGTCTCCTGATTAGGCCACCAGAACTGCCTCTTCTGAAGCAAAGAAGTGGATACCATCTCAGACTGATACTGACAACACTGGCACCCTAAACTGATTGATTTAACGCAATGTTTATTAAGGGCCTTTCTAGCACAGGGCACCGAGGATGGTGCTAGAAAGGACAGCCATAAACTTCCTAGTGATGCTTACAGATTGGTTTCTCATGCGAGAAACCCATGCCTTTCATTCCAGGAAACAACCCATTTCTTGTATGTTTTTTTTTCCATTCAAATATCCCAGAAATCACAAATTAATATTTTTCCATTCAAATAGCCCAGAAATCACAAATTAATACCCAGAAGCAAAATCAGGTTTGCATTTCTTTTATTTGCCCAGCGAAGTGCTTTTAAAAATCACTAATATTTTAAAAATCTGATTACACAAAAATTAAAAATTTATGACTTGTCTGGAAACATCACAAATCTGGCAACACTGGGCATGAATAGCAGCAAGCAGCTAGTACATACTGACCACATTGACCTATCCTGTATAGCCCTAAAAAAGAAATGCCTAGAGTGGCTCATGTGAGAAGTAACATGGTGAAACAGGGAAGAGGGAAAACCAGTTCAAGAATGTGTTCCAGAGTCGGCCAGTGCAAAATAACTTGCTCACTCCCTCAGAACCTCTAAGAAGCCTTCTGAAATGTGTCTCAGAACTGTTCATCCAGGGACTAGAATGGAGGAGCATTAACCCAACAAATCCTGACCCCACCAGTCAGAGTTGCCCCAAAGGCATTCATTCTACCAAGTATTCAATTGTTCCAACCTGGGTTGTGCATACATGCGTATGCCCAGTGATGGATTAGAGAAGCTGTTGGGGCACAAAGTGAGATGTGGGATCCAAGCCCATCAGACTGTACCCGTGTGAAGCTGCTGTACCCATGCACACTGCTCTCTGTATCAGTGGCAGAAATAATCCTTAACGCCAAGAAGATTTAAAGAAGTGCATAAGTGGTGTTTCATCCAGCCACTCACCTACTAGTATGTTAACCGGAGTCCTAATGAGCTCTTGGTGCAGAAGCTTTGAAACTGCCCATCTTTCTGCCTTTAACCAGCCATTCTCTCTCTCTCTCTCTCTCTCTCTCTCTCTCTCTCTCTCTCTCTCTCTCTCTCTCACACACACACACACACACACACACACACACACGTATACATGTGCACACAAAGGCACATACACAGATGTCTCCTGTGAGCCTCCATGTAAGAATGTGCACTGTACTAAATTGCCTAGCTTAGGGACAAAATGGAATTGCAAGCAAAATGTGGAATTCCACATTTTTCTGGCCAGACTGTGTGCCTGGCTGTGTTCAATACTCCACCACCACAGCCCAGCTCCAAGGAGGGGCACCTTCTGTTACTTTTTAAAATCTGCACAAAGGTAATTATTTCTGCTTGCCAAACCATGCTACCAGATGACAGGGTATCTTTTGCTAACTTAACCACAGATGCAATATAGAAAAGCAGCCTAATTAACATCTTAAGTTAATTTCCAATGACAAAAAGGCTTGTAAAAGTGATCTTCTTAACATAACTGCAGAAACACACCTACAGGATATACACCTATAGGTTTACCTCTTGAAATGAATATACCTCTTGAAATATCAACCATCTAGAGAACACAAGTTTTAACATCGCAATGTAAATATAAGCAGTCCTTTACTCAATGCAAATGACATACACAAACATATAAACAAACATACACATGCAATTATATATTTATATGCACATACTCCCACATACAAGAATATTACGTATAAAATCTCTCTGTTTCAATTTCCTCATCAGTTAAGTAAGGATAATAGCCCCCTTACAGAGTTTATACACACACATACCCCACATCTCTCTCTCTCTCTCCAATAAATAAAAATTTTAAAGCTGCTCTTTAATGCAAATTATAAAATTTAATTCTCAAACCCCCCAAGAGGGAATAATATGGAAGATGATTCATTGTTCAAATAAATATCTCCATTGTGAGAAAATGCTTTTCACTTAACATAGTCATATTTATCTTGAAAGCACCAAATGTGTAAACACAGAAGCCCAACATTAGGGAACTGACACTCTTAGAAATTCAGGATATCGTGTTGTCACTCATTCAGGATGAATGTTTTTCATGTAGCTAATGGTGAGAAATCTTCCTGATGAAGAACAGTAATTCAAACCTAGACTCTGGCCTCCTGGGGAGAAATAAGAACTGCTGGCAAATTCTGTTTACAAGGAGAACCTTAGACAGTGGCTCATTTCCCTGGAGGGAAAAGCAATCTCTTGATCAGTGGATATGGGTTTTCAACAAAATTGCTACAGAGCTAAATCTGTTACAACTGGTTTAATATTCTGTGCCCACTCTCTGTCAAATAGTGGAAAGCAGTTTTAGTGTCAGCTGTAATCTACGGAAACCACAGATTAGATGTAGAATCATGAAGTTAACTTGCATCTTTAGAGAACAATCTGAGTTTTTGAACATTTAGAAATTTGTTTTAAAATCTAATATAAATATGTCATGCAATGCAGACTATCATCAAAAAATTTCCCATATGTTTTAACAAATGTTTTCAATTATGATGTTTAATACATTTGTTAACACTGCTTGATAAGCCTACAAATCATTCATAAGTTAGGCATATAGTCAAATTAATCAAATTAATTTAGGTTTACAGATGACGCTAAGAATATATTCTAATTTCCACTTCTACCCTTTCCACTTCTATTCCTATTTTTCTCTTCATCCCCTTCTTTCTAGTCTTTCCCCTCCTCCTTTATGTTAAGAGTCATGTTTTTAAAACCTCAATTTTCTCAATTTTGGGTTAACATAGTAACCTCAAAGGGAAAGTTTAAGGATTAAGTCATGAATAATAATAATAATAATAATTTTTAAATGGCTAGAATATGGTGGAACTTCAATAAATCGCTTTTGGCATTAAACGTGGTTCTTTGAACTATAACCAACATAGGATGGGAGAGATAAACTTAGTTAAATTTTACCAGCAATAAAAGTCCTCACCATTAAGGGCCTAAGAGGTGCCAGGTTTACATGCTCCTTCGATCCTTGTGACAACTCTAGGATGTGCCGATAGTGACGAGTTAAACTTACAGAACGCTTGTCTGTTAAATCAGGTCCTCCTCACAATAGCCTGAAGGTGGGAGTACCATTACCCCCACCTGACCAGTGAAGAAACCATGGTCCAGGGAGGTTAGCCTCGGTGCTCCTTCAGGGGGTGCATAAGGGGTGCTGCTCATCTGACCTGCACTGCTCTTATGTAATTAGGAAAGAATGCCCTCTCTGGGACATCCATGAACCAGGAATGGCAGCTGGGTTCCAGGCCCAGCCTCCCTTCATGGGGGGGGAGGGACTCTGTGAATGATGACCTTGAATAAGCCTCCCCGGTTTCCCAGAGATGTAAATGCCTATTGCGGCCTCAAAAGTATTTGAATAAACTTGTATTTCCAATTACAGCAGTTCAGAGGATCTGTTGGGATTTCAGCCCAAAACTTTTCCCTCTAGAGCTACCTTCTTAACTCTCTGTGCCACATTCAACAAGTGATGACATCCTAGTCCTGAATATGCATGAAGGCACGGGAGCCGGGCCGAGCGTGGATTCTGTCCACATCTTTCCAGGTCCTCATAAAGTGACCAGCTAATTGCTGCTTTCTTGTCATTGTGGAGAACCGAGTTGTCTTATCTTTTTAAGAAGATATCACCAGTGTCTATGGAAATGCACTGATATTGTGCTGTGAATGCCTGATTTAGAGAATAAGTAGTGAATGAGATTGTCACATGAATATAAGATTTTAAAGACATATTCATAATTTGTATAGAATATTCTGCTTCAAGGAGTCTGTCTAAAGTAAAATTTCATAAAGTAAGGCCTATCCAACTTTAATGACACAAGATAATAGTCTACCACACCAAAAGAAATATCAAAAAATGTGGAACAATGAAAAGAAAGCCTGGAAGTGGGGATTTTCTGCTGTCAGATCCTAAATTCTTCAGACTGTGAATTGACATTGAACGTGCAATTGTCTATGTTAGGAGGAACCCTGCAATTATAGGTTGATTAGCTAAAATGTTTTTCATGTTTGTGAGACACAGCGGTAAAACCAATGTTGTTTACAGCAACACATACAGGGTGGGGCAAAAACTAGGTCTACAGTTGTTGGTATGGAAAATACTAAATAATAGCTAATAATAAAAAGATAAACTGTGTTTCACATACTCACAACGGCAAAACTACTTTTTTCCCACCCTGTACTTTATAAAAGCCTCATAATTACTAAGGCTGTCTACATTCAATATAATCCTTTAGTGATAAAATAGGTACCACAAACACATTATTGGAATAATTTAGGGTGAATCATATCATGCAATAGCTATTCCTGATAATTTTGCTTTGTATATACTGGCACATTTATGAGCCTTTATGTATTGTTCTTTAATTAATAGATTTTATTTTTAGAGCAGTTTTGGCTTACAGAAAAATTGAGCGGAAAGTACAGAGAATTCCCATATTCCCTCTTCCCACTCTCTCCCAGCCCTAGTGTCCCTTATTATTAACATCTTGTATTGGTGTGATACATTTGTTAAAATGAACCAATATTTATAGGTTAATATTAACCACAGTCTATAGTTTACATTAAGATACACTCTTTATGCTACACAGTTCTACAAGTTTTGTATATCCACCACCAGAGTGCCATGCAGAACATTTTGCTGCCATAAAAAAAGTCCTATGCTCTACCTATGTATCCCTTCCTCTGTCCAATCACTGGCATCTTCTGATGTATATTACTCTCTGAATAGTTTTTCCTTTTCTAGAATATTATAGAGTTGAAACCATACAGTATGTAGTGTTTCCAGACTTGATTCTTTCACTTAGCAATACACATTTCCATGTCTTTCATGATGCAATAGCTCATTTCTTTTTATTGCTGATAAGATTCCACTGTATGGATGCACCCGTTTGCTTATCTGTTCACCCATTAGAAAACATTGGTTCCAATTTTGGTAATTATGAATAAAGCCACAATAAACATTTGTGGGCAGGTTCAGTTTGGACATGGCAACGAGCTTAGGGGAAAACCACCCTAACAGAACAAAGCCCAGGAAATGAGCACACCCTGAGTATTTGTTTGTAAATAAATGCATTCTCCTTCTGACAACAGTTACTCTTTCAGGTCAGCAGCAGAGTTCTAATTTTCAGGACTCTTACTAACATACAATTTTATTTTCATCTTTTTTTTCATGACTGCTACAGTACTTTATATATCTTCAGGAAGTATGTAATACAGAAAGATTTTTATTAAGATCCCAGAAGTAAGTTAAGCTTGCTCCCTAAGAACAAGAGTCTATGACCTTTAATTCTTGCAAACATAAAGACAAGACATCATCCCTGAGGTTTCTCGAGAAAGATCTACACCTTGGAAGAAGCAGAGAATGCAATACACTGAGTGGAAAAATGAACCTGGGAGTCAGAGTTTGTGTTCTGCCAAATAGAACATGGTCCCAATGAGCTTCCATTTTCCAAAACTTGAGCTTAGAGCCCTTTGTGTCTGATATATGATTCTGGCTCCTTTTTACCCAATATCAGCATATTTAAGGACACCCGAGAGGACCATATACTCAACCATCTTGCTGCAAATGCACATATTCTCCTATAAGCATTTTTATTTTACTTCTAGTGATACTTCTAAAGAAAAAGTTTATTAATAGAACAGAATGGGTTCAATGAGGGATGGCCTGATTCATGAACATCAGATCTTGAATCATTTTTTTATTTTTTATTAATTTGAGGACACTTAGAACTCAACAACTGTCATGTCCTCTTTGGCAATCTTAACCAATTTACTTTCTTCCAATATTGAGGATTAAATTTGTTATTTAATACATTGATTTTTATAACTGGAGTATATAAAACATAAATGGGCAAGGAAATCACACTTTACATACTTTTAATTATTGGGAAAATTGTTTAATATGTGCTCTACCAAAAAAAGTGTGAACATAAAGAATATAGAAAGAATTAACAAATAAGACTTTTGTGAAACCAAAACGTCTTAGTGTAGTTTTAAACATTACTAACTTCAGAAGTATAAGTAAATTACATTATGTAAATGTAATCTGAAAGTTCAATGAGGTAAATTTATGTAACTTTTATGTAGTTTTGTGACTCAGAATTTAAATTTTTGGCTTCAGTCCATTTGAAGAAGCCAAATGTTGAGTGAAACAAAAAATAAATAAACTGCAAAAAATTAATACAAAAACTTCAAAAACTAGTGATTGCAATAGAAAAAAAATAAAGTAGAACAAGTTTGTATAATTATACATTCACATATCTATAAGTTTGTAGAATTTATATTTTTAGAATTTTTGAAGCTTTATTACACAAAGGTTTTTGGGACATCCCTATTTATTCTAAAATATTCAAGGACCACCTCATCATGCCATATGGTACTATATATTGGAACTTAAAAATAAATTAAAATTAGTCTTTCTCTTAAAGTGACAAAAACATACAACATAATTATAATAGAGCACATAAATTTTCGTCAAAGACATTTGGACAACATAAACTTTATATATTATGTCAAATATATGGAATTATATCTTATAGTATTAGAGCCTTAGCCAGTTTGGCTCAGTGGATAGAGTATTAGCCCACCGACTGAAGGGTCATGGGTTTGATTCTAGTCAAGGGCATGTACCTCGGTTGTAGGCTAGATCTCTGGCCCTAGTGCCTATGTGGGAGGCAACCAATTGATGTGTCTCTCTTACATCAATATTTCTCTGTCTCTCCCCCTTCTTCCACTCTCTTTAAAAATCAATGAAAAAATATTCTCGGATAAGGATTGACAAAAAAAAAGAATTAGACTTTTGAGTTGGTAAATCTGTAATGGATTATATAACAGGTACTGAGATAGTTTGGATTTATGTAAAATGATCCTCCAGGAGCAATATGCATGCATGTATCATTCTTGCATGCGTGCACATACACACACAATTAAGTGGAGGATTGTCTGTTTAGAATTTATGATTATTTTAGTGAGGCAGTAAGGAACAAGCATGCAAACCACAGGTATAATACAAGGCCACTGACATGATTTTAAGGGCATCCCTTCAACCTGTTATTAACTTCGAGCCCTGGTGATCATTACTCCGGCTTTAAGTTATTAAGAGTCTCCAACATACACCACACATGATGTTTGTTTTTAATCACTGTGCATGAGAGATTTCACTTGGGGGAAATGTTGGCAAATATTTTATAGACTACAAAAAAATCTTGATAGTTGGATAAATGCTAGTGTGCAGCAATTTCCTGCTCACCCTTATAAAAGCAGGGCTTTCAAGGCAATATTTTGATTTCCTGAGAATTCTTAAAGTGCTCTACATTTGAAATGGAATGGGAAATGCCACTTGTGATAATATTTTAATTTTAAACTTGCTAAGAGTTATGCTGTTATAAAGGTAACTACCATTTACTGTCTTTAACGGATGCCTCGCATCAGAGCCAGGAGGGAAACAAAGACTAGATGATAGTTTTAATGCCAAGCACCTTTGAAAAGCATTTAATGTTCATAAGAAAATAATGACATTCCGTTTGTGCCTGAATATAATCAAAAGCACCAGTCAATTTGTTTATTAGTCAACCTCACAATGAATTCTGGGTGGCCTATAGGGAAAGAGGCATGGCAAGATTTTCCTCTGTGCTTGGACTCTGAGCTGGAGTCAGGAGGCATGTATGATATGTGTCACCTTCTTACCAGTAAGTCCTGCTGCAGATTATTATCACCTCTGTGCTCAAAGTGATGGCTCTTACTTCAGTCCCTGAGTTACACCTCTAGGAAAAAATACTATTTAGTTTGGTGTTGTAAATTGGGCCTTGCAAGCAGACTAGCATTCAGGAGCTAGCATAGGGAGGGCTCCGGGGACTCACGTCTATAGAACAAAAGCAGGATTGGGCAGAGAGAACTGCAATGCAGCCTCAAGGGATGTCTCAGGAGCTCTGAAGAGGGGTTGGCCTTTTGGAGCCATCCTGAGAAGAGGTTTAAAAAAAGAGAAGATGAGGTTAAAAAAGAGAGAGAGAGACAGGCCTTTCTCCCTAACTTCAATCAGTTATTAGATGTGGGCTACCCCAGAAAGGTGGCATGGCTTTAAGTAAGAAGGCTATCTTTAGCTGAGGCAATACCTGGAAGACGGACAGCTGCGGACTGTCTGCCAGGCTCACCCCAGCAGCTGGGGGAATAATCCCTTCATTCCTAAAGCAGTGTCTGCGTGGCCCAGCACAGCATCCGCCACACCCAACAAACAAAGACAGATACATTGGCCCCAAACTGCTTTTTTAGTCTTCTCTCCAATTATTCTTCTCTATGAATTTTAGTGATTGAAAACCAATCCAAACTGGCTTTAACCAAACGGAATCCCATGACTGAAGGTCCAGGAGTGAAGCCTATGCAGATACAGCTGGACTCAGAGCTCAAACCAGGTTATCAGGCCTCTTTCTCTCCATTCCTCAGCGCTTGCTTCCCACTGAGCATTCGGACTTTTGTCATGTCCCACGGGCTGGTAAGGTAGTCTGGTAGTCTGGATCGCTACTCTCAGTTACTTCACTTCTCCTGACATAATAATGTAGCGGGGCCCTTGCCATGGTTTTGTTAGTGTACTTTCTGCTCTCTTGATGTTGAGCTTGGCTACGAGGCTTGCTCTGGACATGTTATTGGACATGACACCAGCCGAGGCTGAAAAATTGCCAGCATCACTAGGCTTGTCTTGTGAGCATCTGTCACTCACCAGGCTGTCACCCAGTAGATGATGAGAGAGACCATGAGCAGATTTGAACCTAACCTGGAGTCCACTGTCTGAACTCCAGTCCCACTTAGCCCAGCAAACTCGTAGTCAACCCATTGGCCCACGATTGAAAAACAAATGCCTATTGTTTCAATCTATTTATGTTTGGGACAATTTTTTAGGCACTTTTCTTGCAGCCAAGATATACTGACAGAGATGCCAATAGCTTAAGCCTCCATGTACTCTAGGTTTAGAATCTTAAGAAAGAGAGCACCAACTCCCCCATTTCTCAAACTAGGGCTGTGGGATGAATCTCAGGGTCTCTGGTTAACCTGAGTTAGGTCACGAGCCTATTTCTGACCCAATCACAGTTGCCAGGAGGGAATGCAATGATTCCATTGGCCAAGCCCGAGTGACACATTTCCAGTAGAATAGGGGGTTCTACTATGAGAGTAAGATGAATGGACACTGGGAAGCCTAAATCAATTCATGCACCTCAAATATTATTTTAATACTTTTATACTTTTTTTGTCTTTGCTCAAACCCTTCTCCCTCTCTGGGGTACTGTGTGTACTTCTCCAAAGGCACACATGGCAGGCATGTAAGCCATGTCTGCTGGGATTCGCAGGCAGCAGCCTTGCAAGAGGTCACGGCCAAGGTGCAGAGAAAACCCACCCAGGAGCATCATTCAAACGGCAATTGTGCTGTTGAGGCTGGGATGGCTGAGCTCCCAAGACAGCTCTGGGGTGGAACAATGGCCGGCTGCCGGCAGCTGTGCAGACAACTGGGGACAGGGGAATCGGATGGGGGAGCGGAGACAAGGCAGGTGGTGGCTTTTCTCTTCTCCACGCCTGGCAGGGCCCATTACTGACAGGCTCAATATGACAGAGCTAACGCTGCTTTCCTATTCAGAAGGAAAAAGGAAAATCAATGGGGGAAAGAGACTTCAGCACTGGCTGCATGAAATGAAAAGGGTTTTGCTCCTTCCTAGCAGCTCCAAATGCTATTGGAGTTGCCGGGCTGTTCACATAGGGGTTCTGTGGCTTCCTGAGCAAACTATTCTTTTCATGCTGGCCCCCCAAATTATGTAAGAGGTGTTTTCTTTCTTCTAGGTAATTTGCTTGCATGAGCTGTTTACTATAAATAAATAAAAATAGCCATGATATCGATTATTGTTCTCTAGTTCAGAGAAAGGGAGAAGTCAGGCTGATTCAACACAGAACTTAAGTGGCCTTACATCATTATTATTATTATTATTATTATTATTATTATTATTGTCAAACTTTCACTATTCAAGTTGATTTGCCATAGTGAATGTTTTCCTTGTTTAAATCTCACCTCCCAGTTAAAAATTAATTACCAAATATACCTATATTATTTTAATTGATTTGAGCAGGAGAGAAAGAGATCAATTTGTTGTTCCACTTATTTATGCATTCAATGGTTGCTTCTTGTATATGCTGTGACTGGGAATCAAACCCTCAACCTTGGAGTATCAGGATGATGCTCTAACCAATTTGCTTTCTGGCCAGGGTCCAAATATTTTTAACATAATCAAGTCAGTATGAATCTGTGGGGTTCATTTGGGTAGCCAATAAGAAAAATCCAATTCAAACTGACTTAAATAATAACTACTCACATAACTGAAATATACAGAGGTAGAATGGGCTACAGGTAATGACCAAAAGACTCTATTCTTTTCCCTTTCCTCTCTCTGCTTTCTACTGTTTCTTCTTTACACTGTTGTTGGTGTTCTTTTGGTCATAATATGACTGTCAACAGCATACAGGTATTATGTCTATTTGCTTCTTCTTCATAACCAGAGGTAGAGCCCTGTCTGGAAAACCACAAAGAGCCCTGAGGTTCCCTTATTAAAAGCACATGACCAATCCTGAGCCAAACATTGTCTTTCAAGAATTGGAGAATAAGCTTAAACACATTAGGGCCATCCCCTGCAGCTGAGGATGGTCCATCCAACACAGAGCATATGCCTGATACCGGGAGAGATGGACTTCCAAAAGAAATTCTGGTGATATGACCAGAGAAATCTTCTTCTGTAAAGGAATGAGTCATGAGAGAGCTTATGGCTCAAGTACTGATTCAGTGAATAACAATGCCTGCACCCTCCTTGAAGATTACAGCCACACTTTTCCCAAGTGCTTTGATGAGGCCATGGCCAGGGAAAACAGCAAGAAGAACTTGGGGAAACAAAGAGCCCTGTGTTCATTGTCCATCATTGAGCTTCACAGGTATGAGCTTACAACAGACATTGACTGGATAATAGAGGCAGCGTTCACCTATTGATATGGGAAAGTTCTTAAGGCCTTGAAAATACCTATTAAAAAGGCACAGTTGGCATTTAGAAAAATAGATTCTTTCTCCCCACACCCTTCCTTTCATACTACCCGCCTCACCTTCTCTCTTTCTCCCTCCTACCACATAGGAAACCCACTTCCACTGCAGGACTTCAGTGAATGGCAAAACCACTGACCCCAAATGACACACTGTCTCACATCAGAAAGTGCAATCCACTCAAAGGTGGCAGAAAAGTCAAGAGGCCTGTGGACCAGCCACATGCCCTGCTCTGCCAATCCTCATGAGAGAGCATCGGTGAAAGGGCCTGGCTGGAACACTAATCCATTTGGAAGCTTTCCGTCACACAAGCAATTGACTGTCACTGGCATCAAGCAGCCCTGCTTCTTTCTAGCTTTCTATGCGGTAGTTGGGGTCCTCAGCACGCTTTAAGGATGTCGCTCCAAAATAAGTAAATTGAAGCCAGGTTCCCTCCATTGACTTTGGAGGACACCCATGAGAGAAACAAATCTAAGATAGGCATGTCAACTCATCTGCTGTTGGGTATGAACTATTTTGGGAGCCTGTGATACAAGCAATACATTGGCAGAGAAAATGGTAGATTCACTTATGTCTAGTTAAAAAACAACACTGTTGGCTGCTTCATTTTCTAGCTTATTTTATTACTAGAGGCCCGGTGCATGAAATTCGTGCACAGTGGGGAGGGGTGTCCCTCAGCCCAGCCTCCACCCTCTCCAATCTGGGACCCCTCAAGGGATGTCCGACTGCCTGTTTAGGATCAGGCATAAACGGGCAGTTGGACATCCCTCTCACAATCCAGGACTGCTGGCTCCCAACCACTCACCTGCCTGCCTTCCTGATTGCCCCTAGCCACTTCTGCCTGCCAGCCTGATCACCCCCTAACCACTCCCCTGCCAGCCTGATTGATGCCTAACTGCTCCCCTGCCAGCCTGATTGCCCCTAACTGCCCTCCCCTGCAGGCCTGGCCACCCCTAACTGCCCTCCCCTGAAGGCCTGGTCACCCCTAACTTCCCTCCCCTGCAGGCCTGGTCACCCCTAACTGCCCTCCCCTGGAGGCCTGGTTCCCCCCCAACTGCTCTCCCCTACAGGCCTGGGTCCCCTCCAACTGCCCTTCCCTGCAGGCCCGGTCACCCCCAACTTCCCTCCTCTGCCGGCCTGGTCACCCCCAACTTCCCTCTCTTGCAGGCCTGGTCGCTTCCAACTGCCCTCCCTTGCTGGCCATCTTGTGGCAGCCATCTTGTGTCCACATGGGGGCAGCCATCTTTGACCACATGAGGGCAGCCATCTTGTGTGTTGGAGTGATGGTTAATTTGCATATTACTCTTTTATTAGATAGGATTATTGTTTTAAAATATGTTTTTATTGATATTTTAATGAGAGAGAGAAAGGGAGAGGGAGAAAGAGACAGAGAGAAACATCAACAGGTGAGAGAAACATTGGCTGCCTCCTGCACAACTCCTACTGGGGACTGAACCTATAATCCAGGCATGTGCCCTCACCAGGAATGGAATTAGGGACTTTTTGGTGCATGGGACAAAGCTCAACCAATTGAGCCACACTAGCCAGGACTGATTGTTTATAGTTATGCTTTCCTTGTGTTAAGCTAAAAATATCTTTAAAACAATGAGAATATACATAAGTAAATTAATGGATATATTATGAACTAATAGGAACAAACCGGGTTTTAAGAAATATTCAAACAAAGAATAAATAGAAGTAATGCTCTGTTCCTAAATCATCGTGTGCAGACAGGAGAGGGCTTAATGCTAATCACTGTTTATTTGTTGTCATTTGCCTGTATTTACCTGTAACCATAAAAGTAAATGGCCTGCCCCACACATTTGTTTTAGGAGTGTCTATTAGGGCCATAATGACTTGAGACAATAATTCATTTTTTAAGTAAGTCGGAATGTGAAGGTGCTTTCTGCGCTGAGCTCCGACTACAGCAGAGAAATGAAGATGGCTTAGATGTTTTAAGGAGGGTCTTAGGATAAATGTGTAACTATGTACAGGGTGGCATGATGCCCGACACTTTTTGGCTAGTGCTGATTCTCTAAAATAAAGTTCTACTTACAGTGGGCAAGATGAATAATGCTATTTACTTAGTCTTGCAAGTCTTACAAAGCTCATACTTCAGAAACTTTTTTTTCTCCTATTTACTTTGTCCTCACCATGTCTGGCTCTCTTTATGACATGCCCCCAGCACTACGGTGAATCTCCACAGAGGAACATGTTGTTTTTGGATTTATAAATGTCTGAACTCTCCAATCTTGGGGTAAAAGTATCATGTGAGCTGTTTTTATAAAGTTGAGGTTAAAACAACAAGGGGAACATAATCTTGCCAATAATACTAGAGCTAGACACTTTACATATTAGAAAGAGAGAAAAAAAGCACTTGCTTCTAAATTGAAATTTGGTTAGAAGTCAGGAGATAAATTTTCAGGAAGCTACCCATAGCTAAGCTAGAACAATTTATCCAGTGTAAAAAAAAAAAAAAAGAAAAAGAAAAATAGGAGGAGTGAGGAGAAACCTCTGAGGCTCAAAAGATGGAAAAACATTCCAGAAAAAAAAAATAAAGAAGGGAGTTTAGCTTATGTTTCATCTCAAGTCAGAAAAAAATGTGGCTTGATTATAAAAACAAAACAAAAAACCAGAAGGATATTTAGTATCCTGCTACAACTTCTAGGAAGGACAAAAAGTACTGTCTACAGAAATCTGGGGTAATAATTAATAATCCCTGTAATCAGACCTCTCTCATCAGAGTCCAGAGCGACAAGTGTGAGAAGACACACACCTGGAGTGACGACGGCTTTCCTTCTCCATCCCCTGCTTAGTGTGCAAAGTTGATCAGAGGGACCCGCAGGCACTCGAGGAACTCCTATAATCCCGCAGCAATCTTTAGGAGTGCTTATAAATCTTCCGTAATGTCATGATGATAGATTTTGCCAAGAATCCTATATGTTTTAAGCTTCTTCGGGGAAGGATCAAATTAAGGGGCATATTTTAAAATGTGTTGTCTTGGTGGAGCGTCTGGAGGCTCCAGCTCCGCCTGACCTGAGCTGTCCCCAGTGGCCTGAGTTGACACGCAGAATGAATGGAGCAGGATACAGGGGAGCGAGGCACAGTCGCTGGCTTTTTCCTGAGACCAAGAGCCTCCTCCTACGCTGGGGCTGTGTAACCAGCATTTGCAGCAAGGATCCAACTGCCTCATATGCGACCCTTGTTCCATCAGAGTCCACCCCGCTGAACCCCACAGGTTCTCCTGTTACCTCGAGTGGAGACAGCCAATTATACGGAGCTGCTACATTTTCTGGCAAAGTCAGACTTTTAAGCTTTCCAAGTCCACCAGACAGAAAAGGAAAATGAAGGGGAAAAAAGCCATCCAACCATGATGTAAAGTATATAAACACTTTTAAACTAAATGGGCTATGATACAGCTACCTTAATAAGGTGATAATGAAAACAGTTTGTTAAGTAAGTACATAATAAACTGGCTTTATCCACCCACTTTAAGTACATTTTTACTAATTTTATTCCCTGTAGTTTATGTGGACTTTCCCTTTTATAAGGAGGGAAGTGGCCCTCCTTTTTAGCACCAAAGAACCATTAGCACCTAATTATTGCTGCCCAATAATATAGCTATTTGCATGTGCATCTGTCTTTCTCACCAGAGAAATATCAAGTTATAACACCATGTGTTTAAAAAAAAAAAAAAAAAGATATGTTGAAGGTCCAACCCCAAATATCTCAGAATGCAATCTTACTTGGAGATACGATCTTTACAGATGTAGTTAAAATGAGGTCATTAGGATGAATCCTAACCTAATATGACTGGTGTGCTTATAAGAGGAGAAATTTAGACACAACACAGACACACACAGGAAGAAAGCTATGTGAAGATGGAGTATTGGAGAGAGGCATCTACAAGTTAAGGAACATCAAAGACTGCAGCAAGCCACCAGGAAGAGGCAAGGAAGGCTCCCTCTACAAGTATCTGCGACTCCCTGCTGGCACTGATTCCAGACTTCTGGCCTCCAGAACCATGAGACAAGAAAATTCCCTTGTTCTAAGCCATGCAGTTGTGGTGCTTTGTTACAACAGTGCTAAGAAACGAATACACATTCCTAAGATGGCCTTCCTTCATAAAAAGTGTGGATTCAATACTTTAATAGTAATTAGAATACTTCATTTGAATTGCTTCTCCCCACACACATTTCCTAAGTAGATTTTTACTTCCGTCAGATTTGTTCAATTTAGGAGTGGAAAAGTCTTCAATATCTAACACTTATTTCGTGCAAACACTATACTGATAACTGCAGTTCTTATCCTACTTTATAATTCTTCATGCCATTTATCATTAACATCCAATGTGTTCATTTTCTCTTTGCCCCACTAGACCTTAAGCTCCATGAGGATAGGGTTTTTTTTTGTTTGTTTGCTGTTTATTCCGTTTTGCTCACTGTTGGCTTCCAGATGCCTGCCGCAGTGCCTCGTACATAGTAGTTCAATAAATGCTTGTCATGTGGCTAAAGAAATTGATATACTATGTGAGGGTCTTGAGGGCCAATGATGGGACCTATTTTAGGTGACAGTGAAGCAGGGCAGAGGGAATCCCTTTACTGGGGCAGGGGCTGAGCTGATTCCTGCCCCCAAATATGTGTCCACACTTCCCTTTATCTTTTTTTTTTTTATACATACTTTACCATTATTTTCTTTTTTCTTTTTTTTTTAATATATTTTATTGATATTTTACAGAGAGGAAGAGAGAGGGATAGAGAGCCAGAAACATCGATGAGAGAGAAACATCGATCAGCTGCCTCTTGCACACCCACTACTGGGGATGTGCCCGCAACCAAGGTACATGCCTTGACCGGAATCGAATCCGGGACCCTTGAGTCCGCAGGCCGAGGCTCTATCCACTGAACCAAACCGGTTTCGGCTATCTTTAGGCTAGAGGGAACAAGTGGGAAAGCACAGGCCTGGGCATCAGGTGACTGCATTTTAAGTCACAGCTTTTCTAGCTGCAGCTATTGTGTTCATAGAAATAAAGAATTTAGGGTAGATGTGACATATTGATAAAAGGTCTCTGCATTACAAAAGGTGATGGAATTGTATGATTCCAAATTATTTATTCTAAACAAATCGTAAGAGGCAAAACCAAGCTCCTTCAATCAAATCTTATTCAGAGAAGGTCTTTAGATTACACAACTATCAATCAAAACACTGCAGCTCAAATTGGTCCGACAAGGAGCTAGCCCGTCACCCAGAACAGCCCTGAAGGAATAGATTGATAGGGCTTGGCTGAGGCCAAGCACAAATTCTGGGGATCTCTGTGGGCTGGGAGGGTTCCATGGTATATAAACTGAAATCAGTAAATTTACTCTGCAAGGAGTAAATTCTTCCCAAAGCTGGGAAAGCACCTAAAGACAGAGGAATCACAGCACAGAGGATAAAGGAGACAACCTTCCACTATTGCATCAAAGTAAGCTTTAAGCCATGTGCATGCGACTTTAATGCTAACCAAAGTTTTCTCTTTGAAAATTAAAATGTATGGTATGCACAACAGCTCTTCAACAAGAATATTCAATTAAGTAGTGCATACCATTCTCTTGGCCATGTGAGGTAAGCTGGAGTTTGCTGTGCTTAAATTCACAGACTCCCACTTGAACAAGTCTGTACACAAGACACTTAGAAGTTCCCATGAAACAAACAGACCCCTCGGGCTCTTGCAGGTGAATTTAATCGTTACCATGTTATTGCCATGATGAAAGACAGGGTAAAATTTGTATTCCTCAAAGCCAAGCACAGTTATAGGAAATTCCAGTCTCTTCTGTTCTGTCAGTAACACCTGCCATCAGATACTGAAGTGTTTACTTTTGACAGAAGCTTTTCCACAATTGTTTTTTATGTCTGAAGGTGGGTATTTTATTTAGTGAAACAGCCAAGAGGTCTTTGGAGTTTCCCACCTCATTAGTTAAACCGATACTTCATGACATCATTCCTATCTAGATTTTTATCACGAATGAGTACATTGTTCTTCCATCCAGAAGGACCAAATAGCTTTTAAAGAGCAATCATCAACTTCCTCCTTGCCCCTCACAACATTATAATTTGGGGAAAACTGCCTGCCGGAAGTTTTGAAGATATGTTGGAATCAAATGATCCCTCCTCCAAGCCTACAAAATGTTGTAAGTCAGAGGGAATGCTCAGAAGGATTCTCATAGAAACGAAGCATTGGGACCTCTACTGCCTATTTTGGTGAATAAAGCACAATTAACAGTAAATAGCTTAAAGAGCAATGTACTCGGCATTCCTAAAGCATATTGTTTCCATTTTAATCACAACCAAAGAGCTCTAGAACTGAAGCGAGTTTATTCACTTATGTGTCTTCTTTGTGGCTATACCACAGTTTGCAAGTAGAAAAAAAACAAGTGGCCATCGCTGTTATTTAACTTAAAGCTTAAGTAAGATTGTCTTCAGTGGCAAAAGAAATAAAACACTACGTGGAATAAGTGTGTGTGTGTGTAAATGGCAAGCTAGCCAGGTAGCTGATAGTGTAGCCATTTAAAAGAAATAACTGCTTAGTTAATATCATTAAAGATGCGCTTTAAAAGAATGTCAGAAGGATTAGCTGAAGAGAGGCCCTCAGTCAGTGTCCCACTTCCTTTAAGAGTTGCTGGTGAAGTAGTTGCATGACTTGTTTTTGCTTTTTGTGATTTGGTTAAAGTAAAGCACAGTCCATGCAGATAGATGGTACCTATTTATACAATATAAAAGGGCTCGCTCATTCCCCACTATTCCCTGTGGCATTAAGAAAAATGTCAGCGAAGCCTCCACCCACTGAAGTTCTGCAACACTCAGTGTCCCTCTTACTTTAGATTTGTTTAACAACAAATATAATGATGTGTTTCTTCTCCCAGACCAGAAGCCACTTGACAATAGAAAACATGCTTGTTCATCTCTGTAACCCTCTTAACTCATCCAGGGCCTGGGGCCTAGAAGGTTCTTACTAAATAGTATTGTGTGAGTGAGTACAAAATAAATGCATGTAGTATTTAACATTGTTTCATATCCTTTTCATGCAAACTGTGTGCCCTAGTTCCCTGACTACATTGGAAGGATAAGGTTCACAGAACCACACCAAAAACAGCCCTAGAAGGATTCGGTTTGGCCCATGGTAATAGCAAAAGAGTGTGTGTTTGTTAGTTTCTAAATGGATTGGTTTTTAAATTGAAAGACTTTTTAAGAGAGAGATATTTCAGGTTTCTTTGGAAAAGTAAAGATTTGATAGCAGCATTGGTGTGGCTATAAACAGCCAGAGCTTAGTGGAGCCTGGCCATTGAGAAGGATCCAGTTTAATACCACTTTCCACTGTTTACACAGAACTCAGGCAAATTAATCAGATTCCATTTACAATGACACACACTTTCTTATTTTTCTTATACCATCACCACCTTGCTCATTTAGGTTATCCCTTCGGTCCCTGTAGGCATTTGAATTTGCACCCACATTAAGCCTAGTCACTTTTCCCCATTCTGAATCTAATACCAAGCTGTGAATGCATCGGAAAATGAGTAAAGACTGATTTATAATGATCCAGTCACTGGATCAGAATAAAATAAAAACCAACCAATAAGGTAACATGTCTTAGACACCATCATCACTCCTCAAAAAATAAATTCCACTAGAAAACTCAAATTTTAGATGTTTGTTTTTGAATTACTTTAGTCAAACGGAAAATAGACAAAGTAGGTTGCATTGCACTATAAGCCAATGACAAACTAATATCAATAACAGTATATTTTAAGTATATTTTAAACATACTTAAACACCTGGAGTTTGATCCTGGAATTGACCATTTGACCCAACACATTTTAGAGGAAGCTTGGACAGAGCTCATCTCTAGCCAACGGCAGACAACAAATACAACAGAGCAGAATGTGTGCCTCTCATGTCTCATCCCTTAGACAACGGCCCTTAAACTGCAGGCTGATGCTCAGTCCTGAGAAATTGAGTGCTGAGTGAACTGCTCTTGGACAAGAGCACTTCCAGAGGTGGTCTGATAGTTTATCAAATGAACATTTACTCACTGACAGCTGTTGTACTTGGAGGATTCCGGGTCCTTCTCTTTCCCAAACAGCCATTTTCTTCTACTTGTTGAGACTTTGTACCTGCTATCAATCTAACCATCTGTCCAGAACACCAGCATTATTCTGCAGATCATAGGTGTAGAGAAGTTTGTAATCATAGCATTCACCAGCCTTTTCGTGTCTTCTCACGCTACAGTAATTTTTGCCAGAGTCCAAGAAAGGGAAAAATCATAGTATGGTACAATGAGGGAAAGGTATGGTATGGTTTTTGCCATACACAAATTTGTAATTAAAATATAGCCTAAATCAAATATAATATTATAAGAAAAGAAGGAAAAAGAGTTTTATAAAGTATTTCTTTTGAAATTATTGAAGTATTACAAGCATGTAACAAAGCATAGAGAATAATCAGTATAAATCTCATCCACCTATGTTACATTTTAATATTTTGCCATATTGGCTTCAGAAATAGTCATTGAAATATAACACATATACAACTAAGTAGACAAATATTATGTTATATGGTTATTGTACTTCTACAAAATAACACTGTCCTATATACACCCCCTTGATCAAGTTGTAGAACATCACCAGAATTAAGGAAGCCTCATTTATGCCCAGTCTCAATCATTTATAATAGATCTTAATATTTGGGAGAATCAAATGTTTCATTCTTTAAGATTGTCTTTGCAATATTTGGCCTTTACATTTCCATATTGCTTTTAAAATCAGCCTGCTACCCTCCTCTTGACTGCCTCCCATGCACAAACAGTGTTGAAGGCCAAAAATTTTTACTTACTTCACTTTATCTAAAAATCAGCTTAGAGAGAAATAACATCTTCATTTTCTACCTTTTAACCATTGAACATGGCATAGCTCTCCATTAACTTGTCCAATTTTATTTCTCTCAGTAATGTTTTGAAATTTCTCTGTAGAGGTTTTGCATATATTGTATTTAGATTTATTCCAAAAATGTTGATATTTTTCTGGAGATAAATGCAACATAGTTTTTAATTATTATTATTATTTTTTTTACTAATTTTGGGCTATTTTGAAATTTTATTTTATTCTTTGTCACAAAAATTGTATATATTTAAGGTGTACAAGATGATGATTTTATGTATATACTAGAGGCCTAATGCACAGTGGGGTCCCTCGGCCTGGCCTGCGCCCTTTTGCAATCTGGGACCCCTCAGGGGATGTTGGTTTTAGCTCAATCCCTGCAGGCAAGGCCGAGGGACCCAACCGGTGCACGAATCCATGCACCGGGCCGGTTTCGGCCTGATCTCTGTCGGCCAGGCCAAGGGACCCATTCATGCACTAGACCTCTAGTATGCATATAAGATATTTGGTTAATCTCTTCCCGCCCTCCTCCCTCCCCCTTTCCCTCTGAGATTCATCAGTCTGTTCCATGTTTCCATGCCTGTGGTTTCCTCTCCTGCGTTGAACGTCTGCCCCCTTGTTGTCAGTACGTGTCATAGCTACCGGCCAGTCAGCTGGTCACTTAAGCTTTTAGGCTTTTATATATACTAGATGGCCGGTGCACAACATTCATGCACTGAGGTGGGGAGGGGTCCCTCAGCTTGGCCTGCACCCTCTCACAGTCTGGGACCCCTTGGGGGATGTCCAACTGCTGGCTTAGGCATACAGGGAGCGGGCCTAAGCCAGCAGGCAGACATCCCTTGAGGGGTCCTTAGTGCTGCCATGGAGGCGAGACAGTCTCCCGCCACCGCCACTGCACTCGCCAGCCATGAGCCAAGCTTCTGGCTGAGCGGTGCTCCCCCTGTGGAAGCGCACTGACTGCATTGAGCGTCTGCCCCCTAGTGGTCAGTGCGCATCATAGTGACCAGTCATTCTGCTGTTCAGGCGATTTGCATATTAGCCTCTTATTATATAAGATAGACACATTATAAAATGATTACCATAACAAATTAATTAACACATCACCTCACATAATTACCGTGTGTGTGTGTGTGTGTGTGTGTGTGTGTGTGTGTGTGTCTTGGGAACACTTAAGATCTACTCTCATCAAATTTCAAGTATAAAATGCAATACTGTTAACTATAGTCACAATTCTATACATTACATCCCCAGAATTTAATGTTTGCACCCAATGACCAACATCTCTCCATTTCCCCCACCCTCATTCCCTGGCAACCACCATTCTACTCTCTGCTTCTATGAATTTGACTTGTTTAAATTTCACATATAATGAAGTGATATCATTCATTATTAATCTTCTGTCTGGTTTATGTCACTTGGTATACTTTTCTCTAGGTTCCTCCATGTTGTCACAAATGGCAGAATTTTCTTCTTTTTATGGCTGAGTAATATTCCATTAAATACAAAGATAGATAGAAATATAAGTATAAATATAGATATCACAATTTCTTTATACTTTATTCATTTGTGGACCTTAGGTTGTT
This sequence comes from Eptesicus fuscus, assembly GCF_027574615.1. NCBI lineage: Eukaryota > Metazoa > Chordata > Mammalia > Chiroptera > Vespertilionidae > Eptesicus > Eptesicus fuscus. Next base: position 19,654,923 of record NC_072484.1, read on the forward strand.
TCAATATCTCGGCTATTGTAAATAATGCTGCAATTAATATTGGAATGCAAATATTTCTACAAATACTGATTTCATCTCCTTTAGATAGATACACAGAAGTGGAATTACTAGATCATATGGTTGTCCGTTGTTTTTTTTTTTTTTTAATTTTTTTTGAGAAAACTCCATACTGTTTTCCATAATGGATATAACAATTTACATCCCCAGCAACAGTGTACAAGGATTCTCTTTTGTGCACATCCTTGCCAACAGGTTTTTGGTGGACATTTGGGGTTTTCTCTATTTAAGATCATATCATCTACTTGTCTTTTTGACAATGCCATCCTAATAGCTATGAGGTGACATTTAATTGTGATTTTGATTGTTTAGTGATGTTGAGTACCTTTTCATATACCTATTGGGCATTTGTATGTCTTCTTTGAAAAACAATGTCTATTCAGGTCCTCTGCTCATTTTTTAATAGGTATATTTGTTTTTATGTCTTTTGCTTTGTTTTTATCATTGAATTGTATGAATTCCTTATATATTTTGGATGTCAACCCCTTATCAGATATATGGTTTGCAAATATTATTTTTCTCATTCCATAGGTTGACTTTTTATTTTGTTGATGGTTTCCTTTGCAGAAGCTTTTTAGTTTGATGTAGCTCCACTTGTTTATTTTTCCTTTGGTTGATTATAATGTTTACTTTTTGTGAAATATTAAAAAAATCATTTCCAGGACCATCAAGGAGTTTTGCTATGTTTTCTTCTAGGAGTTGATGGTTTCACATCTTACATTTAAGCCTTTACCCATTTCAAGTTGATTTTTGTTTATGGTATAAGCAGTGTCCAATTTCATTCTTTTGCTTCTGAATACACAATTTTCCCAACAGCATTTATGAAAGAGACTATCCTTTTCCCAGTGTGTATTTTGACACCCCTGTCAAAACATAATTGACCACATATGTGTACATATATATTATGGTTCTCTATATGTTTGTTTCGATTATTTTAGGTTGGCAATATAGTTTGAAATTAGGAAGTATATTGTATTTAACTTAGTTCTTTCTCAAGGTTACTTTAGCTATTTGGGGTCTTTTGTAGTTCCATGTGATTTTAGGATTATTTTTTTCTATTTCAGTGAAAATACCATTGGAATTCTGAAGAATTCCAAATTGCATTAAGCATTATAAACATTTAACAATATTCATTCTTCCAATCCAAGAACAAGGGATATATTTCCATTTATTTGTACTTTAATGTCTTTCATCAGTGTCTTACAGTTTTCAGTGTACAAATCTTTCATTTTCTTGGTTAAATTAGTTCCTAAGTATTTTATTTTTTATGCTATTATTAATGTCATTGTTTTATTAATTTCTTTAATGGATGACTCATTGCTAGTATATAGGAACACAAATGATTTTGTATTTAATTTTATATCTTGATACTTAAATGAATTTGTTTATTAGGTATAACAGGTGTTTTTTTTTTCTTTGCTGGAATTTAGGGTTTTCTATATATAAGATCATATCATCTGCAAACAGACAATTATTTTAACATTTCAATTTCTACTTTTTCATTGCTGGTACATACAAATACTCTTGGTTTCTGTGTGTTTGACTTCAGAAATACTGTTAAGTTAATGTATTAATTCTAATAGTCTATATAAATATTTTAAAATATTTTTCTAAAATATAAGCATGTTATTCATAAATAATAATTTTCATTTCTTCTCTTCTAATCTTTATATATTGGGATTATTTTTCTTCCCTTATTACTTGGGTAGGATAGGCAACAAATACAATGTTAAAAAGAAATGGTTATAATATAAATCCTCATATCACTCCTGATCTTAGAAAATAATTTCTCAATATTTCACCATTAAATATGATTATTTTTTGGCCCTGGCTGGTGTGGCTCAGTTGGTTGAACATCATATAACTGAAAGGTCACTGGTTTGATTCCTGGTCAGGCACATGCCCAGGTTATGGGCTCAATTGCATGTAGAGGTAACTAATCGATGTTTCTCTCTCATATATAAGTTTCTCTCCCTGTCCCTCTCCCTCTTCCTGTTCCTCTCCCTGTCACTCTCCCTCTCCCTTAATTTAATAAAAAAAATTAAAATAAATACATATGATAATTTTTGTTTTGCGTAGATACTTTTAACAAATTAAAAAAGGGTTTTACTTTTCCTAGTGGGTGGTAAATTTTTATGGTAAATGAAGCTAAATGTTATTAAACTTTTTTCTGTATCTTCTGAGAAGAAAATTAGTCTTCATATTTTATTTGCTAATGTAGTTATACACATTCATCTAGAAATAATTTTAAGGAACTATTAAAAAAATAATCTCAATTGCATTTTAATATATGATTCCTTTATATTTTCTGGATCCTATTTGACAATATTTTATTTGGGAATTTTTGTTCACAAAAGAGATTGGCCTATAATTTATCTTTCTTACAAAGTTCTTATCAGGTTTTGCCATCAAATTGATACTGACCTCATAAAGTAAATTTTAAAATATTCTCTTTTCTTTCCTATTCTATTCCTCAGAAGATTTTATAAAACAAAATACATTTATTTCTTGATTGATTGAAAAACCTCACCAGTAAAGGTATCTAGCTGTTTTCATTATGGGAAAGTTTTAAATTATGGTTTAAATTTTTAAATTTTGTCAGTAGTCATATATTTTAAGTCAAAGGAATTTGTACATTTTTAAAAATATACTTTCATTGATTTCAGAGAGGAAGGGAGAGGGAGAGAGAGATATAAACATCAATGATGAGAGAAAAATAATTGATCCTTACATGCCCCACCCTGAGGACCAAGCCTGCACCCTGGGCATGTATCCCAACCAGGAAACAAATCTTGACCTCCTAGTTCATAGGTCGATGCTCAACCACTGAGCCATGTCAGCCTGACAGGAATTTGTAAATTTTTTAAAGTGTTCAAATACACTAAAGTTATTTATTCATAATTCCATATTTTTGTTAAAAATTTTTGTAAGATTGGTACTGATTGCTAGCATTGGTAAATTATACTCTCTTGTTCTCTCTCTCTTTCTACATCACTTATGTTAGGATTTAGCAATGTTATCAATCTTTTAATGAACCAGTTTTAGCCTGTTTAGAAGTTCTCTATCATATGTTTATTTTCTATTGAATCAATTTTTTCTTTAATCTTTATTATTACATTTCTTTTACTTTTGCTGAATACTTAGATCATTGATTTTCAGCATTTCTTACTCTCTAATGCATGCCTTTAAGGCTATAAATTTCCCTCTAAGCACTTTGTTAGATGTATTTCACAAGTACTGATATGTAACATTTTATCATCATTCATTTAAAAATATTTTCTAATGTCTATTGATATTTTAATTCCATGTGTTATTTCATCAACCCTTAATTTCTAACCATGTAGACATTTCTTAAGTAACATGTAACAACTAGCTTAATTTCAGTCAGAGAATATACTCTATATGACTTTAAAAAATTCATCTATATGAATTTAACCCTTTGAACTTTAATGAGCTTTACATATTGTTATTTAAGATTCAACACTTTATTTTTTCTTTTTTAAAAAAAAATTATGTTATTTTATTGATTTTAGAGAAAGAGGGAGGGGGAGAAAAACATTGATTTGTTGTTCCATTTATGCATTCACTGGTTGCTCTTGTATGTGCATTGGCCAGAGATAGAACCCACAACCTTGGCGTACGGAGACGACGCCCTAACCAAATGAGCTACCTGGACAGGGCACATTTGCTTGTTTTTCAATTAACTGTCTTTTGTCTAAATTATTTTCCATGCAATTGTCTTTTTAAAAACTTTAATTTCTATTATGACTTATCAAATAACTAATTTCTCTTCAAGTTTCATTTGTTAATATGAATTCATAGGATGGATAGAACACAAAGAAAAGTAATAGCTAATGTTTAATATTACATCTCTCAAGACACATTATAACTAAACACTGATTTGTCAAATATACTTTCTGTGTATAGTTGGCTATTAAGAGGCCATGTGCACAGTATATATTAAAAAGAAATAAAATGAATATTATGATGCAGTTTGTATATTCATTAAATATTTGGTTCATAATCAAGATTCTCATTTGAAAAAAGAACAACCAAGTCTGAAACATAAAGAATCAGTGAGTGGATTACTAATTAGATCCATTGCCTAGAAGTATTATAATCTACAATAGTGGTAAAATAATTATCAATGGCATATTTACACCAACTTCAGGTAAGAACAGCCCTGGGTAGAGCCAATGAGAGATAGCAGTGGGCTGAATTTCTTCTCTGTTCCTCTTTATCCATTTCCACACTTCTTGACTTACTGTCTAGCTGGGGAGTTTGAACACTACCTACTGTTTGAAGTGGCATCCATGCCATGTGGCTTCCTCTCAGGTGAGTGCAACCAAAGGCTGGGAGAACCAGTAATAGGAGGAGCGGTTAAGAATGTTTTTGTCTCCTAACGCACTCTTGACTCCCTGATCATGATTTTGATGGTGGCTACAACCATCAAAGGCCACGGTTCCTGTCAGCCATCCCTTCTACTTACAGAAAGTCCGGGAAACTTTGTTTTTCGTTTACTCATTCAATTGAGTGACAACTAATTTCAGGTCGTATGCTAAGTGATATATAGTTAAGTGCTAAGGAAAAAGAATATTATATGTATACCTACATATATGTGCATGCATATATTTGTGTATGCATTTGTATGTGTATATGTGTGTGTTTTCTCTTATTTAATTTCTAAAGCAACCCTTGGATAGCCTCCTCAACCTATAGTGAGAACAATCATACCTGGTGCCTTCTTGAAGATTCAGCAAGAAAAGCTTTATTTTTTAAAGATTTACATGCAATTAAACTTGGAAGGTTAAAGCATATTTTTATCACATTGAAAGCAAGCTATTCTTTTAACTTCTTAAGTGGATTTTGGACCCCTTAATAAAGCAAATAATTCTTTCTTAAAGATGGATTCCACCCTAATTTACCTGTTTTCTAAGTTAAAATTTATATATTCAGCTTTTCTTTCAGATTTTAAAGTTCAACCTGTACAAATAATCTGTCTTAGTAAGACTTCATTTAAGCTGTCAGTTAAGGAAATAAGTCTCCAATTGGCTGCAGAGTAGAGCATCCAGTTGTTGTTTCATAGGTCTTTTATTACTTCAGATGTTATTTTTTTCCTTTTTAAATATCACATTTATTTTCAATTATCTGGGCAGCATGACAGTAAATCTGTGATGTTTAGGCATAATATGAATGTAAATGAATTTTTAGTTTATAATTTTATCATTTCCCACTAGATAGGTGACAAAATGTTTTTGTGAAACATAGGTTTTTCTGATTAGTGCCGCATACTATAAAGACATGAAAAATGAGAAGCCCTTATTTATTGCACACAGAACATATACTCTCATTGTTGAATAGTCACTGGTTGTGATTAAAGGTTTACCCAAAGGGGCATATGTCTATAAAATTTGAGGGCAGTTAACCTAAATATGGTAGTAAAAGCCTTCCTTCATACAATTTTTGTTTTGTAAAAAAAGCTATCATAGCAGATAACATCTGGTTGCATGTAATGTGAATTTATCTGAAATCCCAATGTAAACAAGTCCACCAATAGCAAGGGGCAGTTAAACATTCCACTGGCATTAAATAATTAAAACCATCTTCTAAAAAATTACCTTCAATTACCAGACTCCTGGAAAAAAGCAGACAGCTCTGGCAAAGTACCAGAAAGATTGAGGGGGAAGGGGAAGAGAACGAGAAAGAGGAGAACAAGAAAGAGAAAGAGAAAGAGAAAGAGAAAGAGAAAGAGAAAGAGAAAGAGAAAGAGAAAGAGAAAGAGAAAGAGAAAGAGAAAGAGAAAGAGAAAGAGAAAGAGAAAGAGAAAGAGAAAGAGAAAGAGGAAGAGGAAGAGGAAGAGGAAGAGGAAGAGGAAGAGAGAGAAAGAGGAAGAGGAAGAGCGAAAAAACAGTCTATTCTCCAAAATACACTGGAGGATCATGAAATGTAAGATAGGATGGTTAATGTCATGCCTACCCGAAAGATATTTTTAGTAGGAACACATGATTAGAGCCTAGAGAAGGTTACTATCAATGCTTTTATTTCAGATTCTTGCTTTCAAGCAGTAATATCTCTAAGACATCATAGGCCTAAGTTTTCGTTTTTATCTGCTATTTTTAAGTCAAAGGAAGAAACTTCACAATTTCCCATTTCTTAACACTTAAAAGAAATTTCTCAAAATTTGAAAACATGCATGTGAACCATCCTATATAATAAAGATGTAATATGCAAATGGTCATTACGCCATGAAGCGTAACGACTGACTGAATAACGACTGGATCACAGACAACACGAGGGTGGGGCAGCGAGCTACAATCCGGCAGCAGAGAGCTACAGAAGGGGGCAAGGCAGCAAGCTATGGGGGGCGGGGGGCTGGAGAGTGGGGGGAGCTACAGGAGGGTAGGGCAGTGGGCAGAGAGCTACTGGAGGGTGGCAGTGAGCTACTGGCAAGCTACTGGCACACGGATTCGTGTGCAGGGCTACTAGTTATTTATAAATATTTAAGTGTATACATTTGGTTTTTGAAATTATAAACCAGATGCATGCCTAAAATTTTATAATATTTCTGCTATGGCATATTTTGCATTAAGGGTATTGCAGCCTTCTTTTTAAAGGGTTATCAAACCATTTCATCTTTTTAAAGTCTTTTCCATAACATCTAATCTCTAGAAATGGTGGGAGAAAGGATTTGTTTAAATACTCTTACACCTTAAAGGCTATATGTAGTCAGGGAAAATATATCACATTACTTTAGATTAATTATATATTACAACAGTCAATTCCTATGTCAACCTACCACATTAGTATATTGTCAATGATATAAAAGTTTTTTTTAAATATATTGTTATTAATTTCAAAGAGAGGAAGTGAGTGGAAGAAGAGATAGAAATATCAATGATGAGAGAGAATTATTGATCGGCTGCCTCCTGCACGCCCCACACTGGGGATCTAGCCCCCAACCCAGACATGTGTCCTGACCGGGAATAGAACCCTGACCTCCTGGTTCACAGTTCAATGCTCACCCACTGAGTCACATTGGCTGGGCAATAACGTTTTCATTGTCATTTGAACCACCTGCAAATCTGCAAATAATAATTATAATAGTAACTAGAGGCCCGGTGCATGAAACAGGTGCACAGTGGGGGAAAGGAGTCCCTCAGCCCAGCCTACACCCTCTCACAATCTGGGACCACTGGCTCCTAACCACTCACCTGCCTGCCTGATTGCCCCTAATCACTCTGCCTGCCTTCCTGATTGCCCCTAACCATGCTGCCTGCCTGCCTGATCACCCCTAACCACTCGCCTGCCTGCCTGATTGCCCCTAACCACCTCGGCCTGCCTGCCTGCCTGCCTGATCACCCCTGCCTGCCTGATCGCCCCTAACTGCCTCTGCCTGCCTGATTGCCCCTAACCACTCACCTGCCTGCCTGATTTTTCCTAACTGCTCGCCTGCCTGCCAGATCACTCCTAACCACTTGCCTGCCTGCCTCATCACCCCTAACCACTCTGCCTGCCTGCCTCATCACCCCTAACTTCTCACTTCCTTGCCTGATTGCCCCTAACCATTCTGCCTGTCTGCCTCATCACCCCTAACTGCTCGCCTGCCTGCCTGATCTCCCCTAACCACCTCTGCCTCAGCCCCCACTGCCATGCCATGTCAAGAAGGACATCTGGAAGGTGGTTCAGCTTTCTGGTCTAATTAGCATATTACTCTTTTATTATTATAGATAATCCAATTGAATTTTTGTTCTAGATAACCAAGTCTGCCTATTTTTATTTGAGAGGTTGGGACATTATGCATTTTAATTAACTTCTAGACAGATTCAGTACAACACCATTGTGTTTTATTTACTTTGTGAGCAAGACCATTAAACCAGTCCTGATGCAATATTGCAAGCATTGGATGGAGAACATTGCAGATGGGAAATTCATGTTTTAAAAAGAGATTTCACTTCAGAAAAGTGACTGCAACCTCACTTACCCAGAAAGAAATGTTATTTCTCTACTGCATAGCCTCAAATAAGTTTTAGGTGTAAAATAAATTTAAAATTGGCTGCCATTTTTTACTCAACTCTTAAGCACTATTTGTAACTATGCGTACATGTCTGTGTTAACATCCCGGTCTCTATCTCCCCCCTCCTCAGTATGGCACAGAATATGAATTATTTGTACATAGGAGTATAGTCAGAGTCAGTCAAAGTGCTTGAAACATAGTGAGGACTCAATAAATGTCTTATGGATGAATGAGTGAATGATTGGTCACAGTTGTAACCATTTTGATCAAAATATTCCCAATTCTTTTATTCACCGTGTACCTGTAGACTTGAAGCTTTCATTAAGATGGTGCAAATAGGATAATTTAGTTCAATTCCAGTCTGTGACCTAATAAGCCCAACCTCTGTTTTATTGTCAACTAAAACTCTTCACCTTACTCTGCCCTGACCCTTGAAGGTCCATCAGCCCCCCTCCCACACCTCCCCCTCCCCATGCCACTCCGCAAAGTAGTCAGCTCTATTTTGAAAGAGAACTTAATGTGCAGTCTGCATCACATCCTTTTTGAAGTAGGAAATGCACAAGTAATAACTTAATAAATTAAATGGAAGGCTGGAAATGAGGTAACTGGGTCCTTATCCTAGTCCTGTCTTGTGAGCTAAGAGCCATTAGGTGGATTATGCTTTTTTAAACTTGAAAATACACAAAATAAATTTCTAAGGTCTATCTTTCAAGGAAGCCTGACAAATATTAAGCCTAAGTAAATTCAGGGTGGGGATGTGCAGGCCTTCCTTACTGTAACATTTAGTTGGAGTCTACCCAAGAACTAGGCATCTGTGTTAGATGTGTAGTCAGTTCTCTTAACCCTTTGCACTTGCTTGGTTTTTTTCTCGATTCTTTTATTCTAATGCTAACCGTGTCGAGTCACACTCGACATCCGAGTGCAAAAGGTTAAAAAATGGTACAAGGTTGTTATGGTATCAATGACATCCAGTATAAAGAAAGAACTTCTGGAGAATGGGATGAGTAGGTTGTTGTTGTTGTTTTTCCACTTGCCATTTGTACTAACACCACTCAAGGTTTAAGAAGGATTGGGGAAGGTGGAAGGTGTCTGAAGTAATTTCCCTTCTTCAGGAGGAGATCCAGAGCAGCAGCAGGCCCAGACAGCTGTGTACAAGGCAAGAAACTACTACCATTGATAGAGCCAAATTACCGTGCTGCCCCTCCCTGTAGACTGCAAGAATGTAACAGTTGCATGTACCTGCCAATAGGAATGTAGAGAGATGGACTCAGTCCACTTTAGGCAAGCTGCCCAGTGTGCCCCTGTGTAACTGGACCCCTCACCCTACCCCTGACCAATCATGGGGGTCATAAACACTCTCCCTGCCCACTACTTGAGACCCCCTTTAAAGCCTTTGTTCTGGCGAGAGAGGTCCTCTTTTTCCCCGGTGATCGCTGGAGATGAGAGCTCGTGCTAGCACGAATAAAGGTTCTCTTGCAGTTACAGCGGGTCTTGGCTCCTTCCTGGGGGGGGGGGGGGGGTTTTGGGGATTCTGAACACTGGGCATTACACCATCTAAGGAATTCCACATGGAAACTTGATAAATATAGTAAAAAAAAAAAAAAAGACAGTCTCATAGAAAGATACAGAATCCTGCCCCTTCTTGATCGCTCTCTTCCTGGCTTCAAATTCTTGGCTTTTTAATTCTCATTTTACCCGCCTTCTACTTATATGAATAGCTAAAACCTTCTTGTGAGTGATCTGTCAAGAATCCTGGGCAATCTCAAAAGACAGAGGTTTACCATCCTCTCCTCTGTGATTTGAGGGGATCCCATAACAAAACATGTAAGTAATTTCTCTCTCAATACCTTTTATTGCCCCTACTCCCAGCCCTGAACAAAGTCTAACTTTTGGAAAATATCATGACCTTTCACATTAACCTAGATCTTCCCATTTCCAGGCACAAAAGACATACTTGAAGACAAGCTGAGGAGGTCATTCTCTATCCCTCCCAGCTCCAGAGCTTCGCTCTGAAGACTTCCTTCTCCCTGAATTTAGACCAGCAATGGACTGATTTCTGACACTTCTGCTTAGGAGATTTTACCATATACCTTAAGTCCTGACCATGAATGAATCATGTTGAAAGCATTCTGAAAATTTACATAACTTCAATCTCATGAGGAGTCTAGCACATACTATGCACTAGAATGTATAATCAATGAGGATTTGACAAGATAGTGGAACTAGGAAAGTGTGCAAAAACCATGACATGCATCTATGGAGCTAATTTTGTATTCTACAAATAGTCATTTTGAAATAGTCATTTTGGAGGCTGAAATTCATTTAATAGTGTCTTCCAGTCTTAACATATTTTTGGAAATGCCTTCAGACTCTTAACTTATTCTTCAAAACCTCTGGAATAGTGATTTTAAAAATTGCACATTGAAGATACATTTGATTTTTCAGAACTCTAGAAGAATTCAGAGTGAAGTCTAGTGGGGGGGGGGAACAGTGTGTGAACAAGTTGTTTAATAACAATGACAGCAACAACACCAATAATAATAGTAGGTAACACATTTTGAATGCTAACTAGTTGCCCAAGACTACATTAAGCTCTATTCCTTTAATCCTCCAGTGCACTTTTGATTATCATCTCATTCCAGAAATGAGAAAACTGAGGTACTAGGAGCTTAAGCAAATTGTCATAAATCAAGTGTTAGATTTGGGACTCAAAAATACTTGCTTTTAACAGCTAGAATTACTGCTACTCCTACGGATTAAAAGTGAGATAGGACTATAAAAGAGAATAAAATAAACTTTTCCCCTCTGGCTTTTAAATAGGCATTAGGCAAGTTTAAAACTCTGAGAAATGGCAGTTTCAGAAGAATGGAATGTTTAAAAGCTTGGGGTTGAGAATACTCCCCCTTGTTTTTTGTGTAGAAATTCTGTGTAAATGTGTCAAAGGCTAATTTCAGCATTTAATATCCCCATACCATCAATAGAACCTAGGAAGAACTCAGAGCTAAATCATATTTTACACATTTTCAGGCCATGAACATTTTTTGTCTTTGAGCAAGGCTTTGGTTGTGGGGTCTCCTAAGGGTCTGAGGAGGTGTGCAAGAGGGAAGTGGGCCTGGAATACCAAGCAAAAGCAACTTTGCCAGGATGATCCCCACACTTTTAGCCCACCCCTACCATCAGAGCAGCTCTACTTCGAGCTGATTTATGTTTACGTTCTGAGGCTCAGACCAAGATTTCTTTCTAAATGCTTTTGCTGCTTTCAAATGTTTCTAAGAGCCATTTCATAAACACCTGAGGTGAAGACTCATTTGTGAAACAGGTCCTTTTATTTACCTAAACTTGAGCCTCTCCTGCTAACTTGACTTAAGAGTGCCAGCACTTAGGAAGGCATCTCAGTTATTTGGTTAAAATGTGATTTGAAAGCTTTGGGAAGATAAAGTCTATAATTAAGAGATTGCCTAACAATGGATCTGCAGGAACTAAAGGTCATTTCCCATAAATGTGTGCAACCACAGGGAAACTATAGGTGAGCTATATTGCACTCAGCACTTGTCATACACTCAGGGCATTCATTAACTTTAATTAGGGCCATAAAGAGATGCCTAAAGAAAAAGGAAGTGCTCACTTTAAGATAACATTGTAGTCACTCCCTGATTTCTCCCTTAAGTCAAGACCAAGAAAGAGAATTTTTGCTTGACCTTTATTTAAACACGCAACCAGGAGAGAACAGCCATTCAGACTTGGCCAGGTGCCATGTCTTGAATGGCCCAGGAATAGCCCAGCAGCTGTTTCTATGCCAACCATGAGGTTTGTCTCCACTGAGAACAACTTCCTTGTCCAGATAAAATCCAAAGGTTATTTTTAATCTTCAGACTAAAATCAAAGGCCTTAGGGTGTGACCACTCCCAAATACCTTCCTACAAGGTTTTTAATACCTAGCATTTCTTAGATTAGAGAGAACCGTAATCATTTATCAGTCTTTAAAAAATAATAATAACCTAAGGTGAAAACAGCTAAGATTTCAATCTACCCTCTCATTAAGTCACCAAAAAGCTATTCCATCAACTGGAAGCACTTGTTAATCCATCTTGCCAACCACTGAGCCTTGACAAGTTTCTTTCAGAAGAGAAGCCTTTTATGAGTGGCCTGAGAAGCAGTCCTTGCTGCTGGGAACTAAAAGGCCCATCAGGTGCATGCATTTTCCTGCATAAACCCTGCCCCTCCAACAAGGGGGAGGCAGAGAGAGAAGACAAATGACCACTCCTTTGGAATAACAGAGAGCTACTAGTCAGAGAGAACTTCCTTCCTCTGTGTGTGGAAACATCCACAGGGAATTCAAAACCACATCAGGGAGAGAGTGTGGCTCCAGAGTCCAAGTTCAGCATTGGTGTTTGCTTTGGCATCCCAAGGTGAAAATATTACTGAATTATCTAAGTCAGGAGCTCAAAATGCAATTGAGTGAAGGGTCACGTGTTAGCTAATGTCTGACTAGTGACGGTCTTTGGAATTTGAAATGATAATAATGTAAATTCCTAAGAAATCTCTCCCAGGCATGAAATATCTTTGAGTCTTTCCACCCCTTATAAGCATGCAGTGATTCAGAACATTTCTCCATATTTTCCTCAGAATGACATATTACACTTGTGGATTGAGAAAGAAAGAAAGAAGAAAGAAAGAAAGAAAGAAAGAAAGAAAGAAAGAAAGAAAGAAAGAAAGAAAGAAAGAAAGAAAGAAAAAGGAAGGAAGGAAGGAAGGAAGGAAGGAAGGAAGAAAGGAAGGAAGGAAGGAAGGAAGGAAGGAAGGAAGAAAGAAAAGAGGGGGAGGGAGTTCTATGGAAAGTAACTTCACAGGATGATCTGGTCAGGTGGGTAGTCATGCCCCAGGCCTCTAACTTCTTTAGTGACAGGTTTTAAGGCAGCCCTGCCCATTGTTCTTGTGCCTTTAGGTTAGTACGCCTTTGAAATGCCAAAAGTAATACCCCTCGAAGGGGATTAACCCTCAAGAGAGCACATATCTTCTATCCAGTAATCCAATCCCACCTCATTTTCTCCAATCTTCCTTACCTTCCCTCTTTAATTTCAAATGCACAAAAGAAGCTGCAAATCTGTTTTTCTTGGTAGCATTTGAGATGTTTCTCCCCAGCATTGTCATCAGTTTGACTCAAATAAACTCCTAAAAATTCTCCACAGATTTGGACAATTCTTACATGGACACATTGCTACATAGTGTCACATTGTTATCCCATTTTAAAGGTGTCTGACTCCCAGAAACGATGAAACAGCAGAATCTTGAACTGCCATTTCTTTTATACTCATAGCTGACCTTTGCTATGGATACAATCTGATCTAAACCAAGCAGCTTGTGGGCAGGAGTGGAGCTTGGTGCATGGGGTACAAACACAGAAAATGATCTTGCTCCTTTTCTATACTTATTCCTTTCAGACTGGAACCCTTCCTCCTCCCCCCGTAACCTCAGCCCTGTCTCCAGTGCAATGCCCATAAATCTCTTACACATCAGGACTCCCTTCTCATTTTCTTGGCCCATTATTCTCAAACTGTAGCAATTTTTCTCCATTCCACAATTTCATCCCCTCTTCCCTAGTTATTAGTTTCCTTCACATACACCAGGCTTGTATTAATTATTATTATTATTTGTTATATCCCATCTGAACAACTTCCCCAACTCTTCCTGTCTAGTAGATTCTTTAATAACGATGCAAGATGGACTGTCCTTTCTCTAGTTAAACTAAAAGTAACAGTTGATTACAAATCACTGGCAAAAAAAAAGTGAGAGGGAAGCTTCCAAACCTCTTGGCTCTGCCCAGGAGCCAGAGGGAAGTAATAACCTGAGTTGCAGTAAACAAACAAAAAGGAACCACACAAAAAACTACTCCCTTTTGCCATGAATCGTCCTATTGCTAGTTCTCTGCTCAAGCCCATACCAGGGCCCACCCTAAAAGACCTGTCATACCCTCCTACTCTCCAAATCCTGTTGTTGCAATGCACATTAATTGAATGAAAATTAAACTCTACGGTAGCTTTAAAGCCCAAGGGGAATTTGAAATCAGGTTCCCTAAGGGGCAAGAACACAAACCAAGCACAGGGCCTTACCAGAGAAGAGGACTGCTGTACTTAGGTAGGTATTTGAGTGTCCAGTGCTTTTAAGCAGCAACTGACTTCTGCACAGGCTCTGTCCTTAGCAGAAGGAGGGAATCCTCTGAAGAAAGGTTTGGACGGAGGGCTATGCCTTAGCAACCAGGCTGGCTTCCCCAAGTAAGAGTTCTGGTCCATTCCAATGCCTTATGTGAAGTCTGCCTTTCAAAAGTCATATCTCCCAAGAAGGCCTTCATTACTATGACCATATACCACTTGTGCTATGGATATCACCACTACTTACCATTATTTACATACTAGAGGCCTGGTGCACGAAAGTTGTGCACTGGGGAGAGAGGGGTGCCTAAGCCTGGTCTGCGGCTTCTCACAGTCAGGGACCCCTCACTCCTTACCAATCGGCTCACTGCTCCTTAGCGCTGCCACGGAAGCGGGAGAGGCTCCCACCACCGCCGCTGTGCTCGCCAGCCATGAGCCAGCTTCTGGCTGAGCCGCACTCCCCCTGTGGGGGTGCACTGACCACCAGCGGGCAGCTTCTGCGTTGAGCGTCTGTCCCCTGATGGTCAGTGAGCATCATAGTGACCTGTTGTTCTGGTAGTCACTTAGGCTTTCATTATATAGATACAGTTGTGACTGATCTTCTTTGGGTTACTAAAGCTATTGTAATTAAAAATCATAACCTACATGTCTTTTTCCATATGAACAACTGTAAACCTTATAAACCTACTTTTGTCCACTCTGTTAGATAGATAGCTAGACAGATATGCTTATGTATATAATAGAGGCCCGATGCACGAAATTCGTGCAAGGACTTTGGCCCCGGCCCCCACACAACACCACTGCCGCAGCTGGGGGCCTCTGCTGCCTCTGCCTCGGCCTTCACCCGCTGTGGCTTTATCTGGAAGGAAGGACATCCGGAAGGACGTCCAGTCTAATTAGCATATTATACTTTTATTATTATAGATTTACATATAATAGTATGTATATACATACATACATATGATTAGAATCATATGTATACATAAGATTAGAAGTAAGGCGTCTCAAGGAGTGACGTTTAAGCTGAGATGAAGAAAAAGCCAAAATGACCTAGGCTGAAGGAGAACAGAAGAAGGGCGTTCATGTTTCCGAGTGTGTGGCTGGAGCAGGAAGTGAAGGAAGGGCTGGAGACCTGAGCTGGCTCACCTCAGTGTAGGACCTTGAAGCTTGACTGTCCTGGGTAAATAAGAGAGATGGAACGAGGAAGACACCTGGATTCCCAGCCCAGGCCCTAACCTCGGTGTTTTAGGTACATTATCATAGTCAGTAAAGACAGTGACTGCTTCCCCAGGATCTGCCATGGTGTAGATAGTGTAGTGTTACCCTATGGTCACTACAGCAAAAGACTGTGAGGACTTGAAACCAGATCCAAATGCTTAGCAGTTATTTGACGTTGGCTAATATATAAGTTCTCTTTGCCTCTATTTCTTCATTTCTAAAGTGGGAGTAGTGATCACACCCATGCACAAGGTTATTGCGAGCATTAAATAGGTAATATGCACAGAGTTCCTAGAAAGATGCCTGGCATATGGTACGCACTCAATAAATATTAGCCATTACTATTATTATCATGTGACAGGGGCCAACACACACATTGGATATGTTATCCCATCCATCCAGTAGTCCAGAAATAAAAATGCATTATTGTGCCCATTTTACAGATGGGAAAGTGCAACTCAGAAGGTTTTGAGAACATCCCAACTCCACTCAGCTAATTTAGTGACAAAAGCAAAACTGAAAAATATTTTCTCAAGCTTCAAAGTTCATATTTTTCTGTCTGATCAGAATGAGTAGCTTCTCTTTGAAGCTGTGCAGTGTGGGAACAAAGGAGAGAAATGACTACATGTTTCCTCGTTAAGCAAAATGACTCATCAAACTAGTTGACCTCCCAGATTGGCATTTGTGAAAAAAAACTTCTGATCAAAGATTGACATTATGTCAAAGCACAATTCACATAACTTATAAAAAAACACACACATTTATTTTTCTACGAAGCTCAAAGTACTGGGAAGTAGACTTCTCTGAATAAGCAATTTAAACTATGCTCTTTTTAGAAATCCATTAACAACACATTGTTCATTTTCAGAGAATATTTATTTTCCTCCTGCTGCCAACAAATAGTAAAACTGTAATGACTTTTTTTGCTGGTTCTTTTATGCCAACTTACATTTCAAAACACAATGGCAATATATAGCTCACTGAAATCCAATATGTGCCCAAATGCACATTCTGTTCTAGATGAATCCCTGAAGAATAGTTAGAAATAAAAATTTTACAAATTTTCCTATAATAGCGGGTTCATTAAAATATAAAAAGCGATGCCATCCTTTGCAAACCAGAGGCAAATTGGGCAGTTTTTAATGCAACTGGAGGGAGAAAAGAGATAGTTGGCATTGCTGGAGTCTCTTTCCTCTTTCTCATTTATTCTGCAATGGTCACCAGGTTGTTAAATCACTGCAGAACCATGGCATTGGGTTTGGAGGTGAAATAGACCCTAGGGATCAATCATGTCTTCCTTCCTCCTTCCCTTGGGAAAAACGTAAGTCTAGGGACTTTAACTGACCTTTTCAAGGTCATAGAGCTAGATGGTGGCTAATGATCAACAAATATGTACTGAGCCTGGTGACTGATAATGGCATGCTGGGAAAGCTGGGAAGGTTAAAATATTTGATTACCCTGACCATTCCCAGTAGAAGTGATGATTTGTAACTCCTTAGTGGTTTCTGATAACACTGTAAATATCTGGTTGCACAGAAATTTCAAAATACTTCTCTGCTAATACACAATAATTTAGTACTAAGTGGATAGTTTTTATATATTTTTATCTCACTTTTTTTTCCCTGTTGGGATATAGAAAAACCTCAACAAAGTCAAACATGCTGGCATGTGAATTATCTCTTTTTTAAACTGTTGATCTGGGATTCTTCTCTAAAAGGATGGCAGCGTGAGGGAAAAAAATCAAGTCCACTGGGTTCTAGTTATAGCTCATCTGCTTTTGTTGACTTAATCACAACATGAAACTCCAGCTTTATGTCAGCTTACCTGCAAACAGGTGATAAGGAAGAACCTCGTGAACACAGGCAGAAATGAGTTTTGAAAGTTTGTTCCACATAAAAGTAAGCCCTTTCAAATGTTTTTTTTTTTTTCTTTCTCAAGTATTATTAGATTGGTCCCATTAGCAAAGAAATTGGACAGAATAGTTAACCATTAGCCATCCTATCTAATAAAGAGAGAATATGTTAATTGACCATCACACCCTCAAAGATGGCAGCGCCCATAGCCACAAGATGGTGGTGCCCAGTCCCCTCAGCCCCACCGGAGTGGCAGGCACATGGCACAGCTGGGCCCGCCCTCAGGCAGATCCGGCCACTCCGCATGCCTGCCTCCAGAGTCCCCCAGTTCCCTCAGCCCCCCAGCCGCCCATGGCCGGGCTGAATGTTTATTCAGTGCTAGTTTCACTATTATCTCTGGGCTCCCTTTAATTGGTTTCTCCCCTCATCCTAAGTATATATCAGAGAGACATCCTAAGTCTCTCTATCCTTGAGCAAATCATAAGTCCACCCGTTATAACCACCATTCTCCCTCTCTCCTCTTCTCTTCTGTCAAAGAAGACCCATGCTGGCTGCCTCCTTCACCAACTGCCCATCTCAGCCTGTTATAATCTGACTAGCGGCCCGATGCACAAAATTCGTACAAGAGTAGGCCTTCCTTCCCCTGACTGTCGGCACCAGTTTCCCTCTGGCATCTGGGACCTGGGCTTCCCTCACAGAGGGGGGCCCCACCCACCTGCTGCAGCCTGCTGGTCGGTGGCCTGGGCCTCCCTCTTTGGGTGATCATGGAGCCCCCCAATTGATCGCCCCACCAGCCAGTAGTCTGGGCCTCCCTCTGCGAGGCTATCATGGGGCCATGGCTGGGTCCCAGACCAATCGCATTGCACCCGCCTTGGCTGGTCTGGCACCAGTGGATGTCATAGCGTGGTCCCGGATGGTCATTCCGCTGTTTGGCCATTCGGTCAATTTGCATACTACACTTTTATTATATAAGATATATTCTACTTCTTTCTGCCTCTCAACTCAACAGACTCTAGTCCCCATGTAGACATTTTTATGGCATTTACACACATTTTGACCATTCTCTGTCAGGCTGTCCGGACAATGCTCTCCCTAAGTGTCTATTGGTGGTTCTCAACCAAGGATGAGTTTGCTTCCTGCCCCCTACCAGGGGACATCTGGCAATGTCTGGAGACATTTTTCATTGTTAGAACTTTGGGGGTAGGTGCTACTGGGGTTTAGTGTGTAGAGTCCAATGATGCTGCTAAATAAACATCCTACAATGCATAGGACATCCCCCAACAACAAAGAATTATCTGGTCTAAAATGTCAATAGTACCAAAGTTAAGAAACTCTGTTGTAAATAAACCCATTCTCCAAGGGTTTGGCTTTCACTATTATTGTGTTTGTGTGTGTGTGTGTGTGTATGTGTGTGTGTGTACCTTTGTACAAACAGCTCCTCTAGACCCACTCCAAACTCTTTTTCTCAGTTCAAACAATCTGCAACTCAACCACACATCTCCATCTCTTTGCCCACCTAGATCCCTCTAGTGCCCTCCCTTCTCCACTCTGCTCTGTGCCCCAAGGAAGTTGGTGATATAGACTGCCTCAACAGTGTCCCTAGGGCTTGCAGCTGGCTTCTGCAACAGAGATTGCAGGGAGGGAGGGAAGTTAAAGTCAAGGTAGTTATACTCTTTGCTCCTTTCCTAGGAGGTAGCCTTGTGTAATATTATCAACTGGAAGTCACTTACTATAATATGGCTGTCTCTATCTGACTTTTCTTCTCTGGGTCAGGTAATTTTTTTTTTTTTCTGTTGTTCATTTATTTTCAATGGTCATTTAAATCACTAAGGCCCAGATAGTGTACTATCCTTTGTACTCCCATACTCAAATATTTGGAAATTACTCCTGTATAAGTAAACCCTTCTTGAATTATCTGCTTTGACTAGGTCATAGATTTTCTGCTGTGGAGTAGTCTCCACCATCGTCATATCCCTATATGCACGAAAGAACCACCAACTTTCTGGTGACACAGACCCAAAATGTCACCATTCTCTACTCCCTTATCCACAACAGCCAATAATTTTTTACTTCAACTTTCTCTAGACCCTTTCCCACTGCCTGTTGACCTAGTTTAACCTATCATTTCATGTTGCTATAATGATGTCCAATTTTTTTTTCAAGTATTCAATTGCTTCTCTATTTTCTCCAACTTCCAAAGCAAAATAACCCCAATGCAAGCTTCCAGGATTCCCTGGTAGCTACAGATGAACTCTCCCTTTTTGGAAATCTCACTCTATGTCATCTTACCTCATCTAGGTAAATGTCACTCTCATTGCTCTATTGTAACTATAAAGCTGTCTTTTATCTTGACTAAAATTAAGTTCCTTGAGAGCAGAACTGTGCTTTTTCATATATGTTACTCCCAGGGTACGTGGTACTGTGTTCCATTCAGAAGAGCCACAATAATATATGTTCTTTTCTGCCCTTCTTTTATTGTTGGTGAAAATATGTTTTCAAATTCCTGTACAAGTTTCATGGCCTCTAAGAATTATATCTTTTATTTATTTTTTAAATAAGGGAGAAGAGCATATTCTTTTACAGCAAAAACTACAAGAGCATTATAAATGCTGGGAAAATAAATATAAGTAGAGGCATCAAATAATGTCTCAGACTTAATTCACACAGTCCCCAAATAATCTCTCTGACTTCTCTGATTTCTCTTCCAGCCGAATTTCCATAATAAGTGATCACTGTCTAAACAGAAAGACAGCAAGGCAAAGCCCTTCCTCTGTCACTTCATAAAAAGTAAATACTGACCTCTTAAGCACTCTCGCTAATCCTGCGGATATTTGCTTTGTGTGTCAGTGTGACTTAATGGAACTTTAGAGTCTTGAGTGAAATGTATGGCCTTTAATTAACTGTATGATTTAGGATAAATTTCTGTCTCATTTCTTCAACTGTATGATGGGAGTAAAAATAACATAAAGAAATGCATATAAAACCACGTTGGTAACTACAAATAGTGTACAAAACATTATTGCTTAATTATTCCAGTAGCCTCCCTATCAACTTGTATCAAAGAATAAAAGGATAGCAGCAAGTTTCTGACTGTTGAGGTTCTACATGCTGCACCATTTAATGAGGCATACCTGAATGACAATGAGTCGTAATGTCTCCATAATCAGCTGTGTCAAGGTAAGTCCATTCACACTGGTAAAGCATCCATGCCTCCACAATTCACTTCATGTGCACAGGGAATAAGTTGGGGATTGAAAACATGCCTACTAAATGAGTTCAAACTGTTCTGCTCTATATCTTGGAATTGAGTAGAATCCCAGAGAATATTTCAATGACATATTATATATTATTTTGAAATCACAATTACTAACTCACCTCAAATTTCTTAGAGAATATATTGAATCATTAAACAAAATAATTCAATTTTAATTCGACCTTTAATACCATGTGAATAAAAATATATTTAGTATGTAAAGCACCAAATATACTAGGAGGTGTAATAGTGATGCTAAAATTTACCTCTATGCTTAGGAAAGAGAGAAAAGGAAAGAGTCAGCGGAAAGGCAAGTGAAACATGGAAGAGAGGGTGCTGCAGGTAGTTTTTTCCAAATATGGCTGCAATAACATCTCGCAGCCCACATTCAATGTGACCTCATTCAGGAGGAGAAGGCTATTTCTCTGCCCTTTTGAATCTAGGTGGGTTCTGTGATTGCTTTGACCAGTAGAGTTCAGCAGAGGGGACACTATGACAGTTCCGCTCAGTGCTTTTTACTTGCCTGCACATTTCTGCTTTTTGCCCCTTAGAACGTTCCCTGTAGGCAAAACCAGATGCCTTGTCAGTTCTGTCACCCTGGGACGGCCATTTTTTTTCATGGGCTGGGGAATCAGAACTAGCTAGTACTTTGGTGGTACTTATTCACCATGTGTTTTTCTTATTGTGAGCACCTCATACTACATTGAGAGTGATCTAAGAGTGTTTAGACATCAGTTTTTCATACAACATGTCTATGAATTCACCCCAATCACTTTATCTGGTGCTCAACTGAAGAAACAGCCTCCCTTACATTGGAATTTGAAAAAACTGTCTCTGCTGAGCTTATTGAGAAATGTTGGTGTCCAATACAGAAACTCCTAACGAATTTTCAAGGTTAATTTTGACTTAACAAGGCTTCCTGCTGACTTTAGAATCTCACAACCACATGTGCTATATAGTGTGGCAATGATAATGACATGATTGATGATGATAGTGATGATAGATGATGTAGGAGGAGAACAAGGATCACATGTCAACAAAATAATAGACTTGGTTTATAAATAGCTCTTGCTACCTTTTAGAAATCTGAATGTTAATGATTATTAACTGAACCATAATTCAATTATGCTTAAAAGATTTCTATGCTTCCAGTGAATAAAAAATGATTTCATTCTTGGAGAGCCTACCACCCAAGTTGGAAAAAAAAAACACACAGAATCTATTCCAGCTAAATCTAATTTAAATAAACTCTTTAAGACTTCAAAAATAAAAGATTCAAGTTAAAGGCAGTTTTTACCAAGCCAAGTCTTTATAAGTTTTCTTTAGGGGGAAAAAAATCAAAGGCATTAACATCCTAAAAATGGTCCTCCACAGTCAATGATCATTAATGTCTTTATATATGTTTCTTACTACTACAAAAAGACTCAACATCGTGCTAAATTTTGTAAAAATACAAAATGGGGTTCCTGTCTGCTAAATAAGGTTGTACACTCCTGTGTTTGGAATATATCTTACTTTCTTTCTGAGACTCCTGTTATGGTTGGCATGGTTGTAGGTAAAGGTAGTTTCATGAAATCTCTGATTAATTAATGTTTTTTTTTATATTAAGTTTTTAAATTATTTTAATTTTATTACAAAAGTTTGTTAGGGGGAAAAATAATTAGAACATACAGATATGAAAAAGAAGGCCATCAGCACTAGCCAGTTTGGCTGAGTGGATAGAGTGTTGGCCTGTGGATTGAAGGGTCCCGGGTTCAATTCTGGTCCAGGGCACATGCCCAGTTGCAGGTTCAATCCCCAGTGTGCAGGAGGTAGCCAATCAATGATTCTCTCTCATCATTGATGTTTCAATCTCTCTCTCCCTCTCCATTTCTCTCTGAAATAAATAAAAAATATTTTTTTTTTTAAAAAAGGCCATCAAATCACTAACTCCAAACACCCTACTATGATATTATCACTATCAATACCTTGGTGTTTACAGACCAGATTCTTTTCTTTCCCTTTAGAGATTTTTTTTTTTTAAACTGGAAATATGTGTTATAATTTTATAAACTGATTTTCTGGCTGAATGAATAGCTCTAAGATGATCTCTGTTTACATCTAGGTTTCATTCTCAAATCCCTCTCTTTTGACATATTTTCACTCTTTGGCATCACATATCTACTAGCAAAAGTCATTCCATGGCTCACATTGAATACTTATTTTGAAAAAAGGTCAAGTAATACATAGTCAATCCTAAAGTTCTCTCTGAGGAAGTGAGAAGACAAATACAGTTTAGTACAGTGAAAAACAAACCAGAATTTGAATGTCAGAGTTAGAAGTAGCAGATCTAAAAAGGCAAAAGGATGTGGATGTCTAGCAGGTTAGCCACATGGCAGGAATGGCAGTAAATATCTAAGGCGGTGGTTCTCAACTTATAGTCCCCAATCAGGAGCATCAGTTTCATCCGAGCCCAAATTTGGGGCTCCTCCAGACTTACTGAATCAGAATCTCTGGGAGATGAAACCCATCCACTTATGTATGAACAAGCCCTTTTGGTGACTCTAATGCATGCGAAATTTTGAGTAATGTGCCCCAAGCCAATAGTTAGGAGAACCACAGTCCAGATTGCATATTAGAATCCTTCCGGGGGTTTTTACAATTCACTGTTGCCTGGACATCATCCAAGCCCAAGTAAATTAAAGACTCCCCTGAGTTAGTAGATGAACAACTGTATTTTTTATAAGCATCCCATGTGATGCTAATAAACAACCAGGACTGAGAATTGTTGGTATAACACATGTATCAATCTAATATTGAAAGACAAATTAAGAAAGAACTTGGCTGAGAACTTCAGTATATTTGACCATAGTAGCTGAATGCTTACACACATGTAAATGAAGTATGACTCAAGTGCCCATCAGTAGATGAGTGGCTAAAAAAGCTGTGGTACATTTACACCATGGAATGCTATGCAGCTGTAAAAAAGAAGGATCTCTTACCCTTTGAGTCAGCATGGAGGGACCTGGAGAGTATTATGCTAAGCGAAATAAGCCAGTTAGAGAAAGACCAGTATCACATGATCTCACTCATATGTGAAATATGATGAACAAAATAAACTGTTGAACAAAATAGATCCAAGACATAGAAGCATGGAACAGACTGTGGAATCTCAGAGGGAAGGCGAGGGTAGGTGGGTGGGAAGAGATCAACCAAAGAAGTTGTATGCATATATTCACCACCCTATTGTCTATATGATCAACAGACAATAGGGTGGTGAAGGTCTGGGGTGGGGGGTGGGGTGGGCTATAAGGGTCAATGGAAGAACAAAGGGGATATATGTAATACTTTCAACAATAAAGATTAAAAAAATAAAATAAATTAAGTAGAATTTATTTTACTTCACTGGATCAACAAGTTAGTTTTCTCAAGTTCTTAATATCTACACTAATAAAAAAGATGCAAATTGACTGTACATCTGTGATGCCCACTAGCCAATCAGGAGTGAGTATGCAAATTAAGCCAACAAAGATGGCGGGTTAATTTGCATATGCAGGCACAGAGCGAAGACTGAAGACTGAAGATTGAAGACTGAAGATGACACTGCGGCCAAGTGGAGAAGCCTAGGCTCGAGGCTTGACTTCTCCGCTGTGGCTGGAGCGAAGGCCTGGGTCCCAGATGCCAGTGCCGGAGGAAAACCGGTGCCGGCAGCCAGGGGAACAAAGGCCTATTGCACGAATCTTCGTGCAACAGGCCTCTAGTTCAGGAATAAAAAAAATAAAAATAAAAACCCACATATCTTCCATCACCCTTGACTATTCATATAAACATATCCCATCTGGAAAGAGGGCATATTATTCAACCTCATCATAATTTCCTCTCTAGGTTGTATATGTTAAAGTGTATGTAAACAGAATAGCAATAGTCATGCCTCAAGTTACTTTATAATGATGAAGCAAAAGGAGACTTAAATTCTGGCTATGCACACTTTTAAACTGGAGAACATTTAACCCCTCTGTAATCAAGTTCTTTGTGTATAAGTAGCCCCCACTTAATTAATGTGGTTCAAATTACTATTTTTTGATTTTCTGATGGTGTGAAAGACATGCACATTCAATAGAAACTATACTTCAAACTTTGCATTTTGATCTTTTCCTAGCTATGGATTATGAGGTATAATACTGCCTTCATACTCCTTCCTGGTTCTGGACAACCTGTGGCAGGCACGTGATCATTAGGTAACCAACCAAGACTCTACTGTGCACTATGTTGACAGCATATTTTGGATATTGTGTTTTCTGTTTTTGCATCCCCTCATGTCTACAAAATGCCCATCTGTGTGATGCATCCCATGTGATGCTAATAAACAACCAGGACTGAGAATTGTTGGTATAACACATGTATCAATCTAATATTGATAGTTTTCCTTTGCTTTTGGTGAGAAGGGGAGGAAGGCGATTACTCTTGAGATGAAACTCAGGAAAACTGCCCAGCTGAAGGCTAATATCAGTGTTCTGAGCATATTTAAGGTAGCTAGGCTAAGCTACGATGTTCGGTAGGTTAGGTGCATTAAATGCATTTTTGACTTACAGTATTTTCAAATAACACTGGGGTTTTTCAGAACATTACTTCATTGTAAGTGGAGGAGCATCTGTATATAAATAAATATAAATGTAAATATAAATGTAAATATAAATGTAAATAGAAGTAAAAGTATAAAGTATAAACAAACATATTTATAGGAATGTTGAATATATAACTTTAAATATTGTTGCTACTCTCAGACTGGTCAAGGAAGAAGAGGGTATAATGTCATTATCTGAAATTGACACCAGCTGCCTCATAACAATAACCATGTGCATTCTTATTCTTCTGGCCAATCAAAAGCAGCCATCTCTTTAAAAGCAAACATCTGCTGCCCATTTATAGTAATTTCTACTCGAAAACAGGTTTATCAAAAACAACTTAAGCTTTGCCAACACTGAACATGTGCTTCCAGAAAAATGATTTTTCTGCCTCAACTATACTGTGATTTCTAACTCCTTATCCCCAATACTTAAAAAAAAAAAAAAAAAAAAAGGATTTTCCAGAATATATTTTCTTCATTGTGCTGCACAAAGATAGTTTTCCTTTGTCTGTCTCTTCTCCCCATACCTCCTGGAATGTGTTAACCTCTTAGTGGTTATAGAAGTCAAGATGCTTGGGGTTAGGATTTAAAAAATAAGAACTCAACAAATCAACAAATGGTATTAATTTCATTGTTGTTGTTATTATTGCTATTTCTTACATAATAAGGCAGATAGTTATCATTCAAAATCCAGGATCCTGCTGGCATGCCTGAAGTCTAATTTATATATTTTAGTTGTATAAAATCAGAAGGAAATTGGAGAGATTGAAATTCTAATTCAGAGTGAGAAAGGATATAGAAAGACTAGCAGCCTGAATCTGTTAATCAGTTTTCTGGTGTACATTCTTGGTAGCCTATGATTAAGTCACTGCCCTTTCTTAACAATCTGGTCTTGCAAGACCTATTTTCTAATTACTCCCAATTTAAAAAGGGCCATAAACAAAGAATGTAACAGCTTAGCTAGAGGCACTACCTAGAACAGGCTCTAACTTCCCCACCATTCTATCTGACTCAAGAGGGGCTGTGAAAGCCCACCCCAAAAGCCTGGTAGTTAGGAAACAGATAGAAAACAAAGAAACCCAGAATATATATCTAGGGCAATCTCACTGTATCATTTGTTCAGGCTTTGGATCTTTGTATCCCCTGAGCCAGCAGCGCTGCTTAATTAAAGGTCTCTTCTGACACCTCCCAGTGCTTAACTGTTGCCTTTTTCATGCCAATTCCATAACAAGGGTGTTTGCTATTCTGAAGAAGTATTCAGAGAGTATATATATATATATATATATATATATATATATATATATATATATATATATATATACACACACACATTACTTTATATATATATAAAGCCAGCAACCGGAACGCCGTAAGAACCAGAATGACCAGTCGTTATGATACCCACTGTGGCCAGCAAACTGGCCAGATCAGGGGGTGGGGCCAGCTTGCCAACCTTCGGCGGCCCCTCCCCCAGCAAGCCCCACCCTCAATCGCCCCCCCCCACCTCAATCAGGGGCAGGGCCCTCTGGCCAATAGCCCGCAGCCCCTCCTCCCAGTTGGTCTGGCCCTGATAGGGCCCCAATTGGGGAGGGGGCAGTTGGCCAAGCTCCCACCGTCCTCCCAACAGGCCCAGACCCGATCTGCCCCAATTAGGGCCGGGCCAGCTGGACCCCACCCATGCAAAAATTCATGCACTGGGCCTCTAGTAATTCAATAAAAACAAATGTGACATGCCATTTATAGTTCATTGACAGTTTTGAAGCTCCACTCCACTTTGAAATTTTATTATATATAGAAGAAAAAAACACTGTAAGTTCATTCATGGGAGCTGAATTTCTGCTGCATTTCCATCTCTATATGGTTAAGATGACAAACTCCCTCTACCAAGGAGTTAGCAAATAAACTCTTGTGGACAAAAAGGGGCCACATGCTAACCTGACTAACTCAGGGAAGGCCTCCATGGTGGCCTTGCAAACTCAGAGACCTATAGTAACTACAAAGGATGTTCTGAAATTAATTTTTTTTTTAATTAAAAAGCAGTCTATGGTGGTATCTTCCCTCATAAAGATCAACTTTGACCATAATTAAGCCTGTTATCTTTTGGCATTTATGATAATATACCTTTGGAGGTCAGGGTAACTTGTAACTTCCCTTTTGTTGAACCCCTCAGGACACAACAAATGCACCAGGGCCCCAGGGCACAGACCACAGATTCCTGAATTGTGTTTGTTATAGTATTCAATAATACTGTTAACTATCCTGCCCCCACCTACGTAAAAGAAGCATGTGTTTATCATTTTACTTTTTATCCAATCTCAGAGGTTTCCCCATTTGGCTTTCTTCCATCTCCCTAATCTATGACCAGTGGATTTCATGTAACCTACTTATATCTCCTGCTTTGATGGTAATTTATAAAAAAATAGGTGAAAACCCGCCATTCTCCAGAGCATTATCTCAATATGCTGAGATTCTGCTTCCTGGCAATTGTTGACAGTTTAGCTCAAATAAACTCACAAAAATTCTTTACAGGTTTGAATGTTTTATTGTGTTAACACTCTAAATCACAGTTGTAAGGACATTTATAAAACCATCTATACAATTCATTTTCTACTTCAAAAGTCAGCATTTGTTTGCAAGTTATAAGAAGTCTAGAGAAATGTTCTTAAATCTAGGTGATATCAAATTGCTCTAAGGTCTGAGGATCTTCTTCTGGGAACAAAAAGAGATGTCTTTTATTTTCCCCACCTTCCTCCAGGAAGAATCCTGGAAAGCCGTTTTCTAGTTCAGTAAGGAAAGGATCATGTGTTCATATTTCCATCTTGAGTTTGTCATGGCATTTTCAGTGTTGTTTTCAAGAGTAATAAGTTCTATAAAATGCCAATCAAAACCCACCACCAGCAGGGAATGTGTTGGAAGCTGTTACATAATCAGCATGCCTATTTCAGCACAACACAAGTGGCATTTTTCATGTCAAAACTGAATTCACAACTTTAAATCTCAGATTTCCTGTGCCTCCAGGTTACCATGGAAGCCAGGACTGTGGCAATCTGAGCAGCCTGAGTCAAAACCCAAGTGTCTCATTGCCTAATGGAGTAACGAGTCATTTCACTCTCCCAGGTCTCCTTCCCCTGAGTAATAGAATTACTGGGAGGAGGCAGGAGGGAAGGATAGAGCAGAACACTTCTGACAGGTGCAGAAAGGACTGCAGAAACTCTCAGCCCAAGCATGCACTCAGATTTTCTAATCTGACATTTATCTTAGAAACTTGAATGCTGATGTAGTACTACATTATATTCTCTACCTGCCCACCCAAGCCTCATTTACTAAAAGACTGAAAGCCCATTGCACTGTGTTCTGAGCTTATGTCCTAGTTGATGGAAAAGACATTGGGCCAGCATACTATCATCTTCTAACATGCTTTCTCCATGGTATAACCACATAAGATGTTAAAGGATGTGGGTAATGAAGCTCCTTGAGTTTCCTTAGTGTTTCCTCTGCCAGGCTTTAGTTAGACATTATATTATGGAATATTGCCTTAGTAGGTGATAATGTAGGGAGAAATAAAAAAGTAAGAAGGAGGAAAAGAACTGGTGACCAAAGTGAGAGGTGGAGAATACAGGACGGAAGAAAATATGGAGCAAGAAGAGGTGGAAGTCAAAAGAAATAAAAAAGAAGAAATACAAGAGAAAGAAGAGAGGAAAGGCCCTAGCCGGTTTTGCTCAGTGGATAGAGCATTGGGTTCAATTTCAATCAAGGGCACATACTTAGGTTGCAGTCTCAATCCCCAGCCCTGGGCTCATGAGGGAGGCAACCAATTGATAGGTCTCTCTTACATCGATGGATGTTTCTCTCTTCTCTCTCTCTGTCTCCCCCCACTTCCATTCTCTCTAAAAAATCAATGGTAAAATATCCTCAGGTGAGATTTAACAAGAAAAGAAGAGAGGAAGGAAGGGAAATAGGAGAAAGAGAGAAAGAGGGGCATCCTTTTACAGATTTTTGTTTGCTTGGTATTCCATGAATCTGTTTTTCCTTCTGTAGCATGCAGCTTCAGTTAATCAAACAGTATTTCTGGACTTCTTGAAATCTCATAATATCCTATAAATAAAGACTCTAAATAACTATTTATATTTGTCATATGGAACAAAAAATTGTTTAGAATTTGATTCTGTGGCCCCCTACCCTTGCCCCTGCTTGTGATATTAACCATGATACTTTCTTAATTACTTAAACATTATCCATCTGTAGTATTTCTCTTCTTCTACTCTTTACTATGCTTTTACTTAAAAATTATTCAACCCATAGCTCAAAGGAATATGACACTAAAAGCAAACTTTTGAACTAAAAACAAAAGGAACAGATTTTTAATACATTGAAAATGATATTGATACACTATACACGCACACACACGCACACACACACACAAACTACATTTCACTGGCTATAGCACCATGGATCATAAAATGCACCATTATTTCATGTACTACTAAGAAAGAAAGAAAAAAATTACTGTTCATTATATTAAGACATAATATCAATTACACAGAGTGCACTCATTGCAGATCTTACTCCAACCATAAGAAAGCATCAGAGAAAGCCAAACAGAGAGACACTGTTCAAAATAGCTAACCAGTATTCTTCAAAAGATCAAAATCATAAAAGACTAATGAATGCTTACACATTGGAGGAGACTAGTAAGAAATAACAACTAAATCCAATTTAAGATTCTGGATCTTATCCTGGAACAGAAAGAAAAGTTAGTAGAAAAATTGACAAAATTCAAATAAAGTCTCAAGTTTAGTTAATGATATATCAATGCTAATTTATTGTTCATTATAATTGTCATATACTTTTCTAAGATATTAACATTAGTGAAGGTGGGTGAGAAAAATATAAATTTTGGAATTCTTTTTGAAAATTTCCTGTAAATCTAAAATTAAATATAAAAATAAAAAATCTGAAAATACGTGTATTTAAATAATTTAAAAACAGTAACTTAGGTTTCTGTATAATTATACAAACAATTATCTCCACATGACCGTGTATTATTTGTTTATTATTTGAAGAACAATATGGTGTGAGAAATTGTTCTTTGCTGGGTATATAATCCCTGAATTCCAGCTTTGATTTTGATCAAATTCACAGGACACATCCTATAATTACTCAAAATAATCTCTTGGTTTTCGTTTTCTCCAATCTTCAAGATGAGATTTTTGGACTAAGTTGTTCTTAGGGCTGTTACACTGCAAATATT
Source organism: Eptesicus fuscus (assembly GCF_027574615.1). Classification (NCBI taxonomy): domain Eukaryota; kingdom Metazoa; phylum Chordata; class Mammalia; order Chiroptera; family Vespertilionidae; genus Eptesicus; species Eptesicus fuscus. Next base: position 19,685,324 of record NC_072484.1, read on the forward strand.
CTCAGCATCTATGTTAATAACTCAGCAGAACATATCAAAATTCCACTTTTACTTAAAATCAGCCAAAGCAATTATATTTTTAAAAGGTTACATTTATCCCTACACATACATTGTCCCAGCACAGAGTTCTCTGTATATAATGAGTGCAGAATCTTCTACATCTTGGTGCAACCTATTCTTGAACAAGCGTCTGCTGTTCTATGCACACAGAAGTCAAAACTATGACACCGGTTTTTGAGAAGAGAAAAGAGCAGTTTATTTAATGCTGAGTCAGTTCACAAGAGACAGGAGCCACTTCCTCCTCCCAGATGCAGGGTTCAGGGCCAGTTTGTAAGGTGTTGGGGGAACTGGAGGGCCTTGGAACTTGGCCATTGGCTGAAAGGGGCTTCAGCACCGGATCTTCCCAGACAAGGAACCCTTAGCTGCAGAAATGGTTCTGGGTTCCAGCTCCAGTTTTGTCCTGGTCCTGTGGTTACGTGAGGGTGATGTTGAGGCTTTGGTTCCTGTGCAACTGAAGGTCAGAGTTTTATTCTCTGTGCATGCTTCCACTGCATGGCTTGTGGTTTTGATCCTTTGTCTCTGAGAAGCGACTCAGTATCTTACTAGGACCATTTTGAGCTAGTTCTGTAGTTACAAAGCCACAACTGGCATACTCTGTGTTCACTGAGTGCTTAATTTATCCTTAGCACATAAAGGGACCAGGCATTATCAGTGTGGAATAAAACATGGCGGTTTTTAGTAAGACTAGCATTGTTCCAAACCACCATCTCAGAAAAGGAATCAAGCAGGAAGAAATGTGAGTGGATACGTATACCAGTATTTTATTAACTGTTCACTCTTATCAGAGTTTTCAGTTTCTAGTCTTCAATCTGTATTAATTGATGAGAACAAGTCAGTAAATAATGTGTGGATGGTATCACAGAAGATGACTTTTCTAAATGACAGAAAACTCTTCTATAAGACGCCTTTCTAGATTCTAGGTGGAATCCTACCTCTAGAAATAATGAGAAACCAGAAGCCTGTTTTCCCCTTGGATTCTCCAGCAAAGAGGAGCTGGTGAGAGGACTTTAGTAGGTTTGCAGTGGGAGCCAGGCTAAGAATTGACCTTTCCAGTGACAGAATTTGTGAAAACAGCACACACTGTGGCAGACGGATTGCAGCATATTGATCCTCCATATTGGAAAAACATTTTTTTTTTTAAATTCTCTTTGTCATATTCCAAGGCACAGACATGCTATCTAAGCTGACCAGGCAAGAGAACTTAGCCCCAAACATTAAGCCATTAAATTTAATAGAAAGATGGGGACCGCAAACCTACTCCTGGAAAGTCTGTGAGCAAGATGGTGCAGGAAACTTCTACTGGGAGGAAATGTGCCACTTTCTCTCCCAGTGATTAATAAAGGATTCACGGGAGTGGTAGATTATGTGATTGGCATTTCAACATGGGCTAAGTAACGTAGGGTAAGACCTGGCTGAGTAGGGAAGACAGTTTCCGGGGAAGGATATGATATGGGAGAGGACTTCAGGGCTACAGAGGGATTAGAACTATTGATGTGTAAATTGGGATAGTCTACCAGTAGTCATTTATTTATGTTTAAATATATTTTTATTGATTTCAGAGTGGGAGAGGGAAGGAGACAGAAACATCAATGATGAGAGAGAAGAATGATCAGCTGCTTCCTGCACACCCCTTACTGGGGACCGAGCCCCTAACCAGGGCATGTGCCCTGACTGGGAGTCAAACTGTGACCTCCTGGTCCACAGGTTGACCCTCAACCACTGAGCCACACCTGCTGGGTGGGATGGCCTATTTAAACTGAATCAGGAATCACTGAATCAGGAATCATGAGCAAAGTTGACTCCTAGTCTCTACTCCCTTCTGGGATTCCCTTTCTTTTAATCTCTTTGGAAGAAAATTCTGACACTCCCCTGGGTGGAACCAGGAAAACTTCCTGTGAGTAAGCCAATGAGTATGTTCTGAGTCCTCACTGAAGGTGGGGTTGGAGGCAGTGTCTGGACTGGTCTAGGCCTAAGGCTACCTGTTGTGGTAAATCAGTCATTGCACATGCATTTTCCAGAGCAGGGGCCTGTTAGATACCAGAGGTTCCATCCTCTTTGTCGAGTTGCTCCGTGAATGAGGTCCCTGCAGCTGTATATCTCTATGACACCTCAATGCAATGCTCTTTTATTCTGTGCTGTGCGCATGCTAGGTCTATTTGTTGGTTTGAGCATATTATGGGACTGGAGAGAGGAGAAGGAATGAAGGGAGTAGGAGGGAGGGCTGGGACAGAAGGGAGTGGGCAGGAATGGTGGAAACTATTGAGGAGCATCAGAGGAATCATTGCTGACTCTCCTATCCTTTCCACCTCTGGAGCTTTGCACACATTGCCACTGTTTGGATAAACAAAGATCAGTTGGAGAAAAACTGGACCAACACCTGCATAAATTCAGCCTCAGTTCAGTGAGGTGTAAAATGAGGGCAAAGAGAAATATTGTACAATGGTTCTTAGGTGTAGTCTCCAGGCTAGTGGCATCAACAGCCTGGGAAGTTGTTAGCAATGCAAATTCTCAGGTCCCACCCCAGGCATACCCATTCTGAAATCTGAGGGTGGGGCCCAGCAATCTGTGTTTTCACAAGCCCTAGAGATGACTCGGATGCAGGTTCCAATTTGAGAACTGCCACTGTTCAGAATGAGGATGAGAAATTTCGAAGAAATAGTCTACCAGGCAAAGTTTGAGAGTTTTGACTGGGAGTCATTAGCGTGCTGGTTTGGGGTGCTTGAGGAATACAGTCTGGACATAGAAACTTGCAGGAGAAGAATCAGGTTTTGCAGAAGCTCTAATGGTGGATGCGGTGCCAAAGAAAACAATCGTGGTCCATGTATGAACCTCAGCCTGGACGTTTAGAGTTCCAGGACTTGTTTAAAAACCACACATCTTGGTTTCCCATTTTTACATGAGAGCCAAATCTGCCAGTTCAATTTTATGGTCTTCTCATCCACCTCTGGAAGCAAACAATTGTCACAAAAAAAAAAATAAATAAATAACAACGAAAATCTCCCCTACCTCCTCCTTATCTGTGTGCCTGAGAATCTGGACCTCTAGGGAAGCTATCCTGAGCCAATGCCAAGAACCTCCCACTCTTACAAGATATTTATTGTTATATTTCTCACATCATGTTTATGGGGGGAAAAATATTTAAATCACATAAATCCTTTGGGTTTTGTTTTTTAATATATTTGTATTTATTTCAGAGAGAAAAGGAGAAGGAGAGAGATAGAAACATCAATGATGAGAGAGAATCATTGATCAGCTGCTTCCTGCACGCTCCCTAATGGGGATCGAGCCCTCAACCCAGGCATGTGCCCTTGATAGGAATCAAACCCAGGAACTTTCAATCCGAAGGCCGACGCTCTATGCACTGAGCCAAACCAGCTAGGGCCACATAAACCCTTTGTATTCTCTGCATTCCTGGCCTGCTGGGAATTTAGAAATAGAAAAAAATGACACATTCAGCCATTAGCAAAATGTGAAAGTAAGTGACAGAGTCCAATTTCAGATTCAATAAGAGAGAACCTACAGAAGCCTACTTCCAAAGCCACTGTGTAGACTTCAGCTTAAAGGCTGGAGGAGCCGTGGAAATATGAGTGGCAGACAAGAGTAAATATCAGAATGTGAGAGTATGATCTGAAAAAAGCAAAGGAAGAATCAATTAAAACAATTATGAAGATTGATAATTAGGTACATTTTGCAGTAAAACTGCGCACAAATAGAAAAAGATGGAGATGTCAAGTAGATGGCACATCCAGTGGTCCAATGACAACAGGAAAACAATTCCATTTTAATGCAAAATCATAGCTGGGGGAGTCCTCCCCATGGTGCTGCCCCCAGTAGAGGAAGAAAAAATCCTTGCATGTTTGCTACCTTGCCTCTCTCCAGCCCAGGACAGACACCACTGTCAGAGCCTGCGCACCTCCCTGACATACTAGTACACAGCCTCAGCCTCAGAGTTCTCAGGAGCAGTAGCCAGTACCCACTGCCCATTGGTCAGAGCTGCTATTTTAGCACTGGTGACTGCCTGGAACAGGCCTGGGCTGGCAAGTTCCTCCCGCTCCCAGCTCTGCCTATCTCTGCTCTTCCACATGAAGCCTCTGCCACACAGGGTCCCCAAATCTACCTGCTCTGGTTAGAATTTCCAGTATAATTCCAGATTAGATCAAGAAGTATTTATATGAAATGTCTTTTCAATGTTTCACATACACACAAACGCATTTCCAAATTCAACACAGGGGAGGAAATCAATGATCCTGAAACTGTATAAAAAATAGAACAAAACTATCCAATTATGAAAATGAATGGTACACATATAGATGATAAAAGCATATCCCAAAATATGGGGCATTTTCAAGTGGCACATGGTAAGTAATTTTAAGAAAATTATAGTTTTAAAAAATTGTAATGACTATTTTTAATGCATAATATAAAAATATAACATCAAACCTCTGAATTCATGGGTATTACTGCTATGTCAAAGACAGGTTAAAAAAATTAATTAGCTTAGAGAAAAATATTAAGTAAATAACAGTACTGGCAGCAAAACAGTGAAGGTGGCATGGGATTGGCTGAAGTCTGAGACACAGCATATCAATGTGTATGCATGGGTGGGCCTCAGCTAATTTCACTGCAGATTTACTATGCCTTAGGACACAGCATGCCATCTGCCCAACCACAAACACTTCCAACTGCCCCCAAAGTAAGTGTGACGTTACCCTTGCCTTCTAACAATTGTCTTAAATTAAAATTCTATAATTTAGAACCACTAACACATGAACTTAGCTAACACTTGAGAGGTAGAAAAGCCTGGCCCTTTATCTGACCCATAATCTACAATTAACCTAGTTATGTCCTCAGTCACAGCTAACTAGCGTCACCCTTAATTAACTTTCCCAGCTAGTTTTTCAATTAGCACTAACAGTTCAAGCTACTTTAAAACAACAGCACAACTTGGCATGGTAATGGTTCTGTTTCCAAGAGTATTAATTTACTCTGACAACTAAAAACAACAACGAAATCCTAGGGGAAAAAATTCCATTTCATTTTATCTTTGCCATTTGTAACACGGTCCTTCCTTAGAGGTCTAATTTATGTGACATGTTTAAGAGGCCATTTTTATTATCTCGTATCTGAATAATACTGTTTTTTTGTTTGTTTGTTTGTTTTAGAATATTATCAACTTTCTGTTTGTCAGAAGCCGTTGTCACTGAGTGGTGAGATTAAACTGCAAGAGTCATCATAAGCAGTGGTATGTCACCACCCGCCACATTAAATAAACCTCCAGGTTAAGCACTAGGTTACACCACAAGCTACGCTATTCCCTTCCTCCTTAAGCCTTGCACTAAGTTGTACAAGTAAACATTAGCCCAGTTTTTCAGTTGCAGTACTAGATAAAAACAAGGAGAGATTTAATCAATAAAAACGTCACATGAATTACCAAAACCAATTGAAAAATCCTATTTAATTTGAACCATAAGAAATGTATTTTCTTTCTAGAAAAACAACTTTAAAACATTTCTGCTATTAACCACATCGTGCAATCTCCGGGTAAATCTGTGAAATAAAGGATTGTGTCTTTCTGCTTCCTTGAGTCCCTGGTTGCACTGATCCCAGACTACTCCCTGTTTCTCCGCCTCCTTCCTTCAGCGATCCCAGGGTCTGGTCGCAGCTCTTGGGCCACTCCAGACCCAGCTCAGGCACTAACAAGCTTGAAGAGAAAGCATGATCACTGCAGCTAGGAGTCTCAGAGTTAGAAAATTTTCCAGACAAAAAAGTAACAAACTCTTAATGGTGACATTTCAGGGCAGTAGCGGGGGAAGAGGGAACCCACGAGGCAGGTGGGAAGGTGGGAAGGTGGGAAGGTGGGAAGGTGGGACTCACATACTTCAGAAATGGCTTCTTGGGCCACACAAGCCTAAAAAAGAAAATACCTTTCACCTTGAAAGTACCATAAATGCATACCTAACAGCACCTGCATCAAAATACAAGGTAAACTTCATGTGGTTGGAGGGCACTAGGTATGTAGACCCTGGGGTAGTAAACATGATGAGGAAGAAAGGAATAAAGCTGATGGTAATTATAACTACTATGTATGTATAAGTTAACAGATTAGAAAACTGAGCCCCAATGATGTTTTTGTAGTGTTCAAGATCACCCACCTGAGCACAAACCCCAGCTTTCCCCCCCATTTTACCACAATTAGTTTCTCCAAAGACTTATGAGTAGGTCCAGCACAAGTAGCTTTTGGATACACCTCTCTTCAAGTTCCATTTGATATCCACAGGGAGCCCGGTTTAGCATTTAAACCAAACCAAATTCAGACCAAAGAGATTATGAAGAATAGTTTATAAACTGCCTCAAGTACTGATTTTAATTTGGAAATCTTGTTTTTAGACATCAATATCATCATGATAAGCCAATCAATACTTAAGTTATATCATGCAACAACAACAACAACACACACACTGCATTAGAACTCTAAGAACCTAAAGCATTTATACATCTTGCCCTCTGAAAGTTAGAAACCAAATGGGTAAGCCATCAAATTAAACAAACAAACAAACACAAAACAACAGGTATTATGCATTCTAAATGAACACTCACTCTCATAAATCCTGAGACTAAGGGCTGTTTCTAGTACCAGATACACAGTAGACAGTAGTTCTGTTTATAGATTGGCTGGAAAGAGATTTCAGCAAGCTAACATCAAATACTTTTCCAGTCCCCTAATTTGCAATGTGGCAAACCAGAAGTAGCAATTGTTCCTTTAGAAATCAAAGGAGGATGCTGGCCCCAGAACTCCCTAGGTTCTAGCCTTTAAAGCTATTTTCTTAAAAGAATCCTGTGTGACAGACACTACAACTGCACATCTAATGGGTCAGGGCACTTTCTCTTTCTCTTTTATAACTTTATTAAAGAATGAATACAGCTCCGTCTGTAAGGGCACAACTTTATGGGAGATAGGGACCCTTCACAGTTTGTGGAAAGGTCAAAGCTATCCTAAAAATGGCCAGTGAACCCAATAAATTCTTGAATCAGAGGTCCACTTTATCTGCATTTCATCATCTCATTTAAAAATAAAATGGCTAAGTCCTCTTTTTCTGGCCTATTATTTATTAGATGTCAATAAAGAAGCATGCTTTTCATTAAAATTTGGTCACAAACCACACCTTAGTGTGCCTTTCTCTTGCAAAAGGCTTTTTCAATTTTTCCCTTTTCTGGAAAAAGAAAGTAATTTTTGGCTCTGTTCTTTCTTGCTGTCCATCTCTCTCTGCATCTTTAAAGAAACCAACAAACAGAACTACTTCCTTTTCCCTCTGTCTTAAAGAAATATGCAATAAGTATACTTTCGATTTTTTTTTTTAGCAGAAAGTCACATTCCTTCAAAAAGGAGTATTTTAGATATTGAAACTGACACTTCCTTCTTTGTGAAGACTTATGATAAGAAACAACTTGTTAATTGAATAAATGTATAAAAATTGATATATACATATATGACAAAGAATTTGTTTACACTGATGATATATGGTATAGAAAGACCTAGCCAATACTTATAAAATTCATCTCTTGAAGATTATACAAGTAAGCAAGAAAACTTTTTAATCGATACTAAGGTTGTAAGTTGCTAATGAGACTGGTGGGTTGCTTTTGAAGAAAGACAGTACAGGGATTAGCTACTTAAATTTTAATAAGTGGTTTTCTGAATTAGGTCAACTTAGGGAGAAAGCATGTCAGAAAATATAACTGCAGTCCAAAATCTCAACTTCAAATAAACTGGAAATATAATATTCAAGATCTCTTTTCTTAGTATAGATCTTAGCACTTCAAATAAATCAGAACACAATCTTAATAAAAGATATAAATTACATTTCATTTGAACTTCAGGATGACAACATTATACTCAATTTCTTTATACTTGACCATGAACCTCAATTCATGTAATCAAACAAAATTAAGCCAATGTGAGACATGCTCAGCAAGTGGTGGGAACCAAGAAGCTAAATTTCCATTTTCCTTTGTCTGTATTTTACAAAATCATGCAAATTCCATGCACAATTAGTTAGAATTGGAACTGCAATCTGATTGCTTGATGACAGAGAAAAATTAATTTGAAACAAAGAAAAATAGTAATTTGTGAAAATCAGGCCCACTGGTAAGTTAAAGACTCTAGGGAGGGCAGGATGGTGTGGGTGGGAGAGGCCTCTGAGACTCGAAATGCATTTCCCAATCAAATCTTATTTCTCCATGTCAGCTCTTTTCTTTTAAGTTATGAGTAATGAGCCTGGAAAAAAGAATGAGATGTCAGCTCTGAAGGGGAGGGACAATACTTTATCCTCTGTCATAGAAAAAAACACAAAAAGATGGGGGAAGATAAGAGACATTGAGTAATGGAGGCAGGAAAGCAGGGGAACTCACATCAAATATCTTCCTTCCTTTCAGGAAAGCCAAAGAAGCTATCTTTTGAGCAGAGGATTCTCATGACTTTATGAACTTGGAAGATATGAAAATGGTTTGAAACAGCTATCATGGAGAAGTGGGTTGCTTGGCTTACTTTACTCACATTAGTTGGGTTTGTTTTGCCCAGTATTTGGGATCATACTGCCCTCAGAGTCCTGCAGTTGTAGATCCAAAGCTTAATCAGAAATGACAAATATGTGGCAATGTACTACCACTCTGCTCTTACCTCATTCTCATAGTAGACATTATTAATCAAGTGTGACATCCTTTCTAACTGAGCTGATACAGAGCCTCAGAATGCTTCTCAACACAGTGCTTCAAGCAGACATTACTAATTGATCAAAGCAGGAACTTGAGATGAAATCTAGTCACCATGATTGAGTACAGCATAAATCTTACTATGGACTTGGTTTACCTATAACAGGTTTCCTGCTTAGGGAGTTAGCTACAAAATACCCCTGTCCTATAAGGATGTGTTCTCCTTAATTTCAATGTCTTTTATGTATGGGGATCTGATAACTGCTCCCAGACCTCCTAATCAGCAACCATGAGTTCAGAGCTGGTCTATTCATGAGTAGCACAGAGCACCATAGTAAGTCAAGGCTCTAATCCTCCACCCCTCCAGCCCACATCCTCAAGACTTATTCCATAATTAACTACCAATGATGGGCTACAAAATGATTCTCTACAAACAAACTTGATACTGGAGGAAGATACACTAAATTTGAACAGTGCTCTGGTGACTTGGCATAAAAGATCAGACCCAGTAAACCAATAAGTCATTCCTAGCCTTTCAATAACTTCCAAGATTGAGGACAGTAGCCTGAAACAGCAGGTTCTCTTGGCCTCAAGTCTTCTACTAAATAATTCTCCCTAAAATGGGCCCCGTGAAAACCCTGAGACACAGGAAATGTCTTTAGGGTTGTCAGAAGTCACCTGTCCCCAAATGTCAGACACTCTCTTCAGTGGCAGTCCATGGTGTAAGCTTGGAAGCCAGGTCATATTCCCCAGAAATTCCTGTGCACTGAGGAAATATTCCCATCTAAAACAATGAACCTAGAAAACCACATCTGCCAAATTATACCCATTGTGGTACTGCGTATGTCTCTAGATCTTTCTGGGCTTGCTGGTTCATTGATGGAACCAGATCTTTGGCCTTAGATGGGTTTTTCTGTCTTTGATGAAAGATTCTAGAATCATAGTGGTTAAGCCCCACTAAATCCCATGAAACCTTGGATTCAATTGTTTCTTGTGAATCCTGGGATCCTGATCCAATCATTCCCTTAGGCCCAGGCAAGACTGTTTTCCATGTCCCTCATAGAAGAGATAGGGGGTAGAACCATCTCCTCTGGAGCGGAGGAATATAAGATGGTCCCTAATGAGAATCCAGTGTCTGCAGACTATGTGAGTCTGGGAAGCCCAGGTTGGGCCATTCTAGTGGCCCAGAGTGACAAAACCAAAGCTTGCTATTGTCCAAGTCACAAGAGCGCTCTAACCTAATTTTCAAGAGTTAGAGTTTTCAGAAGTTGAGACATCAGGAACCATTATGTCTCTTAATGCCAAGAGTTGTGCTGAGGTGACGATCCCAGAGATGCTCTGGAAGGGACAATAGGTATAAACATAATATAAAAATACTGCATTTGTCCTAATTTGCACTTGAGTTGAAATCACAGTTCTATCATGTAATAACTCTGTGACCTCTATCAAGTTGCTTGATTCTTCTGAGTTTCAGTTAAACAAGGGTATGGTGCAATAATAATAAGAAGATAATAGGATTGTTCAGCTGCTTAGAAATAATGTATGTTTAGTGCTGGGCACATGACAGGTACTGTCAACCATCGTACCTACACAGCAGTCTCTCTACTAAAGTGTATGATTAACAAATGAGTATATTTGAAGCATAATGCTTGTCATATAGTAGCACTCAAATACATATGTATATATAATAAAGCAATAAGCCAGTCATGTGTTACTATGAATAAGAGAATATTTTTTTAAAAGAAGGCTAGCCGAAACCGGTTTGGCTCAGTGGCTAGAGCGTCGGCCTGCGGACTCAAGGGTCCCAGGTTCGATTCCGGTCAAGGGCATGTACCTTGGTTGCGGGCACATCCCCAGTAGGGGGTGTGCAGGAGGCAGCTGATCGATGTTTCTCTCTCATCGATGTTTCTAGCTCTCTATCCCTCTCTCTTCCTCTCTGTAAAAAATCAATAAAATATATATTTAAAAAAAAATAAAAAATAAAAAAATAAAAGAAGGCTAGTTCACCAGGCAATCAGCTTGTCCAAACATCAACACTTTTTATTCACTGTTACTTTGATGCTTCAATTGAAACAAGCCGTGACTTACAATCAATTTATAAAATATTTCTGAAAATCCATCAAATCCATTTAAACTGTGATTTTTAACCCATAAGTCACATTTGAACATTTATAGGAAACTCAATAATAAAACTCGGCCTTTGAAGGGGAGAAGACAGTCTTTAGAAAGTAGGTGCTCAGCAATAAAGCAGTAGCCTTAGTTTTTTAAAACTATATTTTATTGATTTTTTTTACAGAGAGGAAGGGAGAGGGATAGAAAGCTAGAAACATCGATGAGAGAAACATCGATCAGCTACCTCCTGCACACCCCCTACTGGGGATGTGCCCGAAACTAAGGTACATGCCCTTGACCAGAATCGAACCTGGGGCCCTTCAGTCCGCAGGCCGACACTCTATCCACTGAGCCAAACCAGAATTTCTTCTATTAAGTGATAATATAATATCTCTATGGTGAACTTTAGAGTTTAAATTTTCAAACTTAGGTATACAAAGATTATTTTTGAAAAGTAAATTTCCTTTTTCAGTCCCACACTTGAGTTTTAATTTTACAGAAAAAAAAATCCTCTAAATAAAGTGAATACTTGGGTCTTGGGGAAATGTGTGGCAGGAGGGTGGGGGGGGTTGCGGGGGGGCAGCAGGTAGAAAAGCCAAATCTCTACAGCATCATTCTGATAGTTGTATTTATGGCTGAGTGGCTATCAGAGTGAAAGTGTGTCTATTTTCTATAACTGACTATTGACCCTTCCATTCTAGAATGTCTCCAAATGGAGGAGAGAACTCCTCCCACGTGGATGATTCCATTTTCTCATATACATAAAAAAATAATACTAATTACATATATAATTTGTTTTGAATTAATGTCAACCTGTTTTTCAGGCTCCTAAAATAAAAGCATGCCCCATTGATATGACTGTCATTTGAGTAAAATGGTCCTGGGTTCAAATCCCAATTCTGTTATTTAGGACAATTTCCACCTTGGTCAGTGTATGCAATATCACCAAGACTTAGTTTCTTAGAATTTCCCCTCAGTACTAGTTAGTCTTTATCCTCTGTCACCCCAGTGGGTGTGTGCAGGGCAGGTGATTCTCCAGGTTTGCTGCAGGTTGCAGCACCACAGGTTTGGCAGACAGAGAGCACCAGCAAGAGAACAGCAAAGGGTCTATGTCTCCATTAGAGCTCCTGGGAACAGTGACAATTGTCAGAGTCTGAGTACCTTTGTCGCCCCAGTTCCCAGGCTGTAGACTCACTGGGAAGATGAAAGAAGACGTATGTAAAGCATTTAGCAAAGGCCTGTCACAAATCATAGATAGATGCCACCATGTTTGAAGCCAAATTAAGCAAATGGTGTTTGAGGAGGGCTACAGGTAGTTAAGAAGTTGATTGGAATAATGTGCCACCAAGGTGAAGGCAACAGTTTCAAATAAGTGTGACGGAATGAAAATATTTGGTTCACAGCCATTCCCAACTGTGTTCAAGTATTTGTGCATCGCCTGCTGAGCTCACCACAAACCTCCCCTGACAAAACCCCAGGAAAAAGATTCTCTCCTGAAATGTAGTCAGAACAAAACACTATTAACATGGCCCAGAGGAACAGCAGCTAGCTGTGGTGTGAGCACAGGGTTGTGGCATTTGCCATGTGCCAGAGGAAAGCTGGATTGAGGTAGCAGATGACAGTCCTGCAATGTCCTTGGAGAGGGAGATCTGCTCAGGGTAGGTGAGTGAGCTGCTCCTTGAAGTTTGAGGATGTCAAAAATAAGACAGAGCCCAGCTGGTGTGGCTCAGTGGTTGAGTCTCAACCCATGAATCAGGAGATCATGGTTCAATTTCTGTTCAGTTCTGGTTCAATTCCAGATCAGGGCACATGCTCGGTTGTGGACTCTATCCCCAGTAGGGGGCATGTAGGAAGCAGCCGATGGATGTTTCTCTCTCATCAATGTTTCTATCTCTTTCTCCTTCTCCCTTCCTCTCTCTGAAATCAATAAAAACATATTTTAAAAAATAAGATAGAAAGTCTTAATGAGATGTTGAAGGATATAGTATATGCAGGCTCCCTAAATATTCCAGAGAGATTACACAGAAATCCTGATTCTGTTGCACATTGACACTGGGTCAGCACTGAGCCACAGGGGCTATTGTTTTAGAAACATTGTTCAAAGGCTGAAGGATGTAATCCTTCTTTGATCCTTTACTCTGTTCCATGTCTAAACTACCTAAGAAAAATAGTTTAGAATATGAATTCCTACTTCAGTGGTTCTCAAGGTGTGGTCATAGGGCCAGCAACATCAACATTACCTGGGAATTTATTAGAAATGCAAATTCTAGGGCCACACCCAGACCTACTGAATCAGAATTCTTCTGGTGGAGCCCATAAACCTGGGCCTTAACAAGCCCTACAGATGATTCTGATTCACGCTCAAATTTGAGAACCACTGTCTTAGCACAAATGCCTTAGCACCAATACATATTATCACTATCAGTTACCACTTGTTACCCATGTATTATACATCAAGCACAGTGCTAACCCTTTACTTATAGCATTTAATCTTTACAACAGCTGGGTGTGGTAGGTACTGCTGGTGGCCCCATTTATGGAGGTAAACTGAGGTTCAGGGAGACTGCAGAGCATGCCCAAAGACACAGCCAATGATAAAAATGAATCCATGCTGGCCTTCTCTATATTCCTGATCATTTCACTTAGTTGCTCTGCCTCTATAACAAAGCAAGATACACCCTTGTAGGGTGAAATGCATTTTTAAAAGAGGTATATTTGTTGAGCCTTTTCTGTGAGACTATTTCCCAACTTGCTCAGTGAATCTGGAGCTGCCCCAACAGGGAACTCCCACCAACTCTAAAATGTGATCTCCATAAAGAAAAGCACAAAGGAATATTTAGGAGACAAAGAATGGGTTGGGCCAAGGATCTGGAGGCCAGATATGTGGCCATATGGAAAGAATCAAACTTGCACAGTTTTTGAGTTGCTCAAATAAATGTCTTCTTTGTCTGAACCAAAAAAAATTAAGTTAAACACACACACACACACACACACACACACACACAAAAGTAAACACTGTCTGTACTTTTATCAGCAATTAGGGGAGAATATAAATTTGCATCTATTTTCTCCCCTAAAAGGAGATCAGACTGAATAAAAGCAAATTTAAAAACAACAAAAACAAGCTCAAAACAGGAGTTCCGATGAGTTGTTTTATGGAATGTGCTAAAGCCTGCCACTATAAAGCATCTACATTCTTTTTTCTACACTGATAAAATGAGATTTATTTTCACCTGGAGGAAAAAAATATCAACAGATTTATCTTACAGTGATCAATGTATATATTTTTTAATTTCAGTACATAAAACACTTCAACATAAAGTAAAAATTATCTTTTAAAATTATATACTATCATATTTGTGCTATGTTGAGCAGATAAATAAAATAAAGAATTTTATATATATATATATATATATATATCTTTTAGGCAACTCTAATTATGGATTTTTTTCATGTAAAATTAATTAAACTGATAATGACATTTCTATTTAAACAGAGTGCTTTGGAAAATATGTGTGAAACATTTTTAAGCTCAAATTTTTCTTAATATAACCTTACATTAATATATGCACTAATGTATTAGTGTTAAGATATACATATCCTACCTAATAATAGACAAATATGCAAATTGACCATACCTCCGACATACCCACAAGCCACGCCCACCATCCAATCAGAGTGAGTATGCAAATTAACCCAACCAAGATGGCTACAGCCACAGAGAGCAAGGTTTCCTAGGTAACAGAGGAAGCCAAGCTTTCCACCTGCCCTTGCCAGGCCTAAGCCTCCACTCAAGCTACAAAGTTTCAATTATAACCCCAACAGAAATGGCTGCCGGCCGTGGAGGGAGCCCTAGGCTTGGCTCCACTCCAGGCTACAAAGTTTCAATTGTAGAAGGAAAATAAATTCCAGATACCAGGGCCTCCACTTGGGTTGCCAGGGGGCGTGGCTGGCCTGCAAATCACCACAGGCCCCTCGCTCAGGCTGCCCCATGCCCCAAGGGAACCCCCACCTGATCAGGGACACCCTTCAGGGCAAACCAGCTGGCCCCCACCACCGTACCAGGCCTCTATCCTATCTAATAAAAGAGTACTATGCAGATTGATCATCACTGCAACAAACAATATAGCTGCCCCCATGTGGTCAAAGATCCTGCCCCCATGTGGACACAAGATGGCCACCACAAGATGGCCAGCAGAAGTGGGCAGTTGGGAGGCACCCTGCCTGCAAGGGAGGGCAGTTGAGAGGGAACAGGCCTGCAAGGGAGGGCAGTTGTCACAAGCAAGATGAACTCAAAGAGGTACACACCAAGACACATCTTAATTAAAATACAAAAGGTTAAAGACAAAAAGAGAATCTTAAAAGCCTTGATAGAGAGAGAGTTAATTAACTACAAAGGAGCTCCCATAAGAATATCAGCTGATTTCCTAACAGAAACATTTCAGGCCAGAAGGGATTTGGCATGAAATATTCAAAGTAATGAAAAGGAAAGACCTATAACCAAGATTACTTTACCCAGAAAGGCTATCATTTAAAGTTGAAGGAGAAATAAATAGCTTCCAGATAAGAAAAATATAAAGGAGTTTGTTACCACCAAACCAGTATTATAAGAAATGTTAAAAGACCTTTTAGAAGGTGAAGAAGGAGAAGCAAAAGGAGAAAGAGGGGAGGAGGAGGAGGAGGAGAAGAAGAAGAAGATAGTTAAAAGAATAAAATGGCAGTAACTACATACCTATCAACAATTACTTTAAATATCAATGTATTAAATGTTCCAATTAAAGACATAGGGTAGCTGAATGGATAACAAAACAAGACCCATATATATGCTGTCTACAAGAGCCCCACCTCAGAACAAAAAATACACACAGACTGAAAGTAAAGGGAGACAAAATCGTTCAATTCACGTCTGCCTTACACTCACATTAGAGCTCTTTTCAACTGTCACTTCAGAATGTCAGTGATTAGCATGCAGAAAGCTTATTTAATTTCTTTATTTCTTTTCAGGGAAAAGAGGTTAGAAACAGCTGTCATTTAGGTGATGAATACAAGCTGCCAGCCTTTGAAGCATCAGGTAAAGTAGTTGAGGTTGGAATTAATTAACATTCAGAAACCCACACACTGGATTGTACCCTGGCAAGGAAATGACCATCATTCTTTGCAAATTATTTCACCCATTAAAAGGGGTGGCGAGGGAAAGGGGATCATAATATAAGGTGACAGGAGAAGATTTGACTTTGGGTGGTAGGCACATGATGCAATATACAGATCTTTTAACATAGAAAGAAACCCATGCCAGAAACCTATATGCTCATGTTGACCAATGTCACCCCAATCAATTTAATAAATACATGTTAAAAATAAAATAAAAATAAAGTAGGTATAATAAGAGTAAGGCACTCTGTACAAACATATAGCCAGAAGCTTGAATACTCAGAAACAAACAAAAATTAGTTTTTTGCTGTTTTCAAAAATCTAGTCTCACATGCATAAACCTAAATTCAGTCAAAAGTCACACCTCAGCATACAATAAGCCTTTCTAAAAATTACATTCAAGAGCACAGGATGATTTCTGGCTCATATGTGACATTTAACATTAACATTTGAAATTGTCCTCAGTGCTGACCACACAACGGCTCTGTAGCCATTGACCTGTAACATATCATGAGAAGAAGAGTGTTTGCTAAGAGAAATCTCTCCCTGACCATAAATTCTATTTGGTGTGGGTTTCGGTAAGGTCAAACCCTCAGAGTACACTCAAATATCAAATATTAAACATCTTAATCCCCAAAAATGTGACCACTATTCTTCTGTGTTTTGGAACTACAGAGAAGTCTAAACAACTGGACATTTAAAACAAGCCATAGTAAGTCATAAGGCCTTGAATGTATACATGAACATATCCTAAAAGAACAAAAATGATTGGTATTAGATATTTAGTGATAGGTGATAAGTGACCATCTGGCAGCCTCCAAGAGTAAGAAAAAGCAGCACATCCTTGGAGTCGCCACAGAAAACCAGGATGTTGATGCTAATTAAAAAGCTCATTATTATTGCCGGGAAGCCAAATATCAAAACACTGTAACCAAACCTTCTCCCTACTTCAACTGGGTCAGGGTCAGGGCAGAAGTTTTGATCGTGATTAAGATAAGTCCTTGTTTTGGTAACAACGTAAGTGGTGATTGAAGCCTCTTTTTTCACAAGAATACTTTTCTGAGAATTAGAATTAATTATTTCATACAGGGCAGGAAGAATTGATCTTCAGAAGCCTAGATGAAACCCAACTCTGTCCTAAAACTAAAACCACCACCTCTTTCCCTCTACCTGCCCGCCTGCCTCCTACCATCTCTTCTACTGCCTTCCCTTACTACCTCAGCCCTCCCAGCCCAGGTCTGGGACTTCTGCCACCACCACCACCCCGCCATGTCTAGTCCCACTCCTCCAGCCCTCCAATACACCCATGCTCCCCACCTTTTCCACTGGCTCCAGCCCTCCTCACCCATTTCTCCCTTTAACTCATTTACAGACAGCACATATTTCTTCCTCCTCTGTGTTGTTTTGCATGTATATTTTTACTTGCCTAAACCATCCTTTAGTAGCTTCCTTATAAACTACAAGGCTACATCTTACTCTTATTTATTTCTCCCACCTCTAACTTAGCCCTGATGCAATGGCTACATGGTTAAATCAGAACAAGTTTTCTTCTCCCTTTCTTCACCAGCTGTCATGGGGAGCAGTACCCTGGCTACTCCCAGGCTTCCTGCAGCCATGTGACTCCCAGTCCCAGGACCTGCAGGGCCTCCAGCCCAGGGCTCTGTCTGTGGCTGACTCATTCTCCTAACTGCAGAAAGGTGCCATGAAACCAGTTAACTATAAGCTTCCGGGCCCTTCACATGCATGGGTGGGGCCCTTAGTAATTTTATTTTATTTTTATTTTTTTGCAATTTGTTATTACTTTTCTTGAAGAAAGCCTTTGACATTGTAAAAGCTTCAGGTCCCACACAACCTGAATCAGCCCCTGGAGGAGAGAGGCACAAATATTTACTGCTATGGCTTTGGATCACCTGCAGTTCTTAATTGCTATTGCCAAAGGCTGTGGTGACAGAAATATTTTCAGCAGGTATTCTAAGAGGTAGCTTATGAGACTGATTGAGGATATTTCTTCACTGGCCAGCACAGTCACCCTAAAATGGGCACAATGTGTTATTTAAAGACTAAACACTCTTGCTCGGCCGGTGTGCCTCAGTGGCTGAGTGTCCACCCATGAACCAAGAGGTCCTCAGGTTGATTCTCCATCAGGGCACATGCCCAGGTTGCAGGCTCAATTCCCAGTAGAGAATGTGCAGGAAGCAGCCAATAAACATCTCTCATCGATGTTTCTATCTATCCTTTTCCCTTCCTCTCTCTCTAAAAAATCAATAAAAACATATTTTAAAAATGACTATACACTCTTTCCTGTCTTAGGGCATTTGCCCTAAAATGCTCTTCCCCTGGATCCATGCAAGACTGGCTCCTTCATGGCCTTCAGTTTTCAATGCCTATGTTACCCTTTGGATGGCCTTCTCTGAAATAGTCTCTACTCCACCCTCTGTTACAGGTCATCATACTTCTTCATTTCGTTCATAGCACATGTCCTCATTCAAAATACTTTTTACTTATGCGTGTATTTATTTATTGGATGTTTGTTTCCCTCACCAACGTGTAAGCTCAAGAGGACAGAAACTTCAAATATCACTATAGTGTCCCTAAGACCTAGAACAGCACCTGGCTCCCAGAACAATTAGCATTTGTGGGAAAAAGAAAGAAAAGATTGATAGGTGGATGGGTGAATTTGGTGAATGTGATTCAAATTCAGTAAAATATTTACAATGTCTGCCATAATACTTTTAGCACAACACAGAGATATATGAAGAGTAAAGTTAATGCAAAATAAGTCAAACAATCATATGTAACGGATATTACTGATGAATTCAGGGGACTGAGCACTTTTTCTGCAGTTCCCTGTGGTTATCAGTGGATTCAAGAGGGTGGCTTGGCCAACAAGTGTGAAGCAAAGAAGTGAGGAAACACTCCACAGGCAAGTCTAATATTCCACTTCACACTCTGAGATTTGGCCACTTGAAAAATCCCTGAATTTCTGGAAAAACTCTAAAGAAGTGTCCAGTGAAGTGTTACATGCCTTGTGTTGAAGCTGTCATATCAGGGATCCCAGATGCCTATGTTTCGGCTGGCTACACAAAGGTCGCTTGGGAAATGAAAAACAAAACCATGTGTACATTCCTGGGCCTCACCTGAGACTGACTAAGCTCTGGGGGAGGCCTGAAAAATCAGTACTAAATACCTGTCCAAGAGAGTCTGAGAGGCAGCGCCTGGGTCTGAAGGCCACTGTGCTGGCTGACAAAACCAGGGTTCAGAGAGGCCTTGACAGGCTTGAACAATTTGAAAAAAAAAAAAAAAAAAAAGGACACATGTGGTGTTGGGGTTTTGTATTCTCAGAACCTCACTAGGATACTGAAGAAGTTGAGTTAATAAAGAAAGAATTCAATTTTTCTAGAGAAGAATAGAAAAATCTTGCTGTAAGTGTGTGTGTGTGTGTGTGTGTGTGTGTGTGTGTGTGAAGTATACGATTGGTAAGATTGTGCCAAATATCTTCCATGTGACCCACTCAGTGTGACCTCTAGTTTGCACCCTGCATTGAGCCTGGGGACTGACCTACCTACATGGACCATATCCGTGACCTCTCTTTCCCTCTGGCTTCTGGGAGCCAGCAGGGAATCCCCGCAGGAGCCTGGAGGAAGAGAGGAGAGTGAGGTCTGGGTATTTCTTCCCTCAGCTCTCTCTGTTGGAGGTCTGTCTTCAACTGACAGTCACAGGCCCTCTACATGAGTCTCTCCCTCCACAAAATCCCTTTATTAAACCTTGAACTTTTCCTCATATGAGTATGTCATTTGTTTGTTTTATTTTTGTTGTCACTGATTGACATAGACACCTAATTTAATGGGAAGGAGATAGGAAGAGTCATGAGAATGTGATCCCTTTGAGGTGCCTCAATATGTCTCTAGAATCAGGTGTTAGTCTCATGGTTCTCTAGACACATCTTGTCTCATCAGAGATGTATGTCCATTTTATAGGTAACTCTGACATGCTGGACGAGCCAGAAGGGCAGACAGATCACTGGTTAGATGGGCACATTTCTGGGATTAGGTGCCTTGGTAAGTCTTCAAAATGCTGCAAAGAGAGCAGTACCTAATGGTCATAATCAGGGTCTCTGGGGGCAAAATTAGTTGGATTTGACTCCTGGCCCTGGTACCTATTGTCGTACAACCTTGGGCAAGTTATTTAACCTCTCTGAGTTCCTGCACTGTTTTCTTAACTGTGAAGTAGAAATAACAGTAATAATAATAATAATAATAATAATAATAATAGCTCTCTCATAGGTTATAAGGATTGAATGTGTTACTATTCATAAAGCACTTAAAACAGTCCCAAGCACAAAACAAGTATGTCTTAAATAAAATAAAAATTCACATCCCCATTGTGCAAATTTCAGAGAAAACCAGTTTCTTTCATAAAGAACAATGACTTACGTTATTTTTTCAATCAATAGCAAGATATTTTTAAATGGTTCTTTTTCTGAAGAAATTTATTTTTTCTACAATAGCCATTTATGTACCTATAGATTATAACATTAAAATAAAAGTTTGAGACATTGAACCATTTACACGAATAGAAACTAAAATAGTTTAGATGTTTTCAATATGTTATTTCTGTGTTAAGACACAGAGAATGCAGTTTGGAAGAACCCACAATAGCATTGTAATTACCCACATCAGCCCTATCCTTGTTGCCAATGATGATTGTTTGTTATTTACTTACATGATTGTAAGAAACCTGAATAAGACTTCAATTTCCAACATTCATAAATATTTTTTTTTGCTAAATGTTAAGGTTTCAAAAGCCATGAAGCACGATGTTGACAACTCTGACAATTCTTCATGAAAAAATGAAAACAAAACAAAACAACAACAAAAAAGGCAGTCAAGTTAAATGAAAAATTTCCTCTGAAAACTTCTCCTTCTATTCTGTTAATATTTATGTTAAATCTCAACAGTTATGCTTGTTCATGTAAACAAAAAAACACACTATGGGATCACATTTCAATATAGCTAGATATGACAGTTACATCATTTTTCCATCTTTCATTATTATTGTCTCTGCTATTGAATCTTCAATTTTAAATAATCCTTCAGGATCATTTGGAACGTGAGAATATCAGAATGGAAGTGTTTGTATGGATGTCCAGGAAAGAAGGAAGATGGGTAACTTTTAGAAGGTTTTATGTGAAGCATAGGAGGAAGGCAAGAAGACAGTGCAGCAGCTTGTCCGGTAGAAGGTGAAGAGGAAAGGTAAAGTGAGCCGAGTAATGCTAATGGTTAGGCTTTCACTGTGCCTGTGCCCAGGGCATGTCTCCTGCTTACCTGAAAGTCAAGGTGAAGCCCTAGCTTGTCAAGCATGCTCAGTTCGTTGATGTTTTAATAAAGAGCATTTAATAAGTCATTGGAAGCTATGTGGAATGTATTTATTCATTTATAAATTATTTTTATGCATTTAACAATTTTTGAGCTTCACTTGAAACTTTAAAAATTTCCCAAAACTAATGAACAAAGCTTCTTTAAAAAGATTGTTTCTTCGTGTGTGTGTGTGTGTGTGTGTGTGTGTGTGTGTGTAACTGTGTGTATGTGCATTCTAAATGCTCCCTAATTTTATTTTGAATTAGAAAATGTTCAGAAGTCTACAAGATTAAGGACTTCATCTGTCATCTCCATGTCCCCAATGAGTTTAACAATATCTGAGACATTGTGGGTTCTTTGTAAATATATTCTGAGTGGATAAAAAAATATGAATAGGAACTAGAAATTTTGAATGCTAATATTAAGCAGTAGCTCTGAGTGAGGCTCCTTGAAAAGTACTTTTATTTTTCTCTCCAATTTCAGTATCATTTCTTTTTCTTAGAATCTGGATATAATTAGCTATAGCAAGACAGTGTTCAATGCAGGTTCTTTAAACTACCTCAGTATTTAATATGAATTCACTTTCCAGTAAAACTGCAAAACTAAAATTTGACATACTAACAAATTTATTCAATATTGATATAACTACCCAATTTTATATGAAACACATGGACTTTAATATGACAGAATTTGGCCTTTATAAACAAACTTACACATGAATAAATTTACTCTTTGTTTCTCTGTGCTAATCTATGAAGTGTTACACCAACAGACCCTCTCCCATAGAATTTTACTATGTAAAGAGATGATTCCTATCCTTAAGACAAAATGGAAAAAAATAATTCCCACCCATCCCCAAAAAGTTAACAGAATTATATAATTCTAATGTATCAGCAGATAATAACACCAGAAATAGATTATGGGCAACTCTTAAGTCTTTTACCTAAGTAGTACTATAGGAAGTTACAGTGTTGATGAAAAGAATGCACAGGTTTCTCATTAAACTTTGTTTTAATGGGTCTCACAATTCTGTGACAAATATTTGATCAAGTTGTTTCCATTAAAAAGTACTTATTTTAAACACTAATAACTTTAAAACTGCCACACACACACACACAAAAAAAACAAAACAAAAAAAAAACACAACAACTAATGGTCCACAAAACATTCTCCTTTCATTCTGAAGGTTTTAGTATGCATTGTAATCTTTAACCAGTCTTTTACTCTTAAATGGCCAATTGAGACAAACAGTTCTGAGACTGTTCTTCCACCACTAAGACGGGTGGCAGGTATTGGGGATAATATTCATTTGGCCTCTGAGCTTTCTGGGCAGACTGGTGACTGCCAGCTCCAGCTGCCTCCTTGTCCACTGTTTTGATAGCACCTGTGTGTCTGTTTCATGTCACAAACAGCAAAATGGCCCAGAGGAGGACCGTCAGAGAAGCTCCTGACAGCCACGGGCTTGCCAGGAACCGTATCAATGATGGCAGCAAATTTGCATCAATGTGAGCTGTGTGACAGTTCAGCACAGGTGCATGTCCAGCACTGATCTGGCTTGGATGGTTCAGGTTAATCAACTGACCTGTGAAACCAGCTGCCTCCATTACTGGGTCATTTTTGCTGTCACCAGCCACATTGCCAAACACCTTGACAGACACGGTCTTCTGAAGCCCACGTTTTTCTCAGAACAGCCTCACTGAAAGTTTTGTGGTTCATTTCAACAGACTTCACTTCAGGTGTAACATTGACTGGAGCCAAGGTGACCGCCATGCCAGGTTTGAGAACACCAGTCTCCACTCGGCCCACAGGGACAGAACCAATGGCTCCAATTTTGTAGACATCCTGGAGGAGCAGACGCAGGGGCTTGTCATTTGGACAAGTTAGTGGCAGGATGCAATCCAGAGCTCCAAGCAGTCTGGTTCCACTGGCATTGCCATCTTTATGGGGGACTTTCTACCCCTTGAAATAAAGCATGTTAGCACTTGGCTCCAGCAGAGTTGACTACATATCATGACACAATCCTCAAGTGCATAAGAGAAATGCAATGTTTTTCTATGAATAGTAATAGAGTTCCTGGAAAAAGAAAATGACAATCCAACACAGACCAGTGTTTAGTAAAAATAGCCAAGGTTGAAAAACAGACTTATAAAATTTGGACAAAGTTGAGTCTAGAATAAAAAATAAATAAATATTCCTTCAGTCATTCCTTAATGAGGTGGAACTGGACTTTAATATCTGAACCCATGGTATGCCCACCAAAGTTTGTTTTGTACATTTACAGTTAAATTAATATTAAAGACAATGCATGTAGTTCTTAGCCCAAAGGAAACATTCATTCATTCATTCATTCATTCCTAACCAATAGTTTTACCATTTTTATAAAGTTCTGAATTACAAAATACATTCCAAAAGATATGACTACACATGGATTTCTGGACTAGGTGAGTCCTACCTGTCTGTTTTAGTCAACACTCTAGTATCCAAGATCCAAGATAAAGAATGGGCAAAACTTTACAGACTGCTGACTTAGTAAGTCTCAGTTCTGCTTGGGTGTGCTAGCATTTTTTTTTTTTTAAATAATGCACAATAGTCAAATGTACAGAAAATTGCAACACCGTGATAACTTTCAGCCCAGTCCCATTAGTGGCAGATACTGACAAGTGATTCATTCAGCATCCCTTCCAACTTCCCAGTTTACTTTCACAACTATGTAACACAAGATGGAGAGGCAAAGCCACATTTCCCATGTTCCCTTTGGGTTGGCATGTAATATGGATCTCCCAAACTGATTCAACTAAGTGAACCTTGAGGATGAAAACAAGAAACATAAAGTATCAGCTGCATGAAAGGATGGCCCTTTGAGAAAGCATGGTGGCAAAGCATCTGGTTCTTTTCAGGAGTTGTTCTAGTTTCTGGCACCTAGACCTTAATGTCCATCATATGTGCCCCGATGCGTAAGTAGCATCAGGGCATTTCTTCCTGGATGGTCCAGAGATGTAGTTGAGCATTTTTCAAGTTATGTCAGCTTGTCTGTATTGTTCTCTGCTTAAACTACACAGAATGGATTCTGTAGTATGCAACCAAGAACGCTGATGATGCAATATCTATGCCACAGTCTTCCTTTTCCTTCCTACTTGAACCTCTACCCTCTAGCATGGCCAGCTATAACAACTTGTTTTTTTATTCTTTTACTTTGAACATGGCATTTAAAGATGACAATCTCTTACCTTAAGATCCACCCTGGGTATACCTTGGGAAACTTTTAAATGGGCAGAAGAAGGTAAGATTCTACTAAAGCTAGCATATCTATACTGAACAGCAATATAATAATGCAATAATAGTATGTAATATATTTTACCAATATATTGGTCCACAATAATGCAAAAGGTGAACTGACAATAAGTGTGTGTATTTTGTTAAAACCCACATTCACTAGAATCACAAAAAGTCTAATATAATGATCACCAATCTGGTAAAGCTGTGAAGTTAGTTAATTTTATTTCTTGAAACATTCATTACTTTCAAGTAAAATTTTATAATTAGCTATTGCCTTTGTCTTTTTTTTTTTCTTTTTTTTTATCCTGGTCTATCCCACATACATATGACAAACACAAGACATAGCAAGCAAGACCTCACCCCACCTCACCTCAGGAAAAAAAAAAAATAGTCATATCAATTGGAAGAGTTGACACCATGTCCAACAGTCTGGGTTGGCTCTAATTTCAGTTCCCTGTAATATTCCATTACCATTTTTATTCATTCAAGTAATATCTCTTGCATGACTATACTGTTTTAATTTTTCATCTAACTTTGGGGGAGGGCTACATGAACATTCAAATATACTGCTCTCTATTTTTTAAACCATCTGCTTCAAACACTTCTCTATGAACAATGATGAAAAGTACCCCAGTACTAACTACTGCCTATAGAGAACTGAGTTTGGGCAGCACAGTGAAGAGAGGAACAGGAATAAGTGGGGAGAAGAAAAGTAACAGCCACAAATAGGCTATCTCTCCCAGGTGCCAGGACTGAACACTGAAATCAGATCTCTTATTTCATTTCATTTTCTCAACATTCATATAAAGAGCCAAACAACTTGCCCAAATTCATTAGAATGTCACTGAGATAAGACTGGAACCCAGAATTGTGTGTCTACAAATCCACTGTCAGGAACCAGAGCTGTCAGGAACATCCTATCTAATAAAGAGGGAATATGCTAATTGACTGCCACGCCCTCAAAGATGGCAGCACCCACAGCCACAAGATGGCAGCACCCAATCCCCTCAGCCCTGCTGGGGCAGCAGGCATGCAGCACAGCTGGGCCCGCCCCCAGGCGGGTCCAGTCACTCCATGCGCCTGCCTCTGGAGTCCCCAGTCCCCTCAGCCCCACAGCCCCCTAGGGCTGGCCCAAGGTGCAGGCAAGCCTTGGATGGCAGCTGCCCAGCTGCCCAGGGCCAGCCCGAGTCACAGGTAACCAGGGCTGGTCCGAGGCTTGTGCTGCCGGCAATGGCAGCAGCAGAGGTGTGATGGGGGTATTGCTTTCCCCTGATCACTGGGTCACCTCCCACCCCTGAGGGCTCCCAGACTGTGAGAAGGGGCAGGCTGGGCTGAGCCCCCCCCCCCCCCCCCAGTGCATGAATTTTCATGCACTGGGCCTCTAGTGTTTTATAAGTCCCTATGACTCAAGCAAATGATAAATGCTATCCTGTGTCTCTCCCTTTGCATCTTCTTTGATGCGGTGTACTAGGACATCTTATTTAAAGAATATAATTTAGGGTTCACATGCAAATGCAAATATTACTGTATGTATGATAAATGCAAAAGGTCACATGGATACAGCAGAGAACATCATCACACTCTATGTAGAAGAAAGACTGGTAAAATATATGCCATACTATGAATCACAAATCTATAAATGATCAGGGTTTCTGTGTATAAACCAGCTCAAGAGCCTCATGTGCAGAGAACCTTATAAACTAAGTCTTCTATGTGTATTCTGCCAACTTCCAACAGGAGAAAAGTCATGTTCCTTTGCAAAGATGATGACTCATGCAGAACCAATGGAGAGAGACAGAAACATGTAATGGCCATTTAAAATCTGGCACATTGATGATTAAGTCATGGCTTCAGAAAATTTCCTGGATTTTTCATTACAATTCTGGTGAACAAGCACAGCAGATAAAGTAATCTTTATGTGTCATCCCTCCATGAGGCTAATTTTATGAAACTAAGATCAGTCTAGAGCAGTAAGGTGAGTTTTTTCTCTTCTGGATTTATTACCACAATAGCACCACAATGTTATATTACAGAAGACTAAAAAGTATAAAGAAACATTTTAAATGGCATAAGTTCAACAAGAGCTGTTAACTCCTATTTATCAAAAGGGCAAAAGGAAATACCCAGAAGAGATTATTCTCTGATGAACACAGTATATGGAAACAGATCCTCTCTAAAGATGGCCATAAAAGACAAGCATTGCCTAGTTTCAACCACCTGTCTCATGGGGAGAAGTGAATAAGAAAAAAAAAAGTGTTGACACGTTATATACAGAAGGAGAGATATTTAATCCAACCTTTAAATATCAGAGTCTGAGGAGGCAAGGCAATGGGAAATATAAAGTATATTCCAGGTCGATGTTGCTGATTAGATTTGTAGCTTTCCTTTCAGTGTTCCCTACATTTTTTTCATATGTTTTAATGATAGCAACTTGTGACAAGGAGAGAACATAACTTGTAATAGAAAATTTTGCTTTCATCGGTCTCCAGATCCGATATTAGGTCTCCAATTCCACAGTCTAGGTGCTAGTGTCTGTTGAAGGAGGATAACGAGACAGCATCAGCAGGATGTTTGCTTGAGCCTTCCTCCTGCCCCTATCCCTAGAACACTTTGACTCAGACTGAACTGCAAACAACAACCTATGTAAGGGTGACTGTTTAGTGGGCTTACCTCCACAAATGATCTTAGATAGATGCTCCCAACTGCCCTTCCCTAGTTCACAATCACATCACTCTTATTCCTTTGATATTGCTTAGACTTTCTATATGTGTGGTATTTAACTCTACCTCCATATAGGAGTATTTTTATAGTTTTATATCATACTAGAGGCCCGGTGCGGTGGGGTCCATCGGCCTGGCCTGCACCCTCATGCAATCCAGGATCCCTCAGGGGATGTTGGACTGCTGGTTTCAGCCCAATCCCCATAGGCCTGGCTGAGGGAACCCACCAGTGCATGAATCCATGCACCGAGCCTCTAGTATGCATATAAGATCTTTGGTTAATCTCTTCCTGCCCTCCCCTCGCCCCTCTCCCCTCTGAGATTCATCAGTCTGTTCCATGTTTCTATGCCTGTGCATTGAGCATCTGCCCCCTGGTGGTCAGTGCGTGTCATAGCTACCCGTCGGACGGTTGAACAATTGAAGGGTTGGCTGGTCACTTAGGCATTTATATATGTGTTTTTCTTTAAAAAACACAGTTTGGCCCTAACTGGTTTGGCTCAGTGGATAGAGTGTCGGCCTGTGGACTGAAGTGTCCCAGATTTGATTCTGGTCAAGGTCATGTACCTTGGTTGCGGGCACATCCCCAGTAGGGTGTGTGCAGGAGGCAGCTGATTGATGTTTCTCTCTCATCGATGTTTCTAACTCTCTATCCTTCTCCCTTCCTCTCTGTAAAAAAATATATAAAATATATTAAAAAAAAAACAACACACCACAGTTTGATTATAAACCAATTTTACAAAAGGTGAAAATAGCCTTGGTCTAATTTAAAACAGTTTTATAACAGTTGAAAAGAGATACACTCCATAGAAAAGTTAGCTTACCATGGCCTACAATATATAGAACCTAAAAGATCTAAAAAGGATTGCTCATAAGTTGAAAATAAATCATATCTTTTTAGACTGAGCAGTGATGAAAAATGAAAAGTGCAGAAATGTAATAGGAATCATTTTCTACTGCTATGGAGATCCTTCTCTTTCCCCTCCAGCTCAAGAAATCTTGAGGCAGATGGCCTATAATTCAGGGTGGCCTTGGAGACCCAAGCAGTTAGCCCCCTTGAGTATTTCGACAAGACAGATCACTAAAGTGTGCAAAGAAAAGGAGCTCATTCCAGAGTTAAAGATACTTCTCAGATGCTAATGCCTCCTAGAGAGCTTTGAGTTTATGTCACATTCTGGGGAAATTTAAGATGTTCTACAGCAAACTGGAAGCAGTTGTCTCTCCTGCTGGCTTCTAGTGGTTACTGTTGCCTGAGACCTTCAACCCTCTCCTTGACTTGGACTCCTCAGATTTATTTCCTGGTAGATTTTCTATAATTTATATCTCCAAATGACATTAAGGGGCAAACAGAGCAAAGGAATCTTTTGAAAAGGAATGTTGGCTAGGTTATCAGGTCAACCTTAAGGGAAACATCATTTGCCATGGCAATGCATTCATTCTCAAGTATTTATTGAAAGCCTGTTTTATATTCCAGAGGGTACAGTATGAATATAACAGACAAAAATCCCTTCACTCACACCTTGCAGTGGGGTAGACAGATAATAAACAAAATGAAACATACTTGGGGGATGTCTGATGGCAATAAAATAGACAGAAAAATAAAGAGAGATACGGAGTTCACAACTGATGCTATTTTAGGTAGAATGATCATAGAAAACCATTCTTACAAAAGTGATTTTGTGTAGAAACCTGGAGGAGAGAATGTTTTTCAAGTGAGGAAGAGTATGGAAGACTTTGTAACTGGGATGTAGTGAGCAAGGAAGAGAACAGCAGGAGATGAGGTAAGGCCTTGTGAATTTGTGAAAACTTGGCTTTCCTTGAATGAGATTGTGGAGACAAGAGAAGAATTGAAGTGGAGGAGTGACATATCTGATTTAATGTTTTCCAAAGAATCATTCCAGGTGCAATGTTGAGATTAACTTAAGGGGGGCAAGGTCAGAAGCAGGGAGAAAATTAGGCCAATGCAGCAGTAAACTAAGTGAGACAGCATGATGATGATGATGATGATAGGACCAGATTGGTGGAAGTAAAGTGATGTGAGAAATGATCAGATGTTGTGTATATTTTGAAGAAAAAGCCAGCAGATTTCTGAGAGACTGAACACAGGAAAGTAAGAGAAAGAGTTTAGTCAAGGAAGACACCAAGAATTTGGCCTGAACTATGAAAGGATGGGGTTGCCATGACCTAAGATGAAGGAAACTAGGGAGAAGGTAAGTATGTATTTTGTGGAGGGTGAGGGCAGTACTAAATAAAAAATTTCATTTTGAAAAGTATCTATTCAGGTCCTTTGCCCATTTTTTGATTGGATTGTTTATCTTCCTTTTGTTAAGTTGTATGAGTTCCCTATAAATTTTGGAGATTAAACCTTTATCAGAGATAACATTGGCAAATATGTTCTCCCATGCAGTGGGCTTTCTTGTTGTTTTGTTGATGGTTTCTTTCACTGTGCAGAAGCATTTTATTTTGATGTAGTCCCATTTGTTTATTTTCTCTTTAGTTTCCATTGTCCTAGGAGCTGTATCGGTAAAGATATTGCTATGACAAATGTCTGCTATTTTGCTGCGTATGGTTTCTTTAGTATTTTTATGGTTTCCCATCTTATGTTTAAGTCCTTTATCCATTTTGAGTTTATTTTTGTGTATGGTGTAAGTTGGTGGTCTAGTTTCATTTTTTTGAATATATCTGTCTAATTTTCCTAACACCATTTATTGAAGAAACTATCTTGACTCCATTGTATGCTCTTGCCTCCTTTGTCAAATAATAATAGAGCATAATGGCTTGGGTTGATCTCTGGGTTCTCTGTTCTATTCCATTGATCTATATATCTGTTCTTGTGTCAGTACCAGGCAGTTTTGAGAACAGTAGCTTTGTAGTATAGCTTGATATCTGGTATTATGATACCTCCAACATTGTTCTTCTTTCTCAGGATTGCTTCAGCTATTCAGGGTCTTTTTATGTTCCATGTGAATTTTTGGAGAGTTTGTTCTAGGTCTTTGAAGTATGCTGTTGATATTTTTAATGGAGATTGCATTGAATCTATAGATTTCTTTGGGTAGTATGGACATTTTAATGATGTTGATTCTACCAATCCATGAACATGGTATATTCTTCCATTTGTTTATTTTTCTGAGTACAGGTCCTTTACCTCCTTGGTTAAATTTATTCCTAGGTATCTTAATTTTTTGTTGCAATGGTAAATGGGATTTTTTTTTTTTTTTAGTTTTTCTTTCTGTGAGTTTATTATCTACACTAATAAAAAAGAAACATGCAAATTAACCTTCACTCTGCTATGCCCACCAGCCAATCAGAAGGGAATATGCAAATTAGGAGAAAGATGGCGGCCGCCCAGCTGCTCCAGGTATGAACTGGCCAGGTGGGGGCAGGACACCTGCTATGAGAGACAGGGCGGAGAGTGAAGGGATCTATAGAAGTGGCACTCTGGCCACAGCGAAGACGAAGACTGCAGACTCCAGAGTCTGCAGCGAAGATGAAGACGGCAGACTCTGGCCGGAGTCTGCAGCAAAGACGAAGGTGGCAGACTCCAGCCAGAGTCTGCAGCAAAGACGAAGGTGGCAGACTCTGGCCGGAGCCTGCAGCAAAGGCAGCAGACTCCGGGCGGAGCGAAGGCCTGGGTCCCAGGTGCTGGAGGAAAACCAATGCTGAAAGCCAAGGAAAGGAAGGTCTATTGCACGAATCTCTTCGTGCAACGAACCTCTAGTTGGTATATAAAAAAGCTATAGATTTTGAAAAAGGACATACCGAAGGCCAAGAGACATATGACAACATGCTCAAAGTCACTAATCATCCAAGAGATGCAAATCAAAACAACAATGAGGTACCATCTCACACCTGTCAGAATGGCTATCAACAAATCAACAAATGACAAGTGCTGGAGAGGATGCGGAGAAAAAGGAACCCTCTTGCACTGCTGGTGGGAATGCAGACTGGTACGCCCACTCTGGAAGGCAGTATTGTGTTTCCTCAAAAAATTAAAAATGGAACCTCCATTTGAACCAGTAATCCCACTTATAGGAATATACCTCAAGAAAACAGAAACACCAGTCAGAAAGGATATACGTACCTCTATGTTCATACCAGCACAATTTACAATAGATAAGATTTGGAAACAGCCTAAGTGCCCATCAGCATATGAGTGGATTACAAAACAGTGGTACATCTATACAATGGAATACTACACTGCTATAAAAAGGAAGGAATTCTTACTATTTGCAACAGCATGGATGGAACTGGAGAGCATTATGCTAAGTGAAATAAGCCAGTCACAGAAAGATAAATATCACATGATCTCACTCATTTGTGGAATATAATGCACAACATAAACTGATGAACAAAAATAGAACCAGAGTCATAGAAGCATCAAACAGACTGTTCAACCTATGAGGGAAGGTGGAGGATGAGGGGGTAAGAGATCAACCAAAGGAATTGTATGCATGCATACGAGCATAACCAATGGACACAGACAAGGGGGTGGGGTGTGCCTGAGAGAGGTCAATGGGGGAAAAAAGAGACTTATGTAATACTTTAAACAATAAAGAACTTAAATTTTAATTTTTTTTTTCATTTTGGAGATGGTAAATTTTAGATGGTTATTAAAAATCTAGCCCTAACCAGTTTGGCTCAGTGGATAGAGCGTCGGCCTGTGAACTGAAAGGTCCCAGGTTCGATTCCAGTCGAGGGCATGTACCTTGGTTGCGGGTACATCCCCAGTAGGAGGTGTGCAGGAGGCAGCTGATCGATGTTTCTCTCTCATCAATGTTTCTAACTCTCTTTCCCTCTCCCTTCCTCTTTGTAAAAAATCAA
The DNA here is from genome assembly GCF_027574615.1 of Eptesicus fuscus. Lineage (NCBI taxonomy): Eukaryota > Metazoa > Chordata > Mammalia > Chiroptera > Vespertilionidae > Eptesicus > Eptesicus fuscus. Next base: position 19,717,527 of record NC_072484.1, read on the forward strand.
TAAAATACATTTTTTTAAAAATCTAAGCAAACATTGAGTAGGATGTTCAAACCTGTAATCAGAGATAAGGTCTGGGCTGGAGATACAAATTAGTGATTTATCAGCATATAAAGTCTAGTTGAGATCACCAAGAATGAATGTAATAAACACAAATTCAATGATTGAATTCTGGGGCTCTTCAATGTTAAGGGGTCAATGGTACAAGTGGGAATGAGGAAAAGAGATTGGAAAGAAGCAGTTGGTGAGGTAGGAAAAATCCAAGTGAGGAAATTGTTTCACATGGGAGGAGTGTTCAACTGTGTCAAGAGAGACCGGACCGATGGCTCTGAGGACAGATACACCAGTGCTATGAGACAATGATGAGGAAAGGCTCCTAAATTTAACTCAAAAGCAAATGCTTTGCAGAAATATCATTCTCTCTTATACAAATATCCTGCTTTATTTGTAACACTTAGGAAGTAAGTTATTTTACTGAGATTATATTGAAATTCTACTGATAGTTCATGTTTTAAAATGATGTCCCTAAACCATATGCTCAAAATACCTCAGGCTTTTAAAATCCCTACTGAATGAGGAAATTATTCAATAAAAGGAAATTATCTCAGTGACTTTGTTATTAGGAATGTCGTTTTGTGATTTTCCAGAAAAATGGATTACCTGGCCCAGATGGATAATTTTCTTAGTCTGGTATCATCCAAACTGATAAAATCCATTCTAGTCACTGATTATGAATATTACCATCTTCCCTCTGGATATCAGTGTGTTGTCTGGGGCTTCAAGGATGCTGTAGATTAAATGGACACATAGCACCTTAAAAGGTTAAGATCCAAAAAAGTTAATAAATTAAATTCCTGTCCAGCAGCATATTTTAGCAGCATTGAGGGGTATGTAAGGGCAGACATCACTGTTTTCTAGATATAATAATAAAATAATTTGTAATATAAAATGTGATTTACTAAGTTTGAAATATACTTTGACTTGTACCTTAAAAGCCCTATAGATGTGCTTGTGTGAATTAAAGATGGTTAATAAGACATGTATTTTTTTCTGTCTAATCACTTTAGTAATACCCAGGTAGAAAAAGAAAGAAAAAAAGAAGAAAGAAAGAAAGAAAGAAAGAAAGAAAGAAAGAAAGAGAGAGAGAGAGAGAGAGAGAGAGAGAGAGAGAGAGAGAGAGAGAGAGAGAAAGAAGGAAGGAAGGAAGGAAGGAAGGAAGGAAGGAAGGAAGGAAGGAAGGAAGAGGGAGGGAGGGAGGGAGGGAGGGAAGAGGGAGGGAAAGAAGGAAGGAGACAAAGAAGAGGAGGATAGGGAAGAAAAACGTACATCTAAAGAGAGTTAAGATATATTAAGAAGTTGAAAAACAAATTGCCCTAGACCATATTTTAAAGCATCTTTGGGGTGGGGGCAAAGCACAAACAAAATAAAAATGCAGATATCTTTAATCATGTGAATTGAGAGGCTGGGGACAATAAAAGAATAGGAAAGATAGTATATTCATCCAGTGTCACAGAATAGTCATAGGCATTGCTAGAACCTGAAACCTAGCTCTTCCCAAATCCAAGTTGAGCAGTTCTAATATATAGAAGAAGCCATGTAGAGACTACTAGGAGTGGTAATGTTGTGGAACAAGCTGGTCTCATACCCCACATTTACTTGATAAAAATCTGGACAGATATTTTGGCTGCAGAGGTCTCTCTTGAGAAGTAAGGGGTGTTGGCCCCACACCTGGCTCCCAGTCTAGGGTTCCAGGAAGAGAAGTCCCCACAATTTTTGGCTGTAAAACCAGTGGGGATTGTGTCTGAGAGAGAAAGAAAGCTGCTGGAGTCCAATGCAGTTCCTATTAAAAGGCTCATTCACAGACTTACTCAGACTCACTCCCTCTGAACTCCAGCACTGGGGCACTAGTTTAAAGGGCACCAGGGACATATAGGGAGGAACTGAATTGTTTGGCATCAGGATGAAGTCTAGAGGGGCAGCTTTCTCTCAGACAGAAGTGCTAGCAGAGACCATTGTTCCTTTGATGAGCAATCCCCCAAAAGAGCCCACAGGCAGTGCCATATCTGAGTCTCAATCATCCTGGTTGTCACTGTTTGCCCTGCCCTGGTGTTTCCCTGAGACCCTGACCCACCAAAATTGCTGGTCTACCCAAGCAGTTTCCATTTGCTTTTCCATATGAATGGTCTGTCTTAGTTCATGCTTCAGACCTTCCTAAAATTTCTCAAACAAATAGCATCTAGCTTCAACATGCCCTCTGACCTGGCACTAGTGGTAGCTGGCCTTGGTTCACAAATTGGCCTCTCCTGGTAATTTCTAAACCCAACACAAGTAGCAACCATCTGCAGATCACTTTGTAGCTCATGCCAGGAGGTCCCAGGCAGAACACAGGCAATGATGGCTGACCTTCAACAGCATCAAAAAGAATATGAAAACCATAAAAAGGAAACAGAAATGAAGGATACACTAACTGAAATGAAGAATAATTTACAAGGAATCAATAGTAGAGTAGATGAAGCCGAGAATGAAATTAATGATTTGGAATACAAAGAAGCACAAAACACCCAAGGCCCTAGCCAGGTAGTTCGGTTGGTTAGAGCATCATCTTGATACAACAAGGTTGTGAGTTGATCCCCAGTCAGAACACGTACAAGAATCAACCAATGGCCCTAGCTGGTTTGGCTCAGTGGATAGAGCGTTGGCCTGGGACTGAAGGGTCCTGGGTTCAATTCTAGTCAGGGTCACATGCCAGGGTTGCAGGCTTGATCCCCAGTAGGGAGTGTGCAGGAGGTAGCTAATCAATGGTTCTCTCTCATCATTGATGTTTTTATTGTTCTTTTTCCCTTTCCCTCTCCCTTCCTCTCTGAAATCAATAAAAAAATTTTTTTTTAAAAAAGAAAAAAATAAAGAATCAACTAAGGAATGCATGGATAGGTGGAGTGGCAGATCAATGTCTCTCTCACTCTCTCTTCTCTCTCTCTCTATTCCTCTCTCTCAAATAAATAAATTAAAAAACACACACTCAATTAGAATAGCAAAATAAAAAATAATCCAAAAAAATGAATATAGTGTAAGAAGCCTCTGGGACAACTTCAAATGCACTTTATGGGGGTGCTGGAAGGAGAAAAGAGAGCAAGAAATTGAAAACCTATGTGAAAAAAATTACTGAAAACTTCCCTAACCCAGTGAAGGAAATAGACATACAAGTCCAGGAAGTACAGAGATGAACCCAAACAGGTCCACACCCATACATATAATAATTAAAATGCAAAAGCATAAAGACAAAGAGAGAATCTTAAAATCAGCAAGAGGAAAGTAGTTAGTTACCTACAAGGGAGCTCCCATTAGACTATCAGCTGATTTCTCAACAGAAACTTTGCAGGCCAGGAAGGATTAGCAAAAAATATTCAAAGTGATGAAAAGCAAGGACCTAAAACCAAGATTACTCTACCTAGAAAAGCTGTCATTTAGAATTGAAGAACATATAAAGAGATTACCAGACAATAAAAAGCTAGAGTTCATCACCACCAAACCAGCATTATATAAAATGTTAAAGGGTCTTCTGTAAGAATAAGAAAAATATATGTAAAAATATGAACAATAAAATCGCAATATATACAACTGAATCAACAATTGAATCTAAAAAATACTGAACAAGAAGAACAAAAACAGACTTACAGATACAAAGAACATTTTGATGGTTTTCATATGGCAGGGGTTGGAGAGATGGGTGAAAAGGTGAAGGGATTAAGAAGTACAAATTGATATTTACAGAATAGTCATGGGATATAAAGAACAGCATAAGGAATATAGTCAATAATCCTTTATAATACAAGTGTAGTATGCAAATTGTCCCCTCGACCTGGAGTTCATCTGGGAGTTCGACCAGGGGATGGGCCAGCCAGGGGAAGGGGCCAGCCAGGGGAAGGGGCCAGCCAGGGGAAGGTAGGGAGGACCTGGCCAGTGGTGGCAGCCACTAGGGACCCTACCAGTGCACAAATTTCATGCACTGGGCCTCTAGTATTCTAATAACTATGTATGGTGTCAGATGGGTATGAGATATATTAGGATGATCACTTAGTAAATTATATAATGTCTAATCACTGGGGTGTACACCTGAAATGAATATAATATTGTATGTTCAATGTAATTAAAAAATTAAAAAAATGATTTAAAATTAAAATTTGAAAAACAATTATAACTACTTATTTACATACTAAAGTGTTGGCTAAAGAGTCTGATGCAATGTGGTCTTCTTAAATAATGCACATACAATAATATTAGACATCCTTATAAACTTTGCACACAGAGATTGTTCACTCATAGGGAATTCAATTTGGCTTGTAGAATATACGCTAGTATGGAAATACTTGAATATAATTTCTTCATTTGGTTCTTTTATGAGGCACTTTGCTATACCTGTTGCCATTCCCTCAACTCCATCCTGGTTATAATTTACCAAAAGTTTATTCCTGACACTAAATATATATTAGCCTTGATAGCAAAGCCCCAGCCTGCACAATGTTTTGGATATGCTATTTATGTTGTCATTTGCAAATAGCATCTATGCAAAACAGCTGGGCAGACATCACAGCATCTGGAGCAGGAATTAGCCTTTAGGTATGCAGTGACTAACAAAGATGCCAAGTAAAGAAGTATAAGCATTAACAGTTTCATGCTTTTATATACATGACAATAATGCTTAACAAAATGGCTCAAATGTATCAAAGCTCTCTATTCTTGAGAATTTTCAAAAGCAATCATAAATGGTTCTGGATCAATAGGAATCAGTTTATTCTGTGCTTGTCTCAGGCAAAGACTGTTATAAATCAATCTCCTTCTAAATGTACATAAGCAACTTGAAATGACATTACATACCATGGCCAACAAGTGTTGGATGCCAAATCTAAATAGAGTAGATCTAATTTTCACTAGATTGGAATATGTAATGCAGAAATGGACTTTTAAAATGTCATGGGAAATAATTGCCTTGCCTCTACTGCCAATTCACTCCTTAAACACTCAAAACACAGATCAATAGACTAGGAATCCACATCAGAGTACAGATTTGATTCATTAGTATTAAAAAAGAGTCTATCAATTATATGAAAATATAGTTTAGAGGGATGATTGGCATATTCTTTATAAATTGTATTCTCTATTTCATGTTTATTGTTCACCGAGGGAGTGGCACAATAAGGGGTTCTTGTTCTTAAAGACTTTTAAAGAGATAAGCCTTGTTGTAAGTGTTATCATTATTTTTAAGCCTAGAGAACAAGTGACTCCCCTAAGGTCTGTGTGGACAAACCCTACTCAAATATCCTGTCATAAAAGAACAAAGCAATTTCCCCATTTTCTGGTTAGACATAACCCCTCTAATTTTATTAACTGCACTCATTACACGGCAACTACATTTTAGAGGAAGTTCATGTAAGAGAGAAAATGGGAGGAATATTAAATATTCCCATCACCACCTCCTCTGCATATAATTATTATAACACGCTCAAAACCTGTGCTGAAATGTCACTCCGGATAAATATGCACCTGCATCTTTTATGTGAATCTCAAATACCTCATATATTCGAAATCTGTGAATATCTTGAAAATGGGTTATCTTCAATGGGTTAGTCTAAAAAGAGAATAATAAAATAACTAAATTAGAGAGCTGAGAGAGGTGAGAGATCACACTTAAAACCTGGGCAACTTGTTAATGAAATTCAAATTCAAAATAAATAATAAAAACAAACTTCTAAAAGTATGTGGCTTGGGGATATTCAGAGAAGAACAATGCACAGCCTGCTTCTATTTAGGAAACATTAGATAAAATCAGTTTGACCAGGGAACACCCCTGTTTTCCCTTTGGAATGTGCTAACCCGCTATTATCTTACTGATCCCTGAACTGGTTCCTGGTTATTCACACAAGACAGGTTGAATTAAAGACTGGGACCTGCATCTTTAAGCCTGGGGCAAGAGAAAGTTGAGCAGGTCACAGAGAAGAAAAACTATTCGGCTTTCAAAGAAGGCTGGCAACTCCTCCTCGGTCCCAGCACCGGCAGTTGTGTGGGGACCCAGGCTTGGGTTTACTAAAAAAGGGAATTAATTTGTGTCCCTTGTTTCAGCAAAGGGAAGAGATTTCCGTAGGGTGCTGGCTGTTTGAGATGCAGGGAAATTACTAGATAGCACCAGTAGCTATCTCAGGCATGCTCACCTGCCAGCAGCAGGGTAAGAGGAGGGAGACTGACCCAGCAGTCTCTGTGGCATTCTGGGAGCTGACCACCAATAACTGCTGTGGGGAGATGCCTTGATTTCCTCTGGGAAAGGAAGACAAAGGAGGGGCTTGTGGGGCCAGGGTAGGTGGGACCTTGGAATGTTTTCTATTTACTTCACCCGACTCTTTTTGTTATTTTGCTTCATCATTCACTGGAGTTTCTTCCTCCCTCTCTGGTTTAATTTAGGGGCAGTGTTTGTTTTTGTTGTTCTCCTTGATTTCCAGGAAGACTGACAAATAGTAGACTCTAGACTCTAGAGAATGGGAATGCCTGCTTTGAATTAAGCCCACTGAGTCAAATTGCTGATTGCAAAGGCAGCGGTTAGGAACATGTTGATTTTGATTCAAGTTAGAAAGAGGCGTCACTCGTGGTTGCAAAAGCAATGCAAGGGGCAAAGAGAACATGGCTGTATTCCTTGGTTGCTTGCAAGGAGACAGGAATAAATTGCTTGTTTGTTTAACAGCTTTTGAAAGTAGTGAATAGATTGCTTTTAGTGACTAAATGTGGTTAGGCGAGGTTGAACAATTGGAGTCATTTCCATAATCAGTAATTTGCTGTTGCTGAAATTAGACAGAAAAGTAAGTGATAAAATAAAGAAAGGGAAAAAAAAGGAAAACCATGTCTGGCATTATTCAATCATAAGCTATCCCAAATGGTTAAAAATGTAGCTTATATTACACTCCTGCGAATTTACAACAACATGGAAGAAACTAAACCACTCAATTTCACAGTTCCAAGGAAAAAGGAGGCTCTTTCTGGAACTTTTACTTTCCCAGCAATGTGTTTGTGATGCATTCCAGATGGACAAGCCTTGAAAAGCGACAGTATCCATCTATTTGTGAGAATGAACGCAGAGAGAGTGAGAGTTTTCACATCCCTGTCTCCCTAAAACATAAACAACTGCAACCCACAAAGGAATCCACTTAATCCAATTTGGAGGACTCCTCAGGATAGAACACTTTATCAGTTATCATCAAAGCATCCACTCCAATTCCTCTTCCCTCAAGTCTCTCTGAGGGAGGAGAGAAGGTGAGGTTGATGAAATGAAACAAAATAAAGCTAAGGACCAGTTCTTTGGGTGAAAATATCCAGCTGATATTTTAATGTGTGGGTGACATGGGCTGAGATACATCAGCAGTATGTTGTGAGTTCAGTTAAAATATAAAAAGACCTTGACAAATTGGAAACATGATCTAAATCTAATAGAATGGCATTTAATGGGGAAAATAATGTTAAGACCTGAGCTTTGTTTCTTAAGAAAGGCATAAGTGTGAGACAGAGGAGACCTTGTTTAGCAGGAACTCCTATAAAAAATGTCATTTACTAATCAACGCCAGAAAAAAACAATAGTGTCACAGAACTATCTAATAGGATATGATTGCAGACAATTAGACAAAGGCATGAACTGAATAAAGTGAGGGAATGATCCTCCTCTGTTGCTGGAACTGCAGCCAATCCAGGGTGTACCCCTGCCCCGCCTACGGTGGCAACTAAGGGGAGTCCTACCAAAGGCAATCCCTCCTCTGGATGTCCGGAATTGACCTCCCTCTAGCAGTTACCTCCTCTCACTTCTATGTGGTTAACTTTCCCTCTTCTCTGCTTCCTTCTCAACAGCATTTCATCACACTCAAGTCTTTCTCATCATACAAGTCCCCCTGACCACCCGTGCCCCCATCAGCCCTACCACCCTCCCCTCTTGTGCCGCAGAATCCCTTCACAGCTGCTCTCATCTCCTCCTTGCCTCTGTCATCATTGCGCAAGCAGAGCTCAATGTCAGCACTCACTGCTTCCCCGAATGGCCCTTTGTTGAGTCCCAGTGATGAAAGGACAGTGGTCAGGCCTTATCTTCCTTGGCTGCTGGAATGACTTTGGGGGGTAGGCTTTCTAGACCTAGTTCCATCCTGGTTCTTCTCCTCCATCATGAGCTTCCTGTCCCCAGTTTTGCCTCTTGTTTTTGGTTTTATTAGTGTATTTTGCAGGTTCCTTTCCCTCTGTCCATTCTGTCTGTTTCCATCTCCCTTGGGGTCCCTGACCCCTTTCCACAGCACAAGTCTCCACAGGCAGGTGGAGGGAGTTCCCTGCATGGAAATCAAAGGTCCTACCAGAGAGGCCCCCTGCGCTGCCTCACAGGGAAAACCCACCAGGGAGGCCATGCCGAGGAGCCACAAACAACCAAACTCCTCATCTGGGACCCATAATGGAACAATCAGCTGTCTTCATGCAGCAGTGCTTTCAAAGCGTTAACAACATTGGAGACTTAAGAAAATTCTGCCATAAGGAAGCATTTTTGAGCTTAAATAAATGGAAGCATAGAGACCCCCATGCCTTACAAAAGCTAACCCCAGGCTCCTCAGGGAGGGATCCTGGAGAGAATCAAGGGTACACAATGGAGGGTGGAGTAACTGCTGCCACAGAAATGCAAGAAACAAGTTGAATGGGGATGAAAGAAATAAAGCCGCTGGGTCACTCCGGGAAGGATGAGGAGACTTGGGAGACCACCCGACCCTGAGGTAGAAAAGTGGCAGCCATTCCTTTTCTTCTTTTATGGTTACAGCCACCCTTTGTTACTTAGCATGTGCCAATACATTGTTACCTTTGTGTGGCTGACTGAGACTCCTACTTCTCCCCAGTACCTCTCCTCCCCTTCATCCTTACAAAAGGAATCTCTAAATCTTAGCTGGGTTCCCAGTGGTCCAGGAGACAGGTGTCTTTCCAGTCTCCCTGAGGGCTTGGCATGGTCTGTAACTAGAAGGAGTGGGCACAAGAATTGTACTTACGTTGAAAAGAATCGCCCCTCTAGATCCCTCCCTCCTGATCAAGCACAGAGAAGAGTTGAAAGAATCTGTACTAAATATGCATATACCCACCACCTCCATCTATAATTGTTAACATGCTGCTGTATTTGTGTTATGATAGATCAATTATTTATCCTTTCATATATCCATCCGTCTGTCTTCTTTTCCTTCCATTTCCAAGTTGCAGACATGAGGACACTTAACCCCTACATGTATCTTGTTTTATGTTTCCAACAATGCCATGAGTTAGTTTATTATCATTTCCTTTTTACAAAGGAGTAAGCAGAGGGCCAGGAGTCCAAGTAACTTAGCTTAAACCATACTCTTCTTCATCGGTAGAACCCCCTTTGGAACTTAGGCATGCCTCTCTCCAAAGTTCACGCTTTTCACCTGCCAGTTTCCCCTCCCTTCAACCCCCACCTTCACCCTCCACCCTGGGCCCCTTAGAGATTCGGAGGCTTTAGGGAATGTAAAGCAACTTTAAATTTTGATCAGGTTTTGGTATTCCAGGGGCATCGAAAAAGGCAATGTCTGATTGCTCAGCTCAGCTCCCCAACTAGAAGAGGGAGAGGAACTCTGACCCATTCCGAAATCACAACCCTGCTTCCTAGCACACTGACTTTGGTCATTTCTCTTCGTGTTCTGGTGGGAAAATAAAGAGGGCACTGAAGGGTGAGGAACCTCAACTGAGAAAAGAAACTATAGTTTGCATTTAGTTACACATACTTCTTTGGGGCAATAAACAATTCCATTAAGTAAGGTACCCTTTCCCCTCCAATTAATTTGAGAAGAAGTCAGAATTTGAGAAGGCATAGCTCTTTTTCTTTCTTTTGTGACATTAATTGCTTTTTACCTCACTTACTGCTTAGAAACAAGGCCTATTTACCACAGGTCTGCAGACCGGTGTGCACTTGGGGGTTTGTCCAAGCTCCAGCTGATGAACAAGATTTCTGAAGCTGCTCCTTTGAATTTCATCAAGAATGATGACTCTGAGCCTCGGTAATATCACGGCGTGGAAGCTCCCAAAGCAATTGGTTTCGTAATTTATTTTTGTGATCTGTGCTGTGGACATAAAAACTTTTCAAAATAAAGCTCAAGTTCCAATCTAAAGATCTGAAAAGAGCATTTTCAATCTGTTGGCACAGGCTGTTTTCCATCAGCCCAGCTGCCAGTGCTTACCCGTGGCACTGGGCTGCCTGGCGCAGGCAGGACAGATGCTCCTCGGCCTGCTGAGGCCAGCCCAGCCCAGAGATTAGCACATTATCATCTCCCGACTGAAACCAGAGTTCCATTTAACAAGCTGACAGGAGCAACAGGACCACGCAGTAACAAGCAGATAGGCGGTGTGGTATTTGTCAGAGATAAAGGGCTGAGCTTCAGAGCTTGAGCTTAATGCTTCTCGAAGGTTTTGGAAGACAGTGAAATCATCTACCCCAACTACTTTCTGTTCCTTGAACTTCTCAGATTACTCTTTTGTGGAGTTACCGTTGGGCACATTGAACTTCACTTGGTGGCAATCTTTTGAAGACACCAGAAATGCCAATAGAGTCTGCACCGATTTCTTCTATGACATGTGCACGTCTTATTTATCATGTGCACGTGCCTGAAACTCTTCAGGGCCCCGGGCCAAATTCAATTGTACTTTATTGTTATACCTTCCTAAAGCTAAATTTAGAAATTGCACGCAAACATGCACATGTGTTTGCAATAAGACCTTCCACAAAAAAACACAGAGCCTAATTTCTTTATGGTTCCAAAGTAGGCATAGAAAGAGCTTTATAAAACACAATGCTTTAATCCAATCACATGTGCCTTATTGCCCATATTACATGAAATGGGACTTTTTAAGAAATCAGCTTTATTTGCTGCCACTTTAAATTTGGTCTTCTGAGAGTATAACATCCTATAGTTCTCTAATGCATGTATACACAAATTAAATTTGAAAAAAAAAATATATTCTCCTTGTTTTCTTCAGATTGTGCAAAAGCAGCCAATGCAGCATGAAATATGGCATGCATTAGGAGAATTAATTTTTGGATGAGTCTGACAGCATGAATGAGTTGGATAGCTTATGCCAGCAAAAAACTGAAGAGAAGCTTTATTTTTTCAAAAACCAAATATCATGTAGATTGAGAGAAAAGTAAATGTCCTTTTATTTTGTAGATAAATTCTTTTAAAAGTCAAATTTCCATAGCTGTCAAATCTCAGGTTAGTCTGAAAACACTTCAAACACTGAAATGTGGGGCTGGATCGCTAGTTGCTTTTTTACGGTTTGTTAGGAGAATCACATTGCAGGAGGAGGTTTTATCAAGACAAAGTCTTCCCTCATTTGAGTGGGAATTATTTCCCCCAATTCCAGAGCTCTGTATGTAACCTGCTCCCAGCAAGGTCAGTTTCTTTGGCCACCTTGATCTGGGGTTCTAAGTTCCAAACTTTGCAAACATTGGTCTAAATAAGCTTAAATGCATGTTACCACCACACACTGAACATTCTGAGGGAGACTCTCTCTGTCACAGACAGAACGATCTTGAATAATATGCACTTTCATGTTGCTCTCTTCAAGTCTGTGGCAGGAAAGAAACACTCCAATTGAGATCAGTTATAACATCAAATTCCTGGCATGTTTCCACTGAGTAAGGGAACTGAAAATACAACAGCTCTCCGTGTTTCAGCAACAAAGAGTGAGTGCTTTGGAGCTGAAGTGATGATACCCAGAAGAGCTGAGCTTGGGGAATTTCCTTTCAGAAACATTTCTTATAGAAGGAAGGCTGTAAATTGCTTAGAGCATAAGGTATTTACAGCCAGACAAAAGGAAATGATTCTAGCACCACTTAGCAGCTGCCTGCAACTATGGCCCAAGGCAGGCCTGGGAGCAAGCTGTACTTAAGTCTTGGCTGCTGGTCGCTTCTTCCCCAGGATGGCCTCTGCAACAGACAAAAGTATCCCATCAGGGTCAAATACAAGGTTAGAGTACAGGTATCCAAATAAATATGAAGAAACACACTATGAATCACAGAGTCCGCCATAGTAGACAGATGGAAAAGTACAGCGAGGGACAGTCTCTCATATGGAATGTTTTTATATGTTAAAAAAGTTAAAAATAATACATAACTAGGGATATTGACAACTTCTGAGATGTAAATTATGGTCACACATAAATGGTACTTTTTAAGCATTATAACAATCATATTAATGATGGTTCAAGGACTAGGAAGAACATATAGCAGGTGAAGAAGAGCAAGAAGACAAAAAATAAAATTAATTTAAAGCTTATGCATCTAATTTCTTTATTAGTCCTTTGCCTTAAACATGGATCATTCTATCATATGCACATAAGATATGCTTGTGTGCATGCACCCATGCATGTATATACTAACACACACACACACACACACACACACACACACACACACACACACTGCTGCCTTGGCTCTCACAACCCTCCAAGCCTCCCTTTCATCTTTACTTGTTAATTGAATTAGGCTATAGAACAGAGGGCTCTAGATTCTTTATGTGCTGGAGCCAACTGCAAGGCCCAGCAATCTAAGGAGCTGGAGCCTGTCTCCCACAAGTTTCTCTACCTGAGGGCACCCCCCCGCCCACCCACATGAGAACCTGACAGATCTCTTCCATAAACAGATGAGTGTGGGGGGTGAGAGAAGGGCAAACCCCAATTTTAAGCTGATAAATAACTACCTCAACTTGATTCAATCTTTCCTGTTTCATCTGCACTGTTTCTCTCCCCATCCAGTTCTAGCTCTTGTCATTTTGTGAAATGTTGATCCCTCTGTCCCTCTACTTCTCTGTTGTCTTATAGTCACACCTTAGCTTCAATGAACTATCCTCTGAAGTTATCCTTCAGAATTCATTCCTTTGCTTTGGTTTCCCCTGGCATTGACCTGTGTTTGGGGGAAATGCTAGAAAATCACCTTGAAAATTGGTTGGCATGTCCCAACAAGAAACTTGACAAAGTTTCCTTCATAAATGACCTTTGAAGGCCATTTAGCTAAAAACATACATTTCAAATTGCACCATTTGTATTGTGCACTGGTCAGAATTGCTTGAATATCCTATCTAATAATAGAGTAACATGTAAATTACCATCACTCCGCTACGCCCACGAAAAGGGCAGCGGGAGGCTGGGGGGCGGGACTCGGGGTGGCCTATCCAGCCATTGAGAGGCGCAGATCCGCGGCCACTGAGGGGGGCTACCCTGCTGTTGAGAGGCGCAGGGGGCAGGACTCCTGCCCCCTGTGCCTCTCAACGGCCAGATCCGCAGCCACTGAGGGGGCCTGTCGCGGACACCCAGCTGCGCCTCTCAATGGCAGGGTAGCCAGGTGTCCACGGCAGCCCCCCTCAGCAGCCGTTGAGAGGCGCAGGGGGCGGGACTCCCCCCTGCGCCTCTCAACAGCAGGGTAGCCCCCCTCAGCGGCCGCAGACCATCAAAAGTGGGGGAGCTGGGTGCCTGTCTGCTCCGGCACCAGTGGACAGGCACCCAGCTCCACCGCAAAAAGTGAAAGCATGTAGGGGACCCTACACATGCATGATTCAATCATGCACTGGGCCTCTAGTCTATCTAATAAAAGAGTAATATGCTAATTGACCCTACCTTCACAACACCCACCAGCCAATCAGGAGTGAGTATGCAAATTAACCCAACAAAGATGGTGGGTTAATTTGCATATGCTGGCACCAAGTGGCCGGGGGCATTCCACAACACCCCAGCTGCTCCAGGCCTCTGGGCAGTGTGGGAAGGTGGAAAGGCGGCTCCCCACCAGAGTGGAAAGGCGGCTCTGGCCAGAGCGAAGACAGTGCTGGCAGCCAGGGGAAGGAAGGCCCATTCTTGCACAAATCTTTGTGCATCGGGCCTCTAGTTTAGATATAATGAATTTAATGAGTAGCTCTTGCTATATAATAATCATGAAGTGTTGATTTAAAGTATTTTAATTATATTGTTTTGAAAGTGTAGGTTTGGAAATTATGGATTAATTATGGATTGATTGGTTACTCAGGCGACAGAACTGATGGTAGCCTCACAGGGGACAGTGCATCAAACTCAGGGAGAGCAAGAGCAGAAAGCTGCTACCCTCCCTCCTCCTTGAGGTTGAAGTGGAAGAAGTGTAATTATCAAGTCACCAGAGCCAAGGATAGGATTCTCAATAAGAGCTAGGACCAAGTTACCCCCTCATGCATCTTTCTGTAGCACTTTATAAGTTACTGGAATAACCTAAGACTCTTAGTGACAAACAGCAAGACATTGCTATGGGGTTTGTTAATGTAAGAAACATTCTAACCTGTAAAGAATTTGTGAGTTTATTTAAGCCAAACTCTTGACAATTGCTGGGAAACAGAATCTCAATGGATTGAGATAATTTTCCAGAGAATGGCATTTTTTCACCTTGTTTTATACATTACAATCAAAAGAGGAGATGTAAGTGGTTTACATGAAATCCATTGGTGATAGATTAGGAAGACGGGAAAAAGCAAAGCAGGGAAACCTCTGGGATTGGATAAAAAGTAAAATGATAGACACATGCTTCTTTTATGTAGGTGGGTGCAGGATAGTTAATAGTCAACAATTAACTCAATAACAATGGAGGGATTTGTGGTCTCCACAGAGCAGTGCCTGTGCTTTGAGGGATACAGAAAAGGAAAATTACTCTGACATTCCAATGATATGTTATCATAGGTGCAAAATGATAATAGGCTCAGCTAAGGTAAAGATTGACCTTTGTCAGGGAATATACTGGCCTAGGAAGTGACTACCCACCATAATTGCTTTTAGTTAAAATTTTCATTTCAGACCATCCTTTCTGGTTACTTCAGGTCTTTTGAGTTTGCAAGGCCCCAGCACACAGGCCTTCCCTGAGCTAGACAGGTTAGCACGTGGCCCCTTTTTGTCCACAGGTTTAATTCATATAAAGCACTTAGAATAGAAACTACCATATTATTAGTATTACATGTTCAAGGTTTCTGGTACCTTCTCCACTGGCCTATAATCTCCTAGTTCAGCAAGAAGAAGGGGGAATTCAGAGATCAGAGCCCTAGCTCTTGCTGTGGATAGCTATACCAAAATGTCAAATACATCAGCTGGCGAAGGAGATACCTTCCTGTGAGTAGATAATGTTACAGCATTAAGGTCTAGAGATGGTTTTTGAACATTATAATCATATCAAGGAATTGGTTAAACCTTGGAACCTGCCAGGATGGACTCTAATTCAGTAGGTCTGGGATAAAGTTGAGGACGAGACAACATGAATGGTTTGTGGTAGATGGTCTGAAGACCTCATCTTGTGAAGGACACCCATTATGACTGAAAACTGAGGCAGAAATGGTCTCCAATCAATCTCAGCATACCTTTCCTTTTCCAAATAAGCAAAATGGAGTTGAGGAGAAGCAAAAGTATCAAAGCACATCACACATAGCATTGTTTCATGAAACATTACTTTCAAATTACAAGTGTATGTGTGTCCTGGATCGGGTGTAAAAATTTCTTATTATGGTTTGTGTCAGGCAAAAAGTTGGAAAGACTGCTTTAGGGAATTCACAGCATTCACATCAAGTGACAGGCAATCACCAGGCATTCTAAGCTCTGGAGTCACCTAACTCGTTTACGATTTAAAAAGGGTACAGGAGAAGGAAGGAAGGAAGGGAAAGCTAGGGGGGTATCAACTGGTGTAAAGGACTGAGTTACCAAGATGCAAAGAAAGAGCAGTCAGTGGGCTGTAACTAAACTCTGATCCATAATTAGAGTGACAAGCATGTGAAATGCCTACTGAATGGATCAGGGACCATGGAGCTCTGACAAATAGTGAAGGAAACCTACAGTTAAAAGAGGCTTTACATTCTAACCAGCTATTATTACCAGCCCCTGCTTGGTCTCTCAACAAATTTCCTTTCTGTTGTAATTCTTCATGCTTCCTCGAAGCTTGATGGCGATTTTTTTCCCCTTTATTTATTTTGGAAAGCCAGGGGAAAATTGTTTCAGTATGTTCTTTAAATTAGTTTCCTTGCAGTGTTTTCCTTGCACACATTAATTACAGCTCCCTCGAGGGGCTGAAGTACCATATAACACACTGTATTTCTGCTTCCCAATCTCCCTTCCCCAATTCAAGTTTCCAATTCTTCCTACAATCTGGGCTCTATATTAATATGTAGTGAGAAGCACATGGCTGAGATTGTTTCAACTATAATATAAGAATGGAGTAGAAAATGTGATCATCAGTGCTTGAGTACACCCAACTTAAAATGAATAGTTTGTGGCCCATAAAATGAAGTAGTTAGATTAAATGACCTCTGAGGTCCCTCATTGCAATGAACATGCTCCAAAGAGAGTTTCATTTAATATCTGGAAGTACAGAGAAGAGATCAGTGGGACTTTGATGAGGCTATGTGATTCTCATTAGCATGATCTGGCTAGAATTCCAGAGGTGCTCAAGAAAAGAGTACACATCCAAGAATCTACATTTGAGCTGTCACTGTACTAGACACTTAGATAAGGCAGTTAGTCTAAGAAACTGAAATTACTTTTTAATTCCCAAAGAGAGAAAATTTCTGAAGTGGCCACAATACAATCTTATGTTTCATCCCACAGCCACAGTCATGGAAGAAGAAAAAAAAAACATTAGCTAAACATAAATGTAGTTCTAAAACAAAGGTTTTCAAATTCCTGTCTTTTCAGATAGGTAAAAACAAGGGAAGGTTGGAGTCAGAGCAGCTCTTTCATTGACTAGTTAAAACTCAAACATTTCTTAAAGTAAATTAAAGAGGTAGATGAAGGAGTTTCCAAGCCAAACTACTTATTAAACAGGTCATATAAACAGGATGTCAGTCATTCACAGGGTCGTCAGGAGTCCGAGAGAACTCAACAGCATGTAACAGGGACTATGGCAGGTGTTTGATATAGGTTATCTCATTTCCTCTGCTTGTCTCTTTAAAGTAGATGTATCTACTCCTGTTTCACAGACAGAGAAACTTGGGCTCAGAAAGGCAAGTAACAAGTGTCAACCAGCATCAGAGTTAGACTTCTAATTCAGGCAATAATTTACCCAACCTCAGACAGCTTGAAACAATAGACAGACCTATTAGCTTTATGAATGTCAAGTTTGTGACCTAACAACATCCATCAAATAGTTCCTTAAAATTTACCATCTTCTCTGTTCTTTTACTTACCAGATTCAAATTCCTGGGCAGCCTCTCACTGTTCGAGAGAATCCCTCTTCTCTCAGTGGCTGAGGATTCACCAACATGGTTCCAGCAGGGAGCAGTGGTTAACAAGAGAGTTGAGCCTAAATCTGGGGACAGGGAACAAGCCCAACCAAGCCTCCCACCTGACACCTCCAGCTCTTCTTAACTTACAGGTCTCATCCCCTCACACCATTAAATCTACCACCTCTATGAATTCACCCAGAATATTTTTTAAATTCTTCAACTCTGATTTCCCTTTTGACCTGCTGACCCATATCTACAGTGCCATTACCTGCAGACACTTCAGATTCATCATGCCACTCAATTCCTTATCCTTCCTCACGAAGCTGCCCTTGTATCTGAAATCACTGCTTCAGGAAATGATACCAACTTTCACCCACTTCACTCTTGCAATGTTGTCTCCTCAATAGGCAGACTGACACATACAGAGCGATAGCCAAATTAAAAACAAATATTTGCTGTAACCTTACTGCAGACCTTCATCTCCTGGTTAAAACATTGCAATAAATCCCTATTTTCCCTAACACAAGTCTCATCCCTTTCAGTACATTCTCCACATTCCTGCAAGTGTTCACTTTCTACAGACACACTTTTGATCACGTTGCTATCCTGCTCAACAAAGTTCAATGGCCTCTAGTGATTTTTAACAGTAGTTTGTTAACTTGCCTTTCACTTTCAGGAATGTGCTTTATGCAAAAGTGACTATGTATTCATTTATGGTATTTCTCCTATGAAAATAGCTCCTTGTGTTATGACCCTTGGAGTTCCCATAATCAGGTAGTTAATCCTTTAACAAAAATTAAGCTGCCTTAATAATGTTTGTGCTCACAATAGTTCAGAACTTATACATACTAAGGGCCTAATAGTGTTTATTCAAGGAATGAATAAACAAATAAAACTATTAAATCTCAGGAGCCAGTACATTTCTTAGCTATTTTTAGTCTATCTGCATTTATTTTTTTTTATCTGTGTTACAGGAGCTCTAGAGAGTATGTCAAGCTTCTTACTATATTTAATATGTATGGATACACACACACACACACACACACACATATATATATATATATATATATATATATATATATATACCATTGAACACTATGTGCTAGATTATATATGATCTCATTTTAGTATTTATAACCACCTAATTTGATTAATTGCCATTATTACTCCTACTATTCACACAAAGTAACTGAGACTTAAAGAGATTGAGTAATTTGCTTAAGGGTCATCCAGATATTAAATTGCATTATCAAAATGTGAAACCAGATGATTCCAATGTCCATGATACAGCAAACAAATTATGAGTTTAGAAGTTCAACTCCACAAGAACATTATTTAGTTATACATACTAACAGATACATATACGTATTAATGTACATATATATGTGTGTGTTTATATATTTATATGTATATTTATGTGTATATTTATGTGTATTTACATATGCATATATTCTAGTTATATTCGATTATAATATTTTAATTAGGCACAGTCATTTGTCAAAGAAATGTCTCATTATTAGTTCTCTCAAAAATTATTTTATAAGGACAAAATTAGTGAATAATGCCAATAATATGATCAATAATAGTGATATTATTTATTATAATTAATATAATTAATATGATCAATAATAGTGACCCGGTGCACGAAATTCATGCACGGAGGCGTGGTTCCCTCAGCCCAGCCTGCAACCTCTCCCAGGCAGCCATTAGCTCCTCAAAGTTCACCCGGATTTGGTTCTGATTGGTCAGTTTCTATGCCAGTCAGCGTCTCTGGGCCTATCAACAGGGCCTGATCAGAAAGACAGTGCTGATCAACAGGCCTGGTGGAGGCTCAAAGAGAAATGGAGGCAGGGCTGCTGGCCAGGCTCGGAGGGAAAGAGAGAGGCAAGAGCTGGTCAAAAGCTGCCTCAGACACTACAGATCAGCCCCTGCTTCTCTCTTCAGGCCTCTTTCCAGGCTTGATTCAAAGCCTCCTCAGCAGTCACTGCTGGGTCACCGGGCCTGCAGCCTCAGTAGTCAGTGCTGGGTCGCCATGGCCAGCCAGCGCTGACTTCTGGACGGTCAGCCTTTGGTCGTGATTGGTAGTTACACCCTGGCTCTTTATTATAGAGATACACACTAATATCTCCTATTTTACATGAATGAGTCACATAAACCACAGAGATTAGGATACAAGTATAATGTAGAAGGAATATATGCTTTATCAAAATTTGACTCTATCTAAAAATATTCACACTGAACTTGATCCAAAAGTCAACTTTATAACCCATGTAGGAGCCTACCCCAAACCTAGTATTTCAAAGGTTATGGTAGAGGTAGACATAGGAATCAGAGGCCCTCAGGAGTCCAGTGACTGCCTCTATAAGAGGAAAAATATTTTTTTTACCAAAATCTCTCTCTCTTCTTTCTGGGTATCCAGTTGGACACTTCCCAGTTCCCCTTGTATTTTAGTGTAGTCCTGTAATTATATTCTGGCCAAGAAATGTGAGAGAAAATAAAAAAAAAAGTTTTCCTGAGTGTTCCTTCATGCTTTTACCTCTTCAGCAGGATAGATATCAATGCCCAGAGTAATCATGGAAGCAACACACTGACAGTAGGAAAGCTCTAACAGCCTGGATTCCTAAATGACTGTGTATACCAGATCTGCCCCCAACTCCCATTAAACAGGAACACCCACCCACATTGGACTGATCTGAACACCAATAAACCTCTATTGTGTTCAACTGATGAGACAATTTTAGTAATCTAGGTGAAGACTGATGGTGACTGGGGCCAGGGTGCTAGCCCTGGATGTGGTAAGAAGTGGTCAGATTCTGATGATATGTTGTTTGTTTGTTTGCTTGCTTTTTAATCCTCACCAAATGATATTTTTTCTATTGATTTTTAGAGAGAGTGAAAGAGAGGGAGAGAGAGAGAGAGAGAGAGAGAGAGAGAGACATCGATGTCAGAGAGACACATCAATTTGTTGCCTCTCACATGTGCCCCAAATGGGGTTGAGGATCGAACCTACAACTGAGGTGCATGCCCTTGACCTGGAATTGAACCCCAAACCCTTTGGTCTGTGGGCTGATGCTCATCTAACCACTGAGAAAAACCAGCCAGGGATCAATAACTTTTTAAATCATTGAATTTTAGAAACAATAACCACATTGCACTACTGATTAAATATAAACATATTAAAATATGCATTTAAATTAATTTCAAGCATAATTCTATGTTATTGCCAGTTTACCCTTATTAGGAGTTGATAAGAATTCTGTGACCTGCCAGGAATAATTACACAATGTCAGCCTTTTACCCATTTCTTGATCATGTTTATCTGTTGTCTGCTTTTGTGTTTTTCAAATAAATCTGGTAGGAAATGTTCAGATACCCACTCCCTCCCTCATAGTCCACTTCTTTTACTGGATGGGTTTTGCTAACAGGAGAGTAAAACAATGTAACCTCTAATCTTGCCTTGTATTTTTGCTTCTGTTATTTTCTACATGGCACCCTCGCAATTTACCTTTCTTGTTTCTTTTTCCCCTTTAGCCTTTGAACTTCCATTTATGTGCTGTGTTCTGTTTCCCTCATGTTGAGCTCATGCTTTGAGTCCTTCCCAGCTTCTGCTTTCAAGGTTCAATGTTGTATTTAGACAGGTTTTAGAGCAATTACTTTCCCCAAAGGCACTACTGTGGCTTCATGGCTGCAAAGTCCCTAAAGTTTTTCAGTCTTTCTCAGCATGATCTAACTACCCTGCTTCTCCTCTCAGACATTGGTCTTTGGCCACCTTGACCACAAACTTACTCTCACTTCTCCCCATGCTGACTTACAGGACTAATTTGACTTTGAGCTCCCCGGGAAAGGTCATTTTTTCACCTTTGTGGTTTGGGGAGGGCAAATGCTAGCTTTCTGAAAGAATGACAGAGGAAAAAATAGCTAAAAAGAACACTGAAGTTCCTCTGATGTCAACTCTTGTGTCACTATGAAATACGTTGACGTCTGCATCATCAAGGCAGGGAACAAAGTGGCTGACCAATTTATCTGCTGCCCACCTGCCAAGTTTGGCTTACAGATATTATGTGGAAGAAATGAAGGGTAAAATGGGGCTTCTCACTACTTAAAAAACTTAATTCCTTGTCACAAATAAAAAAAAAATAAAACAAATAAGTATAGTTATGGCTGCTTTATGAAAGTTTGATTTAAAAACTATATTCCTAAAATGATCAAATCAGAGTTTGATGTTTTGCATTATAAAAATATAATTCTTTTTACAAGAGGTCCTTCAATGTTTCTACTACATTAGAAGCTCTTAGCACATGTCCAATGTTAGTTATTCTACTTATTGCAGTTGGTCTTTAAAATGATTTTTTCAGGAACATATCTACTATTGGCTGTTTAAAATGAGGTTCAGTGTATAAATTTTACACCAATTTTTTGTAAAATTTTTGACATGTACTTTAAAATTACATTTATCTTTTCCCATTACATTTCTGAGAGGGCCTTTCCTCCTCTGCCACAGTCAAATGAAGCCAAAGGCAACCAATCTGATAGATACACAACCCTATAATCCTAAACAACCTTAAATTTCAAGATATCCATTTCCATGTATCAAGGCAAATGAGGCACAAGAAACTGTCCCAGAAATTAGATAGATGTACATTCTGGTTTCAGTTTTGATGGATTTTGTTTTCTAAAATAACAACATTTATTCCCATTGGGTGGTTTCAGTAATTGTTTTAAAATACAAAGGCTATTTTAAATATACCACATAGTCTATAAGTTCTTGTTACACAAAGTAACCCATTTAAATAATTTCCCATACTTGGACTATACAGTATATGAAAAGGAAATTTTCATGAAATTAAAAATAATGGGTCATAACCTAACAGAATATATTCTAAGGCTTTTTCAAAGATTTCATAATAAATATTTGCTGTTGTCATTATATTAACTTCCATTATTTAGAATACTGTCTGCTTTTAAAAGAGTACTTGGTAGCTCAGTTTGTTTTTTTGGTGTGTGTGTGTGTGTGTGTGTGTGTGTGTGTGTGTAGTTTTTTTTAACTCATTTAAAAAAATTGGTGATTGCAGGTGGCAGGAGGGTAGAGGAAGGTGTAGGAGGATATAAGGGGAATAAATAGTGATGGATAGAGACTTTACTTGGGGTGATGAGCCCACAATACACTATACAGATGATGTGTTGTAGAATTTTGCACTTGAAACGTATATAATTTGGTTAACCAGTGTCACCTCAATAAGTTTAAATAAAAAAAATAAATTAAAAATAAATAAATAAATAATTTTTATTTAATTTATTGAAGTGACTTTGGTTGATACAATTACATATGTTTCACCCCTTTCCTTCATATAATCATCTTACCTTTGTGTCTATGAGGTTCTTTTTTACTTACGCCTTTCACCTTTTTCACCCAACCCTCTCTCCTCTGATAGCTGTCAGTTTGTGTTCTGTATCTATGAGTCTGTTTCTATTTTGTTTGTTAGTTGTTGTTTTTTTGTTTGTTTTTTTTCATTAGATTCCACATATAAGTGAAAGTATGTTTGGTATAATTCTATGTTTTTGTGAAAAGCACTAAAATATTTAAGGGAAAGACCAAGAAGGTCATGAATTTTTTCTTTTACCAAAAGAAATCAAGTGCTTTACATTAAATAACTGCAGAAGTTCCATTATAGGTTTTAATTTGCAAATATTTTTAAAGCTCAAAAACTTTATCTAATGCTGAACAGTATCTTAAGTACTCTGTTTTACAATGCAATAGCATTATAGACATCTACTATAAGAAAAAAATAAAATATTTTTACATAAAAAATACTATCTTCCATCAGAGCTCTTGGAAGGAAATTTGAGATAATATAATAAATACATTTGAAATCTAAGTGCTCCTGTTTTCAAAGGTTTTTTTTTTCCTATGTTCATATATGCAGTAAAATATTTTCTTATAGGAGATCTAAATTACTCATTAAAATTAACATCCTCCATTAAATTTTTCTGAGAGTTATTTTACTAATATAAAATACTGAAAGAAACCAGAATTTGTCTCAATTTTCTAGTACTTTAGAGCATATCCACAAAAACGATCTGAAAGAAACTACAGTAAGAAGAATGAATTAAACACAAAGCAAAGCAAAATAAAGGAAATAATAAAGATTGAAGCAAAACTAAATGAAATAGAGAATTAACTTAAAAAGGGGAAAATCAGCAAATCCAAGACTACATTATCTGAAAAGATTAAACAAAACAAACAAACAAACAAACAACAACAACAACAAAAACAGTAACAAACTTAAACTGCCAAAAAAAGAAAAAGAAGAAGACTCACATTATTAAAATTAGGAGTGAAAGAAGGGACATTCCTATGGACTTTGCAAAATTAAAAGGAATATTACTGGAATAGTCTGAGCAATAATATACCAACAAGTTAGATAACCTATATGATTTTTTTTTTAATTCCTAGAGATATACACTATAGAACTGACCCAAGAAGAAACTGAAAATCTGAATAGACCTATACCAAGTAAAGAAATTGAAGTAGTAATCAAAACATGCTCCACAGAAACAACAACAAAACCCAGGACTAGATAGCTTCACTGGTAAATTCTAATATATATTTGAAGATGAAACACTTCTTTGCTCATTCTACAAAGAGAAGTACACAAAGATATCACACACAAAAAAAGAAAATTACATACTAATATCCCATATGAATGTATATGCAAAAATCCTCAGCAATTTACTATTAAATCAAATACAGCAGCCTATAATAAGAATTATAACCATGATCAAGTGGGATTTATCCCAGGAATTCTAGGTTATCTTAACATATGAAAATTAATCAATGTACTATACCATATGAATACAAGATAAAAACTAGATGATGATCTCAATAGATGCAGAAAAGTATTTGACAAAATTCAGTATCCTCTAATGATAAAAATACTATACCATCTAGGAATAGAAAGGAAGTTCTTCAACCTGATAAAGAGCATCTGGTAATTCCCCAAGTTTCCTCAATAAAACCATTTTTTTTTTCAGTTCCGGCCCTGAAATGTAGATGTGTGTATAATCCTCAGTGGGCAACCAAGTCTGCCCAGTTATACATTCCTTGGTGTTAATGATTTTTTTTAAACTCCAGAATGGACTCAATATTTCAAATAACTAACATTGAAGAGGCAGTCATTTAAGAAGTTGTTATTGGTTGAATTATGTCTCCCCTCAAAAAGATGTTAGAATCCTCACCCTCAGTACTTCAGAATGCGAGTTAGTTTGGAGATACAGTCTTTGCAGAGGTAACCTAGTTTAAAAAAAGTCATTAGCGTGGGCTCTAACCCAATCTGACTTTTGTCTTTGTACAATGGAGATTGGATTAGGATGTGTACACAGGAAGAACAGCATGTGAAGATAAGGACAATGCTTGGGAGGATGGCTCTACAAGCCAAGGAATGCCAACTACTGCCAGCAACCAGGAGAAGCTAGGAGAGAGCGTGGAGCAGATTCTTCTTTATAGCCCTCAGAAGGAACCACCCCTGCCTAAGTCTTAGTCACACTGCTTGCCTCCAGAAGTGTGAACATTTTTTGTTGTTTAGACACTTAGTTTGTGGTACTTTGTTATGGCAGCCCTGCCAACCTAATATAGAAATCCTCAGTAAATATTTATTGGTTGTGAACTCATGGCAAAATAAGCAGAGGGAAACAGTACTGAATCAAAAAATATGGGTTGAGAAATAAGGCAAATTTCTGCATTCTACACTTGAAAGTACCAGAAATGTATACACAAGAAGGAGGCTGGCAAGCAATTTAGGAAAAATAATAATTATGCCTTTGATATCATAGAAAAAATCCCGGATGGAAGTAAGATCTGCACCAAGTTGTTGAGGTTAGTAACCATCATGTTATTTACTTCATATGCTTATGGTTATTAAAAACAAAGAGAAAAGTAAACCAGAAAAAAAGTCATGGTTTAACAGGGAATCTTCATTGCCATGTACTTCTATAGTTCCTGTATGCTCTTTGTTCTTTGGATATCCAGCAAAAGAACCTCCCAATTGGGCGAGATTTGCCACTGTGTGGACTCTGGAGGGAAAGAGCTTCACTTCTCATTAAGAAGCCAATGGACCAGGCAACCAGAGAATTGGCACTCTACCTAAACTCAGCCAGTCTGAGGCTCCTGTTTAGAACTTTGAAATGCCAGAGAACAGTGGAAAGATTTGAGGACAATTGAGAAATTATCTTTGGCAGAGTGCAAATTCATCACAGCCAATAGCCAGTGCCCAGTGGAGGTGAAGCCAGCAGACTATGTGTGGGAAGCCACCGCTTGCCGATACTATCATGAGAGTGCACCAAGGAACACAGAAGGCCGATGGACCTTAGGCATTATTGGAGCTGAAGCTAAGCACCTTGTCTGTTGAGATAGTGGTGGCTCAAGGCAATTCCCTAACCTGTAATCCTTTTACTAATACTATTTATCAAACCAAACGTTACCTTTGATAGGCCTGTATGCATTGCTAAAGGGCAAATGTGTATTCAAGTAAATAAATAGCAGACCAGGCCAGAAGTCAGTGTGTCTCTTCAAGAAAGAGGCTCCACCTGGACACCAATGCCTTCTAAATTCATATTTCTTGTATAGAATTTTCATTTGTGCCCCTCCTTTAGATCCTAAACCCCGCTGAGAAGGTCGAGGCACTACGCTATGGGGAGATGTAGGCCAAGTGTCTTACTACCCTGTTAGGGAACTCAGATTCCTGCTTGGTTCTCCCTCCAGCATTTCTACCCAATCAGTGACTATCCTTCCACATTCTTCCATTTACCTAGCCAGAAGCAATTTCTGTTGCTTGAAAATAAGCCTGCTATGAATCACTAACTAAAATTAACTATGTAAATTCCATGTGCTGAAACTAGGTACTAGTTCTACTTTCTATAAGTAGAAATAATTTTTATTCCTTATATATCCAAACATCTATTTGGACATCATTAAACATATTTGTAAGACCATATTCTGTACAGAAAATTGACCAGAAAAGTTCCTTAAAAGGAACTAGCTATACAATTATAATTATCTGGTAACTATAGACAAATCAATGCAACAGATTTTTTTTTCAAGGTGATTAAAAACATTGTTTATCCTAGACTAGAACACAGTGGAATTCATCATGTAGACTGGCATTTTGCCTGCAGCCATATGCCATCTGTCATTTTCTTTAATGAAGTTCACATCAATTTATAGGAAGCAAGAAATGCCACATAACTGGTAGAAACATTTTATGCAAGCGGATCAATGTTTAATGTCACTGTATCTGTGTGTGTGTGTGTGTGTGTGTGTGTGTGTGTGTGTAAACTCATCAGCCAAATCTATGTAAGGAAAACTTTATGAGGGTCCAGTCCCTCAGATGATGAAAATATCACAATAAGTTCCTCAGAAACAAAATACTGAAGAGAAAAGGTCATGAGTTCATGAACTGGGCAAACAAATAAACAAATGGGGAGAAAGCCACTAAACTCCCAGAACTGTAACTATGTTGCTAAACAGCAGATTTAAAATTTTGGAAGAAGGAATTCTACATTCATTTAAAAAAGAAGATAATGATATGACTAACTTAATTGAAAACAAATATTCATTTTAAAAGATTGATAGCAAACATGTTTCCCCTCAATATAAAGAACATTATAAACTGATGAACAAAAATAGATACAGAGTCAGAGAAGCATCAAACAGACTGTCAAACTACAGCGGGAAGGCTGGGGAGGGTTGGGGTGGGATATCAACGGAAAGACTTGTATGCATGCATATAAGCATAATCAATGGACGCAAGAGACTGGGGGGAGAGGGAGGGCATGTGCCAGGGGACAGGGGAGGCTGGGGGAAGGTCAATGGGGAAAAAAAAGGAGACATATGTACTACTATTTGTAATATTTTAAACAATAAAATAAAATTTAAAAAAAAAAAACTGAAAAAAAATTATGTTTCCCCTCTTTCCAAATGTTATTATTGGTCTTATTGACTTAACTCATTTTTTATTTATTATATTAAAGGGAAAATTATAAATAGTGATATCCAAGCTTACATTTATTTGAAATTGAACTAATATTTAAAAATATTTTAAAACTCTCTTCCTTTTTTATTCCAAAGTTTTTACCTTAATTTTTCTGACCCTCATTTTAAAAATATATATAAACAATATACACTGAGTGGCCATATTATTATGATCTCTGAAAGCATAATAATCTGGCCACTCAGTATGTATATATATACATATATATTAGAGGCCCGGTGCATGAATTCGTGCATGGGTGGGGTCCGGCCAGCTTGGCCAAGGGGAGGGGACGTGGGTGGTTGGCCGGCCTGCCTGCTGGTTGAACTCCTGGTTGAGGGGACAATTTGCATATTAGCCTTTTATTATATACTAGAGGCCCGGTGCACGAAATTCATGCACGGAGGGGGGTTGTCCCTCAGCCCAGCCTGTACCTCTCCAATCTGGGACCCCTCAAGGGATGTCCAACTGCCTGTTTAGGCCTGATCCCTCTCACAATCCAGGACTGCTGGCTCCCAACTGCTTGCCTGCCTGCCTTCCTGATTGCCCCTAACCGCTTCTGCCTGCCAGCCTGATCACCCCCTAACCACTCTGCTGCCAGCCTGTTTGCCCCCAACTTCCCTCCTCTGCCGGCCTGGTTACTCCTAACTGCCCTCTCCTGCAGGGTTGATCACCTCCAACTGCCCCCCCTTGCAGGCCTGGTCCTTCTCAACTGCCCTCCCTTGCAGGCCGGGTGCCTCCCAACTGCCCTCTCCTGCTGGCCATCTTGTGGTGGCCATCTTGTGTCCACATGGGGGCAGGATCTTTGACCACATGGGGGCAGCTATATTGTGTGTTGCAGTGATGATCAATCTGCATAGTACTCTTTTATTAGATAGGATAGAGGCCTGGTACAGGGGTGGGGGCCAGCTGGTTTGCCCTGAAGGGAATTCAGGATCAGGTGGGGGTTCCCTTGGGGTGTGAGGCAGCCTGAGCGAGGGGGCTGTGAAACTTTGTTGCCTTAAGCGGGTGGGCCCAGCCAGGGTGTGCAGAAAGCTTTGCTTCCCCTGTTGCCGGCGGCAACCCTGGCCTGCTCTCTCAAGCTCCATTCTGCTGCCATTTGTTTGAATTTGTTTACCTTCTATAATTGAAACTTTGTAGCTTGAATGGAGGCTTAGGCCTGGCCAGGGCAGGCGGAAAGCATGGCTTCCTCTGTTACCTGGGAAACCTTGCTCTCTGTGGCTGTAGCCATCTTGGTTTGGGTTAATTTGCATACTCTCTCTGATTGGATGGTGGGCGTGGCTTGTGGGCATGGCTTGTGGGTGTGTCGGAGGTATGGTAAATTTGCATATTAGCCTTTTATTAGATAGGAGGATATACACTGAGTGGCCAGATTATTATGTGTTTAGAGATCATAATAATCTGGCCACTCAGTGTATATATTGATTTCAGAGAGGAAGGAAGAGATAGAGAGAGACATAGAAACATCAATGATGAGAGAGAATCATCGATCGGCTGCCTCCTGCACTTACCACACTTTGGACAAAGCCTGCAACTTGGGCATGTGCCCTGACTGGGAATCCAGCCATGACCTCCTGGTTCATAGGTTGACACTCAACCACTGAGCCACACTGGGCTGACCCCATTTTTAAAAACTTAAATTATAACATATTTTGAACAGAAATAAAGTAATAAAATGATCACTACCCATATTTGACAGATGGTAACATGTGATCCTCATGACAACCTGATAAATTAGTTATTGTTTCCCATATTAACTAGACAAATTAACTGAGGCCTAGAGATATTACTTAAATTTGTTAATACACTTTGAAGAGCAATTTGATAGTTTCAAGGTAAAATAAAAATGTGTATTATATATATATATATACATAAGATCTGAAATTAATATAGCAAAATGTTAATAAAATTAAACTTTGTAAGGGAGTTCATCTATTTGCTATAATATTTGTTATTTGATATACTACTTTTTTAATTTAAAAAGTCTATTTGAAGAAATGAGATTAAATCCAAAATCACTAATACATTTCTGATGCACAAGAATTGATGAAAATATTAACACTAGAAAAAGAGAAATGAATATTTACCTATTGCATAACAAGATTTCCTTCAGATAAAAATGGATGTAAAAATGAATGAAAATAGTCTTAGATTTGGCTCTATCAGTCGGATAGAAGCAAAAACACAATAAACAATATTAAAATGCCTATGATAATCTGAGAATATATGAGTGTTATAGACTTAATGTTTGTGTCCTCTCATATGTTGAAGTCCTAATCCCAAATGTGATAGTATTAGGAGGTGGGCCTTTGGGAGCTAATTAGGTTTAGATGAGGGTGTGGTCCCATGATTGCATTAGTGTCCTCCTAAGAGTAAGAGAGGAGTGCTATCTTTTCCTTCTAGCTGCCATGTTGGGACACAGTAAGAAGGTGCAATCTGCAACCAAGCATGAGAGTCCTTATGCAGAACCAAGTCTGCCAACGTTTTGATCTTGGGTTTCCCAGCCGCTTGAATTGTGAGAAATAAATGTCTAGTGTTTAAGCAATTCAATCTATGGTATTTGTTGTAACAGTCCAAGCTGACTAAGTAAATGACAGAAAAAGTGTATTATATTTTATGTTAATTGATCTTATGAGTCTTATAAATAGAGTGCAGAAAAACCAATAGAAAAATGTGTATATATTATAAATTTATAATTCACAACAGACAAAAATATAACTTGCCAGTAGTCACGTACAAAAAAATATCAAACCTTATTAATAACAAAAGAAATACAACCTATGTTACTTTTGCCTATAATTTATAACCATAACTGTACCTTGTCCAATAAGCAAAGATAAAACATAATATATATTAGCAAAGGTCAATAAGAAGTGCTAACTTCATATATAAATTTTCTGAAAAAATATAAGAGCTTTAAAAAACTCTATGAATATCACACCCATTAGAATGGCCACTATCAAAACAAACAAAATGACAAGTGTTGGCAAGGCTTTGGAGAAATTGGAACCTTTGTGTATTGTTAGTGGGAATATAAAAAAGGGTATAATCTCTATGCAAAATGGTATGGAAGTTCCTCAAAAAATTAAAAATAGAATTACTATATGATCCAGAATCCAACCCTTTCTGAGTATATATCCAAAAAAATTTAAATCAGGATCTTGGTGGTTTGGCTCAGTGGATAGTGTCAGCCTGTGGACTGAAGGGTCCTGAGTTTGATTCGAGTCAAGGGCACATGCCTTTGTTGCAGGACCTCCCCAGCCCAAACCCTGGTGGGGGCTCATGCAGGAGGCAACCAATTGATGTGTCTCTCTCACATTGATGTTTCTCTCTGTCTTTCCCTCTCTCTTCCACTATCCCTGAAAATCAATGGAAAAAATATCCTCAGGTGAGGATAAACAAAGGAAAAAAAAAAAAAAAGCATGATCTTGATGAGGTATTTGCACAGCCAACTTCATTGCAGCATTATTCATAATAGCCAAGCGGTAGAAGCAAACCAAATGTTCATGGATAGATAGATGGATAAAGAAAAGGTGGTATGAATATCATTAAGCCTTAAGAAGGAAAAGAAGGAAGGAAATCCTGTCACATTCTACAATATGGATGTATCTTGATTGAGAACACTATACTAAGTGAAATAAGCCAGCATAAAAAGACAAATACTATATGATTCCACTCATATGTTGTATCTAAAGTAGTCAACTCAAAAAAAGCAAAAATAGAATTGTGGTTGCCAGGGGCTAGGGAAAGGAAGAAATTGGAAGTTGCATAATG
This sequence comes from Eptesicus fuscus, assembly GCF_027574615.1. Lineage (NCBI taxonomy): Eukaryota > Metazoa > Chordata > Mammalia > Chiroptera > Vespertilionidae > Eptesicus > Eptesicus fuscus. Next base: position 19,748,596 of record NC_072484.1, read on the forward strand.
GGTCTAGAGTTTCAGTCTTTCAAGATGAATAAGTCCTAGAGACCTATTGCATAACAATGTGAATATGCTTATCACTACTGAAATGTACACATAAAAATGGAGAAGACAGTAAATTTTATGATGTGCTTTTTAGGACAATTTTTTTAAAAAAGCTCTATGTATATCAGTGTCTTTGACAATATAATACCATCTAGAAATTTAATATAAGGAAATAATTATAAATCAGTGAAGTTAGTAAAAAAAATGTTAAGCAAAGAAAGAACTATCAAATATATACACACACAAAATTATCTACAAGGCTCTTCATCTTACTTTGTTGTATAATGGCAAAGAGAAAACAGCAATTTTAACATTTACTCTAGGGGAATAGTTAAATAGATTATTGTGCATTCACACAATATAATATTCTGCATCTATTGAATATGATATTTTAAATAGTTGTAGAGGCAAGAAAAAATGCCCACAATGTAATATTAAACTGATTGCTTTATAAGAAAACATTTATTTTATTATTGGTAAGGGAAGTGAGAAGAAAGGAGACTATTTTAAGAATAATTCTGAATTTCAACTCTTCAAACATGTATTTTCTACAGATTTCACTTGGTCACTAATCACAAGCCCATCTTTGATTGTCCCCTTATACTGTTCTTTCCTTGTTATTGAACTTGCAACAACCATCTGTATTCTCCCCTAATAAGATTGTAAAGACTTTGAAGGCTAAAATTTCCAGCAGAATAAGTACTGCTTTTTGATTGTTTTCTATTACCATTCATTCATAACTGAGGCTTGTATATAAGAGAGCAAGATCAGGCAGAGTAAACATAAAAAATTAAACCAACAAATGTTTGTTGCATACCTACTATGTGCAAGATGCGACCAGGGACTAAAAATATATAAAGAAGTAGGAGGTCTGATTGTTTTCTTCAAAAAGTTTACTATCTTATTAGGAAAGCTATGCATACATAACTTGACAGACAACTTAAACCCTAGGTATACTTTGAGAAGAACAAGTGATTTATGTTAAATTTTCAAGGTGTAAAAAATAAGTTACTAATACTTTTCTCCATACTTAGTATATAAAAGCATAAATGTAATGGCCTAAAATAAGTTTATGATTTTCCAGAATCTTTATCTGTACTCTTGGCTGTTTTGTTCACAAAAGAAATTTGAGGATAATTAAAATTCATGCCAGTTTGAAAATGTTAGGGCCAGATCAAATTAGTGACAATCTTCCAAGAGTTTAAAAACAAAATTCCCAAAGAGATTCATTAAAGTTGTAATGTCAACCAATACATGAGTTTGGTTTTTTAGCCCAATTTGATGGCAAAACATTAAAAAAAAAAAAAAAAGGAAGGAGGAAGAGAAGGAAAATGGGGAGGGAGGAAAGAAGGGTGAAGGGATGGATGGAGGGAGGGGAAAATCCTTTTCAAATTGCTGTCTGAAATCCACCCATGACATCCCTGTTGCCAAATCCAGTGGTCATTCTCAGTCCTCAGCTTATTTTACCTTTCAACAGAATTTGACACCATGATCATTCCCTCCTCAAAATACTTTTACCATCAAGTCTCCAACCACTAGGTTCTCCTCCTGTATTTCTGATCATTTCTTCTCAGCCTCTTTAGTTCCAGTACTTCTCCCTCGATGGTAGAATGCCCCATGGTTCAGTCCTCCACCCTCTTTCCCATCTATACTTGTTCCCTTGGCTCTTGATGTTATCTGCCTTTAAGACTTTACTAAATACCCTCTGCCTGCCAACAGCTCTCAAATTCTATCTCCTACCCAGACTCATCTCCTGATTTATATATTGTACAGTTGGATGTTTAATAGTCTTCTCAAACTTGGCATGTCCTGAGGCAAACTTGAAAATCTGTTCTTAACTATGGACATTTCCATATTAGCAAATAGCAAATCCATCCTTCTAGGTGCTCAGACCAAAACACTTAGTAATTCTCAATGTTTCTCTGTTGGCTCTACTTGCAAAATATGTACAAAACATGAACCCCTTTGTACCTTCTACTGCTACCTGCCATCTGATTGAGCCTACCACATATTTCTTCTGGATTATTGCCATAGCTTCCTGCTTCTATCCTTAGCATGGCATGCCATCCTCCCCAAATAGATTAGTCTGGCTAAAAAGGTTATGCAAACTAATCTTTTGGAAACTTAATTGAATCATGCCACTCCTTCGCTCCAACAACTGCAATGACTTCCCAAATCACTTGGAATTAAACCCAGATATTTTACAATAGTCTACAATACCTATAAAATTTGCCTACACCCACTACTCTGACCCTAGACAACCATTTATCTTACTAAACTGCTCCTTTGACTTTATCCACAATGATCTCCAGAGATTTTGTTGTTCACTCCTGGTTATCTTCTTAAGGCCTTTACTTTAGCTGACCCTTATTCCAGAAATGATCTTTCCCAAGATTATCTGCTTGGTTCACTTCTTTACCTCCTTCAGGTGTTTCTGAAATCTCTTCTCCTCAATGAGACCACTTTTGACCCTTCTTTCCTATTTAATACTGAGTGCACCCACTTTCTCCTTTTTTTTTTAAAATAAATCTTTATTGTTCAGATTATTACAATTTTTCCTCTATTTTCCCCCATAGCTCCCCTCCACCCGGTTCCCACCCCACCCTCTGCCCTTAACAGCCCCCCACTGTCCTCATCCATAAGTGTACGATTTTTGTCCAGTCTCTTCCCACACCCCCCACACACCTTTCCCCCCGAGAATTGTCAGTCCACACCCTTTCTATGCCCCTGATTCTATTATATTCACCAGTTTATTCTGTTCATCAGATTTTTTATTCGCTTGACTTTTAGATTCACTTGTTGATAGGTATGTATTTGTTGTTCATAATTTTTATCTTTACCTTTTTCTTCTTTTTCCTCTTCTTAAAGAATACCTTTCAGCGTTTCATATAATACTGGTTTGGTGGTGATGAATTCCTTTAGCTTTTTCTTATTTGTGAAGCTTTTTATCTGACCTTCAATTCTGAATGATAGCTTTGCTGGGTAGAGTAATCTTAGTTGTAGGTTCTTGCTATTCATCACTTTGAATATTTCTTGCCACTCCCATCTGGCCTGCATAGTTTCTGATGAGAAATCAGCTGACAATCGTATGGGTGCTCCCTTGTAGGTAACTAACTGTTTTTCTCTTGCTGCTTTTAATATTCTCTCTTTGTCTTTTGCTCTTGGCATTTTAATTATGATGTGTCTTGGTGTGGTCCTCTTTGGATTCCTTTTGTTTGGGGTTCTGTGCACTTCCTGGACTTGTAAGTGTATTTCTTTCACCAGGTGGGGGGAGTTTTCGGTCATTATTTCTTCAAATAGGTTTTCAATATCTTGCTCTCTCTCTTCTTCTGGCACCCCCATAATTCGGATGTTGGTATGCTTGAAGTTGTCCCAGAGGCTCCTTACACTATCTTCAAATTTTTGGATTCTTTTTTCTTTTTCCTTTCTGGTTGGGTGTTTTTTGCTTCTTTTTATTTCAAATCTTTGACTTGATTCTTGCGATCCTCCAGTCTGCTGTTAGATCTCTGTATAATATTTTTTTATTTCAGTCAGTGTATGCTTAATTTCTAGTTGGTCCTTTTTCATATCCTCAAGGGTCTCGCTAAATTTATCGGCCTTTTCTAGAAAATTCTTGAAAAACCTTATAACTGTGGGTTTGAACTCTATATCCAGTCATTTGCTTTCCTCCATTTCTTTCATTTGTGACCTGTTTCTTTGTCTCTGCATTTTGGCTGCTTCCCTGAGTTGATAGAGTGGCTTTGTGTGCTAGGTGTCCTATAGGGGCCAGTGGCTCAGCCTCCCCAGTTACCTGAGGTGGACACTCTTGGTGCACCCCTTTGTGGACTGTGTGCACAGTCTTGTTGTAGTTAACCTTTTGCACTTGGATGTCGAGTGTGACTCAACACGGTTAGCATCGGTAGCAGCTCTTTTTATACTCTTTGAATGTATCAATAATTTGAAATATAAAAAAATCAAAATAAGTTTGTATGAAAAGAAACTCCAGTTTTTTATTCTACTGCCGTGCTTTGTAAAATCTGGGTTATTTAAAAAATTAAATCCCGAGTAGAATAAAGGAGTTGAGAAAAAAGCAAGCGAGTGCAAAGGGTTAAGCCTTGATTGTTGTTGGTATCACTGGGAGGAATTGACCTCCAGGCCAATTGGCTGTGAGGATCAGCTGTGTCTACGCTGGGAGAACTTCTGTGCTGGAGACACCCTTATGAGACAAGACTTGCAAAAGCCTCTGTGTTCAGCTTGGATGGGGCAGAGTCTCAGGGCAGAGCAGACAGCAATGGCTTCCCGTCAGCCCTGCCCTAAGAGGCCCCTGGGTCTCAGTGTCCCTTGGTAATCCCTGCAAGCACCTCTGAGAGAAAGCCGCCCTTGAGTTTCGCCCGCTGCCAGACAGTCCAGTTTCTCCCCGAATGAGTCTGGGTCCCCAGAGTCTCGCCCGGAACAGGAGTTCAGAGCAGTCGGTAGCTTTTGTCTCCCTCCCGATTGAGAAAGCCAGCCACGTACTCAGTTGCCAGACCTCTCCGCGCACATGCCTCTGTACCTCTGCCTTATCCAGCTCCTGTGAGTCTCAGTGTGCTTTTCTCTTTCCTTCTAGTTGTAGAATTTCCACTCAGCCAGCCTTCCTGTGGTTCTGGATGATGTCCATTTTGTCTTTTATTTGTAGTTTTGAAATTGTTGTGTGAGGCAGCAGTTTAGGTGTTTACCTATGCCACCATCTTGGTTTCTCTCCACTTTCTCCTTAATCTGCCCTCTTTTTTTGCTCTATTCATAGTTTTAATTGGTTTCAAGCATGTTATATCATCTAGGTTATGGAAATATGTATGGTGATTGCTTATTGTAGATCACTCACTACCCTCCAGCTGAAATATAAGCTTTAGGAGGACAAGGATCTTTTTCTGTTTTGTTTGTTTGTTTTCACTGACATATCCCTAATGCCTACAACAGTCCTTGGCATGCACTAGACACTGGGTACACATTTATTACATCCTATATAATAAAAGGCTAATATGCAAATTGACCAAACAGCGGAACGACTGGTCGCTATGACCTGCACTGACCACTAGGGGGAAGATGCTCAACACAGGAGCTGCCCCCTGGTGGTCAGTGCACTCCCACAGGGGAAGCCCTGAGCCAGGCTAACTGCTGGCAAGCTCAGGGGCAGCAGCGGGAGGCTCTCTAGCCTTCGCAACAGCTCTAAGGATGTCTGAAGGACGGCTTAGGTCCACCACAGGAAGCGGGCACAAGCTGGCAGTCAGACATCCCCCAAAGGCTCCCAGACTGTGAAAGGGCACAGGCTGGGCTGAGGGACCACCCCTCCTTAAGTTCATGAATTTCATGCACTGGGCCTCTAGTGAACAAATAAAATAAGGTGAGAAAGATAACAACACAACATTATAACTTCGTTATAATGCCTAAAATTTCACAGGACTTGTAATTTTAGTCATATTGCTGTGTGTGGAAAAAATTCCAAGTACAAAATGATATCAAGCCATCACAGTTTACATGTGCAAACTCATGCAGCAATAATAACACCAAAAGCAGAGAAACATGCCTTTTGTTCAAAATTAAGTAGGTAAATAGCTTTTTGCCCAAGAATCATGCAAAGCCCTATATGAGGGAGGATTACTATTTAATAAAGAGACTCCCGGTGCCCTTCAATGTTATCATGTGGGAAAGAATTACTCATTGTGCTGCTGGAAGGGGCAACTAATTTAGGGAGATCTCATTTACTTGTAGATTGTTTTGTTATAGATGTTTTAAATTACAGTTCTTTAAAACTTCAGGGTAAAACATGGTTCAAGTTTATCATGCATAGCAAGCATGGAGACTTTCAAATCAGGGTCACAACAATAAAACCGTTCAGGATAAATGACTCCTGCTGACACTGTGTAATTGTGCAAATGCCTTTCCAAATCAGGGTGTGTGCTTGCAATTAATTTTATTTAATTTGTTTGCATGGCCTTCTTGCCATGTAGCTATACCAGAGAGACATCACTGGCTCTTGCTGTCTGGGTCAGTCTGCATGGAGAGCTGGTAAAATTTCAATAAGCAAATGACGGTTCTGAGACTAAATGGAGATTTAGAGAAGCATATGTATCTGCCTGGAGCTCTCTTTTCCTTTCTGGACCTGAAGTGGCACGCCAGTTATCCACATGGTCTGGCAAGCTGGTGGTAGTGCAGACACGCCCAGTAAGCCCAGAACTCAGCACCTCCATTCCCTGTCCCTCAGCAGCTTGGAGCCGGAGGAGAAAGGAGGAGAAGATGCCATGGCAGACTCAGTTCACGGGGCGAGGCTGGCTGTGCAGCCTCCGTGATCATCTGCAGTGCACGAAAGGAAGAAGCGCAGCTGGCAACAGGAACCCATCACATGCACTCAGGCCCCATGCCTGGCAACAGCATGTCTAGACTGAGTGAATGGGAAGACACCAACACATAAACAAAGGCAGGGGCTTATGAGTAAAGAGACCACCCATGAAATATCCCCCAAGTACTTCTGTGGAGAGGACTGGCATTCTCTTTTTGGTATAGGCAACAAAACAGATACAGAGCCCTGCTTTCCTCTCCGCTCTTACTATATGTGATTTTTGGCAAGACTTTAGTTTCTTTGAGCCTCATTTTCTTTACATTTTAAACAAAAGAGTTAAATGTAGTTTTTTTCTGTTTATTTTTTTTCCATTTTGAATATTTTATGACTTCATAAGACAAGTCAAATGGTGATTCTCAAGATGGCACACCTCTCCAATCATACCCATTAAACAAAACAAGAAAAATACTATTTTGGCAAGTAAGCAATCATTTCTGCTGGTATTCAAGAAATGCTAACCATATTATCAGTATTGGCATATTTTTCTACCTAATTCATTCTGTTGTATTTATTTCCTAAAACAGATATGCATTTCCCCACTGTATTACTCATTACTCTGTTCTGTAACTGTGTAACCCCTAGGAGTCCACTGAGGGCAAGGATCCCTCTGACTCCAGTGCTAGGCACATAGTACACAGCAATAAACACCTGTGGACTGATGATGAAGCCTTTGTACACACACAGGTATGCACACAGGCATTAAGATACAAATGCATTTTTGAAATATGCTAATGTCCTAGCTATTTTGCTTTGTTATCCTCATAATGGTCTCAACCCTGAAGTACTTCCCCTCTCCTGCCAAAAGTTGAAAAGCATCCACTGTGACTATTTCTTTTTATTTTATTTATTTTTTTATATATATTTTATTGATTTATTACAGTGAGGAAGAGAGAGGGATAGAGAGTCAGAAACATCGATGAGAGAGAAACATTGACCAGCTGCCTCTTGCACACCCCCTACTGGGGATGTGCCCGCAACCAAGGTACATGCCCTTGACCGGAATCGAACCCGGGACCTTTCAGTCCGCAGGCCGACGCTCTATCCACTGAGCCAAACCGGTTTCGGCCACTGTGACTATTTCTTTACAGAGAAGTGAATGGCCATCTCTAGGTCTGACAAATGGGCAAATAGAATTCTCTACTGGAGACCTCAAGGTAGAATTGAGAACCTGGGTTTCTTAGCTTAAAGAAGGCGGCCATGCTTGCTCTAGGAATTTCATTTATTTCCTTTCCTTTCCTGTCTTTGTCTCTTTCTACCCTTACCTCATTTCCTGATTTATAAATTGGGGTTTAACACTACCAATCTAAAGAAGTTGCTGTAAGAAATAAAATAATTAAGGATCAGCATGGGCAATGGCATCCATGTACTCATAATTTCAATGAAATCAAGTATATTTGAGAACCTGTGATTTCTGGGCACTGGATTGGGTGGTGGGAATAAATTGCTAACAAGTTGGACAGAGTATATCCCCTCAAAGAACCTAGACACTAGGAAAGGATATACACAAGTTACAGCACAGGTAAAAAGTTGTATGATGGAAGTGTGGGGTAATGTGGGAGGGGGTCCTATCCAGGATTTTGGGAAAGAGGTGATCCCTTTAAGACATAAATCAGAGCATGTTGTTCATCTTCTTAAATCATCCCAATGTCTCCAATTGTACATAGAATAAAAGTCCAAGTTGTCATAGTGACCTGCAAGGTTTTATGTGATCTGTCTCCCCCTCCCACCATCTCTCTGACTTCATCTCTTCTTCTGCTCTCCCTAATTCAGTCCAGCCACTCTGGCACCTTGCCATTCCTTAAACACAGAAGGATATGCTTATCTCAGGGCCTTTGTACTGCTGTTTCTTTTATCTAGAATATTCTTCTCCCAGATAGCCTCATAACTAGCCCTCTTATTTCATTTCAGTTTGATTCAAATGACACCTTCTCAGCGAAGACTTCCCTGGTTACTGTGCCTATGTTTCAACATCCCCACACTCCAACAATTTATATTGCCCATCCTGCTCCTTTTTTTTTTCCTGCTTAGCAGATCTCTTACTATATGTTATGTTGTTTATTGCCTTATTTTTCCACTAGAAGTATAAGTTCCACGACAGTGGAGTTCATTTCTTTATTATGCTCACTGTAGTATTCCTGGGGACTAGAAAAGTGCCTGGAGTAACTCAGGTATTCAATTAATATTTTGTGACTGAATCAATGAATGAAGAGTTATAAAATACTTTCCAGAGGAAGTAACTAATTCAAAACTAGGTTGAAATCTGAAGAATGAGAATGATCCCAGCAGAGAAAATGGGAGTCAGTGAGAAGGAAGTGGGTCAGGAAAGAGCATCTCAAAGAACAAGACCAGCCTCTACAAGTCCCAGAGGTAACAGGAGGCAAAAGCCTCCAAAGCACATCAAGACTTTGCTAAAGCTGAAGCCTGAATGTCAAAGATTTAGCCAGAAATGAAAAGGTGTGGCTAGAGAATGAGACAGGGGCCAGGTCAGGCAGGACTTTGGGAGCCATACAAAAGAATCTGCTCTTTAACCGAAGAGCAATGGAGGATGTTTAAGGAATTTTAATCAGAGGAGTGATGTTATTTGTAATTAAAAACAAAGTCACTGCCCAGGTGGTGTGGCTCAGTTGGTTGAGCGTCATCCCATGCACCAAATGTCTCTGGTTTGATTCCAGGTCCAGGGCACATTCCCGGGTTGCAGGCTCGAACCCCAGTGTGGGGAAAGCAGGAGGCAGCTGATCAATGTTTCTCTCTCATCAATGTTTCTATCTCTCTCTCCCTCTTCCTTGCCTTCTCTCTAAAATTGATAAAAACATATTTTTAAAAAGTCTCTAAGAATGAATTATACAGGAGCAAGGCTGGAGGAAGGAGACCAATTAGAAGGAAGGTGACATTTGTTGTGAGTACCAGAGAAGTAATGATGGCACTTAAAAGAAATGGAAAGAGTCTAGAACCAATTAAAGGAATTATTAATTGATATTATTTATATGCATATGTATATAATATACATGATATGTTATTAAATTTTATAATTATAAATTGTAAGTATTTCTAGGGTGGGTCATGGAGAGAAAGATAAGTGAAATAGAAAAAAGGGCCAAAGATGATGCTTAAGTTTCTGGCTTGGGCACCTGGGAATAAATTAAAGATTATGGTAGTGTAAAGGTGGCCAACTTCTTTGACACTTCTCCCAATGATAAATAGAGTTCTATGTCCCTTCCCTTAAATGTCGGCAGGATTTGTGACTTCTTTGACCACCAAATATGGCAGAAATGATGCTGTACCAGACTGGAATATACTGGCTGTCCAGTTGCAGTATCTCAGATCCAAGGAGCCAAGGTCCCCTAACAGTAGACCCAGATAAACTTTCAGGCAACAGCACCAACTTCTCAGCTGTGTTCGTGAGACATTTGGAGGTAAATCCTGCAATCTAGTTGAGTCACACAAGCTGACACTGTGTGGAGCAGAGATGAGCCTTTCCTGCAGAGCCCTGCCCACATTGCAAACTCATGAGCAAAATAAATCAGTGCAACTGATTTAAGCCAAATGAGAGAGGGGTAATGAGAAGAGAAACTGTCATGATTTCTCTGGGTGGAACCACACAGCATTAAGCAATATTTCCCCCTCTCCCAGTTATTCCTACTTAGTGGGGTGGCACAGGAAAGTAGAGTGCCCTCTAGGATGGGGTACATTAGCACTTTGGGATAATCTTAGAAGAAGTTAATTATGATTCAAATTAACGAGGGAGGAAACAATATATTACATACTTTAGGATCACACTTTCATTTTGTTTAAACCACTTGATGGAATCCTATACCAAATTAATATAAGGAAACCAGAAGCTTGCTTTAAAAATATTTTGTCAGATTCCACAGTTCAGCTTGGGGCAGGATATATTGGAACCCTGTAACAGTTACTCTAGTAAAGACAATCTCTTCATTTTCTCTATCTATATAAAAGGCTAAGCGACTGTCTGACCATCCAGTAGGTATGACATGCATTGACCATCAGGGGGTAGATGCTCAATGCAGGAGCTGCTGAGCTGCGTTGACTTGGCAGTGGTGGATCTTGGGTGATGAACCCCAGAATCAGAGAGGAGGGAGCCTGATTCCAGGGTGTGTCACCCAAGAACGACCCTCTCTCAATCCAGGACCCCTTGGGGGATGTAGGAGAGCCGGTTTCAGCCCGATCCCTGTAGGCCAGGGACCCCACTCACTTCACAGATGCCCTTCGAGCCTAGGCACTGTCCCAGGTGTGGCCAGCCGGTGAAGGACAGTGGGAGGTTGGCTCCAGGTCATGTCTGGCCTGTCTCCCACAGTTCTGCCCTGCTGGCCACCTTCTAATTATTTTCCTTTCAATGTGCATGAATCCATGCACCGGGGCACTAGTAAGTAGATAAAAGATTAAGTGAGTGCTTCTAGAATTGCCTAGGCTATAAGTAGACACTGTCCTTGTATTACATTGGAGATCTGTAAGTGTCCACACCAATGGCAGAGCTCCTTATAAGAGGCCAGCCCGTGTATGTGACAGATGCAGCTGAATGGGAAAGGAGAACAAGCAATTCTTTGCTTTTATTTGAACTTTTTTTTTTTTAAGTTAGTTGGATATATGCAATTTGTTTTAAGAACTGGGATTCTGAGCTGGAATGTGGATGGGATTAAAGTAGTTTTATTAGAGAAAGAGGAAGCCCAGAGGGGGAAAGGAATGAAAAACTCAGTGACTTCTAAAAACTGACATCAGTCCGACATGCTTACCACAAAGTGAGAAACCACCTCCGTAAACCTCAGGCAAGGACTTTATAAACTCAAGTATCATTTCTATTATCATCCTAATTACCCTCTTCCCTGCAAAGGAAGAAAACACACCCTCATTGTAGACATAATGTTCAAATTATATCTGTGCCCTGGAGCTTAAGAAAGGTTAGGTATGTCTCTTAGTTTTTCATGAATCTCACTTAGAATTATCCAATCGGGCTATTAATTACTAGCATTTCTTAAGTGTAATTACAGTCTTTTTAGGAAATGGGTTGTTGCAGATTTTTCTACCTAAAGACATAATTGAGAGTAATTCCTTTGTGGCATCTAAAACATGTTAGGTTGATGAACAGGTAAGTGGTTCAAAGGAAAGAGAAGTATTGTCATTATTAACCGTGACTCAGAATATGGCGGGGCCTGTTCTATGAAGAAGGCAAATGAATTCCAAACACCTCATCAAAAGATGTGGCCATTCTCACCACCTTTATGGCCTATTTAAAAGGACATTTTGGTGTCTTCTGTAATATCATTGTTGACATTATTGTTTGCTATTCCATTAGATAAGGTCTACATAATTGATTCCTATTTGAATATAGTTCCAAATGAAATTCTATCTTCAGAGAGGAATTTAAATGCTATCTTTTTCTTAATAAAATGGAGATGATGCAATCCAGTGTATTTCCTTGGTAACCTGAAAGCATTGCCCGAATACTCTGTCTGATCTGTTCTACTTAGGAGCCTGACTGCCTTTTTTGCTTCTTTAGGATGATTTTATTCAACTACTTAAATTTTAAATGGTTTGTCATATTGCTTTTCAATCTTTGAATGATTCAACTAAATTGCATTTTGTGTAAGTGAGTAAAGGGAAGGTAAGTAAATATTTTAACTCTCAACACCCTCATATTTCCGATCTATTTAAAAAGTTATTTTAAGGGTTCCATGTGTCATAAAATGATTATTCAGCTATTCCTGAGGTTATATAACAAATATAAAACATGATTCTTCCCCTCAGGAAATTATTTCTTATATTTGGTTGGGATATAACACATATAAAAACAAAGCAACTCCTAGTAAAATTAAAAAATGAAAATTCTAAACAGTGGGAAGATAAAAAGTGGAAGAAAGCCTCCATGAGAGCATAGGGACTGAGATAGTTATGAACACATCACTCATTCATGTATTCACTCATCAAATATTTACAGAGAGTCTAACATATTAAGTCTGAAAAGCAAGACACAAGCCAGAAGCAAGACAGAACCCTGGCAGAATGACATAATCTTGAAGCATGTGGGCGCAGGAAGAAGCAAGGCTGCCTGAGCTTGAATCCTGACCTTGCCTCTTAGAAACAATGGGGCTTTCTAAGGCTTTGGAGAAACTACTTAATATTTCAGAGTCAATATCCTCTTTTATAAACAGAGATAAGAAGAGTACCTGCCCTTTAGAATAGTTATGAGTTGACACGGGTAAAGCATGGCACATACACTGAGTGGCCAGATTATTATGATCTCTGAATGCAAAATAATCTGGCCACTCAGTGTGTCAGTGTGTGTATATATCTATATATCTATATCTATATTTATATCTATATCTATATCTATCTATATCTATCTATCTATCTATCTATCTATCTATCTATCTATCTATCTATATATTAGAGCCTGGTGCATGAATTCATGCATGGGTGGGGTCCGGCCAGCCTGGCCAGGGGGAGGGAACATGGGAGGTTGACTGGCCTGCCTGCGCGTCGAACTCCTGGTGGAGGGGGCAATTTGCATATTAGCCTTTTATTATATAGGATATACACTGAGTGGCCAGATTATTATGCATTATGCCTTCAGAGATCATAATAATCTGGCCACTCAGTGTATAAGCACTATACAGTTGTTAAGTCTACTCCTGAGAGCACAGAGGGAGACAGGCCAGTGAAGAGGTGGACCTAAGCAATGGGGACTGGGCAGTGGATCAAAATTCCTAGGCACTTCCTTCAGTCCCTTCATTGACTTAGACTTAGAAGGCCCAGGCCCCAGCAAAAGATAAGACAGGCAAGTAGTTCTCAGCTAGATGCTTAAAGAATGGTCCTCAGCTCTCCAACTCGAGATGTAGGCCAGTGTGCTAATAACATCACTCCAGATTATGAACAAGCAGAAGGCAATTCCAAAGCCTGCCAGCATAGTAACCAAGTTGAAATATGGCCTGCCTTCTCCCTGCCTGGTTTCCCAATCTGAAGAGCTCCAGAGCTACCCCTGACCCTTCCCGGAGAGGCTGTGTGGGCTGCCAGGCTAGGAAATTTATGGATTACCTCATTCAATTCCCAGCAATAAACCTGTGCGATAGGAACAGTGATTCTCATTTTATAAATGAGGAGATGGAGCCCCAGGGGGTTGAAGTGCCCTTGTCAGAGAGAAGATTCACCGGCTTTTACTTTAGTCTCTCAGACCTAGAAACCAAGGCTCCTTCTAGCTGAGTTCTTGATCTTTCAGCCAACGGAGAGCTCAGAGTCACAGTGTTTGATGTCTGGTGTGGTCAGATCCTTGAGAAGAAGGGAATTTATAAAGCACCCAGGCTGACCAGCTCCAAAGCCTATGGATCTACAATTCCAGCAGAAGGAGAGTGGGGAAAGCTTTCAGTGATGAGGGCTTCACTCGGGTTATATTTTCCTTTCCATTATGACATCGTCTCATTCCTGATAAAGAGGCAATGTGTACTGTATCCTTCCTAGCTCAGCGCAGGTCATCTAGGCCCCAGCTGGGGAATTTACTCACAAGAACTCACACACAGGCATTCCACAGACTTGTGACAAAGGTCCTAAGGAGTCACACAGCTTGTCAGCCCTCCAGGACCACCCAGGCAAGGACAGGTCACTGTTATTGAGCGACCCATGCTGGGCAGCATTGATTCCCACCAACAGGAGGCCACTCTGGCCCAGCAAACTCTTCCCTGCTATGGTAGGAGCTGTGTTTGTTTTCTGAGGCCAAGTGCAGACACAAAATAATGCATGGTATTCTGAGACATCAGTTGGGTGCCTCCATCAGTTCTTTTTGGTTTGTTTTTAACAATTTCTGAAAGTAAAACTTAATAATTTTGGCTTCTCATCATTGGCCTTTGGAGGGAGGCTGAATGTGGCTGAGGGAAGTTTTACCACGTAGCTGTAGCCAAATGCATGAACTTTTCTGAACCTTCAATAGTGCTGAGCAGAGGATTTGGGGCTCCGCTCTCACTTTTCACGGAGGCCCGTGTGTTTAGTTATGTCAGATGCAATTAGGTACAGCTCATCTCTCTTAAATTCCCCAGGGATTTATTACATGGGCCCTGGCAGGCTTCCCTTTCAAATAGCCATAGATTTTCTATTCAAATCAGTGTTCAATGATCACTCTCCTTCTGGCTTTAACTCTGCTGCCTTTCTGTGTCCATGGAAATTGAGGATGTGAAGAGTGGGAAAAGTAGACGAAGATAAAAATAATTTTGTAGCATATCAGGTGGCTGGAGGTGATGTTGTTTTGCAGCCACCAGCCTGGCTTCCACATTCCTCTGCCCACCAGCCTGGATTTGAGGGAAGACATATGCATATTTTCTCATGATGGAGACAGGAGACACACTTCATGAGGCAAAGCTCCTTTCTGTCACAGCATGAAGTAAATTGACCCTGCATCTTAACGCAGAGCTGGGCATGGTACAATTTGCAGAAGTTCACTGGCCGGCTTTCCATTCGCTGACACACAGTTTGTATATTTATCATCCCAAACCAAAGTACAATGTATGTTCCACTCTCCGGAGAACAAAAAAGAGAGAGGGTGGATTGTAAAAAATTTAGTTCTGCTAAATTTTTTTAAAAATCTCACTTATGAAACTTTATAAACAGACTTGGAATCTTTGAAAGAACTTAAAAATGACTTTAAAGAACTTCTATTTGCAAATGTAGGTATGTTTAAAGTCATTTTCACAGTTTGCTTTTCATCATCAGATTTCATGACAAAAAGCAGGCTTCTGTGCCTTTAAAGTCCTAATTTGCTTTAAAAAAAATAAAAATAGAAAAGCACAATGACCAATTGTCTTCCAAATCAGCTACACTCTGTATATACCACAATTAACCCAACGGTTTGTGATGAAAGAATAATGTAACCCCATCATGTTCTCTAACAGTGCTGAGTCATTTCTCCATGAAAGATCTAATCAAGCAGGTTTATTTCTCATCTCTTCTCAGTCAGGTTTACTTACTACTATTACAGCATTTCACCCCTATATCCAATCCATTCTCCTGTGAGTCAGTTTATTTCTTCCACAATTTAATTGGAAAAAAATAAGTTCATTTCAAATGTCAAATCTATATGTGTAGATGTTATGTCTGAATTTCAAAAATGTTTAATGTCAACATGGGTGAACCAATCTGCACATTCTAAAAGATAGGTCAAATTAACACTGTTTTGGAAGAATACTTTTCCTGATAATACCAAAGGTCATATTCATTAAGGATGAAGCATGTAAAAAGTGCATCTAAAGGATCATTTGATGAGGATAAAGTATGGTGGACCAAAAGGGGCAGAGTTGGAGGTGAGGAAACGTGGGCTACGTAATGAAGCAGCCCAGTCCAGAAGGGCTTTTGGAATAGAAACATAGTGTTTGAGCCTGTGAGGGCAGGTTGAAGTTAACACATGGGGGGCCTTGAAAACCAAAATTAAAATTCTGCTGGTTAATAACAAGGATAGATGGTGTTTTCACTTTGGCCAAACAACTGATGGAAATATAAAAGCTTTTGTCAAGCAAGTTATTAGGTAAAAATGGAAATGTTCTTTTGACAATTTTAAATGTTTTGATTGTTTGTTTTAATCAATGTGGGCAAACTGTATGGGTTCATGGTTGTATACTCTTGTGATCCGCAATTCTGAGTCTGTCTTTATCTTGTAATGTTTCTCTACATATTATTTACTAGTCCTCATCAAACAACTAATAATGCTTGTAGCTTTTATTTAAAGGCATCTTGTATCAAATGACATACAAAAGGGAGGGCAGAAACTCCCTAACAATAAGAAAAACATATGAATGTGCCCCAAGCAATCCTGCTTTGACACCATCCATGCAGTCTTCCATGGTGCTGCAGTGCTGCCAGTTAATCTTACCCAGTCTCAGATTCTCCCTTAAGTACAGATGTCATCAAGGCCAAGCAATAGTTGTAGAGTTCAAAGGTGTCTCTTTTCCCCCCTCTTCAAACCAAGGAATGTCAAGTAGCAACTGTACCTATGCTTATACACATCTACCTGTGAGGCAACTGAAAGCAGCATGTCTAGACTATTCTCCACTATTTTTACACAGTGATTCTCCTTTTTGAATGACCTTTGAAAAATTACAATTGTAGGCATGTTTTTTTTTTTAAAGATGTGTCTAAATGTATGTTTCTAATCAGTGTTAGAGAGAGGCAAGCTCAATGCAATATTGTACATGGCTTAGTATTATCTTTACCCTTAACAGATTGCATTCAAATCCAGCAGTTTCTAAACAAATTATGGTCGACTCAATGGACACATATTTAAAATAGTTCTTATCAATTAAAGCATAAACACTAATCAATGCTTACTATGCTCTCCTGAATAAATTAACAGAACACAATCAATTTATTTACATATTTATGTATTCATGGCATTTTCATTTCAAATCTCATTTGAAGCATTATATTTTATTTTCAATTCTCAATAAACAAGAAGCAATTTATAAAGATCAGTCTAGGTCTAGTAAAAGTGAATCTCGTGATTGACTCAAGTGACTATAGATATAGACAGATAAATTTCAGAAAGGATTCTGAAAAGAGAAACTCAAAGAGATATGAGGGGTTTTTATGAGTGGAAAGTCATGATAAATTTAAGTACAATACGAGAATGATTCAATAAGTTAATAATAACATATATTTACTAAGCTTTTCCTATGTGCCATCTATATGCTGAACACATTTTATAGATTGTTTTCATGGAATACTTGCTAATTTCCAAGCACTATATTAAACCATTTTATTTATATTATTTAATGAAATCCTCCCAACAATTCTATGAGATGCACTGATTATCCCCATTTATAGGCATAGAAACTAAGAGCCAAAGAGGTTTAATAATACACCCCAAACTACATATACACTACTCATTCTCTCCTTGTGAATAGACATCATGTGAAAGAAATTGTTTAGCTATTTGCCTTACCCATTTCATTTTCTTTCTGAGCACACAAGTTTACCCAGCATCCTCTGCAGTTAGGAGTGGTCATGTGACTAAGATATGCACAATGGAATGTGGGAAAAAAGTGTTAAGTGCCACTCTCAGGCTTGGACCATTCTTTCTCTTCCCCTTTCAATGCCCACAACTGGGAAGCCATGTGTTGGAGACAGCAGAATCTCCATCAGTCTTAGTTCCCAAGTGGCTGCATGATGCAGGTACTATTCTCTCCCTAACGGCTATTTAGTTTGATGTAAATGAGACATACATTTATATTGTATTAAGTTATTATGATTCTAGTGATTATTCATTGTAGCATCTAATATTTAATTAATAATGGCTGCTTTCTACATTTTAGATATTTATATCAATGTCAAATACTACTTTACCATCAATGCAGAATCCAATTTCTTCAAATGTTTTCTCTTGTTCAGAAAATTTGCTTTCTGTATTAGCTATAAGCAGTCAGATCCCCTTGATATTTTTTAACCATCTTACCACTTTAAATTTCATTAACAAGAAGACTTATGCAATGTGCAGAAGGAGGAAGAAGGACTGATGGAAGCCTATTGCTCCTCTGCAGAGATAGGCAGGCATGGCTTGGTCAAATCATCCTCCAGAGTGCTGCAGGCAGCTTGGTCGTCGCTAACGATCTTGTGGGATTCCTATATCTGGAATCTCTGAAAGCTAATGGTACCTTTCCCTGAGCTTTGATCCTCCAACCCTTCCAATAGTTTAGAAACTAATGTGAAAGTATGAAATCCCTTCCAGCTTAGACAAGTTTCTGTTTCTCTAATGAAACTCTGGGATACTTTACAATCTCTTCTTCTCAAGGCAATTGATTGTTGGTTATTGCCGTTCAAGTTAATTTCTATGTCCCAGCACATATCCCTTCCAAAGTTGGCAGTAAATGGAACTCAGGCTATAAAAATTCACTATTATTAAAGTCTTAAAGTTAACAACAACTATCAATAAAGGACAGACTTCTTGGCTATGTGACCTATGCTTAGAAGGGCCCACCCATGGTTTAATGCTCTATTGCTGCCTTCTTAAAGTTCATGATAATTTTTGAACAAGAGGCCATTTTCATTTTGCATTAGATCCTGAAAATTATATAGCTGGTTCTTTATCAATGATAACATTTGACCCAGAAGCACAGGAGACATATGCAAAGACAGAAATCCAGGTGTTCTAACGTCTTTTGCTTCTATAGTTTATTGTGGCAACACATAAAGTACAATCCTGCATCTAACCTTAATAGCACTAACAACATGCCACCTATAACCATGGTGTTACTCTGCCAAGTTAAGCAGAAACTTTAAAAAAAATGGGATACAAATATGTTGAAAAGAAAACACAGCAATTTAAATTTTTCTGATGGTTCTTTGCATGTCTAAGAGTAAAGACACCTTAATGGTCCTTTTCCCATATGCTAACTTGGGCCCCAGACTCTAGGCTGGAGTAGGGTTTGAGAATTCAAGTTTTCTGTGTAATAAAAACAAATAAGGACTTTATTATTATAGTAGTTAATGATAGGTAACTGTATGTCTGGAATAGAAAATATGGGAGAGAGATGGACCTTCTCAACATGGAAGTTTTGGGACCTAAAATAAGCTAAAGTCAGTGAGAATGCCTTGAGGCAGAGAATGGCTAATGCATTTCTAGGCACAGTGATACCTACATTCAAATCTAATGTGTTCCTTATTCTATGTTTAGATGAAAACCAAATCCTTTACTCTATCTCCCTCTCCATTGCCACCACCTTCCCTCCAATGCCTACCTTTAACACCAATAGTGAGTGGCCTTACTTCGTGATGTCTTAAAGGTTTGATGGGGCAGTACAAGGCAGAAAATGTCCAGCAGCCATGAAAGGTGACCCCATGAGCAGGGATTTGGGCATGGGTATATGCCACCACAACATTAGGCTTTTCAGACATGGGGGTGATATTAAATACAACAGTAGACTTACCAAAGTATTGAGTGGAGGCTTAAGCCATTTTCTTTGTCCAGGAAAGAAAATGGTGGTCTCAAGGCTGTCTACCAGCATAGACACAGCTGATCCTCACAGCCAATTGGCCTGGAGGTCAACTCCTCCCACTGATACCAACAACAATCAAGACTTAACTACAACAAGGCTGTACACACAGTCCATAAAGGGGTACACCAAGAGTGTCCACCTCAGGTAACTGGGGAGGCCAAGCCACCGGCCCATATAGGACAACTAGTACACAAAGCTACCCTACCAACTCAGGGAAGCAGCAAAAATGTTGAGACAAAGAAACAGATCACAAACCAAAGAAATGGAGGAAAACAAACGATTGGACATAGAGTTCAAAACCACGGTTATAAGGTTTTTCAAGAATTTCCTAGAAAAGGCTAATAAATTTAATGAGACCCTCGAGGATATGCGAGAGACCCTCGAGGATATGGAAAAGGGCCAACTAGAAATTAAACATACACTGACTGAAATAAAAAAATATTATACAGACACCCAACAGCAAACTTGAGGAACGTAAGAATCAACTCAAAGATTTGGAATACAAAGAAGCAAAAATCACTCAACTGGAAAAGCTAAAAGAAAACAGAATCCAAAAATTTGAAGATAGTGTAAGAAGCCTCTGGGACAACTTTACGCGTACCAACATCAGAATTATGGGGGTGCCAGAAGAAGAGAGAGAGCAAGATACTGAAAACCTATTTGAAGAAATAATGACTGAAAACTTCCCCCACCTGGTGAAAGAAATAGACTTACAAGTCCAGGAAGTGCAGAGAACCCCAAATAAGAGGAATCCAAAGAGGACCACACCAAGACACATCATAATTAAAATGCCAAGAGCAAAAGACAAAGAGAGAATATTTAAAGCAGCAAGAGAAAAACAGTGAGTTATCTACAAGGGAGCACCCATACGACTGTCAGCTGATTTCTCAACAGAAACTATGCAGGCCAGACGGGAGTGGCAAGAAATATTCAAAGTGATGAATAGCAAGAACCTACAACAAAGAATACTCTACCCAGCCAAGCTGACATTCAGAATTGAAGGGCAGCTAAAGAGCTTCACAGATAAGAAAAAGCTAAAGGAGTTCATCACCGCCAAACCAGTATTATATGAAATGCTGAAAGGTATTCTCTAAGAAGAGGAAGAAGAAGAAAAAGGTAAAGATAAAAATTATGAACAACAAATACATATCTATCAACAAGTGAATCTAAAAACCAAGTGAATTAAAAATATGATGTACAGAATAAACTGGTGAATATAACAGAATCAGGTGCATAGAAAGGGAGTGGACTGACAACTCTCAGGAGTAAAGGGGTGTGAGGGGTGCGGGAAGAGACTGGACAAAAATAGTACACCTATGGATGAGGACAGTGGGAGGGAGGTAAGGGAAGAGGGTGGGATGGGAACCAGGTGGAGGGGAGCTATGGGGGGGAGGAGGAAGAGGAACAACTGTAATAATCTGAACAATAAAGATTTACTAAATTAAAAAAAAAAAGAAAATGGTGGTCTCAAAAGTCAAGAGTACTAGGAAACAGCCAGTATATGCCAATATTTCCTAAAATGGAATAACCTCTGGAAGTAATGGGAAATGAACAAATGGAAGAAATCTACATGAAGGGTGTAGATAGAAGGCTGGTTCAGGGTTAAGCTGTGAGGTAACCTACTGAATGGAGACCCAAGCAGAAACAGGAATCCCAAGGCCTAGAGCAACTTCCCACTCATTAGAATCCAGGTTCTTCCATATGCACAAAACTCACTTTCCAAATATACTAGAAAAAAAATATCAACTGAAAAATCATTTATACATCAAAGAGAATGTCACCTGGCACATTTTCAGTTCCCTAACCAGAAATAAAAGTATCAGTTTACAAGCCCATCTACGTTTCCAGTAGCAAGATGTAAACTCTACAGTGTGTGTATCCTTTATGTAACAGACCTCCCAAAAAAGGTTCACCCTCTCCAAGAATATAACAGCACATCCTCATTTCAATATTTACAAGGCAGCTACAAAAATTGTGCCTTGAATCACCAAGTTTCTCTAGGAACTCAGTATTTAATTTATGAGTAGAATGGAGCTTCTTAAAAAAGCATCAAGTAGGGCCACCTAAACACCACCATTGGAGAATGCAAACAGTAACAAAAGTCAGATTGATCTTAATTATATACATTGACAGCCTCCACATCACAGAGCTCTGAAATCACAGGATAGGGAAAAAGTTATCCCAAGACAAAGGTAATAAATATAGTTTGAGAGATGGTACATTTATTCTTTAAAATCAAATATCTTTGATTTAACAACTCTTCAAATAACAACTGAGTGATATTTGTTCTTCTTGACAAAGTTGCATTAACACCTTAACCTAAAGCAAATTCATATTTATCCAACATATATACACTGTGAAAAATTGCTTACTCTCTGGATAAACATTCAGGCATGCCTTCCCACTCACATTCAGAAGCTAATCTCATATTAAGTATATATGACAAATATCACAAATACTGAAAAGCTTGCTTTTTTACTTACAATCTTTTTTAGAATCCAAATATATAATAATAGTAGGGATTAACTGTATTGTTCTTTAAAAATACAACTGCAGCATTACAGATTAATTGTTTCTTCTCCTGGATGATTTTATGCTCAGGTCTATTTAATAACTTTGAACATGTTATCTTCTAAACTATGAATCACCAAGAAGACCTGCTTACCCACAAATTGTTCTGTTGTTTCAACTGCAACTTTAAAAAAATCATCATCTATAGCATTGAGAAGATTAAATTACCTGTGGTTTTTTTGTTTTTTGGTTTTTAATTTCAGCAAGCAGTGAAGTGTGTCTACCTGGTGGATCCTCTGCCAAATGACAGACAAAAGGCTAAGGGGAGTGAACTTTGGATGCTATCAATTAACGAAAGGTGGTTCATTAATCTTTACTGTCAATGCCTGAATTCTGCTCTGAGGGCTCCTATGGTATACAGTTGGTTGCTTATTTCAAACCAAGACCAATCCAGTTAAATTCACCTTGTAGAAGGATAACAAGCTTTTCCTGGTTAACTATAAGTTCACCTTAAAATAGCCAATAATATGAGTGAGATCATATGATACTTCTCTTTCTCTGACTCACTCATATGTGAGATCTAATGAACAAAATAAACTGGTGAATAAAATAGATCCAGAGACACAGAAGCATGGAACAGACTGTGGAATCTCAGAGGGAGGGTGAGAGAGTGGGTGAGTGTAAAGAGATCAACCAAAGAACTTATATGCATATATGCATAATCCATGGACTCAGACAATAGGGTGGTGAAGGCATGGGGTAGGGGTTAGGGGGGGCTAGAAGAGGTCAATGGGGGGAAGGAGAAGAGAACATACGTAATACTTTCACCAATAAAGATTTAAAAAATAAAATAAAATAAAATAGCCAATAATATGCATCGCTCTGAGAGTGAAATGTTTTGAAAAGTTCTTTTGTTCATTCATTCACTTAATATGTAGTTATTTTGTGTCTATTATTTGCCAGGAATTCTATGCAAAAGTTAATAAAAGGGAACACACATCATGGAGCTATTTTTAGAACCTGATCTCTATGCATACCTCAAGAAGGATTGACCTTTAAAAGAAAAAATTATGGCTGCTTTCCAGATTCTTAGAAAATGAAAGTTGCAAGCACATCATTTTGAGAACTTGCTACAAATCATTTAGAATTTTAAGAGAAAGCATTGCCATATAAATCTAGCCTAGACCTGGGCTTGCTTTATCATCACAAGATTTTTTTTTTTCAGTTATTCTCCCAAAGTAAGTATATGCTACTAATAAATGTTTTCAAATATCAGAAAATGCTTGTAAATATAAACTCTTGAATAATAATGGTTACTTCTTGGTGGAAGGCTTACAGGTCATCTTTATTTTCTTTTAAATACATTTCATTGTTTCCCAGATTTTCTACTAGGACCATGTCCTACCTGTACCATCAGATAAACACACATTTAAATCACAAGATAATCTTTAATTAAATAGTGTTGGCAAAAGAAGCTTCATTTCAGGTGAGCATTAAAAAAAAAAGTTAAATTGAAAGAGCACATGGTAATGTATTAATCACCTCCAATTTGGTTAAATTTTGTATATAACACATTTAATGGTGCATTTATTATTATCTTTAGCAATAGTAGTAAGTTTTAAAATAATGGGTGATATTAAAAGACAATTTGAAACGTATTTGTTGAAAAAAAATTTCTGAAAACCAGTAATTTATGGAGTTGTGACCATTCACCTAGAATAACTAACTCCAGCAAACTTTTGGTATTTAAATGGAAACATTATCAGTCAGGGTCCAACCAGAAGTGCACAAAGCAATGAGCAGGTTAAGTGAAGGGAATTTAATTCAGGGAAGTGGTTTAACCGGTGATAGGAAAGCTGAAAACCAAATATGCAACACTGAGGCAACCTCGGGATTACCAAAAGCGGGAAGCAACCAGAGGGACAACACACAGAAGAGGTGATGTCACTAGAACCCAGGGAGCAGAGTCACACAGAGGAAATCATAACCTTGTCAGGCTTGTGGGGCAGGAGATAACACAGAGATACCATCTAGGCCAAGAGGGAGGGGGAAAGAAATCCTCTAGTTTCTCCTTCCTCATGGCTTCTAATCTCCTGACAATGACTTCCGTTGACCAAACCCAGGTGGCAGTGAGACCAGGATGGCTGGGGAATGCAGCCTGCAGGGGCCGCACACTGTGAGACAGAGCACAGCAGGCTAAAAGGACAAGAATGGATGCCAACCCCACAGGCCCAGGACCATTTGTGTGTCTGTCCACATGGAGGGTAGTCAAGTCAGATGCTCTCGCGTTATGTGACTCTGGAGTCACCAAGAAATTCAACATCAACCCAAACATCAGTTAA
Source organism: Eptesicus fuscus (assembly GCF_027574615.1). Classification (NCBI taxonomy): domain Eukaryota; kingdom Metazoa; phylum Chordata; class Mammalia; order Chiroptera; family Vespertilionidae; genus Eptesicus; species Eptesicus fuscus. The sequence goes on from NC_072484.1 coordinate 19,772,826, forward strand.
CTCCTGCGCACCCTAAAATCCTAGGGATTTAGCATTCTCATAGGGAAATAGCAGACTTAAATGGACCCTAGTAGCACAGGCCTAGAAAACCTCAACAAATAACTTTGTTATTGGCAAACTGGGATTTTATGTCTAAAAACCATCATTAGAAGAGGGTAGCTTTCTAAGTCACTGTTTTCTCAGTTATCTTTCATAGCAATAAAATGACTCCAGTTAACACACTCTTGAGGTCCTGGGCCCTTCTCCACTATCTGGTTGTCTTTTATTATAAAGACAAAGTCCCTGGATTCAACACCCATCGTTTCTCTATAGGCAAGAGAAGTCTGTTCACTCAGTAGAACTTTCTAACATCTTGTTACAGAGAACAAATCTTAACAGTTGAATTAGTCTTGTTTTAGGAGACAGAACTGACCAAATAATTGTTCAAAATAAGCAAAGATATTAAAATCTTAAAAGCAAAGTTTTGAACAAAAAAATAACCTTTCTATAAATCCTTATAAAACTATGGTAAAGCTTGTTTATCCCTACATTTATCCAAGGCTGCCTGCCCCAAAGGGTGAGCTGAGAGATACACATGTGGATGTTATTTGGGAAACGGGTTCTCTAGGCAAACCATGTCTTTGCTGTCGGGCTTCTCAGAGCATTTGACACATTAACAATCATGTCTTAATCACCAAGAAAAGGGTATGGTATTTAGTATTTATACAACCTATTTGACAATGAAACTTAAAAAGAATTTTTTGCAGAACAGCTGAAAGAGGGAGTTCTCATCTATATTTTGGAAAATGGGAGCCTAAGAAAAAAGAAATAAATCATATAGACGTAGGAAACAGATTAGCGGGGCCCTCATTCTCCTGACCATAAAAGTCACCAACGAACTTATTTAAAAATTCAGACCCTTGGGGAGACTACGAAAACTGTGCTTTAAGACAGTGCTCCAGTTTACTTTAACATTGGAAACAGGAGCTTGGGGTTTGAAAGCTGATTAACCAGATTCTGTATCCTGGCTCTGCCACTTTCTAGCCACGTGACCTTGGGCAAGTTGATTAAACTTTCAGAGCCTTGAATATTTCATCCATAATAATGGGGATGACAAGTCCTACTTATTAGGAATTGTGAGGGTAAAATGGATATAAAGCTCTTAGCAATAGTATCTGACAAATGTGATATGCTCCGTGAATACTATTAATGTTATAATATTAAGCTAGTCATGTCTCTTTTTCTTCTTCTCAATCTAGAAACTTACATTTACCTAATTTATATTATTTCTAGGAATCTCTATTCTTTCCTCCTAGCCTCTCACCTCCTGTCCAATATGGTTTTACATTATTATAATTGGTCAAACTGTATTTTGCAGTGTATATTTTAAAATTAAAATTTTCAGCTAGAAGCATTTGCTATAAAATAATCATGTTCACAACACCTATACGAATTATTTCTTTATTATCCACCCCTATCTTTCTGCACCCTCTTAAACTTTATAGTGACATTATAACTGGCCTTTGTCAACATGATTTGGGAGGAAATTGGAAGGGACAGGACGTCCAGTGTGAAATATGCCCACAGATACAAGCACTGCTTGTGTAATGAGCCTACCCATATGTGCATTGGCAAAAATGCAAGTGCCACTCATGAAAGGCTGCTGCCCTTCAGGGATCCTGCTTTTCTTCCTGAAGGATGGCTGGGAAAATGTGAGGCTTATGGTGGAAGAAACTGGTAACCTGGGCAATTTTCTTCTGCTTTGCTGATGTCTCAGCAAAGACAGCCCTTAGAGTGAGAGAGAGCCACCAGTAAATGGTTTGTCCTGATTAGGATTAGAGGGTGGCTTCCTCCATGATGAAACCAAGTGCAGATACTGTCCATCTGCTGAATGAAAGGACGGGAAAACGGCCTATAAGTCATCCAGTCATTGTGAGAAAGTATTTTTGTATTGTTATTTAAGTCAAGGTTTGGTTCTCACACAAAAACCTGCAGCTCATTCCTCAAAATCCCTCACTATAATGTTATGTCAACTCTGATGCTCACTTCTGCCTTCATCTCCTACAGTTCTGTGTCCACTAGGAAGAACTGGGCCACCTCTCAGACAGAGAGCAAGGACCAGCCCAGGTGGTCCTTCGTCTCATCCTTTCTATAAAAAAATAACCTCTGATGCCTCATTTCACTTTGGAATCTGCATTCCATGGCTCCCACAAGCACTCCGTGTCATGATAGCATAAGTGTGTGTGTGTGTGTGTGTGTATGTGTGTGTGTGTGTATGTGTATGTGTATGTGTATATATATATATATATATATATATATATATATACTGATAGATTGTGGAGTCCTGCTTGGCCAGTAACAACAGAACCATGGATATCCAGGAAGAACATTGTAAAGAGGTACCACCTTTAGAAGGCCATTCCGGATTAAGGATGCCCTGCTCAGTATCAAAACTGCATGAGTGAGCCCACCTTAACAAAGAAAGTGTGAGTCTACCCTTATTTCCAATTTATTTGGGGGGAAGAAGCAGAGGCTATCTGTAGAGTTTCACTGTAAACTCTAAGCTAGTTATTCCATATCCTTCCCTCCGACCTGGGCTACAGGAGGCAGACCCGGGCAGTCTGCATTAACCCAGCTCTCCTGCCAGCTGCCTGCTGACTGGAGGCATCAGTAGGATGCCAGAGAGTGGGAGGAGAGAGTCAGCATTTCTTCCCTATTCCCAGCTCTGGAACTGTATCTCAGCCAGTGGCTATGTCCTTCTATGACCATGTTTCTATACCTAGGCAGCTTTTTAAAATCCTCACGTCCATAGCAAAGATCAATTAGATTAAAAGCTTTAGGGGTGAGACCCAGGTGCTGGTGTTACTGGAGAACTGTGTGGGTGGAATTTCTCCTTTGCTAATGCGAGTGGGTTTCTTGGGGTGCCACTGGAATGAGAATTTCCAGAGGATGGGATGTGGTAGAAAGCTTTATTTGCATGGAGTTATAGCTTTTAGTTTCCAAATTCCCATTTCCCTTAATCCAGTCCTGGAAAAGTGCAGCCGAGGCTTCAGCAGAGCTAGACTGTGTCAGAGTTTCTGTTCCACGGTGGAGCTGGGCCTGGCACAGCATCAGGCTAATTCTAATCCATCATCCATTGTGTGTGGGGTCCATCTGGCTGTGGACTGTGTGGTCGGGGACAGAGAGTGAGAGCTCTGCAAGCCAGGAGTCAGCTTCAGCCGCAAGAAAGCAAGCAAGAGAGAGGAACCCCTTTGTTTTGGAGCTTCAATATCAAATCTTCCCCCAATTGCTGTGGCCACACCTATTCTGGCCAATGACCTCCTCCCAGGCGTGACTGAGAGGTAATCACCTTCCTGTGCCATAATATTTGGCCTTCCCTTTGCTCCTTTCCAGTTAATTCATAACTGGGTTAAATACAACGATATCACTAGTATGTTAAATTTCCCCAGGTGATTCCAATGAGCAGACAAGATTCAGAACCACTGTCCTAGGACAACAGCCCTGCAGATACCCTGCCCCCCACTGCTCCAGCTCTCCCTGGATCCCAGCAATGTGGCCTTCTCCATGCCTCCTTAGGCCTGGCAAGGAAGCTGGGCGGCTGGGGGTGGTCACAGCTCCCACCAGTTGTTAGGCTCTGAGTGACTCAACATCTTGTGTTGGTGTCCTCAACCCTGCTCACACTTCTGTAACTACCTCAATTAAACCTTCTCTCTTTAAACCGTCTTATTTCTTTATTTACCGATTTCTTTCTTTAAATAGGTAAATTATATTTCCTACCATGACCCTTTGTTAAGTTCCTTTGTAGCATACGAGGAAAGAAATAGTGAACTGTAAATTGTGATGAAGCATGAGATAAGCAAACAAAACAAAATTTCTAGAATGGGAATATGGTTAGAGATGGAGACATTCTAATTCCTCCCTTACATATCCAAAAAGAAGCCTGTAGGAGATTTTTTTTTTTTTTAAATAGCCAAGTTAAATGAACTCTGGAGGGTGGAGTGGGTGTGATGTTGTGGCTGGCAGGTTAAGAAGTCTGTACATGTCATCTGTGGGGATTAGCCCGGAGTTTGCTCAGGCTGCGCGCTCACAGCCTTGGAGGGGAGCACCTCAGCAGGAACCCTCACCTGGGTGTCGCTGCCCTCTTTTCATGTGCAACAATTGCTTACCTTCCCATTTTGTCCTGCTGCTTTGAGAAGACTTGTTGGAAAGCATCAAAGGGGCCAGTGAGAACTGGAGGGCAGAAGCACAAATTGCAATGAGGCAAACAGACACAGAGCTGTCCCAGATCACAGAGAGCAGGATTCCAACAGGGAAACAGGGCGGGAGGCCCAGCAGCGAGTTCTGCACTCAGGCTTAGAATGGTTCTCACTGGCACCATAAGCCAGGCCCCTGCTTCTTGCTAATCCTCCCACCCTGCTCCACAAAGAAGAGATGAGAAGTGAGGATAGAATTATCCCAGGAACTCTGTGGCTTATCAAAAGAACAAAGAAAAATATATTGATCTCTTGAAAATTTTATTTTGCATGAATTTTTGTTCTTTCCCCCGAAAACTACAAAGCACTTATGACACAGATCCTGTGTTTGATGAGGATTAAAGAGATGTCCTTTTCAACTCATTCGAGGTCATATTCAGAAATGGACCAGTAGTTCGTTCAATTTAGGAGGCAATCAGCCAGTATATTACATTGTTTATGGTTCTATCACATGTTCCTCCTCCCACTATGATTTTTTTTTTTTTTTAGGAACTGTAGATAGCCTTATTTTTAACACTTCAACAATCTGAAATTAATGGATATGCTTATGTGTGCATTTATGCAACATACATTTTAGTACATGGTCTGTAGGACTACTGTCCTTGTTTTGTCTCTGACCTGCTGGGTGACAATGGACATGGCATATCTCCTTACCTAAATTGAGACTGGAGAGAGTCACCTCAAAGACTCCTTTCCAATTGACTTATTGTAAACCTCAGACTGCTATCTAAGGTCTAACATAGATGATCCAATAGATGATATTTAGAGAGCCAACTAACAAGTAATGGGCAGTTGAGACTGTGCACTGGAAAAATATAATTCTAGGAATTATAAATGGAAAAAAAATTGATGGCCATGAAAAAAAATCTCAACATCAGAAACAAAGCTATCAATGTTTTAAAAACAAAAAAATTCTCATAAAAAATTACCACACCAATGGGTTAATAGTTGCCCTAAAAAAATAAAATCAATTTAACAAGTATTTTTTCATTTATCCTCTGTAATATTTACTATGATGGATACTCCAGAGGTCAGATTAGGTGAGCACTAGTATGATAATAGCAATTCTAACAATAATAACAACTAGCATTTATTGAGCACATAACACACGGGCACAGTTTTAAGCAATTTATATGAATTAAATAATTTCTAAAGATGCAGCCCTTATCTTTTTTATATTCATAGCAGTAATTATGGTAATAATAATAATAACATTAGTGCTTATAATTTGCTAGGCACTAAAGCCCTTCTAGATAGTACGACATGGTACTACTAATTTTTAGTTACTGTTTAATCTCGTTGACATCACTGGAATATTTTTTTAGTTAGGACTTACTTTTCTGTCTCCTTTCCCCTAAATCAAAACTTTCCCTGCAGTGAACAAGCACTGACACTATGTGCTCTGGGTCGTTGGGAAATAAATCTTAATGTTTAGATGTCGAGGAGGAATCCATTGGATTTCAGATCCCCACCTGCAACTTTCTAAGAACCGAAGGATTACGCATCTTCATATAGAACCAAGCACATAATCTGGATGAAGACTGCATTTTTTCCATTTCCTTCCTACCACAAAGTGCCATAGGAAGTACTGATACTTTTGCATAATTTCAAGGACCCCCTTCAAGGTGATGGTCAGGGAAAATAACAATCCAAAAAAGTTCTGCTGGCCAACGGCTCAGCTCAGAAAATCACAGCCACCTTGGCTCATCCATGCTCAGAAAGTCACAGGGACCCCTGCTCTGAGAAACCACATTTCCCGGCTGCACCCTTTGGGCATCTTTATCACCTTGTTGCATGTGCAAAATCTCTAAGTAACAGATAAAAGTAATAAAAATATATCACGTGACTGTCTTTCTAATAAATATTCTCCAATATAAAACAATTCTCTATTGACTAAATAACTCCATGGAGGTAACAAATTGTTAGTTATTACTATTTAATTTTATTGACCTTCTGTGGAAATTCCTTGAAATTAGTATTTAATTGTCTAACTGCCTCCGTTTTGTCTAAATCAAAACTTTCACTTTACATATTACCTATTAAGTTTGTGGCTTTTAATTCAGGGTTTTATAAAGTAAGACTCTTTATAACTTGTGATATTATGTCTGAGCATGTGTGTGCTAAGACAGTGTTCCACTGTCACACCTTCATAGAAATTCAACTAGACAAATTTCCCGATAGGTCATCTAAAAGAAGGTGCTTTAAGAGTTAATGCGAACCAGTGTTGGGTTGCTTTAAAATGCAGCACAGCCCAGCTGGCGTGGCTCAGTGGTTGAGCAAGCATCAACTTATGAACCAGGACGTCACTGTTAGATTCCTGGTCAGGGCACATGCCCAGGTTGCAGGCTCGGTCCTCAGTGTGGGGTGTGCAGGAGGTAGCCGATCAATGATTCTCTCTCATTTTTGATGTTTTCCCTCCCTCTTCCTTCCTCTCTGAAATCAATAAAAATATATTTTAAAAAATAAAATGCAGCACAAAGGAAGCTGAAGAACATCTTTCTGTATATGCCAATACAATTCTGGCAAACAAGCACTGAGTGGCTTCACCTGCTCAGCCCAGTCAGATGAGTGGCCAGAGCCTGTGAGTGTAGGAAGAAGTTTTCAGAGAGACAGCATGAAAGACAGGAGATACAGCAGTAACTGTGAGCATTCTTGGCTGAGGAACCGCAGGTACAGAATTTGGAATCAAGAATGAAACTAGCCTGTGTGGAGGACGGTGAGATACCAGCCTTGCAAAGACAGACCAGGGACAGTGGTTCACAGTATTTGTAAGAGAAATGTCAGAACAAGCCAGCTGAGTGACCCCTGAGTGAGGAAGTTGAGGAATGATGAGATTAGAACATTCTCTGAAATCTGAATTCATGCTGAACTAGAAGGATCAAGACTCTGAAATAAACACAGGGTGGGCAAAAGTAGGTTTACAGTTGTTCATACAGAAAATATAATCATGAATAAGTAATACAAGAATAAACTCTGCTTTGGGTACCCACAACTATAAACCTACTTTTGCCCCACCCTGCATTCTTCTTATGTAACTGGCTTTACATAACACTGAGGATGTAGCTGAGATAAAGCATATGACATTAAAGAATGTGAAGACCAGACTGATAATAGAAATGATATAAAAACAATCCACAGTTGAGAGGTGGTGTTGGATAAATTTATTAACAGTACAATTACGGTGGTGGTGGTGATGTTGGTGGTGGTGGTGACTGTCCCAAATCAACTGTCCACTTCACTGTCGGAAATTGCTACTCAAAGTGTGGTCCTCAGACCAACAGTTTGGGCATCACTTCGGGTTTGTTAGATGCAGAATCTCAATTCCTGCTCCAAATCTGCTGAATTTCAATCCACATTTTCACAAAATCGCTGGGTTACTATGTCTACATTAAAAGTTGAAAAGCATTGGTCTAGTGGAGCCAGAAATCAAATTTGGAAAAATAGCTTGTCAATCTAAATTGCTGTTTAACATGGATTGCCTAGGTTTTCGTACTTTCATTTTATGGTTGTAATAGGATAGAAAAACAAGAAACAACCCAATTTTTACTGTAGGTTTAAATTCAACAGAACATGGTTTGTGTGTTTAGAATTCTACCTAAGTGTATAGATAGTTTTTGAAAATGCATTTCTCTCTGCCTCCCCCTTTTCTGAATGCTGGCCCCTGTTTTACTAAACTTTTATCCACATCATGTATAGGTATACCTTACAATGTCTAGACTTTGTGCAAAATTTTACCAAGTCCAATCATGTAATTAAGCTCTATTGAATCTTGCGCATATTTATTTTAATTAAATTCTATTTAACTACCACCAGACAGCATTACTCGAGAAAACTCCAAATTAAATTTGATCAAAGGCAACTTGATTAGGTTGTGGGATTTGTGTACACAGATGGGGTAAGAGGCATAGAAAAGGGAGAAAACCCAAGCAGCTTTAATAAAACAAAGTATGTTTAATGCAAATAAACAGGTCTTGGTAAATTTAAAAGAAACCATATAAAGTGCAATGGTATCTCCATATCTATTCTGAATCTTTCTTAAATAACAAGTTTCAGTTTAAGACTTACAAGTAAAAACATTTTCAATGTTAAAGATGCTCTTGTACAAGGTGATTGCTCAGACATACTATATATTTTTTAATATATTATCTGTCACTTAAGTTACTTAATATTTTGAATAACTAAAACTAATCTAGTCACTGGACTATAAAGGAAATACCATAAAAGATAACATCTTTAAAATATTTTCATATTCTTAGATGGGAATTTACTCTCTTTTCAAGCTATCAAGTATAAATGGAAGCTCATAATAGATACAAAGATATTAACATAACAGCCTTACAAGACGCATTGTATGCCAGTCAAACCAAGAGATAACAATTGAGCTGTGTCTTATTTAAAAAACCCATTAAGATTAATAAATATCTGACTTCTTTCTCAACTGACTCACTATATATAAGTATGCAGGGTTATGCTATTTCATTTGAATATTAAATATAATAAGGTTTGGAGAGATTTGGTGAAAATTATGATGCTATTTATGCATGTATTTACCATAAAATAATGGAGCTTAAGCTTCAAGTGCCCTCATTTGCACAAGCCCCTTCTAAGGCCTTGGACTGGGTTTGAGCAATGTGTTCACATGGTCATATATATAAATATATACACTGAGTGGCCAAATTATTATGATCTCTGAATGCATAATCATCTGGCCACTCAGTGTGTGTGTGAGTGTGTGTGTGTGTGTGTGTGTGTGTATATATATACATATATATATACACACACACACACATATATACATATATATATATAAATATATATATATATATAAATTCCAGGAATGCAAGGATGGTACAATATCCGCAAATCAATAAGCATGATACATTACATAAACAAATTGAGGGAGAAAAATCACATACTCATATCAATTGACGCAGAGAAAGCATTTGACAAAATCCAACACCCTTTCTTGATAAAAACTCTCAGCAAGTTGGGAATAGAAGGATCATACCTCAACATCATAAAAGCCATATATGACAAACCCACAGCCAGCATCACACTCAATAGAGAAAAACTAAAACAATTTCCCCTAAGAACAGGAACAAGACAGGGATGCCCACTCTCACCACTCCTGTTCAACATAGTACTGGAAGTACTAGCCATTGCTATCAGACAATAAGAAGAAATAAAAGGCATCCGAATTTGAAAAGAAGAAGTAGAACAGTCCTTATTCACAGATGACATGATACTGTACATAGAAAACCCTAAAGACTCCATCAAAAAATTATTAGACTTAATAAATGAATTCGGCAAGGTAGCAGGATACAAAATTAACATCAAGAAATCTATGGAATTTCTATACACCAATAGTGAACTTACAGAAAGAGAGAATAAAAAAGCAATCCCATTTACCATCACACCAAAAAAATTAAGATACCTAGGGATAAACTTAACTAAAGAGGTAAAAGACCTAAATGCAAAAAACTACAGGACACTGAAAAAAGTGATAGAAGAAGATATAAACAGATGGAAGAACATACCATGTTCATGGATTGGTAGAATCAACACCATCAAAATGTCCATACTACCCAAAGCAATCTATAGATTCAATGCAATCCCCATTAAAATACCAACAGCATATTTCACAGACCTAGAATGAACTCTCCAAAAATTCATCTGGAATAAAAAAAGACCCCAAATAGCTGCAGCAATCCTGAGAAAGAAGAACAAAGTAGGTGGGATCTCAATACCAGATTTCAAGCAGTATTACAAAGCCACTATTCTCAAAATAGCCTGGTACTGGCACAAGAACAGACATATAGATCAATGGAATAGAATAGAGAACCCAGAAATCGACCCAAGCCAGTATGCTCAATTAATATTAGACAAAGGAGGCATGAACATACAATGGAGTCAAGACAGTCTCTTCAATAAATGGTGTTGGGAAAATTGGACAGATACATGCAAATAAATGAAACTAGACCACCAACTTACACCATACACAAAAATAAACTCAAAATGGATAAAGGACTTAAACATAAGAAGGAAAACCATAAAAATACTAGAGGAATCCACAAGCAGCAAAATCTCAGACATATGCTGAAGGAACTTCTTCACTGATACTGCTCCTAGGGCAATGGAAAATAAAGAGAAAATAAACAAATGGGACTACATCAAAGTAAAAAGCTTTTGCACAGCAAAAGAAACCATCAACAAAACAACAAGAAAGACCACTACATGGGACAACATATTTGCCAATGTTATCCTGATAAGGGTTTAATCTCCAACATTTACAGGGAACTCATACAACTCAACAAAAGGAAGATAAACAATCCAATCAAGAAATGGGCAATGGACCTAAATAGAAACTTTTCAAAAGAAGACAGAAGGAAGGCCAAGAGACATAAGAAAACATGCTCAAAGTCACTAATTATCTGAGAGATGCAAATCAAAACGACAATGCGGTACCATCTCACATCTGTTAGAATGGCTATCATCAACAAATCAACAAATGACAAGTGCTAGCGAGGATGTGGAGATAAAGGAATCCTCGTGCATTGCTGGTGGGAATGCAGACTGGTGCAGCCATTGTGGAGGACATATGGAGTTTCCTCAAAAAACTAAAAATAGAACTCGCATTTGACCTAGTAATACCACTTCTAGGAATATATCCCAAGAAGCTAGAAACATCAATCAGAAAGGATATATGCACCCCTATGTTCATAGCAGCACAATTTACCATAGCTAAGATTTGGAAACAGCCTAAGTGCCCATCAGCAGATGAGTGGATTAAAAAACTGTGGTACATCTACACAATAGAATACTATGCTGTGCTAAAAAAGAAGGAATTCCTACCATTTGCAACAACATGGATGGAACTGGAGAGCATTATGCTAAGTGAAAATAAGCCAGTCAGAGAAAGATATGATCTCACTCATCTATGGGATATAATGAACAACATAAACTAATGATCAAAAACAGACAGAGACAGGGAAGCATCGATCAGACTGTCAAACCTCAGAGGGAAGGTAGGCGAGGGTGGGTGTAAGGGGGAGAGATCAACCAAAGGACTTGTATGTATGCATATAAGCCTAACCGGTGAACACAGACAACAGGGGGGTGAGGGCAGGAGTGGGGGGGGGTGGTAATGGGGGGATGAGGACAAATATGTAATACCTTAACCAATAAAGAAATTAAAATGAAAAAAAAAAAGAAAAAATATATTAAAGGCCCAATGCATGAATTCGTGCATGGGTGGGGTCTGGCCAGCCTGGCCAGGGGAAGGGGACATGGGTGGTTGGCTGGCCTGCCTGCTGGTCAAACTCCTAGTCGAGGGGACAATTTGCATATTAGCTTTTTATTATATAGGATATACACTGAGTGGCCAGATTATTATGCGTTCAGAGATCATAATAATCTGGCCACTCAGTGTATATACTAGAGTCCTGGTGCATGAAAATTCATGCACTGGAGCAGGGATCCCTCAGCCTGGCCTTCCCCCTCTCACAGTCTGAAAGCCCTTAGGGGCAGGAGGCGACCTGGCGATCAGGGGAAGGCAATGCCCCCATCACACCTCTGCTGCTGACACTGCCGGCAGCTCAAGCCTCGGCTGGCCCTGGTTACCTGAGCCTCGGGTGGCCCTGGGTGGCTGGCCAGCCATAATCCAAGGCTTGCCTGCCCCTTGGGCCAGCCCTGAGCAGCTGGGGGGCTGAGGGCGGGTGCAGCCACACTATGCGCCTGCTGACCCTCGTCCCTGGCGGGGCTGAAAAGACTGGGGAACTCTGGTGGGGCTGAGCGGACCGGGCGCTGCCAACTTGTGGCTATGGGCACCGCCAGCTTTTGTGATGGTGTGATGGTCAATTTGCATAATCCCTCTTTATTAGATGGATATATATATATATATACACACACACACACACACACATACACACACATACACATACACACACACACACACACACACATTCCTTTTAATTAGCAAAAATGAGAGAGTTATGGTTATAAATAAAGATAATTAATTCCTAAGGTATTCAATATTAGTCCCTGTGTTTCAAAGAAATTCCCTAAAATCTTGCAGCTCATCATAAAAGAAGCCTGAAACAGTTTTCCCATATTTGACCACAATTTTAACAATGTACATGACACTATCAATAAAGAGTTATAAAATAGAGGGACTCTTTTCTCAACTATGAATAATTTTTAACAATTCCATCACTTAGAGGAAAAAAATGAGTTTAAATAACCACTTTGTAAAAGATTTTATATTTGTAAGTTTTCTTCCTCTCATACCAGTTGTTGTATAGGTTTTAGTCCCCCCAAAAGCTGGATTCATCCCTGCAAAAGATGTAGATGTTTACTGTTAAGTAATAATTTACATTTTTAAAAATAACTTTTGTAGTGTAAATTGTAATCTACTTAATCTCCATTGCATCAAGAGAGAATATCAGCCCAAGTTGTGGCACCATAATTAAAATTAAAATGTCCAAAATAAAAATGGGCAGCCAATCCAACCACACTTAGCAAGACATTCCATGGGTTAAGTCCGGGTCAATCAACTACTGGCATTCAGTGGGTCCTTGATTAAGCATTCTAATACAGTGGTGTAAAAATTATTATCATAAACTATATCATTAACAAGGCTGCAATATCTTCATTTTTTATAAGCCAAATTCAAGAATAGGTATTCAGTAGCAATCAATTATTGCCTTTCTCAGACAAATTTTAATTTTTCTAATTATGGAATATGCTGTGCTTCTTATATAAAGGTTAATCCTACTTATCCAACCAAGGCTTTCTTCTGGTGGGGACAGATTTTCTGGAAAGCCATCTACATTCTCACTGTTGCCTCCCTGCACTCAAGGACAAAAAGTCAGGGTGATGGTGTGGGTTAAAGTGTCCTTCTGGGGTCACTGAGTAGATTAAAACCAAATGGTCTATAGGGGTATTAAGCCCTTAATTTTGACCTCATTACTTTAGAATTCCAACCAAATGAACAAACTGCCCACCTGGCTCAAGAGACAGAATGCACCCAAATCTATCTAAAATACATGCCGAGGGATAAGTGGGGTCCTTGTAATTAGTTATGCTTGATGGTTTCCTTCACATTTATTCTATTACTTATTAAATCCTTGTCATTTCTCCCACTTCTAGCACACACAGACAAAAATAAACACAACAATAAAACCTGCTCCTGCTCCTTATAGGTGTCTGATAAATCTTCTAAGCACATAATTGACCACATTTTACCTTTTAATTGTGTGTATCTTTTAATATATGATCCTCAAGCCATCTTAATTAAAGGCAATTATTTTCTTCACATTCATCTTAGTATTCTTATCATTTCTAAGACAACCTCATATTTCACACGTGAAACATGAATGAATGTTTATTGAGTCAAATTAACCCTAGAATAATTTGTCCAAATATATAATTTGTCCCTCCATAGGAATCAGGTACCAAGAACTCTTAACTTTAATAAGTTGACCCGTAAATGGGATGAGGGGAGAGTAAACAGGATTGGGTAAAATCACCCTGATGCTCTTCAAACTGTCCTTCTTTTCCATTATAATTGTTCTGTGCTGGGGACCAAAGTTCATTAGCAACTAAACTAATCTTATCTCCCCAGGGGGCTGCAAATTCAAGGGGAAGGTAAATCTATTATTTGGTGTCCAACCTCCAGAAAGAGTGAAATAAAAATGTTCAAAATGTCCCAAAACAAAAAAAGTCACCTACATAGTCTTAAAAGAATTCATAAATAAAACGAGCTATTCATTTTAACTCTTTTTCTCAAGAAGTTATTTTTTTGTGTATTTTTGTGTCTCCCAAAGACATAGCCACTTCTTTTCCTAGACAGAAGACATTTTTAAAATTTAAATGTGAGAACTCATCTTCCAATAGTATAAGGCACTGCATGTCATAACACAGTCCTTCACTCAGAGTTGTATTGTCATTACTATTGTGAAAAATGTTAAAAATTGCAAAATATGGCTGAAATTCTTTTCTTCTCCCCAGCTACTCCCCCCTCTCTAAAACACTATTATCTTTCTTATGAATCATAATTGCTCTTATCTCCTTGATCACCACTTTCCATGTTGAGGTCCCTTACATGTTAACATCTTCACATATAAAAATCTTCCAGGCCATTGTCTTCCATTCTAAGATACCTCTATATGTACATAGACCTAATTTCAAATAAGACACACTCTGCTGACCAGGATACTTTAAAACCCATCCATCCGTTTGGGGTGGCCTGAATTATCTTATCTCTCCATCAGGAAGAGGAATAAATAGCTCCTAAAATGGCATTAAGGTGCTGATTAAACATCTAGTTAACACACCCTTGATAAAACAGTGGCTAAGAAAACTCAAATATTTAATGCTAGCTGCATGATGAATCTTTTTTCACCTGAAGGAAGTCTACATATGTACATTTCCCCTTGAGTTAGACTTCTGTGAGGTTCTGATATTCCCTGAGAATGAACGAGTCCATTGGCCCTGTGCCAGTCCATCTGATTTGCATTTTTCAAACTCTATTTTCATATCTTCAGGAACATTCTTGTTACATACTTTATTAGGCTGGGTTGCAGAACCGTCAATAAAACTTCAAGTCATCTTTGTACTGCAGACATGAGATGTTCATCTTTTGTTTTCTCACAGAAAAAATGCAAACAGAATTGCAGTGCCCCACATGACTAGAAATGCTCTGTACTTATAAACTAAGGCTCTCCCTCCTATGTCTTTTGGATCATATGTTAGTGATATTTCATTCAGTCATTGTGACCTGTAAGAAAACTAAATTTTGAAAATCCAACACAAAAGCATACATAACTTTGGTATATTTTGTACTGGGGTTTTGAAGTACCTAGATCTCTTTAGGAGCAAGGAAGGATTCCTTTCATATGATCGTGCATCCAGATTTGTTATAATGAAACACAAATGCCACAATCAGGTGAAGAGACTATTGTTAATGGCAATGAGACTTCTAACTGCTTCCATCTTCCCTTGTGAGACTTACTACCTGTCAAGAGAGGTCTTGAGCAAGAATATCAACTAATGCCTGGTGGGCCCACACTCTGCTCCCCACTGCTTCAAGATAGCCCCAGCATGGCAAAGTTAGAGCTGCAGTATCTAAGTATATTTCATTCAAGGATGTCAGCTTATTCGTTAGAAAATATTTTCACACTCTAGTCAGGAGTAAGAGGAATTAATTTAAAAGAATTAAGTGTAGATGATAAGGAAGATTAGCTGGAAGGAAGAGGCTAAATCTAGGAAAAAGGGGCATTAGTGCCCTGGCTGGTTTGGCTCAGTGGATAGAGCATTGGTCTGCAGACTGAAGGGTTCCAGGTTTGATTCCTGTCAAGGGTACATACCTAGGTTGCAGGCTCAACCCCTGGCCCAGTTTTGGTCAGGGTGTATGTGGGAGGCAACCAATAGATGGATGTGTCTCTCTCACATAGATGTTTCTCTCTCTACCTCTCCCCCTCCCTCCCACTCTCTAAAAATCAATGGAAAAATATACTCAGGTGAAGTTTAACAAAAAAAAAAAAAAAAAAAAGGGGGGGGGGGCATTAGGAAAAGTAAAGGGAATACTGTACTTAATCATCTCAAAGACACCAATATCATAACATCTTACTGTCTCTAACTGAAAGCTAAAAGTAGGATGGAATTTTTCAGGTCTGCCCAGCTGGTTAGACCTGCGGTACAAAGATGACTTGAAGTTTTATGACAATTCTGCAATCCAGCCTAGTGGGATGAAAACACATTCCTTGTGGGCAGTTATCAAATCATTTGTTTAAATGCCATTCCTCCACATTCACCTCCCCATCTTCTCACATAAGAATAATGTTCTTTGAGAATAGAATTCTGTGATATATGCTTCTAAGAGAGCCATGGAGCCCCTGGAGCTCATTAATCCTGCAACTTTCTGTGAGCTACTGGCCTGAAATGGTTGGAGTTCACTTTAAACCAGACTGAATTTCAAAGCAAAGGGCTCTGAGGTGTCAAACAGCTCATTAATTCAGAGTGTAATTTAGTGACACAAGAATTGTTTTTAATGCACAATCTAAAACTATTTAAATTCACATTATAATTATAAGCAAAAACTATGCACTTGAAATTTGAAATCTGGGTATGCAATCTACTGATAAAACTAATGAACAAAAATTTTTAGGAAGAGGGGACTGTCATCTTACTAAGAAATGCTAATCAACCTGCTTTTTGAAGTGTGCCTCATTTGCATCTCAAGCATTATTATGAAAATTCAACATTGTGCTTCTGTGTATTGCATTGTACTGCTCTGCTGAACATAAAAAAAAAACAGGCAACACCCCCTCAAAGTGCATAAAAATGCAACAAAAATCATGATCAAAGATAATTTCAATTCCTTGTTAATTTTACCTTAATTCTACTCCTGGGATAAGAAGTCTTCTTCATAAGTTTTCTTTCCTATAACAAATTTTCCAGCAAGCTTATGGTCTGCAAATATATTCCCAATGTAATGCATGTATAAATAAACATCAGTCAATTTGCATAGTCTCTACCATAAATATGGCAGCACATTCATAAACTCATTAGAGTTCACTGTGAGAAAAACTCATTACACTCTCATTAGAACATGGGAATTAACTTTTAAAAATTAATGTTACAGAAGTAGTTTTGCTCTTTTTTTAAAGTAACAAATAACAATTAAAAGACTCACTAGTGATTTTTTGGAATTTTTAATTTTTCTAAAAATTATATATATCTATATATAATTTAATTTTTCTAAAAATTATATATATCTATATATAGCTATATATAGATATATATTATATATAGCTATTTCTTTCAGCAATATTCATGATAAAAATTATAAATAGATCTTGTCTAAAGCATTTGTGGTTACACACCAATTTCTTTATTTCTATCAACTTAAAGCATTATTTTCCTTAAAATTGGGATAAGAAAATTAGGAATGGAAAATGTTAATTATTATTGTTAATTATTTTAGCTGAAGAATATGACAAATAGTAATGAACATCTTATAACTGAAATTAAATTTAATTAAAAATTTAAGTGCAGAAAATTACATGTTGAAAAGTCATGTGCAATATCACCCCTCCAGAAAGTATAAAGTCTATCTCATATAACATGAATTTAGTGTAAAAGAAAGTTGACATTTTCAGACCATTTTTTCTTAAATTGATTGTTTCATGAAATACTTGTATATCTATAATTAGAAATCTAATGATATTATATTATATTTTGACTATATCAAAAATATTTATTGCACTTCCTAGATGAAATAAGTATCAGCCACAGAACACTTAACATGAATTTTTTAAAAGCTTAGACTCAGAGAAACAAAACCTCTTTCAGTGAGAAGCATTACTATGAAATTCTCAGGTTCTGATTCAATTAGTTGGTGCCAAATATCACTGTTATTTTTATTCCTGAAAAAAGAACATTTGGGGGAAGAAACATTTTTGATTGACAAAAAGTCAACCAGATCTTACTGACTGTGACTCATTTCTACAGCAAACCTCTGTAACTTCTATGACAGGCCAAATTAAATTCTGCGTCTGGAAGGTACAGGACACTCCTCTTGGTTGAAGCAATGCTGTACTTTTTATTCCTGCTGAGTAAATAGCCTCAAGTCAAACTACTTGCCCTGACTAATGATCAAACATATCCAGGAATTCTGTACAAGGAATGCATTCTTCTCTCCTTTGAAGTGCATTGCTGGGAGAGTAATTGGGTTTGCTGGAGATTTTCCTTAGAACTGCAAAAGAAATTTTTTGGCTAAGCACATAATCAAGCTACAGATTTCCTTTTTTATTTATTAAATATCTTCTGGTTAGCGATGGACACTGAATAAACATGTACCTCAAAGGACTGTCAGAATGATGCACTACTGTCTGTTTGCTGACTGAGGAATTCTCAGCAGTGGTAGGTTTAAAAATTCCATCAGAAGAATACATTCATCATGAAACATTTCATTCAGTCATATAATCTCTTCTAGAAATACAACTGTGCCTCCAATATATTAATATCATTATAACTAGGCAGCAGGAATATACAAAGATGAATATGACATACAACTTGTGCTCAAAGAACTTACAAATGAGCAGGTTATGTATTATAAAAATATTTTTTTAAAAACTATACAAAAGGAACCATAAGGTCAAGATGTAAATGCTATAATGAGAAGGCCATAACATAAATGTCACAGGGCATCTGATGACAAAGAAGGAGGTTGCTTTTGGTGAGGGTTGTTAGCAGAGGCTGTTCAATGATCATTACCATAATGTGAGCTAGGTATGCAAGAATGGGCAGGATTTCCACAGGTAGGTTGTGGCTGGGAAGGCATTTTCTACCCACAAAGGCAGAGAGATGGGCTCTGTCTGGGGAATGGAGAAAGGTTCAAAATGACTGCAGTATTAGAAAGAAGATGGAAGATAAGTTTAAGAAGGCAGACAGGGCCAGGACATTGAGAACTTGAATGAAGATATCATTTCTAGAGAAGGCATAGGGAGCTTTAGAAGGCCCTTCTTCTTCTATTGATATTCCATTATGAATGCTGTATTATTCCTTTTGGCTGGGTTGTTCCTTGCATTGTTCCATTTCACTTGGGTTGTTCCTGGTATGGTTCCCTTTGTCTTGGGTTGACCTTAAGTATCCTATCTAATAAAAGAGTAATATGCAAATTAACCATCACTCCGTTACACCCACAAGCCATGCCCACAAGCCAATCAGGAGCAAGTATGCAAATTAACCCAACCAAGATGGCTGCAGCCATGGAGAGAGCAGGAGGGAGGCTTGGGTTTCCCCGGCAATGGAAGAAGCCAAGCTTTCTGCACACTCTGGCTGGCCCAGGCCTCCACTCCAGGCTACAAAGTTTCAATTATAGAAGATAAATAAATCCCAACAAAAATGGCAGCAGCCATGAAGCTGGAGAGAGCAGGAGGCTAGGGTTGCCCCTGGTGATGGAGGAAGCCAAGCTTTCTGCACACCCTGGCCAGCCCAGGCCTCCACTCCAGGCTACAAAGTTTCAATTATAGAAGATAAATAAATCCCAACAAAAATGGCTGCGGCCACAGAGCGAGCAGGAGGCTTGGCTCCACTCAAGGCTACAAAGTTTCAATTATAGAAGATAAATAAATCCCAGATACCAGGCCTCCATTTGGGTTGCTGGGGGCGTGGCCAGCCTGCAAACAACCACAGGCCCCTTGCCAAGGCCGCCCCATGCTTTAAGGGAACCTCCACCCTGATCCAGGACACCCTTCAGTGCAAACCAGCTGGCCCCCACCCATGCACCAGGCCTCTATCCTATCTAATCCTATCTAATAAAAGAATAATATGCAAATTGACCATCACTCCAACACACAAGATGGCTGCCCCCATGTGGTCAAAGATGACTGCCCCCATGTGGACACAAGATATCCGTCACAAGATGGCCAGGAGGGGAGGGCAGTTGGGAGGAACAAGGTCTGCAAGGGAGGGCAGTTGTGGGCGATCAGGCCAGCAGGGGAGGGCAGTTGGGAGGGACCAGGCCTGCAGATAAGGGCAGTTGGGGGTACCCAGGCCTACAGGGGAGGGCAGTTAGGGGTTATCAGGACTGTAGGGGAGGGTAGTTAGGGGCAAACAGGCTGGCAGGGGAGCAGTTAGGCATCAATCAGGCTGGCAGCGGAGTGGTTAAGGGGTGATCAGGCTGGCAGGCAGAAGTGTTTAGGGGCAATCAGGAAGGCAGGCAGGTGAGCAGTTGGGAGCCAGCAGTCCTGGATTGTCAGAGGGATGTCCGACTGCCCGTTTACCAGGATCAGGCCTAAACGGGCAGTCAGACATCCCTCGAGGGGTCCCAGATTGGAGAGGGTGCAGGCTGGGCTGAGGGACACCCCTCCCCGCCCCCCCCCGTGCACAAATTTCATGCACCGAGCCTCTAGTCCTATATAATAAAAGCCTAATATGCAAATCAACCGAACGGCAGAATGACTGGTCCCTATGACACACACTGACCACCAGAGGGCAGAATCTCAATGAAGAAGCTGCCCCCAGCCCGCAGGCCCCAGGCCAGCCAAGGCAGGTGCCAGCAGGGTCCCCCCAATTGCTACACTGGTCGCCTCCTGCAGAGGGAGGCGACCAGTGGCAGAGGTGGTCGGCGGGGCTGGCAAGCAGGCGGCGCCAGGCCAGCCAAGGTGGGTGTCAGTGGGGGGCCCCCCAGTTTCCCCACTAGTCATTCCACAGATTGGCCCTGATTGCCAGCCAGGCCTAGGGACCCTACACGTGCAAGAATTTTGTGCACCGGGCCTCTAGTAGTAATCATAAGGACTGATGTAACAGTTTGTCAGGAACTATCTGTTTACACCTTTCAGTTTGTGAGAAAGGGGTATACCTCTTTTGTCTTGAAGTATCTCAATTTAGACTAAAGTGGGAGGAAAAAATGGAAATAGCATCTAGATTGGGCAGTTAGTGGACTAGGGATATGTCATTATTAACCTTGCTGAGCCAATTCTTTGCCTCTGAGGCTACTGGGATTTGGAAGAAAAATAAGTTCTGCTACTATAAGACAGTACAGAATGTTGAGATCCTCAGACCATGCCAGGAAAACAAATTTTTAGCTCCTAATGTAAGAATAACTCATAATCAACCTGAGTGAAGCATGAAGTAGAAAGCCAGGGTAGTCTCAGAATTAGCACTGATGTCTCTATGTGATGGAGGAAGTATAAGAAAGGTAGCTTGGTAATGGTATCAATGGCAGTACCAAGAGCACCAAATGATCATCAAATGCCTGGGGTTTGAAAACTACTTGCAGGCTGAAAGCTTCAAAACTGTGCTATAAGTTAAAATTGCAAGGAAGACAGACAAGAATGTGCTAAAGAGTGCTAAAATAGCAAAGGGCTTAGCACGAATGAGAAAATAAATGCCAGCCCAGGCCAAATACAAGAATGGTTTTATAATCCCTTTGACATATGCCTAAGAGAACAAAAGTGGTCAGAAAGAAAATAGTGAAAAATGTCTCAATGGTAAACAAATATAAACTTCTGTAATGGACTTAGAGATTTGTCCAAGTAGTTCTGGGTCTACCAATAGTCAGATTTAATTTACCTCCTTTGTCCACCTTGTAGAAAAGGAGAAGGGAAAGAAGGGAGTCATAGCAATGATCTACAATTTGTGTGTGTCTGTGTATTCTTTTAGTAAAATGTATTTTAGGTATCCCCTAATATTTATATATTTATTCATCAATTACATCTGTCATCTACTGTATTGGCAAAGTACATACGTTATAAAATATATACATACATAAAAATGTATAAGGATGAGATAAACAAATTTAAAGGAAAGTTATAGTATTTTCTTCAGAGGCCATTAAGTTGGATAATTGCTTTCTCTCCTAGCCCCAACCAAATACAAAGAGCTTAGATTTTTAGATTCTGTGGGCAGTAAAGAAACAAGCAAAGCTTATGAACATGAAATGATAGAATCAAATAGCTGTTTTAGGAAAGTTGAGCCAGGGTTCAGAGTCAGGGAAGGGGACAGGGGAGCTAAGAAGCCAGAGAGAAGTCCCCAGGGATAGTCATGGGATCAAATGATAAAGGCCTGGACTTAAATGGTACTAATGGATAGAGGAGACACATACACTCTGGCTATTAAACTTTATAGGAAACAATTCTACAGGTGTACTCCCATAAAGACAGGGAGAGGAGTTCAAGTTTGGCTACAGAAATGTCTCCTAGAGCTCAGCTCCTTTCATCTGTGCTGACTAAATACTGGATTCCATTGCCTCACTGACAATACTTCACCATAGTATGGTTGGCATTTCAAATGATAGTTATTTTGTATATCTGAGCAAAACAATCCAAAAATGAAATAATTCTAGGGATATAAAAAAATCAATTTGAAGAGCCAAAAAGCTTCAAAAATTTCTCAACAATTATAGGGTGTCATTTTCTACTTTAATTGCACACAGATATCTGTTCTGATCCTAAAAGTATGTTCGCATCCTCTTTCAAGCCTTAGTAACAAAGCAAAGAATAACAATATGCATTTAATACTTTCCTAGGTATGTCTTAAATATAACATAAAAGAATACCATTATAATTTGTTAAAAAATAAGGCAGGTCTCAATTTTAGGAAAATACCTCCAAATGTGAGTGGCTCAATGTAATACCTAGAGCTAATGATAACTGCTCTGGGGAGATTATACGAAAGGCAATTACAAAAAAATAATAATAATAATAAAGTCAATAGAATGTCTTACTGTCTAGAGCAGTGGTTCTCAACCTTTCTAATGCCGCGACCCTTTAAAACAGTTCCTCATGTTGTGGTGACCCCCAACCACAAAATTATTTTTGTTGCTACTTCATAACTCTAATTTTGCTACTGTTATGAATTGTAATGTAAATATCTGTGTTTTCCGATGGTCACAACCCACAGGTTGAGAACCACTAGCAGGGTTGCCTAAGACCATCGGAAAACACAGATATTTACATTATGATTCATTAACAGTAGCAAAATTACAGTTTTGAAGTAGCAATGAAAATAATTTTATGGTTGGGGGTCACCACAACATGAGGAACTATATTAAAGGGTCGCGGCATTAGAAAGGTTGAGAACCACTGTTGTAGAGGGTCTCTATTCTATAAAACTCCACCCAAGGAAAAGTCTTAAAACCAACCTTGATGTAAGTTAATATCGAGATCATAGAATATTTATTTATTATTCAAAAGATGCATTTTTCATGGTGTTTTACTATCTATACTAATAAAAGGGTAATATGCTAATTAGACTGGGTCGACCAAACATCTTCCAGATGTCCAACTTCCTTCCAGACAAAGCCACAGTGGCAGGGGGCCAAGGCAGAGGTGGCTAGGGGCGATCAGGCTGGCAGGGGAGCAAGCAATTAGGGGCGTGATCAGGCCACCAGGGGAGAGCATTTAGGGAGCGATCAGGCTGGCAGGGGAGGGCAGTTGGGGGAAATCATGCTGGCAGGGGAGCAGTTAGGGGCGATCAGGCAGGCAGGCAGAGGTGGTTAGGGGTGATTAGACAGGCAGGCAGGCAAGCGGTTAGGAGCCAGTGATCCCAGATTGTGAGAGGGCTAAACCGGCAGTCAGACATCCCCTGAGGGGTCCCAGATTGGAAAGGGTGCAGGCTGGGCTGAGGGACACTGCCCCGCATGTGCGAATTTTGTGCACTGGGCCTCTAGTGTTATAAAAGACAAATAATAAGACAAAACTCAAGTTTACTTATAATCATATCATTTTAACTTTCATTTATAACATTGTTTTATAGTAACTGCTTTGATGAAAGATGTTAAAACTGAAACTGAACATCAAGAAGCTTCAATCTGGCCCTAGCTGGTTTGGCTCAGTGGACTGCAGGTTCCCAGGTTTGATACCAGTCAAGGGCACATGCCCAGGTTGCGGGCTTGATCCCCAGGGGTCATGCAACCGATCAATGATTCTCTATCATCATTGATGTTTCTATCTCTCTCTCCCTCTCCCTTCTTCTCTGAAATCAATAATATATATCTATATATCTATATACCTATATATCTCTATATATATCTATATATCTATATCTATTATCTCTCTCTCTCTCTCTCTCTCTCTCTATATATATATATATATATATATATATATATATATATATATAAGCTTCTATATGATTACCTGAGAAAAATAGATTACAATGTCACTCAAATATATGTGGCAAGGGTTGTCTTTCTTTCTTTCTTTTCTGGAAACATAAGTTTCACATGCTGTTAAATAATTTAAGCTAAGGTGTTGAAAACTATGAAAAGTATTTTAAAATATATTATTTATCTGTATTTTTCATGACAGTAAAAATGTTGGGGTTTCCCTTTGCCCCTTAAGTCAGTAGAAAGTTCTTATTAGAACAAATTATAAAGAAATTAGTTCATCCACTCAATCTAGAATATTAAGGACAGTGCTCAATCAAAACCTATGATTTGAGTCTCAGAGGTAGTCTCAAAGGTATGCCTATTTAATGTATTTTCTTCATTATTTTATTTTTTTGATCAAGTTATCCTATAGAACATCAGTCATTTAACTATAACCAAATTTTATGTTTTCACAATTGTCTCAACACACAGAGATTTCAATGAGAATATTTTTATATTGGTCTAAGGAAACTATTTGGAATGTAGGCTATAGAGCAAACAACATTAAAATAATATTTGTTAAATATATTTTAAAACGTTATAGTCATTCGTAGTTTTGATTTAAAATTTACAAATGGATTCTTTGAAATAATGTCACAGGGTTTTAGTTCATGCAGTAAAAGAAGTGAAATATCATTATGGAACATCTGATGAAGACAAATCACCGGCTTATTTCACAGTGCAGAGCCATGGCACTAGTCCTGCATTCTGTAAGCCATGTTCCATTCTTCATTCTGAAACCTATCAAAATCATGATAAAATATTACAGGACAACCTGGGATGAGCTTTCAGATAAGAGCAAAATGTAGAGTTAAGTGAAAAAGCTTTCCTAAGCTTTCAAAATGACCTTCCTTTAAAAGAACCTGTCAACCTTTCCAATGATGGAACATCAAGACTTTTAGGGCAGGTTTAACTCAATCTTCCTTTCTTTCTTTTGGTTTCAATGTAGTAGTCCTGGCTACTAAAGGAACTGATTACAGTCCTGCCCAGTCTCCCTGGACATACACGAACAAGTACACATAGTGGAAACCCCTGAAAAATAGCAGGGGATAAGTTTAAGTCTTGGTCATTTTACCATTTCAGGAAGCTAGTTTGAATTGAAGAGACCAGGAGACATTGTATATCCCACTTATCTCAAATCATAAGCCCTCTAGGAGCCAGCAGAGGAATGAGTAACATCTCAGAGAAGAAAGGGGAAAGAAAGAAACATTTTAAAAATATATATATTTTTTCTTTAATTCAGAGAGGAAGGGAGTGGGAGAGAGAGAAACATCAATGATGAGAATCATTGATCGGCTGCCTCCAGCACGTCCCCTACTGGGGATCGAACCTGCAACCCAGTCATGTGCCCTTGGCCGGAATCAAACCTGGGACCCTTTAGTCCGAAGGGCAATGCTCTATCCACTGAGTCAAACCAGCTAGGGATAACTTTTTTTTTTTTAACCATTTATTTCTACCCCTTCAATTTGAGAAAACAGAGATCAAAGGATGTGTGGTAGTTTGAGGATTTCTCAGTAGGGTATTGAAAATTTCTGATAAGCCATTATCTAAATGTTAGAAAGCACCTGCCTATATCTATAATAAAAATTCAGCAGTGGAAGAAAAACTCCTTTTTAATACCACACATCAGTATAACATCAGTATTTTACTATAACCCATATACACAAATATACAAATGTAACCCATATACTGAAATGCTTTCTATCTGATGAGTGTCCACCAGCAACATTTTAAATGGCCAATGCCCCTAAGTTACTATAAATTTGGGGGACATGCTCACAGATCACTACCAGAGACTAGAGCAAAATTACTCAAGGGCCAATTCTGAGCCCTATCCAGCAACTATAAACAATATTTTATGGGAAATGGGAAACCTTAAGTGACCCAATTCATATAACTTGCATGTGTGTGTCAAATGGAGATGGGCCAATAGCCATTACAAAGATCATATTGCTTTGTCTTACATGCTGTCATTCTAAAGGCAATGTAACTTAAGACAAAAGCTGGTTTTCCAATGTCCACAAAGTACTCATTCAGCTTAAATCAAATTCTTTCAAGCTATCTCTCATTCCATCAGACTTATTTTTTAAAGTATTAGGAAGCCAAGAGGAGTTTAAAATCACAAAGGGAAATGCAAATCAATCTATAACAAATCACCTAACAGGTGCCCTGGAAGAGAATTTTATTGCTACTGACATTAACCATTTGCTTATCACTGATACCATCCCCCTTATGGATAATATGTGGTTATGCCCCTCATAATTTAGAGCCTCAGAGAGAAAAAAGTAACCCAAACAACCCCACATTGCTTCAAGGAAAAACGCATTGAAATGACTAACGTTTCCCAAGGTCATAAGGCCAAGAGATGGGTTCTTCTATTTCAAGATAGCTTTCCTCCTGACCCACAGCATATGGTTTCTATTACTGTCAGACCATGACCACAAAGACATTTCAAATCCCTGTGAAAAATGTGGTTCTATGGCTCCTGCTCAGTTGTGTGTCATAAAGGACAGTTGAAGTTTCTGCAGATGAGAGGGAGGGGGAAAGGGTAGCAGTAGGGATTTAATCCATGCTATCCTTTTATATGATATGACTAGGTTTGTAATAGGAAACTTCTCACTTCTGCTTTCTCTCTTTTATCTTACAAACCATTTAATGCTCATAAGGGACAGTGAACACGCTTCAGTGTATCATATTTAAGCTCTCCAAAGATGTGAAACAGCTTTATCAAGGGTGACAGCTCTGCCAGTCACTAATTTACTTTTCAAAATTTGGTGTTTCTTTTTTTAAAGGGAGACAAAAGTAAATGTATGCTATTTAATCTGTATTAAAACAATATTCTGTCTACGATGATTAAGAAATGTTTATGAAATTATTTTGAATAGATATTTACTTGTAGGTATTACAGTTGCCTCTGAACATTAATAATGAAGACAAAAATTAGTCAACTAATACAAGATATTCCACAAGGCACCTTTAATCCACTCAGATTAGTCAGACTTTCAATATGAACATAATAATGTTCTGCCTTATTAGATTTCACAAATGATGTTTTCTCAGTTTCTAATATAACAAAATGTAGAACCATTGTCTGATCTTGTAAAAGAACTTTATATAATTAATTATGAGTTTCTAGCACATCTTAATTTTATAGTAGCTGACTTTCAACATCTCTCTGGGCACTGAATTTAATGGTTCCTGACAAAAGAGATGGGCAAAAGATTACACACAAGCAAAAATATTTACACAAATATAAGCATATAATTCATATAAGCTATTTGCTTTATAGTGAAAGCCTACCAAATTGGAAGGAAAGCCCTGAGCATTTTTTTTCTAATTTTATGTTCATTAATTATGTCTGTCCCATAAGAATGCCTTAGCATTTTTTTCAGTTTGTCCTTTTCATTTGTTTGTTTGTTTTGGCTGTGTTTTGTAGTCTTTATTTTTCCTTTAGGGGTATTCCACTGTTTATGATCATTTTGTAATGCTTCAAAAAAAAAAAATACCCTGACAACTCTCCTTGAAGCCTTGAATGTGTACAGATAGAAATAATATTTTAGTATATGCAAAACACTAACCAAATTAAATCCTCTGGTTGAGCATGACATAGGTAAATCTACTGATATCTTGTTTCCTATGTAAAACAAAAGAACTTGTCATACCAAATGTGGTTTGCTAGTTAGTGGAGAGAAAAAAAAATTGATCAAAATGATTCTTTTATTGAGTTGGCTGGTAAATTCCATTGAGAGTAGTCTCTCTTATCTGAAGTGCCCTTTTGTAGTGTCATATTAGACACTTGTCCTGGAATTATGAAGGCATGGGCTTTCAAGGGACAGTTAGTTTCAAGGCCAGAAATTCACAAAGAAATGCAATTATCTGTAGAAAACACTTTACCAAGCCTTTGTTATTTATCCATTCATATTCCAATTGGTTAAATAACAAGAGTACTTAAAAGTTTAGCTATTTTTTTAGAGATATACTCAGATAAGATTATCCTAAGCTCATCTGAATTCTGTTTTTGTTGTGGCAAACTAGTTTATTTATTTAACAATTTCCTATCTGTCTAACAGTAAACAAATGTACTAATGCTAAGCCTGTATCTTTAAGAAGAAACTCTCTCATAACTTGTGCTATGGTCCTTGGGAAGACAAAGTTCATTTTGAAAATCTTAACTGTATTTTTTAGATATTATGCATGTATAATAAATACTTCCTAGTGTAGTATTTAGGAATAAAATTTATTTGGAGAGAGAAGTAGGCTGATGAGTGAGAAGGAAACATGCATCTACCTTTACTTTTCAGACCAATCCTTCACATATTTTTAATTAGTCACAGGATTTCTATATCCTCTGATCTTTTTGAAAAACTTAGAACTGCATGACTGCTTTCTTGGTTCCTGGGTTGACACTCAACCGCTGAGCCACACCAGCCAGGCATGACTGCTTTCTTTACAATCTATTTTCATTCATTCCTTCATCAAATATTTCTTGATCATTTGATATTTTATCACTTGGCCCATAAACAGACATGTTTTTAAAAGAGAAAAAATTTCAATATGTATGTATATTTCTGCCAAACTAATTCATTCAGAATTGTTTCATTGTCAATAATCTCCAAAAGTTAGGATATAGCTCTAAAATCTTCATTTCCTATTAACAATCTCTCACCTATAAAGTCTAGATGTCTAGAATTAAATTAAATAGTGTGGGCAACCTGTGAATAGCATTTATAATTTTATACATTTCAATTATATCCCTTCAGAGTCACTGCCAGGTTAGATCAAAGAATCCCAGCTTCATAGACAATCTTCATACAGAAAATCCTTCATTAACCTTGATCCTCTTCAGGGTCCACTATGTAGATCCCTTTCTACCTTTGTCTTTTTTGAAGTATAACCAGCAGGACTATAGCCACCAACTCTCTCTGAGTTTTCCTGTGGATAGCTTCTCTTAGTGATGAATGAAAATGAGACATTAGGATTTTAACAAATTTGTGCTGTAGGATGCTAATCGCCCAGCATATTCAATATAGACTATTCCCAGGTAAGGTGATTTTGGGAAAAGAATCTGCAGATGTTAGTCCCTCTTGACTATTATATTCTGACATGTGCTGCAATAAAAATAAAATAAAATGTTTAAGTCTGTTTAAGCCATCATTTCTCATATTTTTTGGTAAGGACCTCTCAGTTTTTGTGTGTGTTTATTGGTTTGTCTAAGTTTCTTTTTTCTTGCATTTGGTTGTTTGATAGTTTGTGTCTAATAACTATGAGCAATCTACCCTTTGGGGAATTCTGATACAAATATATTCATTTGAGGTTTAAACTTGTTTAGCAAAAATATGAATAGAAAAGCTCATGGTAAAATGTTTCATTGTGGGTTGTTTTGTTATTAGGTATATTAATATTTTCTACTATGTCTGTAACACACTTGCCTGAATTTTTTTTTTTTTAAGTGTGAGAAAGAGCTAAGAAAATAGTACTTAACTCCAAGTAATACCAAGATAAAATATGTGAGGGGGCCTAGCACAGTGTCTAGAATCTATTAAAAAATAGGTAAAAAAAAAAAAGCCCTAGCCGGTTTGGCTCAGTGGATAGAGCATCGGCCTGCGGACTCAAGGGTCCCAGGTTTGATTCCGGTCAAGGGCACATATCTTGGTTGTGGGCACATCCCCAGTAGAGGGTGTGCAGGAGGAAGCTGATGGATGTTTCTCTCTCATTGATGTTTCTAACTCTCTCTCCCTCTCCCTTTATCTCTAAAAAAATCAATAAAATATATATTTTTAAAAAAGAAATAGATAAAAAAGATAAAAATGGAATTGGAATGACCAGGGGATTCTTAAGTTCCAGTTTCTTAGATGACAGTATAATGTTCCTTCCGGAGAAACCAAGATGGCGGCATAGGTTAAACACCTAACCTGCAGCCTGGCACAACAATTTCAAAAATACAACTAAAATCAAAAAGGACATCATCCAGAACCACAGGAAAGCTGGCTGACTGAAACGCCCACAAATAGAAGAAAAGATAAAACCACAAGGAAAATCAGAGGAGCCGTAAAAGCCTGAGTTATGGAGTCACGGGCGGAGACACAGGCATGTGCACGTGCGGGGAGGATGGAGCCGGAGAGGATGGGGCGGCTGAGTGCCTGGCCGGCGTTCTCTAGCGGGAAGGAGATAAAAGCTCCAGATTGCACTGAACCCCAGTTCCGGGCGAGACCCTGGGAAGCCAGGCTCATACTGGGGGAATCTGGGCTGTAAGGCGGAAACGCAGAGGAGCGGCGAAAGGCAGAGCTCCGGAGGTGCGCACGGGAATGCGCACAGAGGACGGACTGTTGCCTGTGCCGCTGAATTGCCCTAGCAGGAAGAAGACAAAAGCTCCGGACTGCGCTGAACCCCAGTTCCGACTGCACTGAACCCCAGTTCCCGGGCGAGACCCTGGGGACCCAGGCTCATACTGGGGGAATCTGGGCTGTAAGGCAGAAACGCAGAGGAGCGGCGAAAGGCAGAGCTCCGGAGGCGCGCACGGGAATGCGCACAGAGGACGGACTGTTGCCTGTGCCGCTGAATTGCCCTGGTGGGAAGGAGACAAAAGCTCCAGACTGCGCTGAGCCCCAGTTATGACTACACTGAAACCCAGTTCCGGGCAAGAATCTGGGAATCCATATTCATTGGGGGAGAGACTAGACTGTTTGGCAGCGGGCGATACTCCAGGGCACCTTTCAGAGGTGTTTGCAGGGAGTACAGAGGGACACTGAGACCCAGGAACCTCATAGGGCGGGGCTGACGGGAAGCCAAGGCTGTAGGCTCCACCCTGAAACTCTGCCCCATCCAAGCTGAGCACAGAGACTTTTACAATTTTGCAAGTCTAGTTGAATAAGGCTGTCTCCCGGCGTAGACACAGCTGATCCTCATAGCCAATTGGACTGGAGGTCAAATCCTCCCAGTGTATCAACAGCAATCAAGGCTTAACAACACCAAGACTTTGCACTCAGCCCACAAAGGGGGGTACCAAGAGCGACCACCTAGGGAGATTGGGGAAGCTGAACTACCGGCCCCTATAGGTCACTGACCACACAAAACCACTCCATCAACATAGGGAGGCAGCCAAAATGTGGAGACACTGAAGCAGGTCACGAATAGAAGGGATGGAGGAAAGTAAACTAATGGACGACACAGTGTTCAGAACCACATTTATAAGGTTATTTAAGAATCTTCTGGAGGACCAAGATGGCGGCATAGGGCAGACGCCTGATTGTTGCCTACCACAACAATTTTGAAACTACAACTGGAAAACAGAGCAGACACCATCCAGAACCACCGGAGGGCTGGCTGAGCGGATGCTCTACAACTACAACAGTGATGGCGAACCTATGACACGCGTGTCAGCACTGACACGCGTAGCCATTTCTGATGACACGTGGCCGCATGCCGAGGATGAAACATTTGCTGCTCCTGAGGATGAAACATTTGCGACTAGAGTCTTGGAGTTAGTTTTTTCCTCAAAGTGACACACTACCCGAGTTATGCTCAGTTTTTTGGCGAAGTTTGACACACCAAGCTCAATAGGTTGCCCATCACTGAACTAGAATAAAAGAGAGGGGGACGCGGGATGATGCTGATGCCGGTGAGCCAAAGATCACACTTTAAGAACTACGACTCTGGCGACACAATGGCAGCCTGGAACGTGCTCGGTGCGGTTTCCCCGGCAGTATCCGGCTGAGGGGACAGCTCCACTCGCTGCCGAGCACGGACAGATGAGCCCCTGGGGGACATAGGGTGGAAGACTCCACGCTTGCTGACCTCCGAGTCATTCGAGAATCTCTGCACCCTGGAAGCGGTCAGGTGCGCACGCCCGGTGACCGGCCGCTGCTGCAGACCCAAGCGCTGTTGTGGCAACCTCGGACCAGCCCGCCGCCGCGCACCGGGCGCACCGGAGCCTCGCCGAGCCCGCTGCCCAGTGAGTTCCGCGGCAGCCGCCCCAGAACTTTGAGAAAATGGCCGGAGGAATTGCTGAGAGGGAATTGACCGAAGGGAGTTGGGATTGGGAGGATGAGGCCCCGCTGGGTCCCGGATCCAGGAGCGCTTGCCCGGCGACTGGTCGCCGCTGCAGACCCGAGTGCTGCCGCAGCGACCTCGGACCAGCCCGCCGCCGTGCACCGGGCGCACCAGAGCTTCGCCGAGCCTGCCGCCCAGCGAGTTCTGTGGCAGCCACCCTGGAGCTTTGAGAAAATGGCTGAAGGAATTGCTGAGAGGAAAATGACCGACAGGAATTGGGATCAAGAAGATGAAGACCCACTGGGTCCCGGGTCCGGGTGAGGCCACACGCCCCTGGGTCCAGGGGAGGATGGGACCTGGGCCAGGGTGAGGCTGAGTCCCGGGTCCGGGTGAGGCTGCTCACCCCTGGGTTTGGGCGAGGCCATGCGCCCCCGGATCTGGGTGAGGCCGCGCGCCCCTGGGTCCGGGTGAGGCCACGCGCCCCGGGGCCCAGGTGATGCTGGGTCCCAGGTCCGGGTGAGGCCATGCCCCTGGATCCAGGCGAGACCAAACCAGAGGGAGTTGGACCTGCATTACCACCATTTGTCCACCATCCAGAAATGAAAAGTTAGTGCCGACATGTACACATAAGGAACTGGTGGACATTGAAATTGGGTCTCAAAAGAACTGTTGGTCCAGAAAGAAACTCACTACAGACTGATTCATTTGCCTGTCAGCATAACTATTATTGCTCGTCTCACATTCGGTTCTTATAAGCATATTTCTAGTAACACATGATCTCACTCATCTAGGGGAAATGATGAACAACATAGACTGATGAACAAGAACAGACCCAGAAACAAGGAGGCATCGATCGGACTGTCGGGCCTCAGAGGGAGAGTATGGGAGGGTGGGGGTCGGGGGGAGAGATCAACCAAAGGACTTGTGTGCATGCATACGAGCCTAACCAATGGTTAAGGACAACAGGGGAGTGGGGCATCCGTGGGGAGGGGTGTGGGATGGGAATGGGGGGATGAGGACAAATATGTGACACCTTAATCAATAAAGAAATTTAAAAAAAAAATGTCCCTTCCCACACGAAAGGCAGTAGAAATTAATCTGGTCCGGTATCTGAGCAGGTGACAATTGACTCAGTGACACACTGACCTTGGACACCTGTAACCGGGGTGGTTCACCTAAATCATTTCCATAAAGACCATGCTCCTATATTACTCCACTTGGATCTTGTTCCCTAGTGAACTAAATACTGAGTGTCTGGATCTTACATATCAGTTTTCCAATGGCTGGAGCCCAGATGATGGCTAACAAAATTCCATGATGCCAATGTTTCTCTAAAAAGGGTACTACTCCAATTGGCCTTAGATCTTAACTGTCTGTCTGCCCAATATGAAATCCTGGACTCACCATGGATTTGCTATTCCCTGATATTTCACATGTTCCTTTATTTATGAACAGAAATTCTCTTTCAAATACATGTCCTCATGTGTCTACCTTATCTTATACTCTGACTCATTAACCTGTCCAAGTATTCTAACCTGTCTGGAATTCTAAGGCTGTATTTTCCCTCATGTGTCAAGGCCCAAGTAATAAATAAAAAGTGGCAGTGAGAGAACCAGCAGTACCAAGGAGCTGATATAATTTAAATAAAATATTTGTTGTAGAGGAGTTTAGGCACACACCCCAGCAGAAAGGAATTAAACAAATGTTATATTTAGTTCTATTTTGTGGAAGTAAGGGGAGATTTACTTTTAACAACTCAATCTCTCTTTATCATTCACCCACTCAAACAAATACATATTCTCATAGATATAGAACTAGTCAATGCACAGAAAGGAAGAATTTAAAACACATTTTAAATGTATGCCTCCCTAATGTCTATTACCCTAATTCTACTGAGCTTTAAAAATGACCAATATGATCTGGAAGACTGCAGAATAGTTATTTCAACCAATGATTCTGGTTGTTCATGGATAGACATATTGTAGTACAAAAGATAAATATATAGGATGATAAGACTTAGTAGCCTATGATCTCCAACATTCACTTAACTGGTCCCATCTGATTAACATTCTTCACTTATGAGTCTGTAGGCATTAGGGCCCCTGATTTATACCAATCAAAATCATTTTCCCATTTTCATTGTCAAAGGTGATTTTACATGATTGAATTGATCAATGACAAAGCACAATTTATCCTCCTTAAGGGGCATAAGAACACTAATCTGAAAAGTTGATCAGGCTAAGTATCTTCTACTAGTTTATTTGCATTTCTGGCATTTTTCTCTGAAGTTTGATTCTTCCACCTTAAAAAAAAAAAAAGGACACTAGCTACAGAGGTAAAGGTCACAAATCAGCATTTTTTTCTTTAAAATATCTCAATTTAAATGCAAATTTTGGCCTTTATTCTTAACCTTTAAACAGTCATTTCATAGAAATACAAAAAGTAAGAGTAAATTTTGTGTTTTAATACCTACAAAGAGGCATTCTAATGTGTAATTTAGCTTAATTTGTGTTGTATAAACCCTACATTTTTAGTTTGACGGATTTCTTTAGAGTAAAGCAGTATTTTCTCAGAAAATTCAATTTTTTAAAAATTTAATTTGAACAGACTGTCTTAAATTCAACTTTAAGAAATAGAGCCTCATGATTTTTCATAATTTGAATCACTAGAAGTTACCACATTTTTTTCGTTATGCTAATTTTATTTGGCTTATGTAATTTAAAAGCTATGGCATTTATTAGTAACTAATAACTTGAAATAGTCATTTTTATTGTCAAAACTAATTGAAATACACTTGTATAAAAATACAAATGTAAAGCAGATAATAGCATTTTCTACTTGCATGTCAAATGTAATAACTGAAAACACGGTAAAATACTATTTAATAAGGAAGTGACAGTTAAGTCCTAGTTCCTAAATTAAAGTCAGATCAAAATGATCAAAGTTTTAAAATAAAAATAGAAGATTAAAAGTTTGAAAGCATTAAATTCACTTAGAGCATCAGGATTATTACCAGAATCAAATTTCCTATGACGTGAACTTTGACCCAGAATCATAAGAACAGCTTTGAATGTACCCAGTTGTTGCCTTTTCAATGCCCGGTGAGACAGCATAAGAGCCATTTTGCACTTGCAGCATATCATCTCAGCCTGTCTGACTTCCTCTGCAGCAGCAGGGCTGGGGTACAGGTTCCTCACTGGACGGCAGTGTTTCTCTCAATTTTTCTTCCTCAGGGATTTCTCCCAAGTTCTGACAGGTAAGTCCAGGCCGGATAGGTTGGAAGTATGAGGGAGCTAACACCCCTCCCCCCATATACCTTCACAAATGAGGGAGGGGAGTTAGTGATTAATACCTGGCCTCAGATCCTTTAGAGCTGGGCTGTCCAATTGAGTAGTCACTAGTCAGCCATATATGGCTATTTACATTTAAATTATTTAAATTAAATAAAGTTAAAAATTCAACTCCTCAGTCACACTAGCCATATTCCAAGGGCTGAATAGTCCATGTGGCCATGGTGGTGCGCAATATGGATCTAGAAAGTCTTCCTACTGCAGTGCTGTTGGGAGGGACACCTCTGAGCCCTTGTGCACTACATTGTTCTTCGGAGGCTCCTCAGCAGGATTGGGCCTCAATTGACCAGAGTGCAAGCCAGCTTAAGAACACACCCTTTATTGGATTTTGCCCTGTTCTCTAGGTCACTTGGGATCACAACCAAATAAACTAATTGCACCCAAAGCCTTGCCTCAGGCTCTGTTCTGTGAGGAACCCAAACTAAGAAAGGTAGCTTCTGAAAGTTTTGACCCTCTTTTAGTTAGAAGAGTGTCATGATTAACCTAGATGCAGTGTGGAGTCAGATTACTATAATAATTAAATTATATGTATTTACAATTCATTCTCCCCTTCACCTCCTGGAGCTTCATTCCTTTACTGTTTCTATACCTACCTGGTCTGCACTGAATTGCATAGGCTGAGGAGGGAACAGGACAGTGTCAGAGGCCAACCAGACAGGCATACCTATGCTATTTTAGAACTAAGAATGGTTGAAGAATGAGAGGGGTGGAACGGAGGGAGGTGGAGAGGAGGGGAGAGGAGTAGGTGCCCTTCAGTATGGAACTTGGGAGACTTACTTAAACGGGATTTTAGGAAGCCTAGATCTTCTCTTCTCTTAGGCTACATCTCCCTCACTATTGTCTCCCAGAAAGACTTTTGAGAAAGAACCACATTAGTGTTTAAGGCTTTTTGGAGTTAAATGGCTACAAATTTCAGTTGTAACACTGCTATCAAAGGGACCCAACACACTTAGGGTGTCTCCCCAAAACACAAAAATCATCAAATGTGAGCCTTCCAGTTGTTCCATAGTACCATATATTACTTATAGCAAGATAAAAAAAAAAAAATGAAAACTATGACAAACCCTTAACAACGTGACATTGTGGACAAAGTATCTTTTCCTAAAGTTGTGGGAATTAAAATTACCTTTATTTATGTATGTTTAGTTTCTGGCAGCATTATTGATAAACTTCAATAATGCTGTGGTTTAGGGGCAGCCTAACTTCTAAAATGGTATCCATTAACTAGAAGAATTATATTTAGTTTATGGCAAATGTTAGTAAACTTCCATAATTGCCTTGGCAGACAACTACTTATGCTGATAGTAAGCAGCCCTTGAACCTTTATAAAAATGAAAGTATATGAAACTATCCATCATTTTACCATGTAAGAACTATCCATTCGTGGGCCTTAGGTCATTCTTTGAAAATCTCTATAATCAGTTTTTTATCCCTTATTTAAGATTAAGGTAGAGTATAAAATAAAATAATATGGTGACTAAAAATATTCATGATACAACCAGTTGCTTTTAAATCAATTTATCCCTGCTAAACATACATTTTTCAACTTAGTTATCCAAAGAGTAAAATAGGTATTCATTGACTTTTACAATCTCAACAGAAATCTGTTGCACAGAAATACCAAGTACTAGTTAATTAAATTTTATTATTATTTTCAAACTAGGGCATGGGGGGTGGGGAGTAGAAATGTTGGGGAGTGATCAACAAAAAGCTAATCTTACATTGATTTTCTAAAGGGATATCTGAAAGAACTTTTCTCTAAACTTTTCCCCCCTGTAAGTCTGTGATTATGCCTTTGGTCAGTCACGTCAATAAAACTGGAAATATGTATCA
The DNA here is from genome assembly GCF_027574615.1 of Eptesicus fuscus. NCBI lineage: Eukaryota > Metazoa > Chordata > Mammalia > Chiroptera > Vespertilionidae > Eptesicus > Eptesicus fuscus. Next base: position 19,809,884 of record NC_072484.1, read on the forward strand.
AACAAATGGTAAATTTATCCATTTATTCATCCATTCATTCACTCACAAAATTTATTAAGGATATCCTATCAGCTACTGTGCTGAATGATAGAAATACAGAGTAGTTAATTTATGCAAGAAATATTTATTAAACATATATTTGTTAGGCTTTTGGTAGGTGGTGAGGTAAGAATGGTTACCAGTTCCTTCTATTGCGGAAACACAAGAGTGGGGAAATCGGGTGCGCAAAGGGACAGTAGGTGATATGGTACACCCAGGGAGACATGCTCACAACCACTGCAAAATGTGCAGATAAGATCACCAACACTGAGCCTAAACAGCACATTACCAATTGAACTAGTTACAGATAAGGCCAGTTTCAATTACTTTTAGGAATATTTTTAAGGGTAAATTATTATTTAAGAGGGCATAACTCCAGCCAGCAAAGCAAAGGCAGGCTGATCTTTGGGGCCCATTTTGATTTAAAAAATATTCCTGGCTGGTCCAATTATGGAGAACTTATTGGTTCTCAAATGCCCACAGACAAGTTGTTTACTCAAGTTAAACAAATCCTTCCCCTGTGGATTTGGCTAATTCTCTGGCAATTAATAACTTCACCCTTATTCCAGTACACTCTTAACTAAATTCTTATATTTTGAATACTGGTTTTCTCCATCTGCCTGTTGGACATTCAATAAATCAATATCAAGATTACTTATTGATTTTTCTAGTGCTATATGAGCATGAAAATATTTCATTCAGTTTGAGGAAATGAAATATAAATGAAGATTATACTAACATGATCTTTCTAATAAATGAAAAACAAACCAAGCCTTATATTCAAATTTGGTATTGAATGGTTTATATAAGAATATGGTTTTTAAAATGTCAATTTATAAGCAGAAAGATGCTATCCCTAAGAAACTTGTCAATGTTTTATGTAATACAAATCTTAACCAATAAAGTCTATAAAAAGACTCTAAAAACCATTACAGAAGTAAAGCACACAGCATAATGTTTCCCAATTACCACTCAGGGAGGCCGGGCATTACAGCATGGACAATTGGAATTTCAGTGACGCCTCTTTAAGCCCTAATGAACCATAGTGCCCTAATGAGAGGTTTCACTGAATCCTACTCAGCCAAGCATACATTTCACAGAGAAAAGAGAAAACTAGGAATCCATTGCATCTAAAGTGGTGATATTTGTATCAAAAATGTTTATAGGTCAGTTTTTCTTTGTATAAAAAACAAAAACACAAATACCTACAGTTCTATGGGACTCATACATAAGTAAGGGTGTTTGCTTAATTCAATACAAAACTCATTTTACATCATGGAATATCCTGTGTTACTTCATCTATGTTAGGAATTAATTCATCCATTGAACTACTTTTAGGTAAATAATATTTGCATAGTTTTATATAGTAAGGAGTACATTTTGAAATGCTTAGCAAAGAATCAAAAGTATTTTGTCTACAGAAAATTATTGCTGAGACTGAAAAATGATTCACTAAAAACAAAGATTTTGCTAATTTAAAAGAGAATACTGGTCACAAAAATGTCTGGTATCATATAGGTCAAAACGCATCAAAGTCCACATATTTTCAGTCCCTTACTAGTGATTCTGGCAAGTGTGGACAGAGTAATGGATAAAATATGTGCAAACAGAGATCAGATTCCAAGCTTTACTGTTCATGGTCTAATGATGGAGCACCAATGCCCTCTCTTTTTTCCTTAAGATTCCTAAAGATGAGTATTGGACACTTGGATCCACGAATAGCATTCAGTAACCTAAATACACAGCTTATAAGATGAAACCCCATCTTGGTGATTGATGTGCAACTCTTCTGAGTATAGGTGTAACTTTTCCTTTAAAAATAGTTCTGGACTACCATATGTCAATGATTGTAATGATGGAGAAAAGGAAGAGAACAGATTTTATAGACCATTTATTATTGTGCAAAAATAAAACAGAATAAAATGACCCAACATAGAATATGCCAGAGCATACCTAGCATTCCCCAGTAGGAATGCAATGTTTAATTGTTAGCACAATGTAACATCCTATATAATAAAAGGATAATATGCAAATAGACCGAATGGTAGAACAACCAAACCACCAATCGAAGTGTAATATGTTAATGATATGCTAAGGCTGCTCAACCGCTCGCTATAATGTGCACTGACCACCAGGGTGCAGACAACCAGTCGACCAGTTGCTATGACATGCACTGACCACCAGGAGACAGATGCTCCAACCAGTATGTTAGCTTGCTGCTGGGGTCGGCTTATCGGGACTGAGCGAGATGGACCAGACACACCCAGGAGCCCTCCCGCGGTCCCTCTCTGGTTCAATCATGCACCAGTGGTGTCCCTCAGCCTAGCCTGTGCCCTCTTACAATCGGGGACCCCTCAGGGAATGTCAGAGAGCCAGTTTCAGCCTGATCCCACAGGTCACTCCCCTTGGGAGGGCACCAGATGCAGGGCTCATGGCTGGTGAGTGCTGCTGCGACAGCAGGAGCCTCTCCTGATCCGGACTGATTGGCGTGAGCCGGCAGCAGGCACAGTGGAACCAGGATGAGCGGGAGCGGCAGGTAGGAGCTACAGGCAGCGTTGGACTGCGGGTTTCGGCCTGATCCCTGCAGGCCACCCAGAGGGACCCCACCCATGCACGAATTTGTGCACTGGGCCTCTAGTAGTATATATTATATTCTGCCTACCTTTTTCAAATGTCAAATATCATTTCTTTGGGGAGGCCTTTCCTGACTCTCCATACTAGATGAGGCTCAAACTCTCTGTAACATTTCCTTCATAACACAAGTTCTGTCAAGAAGGCATTTGTACAATTATCTTTTTCAAATTTGTCTGCACTGTTTGCATTTTAAGTCCCAGGTGAGCAACAGGGCACTCAAATGGTTTGGAATGAAGAAATGAATGACTATGTTGTCTCAGTTAATCATAAATTTAAAGTGTGACTCAGGCAGCTTCTTACACAAATGTAGTTCCAGAAGGTATTTTGTCAATGTGTCTGAATATTAAACATTACCTTTCACCTTCTTAAAGAGAGGCTGTATATACAGGAATGTTCAAAGAAACATTGTATATAATTACAACAGCTCAGAATCAACTTAAATTCCAACAGCAGGTAATTAAACAAATTATGGAACATCCTTAAAATGGACTAGCACACAATTAGTTTCATGAACTAACTGTAAAGCAGTATATATAAAAAACACACAGAAAAAAAATACATATATACAGAAAATATATGTGAAAAATTTTGAAATTATATCAAGTATTAACCTTTAAATTGTGAGACTATCTGGCATTTTTATTTTGTTCATTATTTTTTTCTATTTTTTCTAAGTTTCAACAAGGAGCATATGTCATTTTCATAATTAAAATTATTAAAATAAAAATACAAAAGACAGATTATGATACTAACATAGAATGTAATATTTCTTGCACATAATCATTTTCTACTTCAGATGAGACTATGAAGTATTCTATATTACATATTACATAAAAAAACTTAAATAGTTACATACTTTGAGCTACTGTTAATAAATATTAAATGTTCATCAAATGCAAATCAGTAATTAGGCCTGTGAAATTGAATAACTTCCAACACTTTAAAGAATAAAAACTGACAGTTTTGGAGAGGGACCACTCCAAGGAGGAGTACGTTCGGCAAGATTTTCTTTTGGCAAGAAAATGCACATATGTAGAAATAAAATTAAGTCAGAATTAGTTGAATTATCTGTAAAATACAGTCTCTGAAGTCTATCAGGGTATTAAAAACCTAGGTCAAAAGAAAATTTAAATATTTTCTATAATTGTAGTCAATGGCAAGGCCTAGGTCAATGGCTGGTGTGATGATGTGTGAAGGCTCAGAGAAGGGATAATATCTGCCTATAGGCTACTGTGAAAGGAACCCAGATACCATGCAGAGGAAGGGTCCATGCCAAATGTGGAGTATACTTTTCATTCCAATTGCTTTTATTACTGTTGTTGTCATGCATGGGGATTGAATAGAGAAAAATAATTAGCTCAAATGGTCCACATAACTGTTACAACTTTCTACTTAATGCAGTCACTGTGGAAGGAGACTAACTACTGTGTAGATTGACAAGCAACTCCCAGGGATATCAATAAAGAGTTCAATAAGTCATTTGATGCCAACTTAATTTTTTAATGTAGTTGGAGCTGTCCCAGAGGGCCCCATCGCTGCCTCAAAGTGGTTCTGTAACAGCAAGTGTCACAGCCATTCAAGGACCTGAGGATGCTAATGGAGCATTCTTCATAAAATGAAGCCGGTTGCTGCGCCCCCTGACATCATAACAAAGCCCTGATGGATGTGCGCTCTGCGCGCTGAATTGATTTTTGTTAAGTCCGAGTTCTCATACCATTTTATCCTAATGTGCCTAAATAAGCAGTGTTGACTCCTTAATTTACTCATTTTAACACCAGCAGCTTCCAAGACTCCATTAACACGATGCCATGTTTAGGTTGTCTGCTGAATTTGCTAACCTCAAATGTATGAAATCTGAATCCTTAAAACTGATAACACTGCCATTAAAATCATTTCTTTTAAGCCTGACAGAAATTCATGTATTAGGATTTCAACAAGTCACATCCATGAATACTTAAACTGGGGGGATACAATGAGTTAATCAGGACACTTAGTTTATTACTAAGGTTGATTGTGGGTACATGCTACAAATGCAACCTGAAGTCCATAAAGAAGGAATTTAATGTTTTGCCACCAAAAGAAGCCATTGGAGAGGCAGTCATTGAAGGAAATCCAGCAAAACAGAATGCAATTCAATAGATAGAAGGATTCTGCTAAAAGCAAAATAGACCATTAAGCTTTGGAGTGATTTGGAAATAAACAGTAAATTCAGTAAGAAAATATTCTTTTTTTAAAGAGAGAGGAAAATAATTACTTCAAGTAATATAAACAGTGTTTTAAAACAAATGGAAACTACACACTAAAAGGGAAGATTATTTTAACCAACGCAAATTCAAAAGAATTTCTGTTAGGGATATTTACATGATATACAATGATTATGCTAACCCCTTGGAGATATGGTAATACAAGTATTTCTTTGGGAATTTAAAAAACCTCTTTCCTTAGAAGTCAATGATGGGGATTGTGGGTTCAGATTTTGGTTTTATTTCTTTTTTAACATTCTGGTGTTTATTTCTGAGTGTTTGGTGGTTGTATTTTATCACTCAGGGAATTGAGCTATTGAAGGGTGATATATTTAATGAATTTCTCCTTCCATCAAATTCAGTGTTTTACTGGTTTTAAAACCAGCCATTACGTTTATTGTCTCCAGCAAAACCAAGACATGCTTTGCTTTAGTTTCATGTCTGTATTGATGATAGGTCGCCGGCTCTTCAGTACAACCCAAACTGTGACATTAGAAAAGCCTGCCTCCTTACTGAAGCTTAGCCTTGGCTTGTGAAAACAAGGCGAAGGTCCAATTAGCAATTCAGAAGAAAATGGGAGGGCAGTCTTTTGTGCATAGGATTCCTGTTAGAAAACCTATAATCCATAATGAGCCCTGTTTAACATGACGGATGCTTTCCTTTCAGACAAGCCCAAATACCAGGTCACTAATGAGCAAGAATTTAAAACGCGGAGGCCATGAATGAAGCAGGTTATTGTGAAAATTGGCTCGTATTAAGAGATTTAAAAGACTTGGCTAGTTCTGTTTGGCCTGACAGGTCTTAGCTAATTAATCAAATGCTTTCATAAGTAACTAACTTCTTCCATTTAAAAGGGAACTCTGATCTGCCAGACAGTGAAGGAAAAGAACAATCTGGATGCTATTTAATAGAAAGAATGGAATTTCATGGCCCAAGCTTATTTTGACAAGGGTGTTCTAGTAAAAACTATGATATCTGGAACATGCAATTAGAAAGTATTAGAAATTAGCATCTTTGTAATGCCCCTGGTTACACATCTTTATTCCAGGGAAAAGGTACCAACATGGAGAGTTGTTAGAAAAGACTGAGGAGGCTGGCATCACTGGCCAGGTTTGCTGAGCAGAAAGCTTGCCATGGGGCAGAGTACACAGGAGCTGGTCCCTGGTCCAGGCCCACAGCCAGAGCTTCCCTTTATGGGCTTTCACTGTTGGGCATCTCTGAGGCTCAAGTAGCTCTTGTAGAAAGTGTAGGAGTCTCCTTCCCTTATCCTCAAAACAAAACAAAACAAAACAAAACAAAACAAAACAAAACATATGAGGTGGCAAGGCCTTTGCTGTGCTCAGAGTGAAAACACAGAGACAGACATGTCTGCAGTGCTTACAATGGACAGACAGGCTCAGAATGTGGCTGAGGGGCATGGAAAGAGGAAAGATTTTGGCGGCACTTAGCGCTGGGTGGAAACGCTGAGCCCTGCTTCTTTATGTGACCTCCTGCTGGTCAGTTAAACATTTGGAACCTCATTTTTCCTATCTGAAAAATGGAACAATGATACCTTTTTTTTTTGCAGAGCAATTATGTGGTTAAAGACAGTGACTGGAACATAGTAGTGACTAAATAAATAGTGGCTATTTGTTTCCCTCATAGAACGCACTGTGGCAGGCAGCTACTTTGGTGACCCCCCAGAGAACCACACCACTTGCTATTTACACACCCATATGGGGTTCTTCCCATTTGGACTCTGGCCTTTGCCATGGGACTAGCTTTGGTCAATGGGACATTCACAGAAGCATGAGAAGTGTTTGCACATTGATACTTGTCCTCTTGGAATTTTCACTCTTAAAGTAATCCTTTTTTGAAATCAGCTGTCACTGTGTGAGAGGACCAGCTTAGCCACGTGGAGAGGCCACCTGAGGAGAACTGAGACCCTGGGGTCATCGACTAGCACTGTCTTGCCAACCATGTGCATGGAAGATGATCTTCCAGCCCCTACAGCTGAGCCACCCCATTTGATGCCAAGTGGAGTATAGACAAGCCATCCCCACTGAGTCCTGTCCAAATGGAAAAACTGTGAACATGTAAGTAATTTTTTAAGCCACTAAGTTTCGGGGTAATTTGTTAGTAATACAGTATTAGTATGTGGAGTTGGTATTTTCCCACCTATGGTCCACCTTTTGTAGATCAATCCTCTCCCTACAGAAATCAAAATAAGACTAATAAAAAACTCTAAATATCAATACTGTATTAAATAATCACATACTTCCATTCACATTACTATAGTTGTATCTTCCATTCTGGATTAATAAATACATATGTTGAGGAGAGACTGTTCTATGATGTGACCACTTTTTAAAGATATATATATATTTTATATATTTATATATATATATTTTTTATTGATTTTTTTACAGATAGGAAGGGAGAGGGATAGAGAGTTAGAAACATTGATGAGAGAGAAACATCGATCATCAGCTGCCTCCTGCACACCTCCTACTGGGGATGTGTCCGAAACCAAGGTACATGCCCTTGACTGGAATCAAACCTGGGACCCTTCAGTCCACAGGCTGACTCTCTATCCACTGAGCAAAACCAATCAGGGCTGATGTGACTACTTTTGTCCCATGATCTAGACCCAGGCCAGACAGGTGGCTTTCTGTAAACGCCCCCCCCCCCTTACAGACTGTCTGATCATAATTGATGTTCATTCTGATATAAATCAGCACCTCTCCCTCGCCTCCCGCTATGTGCTAGTTCCTGGAATAGGTTGTTGTTCCGACCTGGTCAAGTGTGTAAAGTAGTTTCCTGTACCTGGTAGCATTCACATGCTAGTGCCTGTGACTAGCCCCCTCTTTTACCCTATGTGATTTTTTGGGCACCTGCCAAGAGGTGTGGGGATCCATTTCATCTTGCAGCTGCCCATGACACACCTTGTAAGTAAGTTTTCCTTAATAATCTTTGTTATAATTACCAGACTGGAGTGGCAGCCTCTTTCTTTGGTCTTTCCCTAACCTCCACATTCTGAGGTAAATTTTCAGTCGCAGGGCTTTTCCCTGGGTCTGAGTATACTAACAACATATACTTAGATATTATACTTCCTGTTGTAACTTCTTCAGTATGGACTCAGCCAAAAACATGTACTGATCTTCTTATATGTGCATGGTCCACACCAGTAGTCCTCTTTTAGATAAAACTAGGTTTTGGCATGGACGGTCTCTATATTCTCCTCTGTGTAGACTCAGAATATTCTCATGTCGGAATCTTGAACAACCATTTGAGTATTCCAGCCAAAGAATACAGCTATTAAAATAACCAGACTAAACAACAGTATATTGCTATTCCTCCTTTTCTATACTAGTACACATTGTGAGTCAGGGGGAATACACAAAGGCCTGTGGGCTAAGACAGGAACACCCAAAGCTAGAAAAGGGAGGGGGGGCTACTCTGGAGGACTAGGATTCTGTACTTTCCAACAGATGGAGTAAATGATCCAAATGTCTGTGCACCTGAGTACTTCCCATGGCTTGTCCCCTCCTAGACCCACTTCCCTGAGTGTGGGTGTCTCAGTGGCAGTGACTTGCCATACTTTCCCCTGGGGTCTGCCATCTAAGAACAGTAGCCCCTGGCAGGAGAGATCAACAAACGTGTGTAACCTTATGAACTAATGAATGCACATCTTCACACTCTTGTATTCAGCCAATACCTAATGTGAGTATGTATATAACTATGCCATGCCCCTCGCCCATTGGGCAGGATAACTAAGTTTTAAATAAATTTCTAAGAATTTTCCTGAACACTTCCCCTTCCCAGTCTCATTTCTCCTATCAGTAATTTATGCACTTCCTAAATAAACTACATACACAGGAATCTTTGACATGGGGTCTAGTTCAGAGGGAAACCCATATTAAGACAAAAAAAACATACATGACAAATACAGACATTAACATGTAATCTGGGTGAGAGAAGTCCAAGGAAGTCAGTAAGATATTCCTCAGGCTGTGAAAATATACATAAAATAAAGTTTTTATTAACATCAATGTATTATAATTTACTAGTACTAAATTGTATACTCTGATATAAGTAAGACAAGTGCACACATCCTTTACATTCAGTTTTTAACATATGACATGTGTGAGCCACCAGAGCAATACACAGCGCAGAAGTAAATAAACCAGTGATTGGGTCACCGGCAATATGTTCTTAATGAGAGAACTGGCTCCTTGCCACAAAATGTTTCTTCAAGCATGATTTCAAATGTGGTATCTCTCAAAAAAAAAAAAAAAAAAAAAGAGTGCAGGTTCAAAATAAAATGCTCTGATAGTTCTATTTTCTTAGCAACAAGCATGTCAGTTAAGAATCCTAACATTAATTAGCACCCCTATTAAGCCTTCAAAACAGGAAGATGAAAGAAAAAACTATAAATCGGCAGTACAAAATAAAAATATTTATAAACAGTCAAGTTGTCTTTGAATAACATTTTGGAAACCATATTGCTCAGTGATAATCTTATATAAGAAGAGTTACACATGTTCTTATGAAAATATTAGAATACTAGAGGCCAGGTGCATGAAAATTCGTGCACTGGGTGTGGTCCCTCAGCCCAGCCTGCCCCCTCTCACAGTCCAGGAGCCCTCAGGGGATGTCCTACTGATGGCTTAGGCCTGCTCCCTGCGACCAATCAGGGGAAGGCACCACTCCTATCACCCCCTTGCTGCTGCTGTCTCTAGCCTCCCTCTGTGGGAGGTGACCCGGTGATCAGGGGAAGGCGATGCCCCCATCATGCCTCTGCTGCTGCCACAGCCAGCCGCACAGCTGCCTGAGCCTCGGCCCTTGCAGCTACTGCAGTATATATATATATATATATATATATATATATATATATATACATACACATATATACATACATACACACACACACACACACACACACATACTAGTGGCCCGGTGCATAAAATTTGTGCACGGAGGGGGGGTTCCCTCAGCCCAGCCGGCACCCTTTCCAATCAGGGATCCCTTGGGGGATGTCCCACTGCCAGTTTAGGCCCAATCCCTGGGATCGGGCCTAAACTGGCAGTGGGACATCCTTCTCACAATTTGGGACCACTGGCTCCTAACTGCTTACCTGCTTGCCTGCCTGATCGCCCCTAACTGCCCTCCCCTGCCAGCCTGATCTCACCCCCAACTGCTCTCCCCTGACGGCCTGAACTCGCCCCCAACTGCCTCTGCCTGCCTGATCACCCCTAACTACCCTCCCCTGCTGGCCTGATCTCACCCCCAACTGCCCTCCCCTGCCAGCCTAATATCACCCCCAACAGCCCTCCCCTGCCAGCCTGATCTTGCCCCCAATGGCCCTCCCCTGCCGGCCTGATCTCACCCCCAACTGCCCTCCTCTGCCGGCCAATTTGGTTCTGATTTGTCAGTGTCTATGTCAGTGAGCGTCAAAAGCTCCACCTCCTAGGCAGCCATTGGCCCCTCACAGTTGACCCAGATTTGATTCTGATTGGTTGGTTTCTATGCCATTCAGTGTCTCTGGGCCTATCACGGGGACAGATCAGAAAGGTGGGGCTGATCAGCAGCCCTGATGGAGGCATGGAGAGAAATGGAGTTGTGGCTGCTGGCCAGGCCCGGAGAGAAAGAGAGAGGCAAGTACTGATCAACAGCTGCCACAGTGGCTATGGATCAGACCCTGCTTCTCTCTTCAGGCCTCTCTCTGGACCTTATTCACAGCTCCCTCAGCAGTCAGTGCTGGGTCACCGAGCCTGCAGCCTAGCAGTCAGTGCTGGGTCACCACGGCAACCCAGCACTGACTTCAGGACTGCCTTCCGGTTGGTCGAGCCTCCAGTCATTGTGGATGTGATGGACCCAGGGTTTTTATATATTAGGATAATAATTACATACACATATAACTAAAAATGAAAGTAGCTCAGATATAGAAGGAATGGCTCTTTTAAAAGTTGAAGAAATGTGATGTATTTATACATATAAAAATAGAAACATAGAGATATAAAGAAATTTGTACAATACTAAGAAATAAATAAGCTTCTATAAACCTTTGAAGGTCTTAGGCATTGGTACCTTCACAGATATGGACCATTAACTTACACCAGGTATCCTACTCTTACTCCTACCTAGAGTATTATAAACTATTGACTTCTAAAGCAACATTTTGCTGTAATTAAATCAACAGGAAAAATGCAAATGTTTGAAAAATAGAGAAAATGAAGGGAGAAAAGGACTGTGGGTTTCTCTGTGTTTCATATCTGGGAACTTAATCCAGCAAACATTCCATCTTTCTTCTACATCTTAAATTCCTCATCTATTTTTTTTTTCTCTTTAGATAAGCCTTCCATCTATCCTTTCCCCCCACAGGCCTGCCATCTTATCTTCTGCACATTCATTGAGAAATTGATAGAAAAAGTAGTAAACCTAGACTCAGTTTATTGCTCCTTTCATTTTCTTTTTTTTATTGTTTAAAGTATTACATATAGTAGTACATATATCTCCCTTTTTTCCCACATTGAACTTCCCCCAGCCTCCCCTACCCCCTGCTCCTTTCATTTTTCTATGTAACCCTTTATACTATAGGTTCTAAACTCTCACCAGTTTAACATTTTTTTATCTGCAAGGGAGAGAAGGTTGACTCAAAATTTACAGTATAAAAAAATATACTGGTTCATGCAACTAATAAGTGGAGCTCTAGGTCAGAATTGAGACCTTATCAGATATAGGCTCTCAAACAGTGTCACTAAAAATGTATCATTGTCTTGGCTCTGTTTTCTCCATTTAGTTGATCACATGGACTGAGTTGGTGGAAGGTTGCTTCCCCAAAGAAATATTATGATACAGTTATCTAAATAAGTAAGGGCAAACCTCAGTAATTTATTTTTATGGCTTTTTTTTAGAAGTCACCAACATTTGGGCCACTCTAATGTTTGTCTCTCTGCTTTTTCCCTTTCTTCTCATATTCACCATTAGATAATGAGGTCTTTCCTGACATCCAGGATACTACACAATTCTAGAATTCCCCTCTTACTTCTTAAACTGATTATTTTAGGTTATTCTTTGGTGGCTTCCCTTTGTCAAGTCCTTAAAGTGCAGACATTATTCTCAGTTCAGTCTTTGTTGTTGTTTTTTCTCCCTTGAACTCTTGCTTAGCAATCTCACTTCTACATAGGCTTCTGCTATCATCTCTATATAGAAGACTCTCAGGTGTACATGTCGAGAGGCAAGTTCCCTCCTGTTATGGACTAAATTGTGTCCCTCCTAAAATTCACATATTGAAGTCTTAACCCCTAAGGAGACGGTATTTGGAAATGAGGCCTCTGGGAATTAGGTTTAGATGAGGTCATGATGGTGGGGCCCTCAGGATGGGATTAGTGCCCTTATAAGAAAAGTTATCAGAGAACTTGCTTCCCCTCTCTCTCCAACAGGGAGAAGGTGAATGTTTTCAAGCCAGAAGAAACACCTCGCCAGGAAACCTAACCGTTGGCACCTCAGATCTTAGATCTAAAACTGTGAGAGAAAAATGACTGTAGTCTAAGCCAGTTAGTCTAGTATTTTGTTATAGCAGTCAGAGTAGATAAATACACCTCGCAACTCCAAATCTTCAATTCCTGTTGCTTGTTGAATATCTATTACCACAGATTCAGCAGGACCAAAGTAGTTGCTATAAAATGTATTATTTATGGCTCTTTTAATGCTACAAGGGCAGAGTTGAATAGTTGCAAGAAAGACAATATGGCTTACAAAGCTTAAATTATTTATTATCTGGCCCTTTACTGAAAAAAAAAAAAATCTGACTTTCACCTAGAACAATATTGTTATTCTTATTTATGTATTAGATTCCCATGAGGAGCTTTTAATAACCCCATGCCCTAACCATTTCAACCACAATCTCTGGAAGTTCAGCTCAGGCATCAGTACCGTATTTTCTGGCGTATGAGACGACTGGGCATATAGAAGATTTTCCTGGGTAAAAAAGTTGTCTTATACTCCGGAAAATACAGTATTTTTCAAAGCTCCTCAGGTGACCCAATGTGCAGCCAAGATGAAGATTCACTGCTGTAGAACCAATTTCTGCTCCTGAATTCCCAATCTTAGGTATTAGTGTCACCATTCTCCCAAGGCAAAGCTACCTATCATTGATGATTTTTTGCCTGCCTCCTCTGATACCTCATCTCATATACTACCCTGTTCTATTGTGTTCAGGTCAGAAAGTTTTCTTGATTTCTTTCTTTCTTTCTACTCAGGCCCTCATAATCTTTCAGCAATTTTACTACCTCTTCATGAGTCTCTTTTTACTCTGGTTAATCCTACTGATGGTCCCTAGAGGTTTACTACTAAAATAAAGGCCTAATCCTGCCACTCATACATCAAAATGGATCTTGACTTTGGACACCTTACTGAACTCTTTTCTGGATTGTAAGAGTTTCATTTAGAGATGATTTTTATAAGGTAATTATCACTGCAAATAGTGATGATTTTATCTTTGTGTGTGTAAATTATGTGCTATTACATTGGCTAAAATATCTATAAATGTTGAATAATAGTAAAATAGCAGCCATGTTGGTCTTGTCCCTATCTCCTGGCAATGCAATTATTTTCCATTGCTAATATAGGTGTATTTTTTTCTTGTGTCTTTTCAATGGATTTTAGGTGAGGTGTGCCCTGACATTTTGGCTCATTTCCATTTTCTTTCAAGATAATATTTGAGGAATAAACCAGATTTAAGGTTTATATAATACTTCTTACTAATATCTCAAGTTCAACAATCTCTTTTGAAAGTTATCACTGAGATAAGAATAAGCAAACAAACATGAAAACTCAAGTGTTCCACTTGAAATAGAGATCTGTCTTTGTCACTCAATATTACACTAAGAAGAAAAATTGTGAATATGTGGAACATGCAGACTCCAGGTTTAATTCATAATAAGAATGACATAGTTAAGTTAAATGTTTCCTGAAACTCTATCCTGAAAAAAAGGCATAAATCATTTGTTGTACTGCAATAAGTAAATTACATAATGAAACACTTTGTGATAGTGAACAAGTAAATAATCTTTTGCTTCCCCTATAGCCAAGCTAATCTAGTATGTTATATATTCTCAGATTAAACCTGTTTACTTAATATCATCTTCTCTCAGACCTGGGCAAAAGTTTGACCTCTGTTGTTCACTATATACATAATTCCAGGAAGTCATTAAACCTCTTTGAACTGGGGGGCGGATCTCGTCCATAAAATAGAATCTATGAATAATATCTGCCCAATTCAACTCCTGTAACATTAAGAGAATCAAATAAGATGGCGGATGTGGATATCTTCCATGTATTGAAACATTCACTACGAATGTTAGTGTTTTAATTATGGCAAAAAGAAACCAAGAAAGCTTGGGATGGGAGAAAGGACAGCCTGAGCTTCAGGAAATCTGGATTTGAACTTAGCTGGGTCTATTATTTAGGCAAGTAATTTCATCTCCATGTACTTGCTCTGACCTATCTTCCTAACAATATTAAACATAGGACTCCTAATAGATATGAAAGTGTTACAGTTGAAAGTACTATACCATCTGTGGTATCTTTATTGTATATTCCCAATGAAATATATGTTCTAAAAATAAAATCAATTCTGGTTATATCCATTGGCGAAGACATTTTAAGTCAACATCATTAAAACAAGATTATATTCCAGAAAATAACTCTGGTTTAGAAGGGAGCAATGTAAGAATAAAAGTCAAGGAAGAATAGATTAAGAGGATAGTGTCTAATTTATATCCAGGGCTGTCTTCATGAACTGAAGAATCAGGGTAAATCACCATTGCAATTGGAAGCAGAAACAATTTGATGGGAGGGAACATTATTTTAAAAAATATTTTTATTGATTTCTTTACAGAGAGGAAGGGAGAGGGATAGAGAGTTAGAAACATCGATCAGCTGCCTCCTGCACACCCCCAACTGGGGATGTGCCCGCAACCAAGGTACATGCCCTTGACTGGAATCGAACCTGGGACCCTTCAGTCCACAGGCGGACGCTCTATCCACTGAGCCAAATTGGTCAGGGCGGGAGGGAACATTTTAATGTGTTAAGAAGGACCGAGTTATTTGGGAGCAAACTCAGCAGCTAAATCATCTACTTTAAGTGCAACATTTAGATATGTAGAGTCAAATAGAAATGTGAAAATGCCAACTTTTAATAAAAAAAATTAACTAATTTTATATTTGACACTTTAAAATGGTTTAAATTTGTTAATCATAAGGGTTAAATAAAATCATGTATAGAAAGAGTCGACAGCATTGTTTGGCACATAGTAAACACTCAGTAAATGTTACTATGCTAGGTATTGGTAATGTTATTACTAACTTGTGTTTGACTGCTACAACTATAGCAGAGAGGAAACCTTATTAAAAATAGAGTAAGATTTAGCTATAAGGTCTAATAACTGAACAGCACCTCTAAGACTAACATATTAATTTAATATTTGAATTACTATAGAGGAAATTTAGATGTTGAGAGGAAATATACGCACAAATGATTTCAGAGAACAGATATAGTGATATATTCTATTATGTTAAGCATTTAATCTATGAAAACTTCAATGTCATTTAAAAACTCAGATGTGAAAATCCTATTTTTGAAAGTACACATGTAAAATCCTAAATAAAAAAGCATCCACTTAGCAGTTTAAGGGAGTTTTTATTTTTTTCCTTCTGAAAGGTTAACTTCTAGGTTTCTTTAAAATGTATACTCAGTATATAATTTGAAATAAGACATCATATGCAGAAACTTGAATAAGACACAGCTTTTTCCAGCAAATTCCACAATTCTGGGAAATAAAAGCATACACCTTACATTACTTAACATATGTTACTCAATTTTTAAGGGCATGTAGGAGCCATAAAGCTTCCCTCTTGCCTTGAGGCTATAGTGTTCTGTAATATGGTTTCTGCCCTGACTACTCCATTGAACCTTACCTTTTACTTGCTAAACCCCACGTTTCTTCTCAGGGGACAGCATTCAAATCTGTGATCACACCAGTTTTTAGGATAGTACTGCATTCATCCACTTATACACTCAGTGAATGTCCAATGTATGCACCTTCTTCCATGATTCTTCTCAGAGTCCTGGAGCTGACAACTCCCTCGTCTGTGTTCTCTCAGCATTCTTCTCCGACCTTTATCATCACACTTATTATCATCTTCTACAATTATTTCTGTGATCATCTGTCACCTTTACCCAGCACTTCAAAGGCAAGGATGACAATGATTTAGTCATCTTTGTTGCCCCAGAAAATAGCCATGCACCTGAAACATGGTACATAACCACAGCTATTAGCTGAATGAATGATGATCACAAAAATAAATTATCTTTTAGAAGATACTATAGCTCATAACTTTCCATCCTTTTAGGGCACCCATTTCTCTCTACTGATGGTTTTTATTTACGTCTCTCTTTACAAAACTTTAATTTTTTAGTGTCTGCTAAAATAAATAAATAAATAAAAACAACCAAACCACACAATTTATTGTGCATGCACACATCAGCCAGTAGAATGTTTTATTACAAAGATATAATAAAACAAACACTCCTTCATAAGTGATTTCCATAAAGTTATAATACTGATTTTATTTTGCAAAAAAGTTGTAAGCAAGTATCATTACCAAGTAATGAAAATCTATAGAACTGCTAGCTCGTATTCCTTTTCATATGTAGCTCCTAGCTGCCACCAGGACTGATAACATGGGTTACGGTGACATGGAAATGCCCTCAAACAAAACTTTGGATTATGCAGTGTAAAGAGAGATGTGAAACAGCACTACTTTCAGTGCACTCTGTGTTGATGCTCTCTTTCTGGGCTCATCTTCCAACTTACCCACTTTGATAATTAAGGTGAATCTATTAAAAGAGGTACCAAAATAATTATGTGAAATTCAGATTTCAGTGTCCATAAATAAAGTTTTACTAGGACACAAACACAAAAACAAAAGAGGTACCATAACATTGCTTAGATTAGGGAGTAGGAAAAGATAAAGGAGGGGAAAGGTTAGAGTCAGACCCAAATATCATTCTGAATGAATAATTGTCATGTTCATGTGCATTTCTAATCAAAAGCATATCAGATGCCCTCAGGAAATAAGACTTTCTCTTGGAGTTGTAGCTAATAACAGCTGTCTTTTATTGAATGCTTATTATGTGCCAGGTACTATTTTTAATGCTTTATGTATATAAACTCATTGAATCCTCACAATACCCTCCTTTAGACCTGAGGGAACTGAAGCCTGGAAATGTGATTATGTGCCCAAGGTCAGACAGAGAGAAGATGGTAGATCCAGAATCTGAGTATCCATGAAAAACTGAGATTTACCGGAAATAACCTGCAATTTTAACATCTGTGAACTGGGTTAATAGCAATAGCTTACTAAGGTATACTTTTTCCTGGTTAAGCCAGGAAACCTTGGGAAAGGGGGAAAACAAGGATGTTCAACGTTGACTCCTTTTAGATCTAAGACACTCAAAAGTAGGTAAACTGTTAGCCTTTGTTCATATACTATGGCTGGCATCATAGCATAGTGATTAACTTATGGGCTTTACAATCAGAGAGATCTAGGTTTGAATTTTTTTTAAAAATATATTTTTATTGATTTCAGAGAGGAAGGGAGAGGGAGAGAGAGATAGAAACATCAATGATGAGAGAAAATCACTGATTGGCTGCCACCTGCATGCTCCCTACTGGGGATCGAGCCCACAGCCCCAGCATGTGCCCTTGACCGGAACTGAACATGGGACTCTTTAGTCTGCAGGCCGACGCTCTATCCACTGAGCCAAACCAGCTAGGGCTAGGTTTGAATCTTGGCTCTGTTACTTTCCAGTTGTACCACTTTTGGGAAATTATTTAACTTATCAGAGCCTCACTGAATTTTTATGAGTTGAGTTAAAGTGCACAAAGCTTTAGCAAATTGGTTGGCAGAAAGTAAACACCCAACAAATAATATGATAACATGAATTGATGATTACTCACTCATTGTTTCCATTAAACTGGTGGCTATTGAAAAATGACAAGAACACTGCTAGCAGAGAAGAGAAGCAGTATAACATATGCCTATAATATACTATGCAAGTTACATTAAATTAAGGACTTTGGATGCTTCTTTTATGTGGTATTTTGGGTCTCAGTTATGGTTCTGAAAATTATGTAATTCAAATCATGTCAAAAGAAAGGTTCTAAAGGAATAGTATAATCATTCCATGAACAATACTTGATGCAAACAAAAGACTATTCTTTATGGAGCCTGGTTGGGTGCCCACAGTACTGTCTTTTTCTAGTTCTAAATACAAAACTTGGAAAAATAGCGGTGAAATAAGAAAGTAAGTGAAACTGAAAATGATAACAAGACCTTGCCAGAATCTAGGAGGAATTTTCTCTAATTATAAGATCAATTGAATTGGATTCTAAAGTACAACCTTGGCCCATCCATGCCATAACTGCCTGAAAGTAGACAAAAAACTGCCTCTTCCTTAAAGAAATAGAAAGTATGTAGTAACCAATGTTGCACAACCATTATTCTACAGAAGGTAGGATTTTCTTAGGGACAATTTCATATTTCTTTTTAAGACTCTCATAAGAAATAATGGATCCTCTCCCTGGAACAGGCAAACACACCAACTTGGGCTTAAAATTCCAGAGGGACCATGGACCCACTAAAGCTCCTTTAAAGACTTGTAGAGTTTCATAAATATCAACTAAAGAACAAGGGTTTTCTATGTAGGAACTCATTTTTGAGGCACCAGAACTAACCTCCTCACTACCAGTCTTCATCATTTACACACCCATCTGCACGCCTCCTCATCTCTCTTATTACATCCTTTCAATGGCCGCAGCCCTAGAAGACAACTAGAAAGGCAGTGGGGAAAGATTTTCAGGAGTACCATCACTGGTGACCATGACACAGTGGCTTTCCCAGTGGTTCATAGTGGTTACTATGCTTTTCATGGACGTCATCAGTTCAAAGCATCTGAGTGACAGGTGGGGTCGAAACTGGCAGTCGGATATCCCTCTCACAATCCAGGACCGCTGGCTCCTAACTGCTCACCTGCCTGCCTGCCTGATTGCCCCTAACTGCCCCCCTGCCAGCTTGATCACCCCTAATTGCCTCATCCCACCAACCTGATCACCCCTAACTGCCCCACCGCCAACCTGGTCACTGGCTACAGCCCCCCTCCCCCCACCAGCCTGGTCGCCCCTAACTGCCCCCCCACCACTAGCCTGGTCACCCCTTAGTGCCCCCTGCTGGCCTGGTTACCCCCAATTGCCCCCCCTGCCAGCCTGGCTGCCCACAACTGCCCCCCCTGCCGGCCTGGTCACCCACAACTGCCCCTCCTGCTGGCCTGGTTGCCCTTCACTGCCCCTCTCTGCCATCCTGGTCACCCTTCATGAGCCTCCTGCCAGCCTGGTCAGTCATTTGTTCGTCCCTCGCTAATCCCCCTGCTGGCCTGGTCAACCCACACGGACTGCTGGTCAGTCGTTTGGTCATCCCTTGCTAACCCCCCTGCCGATCTGGTCGCCCCATGCAGCCTGCTGGTCAGTTGTTTGTTCATCCCTCGCTAACACGACCCCTGCCGGCCTGGTCACCCCATGTAGCCTGCTGGTGAGTCATTTGGTCATCCCTCACTACCCCCCCCCTGCCAGTCTTGTTGCCCCATGCAGCCTGCTGTTCAGTTGTTAATGTGAGGGCGTTGTGACCAATTGCATATTACCCTTTTATTAGTATAGATTACATAAAAGTAATATGAAAATAAAAACAACCAAAGAGTAAACGTAAGTTTCCTAAAATATAATTGTTGTTGAATGGGGATATTTAATAATGAAAAGTCAGTGACAGTCAACTGAATGAAATTTGAAAGAAATGAAAAACCAGGCACACATTCTTTTTTTATTAAATATGACTATTACAACATAGTTCTATGATTTTTATCTATTGATCATCCACATGACACTACTGATTATAAATATTTAAACGTGCAAATAAAAATTAAATAATACTACAACTATCTACTTTAATGGAAATCATAACAATTATATAACTCAGATTAGCGGTCACAGAATAATAAAACCATATGACTAAGTGTTATAATAATTTAAAAATAGAGAAAAGGGAGGGGAGAGAGAGAGGAAGAGAGACAGACAGACAAAGTATTGAGGAGGGATAATTTGGTTGTACTGATACTAGATCATCCAATAAAATTCTCATAAATTTGTCCATATTAGACATGTAAATATATTTATATCTATATATTCATACTAGAGGCTCGGTGCACGGAATTCATGCATGGGGGTGTGTGTCCCTCAGCCCAGCCTACACCCTCTCCAATATGGGACCCCTCGAGGGATGTCCAACTTCCCATTTAGGCCTGATATGGACATCCCGTTTAGGCCCGATCCCAGTAGGATTGGGCTTAAACGGGCAGTTGGACATCCCTTTCACAATCCAGGACTGCTGGCTCCCAACTGCTCGCCTGCCTGCCTTCCTGACTGCCCCTAACCGCTTCCCCTGCCAGCCTGATTGATGCTTAACTGCTCCCCTCCCAGTCTGTTTGCCCCTAATTACCCTCCCCTGCAGGCCTGGTCACCCCTAACTGCCCTCCCCTGCAGGCCTGGTCCCCCCACCAACTGTCCTTCCCTGCAGGCCTGGTTGCCCCCAACTTCCCTCCTCTGCTGGCCTGGTCACCCCTAACTGCCCACCCTGCAGGCTTGATCACCCCCAACTTCCCTCGTCTGCCAGCCTGGTCACCCCTAACTGCCCTCTCCTGCAGGCTTGATCGCCCCCAACTGCCCTCCCTTGTAGGCCTGGTCCCTCCCAACTGCCCTCCTCTGCTGGCCTGATAGCCCACAACTGCCCTTCCTTGCAGGCCTGGTCCCTCCCAACTGCCCTCCCCTGCTGGCCATCTTGTGGTGGCCATCTTGTATCCACATGGGGGCAGCCATCTTTGACCACATGGGGGCAGACATTTTTGTGTTGGAGTGATGGTCAATTTGCATATTACTCTTTTATTAGATAGAATCTCTATATAACTTCTCTTTCATAAAGTTAAAATAAGAGAATTAAGATAATAAGATTGAACTAAATCCTCTCTTATAGTCTCATTAAATTTCCTTATTTCTGATTTATAAATTATCAGCTTCTTTGGGACCTTATCCAAGGAAGATGAATTAGATTAAAAACAACAAAAGTGATATAACTATCAGTAAAAGCAATGGAAAAGGAAAGAAATAAAAATAAGCCAAATTCTTTGCTGCTATGAAGATTTTTAATTTTCTAAATAATTACCTACAAATGTATGCACAGAAAAATTCACAATTTATGGTAGAAAGTGATGTGTTCATAAATTTCCCCCTAAATAATGCCTATTTGCCTTCTTTGAGCCACACTGTGCAAGGAAAAGATATTTAGTCCTATCATTATTTAACCACTTACATATTCAAGCGACACCAAGAGCCATCCATTAAAATATGCTAACTTCAAATCAGGGAAGAAATAAATATACTAGAAAAAATTTCTATGACATTCTGAGCAAAGTTTGACTTAATTTATGAAGTAATCTTAAACTATGCGTAAAACAATTCCAAAAGGCAAGAACCAGAATGGTGGGAAAGACTAAGTGATTTGTCAATATTTCCCTGTGTCCTCCTTTTTAAAATGCCAATATATTTCAGTTTATAAAACCCAGAATTTTCGTCCAATTCTGTGCTGCTAATAATTAATTCATTTTGCTTACATTGCAACCAGCTTCAAATCACAGTCTCCATTTCTAGGTAATAGATTCTGCCACAGGCAATATGCCCTGCCATAACCTCAATTACAACTTAAAAGGAGGAGAAGACTGTGCTTATTTTCTGCTGGAGCTGCTATTGTGTCTAAAATGAAATTGTATATGGGTAATGGGGAGTTCCATTATAATAGAAACTAGTGGGCCCAACCATATTGAGCATATAGAAAAATCCATTTTAAGTCGGGGTCTAAGAATGAAAGATGCTCTGACATTAAGCAGCTGATGAAAGATTACTAATAAAAAATAATCATTATAGTCGGAGCATCAGTTGTAGAAACAACTCTAATATGTATCATAATAAAAAGTGAAAACTTCTAACCAAACAAATCTTTGTCCAGAAACTAAAAAACTATAAAAACAACAGTTAGTTCTTTTAAAAGTACAAGGTGTGTGTAGAAAGAGAAATAAAAGCACATGAGACAGAAATAAAGATACAGAGAAAGATACAGAGAGAGACACACAAGGAGATATTTGTAATGCAACTTTAAAACAGTATTACATGGAACAATTATTAGCTTGTCTCTTCATTCTTTATCTTATTAGAGGTATAATTATTATCTATATACTAGAGGCCCAGTGCATTAAAATTCATGCACTGGAAGGGGGGGGGTCCCTCAGCCCAGCCTGCCCCCTCTCACTGTCCGGAAGCCCTCAGGTGTGGAAGGCAACCCAGCATTCAGGGGAAGGTGACAACCCATCACACCTCTGCTGCTGCCACTGCTGGCAGTGCAAGCCTCAGCCAGCCCTGGTTACCTGAACCTCGGGCAGCCCTGGGCGGCTGGGCAGCTGCCATCTGAGGCTTGCCTGTGCCTCAGGCTGGCCCTGGGCAGCTGGGGGGCTGAAGGGACTGGGGTCTCCGGAGGCAGGCACCCCAGCGGGGCTGAGGGGACTGGGCACCGCCACCTTGTGGCTGTGGGCACCACCATCTTTGAGGGTGTGACAGTCAATTAGCATATTCCCTCCTTATTGGCTGTGGGTGCTGTCATCTTTGCGATGGCATGAGGGTCAATTAGCATACTCCCTCTTTATTAGATAGGACTTTTTTATTTTTAAAATGTTACTATTACAATTTACATTTATATTAACACTCAGAACATGCAATCAACACGAGTCCAAATTAAAACGTATATTTGTGTATGCACACATGAACGTGCAAACACATGTACTTATGGTGTGCTTAGGAAGGTGATGGTTTTAATGGCATTATTTTGCCTCTTAATTTCCTTCTGAAATTATATTGCAGAAGATAACATTTGACAATGACTACAGAATGCCCCTGATTTTTAAATCTTCCTATAAAAGAAGTGTTTAATTTTAAATGAGAAACTTGATTCCTGGAAAAATGTCTATAAGCATGTCAAAGCCATATTTAAGTCTTTTTGCTCCAATTTTAACCTCAAGAGGCTCTCGCTGGTGAACTAGACTTCTGTCTTTTCTGGTCAGAAACAGTTTGCACAGTAACAGCAAGTGTTGATATGATCATGAAGTCAAAGGAAATTCAGGGACATGCTATCTCAGCCTTCCCCTATAGGGATGCCACTCAATTCCAGGTATGTGACCTCATGGTTGACAATGGGTCAAGATGCCCTTGTCAACCAGTCACAGGCTCAGTAATTTGGTAGAGACATATATAATTAATTCTGGTTTGTGCCTGATGTTTCTAGAACTTAATTACGTTGAAGTACTGGAAGTCACTGATTTTGACCCACGGTGCCCTTAGTAGGTGAAACTTAGCAGAGGTTGCTAAGATTTTTATCTTAGAAAGTTAAAAGGAAAACAATCAGAAAAAAAATTGGACTGGGAGCTCTAAAAGGAAAGTACAGTCATGATCTGTGTTCATCAATCTTCTGCATTTCTGCTTCTGCCTCTTACTTTCTTATTTCATAGACTAGTAGAAATGTCTCCCAAGAAAAGTCAAATGACTTCATTAGGGCCACGCAGCTTGTCAGGGGGCCAGGACTGGAATCCAAGTCTCCTGGTGTCCAGTCAAGTCTTCTGTCACACTCTATGCTGACCCTAACTTCTAGCTTACAGCACAAGGAAATAATATATTTCATAGAGATCAGTTTTTTAAGATCAATGAGACAGGGAAGTACTGAGCGAGGGAAGGACTGGGAGAGGAAAAGAGGGGGGGAGGGGAGAGAGAGAGGGGAGGGGGAAGAAGAAAGGAGAAAAGAGCAAAAGAAAAGATAAGAAAGATAAGGGGGGAATGAAAGAAAAAGGGAAATAAGAAAAGATTTCAGTCCTCTGTCAAAAGTATATGTGTAGGTGATATGGACATTCAGCTGAGTCATATCTAACTCATTGTCAGGTTGAACTATCAAAATATTATAAAAATATTATATACTTGAGGGACTGAGGAGCCTCCTGGGAGAAGATCTGTCAAAGGCAAACATCTGTAAACAGCCATGTACCAAAGGGAAGAGAGGTGAGAGTGGTTTGCCCAGGCAGGAAGAAGTATATACAGGATGTCCCAAATAACGTATACATGCTTTAACAGCTGATAGCTCAATTGATGTTTCTTTCTTTTCAGACTTAACCCACTGGAATTAGTAATTTTTCAAAGTGTGTATATAATTTTTGGAACATCTTGTGTATATATATATTTTTCTGATACTGTTTATAATTACCAGCATGCAGTAATAGTAAAAAGCAGAGCAATTTTAGCCAGTTTTGTTACAGTACTAAACTCTCTACAGACAAACTGCCCCATTATTTTCAGTATCTGGAATAGACTGATCCCGCTGCTCCCTCAGCACCCCACCCCCTCTGCTCCTGCCCTGCCCCTGCCACTGACCCTGGTAAGCCTCTGACTGGGATAAGCAGATGAGCTCTAGACCCTGATCCTCCAACAGAACCTAAGAGGCAGTAATGAGAGAAGCAGAGTCCTTTGTAGTTTGCCAGAAACCATTTGGTAGACCTGGCATCAAGGTATCAGGGGTGCCAGTAGGGCTGCCAGGGACCAGGGACCAAGTGACATGACTCAACAATGCATATTGAAAAGTCCCTAAGCAAGAGAAAAGGAAAGAAGTAGCCAGCACATAGTAGCAGTCTGCAATTGGTTGGTTTATTCGTGAGCATATGCCAAATTCCCCTGGGAACCCTAAATATCCTTAGTTTTTCTGAGGGGAGGCTTTTTAGAAATATGCCTTAGCAGATGGTCAATACACATTATAATTGTAGCTATTAGAGAATGAAATACTCTTGGTTTGAGAAAATGTGAAGTAAACAGATCACAGAAAGAGACTTATAAAAAGTAATTTCTGGCCCTAACCAGTTTGGCTCAGTGAATAGAGCATCAGCCTGCAGACTGAAGGGTCCCAGGTTTGATTCCGGTCAAAGGCATGTACCTTGGTTACGGGGGTGTGCAGGAGGCAGCTGATCGATGTTTCTCTCTCATTGATGTTTCTAACTCTCTATCCCTCTCCTTTCCTCTCTGTAAAAAAATCAATAAAATATATTAAAAAAATAATTTCTGGGGAACAACATTAATGTTACTATTTTTAGTAAGTTTATGAATATACGAAGTCTGCATCAACACTTTGACTAAGTCCGTGGACTGAGGACTTGGATGCTGCTGCATCGACACAGTAATTTCTGTGGATGAAGGCATCAGTAGGTGGCCAGTGTGCTCAGTGGTGAGGACACAGGAAAGCTGGTTTATGACAACCTGTCAACAATCCTGGCTCACCTGCTATAAAGCATGATCTCCACCAATTCTGAAAGATAAAAATTCTCTCAATTATTGAAAAGTTTTCTACTAGCTTCTTCATTTTTAAATTATTCTGAACATTTCCCCTCCTATTATTTAGAAGTTAGAATTTCAGGAAAATTAGAGAATTATGTGCTAACATTTTTCTTTATGTAAGCATAAAGAAAAAACTCACATGTGGTTGTCAAACTAAATTATGGGTAAAACGGAGGACTGTAACCATATGCATCCACATGCGTTAACTGTTATGGCAGATTTAATTAGTAAAATTAGTCAAACTCACCAGCCAAGCTGTGTCAAATCAAACCGGCACAACCTGTGTTTGTTGGCAGAGCACTACAATTAAACAGGCCGAGATTATTTCAATTCAAGACATCTCTGAGTTACTAACTATACCCATGACTATGCCTAAACTTCAAATGAAATTATAATGTTATTCTGGCCTTCAGAGAGAAAGGAGTAGACAAGTTTCCTAAAGTATTCAACAACAAACACTCTTACTGCATCCTGAAATGACTTACTTTAATCTGGAAAATCCTCTAATTGGTTGAATTTCTAGGGAAAATTCCCCAGCGGAACACTTACATACAAGTGAAGACCTTCCAGAGACTCCTAAATTTCACTGGGCAACCTAATCTCATCAGATACATTCTATTGAAACAGTTAGACTATGAAATGCATTGTTTTCTAAGAAAAGTGGCAGAAATAACCTTAAGCTAAGCAATGATTTCTACATATGAAATCTAGGCAAATTAATTCCACCTATAATTCCATCTATAATCATCAACAAAGTTTTAATAAGAATTTCTTTGGCACAAGGATGTGCATTTACACGATTGATACACTCTAAAATGCTTGGAATTGGGGGGCACCAATCTGAGTAGCAGAATTCTTTCTTTTAGACACAGAATTCCTTTTGGAGTTAATAGATGTAGTTTTGATGTTCTCCTTTAAAGTTTTATAAAATTTCCTTGACTTCTTGTGCAAGATGACTAATTTGCCCAACATGGACTGAGAAATGAAGAAATCATGAAGGCATCTTCCTCCTAGTTTTCCTTACTAGCTGCCATTCAGTGACCTCAGCAAAGGTGGTCGTGATGGAATGCCTGTCTGGACTGTCAGCTTGACTGAGTACATTTCTGAAGCTTTCCGTATCGGCATTTAATCTTTTATTTAGTCACAGAAACATGAAGTCACCATTTTTTAAACTGCCAAGAGAAACTGGGGGAGAAAAGTGTCGTCTTTCTTTGGCTCACAGCAAAACATTGCAAGATAATAGGGAGACAAG
This sequence comes from Eptesicus fuscus, assembly GCF_027574615.1. Classification (NCBI taxonomy): domain Eukaryota; kingdom Metazoa; phylum Chordata; class Mammalia; order Chiroptera; family Vespertilionidae; genus Eptesicus; species Eptesicus fuscus. The sequence continues at coordinate 19,836,616 of NC_072484.1, forward strand.
AATATTTCATCCATTAACCCCTTGACCCTGTAAGTTAATGGCTTTTTGTTGCAAATATATCAACAAACAGGGCTCCATGTGGGATTCTCACCCAGGGAGTAAGGTCTTCGTAATTACGTGGAACAGTGTCCTGGTGGCTCCATACTGACACCCAATACACTTAATGTAAGGGCCAGTCTTCCCCAGAAGCTGGCCAGAAAACATAACTACTACCTGTGCAGAGTAACTTTGAAGGAAAAGGAACTTAAATTATTATTTTAAATTCAAACACACTAGAAATGCTGCCATAGCTATTTTTGCCATTATCTAAAGTTCTTACCCTATTACATAATGAAGGTCACATTTTCATTGCCAATGCAGAACTCAAAATCTTCTGTGCTAAGATTAAAGTAAGTGGCAAAAATAAATAAATAAATAAATAAATAAATAAATAAATAAATAAATAAATAAATAAAATGTTGGAAACACAGTTTTAACAATTTCCTAAAAGGAACTACATTACGATTTTCAAGAACTATCCAATTGGTATGCTTTAGCTCCTATTTAAAAGGATGACAAGCCCTAGCCGGTTTGGCTCAGTGGATAAAGCCTCGTCCTGCAGACTGAAGGGTGGCAGGTTCCATTCTGATCAAGGGCACATGCCTGGGTTGTGGGCATGATCCCTAGCAGGAGGTGTGCAGGAGGCAATCGATCAATGATTCTCATCACTGATGTTTCTGTCTCTCTCTCCCTCTCCCTTCCTCTCTGAAATTAATAAAAATATATTTTAAAAAAGGATGGCAATGACAATTGAAATTACTATCACTTCTTTTTAAAAAAATATTGTATTGGGATTTCCCAAATTAAAGTGTTAATAAGTAAAGGCTTCTTCAAGTTGACTTGCAATGCAAGAAAAAAATGGACAATTTCTTCAAAATCAAAATCTCATCAGAAGTGTATTTCTACAATTGAGAAATCTTCAAGGGATTAAAAAAGTATTAAATTATTACATTTTTATAACTATTTTTCTATTATAAAAGCACTCCTCTAATCATTTTTAGGTAAATTTATAAAAGAGTAAATTTTATGTTAGGGAACATGTTGCAAGATCTCAGTACATACTGTTAAATCAACCTGCCTTCTCTAGAAAACCATCCCAGTGTACATTTTTGAGTAACAAAAAATCTGAAAATAATAATTTTAGCAGAGTGATTTAATTCAAATAAAAATTTAAAACTAATTTGGAGTAAAACCTCAGCAGACTTACAAATGGAGCATTATTTCTAATCATTAAAACATATGGCTACAGTGATATATTTTCTCATTTATGGAGCTGTAGCTATACAGCAAACTAAAATAAGCAATGTTTTAAGAAATGATAGAATTTATCAGAAATAAAGTAAATTTTCTTACTAAAATGACAAATTGCCCTTGAATTATAATGATTAATTAATATTTAATATATTCCCATAATGTAGTAGGTGCCAATGAAATGAGTTGTAGCTACCATTAAACTAACATGACTATTAAGGTTTGACCTATAAAATCTAGTAATGAGACAAAAAAGTCTCTCTCTGCAATTATGTGATTGGCAATTACCCATGTAAAGTAAATGATAAATAGCACTTTTTGGAAAAGACTTAAGATACAAATAGAAAAACAATGACCTCCTGTAATCAGAATAGTGTTACAACATTATCAAGATAAATCCCAGTTAATGAATAGAACATTTGAAAGCTGAAGAACATGGAGGAAATATTAAACTTCCTTTCAGTGTACATATAGTAAAGTTAAATTTACCCTAAATCTATACTTAAGTCACTGTTTCCAATTACATTTTATGCTAAATTCATTTAAATTAAATGAAATAAGATTTACAAACTACTAATGCTAGTTATTACATATATGAACATTAACAGTAGTAAACACTATACAAATATCTGAAAATGATTACTTTTCCATAGAGTCCTATAGTCTGACATTATTAATTATACATCAATCTATATATAGTAAGATAATAGAAAGTCAACTTTAATCTGAAAATGTACTGACCTTTACATACAAGAAAGGTCCTATTAACTCAGTAGGATATGAACTTTAAGTTATTTTTCCAATTCTTATAATAAAATGAACTAAGTCAGCCTTAGATTTTTATGCAATTCTTTCAAGATCATTAATTAATTAATTCATCAACAAATGCCTACTAAATGCTTTTATGCTACTGACACTAAATGCTGGGGATACAAAGTGAACAAAAGCAGGCATGATCCAGGTCCTCAGGGAATTTATAGTCTAGAGTTAGAAATCAATATTAATCAAATATCCTTCACAGTACTTATCACACACATGGATAAACATCTACAGCTTTGTAAGTGCTATGAAGGAAAGATAACCAGTGCTACAAGGGGATGGTACTGAATCTGGAGGCACGAGGAAGTGCCATTTGAGTAGGAATCATAAGCACAAGTAAGCATTTACTAGGTGAGGTAGATGGAAGCTTGGAGGGAAGAACACTCAGCAGAGGGACAGCAAGCACAAAGAAAGAAAGAAAGGTAGAGGAGAGTGTGAGGAGCAGAGTGCTACATAGTGAGGTAGGAGATAACTGCAGAGGCCAGATTATGCAAGCTTGGTAGCCTGTGTTAAGGACTTTTTTCATTATCCTAAATTCAGCTGGCAGGTCACTGAAGGATTTTAAGCACAGAAATGACGTACTCAGACTTGTGTTTTGAAGACAGCATTCTACCTATAGTCTGGAAAATGGGTTGAAGTAAATGAACGGAAACTATTTAGAAGGATATTGCAATAGTCTAAGTGAGCAGTGACAGCAATTTGGGCTAGGAAAAATAATAGGACAGGGAGTACAGAGAGAAGTAGATGCAAGAGCAAGATTTTTAGAAGATAAAATATTCAGGTCAGGGTCATGGATTGGCCATGGTAGTAAGAAAGAGGGAAGGATCAAGATTTTGGCTTGACATCTCAATAATACCATGTACTGTAATAAAGAATAATACAAGAGAAGGAGACTTATGGAGAAAGATCATGAGTTTGCTCTGACATTTTGGACCTGAGAAATCTAAGAGAGGATATCAAGAAAATGTGTGACCTCTATAGAACATGAGACATACATGTGTAAGGCATCAGCCGGGATTTGTTAGGCTAAGGCGACAATAGAATGAACTTTAAAACAATTAAAACTGGATTTAAAGTAAATAAAAATTTACAAATGCAGTAAAGCTTTTACACAAAATACATATTGATGAGAGTAAAGAACAAGGCCCCTTGTGATAAAGCAGAAATATATATTTAAGAATAAAACGGGTACATTTCTGCACTTCCTAATCAGCATTCCCAGTGTGCAGGCGGATGGCAATGCCTTTTGCCACCAAAAATAAAAAATAAAAAATAAATAAATGAAAAATAGAGCATAGCTAAGAAAAGACAAATGTTATAGTCATATAAACTAAAATAATAGTTGACAAATTCAGCTTGCCCTCCAATAAAGAAATAATTCAATAACATACACGGATATTAGATTTTCTGCTACATGCTAACCCTGAATAAATAAACTTTATTTCACGTTTCAGTTCAAGTAATTTATAAAGATGTTCCTCAACTTATGATGGGTTATATTCCAATAAATCCATTGTAAGTTGAAAATACCATAAGTCAAAATGCATTTAATATACCTAACCTACTGAGCATCACAGCTTAGCCTAGCCTACCCTAAATGTGCTCAGAACACTTACATTAGCCCACAGTTGGGCAATATCATCTCACTGCTATTGCCCTGCATCACAAGACAGTATCAAGCTGCATATTACTAGCCCAGGAATGATCAAAATTCAAAGTACTGTTTCTGCTGAATGCATATTGTTTTTGTACCACTGTAAAGTCAAAAATATCGTAAACAGAACCATCAAGTCAAGGACCACCTGTACTGACATTGAATAAAGATAAAATTGGTCATACAAAAATATTAACATTTGTAAAAAAAAATGTGGTTGGATGAAACAGCTCTGATTTTCCCTGCATTGGTTACTACTAGTTTTCACAGCCTGGTTGCACTACAATGCTTGGTCACCATTTTTGTCGAGTGCCCTATAGAGAAAAAGCCTAAGAGATTAAACAGGAGGATAGCATTTTTGTTACCACTCTGGATCAATTTCCAGCTATAGATTCCAATCACAGAGGAGACAGAAAATCTTTCAGAACCACTCACATCAAATATTATACACTAAAAGAAAATGTGATAAGTCAGCAGACAATTCTTCCTGAGACTTGACAAAAATTGTGGTGATTATTATTTCTTCCTTTCAACCACCTGAGGCTCATGTGTGTGTGTGTGTGTGTGTGTGTGTGTAGGTATATATATGTGTATATATACATATATTTGTAAAACTTCATATAATATGAAACTGTACTTGTCAAGGTCAATGTAAACTTCCATGTGTCCAAATATAATGGATCCTTCTTTCTCTTCACCTACTTGAACCTCTGTATACTTGGCTTCTGCAAAATACACTTGGCTCTATTCACACAACATTCTTCTCTCTTGAATTTCAGAAGGCTCAACTCCTACTTTTCTTCATACTTCCCAGGCTGCCTTTATTTTGTTCCTCTTACTATCCCAGTCTTCAAAAATCTAGAAGTTCTCTTAACTATGCACATTATCTCCCTACATAACCACACACAGGCACATGGCTTTACATTCCACAAAATGATTTCAAAAACAAAAACAAACAAAAGCTACTAATTTCTATCATTGTCCTTCACTTCTACTGCAATTTCCAAACTTGGATATTCAACTGCTTATTTGATATCTACATTTGAGTACCTGGTAGGTGTCTCAAGCATACTATGGATCTGAAATGGGATTTAATTTCCTTCTGCTCTTATAAGTGTTCGTTCCTCTCCTTGTTTCTACCAAATCCTTCATGATATCAACATCCACCTCATGGCTTAATCCAATCCATAGGAAGTATTCTTGATTCCTTTCCCTACTTGCCTTCCCCACAACCCCTCACAGCCAATTTATCAGCTATTCCTTTAGGGTCCACTTCCAAAGCATATCTCCAATCATCATCATCATCATAGCTTTCTTCTCCTAATCCTCTCTGTTTCTACTGTCACCTCCAGAATCCATTCTCCACAATTACCAGAGTAACCTTTAAAACTACAAATTGGCTTACATGACTTCTACACTTGAAACATTTTATGGTTTCCCATTTTTGTTGAAATAAAATCAAACTACTTACTGTTCCCCACTAATTCCTTCATGGTCTGCCCCCGCCCCCCCATTTCTCCAAACTCACTCTCCTTCCTTCTCATTATGTATTACTTACAGTGACTTCCAAGGAAATACCCTGAAAATGCCAAGTTCTTTCCTACTTAAGGGATGTTGTCCTTGCAATTTCCTCTGCTTAGAATATCTTTTACAGAGCTACCTCCTCTCTTTTCATCCTTCAGATGTCATCTCTAATAGTATCTCTTCAAAATCATTTTTATGACCACACACACAAACACACATTCAAAAACAACTCAGTATGTTTTTTTTATAGCATTTTTCACATTTAATAAATGTTTAACTTAATGTAAAATTTCCTAATGGTTTTCTTTTTAACAGAATCTAACTGCTGAAGATTGACAAAATCATATTAATTTACATTTGAATAAGTAAGAAATTTTTCCCACATTTAGGTATTTCCCTTGTTAATAACAGAAATTATATGAAGATTTGCCTTCTTAAAGGAATAACAAAAAGTCCTCTATTGAGAAAGTGTTTTTGAATGGCAATGCACTACTAAGTAGTGTAAGTCCTATTATCTATTCTCAAAGGATTTTTAATAGTCAAAGAAATTTAAAACCCCCAAATTTTAGTAGATAACTACAGGTATTTATTTTCAACATTCATGTGTGTCTCTTCAAAAGTGAATGAGCTATATTAAAGTAAAACAAAGGAGCAGTGGGCTCTCAAGTCCTTTGAGGGAAGATTTTTATTCCACAAATTAAGGTATGATATCACTCTGCTAACACAGACCTATGGCAGTCAGTAAGCTCTTGTCTGTCAGCCCCAGCGCCATCCATCTGTCCTGCTCTGTGGTGCTGAAGCTGTGATCCCAAAATACACCTCATCTTTATCCCTTGGCTTCCTGCTAGGTTCTACCACTAGGGGCAGTAGAAGGAAATTGGTAGGCAGGAGAAGGGAGATGCTAGGCTCCTTCCTTGTTCAGTCTCCATTACTATCAGTGTAGCTTCAGCTGAAGCTCCATATCTCAGCAGCAGCAGCAGCATTTGGCCTCAGCTTCTATTTGCTGGTTTTTTGGTACTCCCAGTATAAGTCTTTTTGTACCCTCAGAGGTACCAGCTTGAGGAGGACAGCTCTGCAGAGACCATCCTGCAGCCAGTGAGGTGTCAGCACCAGCTGGGAGCACCTCTTCTCAGAGGTTCAGGTCTAAGTTTTAGGGGGTACTTTCTTTGAGCACCAAGTACCTGTTAAACCTAACCTCTTTAATTTGTTCCCCCATCTTTAGGACTGCTGTTAGCTCATGAGCCCTCCAACCACTGTATAATCAACTCCCTATATTAAATTTTCTCTATTGAAACAGTTACTACAGATGCCCACTCCCTGACTGGACCCTAGGTGACTCATAAGGAGACAAGAAAGGTGGGCTGAGGTGAACTAAAAAAGAAACAAACCAGAAAACATGCTGTGGAGGATAAGATGGAGTATCACTATATTTTATGAATATGTTGGAGGCATTTTGAATATCAGGAATCTCATAAATTATATCAAAAAGGTAAACTCCTTTAGAACAAAAGCTGGGTTTTATTATTAACTAGAGGCCCGGTGCACAAATTTGTGCACAGGTAGGGTCTGGCCACCTGCCCCATGGGGGCCAATCGGGGCTGGGCCAGTGTGTGGGGGGGCAATGGGAGGTTGGCCAGTTGGCTCCACCCCCAATCAGGTTAGGGGGACCAATAGGGGTGGGGCCAGATGGGGGGAGGAAGCCTGCTCGCCCCCAACTGCCCCCCCTGCTGGCCTGATCACTCCCAACTGCCCTCCCTTCCTGGCCTGATCACCCCTAACTGCTTCTGCCTCAGCCTGCCACCATGGCTTTGTCTGGAAGGACGTCCAGAAGGTTTCCCAGAAGGTCTCCCAGTCTAATTAGCATATTACCCTTTTATTAGTATAGATAGATAACTATCATAATGCTAAGAACCATTACTTACTCTGTCAATATGGTATTATAGAGTACTGTGTGAGGTGTATAAAATGTTTAATTTTTAATCGACACTATAACTTAATGCAATACATATAATTCCAATTTCACACACACACAATTGGGTAATGAGAAGTTAGAGCCCAAGATCACACAGCTATTAAGTGACTAAATGACATTTTCAACCCATGTCTTTGAGGACTCCAATACCCTCATTCTCCATTAGGCCAGGTGGCTCTCACTTATTTACCATCATATATCCCTTGCTCAAATATGGTAGAACCTTGTGCAAAATAGATGCTTAGTAAGTTATATTGAATGGACAATTGAACAAACACTTTCTTTAAAATAACTTTGATTTGGTAGTTTTATGATTTGGGCACTAATAAATAAATGGATAACAGTTTTGTTCCAGAGATAATGTAGCTTTGTGGCTACAATTCAGTGATTGCAGCACTCTAATAAATAAGGGGCCCATCTGCTGACTAGAACATTAATGGGGGTGGGGGTAAAATGAATCAACTTGCTAAATGGAATTGCCAATATGGTGATAAATCTAGGATGTTAACCTAACTCAGAGGATGGGAGGACTACTGTTCAAGGTGACAGTTTTGATTGCATGCTGGGTAATCAAAGTGTGCAGAGGTACAGGTGCTTTGCCCTAATGACTCTATAGAGCTGTGATGTTCGTTTAGAAAATCTGCTGTATGTGTCTCATTCTTTCTTTTGATAGAAAAGCTGCATTTATGAATGAGAGGGCTTTGGCAGATCACCAAGTGATCATTCATACCCAGATAAACAGCTTTAATCTTTGAAGGCTATTGCTAACCAGTATTCAGCCCAAAATAATGACTGCAATTAAAATCTTAAAGAACAGAAATAACCTCACAATGGAGTGTAGGGATACGTTTATTATGATTAAGTAGGAGAGAGAATGTATGTAGCAGAATATAACTTGCTCTATATTAAAATATGTGAGTGTACCCACAAATAATACAGAACAATTCAGTGCAAATCTAATATTCTCATGGATTATATGCAGAGAGAAAGTGACTGCCATTACAAATAAAATATTGCTAACTTAAATCCCAAAGTACACAATACATGATATGATACAAGCTTTATGATGCATTTTTCATGAAAAAGTATTATAAGATAAAAATATTAATTCTGAACTTTACATAACTGTACTAAGGAATATTCTCAATGTTGTGGAAGAAAGTTTTGTTCTTGGGGTAGCAAAAGACTGTAAAAATTTTAATATTAATAGTGTACAATAAATTGATAGCCATTAAGATTTCAAAATTAGAGAATATGCTAATTTGAAATATTTACCAAATATTTATATACTAGAAGTCCAGTGCACGAAATCGCATGCCCCACCCATCTGCACGCACCTTGCTGTGTTCGCAGCCCCACCCACCCATGCTGTCTTTGGTCGTTACGGTGTTAGGGCCACAGGCCTTTTATAATATAGATGGTTAAAACATAACCATATATATATATATAAATGCATGTATGTATAGTGAAGATATTAATTTCTTCATATTTATGTACTAGGGGCCCAGTGCAGAAATTCGTGCACCTTGAAGGAACTGTGGGCTGCGAGGCTGCAGTGGGCACAGGGAGGGTCTTGGCCCATCCTCCATGCCCCTGCCCAACCCCTCCTGCCACGGCTCCCACCCCGTCTACCACAGCCCCGCTCCTGCTGCTGCTGCTCCCACACGCTGATGGCACCAGCCCTACTTGCACCCATTGACGGTGCGGAGTGACTGGCGCCTCTCAGGAACAGGAAGAGGTGGAGAAGCCCTCAGGGGCAATTGGGGAGAACGGCTGCTGCTCACACCCGCTGATGGCACCAAGTGATTGGGACCAGGGTCAGGCACCGGCATTGGGTGCAAGTGCTGGGTGGGACCATGGAGCATGGGAGCAAAGAATTTTCAGTAACCACCAGAGTCTCGCCCCAATGACAGCAACTGGCACCCTGCCTTGGTCTGGCACCCCCGCTCACCTGCTCCACCATCCAGCTGCGGCCAATGCCTGCCATGTTTTGCATGTGCCCCCTGGTTGTCAGTGCATGTCATAGCAACTGGTTGTTTGGTTGTTCCACCATTTGGTCTATTTGTATATTAGCCTTTTATTATATAGGATTACTAGAAGCCTGGTGCATGAAATTCATACACGGGTAGGGTCCCTAGGCCTGGCCAGTGATCAGGGCCGATCTGTGGGGTGACTGGCGGGGCGATCAGGGGCCTCCACTGGCACCTACCTTGACTGGCCTGGCACTGCCTACTCGCCTGCACCAAACCCCGCCATTGCTGCCGGTGGCTTCCCTCTTTAGGGTGACCGGCGTGGTGATTAGGGGGGCCCCTGCTGGCACCTGCATTGGCTGGCCTGGGCCTGCAGGCCAGGAGCAGTTCCTGCTTTGAGTGTCTGACCCCTGGTGGTCAGTGCGCATCATAGTGACCGGTCATTCTGTCGTTCGATGATTTGCATATTAGGTTTTTGTTATATAGGATATATAATTTTTGAAATAATTTGATTATAATATATTAATATTTTATAGTGAATTTATGGATACTATAAGATGGTTTGGTGGAATCTAAGGGGATGGAGGAAATAGTGATGTGATTCAGAAGTCTTTAGTTCATGTCCCAGCTTATCACTTAAGAATATTAAAAATGTATAGTTATTTTGTCAGTTCCTTTCTATTCTACATGAGGAAACCAAGGCACAAAGAAAGATTGCATATTCAGACAAGACCACAGCAAAACTAGGGGCAGCAACCAGTCTTCTGATAGCAGTGCCTGTTTTTAACCCCTATTTGATTCTGGATCTTCATTGTCTCGGTTGGAAGATTGGAACAGGAACTCCTCTGTAAAGCTCACATCTTTTGTAAGGAACCAAAGAAGAAGTACTCATGAAAACACTTCTCAAACCATGAAGTACTAAATACACATAGGGATTATTATAGCAAAGACATGGTACATTTCTTTATTCTTGGAGTACACACAGAATCAAAATTAAGCTCAAATATATGTTATGCATGCATAATCCAGTGTACTGTATTTAAACAGAAATGCCTCCTCTCATTTTTACTCAAATGACTTATTTGTACAATGTAGGACTAGTTAATTTTTATCATACTCTGGGGAAAAACATAATGCATATAAGACATATATGGACATTTACAAAGTTTTTTCTAAAAGGGAAAACACTGTCTATAGCAATCACTGCTGATACCTTGCTTCTCAGCCCTTTGCATCAGCTGAGTAAACCTGCAGCTGAGAACACTTCCTGGTTGTTGACAATTTCCTGTCTCCAACACAGAGGTGTCTTTTCTTCTCTGCCTTTTTCTGACATGCCCAGAGCTTGCACAGGGTTGCAACCTGGAAGTCAATAGAGCAAATACACAGAGGAGGTGTAACACTCCAGGGGGCAGCTCTCAACCAGTGTGTGTAGAGAGAAAGGAGGTGGGGGTGGTGGAAACATTATTTTGAGTGTCTGTGATCTAAACTTCACTTAAAAATTCATTTTGAAAACTGGTCTCTGCAAAACTCCAAGAGCAATTAGTTAATAATGGCTCTTTTAAATTTGGGTCTTCAGGGTCCACTTTTAATTATAAGAGCTAGGTAAAGTGATGCATAACTGGCAAGTACATAAATACATACAACACTGACCATTACTATTATGTCTGGCTTACACTATTCCCAGCAATTTAACTAATCCCTTAAGTGCTACAACACAACTTGTCTCTGTCTTGGTGAAGGTCATTTGACTAGTCCTACTATGTGAAATGGTGTTCCTTCTAAGAAAAGAATAACTTCCCTGTGGCTCACAAGGCCAGCTTGGTTGTAATCCTTTTTATGGGAGAACCTCTAAAATATTACATATGGTCCTACTTAGCAACTCCTTCCAACTTATATCTACACGGAAAACACACTGCTGCACTCTGCCCTGGGCCTTAGAATGGCCTTTGCCCCAAAGCAATAAAATCTGACAAAGGCAGATAAATGCTTGTTTCTATGAACCAAATTATCACCTGATATTTATTGAGTACACTGAGGGCTATGATGTTTGCAGTCTAGATTAACAGATGTATATGTAAAATATACACTTAAAAACAAAACAAAACAAAAAAGTTGCCTATCAAAATAAAAGGAAAGTTGCTGGCTTTTTCAATTTACATATTTGACATGTTGTTTAGGTTGGTTTAAATATATACTATATACATATATATATATAAGTGGATAATAGCACATTTAGCATCCTTAATGACTATTTGAATATTCTATTTTCTTCTAATAGAAAAATGCAATCTAAATTTCATTCTTAAATGGTTGTATTTCATAACCATATTTTCCCTCTTTCAGTTTTGAGCATGTTAATTTTTATTTCTCATCATCATATTTATGCAATATTAGGAAGGCAAAAGCAGTTACATTCCTAATGGAAATGGCTCACAAATTTGCATTAGAATTTGTAGTGTCCCATGAATCTCCAAGATAAAAGGATTCTTCCAGGGGTCATGTTTTCGGCCTTTTGGGGGGCTGTTCTGGATTCAAGGAGAGTCTGAAAAATAATATGATTTCTTTCTTTTTAGCTTTCAGGACACCTATATTTAATTAATGAAAATCAAGGGTGCTTTATTATAATTTAGTTTAGGCTTATCATAAACAGATGGCAAATTATTGCATTTACTGGTAATTGGGGTGTGTTTTTTTTTTCCCCCTGAGTAAATATAAGAGAACTTAATGCCATATAGGTTTTTTAAAATTAAATTTATTGGGGTGACATGGGTCAACATGAACATACAGGCATCAAGTGTGGGTTTCTATGTTACAAGATCTGGATATTGCACCATGTGCCCACCACCCAAAGTCAAAAATCTTCTGTCACCATATATTAGGACCCCATTCTCCTTTACCCCATTCCCACTGGCAACCACCACACTGCTATTTGTGTTTATGAGTTTCAGTTTTATATCCCACATATGAATGAAGTCAGATGGTTCTTAGCCTTTTCTGACTTATTTCACTTAGCATAATATTCTCAAAGTCTAAACTTATGGACCTTGGCCATATACTTTTTGAAGCAAGTTTTTCAGTTTTTAATGGATACATTTGAAATAATTTATAAGAATTTTAAAACAGAATCTTTAATTTAAAAATATAGCAAGGTCTACGGCCATACCACCCTGAACACACCCGATCTCGTCTGATCTCGGAAGCTAAGCAGGGTCGTATTCCCAGGAGACTGCCTGGGAATACCGGGTGCTGTAGGCTTAAAAAAAAATACAGCAAGGGTACCATTAAAAATAACAATGATTTGAGGGCTCTTTTTAATACAGAAAAGTAAAAAGAGGAAAATACAAATGACCCAATATCTCACTACTCAGATAAACCCTGTTAATATATGTAATTGTTAAATCAAACAGTATTTAAAAGTAGATAATCCAAATCCTCTTATTCCTAATAGTCCTCTTTATAAAGATAACCACTATTAAAAATTATTTCAAATACTAATTCTCCTCAAGTCACCCTAATGTATCTGCTCATCCATTCATCACTCCATCCATCAGCCTACCCATCTTTTAAAAAGATGGAAATAAACTAAAATAATGTTGGAAATAAACTGGATAATGTTGCCTTACATTTAACTAATTAATTAAATATGAGGCAACATTATCCAGTCTTTCATGCTTAACATATCTGGAACATTTTCCACATCAGTACCAATTTGCCTTATTTTTTTAGAGTTTGCATAGCATTTCAATATTTAGAAAACATGCACTTTTTGATTTCTGAACTTGACTGTCAGAAAATGGGCTAGACTCAATTTAATGAAAAACCCCTCTGGGTAAACATTTTAGAGAGTGGAGAGCCAAGACATCTTATAAATGTTTCTGTTGCTCTCTATCAACCGCCTGCATTCATGTGGTCCAAGGATGCCACAGAATCGACTACAACATTCATTTAGGCAATATTATTTAGGGAAAGTATTATCTGAAAAAGACCAGCCCTCAAATCCTCTCAAAGCACAGTACAGGGTGATACATCTGTCCTCCCAGAAACCATTCTTCTAGAAAAAAATAGGTTGTCTGAACAGGGGACATGGTCTTCCTGTAGAAATGGTAAGTGTAGGGTGATGGTGTTATGTCTATAGTACACATTCTGCAGACAGCGCCAGTTATTGCTTAAATCTCTTGGATGCTTAGATAGATAAGCAGAACAAGGATTCTGTTTCAGGTGAGATCATGGAACAGATGATAGGGGCCAAGGTTCCTCGGTATACCTTATCTGCTTGTCCTGTCAACCCACCTTAGCTTTGACTTCATATTACATCTCTTCAAGTGAACTCACTGTCAACTTTGAACTTTCCCCAGGCAGGGGAAAAAGGCTGCATGCTTCTTAACAATGACAGGTGTTCTTTTTTATGACCTTTGAGAATAAGTGAGAATTCAGTACAAACATTTATTTTTCACTCTTTACTACAACATATTCAATGCTTCTTTTTATAAAGGCTTTCAAGGGTGATCATTTAAAATGTAAAACATAATTGAGAGAAGACTGGTAAAGATGCTTCAAATTAATTAAAACTTAAGGGCTGACCATCTCTTTAATAGGCATTTAATATGAAATCAAATGGTCAATTCCATTCATATATATTAGCTATGACAGATCAAATATGAAGATCAATAGACATTGGGTAGCTATGATTATCATTATGTGTGTAGCTTATGGCTGGGGCAGATTTTAGAGCTAAACGATCCATCCATGTGTGACTTAAACTTGCAGCCTCTGCTTTCTTAGAAATTGCCTATAATCAACTGAGCTTCTCAGTGATGGCTGTTCTGAGGGTCTCACAGGTACATTACTTTTCTTATTTTAGCTGTTATATTGCCCCATTGCCTCTTTTTGTAATGCTTACAATAGTCAGTGGACCCCCAGTGGATGCCTGAAACTGCAGATAGTACCAAACCTTATATGTACTATGTGATTTCTTTTATACATCCATACCTATGATAAAGATTAATTTATAAATTAGGTGCAGTAAGAGAATAACAACAATAACTCATAACAAAATAGAACAACTATAACAATATATTACAATAAAAGTTATGTCAATGTGGTGTTTTTCTTTCCCTCTCAATATATGCGATAACTGAGATGACTACTGAGTGACCATGAGCATGTAGTGCGTACAGCATTAATACACTGGACAAGGGATAATTCAGGTCCAGGGCAGATAGAGCAAGCCAGCATGAGGTTTTATCACACTACTCAAAACAGCACGTAATTGAAAATTTGTGAATTGTTTATTTCTGTAATTTTTCATGTTGACTATGGGTAACTGAAACCAGGGACAAGAGGCACCATTTCAAGGCAGGTATTCATTTGAACAAGAAGCTGTAGGCATTCTTCTCTAACAAATGCTATGGATTCTGGTTCACTGAGCCTACTGCAATCCCAGCCTCTACTCTAGTTTTTATCTTTAAAAACATAAAGTTCAACCCTGGGCCTTCTGGTCTCAATTCCCATTAAAGTCCAGTCTTCTAGAAGAAATTAGAATAATGAATCCCTAAGAGTTTTAAAATGGATTCATTTCAATTTCTTCTGAAAGCTGAGAATTAATAGAGACAACTTTGGCCAGTAAGAAGTAAGAGTTTGGCCAAACTCTCCCCAATGGAAAAAATAGTCAAGGCTATTAAGAGGTAAGGATTTAAATTATGCTAATAAAGGATTTGCACCATCGTGCCTTAGAATCTGGCACAGACATCCAGTTAGTACTCCAAATGCTGAAAAATGCAAGTGATCTCAGAAAGAGATCTCAGTACTTCAGAACATTTCAAGCCTCTTTCTTAGCGCTTGCGCGCTCTTTCCTCTCTCTCTCTCTCTCTCTCTCTCTCTCTCTCTCTCTCTCTCTCTCTCTCTCTCTCTCTCTCTCTCTCTCTCTCCTCTCTCCCTCTCTCCCTCCCTCCCTCCCTCCTTATTCTTTCTGTGACTCTGAATGAGCCAAACAGTATTCCCAAGAGACCAGAGAATTCACTTTTATGCACTTCATGCAGGCTGTCACTACCCGTCTGCAGTCCCATCTACATAGGCATATAAACAAGAGATCAACCAAAGGACTTGTATGCATGCATATAAGCATAACCAATGGATGCAAGACACTGCAGGGCGGGGGCGGAGGGGAGTGAGGGCATGTGCAGGGGCGGGTAGGGGAGGCTGGGGGAAGGTCAATGCGGGGGGAAGGAGACATATGTACTACTATTTGTAATACTTTAAACAATAACATTAAAAAAAAAAATAAAATAAATAGAAGCAATACTGTGCATGTGTGTGCCACCTACCTAATATCCACATTCCTCTTCTTTCATATGAAAGAAAACCTGAGCAAGGAGCACAGATACTGAAATGCATTTCCTAGTCTCCCTTTCAGGTAGCAGTGTAAGAGAAAGTAATTGATAGGGGTTCCAGGAAAGCTCTTCAAGGATGCTTGCTGATCAACTGAAGGATCATTGATTTTTATCTTCACTCTCTTTCCCTTGCTACTTTCTCTTCCTGCCTGGAACACAGAGGTTACTGATGGAATGTCAGCAAGCGTCCAAGACTACAAGACAACGCAGAAGATGGAAAACAGACATCACAGAGAAAGGTGATGAAAGGAGCCTAAGTTCCAAATGATTGTGAATCTCCCATATCACCCTTGACCTGCCTCTTTCTCAACTCCTTTGCCTGAGATTTTTAAAAGATAAAAAAAACAACAAAAACAAAATAACCCTGCATTCAGTTTAAGTCACAGTAATTTTAGGTTTCTGTTACTATAGCCTGTTGATATAGTATGTATGTCAGCATCATGTTTTGGAGAAGGCACAGTGGGAAGACATGTGAGGTGACACCAATTTAAAGAGGATGGTCATTAAAGCTCACCCACAGTCCTCTGCCTGGACTCCAAGTCCCAGGAGGTCACTGTCCCTCTCCTCTTCTTTTGAACTGTGACTTTGAATTCATTTAAACACAGTGGGACATTTCTTCTTGTTCATATCTCATGAAAGGCTCATTTCCCTGCTCATTTAAATGTGACTCAATGCACAGAAGCATGCAAAAGGCCTAAATGTGCATGTGGTGTGTGTGTGTGTGTGTGTGTGTGTGTGTGTGTGTGTGTGTGTGTGTGTATGTGTTGTGTGTGTGGTGGAGGTGGGGGATCAGGAAGGAGAGATTGTCAGGTTAGGTGCAAACAAGTTTTTTTCCCTGTATCAGTGTCTTCTCAGCCTGCTAAAATGATCTCTTAGAATCAGTATGTGTGTGTGTGTGTGTGTGTGTGTGTGTGTGTGTGTGTGTAAAAGAGAGAGAAACAATTTGTTTCTTATAGCGTCTTGCCACACAGAAGTTAACTGAAATTATGAAAAGGTAACTCAATAGGCACTGTATTTCTTTTTTTTACAATAAAATGCTTTTTTTTTCTTTTTTTTTTTTTTTAACAGAAATTACTGTCATTCCATTGAGTTTTCTTTCTTCTCAGGGAAGAATGTTAGAGCATCCCTGCCTCCAGGCCCTATTTTCTCATTTGTAATGATATACTATATGTAAAGTCATATTACCGGCACTTGCAATTTCCGAATTGCTTGATGCCTGATGTCACAAAATTATAACTAAGAGAGACTGTTACACCTACTGCTCCAAGGCATGGGGAGTATTATTTCAGCAACAATGAAAGCACATAATAAAGGACTTTAATGTTAATGACAGCTTGAATGCAAGCTGTTAGAAAAATTGAGTGTGTGTTTTTCCTATCCAGGTAACCGAATCAGGTGCCCCCTAAAAACAGCAGCCCCTTCCAAACCACCTCGGGTTTAAATGATTCAGTTTAATTCAACAAGCATTTAGCAAATACCCATTCCATGTGAAACCTTGCAGTGGGGGCCACAGTAATTGAACAGCAACCCCTGCCCTCAGGAGTTCACAATATAGTGGAAAAGAGATGCCCATTCCCATGGCTGATACAAGGCCCACTGTGAGAAGTGCTAAACTGAGGCGGCCACAAAGTGCCAACAAACCCGAGGCAGGGCTGTGTAAAGCATCTTGGAGGATGGGACTTTGGAAAAGGACTTCAGGGACATATAATACATACTTTCCAGCAAAAGGACCCAACCTACAACCTACTCAAAGGTGAGAACTCTTGGGTGTGTTAAGGGATGAGAAATCAGGCAGATGAGACTAAAACACAACAGAGCAAAGAACATAGAGGCTGTGGAGCTAGCAGGGAGGGAGCACCAGTAGAAATGGGTGACTGATGAGATATAGGATTGAGGGGGAAACACCTAGCCCATGGGAAGTGATTGCAATATCTGTGTTTTCTCCTCATTAGCCTGTGTCACTGATGCTACGGGGCCCACTCACATCCCCTTGTCCTAACCATTTCAGTGCCCCTAGGCTTGACTGCCAGCACCGGCCTCTTATTTATTTAATTTTTTGCTTACCGGCTGGCTTTTCTTTGTTTTCTAAAGCCTGGCACATGGGAGACAGCAGGTACTAAGGAGCACACATCCAGAGGGAACTCTTCCTAAGAGATGACTGACAGGAGTCTGTGTATAATAGCCAAGCTCCTTTGCCCGTGGGTGGGTAAGAGTAGTAAGAGTAAGGTATATATCTTAAGGGGGCTACCAGGGCACTTCCAGAATTCCCTGGTTGGTTGAAGCTCCAATTGCTTGATCACACACCTTTGTTAGCTACTTTTTCTTCCTTATCTCACTTTGCTGCTGCCCTCCCCTGAGCCACCTTGCCAATATACTATATATCTTCACACCCTTGAAGTGTAAGGTCCTGCATCTGGAGAAGCCCAACTGAGGATAACCAGTAGGAGTCATGAGCCTCATGGAAGTACTATTTCACCAGCAATCACCAAGTTTTTCCTTCAAAACTGCAGTGTAAGTAGAGCAAAGAGCAGCCTCTGAGCAGAGTAAGCTATGCCGAGTGGAGATGGCCAAATATGAGGCACAACAGAACAAGAGATGTTTACAACCAGTTTTAGGGCAAAAGCAGTATTTAGTCACATGACTGCACAGCAGTTTCGTGAAGTAAAAAGCTGTATGATAATCCTGAGAGAAAGGCAGAAACGGAACAGGGTTCTGCTGAATAAACACAACTGCCTTCTTGCTTTGCCTTCATTTGCTATTGCTACTTCTATGTTGTTCACACAGATCATTAAGATTTAGAAAGAGGCTTCAGGAACATACCAGTGTAAGAATATGATCCCTCAAATGGTTACTCACTGTTATGAGCAAAAATGCATGGAAAAGTAGTAGTGTTTGAGTTGTTAATACTCTGAAATTAGTGCTTTGGGGCCAAGAAGGAAACTTTTAGGAGAAGCTTCCTCTGAGAAGCCTTCTTTGACTACTTTGGCTCTCAGCAATTTCCCTGGCTTCTGAGATGTTAAAAGCATTCAGAGTCTCAATGGTTCATTGGACTCTTAGTCCTCCTATATAGCTTGCACTGCTGTGTCCTGTCTTTTAAACTAGACTAGCATTCTCATGTAAGTCTCATGGCTTGTACAAAATGACCCAGACTCTGGCATGTTGGTTTTCCCAAACAGCAGATGCTGGGATGGAGACTGGAGTACATGAGATGTATTAGGGGGTGTTTGTGAGATTAGCAACTATGGTGGAAATGAGGGAAGCAAGGCTCAGTGTAGAGAAAAGCTGGCTGTGATGTCTCAGCTGGTCCCACAGGGAGCTCTGAAACTGGGACATCCAGTTTCACAAAGTGGGTGAAGGAGCTGGCATGGATCAGTCATTGGATGTGGGCATCCACTAAAATGGTAGATGACATGTTTTGGCTGATCTGGGTGATGTCAATATCCTTGTAAGAATTTTGGAAAATCTCAATAATGTATTTTGGTTGTGAAATTGAAGAACTGTGTTGAGAATGTTATATCTATGATTAACATAAATTCGGTAATGATAGCAAACACTAACTTAAACTGGCTAGCTATATGAGTTTTGTCATTGTTTTCTAGAAAGATGATTAAAGCCCTAGGGAACAATCCTCTATAGTTCATGCTTTGCGTCACAGTATTTTTAACATAATAATTATTCAATTATTGTTCACTGATGATCATTATGATTGTACTGGAAGCAATACTAAGAAGCAAGATATTTTAGTCTACCACAACACAGTCCTAAACACAGTAATTATTTTTCTTTTCAAAAGATATAAAATAAATTTACTATGAGACATTATTTTGAGTGCTAGGATTTAGGACAAGAAAACATACTGCTATCCCTGTTATACATTATCTTCTCTGAAAACAAAAGTTTTAACTAACTCTGCCTTTTAGGTTCCATTGCCAAAAAGCCTTTTCATATTAGTCCTTATTCATACAATTCCAGTGCCAACATTTTTATCATTATGTATATTTACCATTATTTTATTTCACATGCATTTATGTGTTTTGTACAAAGCATCTGAATAGATTTGGACTGACTAATATCATCCTCATGCTTCTCTGTGTAATCAATCACACATTTGTTCCTTGAGTGGCAATTACATTATTAATCAAGATTTCTTGGAATTTTCTCTTTTCTTTCCCTATTGATAAAATGGTCAATATGAATATGTAACAAAGAAAAAAGGTAACCCATTTCAAGAGCAGAGTACTGTGCCACCCTTAAGAAGGTCCTGATCATGCATCCTAATTTGACCATTTTCTTGTGTATGACATTGAGACAATAGCCCAATGCTCTGAGCCTCCGTGTATCCAGGTGTAAAAGTGGACAATGATATCTATCTCATAGTATTAAGATGAGAACTAAAAGAGATAATCTAACTGCTTAATGGGATTTGCCCACATCAAAGAATCAAATGCTTATGCTATTATCTTTATTATATTTATTAAAATATTTGACATGAATCTAAGTGTAGACACTAATAACCTAGTAAATGTTGACTGGTAATTACTTGAAATGTTATTAAGTTCTAAAATAAAATATCCAGAGCAGATGAAAATAAGGGGCCTACTAAAATATCAAGAATATAAATTAATCCAAAAGCTATTATTTGTCAACCTATTAAACATTCTATCTGTTAAGGAGAATTTGGTGAATAGAATTTTATTTTTATCATACTGCTGAACAATTTAAACCTACAGCAAATAAAAAAAATGGGTTATGATGTATGATACAATGTAAAGTTTCAAGTCAAATTCTACTTTGAATAACAGAGAGTTGTAAGGCCATGTAATCTGAGGGTTAGATGCCTTGTGTTGTCAACCTGCTGTGACTGACAGGTTAGAGGAGGACAGGGATAATAACAAAAATCCCCAAACCCCTTTACAGCTTCTCAATAGAAGTCAGAAAAAAAATGCAAATACGATCTTATCACGTGAGTGCATAGTCAAATGAAGGCCAAGACAGGCATGGCAATTACCTTTTGGAAGATACAATGTGTCTTTGAAGGAAAAAAAAAATTAAATTTTTACTCACAAGGAAGGCATTGAGAATGGCAAATGAGATAACCATTTAGAAAGAGGAGCACACTGCCATGCACAGGCTGTGCACAGCAGATTGTTTTCACGTGCATGCTGAGCTCGGAATGAAGACATCTGATGATGACTTTTGGTAGAACAAATTTGACCATTTATTTCCCACCCATAATCTTGTCCAATCCAGTGCTGACTCTTGCGTATTTCTAGTCAATGCTGGAAATGGAGCCTGTTCTGGGTGACTTAATTAACTAGCTTTGTTTTGCTTACTTTTTCTCATCTGTAAGATTATAATATAATACTAAAACTGAAAAAAACAGCAACATCAAATTCCATGTTGTAGAGAAAAGAGTCCTGTACTGTGAATTGGGAGATTTTCATTGTAGCCCTAATTCCTCCCTCACTTGGCATTCTTGGATTTGACATATTTGAGCTTCAATCATTAAATGAGGGGCTTGAATCACATAATCACAGAAGTACATTCTGTCATACATGTCTGTCATTCACGTGCCCACTCTAGATATCATAAGAAATTGAAACACTTTCCTCATCTGGGCCACCAGTCCCTATATATCTTAAGCCCCAACTTCAGAATAAAGCTAAGTGAAGGAGCCAAGAAAACATACCCTCAAGTCACTTTACCTGTATTATGAGAAGCAATACAACGTAATGGCTGTGATGTGATTCCAACTGGGCCTACGGCACTATAGACACTAATATAACTCCTCCACACTACCATAAATTCCACACTTTGCCACCCTGTCTGAATGCTTCCTTAATTCATTTTGGAAATGGAATGGGTAGATTGTCTTAGTGAAGACCTATGGACAGCTTAAGGACTCAGTTTATAGATAAGGCCACTAGAGGGGAGGGGAAAGGGAAATTAAAACATAAGGGAATAGAAATGGATACAGACAGGGACATAGGAGGACACCAAAGACAGTTGCCCAGGCTTGGCTGTCCTTGCTAAGATAGCAGAAGGTGGAAGAGCCACCTCATATTTAGCGACTTCCTCCAAAGACAGTGAAATGATGGAGATGTAAAGAGCATTTGTAAAACTTATCAGAGAATTTAAAAAATAGTTTTCCTGTTGTTTACTGCCAAAATGTACAACTACTTCCTTTTGATGTCTCTCTGGCAACATGAGGCAGTAAAGAATTATAATATGGATTTGAAAATAGCTCTGTCATTTGAAAACTTTGGGAACTTGGACAAGTTACTTAGCATCTCTGACACTGATCTGTGGAGAAAAAAAAATGGTGAAAATCCACAACTGGAGGGGTGTGTGGTTGAAGCAGGAAAAGCGTGTGTAGGACCTCGAGCTCCATAGATACTCAATTCATTATTGAGACTTTTACTTGATCTAGCTGGCTTATGGTTTTTAGCATGACTTTTCCTAAAATACAGAGGCTTGGGAATGGCTTCAATTAACACACGGTATCATATTTACAACCTATTTTTCTCCCCACTGCTAAAATTGGAGGCCACTTGATAAGTCAAAACCCCTCTTGTTCGAGGAGGATGTCAGCATGAAAACTGACACCTTCCTTACACAAGCTGTCAGACTCTTCTACAATTTCAAACAAGTTTCTCTTCTTCACCTTTTAATGTTAAGACAGCATATTACTAAATTTCATGCCTGGATCTACTAGTTACCTAATAAGTAAGATTTTTCTTTTTTGTTCTCTGGCACCAACCTAGTCCATATTGGTGTTATCTAATATGCCACTTCATACTTGTGTGGTCTATGTGAATTTGGCTGCTTTCAAATTCGTTTCAGTTTCCAAGAAAATATTCGAAAGAAAAATCCACAGCTGTTAAAAACTGCCATCAAAATATATTAAGCCATAAAACAGAAGCAGAAATGCATGGTTCTGATAGCTCTCCAACCTCTCACACATATCAGAGGGCATGCCCTGCTCTCTGCCAACTATACGGGATCTAGTACCCACAAGGACCAGCTCATAATATAGCTGCATTCTGCTCGCTGACTGCTTCAAAAGTAATCACAACACAAGGAGAATAATTCTTAGTAAGCAATAATTACTCAAAACAATTTGGCATACTGTGGGTGGGACTGTAAATTGATACATGCTATTTTAAAAAATATATATTTTTATTGGTTTCAGAGAAGCAGGGAAAGGGAGAGAGAGAGAGATAGAAACATCAGTGATGAGACAGAATCATTGATCGGCTGCCTCCTGCACGCCCCACACTGGGAATGGAGGTGACTGGGAATTGAACTATGACCTTCTGGTTTGTAGGTTGACACTCAACCTCTGAGCCACACTGGCCGGGCTTGATACATGCTCTTTTGAAAGATGCTAAGCATATTCACACCTTATGAGCTAGCAACCTCAAACTTAGATAAATATCCAGCAAGAGTATACTCATTTATACACTGAAAGTCATATAAAAGAATATATTATCTCTATTAAGAATGTCCTCAAACTGGAAGTACCCAAATGTGCATCAGTAGGAAAATGGATAAATTGTGGAATATTCACACAGTAGAATATTAAATAATTTTTTAAAAAGAGAAAAATATGAAACTCATAGACTTAATGGTGTCTGAAAAAACTGAAATATAGGCATGTATAAATGATATGGCTCTAATATTATAAAATTAAAAAACCAGCAAAACTAATCTGTTAGCACTCAGGATACACTTCCTTGGGGGTGGGGGTGCAGTGACTAAGGAAATATTCTATTTCTTGTTTTGGTACTGATTACAAAACTGTTCATCAAACTCAATGCCTGATATATGCATAGATGTATTACACTTGATAAAATGTTTTTTTAAAAACTGCAAATGGTTTTAAAAATGTACACTCATCTCTAAAACGATCTTAGAAAAAGCAAGAAAAATTGTTCAAATGGTAGAGAGAAACCTAATGGGTCTGCATGATCCCAAGTTCAATCAGAGGTTCTGCAATAGACTGAAGGTTTGTATCCCACCACTCTGAAATTCATATGTTGAAATCTAATTCCCAATGTTCTGGTATTTGAAGGTGGGACCTTCGGAAGGTCACATGGGTGGACCCCTCAGAAATGAGATAAGTGCCCTTATAAAAGAGATCCCTGAGAGTGCCCTTGCCCTTCCACCATATGAGGACACAGTGAGAAGACAGCTGTCTATGAACCAGGAAGTGGGCCCTTGCCAGACAACAAATTTGCTGACACCTTTATCTTAGACTTCCCAGCCACCATGACTGTGAGAAATAAATTTCTGTAGTTTTTCATCCAGTCTGTGTTGTTGTTTTTTAAATTATATTAGTCCAAATTGACTAAGAGAAATCTGTCACTATATTTAAAGACCACTGGACCAATATATGTGTCACACATGGCTGCAAATGGTATTACTATTTTTATCTCTGTTATGGGCCAGGCACTATATTGAGACTTCATAAACATGATCTTATTCATCCTTATCTACAACTATAATTTCCATTTTTCATGTGTGTAAAATGAGACTCAAACATGTTAAACAACTTATCTCAAGTTGTTAGAAAACCCCAGGTGTGGATGACCACTCACACTGGAGATCAATGGTACCTTTAAGTCTAGACTGCATGCTTACGTGACCCCACTCATCGGCTCCAGGAAGTCCCTCTCCACTGCTGTCTGAGATGACAAAGGCTTTCTCCTCTGGCTTTTAATTTTACTCTGTGGGTTCAGGTTCATTCAGCCCGTGTTCTTTAGTCAGTTGTGAAATACTGACTGGTAAGCAGCCATGGCCACATCTGGCTCTCCTCTCTCCCACACACATGTGGTTCAGTTCCACAGTCCAACATCAAAGCTGCCAGACTGGCTGGACTCCAAGGACTCATTGTGACTACAATTTGCCTATTGGAATTATCAACATGATCACAGAAGCAACCCAATCTCCAGCTCGCTTTTAGAATTTTCAAAGGTTGGTATGAGGGCACATGTTTTCTGAATTCCCAGAGAAGTCCATTTTATTTTCTTATGGACCTATATAAAATTATTTGTACTCAACATCAGCAAATTGGTGGAGAATTTTTTGCAATGAGAAGAAAGAGTATGATTACTGTGCTTACATTAATGGTCTTTAGAGATAGACAATCTCTATTCAAATCCCAGCTAAGCCATTTACAAAGCCCCAGCTTCTTTATCTAATAAATGTGGAAAATACCTTCATCAGAGAGTTATTATAAAGATAAATGGGGTAGTGTATGAAAAGCACTTAGTTCAATCTCTGCCGTGTGTTACGCTTTTTTATAAGTGGTGAATCCACACACATAAACACACACACAATTTATTAACATGCTATATAGTAACATAATGCTTTATATGACATACATTTATACACATATACCCACACAGAATCAAAGGTTTGTGACTGCTTAGTCTTCTAGTAACTGCAATAATACACCCTGCTTTTGACAGAGATTGGACATTGGTTATTTTCTAAAATATTTGAGAATTAAAGAAAATTATAATCATGAACAGCAGTATAATATATAACATGTAAAGCAGCAAAATAAGTTTTTGGGATTTTTAATATATTTTATTGATTTCAGAGGAAAGGAGAGGGAGAGAAAGATAGAAACATCTATGATGAGAGAGAATCATTGACTGGCTGCCTCCTGCAGGCCTGCCACTGGGGATCAAGCCCACAACCTGGTCATGTGCCCTGACCAGAAATTGAACCTTGACCTCCCAGTTCATAGGTCAATGCTCAATCACTGAGCCATGCCCAGCTGGGAGCAAAATAGATTTTAAAGAAATGAGTGTCTGAGTTCTGAGAATTCAAAAAGTGTTAAATCTATCCAGCAACATATATTTGTAGGCCACTTAATCAAATGGCAACTTTTACCATATGTGCAGCTTGACCTGCATACTATGTTACTCATTTAGGGAACACTTTGAGGTTAATAAACTCTTAACTAATAACAGTCTACGAGTCTACAGGTAATAATGGCCTTTAATCCATTGTCTTCCCTTCTTTTTAAAGACTACAGGAGTTCTGCAGCCTTCCTTTATATTTTATGTGACCTCCCACAGAACCGAGAAGAGAGCGTTCACATAGAAATTAGCCACAGCCACAGCTATTCTCAGGAAGCTAATTCACAGAAGAATTAAAAACTGTTCCCTTATACACTGGTGTTTAATGATTTTACTTCCTCATTACAGTTCTCTTGCCCCAATACAGAGAAAATAATTAGACCTTGAACATGGCAATTAAAAAGCAGATATCCTGAACTCTGACACTTCTAGCAAACCAATAGAGTGTTAAGGAATATCATCCTGTTGGCAAATTTCTAAAAGACTACAGATCAATGTTGAGAAAAAAAATCACTCGTTGGCAAGTATGACCTAAGAGTGTAGGTTTCTAAAAAGCATATGCATATAAGAGCTGATGCTATTTAATGCTGCTCTACTTCCTTTAAGTTGTGCACTATACTTTATTTTCAAGGTCTGTAAAGATTATTCTTCCATGATAACACTAATTATAACAAACAAAACTATGACCTTGCGTTTAAAACACCAGTAACCAAATACCTTTATGCTGTAAAGATAACACATATCCAGTCTATGAAAGTGATATTTATTAGACCCAATGAGACTCATTGGGGAAAGAAACTAAATATACTTCTTTATCAGCAAGTGATTCTTTGGTTTTACACTGATGCATACTAAGAAAACACAGTGGGATGTTTGGCACAGAAATAAGTATAGCTACAGCACATAAGCACACTTCAATTGATGTACATATTAATATGGGTGAGACAATAAATTTCTGTTGTTTACCCACATAATAAGGGAGTTTATTATGGAAACCCTAGCAAATTAATGCAGGTACCAAGTTTAAATTCACACTTATTGCACAATGAATTCAAGTATACATTAGAAGCATTTCAATTTGAGCTTATAACTTTGGTGAGTTTCTCCACAAAACCAGATTCATTTGAGGTACATAATGACAAAAGATTTATTTTTTGCTTGAATTGAAACTTTGCTTCTGTGGCTAATTGTCTATGCAACTGATGCAGAGTCCCATGTGGTAAGAAAGTGGGCCTCCTGTTAACAAGCAGTGAGTGAGCCATCATGGAGGTGGACCCCATGCCCCACCATTCAGTCCTCAGAGGCTGGCAGCTCCTGACAAAACGTGAGAGTTCCTGACTCAGAACCACCCAGTTAAGTCCCTCCTGGATTCCTGACCTGCAGAAACTGTGAGACAGTAAATGCTTATTATTTCAAACCACTAGATTTGAGGGGTAATTTATTGAATAGAAATATATAACTAATAAGTCTATCTGATATTCATTTTCCATTCCTATTAAGATAAACCTTCTTTATTAATCCAGTGTCAATCTTTAGTGGCTAAAATATACTTCCTAGCTCTGTGAAAACTATAATTAACCACTTAAGCAGAATTGTGACAACAAACTCTACACATACATTAGTAGAGGATTGCTAGGAACATTTTGTTCTCCTATAAATATGGTTTCTTCCATCCCCCTGAATGTCAGTGTGATGATGGCTAAAGCTGCCCCACCAGAAAGTACTGAGCTGCTGAAGTAACATCAGAAAGTGCCTACCTTTGCACTTGTTATGCAAAGGAAAGAAAAATTGTTTGTCTTTTTTTTTGTTTGTTTTTAGTTTTTCTGATACCATTAACTGGAATACAATCATTCCTGATAAAATCTACTTCTCTATTTTATGTTAGTTTTGTGAGTTCTGGCATAGCATCTATGTTTTTATCTCAGAAAATACTATTCATTCACTGGCATTAAAAGCATTATTAATTGATATTTGTAAATCTTTAGAATCAGGTATTTTGCATATGTTATCTCCATCTACTAGTATATTACTACTATGGATGAAAAAGGAACTAATCAAAGGAGAGAAAATGGAAGTGATTTAAAAAGAAAAAGAAAAAGAAGAGGGGAAAAAGTAGCCGGACGAAAAAAATATATAGATGCAGAAAAGAGAAAAAGATAAAGAAAAAAATACAGTTAAAGCCTATGGAAAGAAGTTGGTGTGACAATCATTAAAACATTTTTTATCCATTCTATATAATAAAAGGCTTATATGCAAATAGACCAAAAGAACCGAACAACCAGTCACTATGACGTGCACTGACTACCAGGGGGCATGTCTGGAACATGGTGGGCGTTGGCTGTGGCAGGATGGTGGAGCATGTGAGTGGGGGCACAGACCAAGGCAGGGTGCCGGTTGCTGTCATCGGGGCAAGACTCTGGTGGTTACTGAAAATTCTTTGCTACTGCGCGCTGCGGTCCTGCCTGGCGCTGCGCCTGTTGCCGGCACCAGCCCCGCTCACACCCGCTGCCAGTGCCAGAGCTGCTGCTTGCACCCGCTGCCAGTGCCTGGGCCCAGCCCCAATCACTCTGTGCTGTCAGCAGGTGCAAGCGTGGCTGGCGCCATCAGCGCATGGGAGTCGTGGCAGCAGGAGTGGGGTTGCAGGCAGACAGGGGACCGGGGGCCCGTGGTGGGAGGGTCTGGGCAGGGATGTGGAGGATGGGCTGACACCCGCCCCTGTGCCTACCACAGCCTCCCGGCCCACAGTTCCTTTCAAGGTGCACGAATTCGTGCACTGGGCCCCTAGTTAAAGTATAAAGATATTTGTTGTCTCATTCTAAGATGTTCAATTGTTTTTTAATATGTACAATGAGACCTTTGTAAGCATTTTCTTTTCCTAGTATTTGAACTTGGACATTAAATAATGAAAGCCTAAACTTGAGATGTTTTTGATAACTGTCTTTCCTGAAAACAAGATGTAAGGTGATAATGAATCAAACCTGTGAAAACATAGAGTGAGTTTGTAAGTTCTAGTTGTTTTATGGGTTGCATACAAAAAAAAAAAAAAAAGCAATTACTTACCCTACTCAGATAAAATGGAGATGAAATAAATTATCCAAAGAAGACAAATATTGAATTAATTAGTGACACAAATAACTTTTTTTTACATTTATACAAAATGTATCACACGCATATGATCAAAAGTAGAAGACATTTCTAAATCTCTTTATAAGTCACTTGTGAAAATAAAACTCAATGTGAAGGTTTTTTCTTCTATCAAAAATATTGCCTACTTTATACTTCTAGCAATATAGAATTTAATATGGCACTTGAAGTTTTGTTTCAATTTCAATTTATCTTTGTAAATATTATAGTGTAGCATATGTGACACACGTCTGCTTGTTTCTGGGGTCAACCTGATCTACCACACCCATCAAAGGTTATATCACTTCCAACAAAGACTCACTTTCCTGGAATTCAGTTTCTTTTCTGTAAAATGGAAAACATAATACTACCTTCCTCAGAGGGTGTGGTGACAACTAGGCAAGTAAAGTCATGTAAAGTAGTTAAAGTAGGTCTGAAACATGGTCAGCAACCAAATGCACTTAATTATTATTTTATGAATATAGACCTAGTAATGAAATGTTTGAGGTGAGCATTGCCTATAATTATTTAACAAAAAGATGGAAAAATTAGAGTGAAAATGTAGAAGCTAGTCAAATAAAAAAATATGAATCCACATAAGATAGTTGAACATTAGGATAAACACATACAGAATAACCACAGTTTTTAGACTTATGTTTTAAGGTTTTTTTGTTTGTTTGTTTGTTTTTACAAAGGAGAAATCCTAAAATCAGAATAAACCAACTACATTCAATTTCCACCATGACCCTCTCCTGTAGTCCCTTTTGGAAGATGTGGATATCATTTAAAATTATTTTCTACACTTTATGATATAATTAAAACATGTCCACTATACATTATTCCAAAATAGCAATACATAGACAAAAATAACTATTACCTACATTTCCACTATCAGAGATAAACACTGTCAATTTGGTGTGTGTCTTTTCAGACCATTTTCTTTGCACTTTTTTTTAAAATATATTTTATTGATTTTTTACAGAGAGGAAGAGAGAGGGATAGAGAGTTAGAAACATCGATGAGAGAGAAACATCAATCAGCTGCCTCTTGCACACCCCCTACTGGGGATGTGCCCGCAACCAAGGTACATGCCCTTGACCGGAATGGAACCTGGGACCTTTCAGTCTGCAGGCCGACGCTCTATCCGCTGAGCCACACCCGGTTTCGGCTTCTTTGCACTTTTAACAATCTAAATAAATAATGTATATTTTTATATCAAATCAGATCATACTATTCATGATGTTTATAATCTGATTCTTTTATTTAAAGTTATCTGAAACAAATTTTATATTAATCAACATAATGTTTATGGCATCAATTTCAATGACTAGTTCTTATGAATCTTTCAGAATTTCCTTATAGCTTATATTGCATATTTAATTTGCTTCTGAGTTTTCTCTATTATTAACAATGCTGATTGTTCTTGTTGCTAATCATTTTGCATATGCTGGAGATCAATTGCTAGAAATAAAATATGTTTAGGCTTTGGACACATGGCACAGTTGCACTCCAAAAATACACGTGCTGTTTCTTAGGTGCTTCTATTTGGCCTCTGTGAGTATTAAGGAAAACACCTCAAATCATACATGTGTGTAAGGTTGCTCTAAAATGATGAGGGAAAAAAATGTTTTATAGTTATGAAGTCAACTAGAACCCAGAATCACTTTAAGCATTTGACTCTGATACAAACTCAATGGCTTGATCTTGTGTAGCACAGGACCAGGATCTAAAAGGGTTAAAATTGAAACCTTCTTTGACAGATATTTAAAGAATGATGTATCATTGTTCTGGTTTAAGGGAAGAAAATTGTATGAATAATTCATCTTTCTCCCAACAACAACAAAAAAATGTTTTTACACTTTCAAATAGGTGTTAAAATGGGAACTGTTTTGTCAAAAGTATATAAATGGAGTGTAAATTTCTCTTCCTGCCAAGACAGAAAAGGTTTTACATCACAGCTGGGTGAGGAAATAAGATGGGCGACCAGAAAATATTCTACCCGGAAGAGAAAAGGAGTAAATGGTTTCATTCTCACCCTTGCAAGCAATCCTGTCTTCCAAGTTCTGATGAATTACTGACTTGGCTATATTTAAGGATGGCATGTTATAAACATGGTCATACAAGGTCAGAGGCCCTCAATTTATATGATGTTTCACATTTCAACAAAAAGTCAGGAAGAAAAAAGCATGTTGATGAGGTGTGTCAGCAGGAAAATGTGGTAGGAGGGAGATTGACAAGAGTATAGGGAAGGAGCTTTTCACTCCCTCCTTATACCAGACTTATTTCTGCCAACTCCTGTATCTCATGAGAGATAGGGGGGAGAGAGAGAGAAAGAGACAGAGAGAGAGAGAGAGACAGAGAGAGAGAGAGACAGAGAGAGAGAGGGAGAGAGAGATTGTTATTTTGATGTTAGAGTATGAGCTGCTAATTGAGTCACATTTTCTAATGGGTAGGGGCACTATCTTTTCAATTGTACAAACCAACACTCCTTTTTTATTTTCAAATTTGAACAGAGTAGAAGGTTCTACTTGTCTTGAACTGGACCACTGGATATTAAGGCTGCAGACTGATGTCCCACCCATTGCCATTGCTTGCATAGAACTCTCTTGAGATCTTTGCCCTAAATTACAGTTTTAGCTGGGGAAGGCTGAGACATTCCTGCATCCCAGGGTAAATAAGATCACACAGGGATGCACAGGCCATGCTCTGTGGGTGAGGTCAACCATTTCCAAGCTTGTCAGAGTTTTTTCCTGCTTCAAGTGCATACAAGAGTATTAAAAAAAAGAAAGAAAGAAAAGACACACAGTCAATGCATTAGTCAGGAATCCAGCAAGAAACAAAATAAAGTCTGGAAGCAAGATGGTGTGGGCAGGTTTCATGTCAAGACTCCAGAAGAAAAACAAGATGAGGAAGTAGTTCCTGCTAAGGAGTGAAAGTGCAAGGAAGAGATGGTGTAACTGGAGGTTTGTGAGTGTGGGCTCCATGAAGGAGAGACCTCCGGACAGGAGCTATACTCCTGGAAGAACACAGCCTCTGCAAGAAATGGAATCCAAAGCAGGAAGGGAGAGGGAAGAAATATCCAACCCTCCCAATGCCTCTCATTTCCTGCCAGTGACTCCCGATGTCTAAGCTTCTGTCAAATGGCACACATTGAATGGCAAGGAAGTTCAGGTAATGCAGTCCAAGATGTCAGCTTCTTGGGGCATAGATGAGGGCAGAAAATAGGTCTGGGAATGTGTAGTGGGGCAACTGGACATATTCAGCACAGGACCTCAACCTAAGAAAATATACATATGGCTATATGATGTTTGTGAATCCCCTGAAACCTATGCAGGATACCAGCTTAAAAAAACTGAATATATTGATGCCTTTCAAATCTATATCTTTAGGCTCTCTATATATCTTTCTCCCAAGTCTGGGTTTTATATATACAAGTACCTACTAGACACCTTCTCTCAGCTATCCAATAGGCATCTCATATTCCACCTGCTCAAAACAGAAATAGTTATCTTTCTCTTCCCCTTAGACCTGGTCCTGCTCACAGATTCCCTTTACTGTTTACTTGAATCAACCTGGCCAGAGCAGTCCAAATCTTTAACTCCCTTTTCCATTCACTTAATCCCATCAGTGACTAAGTCTTCTTAATGACACCTTCTAAGTGACTCAGAAACGTCCTCTTACTGCCAATCGCATTGCCACCTCCTGATACAGACCTCCACCATTTCTCACCTGGACCACTGCTCATCACAAGTTTGACCCACCTTTTACTTCTTCCTACCCAGCTATTCTCCACAAAGTCATGGAGCTGTTTTTCTAAAAAGAAATCTCATCATGCCATCCCCTTAATGAAAACCCATAAGCCTCTCCCTTTTAATTATATAAATCCAAGTCCATCCACATTTGACTGTCTATACTCAGCTTTGTGTTCACTGTTCTCTCATGACCCTTAAGATCTAGTAACACCAAATATGTTTTTTCATGTTTGAATACCTTCCTCCCAGGTTCACCCTCATTTGCCTGGTGAGTTTTTGTTAACATTTTATTTAGAACTAATTTTTAAATTGCATAAAAGTTGTATGAATCACACAAAGATCTCCCATAGGCCTCTTTCCTACACTTTAATTTCCATTTCCAGGATCTCCTTGTCTGGTCCCTACCCCATCTTGTGAAGCTCATTCTCCTTTTCTCTGTGGTCTGTAACTTTTTCTGCTCTCTATCGTAATTGCACTTCCTACACCATCGTGTGATTTGTTTAGCTGTCTGTATGTGACTTAATAGGCCAAGTTCCATGATGTCATGAACAATGCATCCTCAGAGACTACTGCAGAACTTACTTTTAGTAGGCATCCAAGAAATGTGTGCTATGTGAGCAAATGCCCAACCCTAAGATCAAGAAATAATAATTTAAAAAAGACATCAGGGTAGGTAGGTTTTGTTGTGTGGTTTTTAAAAATTTGATTTGATTTGTCATCCTATAAATTGAGTCAGTGCCACTAGCTCTTCTCTATTCCAAAGGAGCAGAGGAAGAAGGAAGGACTGTCACTCTGTGAAGAGACATCAGGACCTGGCTTCTGGGTGGTTCTTCTAAGCCTCTACAAACACCCAAAAGGAGATAAGTTCAAGAGGAGGGGATCCCGACATGTTACATGATGGCCTGAAAGGAGGACATGCTAGAAGTGCTGCATGGTCTCTGACAGCACAGAAGGAGCTGTGGATCTCTCCTGGGAAGGCTGTGGACACCAGGCAGAGCTAACAAAGGTCCTGGGCAGTGAGGTGAGCAGCCTCATCAGCAGGAGGTAATGTGAACTATCTGAGACAACATCTGGAGTCACATCCACCAACAGAGACCATATTCAGGGATGCCACACAGATCTACCTGCAATGGAGTGGAAAGAGATTTGGGGAAATGTGGTGATGATTCACATTGCAGATATTTACCAGTTAGAAGACACCTAAGTATTTGCTGATTGTCTTCACTGTGGGCAAAACTTCCTTCTTATATATAAATAGTAGCCTGAATGCTTGTCAATTATAAAGTAAGGAGCATCTAGGTTTGCATCTTGACCCAAGGGCAAATGGTGTATTTTCAAAATAAGTTTATAACTCTATTAAGAGCAAAATTCCTTTTAGATTGGTTGCCTTAAAAAAAGCAGTCACAGAAAAAGCAACCAGGAGCAGAACCCAAGGAATATAGAGCAAGTGTCAGGATTCAGCACTCTTAGATTTAATCTAGCATAACAATGAACAGAAACATATCTCATAATGAGGATCTTGGGAATAAAAAACAAAGTTTAGGTAAGAACTGCTTTGGATACAGGGGCAATAAACTTATTGGGGAAAAAAATGTATATAATATTCTGAGTGTTCACCAAAAATGGAGCACAGTCACTAGCATGGATGAATATGATGCTGGGAATTATATAAGGGATGTGTCACTTTTCTTTTTAACCTCATAAATAGATATCATGACTCAAGTGTAAATAATTACAGAAATAGGAATGAGTTTTTGTTTCCATGGCTTGTACCTAAAAATTAAGTCAACTCTCAGCAAACATTTATTGGAATTTACTATCTGAATGATTTTCAGAGCTATATAAGACAATTTCCTGTTTTCAAGAACTTGTCAGAATCCAAGGCAGAGATCATAATACCCAAATAACTATAAATCAAAGGAACAAAACAGTCTTTCCAATAGAGGCAAGTACAAAATGGTATGGGGGAGCAGCTGGGAAAATCAGGACAGGTTCCATGGAGAGGGAAGTATCCATGAGACAGAACCTGAAATTGTGATTTCAATAGACTGGGCTATGAAAGGAAGAGTTGTCAGATACAAAGAGGAGGGACTCCAAGAACAGTGTAGCTGACAATCTATACCACTAAGCAATCCAAGATAATGAGAACAGAGAAGATCTGCACAAAGGAGATCTTTGGTCATTCCATAACAGTAGTTTTGGTAAAGTTTAATAAATAGAGCTCAATTTTGAACAGTTGATGTTTTAAAATAGTAGTAATAAGGTAACAATCAGGAATTAAGACACAAGTTTCTAGTTGTTAGTGATAAGCAAAAGGAGGATAAAAGTACAACACATAAAGGGCAAATGTTTGTTTTGAGGGAGGAAGAGCAGGCGACTCAGAACGATGCATAGGTTGGAAGGACAAAGAGTCAATAGGACTGGAGAACAGAGCATGTGAGGGAATGAGGACTCGAATGGAATTGAGGCAGAGGGACTAAGGAGTACCCTGCTGTATTTTGTTTTAAAATGTATGTAACTCATGATTTAGAGGAATGTGTTAGTAATAACAAACAAATATGAAGAATTTCCACTGATAACTGTAATAAATGCCAACAAATAATAATTATTAATAGTAACTAATTAATTATTATATATCTGGGACCATGCTCAGTACTCCATATGCGAAATGTAATTTTGAATCATTTCTGTACACTTACAGGACTAAAGAGCCCAGAGTATATTAGAGCTAAAATATTTAAAGACAAGCACGTCCAAGATTGTAAATACCCAAATCGCCAACACCTTGAAATAAAGAAATTTCCATCTGCTCAGGATCTCTTCCTGGCCCCCCTCTTTCCTACCCCCAACTCATGGCATGGGCATCTAAGTGATCCAATATCCCTTCATCAGCGGTTCTTATTTTCCGCTTAGAAGTTCTGTGTAATATGTGAATCCTATTTGCTGCCACCTCAGAAAATGTTCCTCAGATTCATACTTTCCCTTAATCAGATACCTTCTTCTGTCTCAGTTATTGTCCAATTTTTTCGTAAATATCAATCCATTTACTCTATAGTTTGATCTTCCTCTTTTTTGTTATTCATTCTATTTTTAAGTCACTAGGGAACTTAATCATGTTAACAAGTGGAAGAGTATCTACCACTAATGCTATACTGACAAAAAAGAAGGGAAAACTCATATTGTGAAATGAAATTGTACAATACATCCCACATCCTTTAATTATATCCAGAATTTCTCTCTCAAATCTACATGAACTTCTGTATCTACATCCTGATCTGCTAATTATGTCAGTTTTTATCTTAAGCTTCAACACTGAAAAGAGGCAATTCTGGGTCATTTTTTTCTATTTTAAGTTATAAAATAGTATTTCCTATAATTTTTCACTGTAAATTCATATTATTTCTTCTATGCTATGGGTGAAAAAAATATTATGGACTAACCTAAATTCCTAATTCATTTAGATATAGATTGTTCATGAAAATAAATTTTGTACTTTTAATAATTTATAAATATACCTTTTTAACACAATCTTTGTGTATGTTAGAAACTATCTGAATACAAAGATAAAGCATACTATGATATTGTTATACAAATAATAACATGTAACCCTATATAATAAAGAGGTAATATGCAAATTGACCATCACTCCAACACACAAGATGGCCACCACCATGTGGTCAAAGATGGCCACCCCCATGTGGACACAAGATGGCCACCTCAAGATGGCTGGCAGGGGAGGGCAGTTGGGGGTGACTGGGCTGACAGAGGAAGGCAGTTGAGGGAGACTGGGTCTGCAGGGGAATACAGTTTGGGGAGACCCAGGCCAGCAGGGGAGGACAGTTAGGGGTGACCAGGCCGGCAGGGAAGGGCAGGTAGAGGCAATTGGGCCGGCAGGGGAGCAGTTAGGCGTCAATTAGGCTGGCAGGGGAGTGGTTAGAGGATGATCAGGCTGGCAGGAAGAAGCGGTTAGGGGCAATCAGGAAGGCAAGTGATTGGGAGCCAGCAGTCCTGGATTGTGAGAGGGATGTCCTACTGCCCGTTTAGGATGATCAGACATCCCTCGAGGGTTTCCAGATTGGAGAGGGTGCAGGCTGAGGGACACACACACCCCCTGTGCATGAATTTCATGCACGGGGCCTCTAGTATCTAAATAAACTAAGACCATTATTTTTTTGTTCTAGATAATTTATGCTATCAAATACTTCTATTTTATTCTTAAAATCTCTCATCAGTTTCCTATGCAGTTGAAATGTTTAAGAAAATTAACTCTGATATAAGATATAAAAGCATATTAAGAGTTCAAGACTTTCCCAAAATGTACTCTTGATATGCCTAATAGCATATCAAAAAGACTTTCTAAATTCTCCTGTTGTTCTAATGACTTGAAAATTATAATGAGCCAGGCAAGCAATCTATATAGAAAATGATGAATTAATAACCCACCTAATTTCAAAAAGGAATTCAAGTCAGCTTAACAGAAAGCACATAATTAAGCAAGATATTCTGAATTAAATATGAATAAGAAAAAAAAAGAAACCAAAATGAAGAGAATAGGTCAAATAATAAAGATACATGCCATGAAATATTGGAAGTATAAGTGGACACTCAGATTTGGTTTTTAGTGTTTCAGAAACCACAAGTGACCAATTGCAATAGTCAAAGTGTTTACAAAGCAAAAACTAACCTAATACTATTTATCTAAGGAGAAGAACAACTATTTCTGATACTAAAATCCTAGAGAGATCTTTAGCCTCTTCAGTGATATATTTAGAATAATCCCAATGATGGCATCCGTAGTGCTTGGAATAGATATTCTCCACACAAGTAGGTGGAAGCACCCCCAAGCCTAGTTGGATATAATCAGCTCTATGCAAGTCTATCAAAGTGCTGTCCAGGGAATGGGTGCCCCAGTGGACTTTATTAGTCATGATATTATAGATGATAATATATAGACTAATTATCTTCATTCAATCTTACATAAATATTCACTCCCAGTCCATGTTTTCAAATGCACTACACATCACCAAATTCACATGCCTGGATCCAACTAGCAAGTGTGGCTAAGGAAACAGAGGACTGCATGCTTTAATAGGCAATGAGGCTTGGGGAATCATTCTGGGTATGAAATTGCCATTGAACCATCTATGCAGATTACATATGCTTTATACAATAAGCAAGTGTTAGTATTATCCTAAAATGGTTAATAATATTATAAATACTTACTGGAGTAACACTTAATGCCGTGTGTAACACTTAATCCAATGGCGCAAGTAATCTGCTGGTTAAATAAGCACACACACAGAAACAAGGCACTGGAAAATTGAAATTGCTAAGCTTATTTTTTGCTCTTAATAAATATGCAATCAGCGAAGTGTATATACAACCTTTTAAAAAGAGTCATAGTGGATCTATTTTCTTTAATAAGATGTCTAACCCAGAAGATAGCATTAATGCCCAAATTACTGCTTTGTAATCTCTTGAAGCTAAATGAAGTTTACGCTTCTAAATCCCCTAGGTACATTTGGAGTATTATGACTTTGAATCTCAAATTTATCTAACAGTGCTTTTTATTTTGTTTAGTTTTTTTCAATTTGATACACAGTAGTGAAATATAATAAATTGAGTTTTTAATTTATTGTTACTGAAAGAAAGTGGTTTCCTTTTAAAATTCTAATTGTATTACTCAGTTTCTAAGTTGTCCTAAAACTTTTTATTACCTTTTTTATCTCCATTATGATAAAATATAATAAATGAAGGAAACAAAACTATAAAAGAGATCTTGTTTTTTCTTGCATATATTCAACTTAAGAATGTCATTTTTTAAAACATATTTGATTGATTTTTCACAGAGAGGAAGGGAGAGGGATAGAGAGTTAGAAACATCGATGAGAGAGAAACATCGATTGCCTCCTGCACACCCCCCCACTG
The DNA here is from genome assembly GCF_027574615.1 of Eptesicus fuscus. Classification (NCBI taxonomy): domain Eukaryota; kingdom Metazoa; phylum Chordata; class Mammalia; order Chiroptera; family Vespertilionidae; genus Eptesicus; species Eptesicus fuscus. The sequence goes on from NC_072484.1 coordinate 19,874,909, forward strand.
GGGATGTGCCTGCAACCAAGGTACATGCCCTTGACCGGAATGAAACCTGTGACCCTTCAGTCCATGACTGACCCCTCAACTACTGAGCCAAACCAGTCAGGGCTTCCTCTTAATTTTATATATGACATTTCATACATGAACTAGAGGCCTCTAAGATGCAGAACACTATTCCTCCCAAAGAAGAAAAGACATTGAAAAGTACAAAGATAATACAATGAATACTTGTGTTCTCACTATGCACAGTTTTGAATTTTTCAGATGTAATTACTTCAGCAATAATATTTAAATAACACAGTCTCTACTAAATTTTGACCCTCTCAAAAGCAACCTAAATAATTCTCTCAAAAACTAAGTACTCTTTTTCTGGGAGATAAGACTATAAAGTTCCGGAATTTCCTAGACTTTATTCATTAAAGTTCAGTAGAATCACTGTTTATGGATGCTAAAATTCTCAGGTCATTTTACTTATAACTGATACATATATATATATATATATATATATATATATATATATATATATATATATATATATATAGAAAGAGAGAGAGAGAGAGAGAGAGAGAGAGAGAGAGAGTTGTCAGGCACTTGTGTCTGATTTAAGCAGCATATATGGCATTCTCAAGAGAATAAATGAGGCAAGAAATGTTCCTCATGAAGTGACCTCATCTCAGCCTCTGAGAAAGAATAGTGAGAATGTGGCTGAGGTGACTTCATCAGAAATGACCCAAAGCTGGAGTGGTGAGAACACAGCTGAGGTGACCTCATCTGGAATGGCCCTAGGCTCTAGCCTTGAGAGCAGCAGGAGAGGGTGGGCTCTCCAGGTCTGACAGGGTCTTGGCTCCAGCACACACCACTCTGTTTTTCCCAGGTGTCCTAATCCGAAAGAGGGTCTCAGATATAGAAATTGGGAGAGGAACCCTGAGTTGTCCCTCTACCAAGGCAGAACCTATGCCTTGATTGCTGAGCAATTGTCAGCTGAGAAGAAGTAAGCCAACATCCTCTCAGGACAAAGATGACATCGCCTTTGCTTATTGTAAGACATTTTTAAGTGTCATGAGTTCTTAAAAAGACAAAGACAACTCAGGAAATTTGGTCTGTTACATACACAGCTCAAAAAACTATATGATCTTTTAAATTCATATTAATCTACCATCCCCTTGGCCTGCTTTGAAAACATTCACTTTATCTGAAAATGTCTCCCAGGCAGGAGGTTGTGAGACCTGGAATGACAGATATTCCCTGAGTTCAAATGTACGATAAGCCAAAGGAACTATTTTTCACAACGCGTGCTCTATGGAGTAGGGTATTCTTGGGGAAAGTATTTTAGGGCCCCAATGTCTTCAGTTCATGAATTTACATGCCATTTTCAATTTATAGCACTGGGCATTACTGTGACAACTACCAGATAAAAAGAACCACTCTAAGCCATCTAGACACTCAACATCCTACTCTCCACATTCCCCAATGGAGAGATAGTGAATGTAAGCAACCACTAATTGGCACAGATATGACTACTTTCACAAGCTGTTTACTATCTTAATAATCCTTTCACCATAATTTATCTCTTAGTGGCTGAAGTTTGAGACCAAATTGGAAGCATACTGCTCTGGCTTCTCTTTCATGAAAAAAAGAAAAAGAAAAAGGTTCAGCATATGATGGATGTTTTCAGAGAAATCATTTGCATTTTTATAACATAATGCCAACCAATGCTGGATGATATGAAGTGTAATGTGATAACTAGAGACATAAAAATATGTATTGAATGTGGATAACTTAGTATTGGTAGCTTACCTTTATGAAAGTGTTTGCTTTTCATTGAAAATAATTTGTGTGAATTTCCACCTGATTCTCTTTTTCCTTTTCACCTATTATTATCTTATATCAGTATGAAACCAGAGATGGAAAACTGATTTACTTTCACAATATGTTCCCTGCTGTAAAATCACAGTTCCCAGTGTGATAAGTAAAAGTGTAGATTTGGACATAATGTTTTAGGATACACACACACACACACACACACACACACACACACACACACACCCCTGCAAGTACCCAAGTCCTCAAATTGCTCCACCACTGCCAAATGTGATGCTTTTCTCTACCGATTAATGCAAAATTGTACAAGGATGTGTTTTAGGGTCTGGTTATTCCCCTTTAAGTTAAAATCTCTATCTTATGAAAGAAACTGCATAGCAAGAATTTCTTTGGGAAATACTACAAGTAAGTAAACTATCAGAGCAATCAAGATATTATAGTGTAAGGGTTATATTTTATTATTTTCCTAATATTACTTTCTTTAATCAGAATTTTTCTGGTGTAAGCTGCCTATTTAAGCACTAGAATAAAGCAATACATAAACATAAAATAAGACCTTTTGAATGAAAAATAACTTTTTTGATATTGAGAGTAATACCGGTACAGTAGGTCCTCGGGTTACATTGGAGATCCGTTCCTACAGTGCGTCATAATGCGATTTTGCCATAAATGGGAACCCACCTACATAAGCACCTACGTCACTCACATGGAGCACAGACACAGCAGTAATGAAGTGAAACAGTAAAAAAAAATTAAAAGAAAGATAACAATTCCTGACCTTTACTTGTGGTAAATAAATAATAAAAAACATAAAGCACATATGTACATATGTCGAAATGACAGAACTTTTTTTTTTATAATAGATAAATGGGAGATGGCGACGTAACCACGAAACGATAACCCAAGGACTGTCTGTATATGTATGCCCTGACAATTCAAAGTTTCTCTTTATAAATTTGCATGCATGTATACATACACACCTACATTTATACATTCATGAACAATATGTTGAGCCTATTTTATGTGCCAAGACCTGGGTTCGGTGCTGATAAGATAAAGATGATCAAAAGCTTGAAGTCCCATGGCCAGAGAGATTTTAATGAAACAATCCCATAGCAAAATGCAAACTCATCAGATATGCATAGTATGGCTGAGCATATAGCAGAGGCATGTGGTTTTATTGGGAGGGCTGGAAGGACCTGGTTCATTTAGGGGTAAGGTATCTCTGGCATGAGAATGAAGTAGAATCTGAAAGATGAGTAGAAAGTAACCAGACCAACATAGCAGATGAATTCCAGAGATATTTAGGCAATAAAAGTAATAGGTTTACTGTTGAAAGAATAGTGTCAAGAATGACTCCTTGATGAATGTATAAGTTGATGAATGTGGTACTGTTCACTGAGCAAGGGGGCACTTAAGAAGTTTGGAACACAATGGGGGAAATATTAGGAATGTTTTAAATCTTGGTTGAATCTGAGGTGTCTTTGAGGTATCTTGAAAAAACTATAAAGTAGGCAATTAGATATATGATACTGGAACCCAGAGGAGAAATTTAAGCTTTTCTAGTTCATCTTTATTTCATCTTTATTTCAGTGGCAATGGAATCATAAACATGGATGACACTATGACTGTGTGTGAGAGGAAGGGAGGGAGAGAGGAAGAGATAGATGATAGATAGATGATAGATAGATAGATAGATAGATAGATAGATAGATAGATAGATGATAGATAATAGATAATAGTATTAGGTCTTGAGGATTCCAACCAAGCCTTGAGGAAGACTGACAAAGGAAATTTAATAGGGTGGTCCAGAGGGATGGTTTGAAAATCAAGGGAAAGTGTCATGATGGAAACCACATGAAGAGTACATTTCAGAAAGAATGCAGAAGTCTAGAGTACCACTCTCCTGCAGAGGGAGGTTAAGATTACCATGAGAGCATCATTGGCCCCAATTCTTCACCTCCCCATGCATCCACATTCTTTACTATGTGACTTTGCAGTTTCCCTCACTAAAGTAGATGGAGTATCTTTTCCATTTGTATTTATTTGGCCAAGTGACTTGCTTTGGCCAAAAGAAAAGGTATAATTGATGGCATGTAGTTTCTGCATATTTTTACTTGCCTTGTTGCACTTCTGCTTTCCTCATTAGAAGGATATGATTGGCTTAGTTGGTGAATCCCAGGAGAAAGACAGGAAGTGGAATGGAGCCCAGTAGTCCAATAGATGCACAGATGTAAGAACTAAATAACCTAGTATTGTTCACCCTTGAAATTTTGCCATGGTTTATTATGCAGCATAATCTTACTGATAGAAAACTGACATATTGACTAAATCCCTACCTGCTAGATTAAAGATATAGGTCCCTAATCAGTGTAGATCAGCATTGCTATGGAGAAAAGAAAGAGACAGACAAGGTAGCAGGAGAAGCACATGGATTTCAGAGAAGTTGTGTGTGCACTTGTTTGTTTTAAAAGGCCAGGACCAGAAAGATCTCAAGAAGAGGGAGAAACTGAATATCCAAGATAAAAGCGATGGCATCTGAGAGATCACATAATAGGTAATGTGTTATGGGAGTTTATATTAATGATGCTATAGGTTAAAGGTGAAGTTGGGAGACCTTGTAAAGGAACCCAAGTGCCTTGGTTTGTGGGTGCTAGCCCCAGGTAATGGTGTTAAGTTTTTTCTTCATGTTGTACTTTTCCCCACAGATATGAAACTCAAGTAATATGTAGTTAAAGCTTGGTAGAACACTCTCTTAAGTGTCACTTATAGTGATTAGAAGTGTTACCATTCTTAAATCAAAGGCCTCACTAGTAGAAAACGAACTTCTACACCTTGGACATGGGGTCCAGTATGCTAAAATCATCATAATATTAAAATAAAAAGAAATAAGTAAAAGCAGATGCATCTACCATCAACCAAATTGGTTGTCTTTATTTCAGAAACATTCTTTTAAAAATGGCATTATCAGTTTTGATGTTAATTTTTATTTTTTCATGATTAATTTTAATTATAAAATAACTAATTAAAACATTTCAAATTCTGATGATTGTAGACAAAATGTTTACCACTCTAGTAAAAGTAAATTCTGAAAATTACTATTTTTATGAAACATAATTTCATATTCAGATAAACGTCAGCAGTTTTAACTACTGTATTTTTCTGTATATAAGATGCCCTCATGTATAAGACAACCCCACTTTTCCAACCCAAAATTAAGAAATTAAGATTTTAAACATAAAACAGAACATATTTTTATTTAGTAATTACCGCAGGTAATGTTTACATACCAGTACTATGATATTATGCAGCATATCACTTTATTCAGCCTCTATTGCATCACTGCTCTCTTCTTCAGCACTACTGGTTCCAGACATATCAATTTCTTCAACTTCTATTGTATCACTGCTGTCTTCTGAGTCACTGTCTATATATGTGAGATCATCCTCATAAAAGGTTGGCATTTTCTGAGCTAACTTTGTTCATGTTCTCATGGCCAACCCTTCTCTCCTCATGAAATTGAAGTACCATTTTGCCTTTCCTGTAAAATCAACAACATTCATTTCACTTGCAAACATTCTTGCCTGACATTGAATAAGCTTGGTTGACCCACATAAGCCACTCTGGTGCTGCTCCATAATCCAAGTCTTAAGCCTCTGCTCCAAATTTGCCCATTTTGCTGGTTTTCCTCTTAAGGCCTTCTTCTTTTTTGGCATCTTAAGGAGTTGTTCTTCCTGTTTTCTCCACTGTCTGATCATACACTCAGTGGGAGGAGGTCCAAATTGTCTCTGTGCAGCTCTATTTTCATGCTCTTTTGCATAGCTGATTACGTTCAGTTTGAATATGTCAGAGTAAGACAACCGCTTACCAGTATTCATCTTTTTATTTTTTTATATCTTTGTGGGCTCAGAACGCTCTGGTCCCTGTTGCATCTGTGCACTCTCTGCAGCTCTATTTCCATGGTTTTTTGCATAGCTGATTATATTCAGTTTGAATTTTGCAGAGTAAGACAATCGCTTACCAGTATTTATCTTTTTTATTTTTTGACACCTTTATGAGCTCAGAATGCTCTGGTTCCTGTTGCATCTATACACTCTCCACCTACACCTCCAATTACGGCATCAGGTGACGTCAGTAACAACAAAGCTTGTGATTGGAGGAAGCCTGTTTGACAAGATATAGGCAGCTATGTACCCATGAGGCTCCCTCCTCAGCTGACTTCCATGTATAAGGCGCCCCTCAATTTTCAGTCTAATGATTTTAGAAAAAAAAAAAAAAAATAGTGTCTTATACACGGAAAAATACGGTAACTTTTAAAGAGTCAGTATAAGTTCTCTATAATCTTATATTATTTTATGAATAAATTTTTTAAAATTCCCAAACATAGAAGTTATTTTATTCTATATCTAGAATCTCATAGGATATAAAATTAAGATGTAAACAATAAGGATAAATTCAAAAACAACAAATTATTCAAATTTCTTATTGAATTTTTCTTATTTTTGAAATCCCATTATGTCTCATAACTAAATTTATCTCAACATACCATTTTCTACTGTAAATTTAATGTTTATTCCTGATTAGAAATAATGTCTAAAATATATGTTTGCAGACCTAAGTAAGATTAAACAAATCATTCTCAGATTTTTTATATGGAATCAGTATCTATAAAAGGAATAAATACACAATTCAGAATTCATGTTTTTACTGACATTTTCTGAATTATATGTTTAGTTACAAATTCTTACTTTAATTTTGACTGGAAATCTGTACAGCACTCTCTATGAATTGTTCGCAGTTTATATTTGTGTTTTGTTTGTTTTTTAAGTTCAGGCAATACAATACAGTAGATTAAAACATCTATGATTAAAATGTAATACTCTCTTTAGAGGGATGGTGATGTGCCTCAGAAGTGCATTTTCTTTCTTTTTTTCCTTTTAATCTATTGAAAATGTAAACTGTGCAATTCATGTTAAACCATTCCTCTTGCACTTGAGAAAGTCTGAGTGCATTGCCAAGACAGCTCTTGTTCAAGCTCCAATGGCAAATACAAGTGGGTGGGGGGCTAGGCACATTTTCATTACATAGTACATGATATACATGTCACAAAAATGGTAGTAAAATGAAGAAGCCCCGGGGAAGCACTGAAATGTTGCAGCGCCGTGTGTGTCACCATGTCAAGTGTGGCTCATTGAGATAAGCCCTGAGAGGTAAAGATAAATGAATGGAATCACAAGAGACTTGCTGGCTTAAACAGTTCCTCTGTGAAAAGCATGAATTCCTATAACTTAATGGCTTGGGTGACTGGAATCAAAACCAGTGTCCATGTTATCTCATGATTAACATCTATACCTAAGTTTCCACGGATATATCCAGTGTTTCTCTGTTGCTCTGGTCAGTTATGGGGAATGGAGGACAGAGATGCTGACTATTTTGAAGAGCCATTATGCTTCCTGCCTGAGAACCACAGTCTGTTCAATGCAAAGCCAGGGGCAACTACCTCACCTTTGGAATCTAAAAATAATTCAAGTTGAAATAGCATTAACTAGTTTGAAAACTGGGTAGACAACTGGTACAACTTGGACATAGAAGTAAATAAACTTCTTGAGGTAATATAAAGGCTTTCTAGAATCCATCCTTCTTATATTTAGCAACAACATCTTTAAATCAATTTCTTTTATTTAACAGTTTTGAATATCTCCTCTGTATCTTAAGTTTTCTAATAGTCAAATGTATGGATTAAAGGTGATCTTCCTATGCACAGGCATGTTAAGATAGATACTTTCTGCTTCTCAATAGTTCATAACAAATATTTACTGAGCACCTGCTGAGTGTCAGCCACCGTTTGAGGCACTAGATTCAGTGGTTAATGAGTTATGTACTTACTGTTGTAACAGAGATTAAAAAGTGTAAAAAAGCAGCAGTAAAACATGGTATTGGAATGCTTCTGTCTCAGAGCCTGGCCCAGTCTGCTTGGAGGAGATGCTCAGGAAAGGTTTCCTGAAGCATGTAACACAGGCGTGTTAAGGGATGAACAGGAATTAACTGGGTTATGGGGACAGAGAAGAGACCTCAGACAGCAGAGGACAGCCTCACCAAGGCCTGTCCATGAGAGTCTTATACAACTGGTATACGATCTCATTTCTAAAATGACAATATTTTTCTTAGAAAGTCACCTGGTTTCTTCAAAAGAAACACTTGAGAGTCACTTCCCTGCCTCCTGAGACAGTTCTTTGGAAACTTTATTGGTGAGGTCAGATCCAGGAAGCCCATGAAGCCTGGCCTGTGATTAACATGGGAATACTGTCCTAGTAGAAATGCAAGAGAGGTCCACCTACGAATATTCCTTCTACTAGGAGTTCACTTTTTCTCCCATTTAGTCTCTCAAAGTCTTTCTCTTTCTAATTTCTCTCAAAATCTGCCCCAGTATACCAAGAGAGAGATGGGAAGTTGAAACCTTTGTTTGTCACTGCTCAAGGACGTCTGTCATACCTTCTCAATCTCCTCTCTTTCTTTCTTAAGGTTCTCCTTTGATCTCCCCCATTCCACCTGAGCAAGAGTCTCAAAGGCAAAAGGGCAGCAGAAAAAAATGGGTTGTTCAACATAAAGAATATTAGTGAGTTAAGTGCCTATTCTTTACCAAGCAATGCTACCTAGGTGGACTTGAATCTGTACCTGATTTTGAAATGAGGTTTTATGAAAAGAGCCAGAGCTGCAGAAGCCTTTAAACCTTACCTAGGTTTAGGTATTCACCCACCCACTCAATCTAGCACCCAACCTTTCTCTCTACTTTTTATCCTAATGTTTCACCACACCCTTACCACTCATAGTAAAATTCAGACTCTTCATTCTCTTCAGACTTTATTTTGATGCTTATTACACAACTTCCCTGCTGCTGGATTATGAATGGCCATGTCTTAATTTTGTATCATTTTAGGTTGGAGGAATGAAGACAGGAAAGTCCTCACCTCTACTGACATTATTACCATAGAAAAATCAACTCTGGGCTTCCCAATTTGGATCTTGAAAATCATGTTGCACTCATATGCACTGCTCTTTGTGTTGTTTAGGTTGGATAGCAGCATTAGCCCTGGGTATACGATGGGTTAAGCTGGATTCTGTGGGCTATTCTGGGAACACACCCAACATTTGCATTTTTTAATTTTTCTATTGAAAAGTGCCTTCTAAGTTCCAAATAATCAACTCATAAATTAGTTTTTGGAACAGAATGGTTTGTAAGATGAGGGGCTGACTGCAATTAGAAAGAAACAATGTAGATCGGATGAAAATTCAATTGAATTAACTAAAAAGCAAAAAGATGAAAGGCTATTCCACAAAAGCCAAGTAATTCCCATGAAAAGATACCATTAGTCAGTAAATTAGATCTTTTTTGAAACTTACATTAACTCTTCCAGGACACAAGGGTAGCAGTGCACTGATGTCTTAGTGGTTTAAGAAGTATTTCCAAAATGCCTTAAATTCGTTTTAAGGAAAATCTGATTCACAATTTTACATGTGGACAAGGGAGATACAGTTATCTACCAAATACCCAAGCATTAATGTAGCAGAATTAAATATGTAAGGCCAATTTCATTTCTATTATATCCTTACATGTTAAATACTGTACAAAGAGACACACAAACACAAACATCATGGTTCATAAAATGTAAATTATTCCACCTTAACCCAAATAAGAATGCTTTAAGATTTAATTATTGTCTCCCTTTTAGGGGAAGGTATATATTTGACAAAAAAAAAATGCTGCTATTACTACTACTGATAAACCCTTAAAAAAGGTGCTAGATTTTATTTTATTTTTTTTATTTTTACTAAAAAGTGCTATTAAATCCCATTTTCATTTTTTAAACATATATTTTATTGATTTCAGAGAGGAATGGAGAGGGAGAGAGATAGAAACATAAATGATGAGAATCATCTATCGGCTGCCTCCTTCATGCCACCTACTGGAAATAGAGCCTGTAACCCGAGCATGTGCCCTGACTGGGAATTGAACTGTGACCTCCTGTTTCATAGGTTTATGCTCAACCACTGAGCCACACCTCCATGGCTCCCATTTTATTTTTAATTCTTACATGTCAGATCCTCTGAAATGAAAAAAAAAAAAAAAGATTCTGCAAGCTTGACTGGTCACAGAAGCAGAAAAGTGTACAAATGCCTTGTTCAAAATGTAAAGACAAACTCCTAAAAGTGAAAACCAGAAAGTAGCTGAGAAGCACAGATGGTTGTTTCAACTCAGTTCATGTCCACGGGGACAGAGTCATGGTCTCCATCCCTGAGGGAGTCAGTTAATATTGCTGTATTCCATGGAAATAAACATCTTATTTCCAACTAGAGGCCCCATGCACGAATTTGTGCACCAGTGGGGTCCCTCGGCCTGGTCTGTGGGATTGGGTCGAAACTGGCTCTCCAACATCCCTTGAGTGGTCCCGGATTGTGAGAGGGTGCTGGCCAGGCCGAGGGACCCTACTGGTGCACAATTGGGGCCAGGGAGGGGTGCAGGAGGTTGGCCAGCCTGGGAGGAACCACAGGAGGGCTTCAGGGTGTGTCTGGCCTGTCTCGCTCAGTCCCGGATCAGCCAGACCCCAGCAGTAAGCTAACCTACCAGTCGGAGCATCTGCCCCCTGGTGGTCAGTGCTTGTCATAGTGAGCAGTTGAGTGGCAGTAGCATATCATTAGCTTATTACATTTTGATTGTTTGAACAGCCAATCAGACGACTGGACACTTAGCATATTAGGCTTTTATTATATAGGATATGAAGTGAGTAGCATGATACTATAATTCTAAAGCTGGCAGGCACTTCAGAGATCATCTGGCCAGGGTATCTTCAAACCGTGATCCTTCAGAGCCTTAGAAACTTATATACAACTAGAGGCCCAGTGCACGAAATTCGTGCACTGGCGGGGGGGGGGGAGGAGTCCTTCAGCCAAGCCTGCCCCCTCTGACAGACTGGGAGCCCTCAGGAGATGTCCTACTGATGGGGAGCGGGCCTAAGCCTCAGTCTGGCCTTCCCCTGCGGGAGGTGACTGGGTTGATCAGGGGAAGGCACCAGCCCCATCACCCCGCTGCTGCTGCCACTGTCACAGCCGCCAAGGTGTTTTCACCAACACGGACTCCAGTCCCTTCACCTTGAAAAAAATGACAGCTTTCTTTAGGCACTTTTAAGATGTGTCTTTCATAGGATATGACATTTCTTTTCTTTCTTTCTTTTTTATCCTCACCTGAGGATATGTTTCCATTGATTTTTACAGAGCTTGGAAGAGAGAGGGAAAGACAGAGAGAAACATCAATGTGAGAGGGACACTTTGATTGGTTGCCTCCTGCATGAGCCCTGACCTGGGCCCTGGCTAGGGAGGAGCCTGCAACCTAGGTACATGCCCTTGATCAGAATCAAACCTGGACCCTGTGGTGGGCAGACCAAGCCTCTATTCACTGAGCCAAACTGGCTAGGGCAGGTTATGACATTTCTTAGTCCTCCAGCAGTGGACCTTTGTTTTTCCTCCAGGAGTGTGGTAGAAAAACCTTAGAACATCTTCTTAGGTTCTTAATACTCAAGTTACCAAGAACACTGTGAGAGGCAGCTTACAGGGAGCTTAGCCAATGAGCCTTCAGAAAAGGTGTTTCTTCTGCAGCTCATGCACAGAGGACCCCCTTCATTGTGTCTGCAGGGCTTCCGTCCACTGGGCTGGGGGCATGCCCCAAGCTGCGCCCCCCCAGCCTAGCGGCCCTGCTTTCTGTCAGCTGCGCTTCTGTCTGCTGGGCCAGAGGCGTGTCCCAAGCTGCGCAGCATCGCTCCCCGGCCCAGCGTCTGTCCGCTTGGCGTGTCCCAAGTTGCGCTGTGGCGGCTCAGAGCTCACCCCCAGCCCACCGCCCGCTTTCTGTCAGCTGGGCTTCTATCTGCTGGGCCGGGGGCGTGTCCCAAGCCATGCAGCGGTGGCTCTGAGCAGCCCCGGCTCTGAGCAGCCCCCGGCCCAGCGTCTGTCCGCTTGGCGTGTCCCAAGTCGTGCTGCGGTGGCTCAGAGCTCAACCCCGGCCCACCGCCCACTTTCTGTCAGCTGGGCTTCTGTCTGCTGGGCCGGGGGCGTGTCCCAAGTCGCGCAGTGCCGGCTCTGAGCAGCCCCTGGCCCAGCGGCCCAGTTCTGTCAGCTGGGCTTCTGTCTGCTGGGCCAGGGGGTGTTCCAAGCTGCGCGGGTGGCGGCTCTGAGCATGCCCCCAGCCCAGCAGCCCAGCGATCTGTCTGCAGCTCTTCCTCCCTCGGCGGCCTGTGAGTGGGACGCTAGCGTCGTGACGACGCTAGCGTCCCACCCTGGTGCTATGTGGGCCGCCATCTTTGTAGCGGAGGTACGGTCAATTTGAATATTACGCCTTTATTAGATAGGATTCTCCAAGAGACTGGGGTGGGGGTGGGAGGCTGCTTCCATGTCTCTTTTTTCTTTTTTTTCAGTAAATTTCCTGGTGGTAATTTTTTTCCTGGAAAATGAATGGGTTCTGGTTTTCTTTTGCAAAGCTCTTATTTCACCTTCCTGATTCAAAGGTCCCAATGAGGTAAGACCTCTTCTTACTTAACCCCACTTCCGCCATACTCACATTGGTATACAAAAATACAGAAGGTCTTTAACAATAAGTACATTCTGTTCTTCAGAGTCTATTTAAAGGGAAAGAAGCTTTTACAAAAATATTGGCAATCTAACGATTTTAATGGTTTTTAATCAAATATATTTTGGAGGGTAAAGATTAAAAAGTTGGGTCTGAAAAGTCCAAGTGAAGGTATATCAATATCAGTTGTTTCAGGATACTTAGGAAGTCTCTGATATAATTTCAAACCCAGCCTACTGAAAATCACAGGCTACAAATGAATCCAAAGAAATCTAACATAAGATATCCAAGTCCTACCCCCTTAAGAATGCAGTCATGTCTAAAACACACCTACAACCTGAGAAAGTAACTACACTGGATTGGTTTTCCACTGCTGAGAAACAAATCACCCCAAAATTTAATGACTCAAAACAAAGCAAAATAACACACTTATCAGTGGATTTTATGCGTGGTTCTTCTCATCTGGACCAGTTTGGCTGGGGCTTGGTGGGGTAGGACGGCATCACTCCCATGCCAGGGGCCTTGGTTGAGGATTCTCTGCAAGATCTCTCACCTTCCTGGAGGCCAGCTCAGGCTTCTTCAGACTGTGAACAAAAGGGTGCCAGCCACAAGACAAAGCAAGTCCAATGCGGAAGCAATTTTGAAGCCTCTGCTTGAGCTGCCTTTGACATTTTCCCATTGGAAAAGTAAGTTAGTTAAGTTCAAAGCCTATAGAAGGGGCTTACTCAATGTGTATAAATGGGGATATGAATCACGGTGGTCATTTTGTTACAATATTCTACATTTCAAGTTTTTAAACCTGAATTCTTTGAACACAAATGGGATTTTTTATGTGAAATACAGTTTCTGTGATTTTACCAACATAATTTTTATTCAAGGAATCAAAAATCTATCCAATGACTATGAAGCTTCCTATATAGATATGCCTCATTTTATATCTTTAATGTCTATATATTAGTTTAATATGGCTGCTATAACAAATTTCCAGAAACTTAATCACTTAACACAATTTATTTTCTTCTAGATATGGAGATCATAAGTCTAAAATCAGTTTCACTGGGATAAAATCAAGGTGTTGGCAGGCTGGTTCTTTCTAAAATCTCTGAAGAAAGAATCTGTTTCCCTGCCTTTTCTGGAATTTGTACATTGCCCATACTCCTGGACTGTGGCCTCCTGCCTTTATCTGCAAAGCCAGCAATGCCGCATCCTTCTGTGCCTTTCCTCCATAGTCATATGTCACTGTCACAACAGGAAGGTTCTCTGCTTCTAAGGACTCATGCAATTAATTTGGGCCCTCCCAAATAATCCAGGATAATCTTCCCATCTCAAGGTTCTTAATCTAAGTCACATATGCAAAATCCATTTGGCCATATAAAGTAATATTCACAGGTTACAGGGATTAGAGTGTGGGCATCTATTAGGGCCATTATCCTCACTCTACAACATGATACTGGAAGACTGTACCTAAATAAAATTTCTAAATATCAAATCATATTGTACTGCATTGGGGGAAATTAGCTATGTGAAGAAAAAGATAAAGACTTTTGAGTTTTATGATGGGCTTTCTCAATACAAGTGAAGTTTTTAAAATAAAGTGTCTATCACTTTAAAAGTCAAAATACAGGTTTAATATTTTAGAACTGCTTTCCTCTTTTCAATATTTTGTCTAGAATTAATGTTCAGGGCTAAGCACCCTGAACATGAAACCAATATATCTAGCCTATGGTTCAAATTTCAAATGTGATTTTATTGCTCATAAAAAAATAATAGTAGGATTTTAATAGTACAACCGAATTAGGTAGAATATATTTTGAAGTGAATTGATAGTTTATATTATGTACCTCTGTGTGTGTGCATGTGTGTGTGTGTGTGTGTGTGTGTGTGTGTCTCTCAAATCAAAGCTAGATCTGACCCTGCATGCCTTGTTAGACTTTCATTAGATGTTTATTTTCTAACTCACCACAAGCACAATCTTGGAGAAATGGCTACATGTGACGATAGCTTCATAACTTTGCAGTTTTGAAGTTCCTAAAACTTGTGTGGGCAGTCAAGAGCTCCATTTCTCAAATTAGGAAATCATTTTCAGTAATTGTCTCCTTCTTTCTCAAACTATTGAAGTGGTTTCTCATGGAATTCACACTCTGTTTATAAACAACTAAAAATTACCCAGCTACAACCTGATCTCAAAATTGGCACTGATAAAAATTCTCCCCAAAAGTGCTTTGTAAAAGGACCTAATAAATCCTTGTGAACACAATTTAAGCAAGATTTTGGAGCAGAGACGCGGTAGATTAACGACATTTCTATGTCTATGTTTCCAAACACTTTTGTTATATTCTTGAACTCCTATCATTTTTCTCTCTACATGACAGTAAAAATGCTCAGTACATTGAACTTCTGTAAAAGCAGATGAATAAGTGTGCAATGAGAGATTAGTAATAACTCTTGAAAATACTTAATGCATTTTTTCTTGTCTAAAAATCGTTTTCAAACAACTGCTTTATTTTTCCTGATTTTTTTTTAATTCAATGGGCCTATTAAAGAATAAAAATAACTGGGTGGGAATTTATGACCCATGAGACTAGACTCAAATGTTGAATTCTTGAAAAGAATATGTTGCTTTGTCAAATAATTCCTTCATAAGCATCATGTAAACCCTTGGACTAACAGTATTTTAAAAAGGTGTAGCAAGTTTTATTTAAAAAAAATTATTTTAGTTAGCTTTGATCATTCCTACATTTTGTAATTAGGGAAATTGTCCTTGTTTTTTTCTTATATTTCATTATTGTGTCTAGTATAATAAAATCAGCAAATAGGCAAATTCAAAAATTTTATTATGTGATCCCACAACACAGTTTTTAGAGGAATGACCAGTGAGGTAAAAATAACCCCAATACTGTCTTTTCTGAGTTCTTTATCACTCAGCACCATTAAAAAATATTATTACTGCCCTAGCCGGTTTGCTCAGTGGATAGAGCATTGGCCAGCACTGAAGGGTCCCAGGTTTGATTCAGTTGCTCAGTGGATAGAGCATTGGCCAGCACTGAAGGGTCCCAGGTTTGATTCAGGTCAAGGGCACATGCCTAGGGTTGTGGGCTCAATCCCCAGTAGGGGGCGTACATGACGCAACCAATCAATAAGGCTCTCTCATCATTGATGTTTCTATTTCTCCCTCTCCCTCTCTCTATAAAATCAATAAAAGATATTTTTAAAAATATCATTACTTATGAAGTAAAAATGAATCTTAAAAGTGTTGGGATGGGTGAACACAATACATTTTCTAAAATAAAATAGAGTGCCATAATCAAATTCTACATGTGGTGCAATCATTTTGTACATATATTATATGTGTGAATATTGACTATTCAAATTCTGTACTTCTCCTCACTCAAAAATTAATAAAAATTAGATCTCACTCTGTTATTGTGATGACAATATGTACATGACCAGAAACGAACACTGTGCATTTGGTGGTGAAGCTCTGAAATGAATAAGTCAGATTAATTATTTCTGAATGATTTGTTTTTTTCTTGCTTGAATCCAAAACATCATTAAGATGCCTAGACATTGCTGATAATAGACCAAGGTGAGCCTTCTGTCAGCGCACACAAGGGTCTGCCGCGGAACTCACAATAGCACACATACCAGTATGCTAATCGGCATCCCGGGAGCAGAGCCCACAAAGGGCCAACATGGCAGGAAAATCTCAAAGAGCACAGCACTTCAGTAACAAGATTTTCCGCTGGCTCATTAATATTTACCAAAGCCAAGAGAGCTGCTTTTTCTTTCATTTAGCCACAAATGCCTTCTTAAAATGATTCCTACATTGAGACAGCATTAGAAAAATAAACTATGCATGTAAAAGAAGCTTCAAATGGAAGACAGGGGGCTTTTAAGATGAGCCTGCATTCAGTGTGAGCATCTGCACCCAGAAGACCATTTACACAAATTAACATATTTTATCTTCTGTAAAAAAATGAAATAATTTACATGTACATGACTGTTTAATTTAAATTACTATCAGGGAATGCTCTAACATTATTTGTACACCCTACCACAAGTTCTGATAACCATGGCAAAGATTTGCCACTTACAAAGAAAGCCAGTGGAAAAGATGTTTTCAATTGCAAGCAGGGTTTCCTTGAATTATTTAGCAGGGTGATCAAGAAATCAGTGTTGGATGGAGACAGACATGGGTTTGCACCTGACACTAGCTGTGCAGTATTAGGTAAATGACACAATCATTCCAAACCTCAGATTTTCCATCTGTAAGGTGATTAATATGAGCTGGATTTACTCCATAATATGAGAGGACTCCAAAATATGAGATGATTGACTCCATAGACGAAGACAGAGGCATATGTCTACCTGTAGTGAGCTGGGCTGCTGAGGACAGAATGTTGTGGACATCACCCATTCATAGCATCATGAGAAGTCGGGGCCAACTCAAGGGCATATAACACGCATAAATGGTTAATAAAAACTGCCTTGTGTAGTTTTGAGAAGTTTAAGAAACTATGTTTAATATAGTACATGGCCCATTCAAAGTCTGAAATAAATGCTGAAGGTTTTTTTTTTTTTATTAAAGTATTTATTAGAAGACCTCTAGAGACTAAAGATGATTAAAAAAATTACCTATCATCCCACCTCCTTGAGAGAACTAATATTAATTTAAATTACTATCAGGGAATGCTCTAACATTATTTGTACACCTTACCATAAGTTACGATAACCATGGCAAAGATTTGCCACTTAGTAAGTAGCCTTCTAGTTCTTTCTCTATATATGTCAGTGAGCTTGTATACAGCTTTATAAATTTTTATTTTATGGATATGAAATCCTACTTTGCATTATCTCACTTGATTCTCTCCAATACACTCCCACCCATTGAAAACAGACTATGAATATATTTCCATATATTTTGCTATTATTTTACAAGTTCATTTTAATTCCTGATGACATTTCATTGTGTGTATGTATCACAGTGTTTGTATCACAATATTTAATCAGTATGTATCTGGCAATAAATATACATATTTATATACATATCCTTAACTATCTTTTAACCTAAATACCCTTATGGCAAACATGCCACACATAAAAACCTGTATATATTATTTCCTTCAACCCGAAAACATACATTTCTACAAATCCCACTTTTATAGTCTTTTTTACTTATTTAATTTTTGAGTAATTAATACATTTGCTTGTCTCACCAGTTGATTTTATATCAATATAATATAAGTAAAAAATAAACTAGAAAAATATCTTCCTCTCATCCTTGTGTCTTATTTACTCATTCCCCACCTCATCTACTCTACAGGCAACATGGTTATTAATGTATATAGTCTTTTAGATTTTATTTATAAATATATAAGTAAATATGAACATATATAATTATTTTACCCCTGTTTTCCATAAAGGGTAGCATATAATATATACCTTGCTTATTTTCTTTTTCCATTTAATAATATATTTTGTAGTTATTTTTATATTGGTACTTAATGAGATTTCTCATTCTTTTGTTTATAATTGCATAGCATTCCATTGTATAGGTGTACCATAATTTAGCGAAATTTATTTAACTGGCCCTTTACTGATTGGTATTTAGCTTTATTTCAATATGTTGCTCTTGAAAAAAGTTGCTGTAGTGATTCATATTGTGCATATATTATTTCACATGTATGAGAATATGTCTTTCATTCAAATTGATATTCAAAATATTTAACAACATGTAGGTTATACTAGTGCTTATCACCTGATTATCAGTTCTAACAAGTAAATTCCTAGAAATAGAATTGCTCACCTTAGTTCCATATAAAGGTGGCGAGGGGAGGCATAACTTTCCACCATCTTGTACTCCTTTTGTACTCATTGGCTTTCTTCCCTAAATTCACCCCTGCAGCTCATGTCTGATCTCAGCTAATTTTGGCACCCTTTCTATGTGTTATGAACTTTGTGGATTTTACTTGTCTCCTGCTAATTTCATTGATATGTCTAACTGAATGATTCCTCCATAGAATTGAATATTATGATTTTTTAAAATGTATTTTTATTCATTTCAGAGAGGAAGGAAGAGGGAGAGATAGAAACATCAATGATGAGAATCATTGATCAGCTGCCTCCTGCATGCCCCACACTGGGGATCAAGTCTGCAACCCAAACAAGTGCCCTGAACTGGAATCCAGCTGTGATCTTCTGGTTCATAGGTCAATGCTCAACCACTGAGCCACAACAGCTGGGCTTATTTTAAAGGTTTTATAAAATTTATAGGTGAAAACGTGCTATCTGCTATTGATTAATTTTACATATTTTAAAAATAATTTTAAAAGTGGATATTTTCATATATTTATTAATTATTCTATTTCATTTTAACTAATGAGTTATTTCTATCCTTTGCTTACCTTTCTATTGAAGTATTAGTAGTCTCCTTTTTGTTTTTCAGCAGCATGTTCAATATTAAGATTATTTGTAAATATTTTTATTTCATTATTTTCCTTATAATTTTTACTTGGAAATGGTTTGAGTAGATATTTTCATTTAAAGTACTTCTATTTTTTACAGAAATAACAGAATCAAGGAAATAAGAAGTAGATTGATTCCTTCACTCACTCATTCATTCATTCATTCACTCAAAATGTATCAAATGGTCAAGTATTTTTCTAGGTCCTGATGACACAGAGGGGAATAAATTCCAATCCTCGTGGCACTTATATTTCAATGAGGGGGAAAATAAGGGAGCAAAGAGGCTAGAGACTGATTGGTGGGATGGGTTTTGTTTTGTTTTTAACTAGCATTAAAGAATCAAAGGCGCCATTTTAGAAAGGATTCATTAGAGCAGTTACCAAATACAAACTGCCTTTCTATAACCAAAGTTATTCTTATGGTCAGAAAGGAGTGTGTTAGTAGCCTATATTCAGTCTTTAGACATAGTTCACATCAGTTAAATTTTTAAAAATCACTCTGATTCTATTTTGCCTCTTATAGTTTGACTAAGCAGAGAATTTACTTCTTAAATACTCTCTTAAAATCCAAAAAGCAACCACATTTATTCCTACATTTCAACTTTGATTAAAGAGATGAAAGAACAGTACTTGATAAGGACACAAATAAATAGAGTTGTGAGAAAATCAAAGTAGCTTGCAAATAACTGAAAAACCTATGTAGGAACTATTATTAGAAGTGGAAGTAAAATTAACCACAAATGCTTGGAAGGACAATAAAACAAACAAGTTACCTCCTAGCATGTATTGCTGCTTTGTTAGCATCAAGCATGTGCCAGGAGATTTCAGTTCTTCCAAAACAAATTCCCTTTTTCTCCAGCTACGGAAAGCTATAAGGACACAGCAGGGATTCTGCTGCATAACTTTCCTAACATCTTCTAACCAGAAATTGGGTCCAAGTAATATCTATTTGGCCCCATATTCTGTTGCAGAGACAATATAATATCCTGGCTAAGAGCTTTGGTTTTGGAAATAGTCCAATTGGAATCAAATCCCTTAGTGACCATTGATTAAGTATGTGACCTTATGCTACTCACTTAAACATCTGTCCTTTAGTTTCCTCATATTAAAAAACATAAAGGAAGAGCACTTATTTCACAGAGTTGTCATAATAATTAAATGAACAAATCCATGCAAAATACTTAGAATATGGCCTTGCACATAGTGAATACTCTATTTTTATCTGTGATTCTAATATTAACTACTAGAGGCCTGGTGCACAAAATTCATGCATGGGGGGTGGGTGTCCCCTCAGCCTAGCCTGCACCCTTTTCAATCCAGGACCCCTTGGGAGATGTCCGACTGCCGGTTTAGGCCCGATACCGGGGATCGGGCCTAAACCGCCAGTTGGACATCCCTCTCACAATCCTGGACCACTGGCTCCTAATCGCTCACCTGCCTGCCTGCCTGGTTGCCCATAACTGCCCCCCCCCCAGCCTGATTGCCCTCACTACCTCTGTGTGCCAATCTGATCACCCTTTACTGCCCCCCCCCTGCCAGCCTGGTTGCCCCCAACTGCCCCTCCCTGCCATCCTAGTTGCCCCTCACTGCCCCCTCGACAGCCTTATCACCTCCAACTGCCCCCCTGTCGGCCTGGTCACACAACTGCCCCCCTGTCGGCCTGGTCACACTTTACTGCTGTTTAGTCGTTTGGTCATCCCTCACTAACCCCCCTGCCAGCCTGGTTGTAGGCAGCCATCTTGTGAGGGTGTGAGGGTTAATTTGCATATTACCACTTTATTATATAGGATTATTATTGTTGTTGAAGAATTTCATGTAGATAACATAAAGTATGATTGGTTACTGCCTGAAAATGTTGTAAAACTCTTCATTGATTCTTTTTTTTTTTTTTACCATTTTAACCATTTTATTGTACAGTTTTAATGACATTTAGTACATTCACAAATATTGTGCAACCATCTCAACTATCTAGTTCTAAAACATTATCATCACCCCAAAAGTACATCCTATACCTATTAAGCAGTCAGTTTTTATTCTCCCCTCTTGACCAGCCCCTGGCTACTACTAATTTGCTTTCTGTCTCTATGGATCATCCTATTCTGGATACTTCATATAGATGGAGTCATACATTTATGTAGCCTTTTGTGTCTGGCTTCCTTCACTTTGTACATATTTTCAAAGTCCATTCATGTTGTATCAGGTACCAGTACTTCATTCCTTTTTATGGCTGAACTCTATTCCATTAGATAGCTATGTAGCACTCTTATTTATTCAGCAGTTAATGGATAGCTGGTTGGCTTATTTTCACCTTTTGGTGATTGTGAATAGTACTGCTATGAACATTTGTGCACAAGCTTTTGTTTGAACACCTGTTTCCAATATTTTTGGTATATGCCTAGCAGTGAAATTACTGGTTCATATGATCATTCTATATTTAACTTATTGAGAAATCACCAAAATGTTTTCCTCAGTAGTGGGAACACTTTACATTCCCACCAGCAATATATAAGGGTTTTACTTTCTCTACATCCTCATCAACAATGTTATTTTCCCTTTTTAATATTTATTAAGGCCATCCTTATAAGTGTGAATGGCTAATAGTGTTGAGTATCCTTTTATGT
This sequence comes from Eptesicus fuscus, assembly GCF_027574615.1. Classification (NCBI taxonomy): domain Eukaryota; kingdom Metazoa; phylum Chordata; class Mammalia; order Chiroptera; family Vespertilionidae; genus Eptesicus; species Eptesicus fuscus. The sequence goes on from NC_072484.1 coordinate 19,896,424, forward strand.
GCTTGTCGTGATTTGCGTATCTTCTTCTGAGAACTGTCTATTCAAGCCCTTTATCCAATTTTTGGAGGTTCTTCCTTTGTTGTTGTTAAGTTGTGAGAGCTCATTATATAGTCTGGTTAGTAGACTCATATTTATGAGTTACAAATATTTTCTGTAGGTTTTCTTTTCACTCCTTGATAGTGTTCTTTGAGGCACAAAAGTTTTTAATTTTTGTGATGTTCAATTTATCTATTTTTACTTTTGTTGCTTCTGCTTTTATATTACATCTAAAAATCTACCTCAAAATCCAACATTATGAATATTTACCCCTATGTTTCTTTTCTAAGAGTTTTATTTATGTATTTAATCCAACTTTGACTTAATCTTTATATGTGGGTGAATTAAGGGTCCAGTGTCGGACTTTTACATGTGGATATCCCATTGTACCAGTACTATTTTTTGAAGAGACTATTCTTTCCCCATTCAATGATCTTGGCAATGGTCACTGTGGAACAATGGACAATAGGATCTTTGTCAAAATCAATTGATCATAAATTTATGGACCTATTTTTTGGACTCTCAATTTTTTCCGTATATATTGAAAAGTGAGCCCTCCAACTCTGTCATCTTTTCCAAGACTGTTCTGGCTATGTGCAAGCATAACACTTCCTTTTTATAAAGTTATTAACAAAAAAGTAGAGTTGGATTTTGGGTGAAGACTTAACAAGACCGTATTAGCCAGTTGCTTACTGTGAATGTTAATATAACATATTTACCAGTCTCACCCAGGTTTTTTTGTTTTTTTTTTTTTTTAAGGGGATGTGTTTTCACAGTCTGCAGCAATTTTTAAGAAAATATTCCAGGATGGGAAGAACTGGAGGACAAGGCAATTTAAAGATGATAATAATAATATTTTAAGTTAATAACATTAGAATATTTATGGGAAACACTTGCACATACATTATCTGATATTTTCTCCCCAAATTTATGTGTAGTAGTCAGGGTAGACATGACTATCCTCAAAACACAAATGGGCAGTTAAGGCCCTGAGAGGTTAATGTCAGTTATTTCAGCGTGGTGGTCAACATCGGCCTTAGATAAACTTGGCTTTATTTATAATTTTACTTCAGTTTGGAAAAAATCTATAGCTAATAAGCATTTTTAAAATTGTGTCTGTAAATTCTTGCTTATTCCAAGGACTTGCAGAAACAAAAACAAAATGCAGATGCCAAACACAGAATCTGAGTTCTCTTGAGATGAATCTGTGTGTAGATTTCACTTCTTCAGGCTGAGTCCCTTTACACTCTAAGCTGTGCTATGATTCTTCTCCACAAATAGTTAACCCGCCTACTGCACAGTACTTCTCTGGCATATAAATTATCATTACCTACAAAATATTTTCAGTGTGCAGTTAAACAACACAATTTATCTGCATTATATATGATGAAAAACCTGTGCAAGCCAAAAGGTTGCCTGAGAGCAATGGCCTAAATCATCTCTTAGGAGGCCTTCCTCTAGCCCCAGCAAAGTATCACAGGAATATTACCAAGTATTTAAGATGCAATTTGGAGAAGTATTATACTTATTGCCCTTTGGAGGATTTATTTAATGCCAAAGAAAGACAAATACTGTGTAATTCATAGGTCAATAGGATGTGTCCAACACTCCAACATCCAGTGCAAGAACGACCACTGAGCCCACATTCTTTCAAAGCCTTGTGCTAAACAGTCTTGCTATAAATATGCTGCAGGGGGAAATCTGTACTTACTTTCCTAGTAAAGTTGACATAATTTTATTCCCTGAAAGCTTGAGCCATTGTGGTAGAATACAAACTAAAATTAGATTCCAATTATTCTCAAGTGCAGCTATGCTGTGTCTTTTATTCTTTTATTTGGTGAAATGGCAGTCCTACTTGGTAATTGTATATTAATTTTCACCAAAAAAGCATTCCAACCAATTCTTCAAAGAGGGAGTTAAGCTTATTAATTCATTCCTTAACAAGAGGACAAAGTGCATGCCTTGCTGTATAAGAAGTAAGAACTCCTAGGGACCAAGAAGATTTAATCAAGGATTGAAGGGAAGAAAAAGTGAATGAGCCAGTAGCAGAAGAATGTGAGGTTACCCAAGTTTTCAGGAGTGGGGTGGGGGTCACTTTCCAGAGCTCAGCCAAAATAAAATAACAAAGCAAAGCAGACAAATAAATTCCTCCCGAGATACAGGCTAAAACACTGACTTTCCTTTATAATGCCACTTTAATTTCTGGTAAAATTCCAAAGCAAAGGTTAATATTTCATGATATTGTCAACTTTGCATAATACTACTTGTGCTACTCATGACTTACACAGCTTTAGGGACTGTATTGATTTTTTTTCCCCTGCTCATAAATCTGAAAATGCTCTCTGCCTTCCCAGTAGACCCTTAATGTTTATTGGTGTCTATCTTAAAACAACAGTTCAAGGTTGGAGCTATGAAAACATTTGGGGCTCTAATTTACCCTAAAGAAGGTCTACAGAAGATTACAGATAATACATAGCACTTAGAGTTTGCCCAAGAAATACCAGAATCACCTCCATCTAAACACATGCACACTTTAGTTTTCCTAATGCATGTTGCTACATAGGAAAGTTACAAAGTGGCTTATGTCACAGTCCCTCCAACATGTCAAAAGAACTCCAGACCTATTCAAAGCATCACTTTCCATTCTTAAAAATTATTCAAGACCTTAGACTTTTTGTTTCTATGTATTATATACAGAGATGTTTTCCATACTGTAAATTAACAGTTTTTAAAATGTTTAATTCATTTAAAAATAATAATCCATTTCAGATTAATATAAATAGCATATGCACTGTAAAAATAACCATATTTTAAAAACCAATCTATTTAGTGAAAAAAATGGCATGGTCTAAAATATTTGCTAATATCTTTAATGTCTACTTTAAAAGAAGACAGCTGAATTCTCAAATCTGCATTCAATATGTTAAGAAGTCCTGTCATGAGCATCTGGAAAACACCATACACTGTGAGAGAATGAGAGGGACAATAGGCAAATAACGCCACAGTATTGTTATGAAAATCATGTTGACATCACAGACCCCCTTAGAGGGCCATAGGACTCCCAGAGATACCCTCATCACACTTAAAAAACTATTTCTTTAGAGCATCAGGAAAATTTTACAGGGATTAGAAACACATAAAGCAGATGACTATTAAGATACTCTTAGCAAGTAATTATGGCAGTATCCTGTTAGGTTCTAAAATTAATTTCTTCTAAATAAATGTCATATCAGTTAGTGCTCTCTCTCCTTGGAGGTCATTTAAGGCAGAGATAGACTGTCAGCTCCATATGGGGCACTGGAAAGGCGGGTAGGTTTTCTGACAGTTGATCTTGTCTGAACAAGTAGATGTAGGGACATTCTAACGATTTTTCATTAGAATTAATTATGTCGATGTGTGGCCTGAGTGGGGCCAGCAGAGCCAGGATGGTTCTGCTGGAGAGTGAGGCGTTCCTAACGGAGCTGACCAGGCTCTTCCAGAAGTGCCGGCTGTCGGGCAGTGTGTTCATCACCCTGAAGAAGTATGATGGCCGAACTAAACCCATTCCAAGGAAAGGTTCAGTGGAGGGCTTTGAGCCCTCAGACAACAAGTGTCTGTTAAGAGCTACTGATGGGAAAAAGAAGATTAGCACAGTGGTGAGCTCCAAAGAAGTGAATAAATTTCAGATGGCTTACTCAAACCTATTAAGAGCAAACATGGATGGGCTGAAGAAGAGGGACAAAAAGAGCAAGAGTAAGAAGAGCAAAGCAGCACAGTGAAGGGCTCCAGATTCCTTGCTTTCACCAACTAACAACCAAATTGCTATTTTTCCTTTGGTTTTTACTTTTGGCCACAAAACTAGGTTTTTGGTTCCGCTACATTAAGTGTTTTCATGTGAGATTATGTTCATTTTGGGCGGAAGAAGAGCTGTGATGTTTACAGGGTAGTTATAAGAAGCCAGTTTATTTTAGATCTGGCTAATTGGTCTATGTTGCCTACTTGCATATTCCTGGATTTTAGTTAAAGACTCTGCAGGCATCTGTGTGAAGAACAATGCATCATTAAACCTGTCTATTTATCAGAAAAAAAAAGATTTAATTATGTCCATAATAATGGAAAACCTGAATTTTTGAATAATCAAACTTGAACTCAGGATATCCATGCTTCCTCCCATGTAGGCCAGCAAAGTTCTCTTACTTTTAATGTGCTAATCTCACTGGAGCGTTTGTGCAGTTGAAGTTATAACTTCAGTGTTGACCTTGATCACCAGGGCTGATCAGTGATTTTCCTTGCATTTCTCTTGTTGGATTTAAGTAAGGCCTACAAGGTGCTGAACAGAAAATAGCTTTGCAATCACAAAAGACAATATTTTTGATGTACAATTAGTGCATGTCTGGGTTTGTAACTTATTCTAGAGATATACATTTAATTCTTTTAGTGGTTACCCGGGGAAATATAACATGTATAGTTAACTGAATAACATTTAAGTGTAATCCAATCTTCCTCCTAAATAATAAATGACTTTTTAAAAATGATTTTAGTTCAAATTGCCTCACCTCAGATTACAGGCAGCTTTTGTCTACTATCTGTTTTATCTATCATTGAACCCTATACACACTATTATTGATTTAGATTTGTGTGTTCCATGCCACTGAGTTGGTGGCTCTGTGAATGAGTGATGCCCACAATGTCCTGTTCTCAATAGCCCTGCTCAGCTCCTGCAGATCTGTGCCTATGGCTTCTTTTATGGAATCCGCCCATCTCATATTTGGTCTTTAACTTATCCTGATGCCTTCTATTACTGTCTTTTCCAAAGAACCTTGCCATCTTATGATGTGTCCAAAGTAGGACAGCTTCCATTTTGTAATTTTTGCCTAGCAATGTTTCAGTATTTGCTCTATGATCCACTGCTGGTCATTCTGGCAGGCCAGGTATCTGTAAAGCTCTCCAACACCTTATTTCTTTTCTTTTTTAATCTTTATTATCAAACCTCAGAGGGAAGGTAGGGGAGGGTGGGGGTAAGAGGGAGAGATCAACCAAAGGACTTGTATGCATGCATATAAGCCTAACCAGTGGTCACAGACAACAGGGGGTAGGGGCATGATTGTGTGGGAGGGTTTGGGAAGGTAATGGGGGGATGAGGACAAATATGTAATAACTTAATTAATAAATTAAAAAAAGAAAGTATTACATATATTCTCCCCCCTTCTTTCCCCATTGACCCCTTCTAGCCCACCCCCACCTCCTGCAAATGAATGCTTTTATTTGTTTTTCCTATTAGCTTTCTTCGCTGTTCAACTTTCACATTTATACATAGTAATTGAGATCCCAAGGGTGTGGATGATTTTAGCTGTGGTCTTGCACGACAAATTTTTGCTTTTGGTGATCTTTCCTAATTCTTCCATTGCTGCCATTTTGAGTATCAGCCTTCTCTTGATGTGTTGGCTGTAGCCTCCATTTGAATTGATAACTGAATCATGGTAAGAAAAATTGTTAACAAATTCAGTGCCTTCACTGTCCATGTTAAAGCTGTGTATTTCTTCTCTACTCATGATTTTTGTCTTCTTGATGTTCAAATGCAGCCCTGCTTTAGCACTTTCTTCTTTTCTTTCATCAGAAGTCTTTTCAAGTCTTTGCTACTTTCTGCCAGTAAGATGGTGTCAGCTGCATACCTTAAGTTACTGATATTTCTTTCACCAGTTTTCCTTCCTCCAAGTCTGCTTACAGATTAAACAAATAGAAAGAAGAACAAATAGGGATGAACAAAAATGCTCCTTGTTTGACACCTTTGCCTATAGCAGTGATGGGCAACCTTTTGAGCTTGGTGTGTCAAACTTCGCCAAAAAAACTGAGCATAACTCGGGTAGTGTGTCACTTTGAGGAAAAAACATTATTTCACAAATGTTTCATCCTCAGGAGCAGCAAATGTTTCATCCTCAGCATGGGCTGCCTCAGCGGCCGCGTGTCATCAGAAATGGCTACGCGTGTCAGTGCTGACACGCGTGTCATAGGCTCGCCATCACTGGCCTATAGGAAGCCCACGGGAGATGATTCTGTCTCTTCATATCCTGTCCTGATAGTGGCTTAGATTTACTTACGTATGCATTCATTTCTTTTCTCATCATTTCTTTTTTTCCCCTTTTAATTTGGAACTCCATTCCACAATTGTTTTCTTCTTCTTGAAGTACATTGTGTAGAAATTCCTTCAGTCAGGGTCTGCTGGTGGTAAATTCTCTCAGTTTTAATTTTCTGAAAGGTACCTTTATTTCACCCTAATTCTTGAAGGGCAGTTTCACTCAGTTTATAAGTATAGTTTGATAACTATTGCTTACAGCACTCTAACGCTTTATCTAATGCTTCTGTCTTCCATTGATGCTATGAGAGAGACTCATCTGTCCAGCGGTTGTTGCCCATGTAGGTAACTTGTCCTTTCTCTGTGGTTGCTCTGAGAATTTTATTCTTGTGTTTAGAGTTCTATGGATGGGCTTCAATATGTCTAGGTGTAGTTTTCTTTTCATTTATCATGTGTAGGATTTGTTGGTGTTCCTGAATCTAAGGATTTATGCCTTTTATCAATTCTGGAAAATTCTCAGCCATTGTATTTTCAAATATCAGTCTCCTCCATTTTCTCTATTCTCTTTCTGACATTCCAGTTATATGTATGTTAGACCTGCTCAGCATACCTATACATCTCTTACTCTGGATTTTATATTTTTCATCTATTTACCTATTTTTACTGCAATTCTTCAGATCTTCCAGTTTGTTAGTTCATAATTGTTAAACCCATGTAGTGATTTTTAAAACTGTATTTTAAATTTCTAAACTTCTATTTGATTCTTTTAAAAAGCTGTTTAATCATTCTTGATAATCTCGCATCACTTAATGACATTTTAATTCTCTTTTATTTTAGTAAATACAACATATACACTTAATTACATTCTTATTGATGATTCCAACATTATGATTCTATTTTTGTTGCTCTTGTTGATTGTAGACCATGATAGTTTTCCCTGTGCATTGACTCATTCTACATAATAACCTTGTGGCCATTTTGAATTTATCCATAACATTTTTGGGATTTGTATAGACAGTATGTACCTCTAATGAGGATTTTCATTATAAATCACCTTAGAGTACTTTAAACTAAATATTCAGTTTGTGAGTTTTCAGACAAATACATAAGGTAAATGTGTGCTGACAATCCATAAGATAGCCAGCTTGTGGTTATAGACACTCCCCAACTTGCCTGGACCCTGGGTATTGGGCCTTGGTTCTTATATCCCTAGATGGCAAGAATTATCCTGGTGACAGGGGACAAGGAGCACAGGAGAGCAGCAGCTTCCTATCCTCACTTAGTTCTTTGACATTGGTGGATTTCTTTATTATCAAGCCAGCTCAATCATATATTTTAAATGGTTATTAATGATACTAGACAAAATATTTAAAGTGCTTTTAATAAGTGACGATTTTCAGATGATTTGTCAGTCATATAATCAGAACTGGAAATTCCTTGGATTAATAGATATAATGACATGTTTATATGAAAAATTTAATTCTACTGCTAGGGTATATATTTATTTTAATTTATAATGTTCAATGATCTTCATACTATTTGTTAAAATCTTATGAAATTGTTTAAATTTATATAGTTTTTATAATTTATCAAGCACTTTTGTGCCATTTACTTTAAACTATTTGAAGGCTAGAACAACTATGTGGTAGTAAAAATGACTAAATGTTGTTTCCTGTTTTGTTAGAAAATGCCAAGGAGACAAAAATCCTCAGAGATTTATCTAAGTGGCAGCTATAAATATGCACATCTAACTATGAATTAAAATCTAACCTAATGTTTTTGCAGCTTTTTAGACGTCACTCCATTTATTAACTATACATTCTTTTAGGTATCTTGTATGAAAACAGAATGATAGACTTTCTGTTAACCTTACTTATGCTCATATATACTCTGCAGAGAATAATCTGTCAGGATTGAACCCTATAACAATGTGCCAACTAATATACTTATATTTTTCCTATTCTTCCAAGTGGTATTACAAAGTTATGAGTGTAACAACTCATTTAAAAAATAAATATAACTGAAATTATTGTTCTGGCCAGAATCTTGACAGAACTTTGCATCAACCTCTAAGGGACTCCCAAAAACCTGGAGCTCACCTCCGGCTATTTCTGACACAGACAGTAACAGTGAAATCGTTTTTCATGTTCTGTAAGCTTTTCCAGTAAAATCTGGCTGCAGCCATCAGACAAGATAGACATTAAAGAGAGATTTGGGTATTCAATTTTTAACCTCTAGCTATAATATATGCCATATAAAATTGTATATCTCAGGACCAATATCAGAAAAATAAAGGGAAAAAACATTTAAATAGGAAGCACTTAAGCTAGTTTATTTTTAAAGTACTTTCCGAAAGATAATGTTTAAATTATAAAAACTTTGGCTTTAGTCATGTGCTCACAGTTCTATTCACCTGCAAATTAACACTCTAAAAAATATAAATTGCTCCTCATGTGATTTTAATTATAAGAGAGTTTCATAAATAATTTTAAGTTACCAAATACCTTATTTTATTCATATCTAAAAAACAATAATAAAAATTAAACACACAGATATATAATTCTGGTACTAACTTTTGGGACGTGGGAACTTGACATTTTAAGTAAGAGAAGGCATACTGGGTCATAATTTCTTCTGTGGCTCTACTTAACAGATATAAGTGGAAACAGATTTTGGGGGCCAATAAGTTAAGCACCTCCTAATTTTAAAATTCATGGGCTATGAAAGGATTGCACAAGAGCCTTTAAATCCTTTCCAATAGGATTTAAATAGTCACAATATGAGTAGGATTGGAGAAGTAATTATAATACCTTCAGGCTAACTGGGGCTGGAGACCTCTTCCATGTGGCGAAGGAGCTCCTAAAATCAGTCTTCTCTTTAGAAGGTGGATAAAAGATGCTCCTTCATGATTAAAGTGATCACCTTACAGATCTACTCAGTATCAAACTGTTGCTGAGATCAAATGATGTAACATATTTGAAATTAATATGAAAATTATGATTAGTCATTTGGTACAATTAACAGGCAATAACAAAATAGGAAATAGATAAATTAGATTTGGGAAGTGATAAAGTAACCACAATCACACATAATAATGAAACATGGTAGAACATTTCTCAGTGGACACCTGGGTCCATACAGCTTCCTTTCTAAAGCATAAATCATCTGGCTGGTAGACCTTCCTTTTTTTTCCAATTTTTAACAATAGTTCACATACAATAAATATTATACTTCAAGTGGGCAACATAGTGATTAGACATTTATATAACTTACAAAGTGATCATCCCAACTATCTAATATCCATCTGACATGGTACATAATTATTATATTATTGACTATATTCCCCATGCTTTACTTGACATCCTCATGAGTGTTTTTATAACTGGTAATTTGTATTACTTAATCCCTTCACTTTTTTCACCCATCCTCCAGAACACCTCTCCTATCTGGAAACCATCAATCTGTTCCCATTTTGTTTGTTTGTTTATTTTGTTTTTGTTTTGTTTTTTATTCCACATATAAGTGAAATCATATTTGTCATTTGAGACATGGGTAGATGTAGAGGTTATTGTGCTAAGTGAAATAGTCAGGCAGAGAAACACACATTTTTAATGGAAGATTATTGATAGAGTATCTCCAGGTATCCTGCATATTTTTAAACCAAATGATAAGGCATCAGAATTCACAAAAGAGAAACATCACACAGTTAATAGATTATATATTAGAATATATATTTTTAAAACTAGTCAGTTGAGACCATATAAAAGAGATTTAAAGAAAATATACCCCAAAGTTTTGAATTAAAAATAGTACTATTTGTGGTGAGGTGTGTTTTTTTTTCTTCAATCTCTAGTAAAATGATTAACAAAATAAATTTATGGAAAAAGTACCATACAAATCACATGCATGATTTGTCCAAGCAATTCATTAGCCAGTGACATGATCATAGCACATCTCTGCTACTTCAGCTATGCAACATCGTGGTTCAAGGAGAATAGACTATGGAGGCAGAATGCCTGGTTTTGAGTCCCTAGGGGTTCTGGCACTTATGAGATGTATACAAGACCTTTTTTAACCTCTGTGCCTCTGTGAGTAAAATGGGGATAATAATACTACCTAAATTATAGTGTTGTTCTAAAGATTAAATTAGCAATTTTTCTAAAGTGGTTAGAGGCAGTGTCTGGCACATTATAGGTTCAAGTAAGCATTTTACCATTTCCATTATGACACAGAGAAAAGGAAACTAGATCAGATGTTAATAAACCTGAATTTTAGCCTCAAATTTGCCACTTGCTCAGATAAGAAGCTTAAAAGCAATTCAATTTCACCTGTGACACTAATCACTTCACTCACTACCCTCCCAGGAGGTAGGATCAAGTGAGTGCATGTGTACAAGGCACCTTAAAAGCATCGAGTTAACCTTTAAGTTCTCTTGGAGAAAGGCAATAAATTTTCAGGTACTGTATCATGTGAATTCTTCTTTTGATATTTCAGAAAATATCAAACACCGAGGCCATATGTTGCTTACATTCATACTTAATGGTGTCCCATTTAACAGTGTTTTGGGGCACTAAAAAATATTCCTTAAAACTCACTACTACTTTAGATCAATAATATAAGAAGAATTATTCATTCACTAAAAAATATGGTATCACCAGTAATGAAGAATTTTGAATTCTCTCTTGTTTCAGTAATTCAATTTTATTAATTGGAGTATCTTTTGTTCTGATTATACTTCAGTGAAGAAAAATAAAACGATTAGGGCCAAACAGTCAGAAACATGGTAACAGGAATAGCTCATTGCACTGATCCCAGTTGTGCCCATCTAGACCTGCTCAGCACTTGCTCTGGTACAGGCTGTGATGTCCTGCCAAAGCATCACATCCCTCCTTTATCCTGGGGGCAGGCCCAAAGTGCCATAAGTTCATATCCAGGGAGCAGATATCAGCGAATGGCAAACAAGGATGAACGATAAATATCCCTCACTCCTTGGATGGAGCAACTCTGAAGCATGTTTCACCCAGTTTCCAAAAGGTCAGCAGCAGGATTGAGCTCCAGTTCTCCCCAGTGGCAACCTGTTTGATAAACCACTTCTCGTCAGCTTCTTCCCCTTCCCTGCCTCACTTTCCACTTCTTACCAGCCTTCCTGGGATCACCTCTCAATCTACTTGTTTCAGTATTGTGAGGAAACCCAAATAAGATCTTATCATTTACAGAGAGTTTACTATTTGGGCTAATTATTCTGGCTTTCCTCCTCCCTCAGTGCCCATGCCTTTCAGTGTCCTTGGTTTACTGTGTTTCTGCCAGACTTCTACATCTTAGTACACCATGGGACTCATCCTGGGGCACCTTCTCTTTTCCACTTCCCTTCTCTGCAGTGTTCATGTACCAATAACTCTAACATTTCTGTTTTCAGCCCTGACAGATCTCCTAAGCTCCAGATTCATATCTTCAACTACTGATTAACATCATCATTTAAATGCTAACAGGGCCAACAAAAAACTCTTGATGTGCCTTCCAAAACCTGCCCATCCATCTTGCCCATCTCAGGTTATGGTGTCGCCATCCATCAGTTGCAAAAGCTAAAAACTTAGGATTTCGATTCTTCCCATCATCTCACTCCTCATCTACCCATTTGTCACCACATCTAGAACTACCACTTCATTTACTAGTAAGCACAGTTCTCATGTGGGCTGCTGCAGTAGTCTACCAAGTCTTCCTTCTCCATCCCATTCTCCACAGAATATCTCAAGAAATCTTTTTTAGAACATTAAGTAAGCCATGGCATTCCCTTCTCTAAACCTCCCAATGGCTCCTAATAATACTTAACATAAAAAAACAAACTCATTGTCCTGGCTTACAAGGCTCTACAGTTTCTTACCCTTGCCTCACCTAACTTCTATATGACGTTCTCCTTAGATCATGATGCTCAAGTCTCCCTGGCCTTTTTTTCCCCCCTTGTTTCTTAAATATAGGAAATTCATTCTTGCCCAGAGCTTTACATTATCTGCTTCTTTTGCCTTGAATGCTCTTCTCTGAGATCTCTTATAGTTACATTCTTCTTATTCACATATCGGCTTAAATATATCCTCTTCATACAGAACTTTATAACCCAATATAGTGCCCAGTCACTAAGTTATCACAGAAGTTACCACTCCTTCTTCAGGCTTATTTCTTAAATATATATTTTTTAGCTTCCCTGAGTAGTAGTCAATAATAGGAACTTTGATTTATGGGCATTCCTCATATCTAGAACATAGATGAGTGAAATAAATAACAGAAATTATTATGCCTCCATTTTAAGGGTGATGAAACTGAACTTTCAGGTACTTATACAGTTTGCTCAGGCCAATAGAGACAGAGATTTAATAAACAAATCAAATCAGTCTGACAACAGAGCTCACACTTTTAACCACTATACCAAATTTCCTCTACATATGGGTGATAAGGGGAAATGAATTTGAAAAATCATAATAAGCTTAGTTAGTCCAGGAACTCAGTGCATCCACTTTTACAGAGTGCTTCTTTTTAAAAGACTCAGCATGTTTGAATTATTCTGAGGCCTATAAAACAGCCATAGTTCTTAAGATATAAATCTTAATTTTTATGCTATATGTGTTCAGCAGGAAGAAAGGAAAGCAAAACTATCTCTGTTTCTTTGTTCTCATCCTCTGCACAAGCCTAGTAAGAGATATCCAATAGTTTAAACCACAGGGTACAATTTTCAGACCATTTTTTATTAGAAATCTAAAGGAATTTATATTCTATACAACATAATTCATTTTGCATGGAAACCACTAGAAGAGTGGTCATGCTCAATAGGATTTCCTTTATGAGAATAAAATTGCATTTAACACATATGTATGTAATTTGGAATCAGAGTCACAATGGTCTATACTAGTAAGCCAAGGTATGTATGTATGTGTGTGTGTGTGTGTATGTGTGTATATATATATATATATATATATACATATATATATATATATACACACACATATATATATATATATTTCTTGTGAAAAGCTGAATAGCATCAAAATAGAGATACTCATAAAAATGTACTACCCAATGTGTATGAGGAAACTCAGTTAAAATTATACAGGAGACAGTAGACCTTTTTTTGTTGTTGTTAATCCTCACCCAAGGATACTTTTTCATTGATTTTTAGAGAGAGTGGAAAGGAGGGGGAGAGACACAGAGAGATAATCATCAAGTGAGAGAGACACATCAATCAGTTGCTTCCTGCACATGTCCCAACCAGGATCAGGGATCGTACCTCAGTGTCCTTGACCGGAATTGAACCCAGGACCCTTCAGTCTGGGGGCTGATGCTCTATCCACTGAGCCAAACCGACTAGGGTGACAATAAACCTTTAAAGGAAAGTCCTCTAAATTTTTTGATATGGTTTTTTAAAATATATTTTATTGATTTTAGAGAAGAAAGAAAAGGGAGAGAGAGATAGAAACATCAATGATGAGAGAGAATCATTGACTGGCTGCCTCCTGCATGCCCCCAACTGGGGACCAAGCCTGCAACCCAGGCATGTGCCCCTGGCTGGAATCGAACATGGGACCCTTCAGTCTGCAGGCTGATGCTCTATCCATTGAGCCAAACCAGCTAGGGCTGATAGGTTTTATAATGAGACTCAGCATGGATAAATTTTATCAAAGCTTTCTAAGACACAATATATTTAATCACCTTAAAGAAGAAATCCAAGGAATAAAGAAATTTAAAATCTTAATCAAGAGGAGGTAATCATATTTTTATAATTATAACAACAACAACAACAAATATTAGCTCTCATATCAGATTCCAAAACAATGACTGGCAATGGCACAAAGAAACATTATTTAGTCATTGTTTTCTCTCTCTTGCCCTCTTTCCTAGTCCCTTCATTGCCAATGAATAGAGTTGCAAAACATCATAATCTAAAATATTATTTCAGAACAAACTTAATATATGTAAGTCAAACTCCTGATGCAGAAACTGTGGCCAGCTACTAAGTGCCAGCACAGGCACCTGAACTCAGCATGTTTGATTCCAACAGTCTTTCCTCCTTATCACACACGATTATCACACTAAAAAAGCAATGACACACAAGTATATATTTTTGTATGCTTTTACTTATTCTACTTTGCTTTGTTTGTCAGTGGCAATGGGAATATCCAAAAATTGAACTCACTGAAAAAAAAAGTATAAAAACACTGAGAATTAGAAGGGAGATACTGGGTTACAGTTCTAAAGTACATGGTGGTTGTGTAAGACCACAATATCTCTGGTGGTGATTGTCAGAGACCAAAGTCAGATTAGTAAGCTGTTAAATCATTTCATCTGATCTCAGGTTTTTATTAATATAATTGGATAGAATATAAAAATCTATCTTTTCTCTGAAGAAGATAAATCAGTTACTATCACTCAAAGAGATGGCTCTGAGAGAGAGAAAACCTGATGTCAGCAAAGTAACTTGATTCAGATGTACAAGGACTGTGAGCTCTGTGGTCTGACCGCCAGGAACACCAGGAAGAATGACAAAGGAGATAAGGAGGCACAATGTTTCCTATGTGTAATTTCTATATTGTCATCTCACATACCTGTCAAAAAATATATCATTTATATACTGAAGCTATTTCTATTACCTTTGCTCTCAGGAAATATAAGAATTCAGGTAAAACACTACATTCATGTAGCACACACCTTCCTTTCCAGTTAACTTACAAGCTTGTTATATGATTTTTTGGTACTTTTAAAAGAATTTCATTTGCCTTGCTTCACTAGGTTTGGGAACTATACCCGTTTATTAAATGGCAAATATGTTCTACTTGAGCTTATAAGAAAATCTAAGATTGGTGAGAAGATACAGTGCTTAATACCAGCTGCTCCAGATGTATTTCAATAAAAGAGCAAATCAAAATTGCTTATAAAAGTATCTCCAACATCCACTGAACAGCTACCATGTGAAATGCCCAGGAAGTTCCAGTGATAGAACACTGTCTGCAAGAGTTTTGCAATCTGCTTATGATAATGCAGCCCAATATAGGAAAAGAGAAAGAGGCCTTAAATGAATTATTACAGACAATGCATTGAGTACTGAGGAAGAAGTGGTTACTTTTAATTAGAATGAAAGAAAGAAAGACTTCATGGAAAAGGTCACATATATTTTAAAACTAAAGGAAGAAGGTGGAGGAGAGAAAGTCAAATGTGTTGAGTGCCTTTGTGCATATGCTATGCTAGAAACCTAATCTAGAGAATTTTAATTAACCCTCCAATAGTAAGTACTACTGTGGGAGATTCAATAATTGTTTCCAATTATTTATCCTCAACCTTTATCTATACCTTTTGTTCTGTGACATTGCAATTCCTTCATTAGGGGTGGATTGCATTTTCTGAGCCAATGATGTCACTTCCTTAGGCCAAAGCGATGCAAACAAAATCTTGAATTGTACTTGCACAGGTGGATAGTTGGACTTTCTACACTAACCAGAAGAAAAAGGATTCTTGTATCCCAATGACCCTGCAAAATATGGGAGACTCATGGAGAAATACTGAGCTGGTGCAGTACCTGGAGCTCAGCCCAACCAATCCACAGATGCATGAGAAATGAATGTTTATTTTATGCCACTGAGTTTTGTGGTTGTTTGTTAAATGGAATTTTTGTGCTAGGAGCTAATTAATATATGTACCTATGCAGAGTTAGGAACTAAGCCTTAGAGGGGAGAAGTGTTTTGCCCAACGTTACCTAGCTAGTAAGAAGAGCCCAGTTTAGAATTCTGTTGCATTAGGAACCTAAATTTATATTCTTTCTATCACACTGACCCTTTAGAGAAGGGGAAAACTAGAGAGAAGGATATTGCAAGGTTAGGGCAACTAAATGAAGGAGAGCATGGAGGTACAAAGGAAAAGCTTATCTTGGTTGAAATTGTCTATGATGACATAATACTTCAAGACTTTAGAAAGATAACTGGTCTAAATTAAGAAGAGTCTTGAATGTCAGGCTTAGAAATTTCAACGACATGAAAAGCCATAAGAACATTTTTAATATGGATGCAACCTACTGAAGTAAGGCAATTCCGAAAGCTCCATTCAGTATAAACACTTAGTGTGATCACTCACAGACTGTTGCAGTAATATAAGCAGTAAAATAATAGACAATAGACAACAGACAATTATTTCTCACACTTAAGCCAAGATTAATTGTATTCACCCTAATAGACACTCCTTATAGAATTGAAAGATTTACTCTTATTTCAAACACATCTTCTAGACTGGTCTAAATTTAAATTTACTCCATGAGTTTTAACATTCAACTTACATCAACATATCTGTCATCTAATATTTATCAATTCATTATGTGTGTATGCGGATGCATCCAGCAATTTGTAATGTGGTTAGAAGAAGTTGCTTGGCAGCTGGGAGATGAATCAGGCTAAAAAAATAAATAAATAAATCTACTGCCTTTAGGCTAAAATGCTAACTAAACGAGGAAATGGCTACGATATGACAACTGTATTTACCAAACTGTGAATTACGCATGATGAGTGTTCAATGTCCTGGTTGGTTGGGAACCTTTCCAAGGGTTTAGAAAGAGTATATTTTAATTTACTCACTTCCTTTAACAAAAAGTACTTGCTTATTCAAAACATAACTACATATGAGATATTAATTGAATAGATTAGAGGTAATATAGTCTAAAGTTCAACTATGTTTATAGTCATAGCATATAGACTTTATGGTTTTCACTAAGGCCTAAGATTTACAAGTATCAAATTATTATTCCCATTGTATACTCATCACACTCATCACTATAATTAAGGAAAAATATTAGCAAAAGAGATTTTTTTTAACACAACACCCTCTAGTTTGTATTATGTGCAATTGTTTTCAAGTTTCCTGCAAATCCGAGCAGATAAGGAGTCATTCCCCAGGAATATAAAAGGTCAATTTATGGGGTTATAATATAAGGTAACAGAAGATTTGTCTTTGGGTGGTGGGCACACGGTACAATATATAGAACTTGCAACATAGAAACCCACACCTGGAACCTATATGTTCATGTTAACCAATGTCACCCCAATCAATTTAATACACACATTTTTTTAAAAAGGTCAATTTACAGACATGAGAAAGACACAGCTGCCCACATATCCTCTATCCCTACCCTCTCCTCACCACCAAATTTTATTCTGTTACTCATGTTTTCCCCACCTAAGGTCCAAGGCTCTAGAGGGAGTTGGCTGTAGATTATG
The DNA here is from genome assembly GCF_027574615.1 of Eptesicus fuscus. Taxonomy (NCBI): domain Eukaryota; kingdom Metazoa; phylum Chordata; class Mammalia; order Chiroptera; family Vespertilionidae; genus Eptesicus; species Eptesicus fuscus. The sequence continues at coordinate 19,913,755 of NC_072484.1, forward strand.
TACATTAGGGGCATAGTTACTGTCCTTAAAGAAATTGGTTCTTTAGTGACCAGACATAGGCCTCAATTAGAAGGAATGTTAAGTACTATTTTCAACTGATATTCATCTGCAGTTCAGATCTTCCCTTTCCATCTCTTAGACATACAACATTTCAGGGATTTGGAAAGCACCAGAGAAGTCTTTTTTTAGGAGTACACATTTTAGGATACTTTGATGAAATGTGCCATTTATTTATTGTCTATGTTCTTTAATGAATAGAATGAGCATCTCAAAATTAAAAGACTTTTAATAATCAGGCCCTGCATGATTGTGAAATTCCCATTCCTGATTACCGTGGCCTCAGTCTTGAAAGAAATATGGTGAAAAGACAGATTATAAGTAAATTCAATTAGTGAGCATTCAGAAATTCTTAAACTAAATTAAGACTATGAAAAGAACTGGGAGGAGACAAGAAAACTCTGAAATGAGAGTTTCAAGGGAGCAGAGGAAGATAGAGTATATGTTTCTTTTTGAATTGTATAATAATACTTAGATTCAAACACTAAAATGACTTTTTTAAAGTGTAAAATACAGAAGCATTCTAGACAAGAGATTATATTTCCTCATTATTTATATTTTTTAATTAAAAAAGGCACAAAGACAAAGGGAATGAATAAATCTAGATAAAAGAAACCCATGTTAGAGCCGAACTTTCTTTTTCTTGGGGGAGACCATGTTCTTACCCAAGGACTATATTACTTATTCCATCATTTTCTGAAGAAGTTTCCAAACCAAAAATATGTTGTTTCCAGTAATTATTTCTTAGAAAGTTAACTTTCAGAAGTGACTACCTTAGGCAGCTCCAATTCTCCAATAATTTAAATTCCTAAACAAGGTTTCCCATCCAAAAATCCATGGTTTGTGTTGGAAAGAACCTAGACTCCATGAACGGTAGGATCAGAGCCTGCATATTTGGCTCTTTCCATCAGCCTCAAGGGCACAGCCAAGTTTGATTCTGGGGAACAAATTATATGTGAGTGTTGGGGGTTCTGCACCACTGGATGAGGGGAAGGCTAAGAGATACCCACTCCTTGTCCAGTTTCTCTCTCTGCCTCACAGTCTTACCACTGATGTTAAAACCAAACACACCATACTGTTTCTTCTAAGACTTTATCCTAATGTCATGTCAACATATTAACATGTATACATACACACACACACACACACACACACACACACACACACACACACACACAGAGGCCCGGTGCATGAAATTTGTGCAGGGGGGTGGGGGTGTCCCTCAGCCCAGCCTGCACCCTCTCTAATCTGGGACCCCTCAAGGGATGTCCAACTGCCCACCAGGCCTAAACAGGCAGTCAGACATCCCTCTCACAATCCAGGACTGCTGGGCTCCCAACTGCTCACCTGCCTGCCTTCCTGATTGCCCCTAACCACTTCTGCCTGCCAGCCTGATCACCCCCTAACCACACCTCTGCCAGCCTGATTGATGCCTAACTGCTCCCCTGCCAGCCTGATTGCCCCTAAATGCCCTCCCCTGCCAGCCTGGTCACCCCTACTGCCCTCCCCTGCAGGCCTAGTCACCCTTAACTACCCTCCCCTGCAGGCCTGGGTCCCCCAGAACTGCCCTTGCCTATAGGCCCCGTCACCCCCAACTTTTCTCCTCTGCCAGCCTGGTCACCCCTAACTGCCCTCCCCTGCAGGCTTGATCACCCCCAACTGCCCTCTCTTGCAGGCCTGGTCCCTCCCGACTGCCCTCCCCTTTGGCCATCTTGTGGTGGCCATCTTGTGTCCACATGGGGACAGGATCTTTGACCACATAGGGGCAGCCATCCTGTGTGTTGAAGTGATGGTCAATCTGCATATTACTCTTTTATTAGATAGGATAGAGGCCTGGTGCATGGATGGGGGCCAGCTGGTTTGCCCTGAAGGATGTCCCAGATCAGGGTGGGGGCTCCCTTGGGGCATGGGGCAACCTGGGCAAGGGGCCTGTGGTGGTTTGCAGGCCGGCCACGCCCCCCAGTGAACCAAGAGGAGGCCCTGGTATCTGGGATTTATTTATCTTCTACAATTGAAACTTTGCAGCCTGGAGTGGAGCCACGTCTCCTGCTCACTCCGTGGCTGCAGCTATTTCTATTGGAATTTATTTATCTTCTATAATTGAAACGTTGTAGCCTTGAGTGGAGACCAAGGCAGGCTGGGGCTGCAGAAATTTGGCTTCCTCCATTGCTGGGGGCAACCCTAGCCTCCTGCTCTCTGCAGCTCTGTGGCTGCTGCCATTTCTGTTGGAATTTATTTACCTTCTATAATTGAAACTTTGTAGCCTTGAGTGGAGGCCTGGGCAGGCCAGGGTGTGTGGAAAGCTTGGCTTCCTCCATCGCTGGGGAAACCCAAGCCTCCCTCCTCCTCCTATGGCAGCAGCCATCTTGGTTGGGGTTAATTTGCATACTCACTCCTGATTGGCTGGTGGGCATGTCTGGTGGGTGTGGCTTGTGGATGTAGCTGAGTGATGGTTAATTTGCATATTACTCTTTTATTATATAGGATATATTGAAAACCACAATCTTACACTATGTGTTTAGGAAGAATAATTACTCCTTCCTGCTTTGTCCATCACTTACCTCTCTTCCCTTGTTCCAACTAGCTTCTGCTAAGTCCACAGGTATTTTCAGAAGGTCACAGTCCATGACAGCACCCTCCCAACTCTCTCCCACTTGGCTTCCCATCATCCTAGGAAAGTAACTAAAAATCACCTCCCCAAACCTCACTTCCAAGTTTCCCTGCCTCGCCAGAGTCCACTCTTTATCCCTTTGTTGGTCATCTTAAATCTCGAAGGAAATAAAATTTTAATCCTCTCTCTGCAAATGGTTAGCCACTCTTCAGTTAATAAATAGCTGTCCTTTTAGAGTGGAAATGTTAACCAAAACCACATGAATGGTATCCAATATAGCAATTGGTTAATAACTTGAAGATTAAAAAGGAAACATAAAGTATAGTATTTTATAAGGTTTTTAAATAATGCTTTTACTTTCAGCTTTTTAAAGGGAAGGAATATTTAAAAGTTAATTTACACTTCCTCCTACCACTCCTCCAATTTCACCCTACCCTCACTTCAGACATAAATAGTCATCAAGTGAAAGGAAGAGACAGACAGACAGACACATCCTAGATATCTTTCTGATGACTGTACCAAAGAACAAACATGTCAACTATACAAACAACTGTAAAATTCCAAATACAGAATAAAACATGGTATAATTTCTATTCAATATTTCAAATTTTATAGTACTTTCATTCAATTAACTATTCTGATCCAATATAGAAAGGCTAGAGATTTCATATGTAGTTTTGTTAACATAGAATTAGGATTTTTAAAAATATATATATTTTATTGATTTTTTACAGATAAGAAGGGAGAGGGAGAGAGTTAGAAACATCGACGAGAGAAAAACATCGATCAGCTGCCTCCTGCATGCCCCTATTAGGGATGAAACTAAGGTACATGTCCTTGACCGGAATTGAATCTGGGACTCTTCAGTCTGAAGGCTGATGCTCTATCCACTAAGCCAAACCAGTTAGGGCTAGAATTAGAATTTTTATTTATTTATTTATTTTTTATTTATTTATTTATTTTAATATTTTTATTGATTTTTTACAGAGAGGAAAGGAGAGGGATAGAGAGCTAGAAACATGAATGAGAGAGAAACATCGACCAGCTGCCTCCTGCACAGCCCCTACCAGAGATGTGCCCGCAGCCAATGTACATGCCCTTGACCGGAATCAAACCCTTCAGTCCACAGACCGACGCTCTAGCCACTGTGCCAAACCGGTTTCGGCAAGAATTAGAATTTTTAAAGTCAGTGCTTATAATGCTTAATACTCAAAATATATTTTTTTTTGTTTTAAATTCTAAAGCAAATTAAGAGTTTTCATTTCTTAAGGTTGTCAGTTGACACTCAAGGTTAAAAATGGCTTAAGGACATGATATGTTGCAGTATTCTTTTCAGAAAGCAGCAGTGAAAGGACTCACCTGCATCTTTAAAAACAAAGCTAATTAGTATGCCAGGTTCCTTCCCCCCCAAAAAAAAGTAAAGCAGAATTTGCATACAGCAGAACTAGGAAGCTGGTCTTGTTCATCAGCATATTGTAATGCCTCCTGACAGCTTCACACACCGCCTCATCAACATCATACTGTTTCAATTACACATTTTTACCCACTTCACGTGTTAAGCCATCTTCACTTCTATCTCACCTCGAGCTGCAGTATTAAATTTAACTACATTTTCCCAAGTAGAGATGGATTTTCTGTAAGGCAGAAACCAAAGAATCAGTTACATTGTATTGTTGCAGGCCACAAAAGAAAGTGGAAAAGGCGGGAGTGAAAAGAACCAGGGTGGATTTTAAAGAAACAAATAATCCGTCCCCACAAAAGCCTGACCCCCCTGAAACAGTGGCAGAAAGAATTAAGAATTGGATGGAGCACAGCATGGGGTCCCTCTGCCCATGAAATGGAAAAGGTCTTTTTAAGAAAAGCTGAGGCCGCTCACGCCCCTGTGATCATCCTACCAGTTCCCTCCACATCACAAGGGTAATGAAGCAAGCTCTTTGATTTTACCAGGGAACTACTGAAAAAAACAGAAAGACGGCTTGAAAAGATGGGCTTTACTTTAGCAAACACCCTAGAAACATGCCCCAATGTAACTGCCCCCTACCTCACGTAAAAATATATCTTCTATTTAAATCATGAAGAAAAATTTTGATGCGATAAAGCAAAATAATTCCAAAAGAGCATGACTCTTATTATGTGGCTGTACTAGTATTCCTTTGTAAACATTCTAGGCCGACTGACAGAAAACTCCCTCATAGTACTGCAGAGTCCGTCTTTCAGAAATAAGCATCATTGCATGAATGTGTAGAGTTCAGAGAGCCATTGAAAGTGGGTTTTCATAGCAACAGAGCAGGTTGGAAATCAGAATAGAACAGATTTCTTGGTGTTTGGATGATTTATGAAAGTTTCTCATTACCTTTCTCTCAAATTGACATTTCATCTGGATTGGTTAATTACCATTTTTCTGTTTCAGAGGCAAAAAGATCCTGAATAATGCAACTGCAGCTGAAATTGTCTTCACTTGAACCTCAGGTTGTGCAATGTTGGTGTTTTCTCACCCTCTGTTTACGCTGAACTTAAAAGCTATAACAAAAAAAGAGTCCCCTTTACTCAAAGACCCTAAGCCTTTACTTCAAAAATCTGTAAAAACTGGCCCTAGCCGTTTTGGCTCAGTGGAGAGAGCGTCGGCCTGTGAACTGAAAGGCCTCGGGTTCGATTTTGGTCAAGGGCAGATGCCCAGGTTGTGGGCTCAATCCCCAGTGGAGGACTTGTGGGAAGCAGCCAATCCATGATTCTTGCTCATCATGGATGTTTCTATCTCTCTCTCCCTCTTTCTTACTCTCTGAAATCAATAAAAATATATTAAAAAATAAATAAATAAAAATAAAAATATAATAAAATCTGTAAAAACTGGTAATTCTGGCCTGTTTGGGTTCTCCTAGCAGTGGTCGGCAAACTGCGAGCCACATGGGATAGGGGCTTAATCACAAGGAACAACAACAGCCTGTAATTATTGGAATCCAGAGTCTAGACCACTGTCCTAGGGTACAGAAAGGCTGGCCATGTCTGAGCTGATGGGACAATTTGAGGAGAGGTTCTCTGCCTCTCAGAGACAGCTTCACATTCTAACAGAGGCTTGCAGACATCTAGGTTAGAAACATGTGAGGCAGACTAAAGTACAATCATAGCCCCAGCACTAAAATGATCAGTCTGTGATTTGGGGACTGTTAATCCTACCTACCACTGACTAAGCTATGTAACATTTCCATTTTTAAATGAATGCCAAAGGTATTTAAAATAAGTGGCATTTGCAATAATGGAAGCCTTCAAATAGAGAACTTTTAAAATCACCTTAGATTTTAATCACAGATCATTCCCCCACAAGTCCCTGCCCCATAATCTACTATGGAATAGGTATATGCTAGATTCTGGACCAAATTGGAGAGCAAAATCAGACTGTGGTCCCTGTGGAAAAAAAAACATTAATCAAATAATCAGATACATATAGACATTGAAAAAGGAGAGATAGATGTGGGGCTTAGAGAGAGGGATTTGACTTGGCCATGGAGGTCTTGAAAGAAGATTGGGCTGATCTGAAGGGTAAGTAGGAGTTGATAACACAATAAAGGGACAAAGATCATTCCAGAAAGAGGGACAGCATTGCAAAGGGCCTACAATGAGAGGGAGCATGGTGAACACATATAATAGGGAATTATTATTTTTTTTAAATCAACATGCCTAGAGAAACAAAAGTGATCAAGTAGAAGACCAGAGAGAGAAGGTAGAGGCAAGATCTCTTAGGCCATGTTTAAGGGTAGGAAACAGAGATGAAAATAGGCAATGTTGAGATTTTTCCCAGGAGGATAACAACTACTCTTTATGTTTGCACAGATCACTCTGGCCACAAGGTGAAGTGACTGGATGGGTAGATGAATTCTGCGCTATTGTGTGCAGGAGCCTGAGCAGCAGTGGTGACAGGTGTCCATGGTGAGCTCTGGGTCTGGCCCACTGTGGTATAGCTGTGCAGGTTGCCTCACCCTTTACTTGTAGACATCCATCCTCTATCCTGCATTCACTACCTGAATAATCTTAAAGCACAACTCTGACTATGTCATCTTCCTGTTTATGCACATCGGCCACATCCTTATAGCATCAGTCTCAGTCTATGCTGGCACCAAGGCTTGATAATGGGATCTCAACCTACTTTTTAGGTCCCGTTTCTACTTCCTTTCAGTCCAAAGCCCTACTTCGTCCAAAGTGGTGCCCTTATCTCCCTGTGTTTGTGTCCTTCAACGCTTTTGGGATACTCTTCGCCTCCTGCTGGCCTGCCTCTCTTCACACTTGTGTGCAGTCCTGAACAAACCTCTTACCTCTCTCTTCCCTTTCCTAATTCTCCCCATCCTTCTCCATTCAGCTTAAATACCTTCCTTGTTTTCTATTAGGAATTGCCAGACCACAGAAGTCTAATACAGATCTCTTAATTTCTTCCGCATTCACTTCTTCTTATTTGGCATTTAACCATGCCTTATTTTACTATCACATTATAAATTGATAATAGTGTTTTCTTTAGCTTTTCATAGGTGTATGTTTTATTTCTTCACCTAATTAATAAAGTGCTGGTGTCAGGAACCATGCCATATTTCTTTGAGTCTTTCTCAGCACCTGTCTGTTACTTTGTACATTTGTAGGCCTTCAGTGAATAAGCATTGATTGGAATTTGTCCTGAGATGTCCTTTACCTTTAACCATGTCAGTTAGAAAAGGATTTTGGAGGGCTCTGCATAATCTATTTAATCAGATTTGCAAAATTCACAAAGTAACAGATGTGGCAAAATTTCTAGAGTAAAATCAAACTTGAATCTCAAATAACGGGTTTCACCAATGAAGAAAAGAGAGGTTTTAGAGTAAATAAGTAACCTGGATTCAAATGCTGGCTCAACCAGTTATGTTCTAAGAGGTCTTCAGCAAATTCCTAACTTCTCTAAACAAAGAATGTCAGCCAGCATACTATCTGTAAATGTATGATACAAGTCTAAGTAAACACTTAGAAAGAGGTCTGATAATTAGTATTCAAAAAAAAGTGTATACTTTCTTCTTAACTATCATCATCACCCTTAATCTAATGTGCATGCATGCAGTTATTTGCACATGCAGGCTCACACACATACAGATACTTTCTTTTAAGTCCTTCTTTTAGTTTCATTTGTGATTGCATTGGCTTCTCAAATCTTATCTTTTTCTTCCTTTTTCTCTCTTTTCTTCTTTCTCTCTCTTTACTTGATGAACACCTAACAATAGGGCTTTGGAAATCACAATTGGAAAAATACAGCCACTATGGACACCCTTTTCAATATACCAGTTACATTATTGAATGTAAACAGGAAGGGCAAGAACTTCTACCTAATTCCCTTTTCTATTGTCCAGTAAGCAAACATTTCTGGACTGAGCCATTAATCCCCCCATTGTATTCTCTTCCCCACAGTCAAAGTGGGTAAGATTAGAAATCAAGAGAAAAAAGAACAGTTGAGAGCTTAGGAGATACTGACAATTCAACCTCACAAAAAGTCTATGAATGCCTGAGAAACAAGAAAGGTTGGCCTTTCTCCTTAAAATCCATTTGAATCGGTGCAACGTCTGAACATAGTGTTTATTTGTAACCTTTGTATATTTCAGTTGTGGTAAAATAGTCAAAACAAGACTGGCCCCATTTGATATGAGACTATGTAAATGTCCTAACATTGACTGTTCACTTAAGAATTGTAGGTATGCAGGGCATTCAAGATCTATCAGGTGCTTTAAGAAACAAAGAATGCCAGCCAGTTCCAATTGTCAATATATATTTATCACTTTTTACATGTGCACTATTTAATGTCATATGAAAACAAGCAAGCGCTGCTATGTGACTGTTTACCAACCCTCGAACAAAGTCTACTTAGGCTGCTGTATTTAATTTAGTTTTAATAATGCAAACTAATTTTTATGTATCACTGACATTCAGCCACATAATTTTCCTTATTAAAATTAATTCCTCTATACAGAAGTGTAGAAATGAAATAATTGTGTATTCCCATCCCAAAAAGATATATGTTTGACTAATTTAAGGGGTTCTAATCTAGAGGCATATTTAAAAAAAAATAAAGTCTTCCAAATTTTAACAAAATTGACCAAACCTTTGAAAAGATATATAAAAAAATTCTGAATCTATTAGAGTTTTTTATTATTATTGTTGTTATTTTAAAGAATTATCTTCTCTCATTTCATTAAAGTTTTGACATGAAAAAGTGAATGTTTCATATAGATGGAAGAGATCTGGGCCATACTTAAGGAACCAACCAACAATGGCTCAGCTAGCTCCAAAGTGATTCCTATTAGAATGAAAAATAAATAAACTAAGTCCAAAACTCAAAAATATTCTCTTACAGAGATAAACGGTAAGTGCTCTCCAGAAAGGGAAAACAGCTCCCCAGAGAATGCCTGGGATTTGGGGAAGGAGCAATGTAACTTTCAGTAAGTGAAGTGGAAACACTATGGAGGGAGGAGCTGGAAGAGTTATAAGACATGGGCAAAAGAGCTGCCAGAGAATGGAGCTAAAAATAAGGTCCCATTTAGTTCAACAGCCTTGCAAACAAACACCAGGTCAGTTCTAAAAGGAAACAAAGAACTTTATGATAATACAGACCTCATTTGCAACAGGGAGTTAATTATACTTTTAGGTATTTGGAATATATAAACTGTATATAAACATATGTATTCCATGGGATTTAGACTTTAGTATTACTGACATCTTTCAATGCTTTAAGAAAATGAGTTTCTTATACATGTCTAATAATTTATACACTCTGCATTTCCAAAACCTACAGGATGTAATAATTAATTCGGGTGCTTCAAACTTCAACACTGAACATTGTTCTTTAAGAACTACAGAATGAAGATGGAGACATGATTTATTCCCATTTTCCTTCAGTAGGAAAAGGCTGAAATTGACTGCAAAAGAATTGTCTGGAAGTTGTAATTATGCTTTCGGAAGAGACTCCAATAAAACAAAGATGGTTGTCTATTCTGAACAAAAGTCCAGGAAGAAAATTTGTGACCTACCCCAGAGAAATATGAACAACTTTCTCAATCCTTAGAGAAAAAACACATTGCAACTGGAATTTACAACCTGGTGCTAAACTTGGGTGTAATTTAGGAAAAGATGAAAACAATTGCATGTTCTCTCTCAATTTTAAATGCAACACACTGGGTAACAGAACCTCTGCCTTTGGGAGGTGCTGGCATGGAATGCTCTGGGACAGAAGCTGATCAGCAGTGAGAATCTGAGTCCTTAGGAGAGGAGCCTACAAGGACTCCACACTTGAAATGATTGTATATTTGGCAATGAGGGGTGTCCAAAGAGGCAGAAACAAGGATGAGAGTCAATATGCCAAGGAAACCCTTTGTTTTTGAATTATATTAAAATACACCTAAGTTTTAAATGATCCCCAAAAGGAGGCTCAGTCTATAACATAAAAATCTGTAACTTGAGCTACTCTTCTATGAGTATTTACTGAAGTAATAGTTATTTTAGTAATCCTATATATGTTCATTGTACAAGATGAAATTATAAACCAAATATTCACTGCACCCTTACTGTGACCAACTTGATTTTTAAATATCATTTAAAGCATTAAACTTCAATGTCTTGAAAATTCATTTTAAGGGGTTCATTGTACATGTCTTGCCAGTCACCAACCCAAGACTGATCAGATAAAATGGGAGTACATCTTCAGATGGGCAGGAAAGCATGCTGTGTTTCCCTGTTGATCGTGGTACCCATTTTTTTGTCAAGTGAATGTAACTGAAGACCCTGGTTTCTCCATTCAAGGTCTTCTTTGCTTACACATTTCAGATGTATTCAAGGAAGTCACCTTCGTCAATTATCCACTAATTGCTGCCGCCCCTAGGTTTGTCCTCTACTAAGTTGTTTATTGTTTGTTTGTTTGTTTGTTTTCATTAGATCCATTATCAGGTAGCTGAGTAAAGAGCTATTTCTAATTCTGTTTGGCATAAAAAATAAATAAATAAAAATAAATACAACTGTTGTATCAGAAAATATGTTTGAAAACATAAAACTAATATTCTTTCTTAAAACATGGATTTTAGATTATAGCATATTTATGAATATGTAGAAACATCACATTTATCCACCATCAGAAGGAGGTATTAGACTTGAGTAAATTTTCCAGAAAACTGGATTCTAAAAATTAAAGGGCAACATTTCAAATTGTTAGAATGACTTTAGAACAACATAATCTTAAATGATATTACACTTATTTCTGTTTATATAATCAGAGTGCAATGAATATAAGTTAACCTTTTCTTAATAACTGATTTAACATGGTATCATGATGTGGTTTTTCAATTTTTTGGGCTACTTCCTTTGGTACTTAAATGTCAGTTGTCACCTCTTGCTATGGCCAGTCACTCTTTATTAGCAAAGTCCTTTACCCTATTTATTGTTTCTAATTTGTGGTGGTTGAGAAATTTAATGCTAAGCCTAATAAATCTGAGTCAGAATAATAGCATCCTCTAAAGAGCAGAGTCTGGTGCATGATGCCTGCTTCTGGACACCAAAACACTTTACTTCACATATGAGTGAGCTACTGAGTGACTGAGCATGTGTGTGTGTGTGTGTGTGTGTGTGTGTGTGAGTGAGTGTGTGTGTGAGAGAGAGAGAGAGAGAGAGAGAGAGAGAGAGAGAGAGAGAGAAAGAGAGAGAGAGAGAGAGAGAGAGAGAGAGAGAGAGAGAGAGAGAGAGAGAGAGAGAGAGAGAGAGAAAGTGAGTTTGAGCGTGGGAGAGAGAAAGTGGGCATAGATGTGTACCCCTTCTCTAGAGACATCTTTGAGAACCAAAATAACTCTAAAACTAAAAGTTATTTCATAAAAATATCTTGTGTTTTTTCAGTATTTTGAACCATATTCTCCAAGTCAGCCCTTTCTCCTCAAAATACATTTATCTAAAAATATATACTTTTGGTGTTATTATTATAAGTAAAGAGAAGTATTAACAATGGCTTTGAGCTGCTATGCTTCTAATCCTCAGTTAGAACTTACACAGGCTTCTGGTTTTCCCCATTTTTTTGATGGACTTGAAGTCTCACAAGAAGGTTGTGTTGACTTTTGAAGTTGAGATCTTGGCCATAAAACAAAGTAAAAGCAGACTGTCCACAGGAACCCCACACTCTAACCAATAATGCAAACAAGTCTTTCTCACACATTGCACATGATCACTAAATAAGAAATGACCATCATAGAGGTTCTGCAGTGAAGTCCTGGATCACAAGTTGGATGACAATAAATATTACTTTGACGTATACCACTGACTAGCATGGGCTCACATGGAATCTCCTACCACTCTGCTTCCATGTTCTTATTTATAAAATAATATAGATAATATTAAATAGAGAATTCTCAGGAATCAGCTAAGCACAGTCCCCAGGCCATATCCACTTGCCACCTGTTTTTTGCATATAAAGTGTTATTTGAACACAGATATACCTTTATATTTTCTGTGGCTTCTTTCTCACTACAACGGCAGAGCTGTGTATTACAACAGACTCTGTGTGGTCTGCAAAGCTAAACATGTTTACTATCTGGCTCTTTACAGAAAAGTTTGGCTACTTCTGGTATATATTACACTGCAAGGCTGTCAGGAAGATTAAATGTCATAAATAGGAAAGTCATCAAAATGCTATTACTACCTCATATTGGTACTGAGTTTCAGGTATGTTGGAAAATGTCATATGTGTCATCTCATTTAACCCTTACAACAATCCTATGAACGAGCCTCAATTATTGTGTCTATTTTGTAGATGAGGGAACTGGAAGCCAGAACTCAGTAATGTCTTATCACATGGTGAGATGAAAACAGCAGGATCAAACCAAGATTTACAGATCTAGAGAGTTCTTTACTACTAGCCTATATAGCCTTTACATAGCTGGAAAATTTTAATTGTTAGACACATGAGAATTTTTATTAATTAAAATATTATGAGCATTATTTTAATATAGAATTTAAGGTGATACATAACAATATTTGCTATAAGTGTGAACTGCTAATTTTACCTACTCATTTGGGCATGTGATTTGTTTAAGCAAGAGCTGGGGGTGCCTTCTTCTCTATCATATTAATGTATTGTGGTTTGGCTATAAGTTTCCAGTCAAAAACAACAGTAAGCCAGCTGAGTCTGAATGCAATATTCCCAGATGTAAGTAGCTAGGGAACTCACCCCAATTTTTGTGCCTGTGATAAGTGAGCCTTGTGAAGTAAGTCAACTCCATAGCCCTGGGAAGGGCTCAGCACTGAAAGTTATACTAAAAACTAAAAATCAAGACAGTGTTGTCTTGTAGGGATGCAGGACAGAGTAACACATTTTCTCCGCCTTATAGATACACAATCTCAGCCTTTTTACCTTTCTGAAAGAAAACTGAGCCTCTTCTGTGAAAATATTAAGATATAATATTTGTTTAAAAGTTAAAAATTTGCCTGGCTTGTGTTGTTCAGTGGTTGGGCATTGACCTATGAACCAGGAGGTTGTGGTTAGATGCCTGGACAGGGCACAAGCTAGGGTTGCAGGCTGGGTCCCCTGCTGGGGGCATGCAGAAGGTAATGATGATTCTCATCATTGATGTTTCCATTTCTCTCACCTTCTCCCTTCCCCTCTGAAATCAATGGAAGTATATATTTTTTAAAAATAATAAAAATAAAGCAATTTATTAACATACTTTCAGAGTTAGAATCAGCATGAGTTAATTTAATTCAGCACACCTCAACACACTATTGGAGCTTGTCCCTGCGAGTGTTCTGGACAAGGGGCTGTTCAGTGTCTTTTCCTCTTAAGGCTCTTCCGTAAAACCTCTGGACTCTGTAAAGGTCAGGAAGCTCATTCTACCTGGCTGCCACCTCACCTTTTAGGAGATGATTAGAATTGTACTCGATTCTACAATGTCATACGTTTCAAACAGGAGCAGCAAACACATTTCTAAAATCTTGTACCCTATTCCTTCACCCCTGCCAACTTCATCAGTCTGATCATTAAGTAGAAAAAGGAGACCAGAAGGGGAAAAGGAAAAGGCCGAAAGGAGAATACCATGGATCTAAAATTTAACTCCTAGATTTCTGCATCCTGTTTTATGAACTCCCTGTGTAGGATATCATTTATGTATTCACCTTATTTCAGGCAGCTTTTTCACAGCAGCACCATCTAAGTTAAAATTAGAATGCGGCTGAATTGGAAGCACTCGTGCCCTGCAGTATCAGCACAGCTCGCTTTCTGCCGACAACAAGCCATCATGTGGGATGAATTCTAAAGACAACCAGAGGGACAATGATAAAGTCAATCTGAAAAGAATTAAAGCTGAGCGAAAGGGGAGGCCTCTTCTGCCCAACCAGGTTATATGCAGTTAGAAAATAAATGAATGTGGGAAATAAGCTTTTTTGGAATATATTTTATAAAATCAATACTCAATTTAAACAGGTTCAAGTAAATGATAAATAGGATGTTACACTGTTTGAGGGGGGAAACATTTCCTCAGTTCTCAAATTTATGGAATAAGCAATGATGCCCTCAGTTACTGAGCATTTTGAAAGTAGGAGGGATAAGTATTGGTCCTCATTTCACAGAAAAAGTGGACTATAGGAAAAGCTTTTAAGTTAAAGGGAAACAGTAATTTCCTAAAAAAAAAAAAAACAAAACAACAACACAACAACAAACAAACAAAAATACTCTAAACCACCAGCCTCACTCACTTGAATTCTTCTCGTACCAATTTTTAAGCATATGGGAATTTTTAAGTGTATTAAATATTTAGCAGAAATAAAATAGAGAATATAAAGATCACTTAATTTAAAACTTTTATTTTAACCAGGCTGATTCTGGAAAGGAAGGGAGGGAGGAAAAGAAGGAAGAAAGGAAAGAAAGAAGGAAGGAAGGGAAAAAAGAACAAAGGAAAGATTGAAATAAAGGAATAAACTAGACTCCAGCTTAGGGGGGAAAGTGGTCAAAATATTGAAAGTAAACATTTAGAATCATTAATGATTCCATTTGTTTTTAACTTCATGAAATCTTGAAAATAATTTTAAAACAAAGCTATGGATGGATAAATTTAGAATAAAAAACATTAGATAAAAATAAAAAATAAATCCTAATTGCTACTTCCCAACACATTTTTATTCTTTGTTATTTCTGCAAGTTTGGGTCAAATATTCTGAAAGTGTGACCCGAGAGAGTCTTTATATTACCCTTATACCAAAACGGATGGCCTAGACTTTAACCTTTGACTGTCCAGCCTTCAGCAAGTCACCAGGAACCATAACCCTAATGGGAATTTAATTAAAAGGCAAGAAACCCAAGAAGAGAAAAGAGATGGCTGATATCCACAAAATCAGACCTAAGGGTTTGGACCTATTCAAACTAAATTATTCATGCAATGACCACTTACTTCATGTGTATATTCTGAATTAGTTCCATGCTGGGCAGAGGGGACATTAAAAAGAAAAACAAAGCAACACAAACAAGTTCCTGACTTTGGCAGTTCATCTTATGATTGAGAGGAGGAAGACCACAAAGGGTAAGAAAGTGAATAATCACCAGCAGTATTGCATTCATTGGTTCAAATGACAAATGCTCTGCAGCTTAGAGAAGCTCTTTGAGCAAGATCTCCAGTAAACCAGGAAGAACCTTCAAAACCTGTGGAACTGGGCTAGAGGTAGAATAGGCAGAATTTGAAGAGGTGAATATCTTTGTTGGGGTTCCCCCAGAAAGAAGGCTCTGAGATAAGAAGCTCAGATGACAATAGTCAGGGGGTGGAGAAATGAGACAGGAGAAGGAAAGGAAGAATAAGGAGTATTATCATCAAGCCAGACATTCTAGGGGGATACTGGAACCTGAAGTTCCTCAAGAAATCTGAGCTTCACACATGGTTCAGAATTGCGCTATGAAGGAAGCAAGAGAGCTGGAATATTTATCCAGTGGGGAAAGGGAATATTAAGCTGAAGAATCAATAAGACCCAAAGCCTTGAACTATGGGATTGGGAATGGGCCCAATATCCTGGGACAGCGGGGCAGTAACGTAGGGAGCACTAGACACTTCAGCCTGTGGACCATTAAGTTCAATGCTGAAGAGGTGTGTTGACATTAAAGAAAACTTATCCTAGCCTTCAACTCAGGTAGTCTAGTGCTGGAAGCCATCTTAGGAAAAATCTGCTAATAAAAATTCCTCAACTTTAGATGAGAAAAATGAGATTCACAGCCCATTAATGTGTTGTATAATGGATCAAAGGTAGGTT
This sequence comes from Eptesicus fuscus, assembly GCF_027574615.1. Lineage (NCBI taxonomy): Eukaryota > Metazoa > Chordata > Mammalia > Chiroptera > Vespertilionidae > Eptesicus > Eptesicus fuscus. Next base: position 19,929,686 of record NC_072484.1, read on the forward strand.
AGAGCACACCTGAGATAAAATATAGGTCTCTTTCATCTTAGCATAAAGTTCTCTTTATTAAAATTTATATAAACCTAATATTTGTTTGTTCAAACTTCATAAGACATGTATGCATAATGATTATTAGTAAGCATTGCCTCAAAACCATAGATGTTCTTGCTTGTTTCCTTTGTGCCCCAATGTAGTCCTGATGTGCCCCTTCCCCGTTTGTGGTTGTTCTGTGCTCATTGCTAGAGTTGACTGCACAGCCCCTCCCACCCAGCAATCCTACTTCAGAAGGCATATGTGCATGAAACAATATATGTATTACAAATGTTCATTTCAGCATTGTTTATAATAGAAGGATATTGGAAACAACTAACCTGTTGATAGGAAAATGAACAAAAAATATGGCATATCTAGAAGTTGTGATTAAATATAGTAGCTAATAATGAAATATAGGTAGATGTATCACTATGAAGAGATCTCAAAAATACACTGTTAAATGTAAAGGTTAAGAATCTGTATAATAGGAGACTATTCATACACATTTAAACACACAAACCATGATGTATATGGTTTATAGATATTTCTATTTCTTTGATAGAAATACAAAAATATAGTCTAGAAGGTTTTACATCCAGCTCTTAAGAGCAGTTTCTCTGGGAAAGAAATGGGAAGAAAGAAATGAAGGAATGGGACTGAATAGAATAACTTAGAATTGTCTCATTATTTTATTTAAAAAGGAAATAATGAGGTAAAAATGTAAATATTTTTAAAATTCTTGGTGGTCAATGCATAAATATTGTTATTATTCTCATTGCTTTTCTGAACTTGAAATTTTTTTAAGTAAAAAAAAACTAAACCTCTAAATATCATCAACTTTCATTTTTTTAAATATATTTTATTGATTTTTTACAGAGAGGAAGGGAGAGGGATAGAGAGTTAGAAACATCAATGAGAGAGAAACATCCATCAGCTGCCTCCTGCACACCCCCTACTGGGGATGTGCTCGCAACCAAGATACATGCCCTTGACAGAAATTGAACCTGGGACCCTTCAGTGCGCAGGCCGACACTCTATCCACTGAGCCAAACCAGTTTCGGCAACTTTCATTTTTTACAAAAGGGAAATAAATAAAAGAGAAACAGTATCAAGGAAATTAATTAATATACGAGCAAGTGTTCATGCCCAAATATGACATAAAGTCTTGTTTCCAAGTGCAGAACTATAGAGAGAGGCCAAATGAGTTGGAATCTCCTTTCTATCCTTACTACGTATGGGATCTTAGGGAAGTTATTTAACCTCTTTGTGCCTGATTTTTCTTGTAGATAAAATAGGAATAATAAAAGGAACTACAGCAGAAGGTGTTTTGAAAAAATAAAAAAAGGAAATATGCAGAAGTATGTGAGAAAGTGCCTCCTACACAGGCAGAGCTCAGGGACACACAGAAGTGATCACCCTGCTTTGTTTGACTGCCTTAGACTTTCTTTACAAGTGTTTTGTTTCTCTGAGTGAAACTACTTTTAATAAACTGATATGATAATTAATTATAAGAGGAGAAGATTGTACTCGTTCTTATCCACAGCACCAAGTCTTGCTTTCTAGCATAAAATACTAATGAATTTCAATAGCAAAGTTCCCATTCATTCATTTGACTAATAAGTTAAAACCTCATTATAATGTCATTCACTATGCTGTGCAATTCAGCACAGGAGATGTCTCTTGGGTCCCAGCTAGAAGGATTTAATTATTGAATTACCACAAAGACTTCTCAGTCAAGTTGTCATCACCTATGAGACAAACTTGAAGGATGAAGCTATTAAGGGTCCAGCATCTTTTTGTCTTTTTTAGAATATAAATGTTCAGGAGTTGACATGGAGAACATATAAGACCTTAAAAAAGGGCTTCAATTTAAACTAGTCAAGATAGAATGAAAGTAAGAGAAGGTAAATAATCAGGTAAAAATATATCTGAATTATCAGAAAGTCATAGATGGAAAGTATCTATAAAATATATGTCGATGCCAATGCCATACAGAAAGATGGCAGAAGAGAAGCCTGAGTGCTCCAGGGCAAAAGAAATCATTATGCATGTGGTTTTTCATGTGCCCACTGCATAGGTGAAACTAACCACACCGTTTTCACCTTATATTGTTAAACCTTATATTGTCAGTGTTTCAGTACATTTACTGTCCACTTCTTTAAAAAACTAGGCCTCATGACCACATATATTCTCCCCTAGGAGGAAAGTAAGAAAATTGAGTCAGGGTTTCAAACTTTCGCCATGCCACAGGACCTACTTTTATTTATTTATTTTTTAAATATATTTTATTGATTTTTTACAGAGAGGAAGAGAGAGGGATACAGAGTTAGAAACATCGGTGAGAGAGAAACATCGATCAGCTGCCTCTTGCACACCCCCTACTGGGGATGTGCCCGCAACTAAAGTACATGCCCTTGACCGGAATTGAACCTGGGACCCTTCAGTCCGCAGGCCGACGCTCTATCCACTGAGCCAAACTGGTTTCGGCAGGACCTACTTTTATTAATTGAACACCTACCCTGAAGTTTGAGACAACAAACTCGAGGCCATGGGTGATCAGTCCTTTTTCCGAGGCGGAAGAAGGAGAGATTGGTTTGGTGAGCTAGCTCACTCCCACGGCTCCAGCAGTGCCAGTTTCTGTTTTGAAAGCTAAAGGCATATGTTTGGTATGTAGGTTATGACTCTGTCAGAGCTCAAATCAGCATGCATCAAAAAGTACCACCATTCACTAAGGGAAATGTATTATATTACTGTAAGCAATTTCGTTTTCCTATTTAAATGGATTTGTACAACACGTGAATAGAATGGCATAAAATAAGTGCACAGATCACAGATACCTTTTCCCCCAAGGTACTAAGAAAAGGTTTTGGCTATCTGGCACATCTTTCACAGAAAAATAAATGAACGCCATATGTTTTAACTTCAAAAAAACAAACAAAGCCCCAGCTTACCCATCGATATTTAAGAGCAATTGAATAGCTGGATATTTACCTTCACAAATGGAACTTTTGTTTTTCCTTATGCTAGATTTTTAGTTACGGTTTAAAAGTCTATTATTTAAAAATGTTAAGTTCTGTAAAACTCAGTTTACACTTTTATAAAATCTAATGCTATGTGGAAACTTACTTAAAAATAGTGTCTAGGAAACCTATATAAATTTAAGATGCTAAAAATACATTTTCTTCATACTACAGTGTACGAGAATATATTATACACAGAGGAAAGTTATAGTTAAATCTCATCTCTCAAGAATCTCAAAATGTTGTTTTAATATAAGAAGTTAATTCTAACTTCTAGATTTAAACTTCTGTAGTGAAACTGAGTATTTGTGAGAAATAAATTAGTTTTCATGTAGGTATGTAGATACATATTATTAGTATACTAGAGGCCCAGTACACAAATTCATGCACCTTGAAAGGAACTGTGGATCGAGAGGCTGGGGTGGGCACAGGGGCAGGTCTCAGCCCATCCTCCATGTCCCCGCCCAGCCCCTCCCACTGCGGCCCCTGGTTCCCTGTGTGCTGGCAGCCCCGCTCCTGCAGTCGCTGCTTCCATGCACTGACAGCACCAGCCCTGCTTGCACCTGCTGACTGTGCAGAGCAGGAGCAATTGGGGCTGGCATCAGCAGTGGGTGTGAGCGGGGCCAGTGCTGTCAGTGGGTGCGGGTGGCAGCTGCTGCCCCAATTGCCCCTCAGGAGCAAGGAGAGGTGGAGAAGCCCTCAGGGGCGATAGGGGCTGGCAGACGCCAGGCGGAGCTGGTGCAAGCACTGGGCAGTACCGTGGGGCGCGGGAGCCTGCTCCACCATCCTGCTGTGGCCAACACCTGCCATGTTACACACTCTGGCACCTACTGCAGACACCTGCCATATTCCGCATGCACCCCCTGGTGGTCAGCACACATCATAGCGACCAGTTGTTTGGTTGTTCTGCTGTTCAGTATATTTGCATATTAGGGTTGTATATATATAGATGTGCTTAAGAATATCCCTGCATACATATAGTTCAAGTTGTGAGAATGACTACTATAATACAACTAGAAATATATATGTTTGGTCTTGTTTCCAGTTCCTGACAGCTTCTAAGATCTTTGGAATTTCTTGAGTGATAACGATGTTAGGAGCATCTTTTATTATTCATAACAAGTTCCTTTTAACTATACCTGAGTTTATGCTAATTAAATGACTCTTGGTGGGCCCCTAGATAGCTTCAGATGAGAGCTGGTTGCCAGAGGAACCAAGTGATTAGAGGTTTGAAGCTTTCAGCTCTAACCCTGACTTATGAAGAGAGAAAAAAAGGGATTTAGAGATTGAGTTAATCACCAATGGTCAATGATTTAATCAGTCATACCTATAGAATGAATCCCTAAACAATGGGGTTTGGAGAGCTTCCAGGCTGAACACATTGGATGTTGTTGTGGTATGCTTCGAGAAGGCATAGAAGCTCCATGCATCCCCATATCCTTACCCTCTGCAATAAAATTCCATTTTATTGTTTTTGAATAGTATCCATTATAATACACCAGTAATTGTAGGTAAAATGTTTCCCTGAGTTTTGTGAGGCATGCTAAGAAATTATTAAACCTAAGAAAGGGATCATGGGAACCCTCAATGTATAGTCAGTCAGTGAGAAATAGTAATGACATGCTCAGACTTTTGATTGGCATCTGAAGTGGGGTCAGTGTGTGAAAATGAACTGCTTAATTCTGCCAACTGCACTAATTCCAGGTAGATAGTATCAAACTTGAATTAAATCATAGGACATTCAGTTGATTGGTGTGAACACACACACACCAAAATTGTTATTAGAAGTGTGGTAAGTAATGGTAAGGAAGAATAGCTCAGAATTGGTGTCAGAATTGGGATTTACTATGCAGGCCATGGCTCACAGAAATATATGGTTTGCAAAGAGAAAAGATGAAAGGGCAGGGGATGAGAAACCTTTGATCCATAGATGGGCTACCTAGTTACCCATCATGTGAAACTGTAGTTACAATCTGTGATAAGTTACTAAAGTTAAAAGTTACCAAATGAAATTTAGAAATGGTGGTAGATATGGATTGAGTCTTGATGTTAGACCAAGCTCAGATTTTGGTCAGTCTGAGCGTTGGTCAGTAGCCTCAAAGCTGCCTACAAAGAGAAAAGTTATACCAGGACAACATAAAATACCTTTGGTCACCAAGAAAGTAATCAATGTGGGGGAAGGATAAAATCAAGAAACTGCTGAAAACATAGGGTATGAAGTGAAGGAGTTATCTCATTTTATGGATCAACATCACCAACTTCCTGAAGAACATTTACTGAAGTAGAATGTGAGACTAACTAATCTAGGAGTACTGTATTTGGTTTTGAATGCTGCAGGATAGAAGAGTATGTTTGGGTCAATACAGGAATCATAGTTTATTATGGAACAACTATAGATAGCTATATGATCCAGACACATAGTAGGTTACTCATGAGGGAACAGCCAGGATGGTAAATGTATAAAATCTGCTCAAAGGTCATTTATTCTGAGAAGGGAGACTGTGCAACTCTGCTTATAAATGCCAAGTATAACACCCCAGAGGAAGCAGTGTATATGCTGTATATGCAAGCCAGGTAGGACTGGCTTTGTGATAACTGATTTATTCATAAACTGATATATGCTCATTACCCAGGTCATGATAAATGCTGTGGTTAAGAGTATTCTTTTTTTGAATAAAACCTCTGGTAACCTTACTACTTCAAAATCAAACAACAGTTTGAGAAGTCTTACCAAATTGGCTGTCTCAGCTTCCTCTCATGAGTCTTACAGATGTTAATAAAAACATTAATTTAAATTATCAAGGGAATGCATAGAGGCAGAGGGAAGAGTTAAGGGATATGTCCCACCAAGGTGGGATATTTTGAAGTGGTTATTAAAAATGAGGTAATATACCTATCCTTCTCAAACTATTCCAGAAGGGAAGACTCCCAAGCTCATTTTAGGAGGTCAGCATTATCCTGATTGCAAAGCCAGATAAAGATACTAGAAAAAATTACAGGCCAATATCCCTGATATGCATAGATGTAAAAATCCTCAATAAAATACTAGCAAACCAAATTCAGCAATACATTAATATATCATGATCCAGTAGGATTTATTTCTGGGATGCAAGGATGGCTCAATATTAACAAGTCAATTAACGTGAAACACTACATAAACAAAATGAAGGATAAGAATTATATTATCATATCCATAGATGCAGAAAAACATTTGACAAAACCTAGCACCCATTTATGATAAAAAATAACTCTCAGCAAAGTGGAAATCAAGGGAATATACTTCAACATAAATGCATGGAGCCTACTTTCCCTTAAGATTAATTTCAGAATGGCATGAGGACTGCTGGCTTCTATCATCCTTTAGAAGTGCGTTATAGACTGCTCTCAACTGACCAACATGGAGATGTTTGGTTTGTAGACATTAAATTCAAGGTGAACATACAATAACCTGCTTGGAAGGCCACCACTCTGATAGAAGGTTCAAATAAATCAGTTTATTGGGATGAGTTGCATGCTGTTTTATGATGATAGTCCATGTGTTTCATTTTGTACCAACTTATGGTCAGGAAGGAGGGTGATGGAAACCTGGCCTGTTAAAGAAACACCCACATAGGGCATGGTCCTATGCAAATCACTGTGAGAACTTGAGTGGTACATGAAGGTAAGACATATCAGTGCTCATCAGAAGAATCCTCTTCCAGGTTCACAAGGTGATTGGAATCAATAAGCAGATATCCTGTGCAATCACTTAAGGTTGGCATCAAGTTCCATGAAATGAATGGAAATGGGGTACTGCAGCAATTCAAAAATGGGCTTTATTTAGGCATCTTCCTCTTGTACCCTCTAAGGCACAAAATGCCAATAAAAATTGTCAGCCAACAAGAGACAGAGACTGAAGATGGCTCTATGGCAGATGCCCTAGGGCCGTGGTTGGCAAACTGCAGCTCGTGAGCCACCTGCAGCTCTTTGGCCCCTTGAGTGTGGCTCTTCCACAAAATACCACGGCCTGGATGAGTCTATTTTGAAGAAGTGGTGTTAGAAGAAGTTTAAGTTTAAAAAATTTGGCTCTCAAAAGAAATTTCAATCGTTGTACTACTGATATTTGGCTCTGTTGACTAATGAGTTTGCCGACTACTGCCCTAAGGGAAGGCCCTGAACATAGCTGGCGAGTGAGACTAAAGCAAGTACCCCTAAGAGATATACCAATAGCTCTTGAGAGGAATAGACACTGACCCTCCATCTTCACCAGTGGGTTTTGTTCACCAAGTGGTAGGTGAAAATGCTCAGAGCACTATAAAAGTACTGAAACAGAGATAGTGCACCAATGTGGACCATGGAGTCACATCTCTTCAGTCTTAGGAACATACTTTATAGGCCATAGTGTCCAACAATTGGCAGAAAGGTATGTTTTTCAGAGTAATAGTTTAGTAGGGAATCAGAATGAATGACAAAAACATTGGTTCTCTAAGTAGGGGAATATAAAAGCATGAAGGGTTGACTAAAATGCTTCACAAGTATGTGTTCACATCCAATATGAATAGGACTAAAGGAGTGTCCCCACTAGCTATCCCTCTGTTTTTCTGGTGGACCTTGGGAAAAGGTGAGGGTGGAGGCCTATATGACTATGCAATTCTTACCAAGGTGAGAAGGACACTAGTATGACAACTATATTTGTTCTTTCTTCCCCTGTAATATCAACTTTTTTCCCTACCTGATGCAGTGGTCTCAGATCCAGGGCTGCAGCTACAAGTGCTGGAAGCAGAGATGGATTCTTAAACAGGAAACTGTAACTATAAATTTACACTTTTATGTCAAAAGGTCCTAACGGTCTGATGGGGTAGGTTGTGCCTTCACCCCTTCTGGCAAAACTGGGGTTAATGTTGAATTCTGCTGTCCTGCCCACTGGTTAATTATCCTTCTTGTAGTAAAAGGAAACACTATTTATGTCAAGTTATTATTCTCTAACCACTGGCTTTCATACTGTCTCCTTTTGTATCTCAAGTAACAATTAGCTCCAGGAGTCTCTAAAGGGAGAGATGGCCCAGATCACTCTGACATAAAATAATAAATATATTGCATGTGTTGGCTGCAAGTCCCTAGCATCCTATTTGCGAAGAACAAGCTGTAAAGCTTTATTATTTCCCATAAAGTCTGAACAATCTGAACACAGAGAAAACACATCAATATTTCCTTTTGAACACATTTACATGTAGGTTGTAAGCACTGAGCTAGCAGTCTCAATCAGAAAATAAGTCATAACACATTTCAAACACATAAAATTACTGCTCTATTTTAATGAGGTTTAACAATAAATTGAGCTTGGAAATAATCTTTGAACACAGATTCTAAATCAATGGGCAAAGACCTCACTATTATTTCATTGGCTTTTAGTTAGTCACATCAGGGCATGGTTCCCAGGTTATTAAAAATCTACAAACCTCTTCTTCTCTGCTTTTATTTTCCCCTGACACTACTACTTAAGTGACAGGGTTTTGGAAAATAGGAAAAGATGTAAAATACCTAAAATATTCTTGGTAGGTATACCAAACGTCAAATGTGGTCTTGACCTTCCCAAACATGGATGCTATTTTCCTGGCTTATTTATAACTATTAGCCAAGTTAATGGAAGAGACCAATGAAGAAAACATGAAACTAAATCGTTTTTTAGTTATTCCAGTAACTCTGCTAATAATTACACATAATTAAACTTCAAGCGCACATTCATTTGTTCATTCACAGATTGTTTAAAATAATCTTTCTGGGCTCTGTATATACAGCAGGAACAAAAATCCTGCTTTCATGAAGGTTACATTCTAGTGGAAGACACAAGTGAAGAAATAAAAACATGAAACAATATCATGATGACAAGAGCCATGACATCAACTAAAGCTGGGCCAGAGGATAGAGTGATGAACTTACTGAGAAGCAGCATCCACTAGACTGCAGGCAGTGCTCGGAGTCACACAGACAACAACCCATAATCCTCAACATTTCTGTGAGTGCACAGCTATTTTTATCTCCATTTCCAGTGGGCAACATGGAGGCACGAAGAAATTTCATAATTTGCCCCAAACCAGAGACTGAATTTGACCCAGAATGATGGGCTTCAAAGCCCATGTTCTTCACACTTTTATGGGATGTGGATGTCAGTGGAAAGAAAGTTCCAGACAGGAAGAACACTCATATACATACTTCTAGTTAAATGAATCTGACTTCAGGAAGTTCTAAGTTTTATCTTTAAAATGGATTATGCCACATGTTAATCAATAAAATAAAATAAATTGAGAGGAATTTACATAGCACTAAGAAGGAAAAGAAAACCCCAAAGTAGAGAGGCTCTGTAACACCAGACAGTAAGTCATGTCTTTTTTTTTTTTTATAAAGATATATTTTATTGATTTTTCACAGAGAGGAAGGGAGAGGGATAGAGAGCTAGAAACATCGATGAGAGAGAGACATCGACCAGCTGCCTCCTGCACACCCCCCACCGGGGGATGTGCCCGCAACCAATGTACATGCCCTTGACCGGAATCCAACCTGGGACCTTCCAGTCCGCAGACCGACGCTCTATCCACTGAGCCAAACCGGTTTTGGCGTAAGTCATGTCTTTTACGTATGGGAAGATAACTTGGTACAGAGGCTGTGACAGATAGGTGCTGATTTTATTTCAAAAAGGTGCAGCTAAGGAAAATAAGCAGATTAACACCATATGTAATGAATTAGTCTATGCTTACTAATTGGCTTCTGTATTGTATAACAATGCATGTTTGACATTGTAGTTTAAGGACTAGAGATTCAAAAGTTTATCTTCCTAAAACATGGCTATCAAATTATATGAATTATTAAAAATGTTTACAAATCACTAAAATAATAGGAAACATAAAACTCTCTCATAGGAATTACAAGGATGTGCTCTATGTGTCATTAGAAGATGTATCATTAGAAAATATTAGTCAGCTCTTATACCAAACTCCTGTCAAGAAAGGCCTGAGTCCCTGAGGCCAAGTGAGAAAAAGATTTTTCCAGATCTTATCTACTACACAGAGAGAGGGGTTCCATGTCCCTCCTCCACACCCCAGTGTACAGATGTGTTGGAATCCACTGACAATTTCCTTGGTCACTGTATTTGAAAACCACTTGGAAACATGAGAAAAGGGCAACATCACTAGATCATTTTATTATAAGATTCCCCAAATAAAATCTCCATGAAAAAGAAGAAAGGACCACAGACTGAAAATCTGACAATTTGGGTACTTGGCATGGTTTTATCAATTAAATATCTGTGTGATCTTGGGCAAGTCACTTGATTCATTTCAGCTCAACTCAACTAAACTCTCTGAGAGTGTGGTCCATGTTTTGCACACCATTCTTTTCCAAAAGATAAGCAAAGCATCTGCCACAGATCTCAGGAACCAGTGTTTGCTGAATGAATGAAACACCTATCACTATTTACTATATGCCAGTCAGATTGTTAGATGCACTGTCTTAAGCAACAGGGAGGAAAAATTCTTGCCTAGTTTTTAAAGGGAGAAATGGGCTTCAGTTGCTAAAAGAGTGATTCATAGATTTTTCTTCAAGCTTTAAAACGTAATTGTGAGACTTACTAAAAGCTCCCTTGTCCCCAAATATATGTCCTCAATAACAGTGATGAATAAAAAGTTAAAAACCATGGTGAAAAATAAATAGAAACATCTAACATACAGGCTTTAAAATATTGATCCCAGCATTTCTGAATGTAGTAGGGTGGTAAAAAGGAAAATAAGAGGGGTGGAAAATGTCTGGTGGTGGTTAATCTCAAAATAGGCATAAACATTAGAATGTTTCTTGGACTACTGCTAATGTGTTTAAGGTAACAGGTTTGGGGCCCATGACAACCAGTATATTTGGTATATGGAGAAACATTGCTATTGCAGACAACAGAGAATGTAAGGAAACGTTTAAAATAATAGCTCTTTTTGGATGTGTGGTTCTCTAAATTTCTCCTCCCTCTATGTACATAGCTATAATGATCAATCTCATAACTATGTGATATTCTACATACAGAGCTCTGACCATTTTTGAAACATATACTTTGATGTGGGTTTCTTAATTTCTCATCATTCTTCACATATACCCAACTATTCAGGCATACTATTAAGAGGAAAATAACCAAGATAATTTTTTAGTAATTTTAAAGCAGCAGGTAGGACATGTCCTGGACTCATGGAAGAGGAAGGCCCAGTACTGCCAGCCTGTCCAGCACAGCGGTTAGCTCTCCTCTGCCTCCCCTCCAGTTGCCTCTCAGTAGGTTTCCAGGGAGAGAACCCTAGGGCCTTCCATCCCAGTCCACCAAACCCAAACTCTCCCAGATTTCTCTCCTGCAAATAGCTCCAAAAAAACAAACAAACAAACAAAAAACAAAAAACAAAACAAAAAACAAAAAACCCAAATTCCATACTCATAAACATATTACAATGCAGAAGGAAATCTGTCCTCAGAATAATGAGAATGTGCTTCTAATGGAGTAGATGAAAAATGCGTATATGTGTGTACATGACATACCTAACTATAGGAGTAACAGAACGAGAACAAAATCACCTGGCCATGTAAAGAGAGGCAGCAGTTTGGCATTGTATGCCATGATGTAAGAAAGCAAAAAGCTGAGTGCATGTACATGGAAGGGATTTCTAAAGCAGCCCTTTGCCCTTCACACACCTTCAAATGGGTGCTGAACTCTAAATTCAATGCAGACATAATTTGAACGAGAATTTGCAAATATATGGTTAAGATTGTTTTTGATGATCTTCACTAAGCAGAATAAGCACAGAGGGGAAATAAATCTTTCCTCCAAATGTCACAGGTTGGAAGAGGAAAGCTTCTGCAGGCAAGCTTTAGGAAATTATAGGGATTTCACAAATAGCATGTGATTAGAAATGGAGCAAACTCTCTGTGGTTCTGAAAAATGAGGGAGCAAATGGGAAGCACATGACCCCGCACAGCAAACATTCAGAAGGGCACTGCTGCAACTGTGAATAGGAAGTTACCTCGGCTTCATTTAGCTCGAAGCATCAACACCGCATAGAAGCTGAATTAATTTCCCCCTCAAAATGAAAACGGCAATTCCTAAGTATAAAGAGCATGTGAGTGGCAGGTGCAAAGACACTGAGAACACTTAAAGGAATACTAGGTAAACATTAATATTCAATTATATGTTTTGGTTTGTGTTGTTTTCCTCCCAACGTTTCTTTACTAAGCTGGACTTCAGGTTCTGCTTGACCCTAATCGAGTAATCTTTTCTTTTTTTTTTAAGAAAAGATGATAGAAATTGACATTCCTAACATTCTTTCCAATCTAGTGTGCTATCGATGGCATGGTTGCATTTCTTGATTTTAAGATAACTGAGAAAGTATGACATTACTCCAAATTCTATTTCATTTTCACCTTGCATGTGCTGAGAAAATGGGATGGACACCAACCACTCTGACCGTGGGCTCCTTGCACTGCTTAATAAAGTTCATGGCCATACTTTCTGCATTATTGCTATTGCTAAATCGTGAACATCCCCGACTTAAATGAGAAACATTTATTATCTCCCAGTTTCTATAGGTCAAGAACTTAAGAGTGGATTCACTGGGTGGTTCAGGTTCAGGGCCTTTCATGATGTTGCAGAAAAGCTGCCAGCCAGAGCTGCAGACAGCTGAGAGCTTGATTGGGACTGCAGGATGTGCCCCTAAGCTCACTGGCATGGCTATTGGCACATCTCAGAATATCTACTTGCAAGCTCACTCACCTTGTTGCAAGCAGACCCAAGTTCCCCGCCGTATGGGCCTCTTCAGAGGCCGAGTTCCCTCACCACGTGGTTTTCCTCTTTTCAGGGCTTCCACATGACATGGAAGCTTACTTCAACTAAGGAGAATGTGTAGTGTGTTCAGTGGTGACCCCTCCCCCCCCCCAAAAAAAAATAGGTCCATGTCCTGCACCCAAGAACTTGTGAATGTATTTTGAAAAAGGGTCTTTGCAGATATAGTTAAGTAACAGATCTCAAGACCTTGAGATCATCCTGGATTAGGATAGGCCTAAATCCAATGACAAGTATCCTTTTAAGGGAAGAAAGGGGAAAAAGGTACAGAGAGACACAGGGAAGATGGTCATGTGAAGACAGAGGCAAACATTGGAATTCTGTTGCCACAGCCATGGAGCCACCAAAGCTGGAAGAGGCAAGGATGGGCTTTCCCCTAGAAATTTCAGAAGGAACAGAGCCCTGCTGATACCTTCAACTTCAGATCTCTGGCCTCTAGACTGTGAAAGTTTTAAACTTTCAAGTTTGTGGTAATTTTTTTATGGTGCCCTAGGAAAGTAATGAGTGATTTGAGAGAAACAAAGTTAGATATGGCAGCAAAAATGGAAGGCACCGTCTTTCTTTAACCTAATCTCAGTGATTCCATTACTCTGACATATTCTATTCACCAAAGGAAGTCGTTAAGTCCAGGCCATATACCAGAGAAAAAATATCACAGGATTGTAGTAAATCTTTCAAACCAATGATCTGAAGTTCTCAAAATTACTTCTAAAGAGTTTCCCTTTTCTGTTGGAAGGAAGCAGGGACAAATGTCCGTGTCCTGAGGTTGACATAGGACTTTTCTTCATTGCTATTGTGACTTCCACATTTTCTCAGATACCAACCACTGCTCCACATGTTCTAATGGATTGTTGTCATAAACTTTACTTAGTAGCGCTCCAGGTGTCATAATTAAACTCATCTAAATCATTATTAACAATAAAGTTCCATGTGAAATAAGAAATTTCATGTGCATCACCTCACTTAAGAGTTGATCACATTCCCACCATACTCCCATAAGAGAGTTCCCATGATTGAAGAGACTCTAGGAAAGGCAGAAGGAGCACCATGCTCTGAGTCAAATGCCCAGGCTCTATCCTTTACCATATGGCCTGGGAAAAAGAAAGAATTTGTCTGGGCCTCAGTTTCCCTAGCTGTAAAACAGGAGGTCAGATGAGGAGATCATTAAATTCCTGTCAACTCCCGTGACAGCAGCACTCCCTCTAGTACCTCCAAAAGTCAGACTAAAATGAAAATTATACATATGTCAGACCTGAAGTTCAATATCTGCAGCAAGGAAGAACAATTGAAAAATGTATGGACTATCTCATTTTACACAACAGAAAAGATGATTTCGTTTTTAACCCGGTGGTAATAGCGCTTTCACCCTGCCAGCAACAAATGTTCCCCAGTTAGTAGATGGCTCTCAATTCAAACACCGTCTCTTTGAGAGGCCTTGCCAGACCACCATAGAAAAGTAGCCCCCTCCCTCCACTCTGCATTTTATTGTCACTCCTTATTTTCCTTAGAGCTCTATTATCTGAGGTTTTCTGCTTTTATGTGAATATGTTCATTATCTGTAGAACCTGAGATCGGACTGGAACCTTAGCCGTCTCATCACTATAGTTTTCTGCATTCTAGAAGAGCACAGTAATTCAGAGCAAGCACTCAATAAACATTGGTTGAATAAGTAAATTAGGTATGCTAAGTACTTTCAAGTAATAATAAAGCCAGTATCTTTATGATGCCTTACACTACTAAAAAGTGCCTCTGTGTATATCCCCTAAGAATCTCACCCGAGGGAGATATTACAACTCCCAGACAACCATAGGTGAACAAACCTGGGCTCAAAGGTTAAGGGACTTTACTAATTAGAATGTCCTGGATTCAGAACTTCTCAGACCTTCTATCCTGATATATAGTATCCTTGTGCCAGAGTCAACCTTTTATTCTACAGTACAGAGCTTGGTTCCATCAATATTTGCAACTGGAAACACCTCTCATCAAGCCACAAAGTGGTCTAATATTTCATTTTTGGGATTAGTGATTAACTGCAAGGAGAATTAATACATTTACAAATTGTTCTGTGTTGCCCACTTTTGAATCAAGTCACGTGTGCTAGTAATAGTTCAAAGAACATTTCAGTACTGGGTGAAATCTTCACTTAACAGCATTCGCTACTTATTTCAATAAAACTATTCTGAAATTCCTGCCCTTAACTACTCTGGGTCTGAGATTAACTTTTTCTGTTTGCTTGTGCCTGACCTCAAAGCATCCTAAATTACTCAAAGCAATTCTGATGGCTTTAATTGATGAGAGAACCTTCAAATATTCATCTTTTAAATACTTACAATGATTATCCCTGCACAACAGTAACTCTCTTTTTAATCTTAGCTGATAACTCTGATTAAACACATCCACAGCCTGATTATCCCCATGGTGGTTAATGCCAGTGTCACAGCTAACTGCTTATTTCGCAGCAGGGATTGCCTTCGAGAGCCCATTTACATTATTACCCAGAATTGATTTACTCTGTTACTTCCGATTGATCACATAGGAAAAAGAAGGTATAGACAATGTCCTGTGAAGGCCTGGTAAGATGTCCAACAATGTCAGCCTGAGGCATTTATTTACACTCAGCCAAAATACCACAATGTGAATGCCAGTTGCTTCCAAAATGTAGATTTTTTTTTTAAAAGACACTATTTACCATTAGAACTGTTTAGTTATTCCATTACAAAGCCCCCTGGGGATGAAATTTATGCTATCACAATAGGCCAAATAAATAAGAGAGAAAATAAAAGGAAATCATCTAAGTGTGGGTTATGTGTGTGCCCTGTGGACAAAATAAGCACATTTTATCTCCGTGCTCCAGTACTCTGCTAGCGTCCTTGAACAAGCAGCAGGTTTGCTGATGGGATCACAGGAAGACTGCCAGTGGCAGTAGTCCTAGCTGTGCAGATTTCCGGGATCACCTAGTCCAGTGGTCGGCAAACCGCGGCTCGCGAGCCACATGTGGCTATTTGGCCCCTTGAGTGTGACTCTTCCACAAAATACCACGTACCCTAATTAAGTTAATAACAATGTACCTACCTATATAGTTTAAGTTTAAAAATTTTGGCTCTCAAAAGAAATTTCAATCGTTGTCCTGTTGATATTTGGCTCTGTTGACTAATGAGTTTGCCGACCACTGACCTAGTCCTTTCTTGCGTATCTTCTTGGCTGTCTTCCTGCCGTGGCAGCTATGACTGTGACAAAGACAATGCTTTCATTAATTCTTCCAGTTAAGGGGTATCAAGTAACTGTGCTGGTTACTATGTCAGATGCTAAGGACACCAGGTGAATGAGACTGATACGATGTCTGCCCTCCTAAATGTTATTCTGTTTAAGAAGATAAGCAATAAACAAATACAAATGCAGACAGCATTGCTAAATGTGAAAAAAATGACAGAGGAAGAGGATGTAGGAGTTCTCTTCAAACAAAGCCTTACCCTGTGACCCAAAAGGTTGCCTCTATTGTGTAGCAAAAGGGTTGTAGGGCAGGAGGTCCAATGGCAAGGGCTCTACCCAGGATTACACCACGGTAGGTCAATGGTCCTCACACTTGAGCACACATCAAAGTCACAGAGTTTCTGATTCAGTGGGTCTGGGGCGGGGCCTGAGAATTTGCATCTCTAACAAATTCTCAGATGCTGCTGCCACTGCTACTGAGCACATTTGAGAACCGATGCTCTGGGGTTTTACAATCTTCCTGCCCTTCCTACTGCCACAGCCATCATAAGGATCACTAAGAAGATAAAATGTATGAAACTGCTTACATAAATGAAAGGGGTGGTAATTACAAAGAAATATATCCCAGTCGACATGAAATTCCTAAAGCACTAATGGGAAATGAGCCAATCAGGTGTGATTTTAGGAGGAACAATCCCATCTCCCTCTCCAGGAAGGAAGGTGATTTTTTTTGTTCTTCAAAAGCCATTTCTCTCTTTATGGAATATAAGTAATTTAATTATGGAAAGGGCTCGTGAGGGTCCTCAGGTCTCCATCAAACACTGGTGAAGGCAGCCTCTTAGCATGATGCCCAGGCCGCTGCCTTCACAATCAAACACCTGCTGCTGTGACCCACATGGCTGAAATCAGGCCATGATTCTGGAGGACTTGCAGAAGCATCATCTAAGCTACCTACTCTAGAAACTGAATTTCCTCAGGACTACAGGCTCCCTTTCAACATCTTAGCTACCACACTGGAGGAAGCAAAAAATAAAGATTTATTGTCTAATCATCTGATGGTTTGAATTAACTCTCCCTTCAGAGACTGAACTTACTCACTTTCTAGTTCTGGCCCTATTGAGAAAAAGAGTCATTTTTTCTAGACTTTTTTTTCAAGGTATCCTTATAATTTGAAACATTTTAAAGACTTCAGATGATCCTACCAAGGCGATGTTCTGTTGAGGCAACAGAAGCAAGGACTGTCCCAAGAAATGGAAGGCATGCATTTTAGTCTCAGTTTCGTCAATAGTAATCTAAGTAAGTCACATACATTCAATAAAATTCAATAGACATTTAAGCTCTCTGGATCTCAGCCTCCTCCATATAAAAGTGGAGATTGCCCTAGATGAGGGAGTAGGCAAATTATTTTTGTAAAGGGACTGAGAGGAAATGTTTCAGGCTTTGTGGTCACACAGTCTCTGTTGAAAGTATTCAGTTCTGTCACATGACATCAGTTATACACAATATGTACACAGATGGGCATGGCTATGTTCTAATAAAATTTTATTTACAAAAACAGGCAGCAGGTTTGAGCAACACCTGGCATAGACTCTTTCCCTAGTTCAGGGATACATTGTCATGCCTCTAATATGGACTCACTTTGTTATTGGGAACAACAAATTGAAATTTTTAAAGTATTTTCAATTATGGTTTACATTCAACATTATTTTGTATTAGTTTCAGGTGTACGGCATATTGGGCAGACAACATACACTCCCGCACCCCCTACACACACACACACCTCCAGCACACAACTGGCACCATACATGGTTATTAGAATATTACTGAGTATATTCCCTATGCTGTATTACATATCCCCATGACTACTTTGTAACTACTAATCTGTACTTCTCAATTCCTTCACCTTTTTCACCCAGTTCCTCAAACCCCTCCACTCTGGCAAACATCAGTCTGTTCTCTATATTGATGAGTCTGTTTCTTTTTTCATTTACATTGGGAAAAACAAATTTAGCCTCTCTGTACCTGAATTCCTTTTTGTATTGTGATAAAATATTACCACTTGTCATGTTAATTCATCACAGAAATTTCAAAAGGGTTGATCAGCTAATGTTTCAAAGTACTATGATTTCTTGATGAAGGGCAGAAGAGAAGTACTAATTATTATCAACAGTACCTTTTAAGCTACCATTATCTGATTATTATTGCACCTGGAAACATAATAAGGACTCTGATTTCATACCATTCTATGATATTCAAACATATAATGCTATGGTCTCCCACCCTAGAGTTGCCTTTCAAATGAATGATGAAGAACTGAGAGTTTGATGCTAATATTACCATTTCACTTATTCCAAAGATTAAATAGAAAGAATAAAAGAAACAGATTCCACCATTTTATGCATACAAGTTTAATATTTTTTCCATTTATCTTTGATGATTATTCAGCCCTAAAGCCTAAAAGCGAAGCATTCTCAAGAAATAAAATAGAGGTGAGCTATGATGAAAATCACTGAATAAAGTTGATATGATTTCTTTATTTTTATTTGTTCACCTCTAGGAGAAACTCGATTAAGAGTAAATTTCTTAGACAAAAGAGTTTGGAATTAGAAGTATGTTAAAATATGATTTAAAAACACAAGGGATACTTGATACTAATTTCATCATTTCTCAGGAATATTAGTGTACATTTTCTTTTGCATCTCCCCACCAGCAATTAATCAATCATCAACCAGCTTTCCACCTTCAACAATTAATACATTTGACAGATAATTCTCTAGCATCCATTAACATATACAAAGGGCTACTAGACAGGAGGAAAGTTCACAGAGATAACAAAAAACAGTCACACAATAAAAGTGCCCTCAACCTGTTAACTACAGCATTCTGGATTTTGAAGGAAAAAGAAAGTACTTTAAGCTGAGTTGATAAGGGAAGACTTGTTTTATTGTAGAAGTGATATTTGAGCTGAGTCTGGAAGATAGCTATAATGAAACAGAGAAAGAGCTTTTGAGATAGCCCTAAACACAAACCCCCGCACAGACATACCATTATGAACAATTCAGATCACATAAAAGGTTGTAAATAGTTCAAGATATGGCATTAAATCATGGAAGGCCAAAGATAAGGCTAACAAGTCTATGTTTAAAGTAAAAGCTTAGTAAAGGATTTGAGAGGAGTAGAGTTAGATTTCATTAATTCAATCAACAAATATATTTGAACCCCTATTTTTCTAAGCTGCATGGATACAGCAATAAATGAAAAAGATGCAGAAAAAATATCTGCCTTCATTCTTGTGGTGGGTGGGGGGGGGACAGAGAATAAATAAAATAAACAAGTAAATGATACAGTGTATTTATAAGTTAAATACTACATAAGCAATTACAAATACAGCAGAGAAGCAGTTATAAATATGTTGATTAGGGTTTGATCAAGGGTTTGAAGTAGGTGAAGGAGCAAGCCACATAGGTAAGTAGAAGAATAGAATTCCAGGTAAGAGGGAATGCTAATACAAAGGCAGTAAATATTGGCAAAGCAGCCTTGATGAGCTAGGGAGAGGGTAGAAGGAGACGATGTCAGAGAGTTATGGAGGGTCACACCATCTAGAATCTCGTAGACAATTACAAGGACTCAGGATTCGGGAATATTAATCTACTATTATTAATCTACTAGTATACTCACTGGGCAAAATGGATTGTAGGAGGGGAAGAATTAGAAGTGAAAACAACACAAAACTATTCTCCAGGTGAAAAGGTCTGAAACAATTCATGCGTTTGATCACTGATTCATTCACATTAATTCAGAGACACTATGCCAGATATTGACACTCGAACTGTGACAGGGATGAACAAACCTCTCCCAGTAAGAATGATGATAGCATCAATAGAAACATCACAACATGTTCATAAAGTTCTAAAACTATAGAAATCTAAACTGTATTATGAACCCCCCAAATCTCTAATATTGTAGAAGAGAAAGTCCCCAAAGTTCCAATTACATGAGCAGTCCTTAGTTCAGTTCCTACGTTATTTCCTTAGCAATAGCCTTCAATGAAATATGGGCCTATATTCTTTCACTCTTCAGATTACTTTTGAAAAGAAAAATTGGATATTTTACATCAAAACAAATTATTTAAAACATCCAAGCCATAAACTAAATATCTGAGGCTTATCATTCCACCAATCAGGATATCCTATATCAGGGGTCCTCAAACTTTTTAAACAGGGGGCCAGTTCACTGTCCCTCAGACCGTTGGAGGGCCGGACTATAGTTTTAAAAAAAAAAAAAAAACTATGAACAAATTCCTATGCACACTGCACATATCTTATTTTGTAGTAAAAAAACAAAACGGCAAAAACACCTGCATGTGGCCCACGGGCCATAGTTTGGGGACGCCTGTCCTATATAATAAAAGCCTAATATGCAAATTGTCCCCTCAACCTGGAGTTTGACCAGGAGTTTAACCAGGGGCTAGGGGCCAGGCCAGCTGTGACAGTGGCTGCAGGTGGCAGGAGGCAGGGGGACGGGAGGCCCTGCCCATAGCAGCGGCAGGTGGCCGCTAGGGACCCTACCTATGCATGAATTTCATACACTGGGCCTCTAGTAGACTATAAATATATTTAATTCAAATACAAGCATTTATAAATAGATTAATTTAGCAAGCAAAAAAACAAAAGAGAAAGGGAGAGAGAGAGTGAAGAAAAAGCAAAGACCAGTCCAAAATTACCCAGTTTGTCTGTAACCTTTGATAGCATTTTACAAACAAGTTGCTGATGCATGAAGATATTATCACTGGTGGCTGGATGACTGGCTTTAGTGCCCCGGTAATGATAAACCCACTGTCACAGAGGACAGACAGGAGCTAGTCTCGGCTGTCAAACTGTCATGGAGTTATTAAATATGGAGGGAAAATGACCCAAACAGTATGTAATGAGCTCCCTTTTCATTCTCTCTCTACAAAAGCACATCTGTGGATTGTTAATGACTCTGAAATGGATGAACCAAATTGATGAGAAAGGAAAACATCTCTCAGGGAGCAGAAAAGGAAAAAGGAACACACGAGATGTTTAGAAAATATAATTTAAAATATGAGGGCTTGTGAAAGTACTGTGCCATACTATAAAGTGGCATATAAATGTAAGCTATCATTACTCAGTCTTATATCGCCTCCCTTGCTTTTCTTTATATTGTAATATAAATTGTTAAACCTTGCTAAATACAGAAAGGTACCAGGACATTCACAGAATCTGTCTGCGTGACTTTAGGAGGTGGCACTGCCATTCCAATCTGGCAATTTCTATTACATTTCTTTTGCATTTTTTATAAGACATGCCCTGTAGGCTGTGTGCAGGGACTTAACAGCGTGCCAGGCTCTCACATCTCAGCTCACTGGGATTCTGTATCAAGCCCTGATGACTTTTCATGTCTAGATTTCTTGTCTTACCTGCCCTGGGATGAGCAAGAAAGCTGCACTTTAGTTCAAAGATATGACTCAATCGCAGAATTTCTCCAGCTCATGTATTGGTATTATTGACCTTTGTACCTCAGGGCCTGGTATTGTACAATTCTTCAACAACCTTGAACTAAGCTGAACAAGTTATTTAGAAAGATGTTAGACAAGAACAAGCACATTAAACAAGATTGTCATAGTGTCAACCCATACACTAGAGCCACCATTTCATTTGATCATATTTAGCAATTCCAAGGTTACTTGACTTCATAAATCTCAGAGCTGAAGAATTTTTGGTATGTGCTTTAATATATAAAAAAGTAATAAATCAATAGGGGACCAGGCCTTATTCTCTGGTTTAAGGACAGATACAAGTCTAAAACTAATTGATTATCTGCTTGCTCTCAGCGTGGTATTGGTTAACTATATCACAAATGTATTATGTTGTTAAAAAGAAAGAATGACCAATATTTATAAACACTGGGCCACACAACCCTAGAAATGAAATCACCTTTAATACTCAGGCTCACTGAGTCCTAGGGAGAACTTCTCTAAATACTATGTACACAAAGGACCTTATTTGACATAAATACATCGTCCAACTAGGAGTGAGGGGTCATTTGGCACAAAGTTAAAACAGTAACAAAGAAAGAAAAATGAGAAGTCATGAAAGGGAAAATTAAACAGTATACAGTTGATATACTTTCACTAGCAACCCTCTGTGAGGAACATAGAATGTAGTATTATAACATTTATAAAGAAAAATACCATTTTAGTATATTACTATTTACTAAAAATCCTCAGATTTAAACCTATTTTCAAGTAATCTTTGCATTGTAACACTCTCTCTCCTCACACAGATCCACAGGAAATCCATTCTTACACAACCTGCCTGTACAAGACCAAAGAGTATCCTACAGATTGTAATGTTTTAGTCATTTTTTCTCCAGTGCTAAAACAAAAACCAGCTTTACATTTAAAAAAAAAAAATCCATGTCATATTTTTCCTAGGGTGACACTGGTTAACAAAATTATACAGGTTTCGGGTGTACAATTCTACATCACATTATCTGCACACTGTACCGTGTGTTTACTTTCACATACAATGTATTCCCAGATCCAGGCAATATCATAAGAAGCAGGTACATGGAATAAAAAAAATTAATCAGTGCCTCAATTTTGGATCAATGCACACCCTTAACTGTGCAATGAAACTCTCTGCCTCGAGCCCCAGGCCCTGAAGATAATGTGATTAAAAAAAGAATGTGTGCCTCTAGCCAGTTTCCTTCTTACTCTTCTTATTCCACACCATCCCACCCAGTTGGCTAAATGACTAACCAACAAGGTCAATCAAATGCAATACTTCTCTCTATTCAAATATAATGGAAATTTTGACCATTCCACATTCAAAGAGCAAATACATTCTCACACTGACAACCACATTCCACTGGCTTTTCCCCGAAAGGGAAGTGTGACAGATGCCTTGGCTATAATTGCCAATCAGCCTTTACATGGCAGCTGAAAACACAATACATCACTTTGATCTCCTTTGCTCTAAACACATCCACAATCAAGAAACCTGAACAAGGAATAAGAAATTGGCATCACTTTCAGAAGCTGTCACTCAATGGCACTTAAATACTATAATATATTTTTTGCTCATATTTTTATTTCTCTATTTCAGAGACCGTCTGTTGAAGGTCTGAACAAAAAACACCTATAGTTAAATGGCTTACATTTAGATATTTGGAAAACACATTTTATTACCAGGTAGAAAACCTTAATATAAGCACATTTCATTAAATACCACCACTACCATTTCCTTCCCTAGTTACACACCTGAGAAATAAAACAAGGCAAGAATGCTCCTCAGATTCTGAAACAGAGTTCAAAAGAGTTGTACTCACATTTTGCAGGCAGGTCATAGCCACATGTGATTTTCGCATGCCCAGTATCACAGCCGTTCAGGGTACGACATTCAGCTAGCAAACAGGGGCCAGCCGCTCTGTGAATGCAGCCATCCACTGGGGAGAGAGAAGAAAGTTAGCCCATTGTTGGCCTTTTGGAAATAAGTAACAAATTTGATACAGGAAGAGAAAAGTGACTCAGTTTGTTCCTATTGGAAATCACCTTAGCCCATGGCAGAGACCCAAGGTGTCCAATCCCTCAAACACTATGTTCTCCCCTTCCCCACCCTACGTGTGTGTGCAGGGTAAAGAGTACAGGGGGTGAGCAGAAATAGAAGGATTTTTAGAAGTAGTGTGCTACTAAACGTTAAAAAATATATCTTCTTGAGGCGGGGAGAGTCCATTATTTGAAGCATTTTGCATTTTTCAATTTCAATGGTGTTATTATTCTCATGTCCATTTCAAACTATCAAGTCCATGTCACTGAACACAAGGTCAGTCAGGAAGAAATACTAACACTTCTAAATCTGAGCTGGTAAGCGTTGCCTTCAAAACACAGACAAAAAACAGCCGAGAAGAAAGTGAGGAAAGCACTCTAGAACATTTTTACACACTTCAAAACAGAGACAGTAGAGTTAAAACTAATCAAAGCAAGAATCAGACCTCTGAGTTCCTCCTGCCCACTTCACCCCCAAACAGTATGACACAGGCATGACTGAGCTGCTGCAGGGTCCCTAACAAGGCACTAAGTGATGCACAAGGGTAGCTTAGGTCGTGATAAACACCCATAGAACCACCCTCACTGGACAGGGACTGAAACAGAACTTGGCTGCCACTGCTCCAGCTCTGCTAAATGAGCAGGCTCCCCAACCGCAGGTCTCATCGCTCTCTGGCCTCCCATCCTGCTCCCCATCATATCTGGCCTCCCCAGTGAGAGTCACCTTTTCAAAACACAAACTGGATGCCACTGGAAATGAAAACTGCATGACTGGATTGGGAGCGAACGCGCAGGTGGAGAGCTATAAGACCACAGGCACATAAATCAGGACATTGAGAACTTGGGTTCTTCGTTGTTTTTGAATGGGGTCCTTGGACAGAAAGGAAACACAAGATTGTAAAGATGTGAAGCTATATCAGGATATTAGTGGTCTGAAGACTGCCCCCCTCACTCCACAGTTCACAACAACACATAATTGATGATGGCTTTATTGTTATTATTATTATTATTATTATTATTATTATTATTTTGAGAGAAAGCTGGATATTTGACAGGAGATTGTCATTGAGGGACATAAAACTTTTTTAATGTCCCAGTGGCTTTGCGACCTTGAAGACATCACTTCTGGCTGAATAAGTCTCCTAGGAAAACAGGATCCTCCAGGCTTTCCTGTGCCACTACTTGCATATCTCTGAAGTTTGAGAAAGAACCTGGGCCTCAAAGGCGCTCACAAAAAAATGACATCGCTCCAGATACTCTAAACCACTGTGTTTCAGAAAACCTATATAGTGAGATCCAGACTCTTTATCAGACATGTGATGCTCAAGCCCCAGTTTTCTTAGAAACCAGTGCCCATAACGACACTGCTTCCCATGGCCATGGGTGGAACGTGAATAATAGCGGGCATGAGCAGCACCGGCTTAGTGTGTACAGTGCACGTGCCCCACTATAGTAGTTAAGACCTTAAACTCTTTAAGTAGAAAATTTGTGTAAATATTAAAATAACTTTTTTCCTTGTTTAAAAATGAGGAATATAAAGAAGCAAGCAGAATATGAAAACCACCATTTACCACCCAGACAACTCAGAATTCTGCTCTTCATGCTTTCACTTTTTATGCACACACATACTCACACACATAATTTCCTCTTACAAAAATTTTTTGATATATTTTGTTGAAACTCTTTCTTACAGCAATTTTACTTTTTAAAATGTATTCTATGAAATAACAGAAGTGCACATGATGTAAGTAAGAGATAGACCAAAGTTGTTCATATAGTGAAAATTGGAAATTACTCAGATGGAGAGGTGGTTAAATAAATCAAAAGACTTATCAATGCAATGAACTATTATACAGCTATTTAAAATAACAGGTCAACTCTTTATGTAAATATTTATAAACATGAAAATATTTCTAAGTGAAATGACATTTACAAGAGTATATATACTAGTCACATTTTCATTTACAAAGTTAAACAAACAGTTATATACACACACAATTTATATATATACATATATGGGTATTAGAAAAATATATGCCAAAATGTAGAAGTGATTATGAGATGGAAAACAGAGGGTGAGACTATTAAGGGAAAAAATGACCCTAATAAGTACTTCAAGTATCTTATTTTATAAACATATTATTTTATTGATTTCAGAGAGGAAGGGAGAGGGAGTGAGAGATACAAACATCAGTGATGAGAGAGATCATTGATTGGCTGCCTCCTGCACATCCCCCACTGGGAATCAAGCCCACAATCTGGGCATGTGCCCTGACCAGGAATCAAACTGTGACCTCCTGGTTAATAAGTTAAGGCTCAACCACTGAGACAATTACTTCAAGTATTTTAAAGTGAACATATTTTCTTGGCAAAGAGATAATGAGCTACTCAGTTTGAAATAACTAAAATGGGATTCGCTAGTGTACTTAATCATATGCTGTCATATATTGTCTACATTATTTAGATTGCAGCCTAATGCAGTTTGTAGATATCTAATTCTCAGAATCTTCAAGGTTATACCAGCATTCTTTTCTGCTGAAAGCCTAGCTGAAGAGCTATTTAATAATAATGACTATAGCTTAAAGTATTGAGTGCATCTATGTGCCAGGCATTATAATAAGGACAACCTTTCAGGTAGATACTAACTTTATTATCTCCATTTTATAGGAGTTTAGCAGAGGTTAGTGACTTGCCTACATTCACTAAATATTGGAAATGTGATTCAAAACTTCAGGTTTATCTGATATAGCAATCATGCTCTTAACCATTATAATTCACTGCCTTCAGGAATTGAATCAGACAGTCTTACCTCAATTCCTGCATGTGGCATATTGAACCACTACATTACATTAATTTTTAATTCACATCAATTCTATTCATGACTTATAATTTACAAACAATCATATGCACAGATTTTGCAGTTTTGATGAGTTTTAACAAAATTATATACTCAAGTAACCATGATGTCAATAACATGTTTCCTTCGACCCAAAAAGCTATCTTGTGTCCTTTCCATCCAATTTCCCTTCTTAGCACCCAGAGGGACCCTATGTTCTAATTTCATTCACCATAGCTACGTTTTGCCTGGTACATAACTTCAACCTTCATATAAGAGATGGGGAAGGAGGTGATCACTTCTTTCACTTAGCACATTTAAAAATATATATATTTTATTGATTTTTTTACAGAGAGGAAGGGAGAGGGATAGAGAGTTAGAAACATCGATGAGAGAGAAACATCCATCAGCTGCCTCCTGCACACCCCCTACTGGGGATGTGCCCACAACCAAGATACATGCCCTTGACTGGAATCGAACCCAGGACCCTTCAGTTCGTAGGCCGATGCTCTATACACAGAGCCAAACCAGCCAGGGCCACTTAGCAAATTTTTTAGATTCATTTGTATTGTTGCATGGATTAGTACTCCATTCCTTTTTATTCCATTGTTGAATATACCATAATTTCTTTATCCATTCATCTGTATGGCAGGATAGTAAGAAGTTAGGAAAATTCCTGGGCAAGTGGAATAGGGAAACTGAGACAAGAAAATTAATCAAAGCCAACTTGCAGCTAGCTTGTAAAATGTAAGACCTTATGTCCCCAACCAAGGACACTTGAGAGAAAATGGTTAATACATAGCTTAAATCACCCTGGAACTGCAAAGGCAGGAGGAGAGGAAGAGGGAAAAGAAGAAGAGTGTTTCTCACCCACTGAGCAAAGAAGTCAGCAGTCCTGGGAAGTCAGCAGTTCTCATAAATTCTGGGAAAAGTCACAACAAAGTAAAAGGGTGACCTTGAAATCTAGTCCGTTGGCCAAAATATCCAACAGAGGAACTTTAAAACATATAGACAGAAAAGTATAAACCCCCTAATCCTCCACCAGGCGGGGTACTCAGATTCCACCCACTTGTGCTGTACATTTCCTTGCTTTACTCTCTTAATAAATTTGCTTGCTTTGCTTTAATGCTGCTATCTATCACTCATCTGAAGTCTTTCTTACGAGATTGACAAGAGCCGAGGAGGAGAGCAGCCACCCCCTCTGACTCAGGGGTCTGTCCAATAACAATCTGTAAATGGACATTGGAGTATTTATAATTTTTATCTACTATGAATAAATCTTCATTTTTGTAAAAGTCCTGTGTGGTTATATATATTTTTTTTGTCCATCAAACAAATATTTATTAGTAAAATTACTGAGTCAGTATATGTTGTACTTTATAAAGAACATACAGTTTTCCCAAGTGATTATACAAATTTATATTTACCCCCATCAATATATAAGAATTCAAATTTTGGCCCTAGCCGGTTTGGCTCAGTGGATAGAGCGTTGACCTGCAGACTGAAAGGTCCCAGGTTGGATTCCAGCCAAGGGCACATGTCCTGGTTGTGGGCTCGATCCCCAGTAGGGGGCGTGCAGGAGGCAGCCAATCAATGATTCTCTGTCATCATTGATGTTTCTGTCTCTCTCTCCCTCTCCCTTCCTCTCTGAAACCAATAAAGAAATATATTTTTTTTAAAAGAATTCAAATATTGGCAATACTTTGGTCTTGTCAGCTTTTTTAATTTTAGCAGTTTTAATAGATATAAAGGGATATCTCATGATTTCTATTTGCAATACCCTTATAATGAATGATGTTAAGTATCTTGCCAACTGCTTATTGGACATTCATATATTCTTTTTGGAAGTGTCTGTTAATGTCTTTTGCTACTTTTCATTGTCTTTTTATTACTGAGTTGTGTTAAATCTGTTATGAGTTCCATCCAATTTTTAAAATTTCAAATATTTTTTTCAATTCTTAAGATTTTCATTTGGTTCTTTTTCTTACAGTTTTCAGGCTGGGACATGTAGACAAGCCAATTCGCCTAATGTGCACATCTCTGGAATGTGGGAGGAAACTGGATTCCCCAGAGAACCCATGCAGACATGGGGAGAATGTGCAAATTCCACATGGATTGTGGCCCTGGATTGGAATCAATTCTTTTTTTTTCTCATCACTTTATAACAAAATGATGTTGAATGAAATGATGTTTATATTCATTTATAGATTCTATATTCATATATTCTATAGATGCTATATTCATATATAGATTTTGAGGCTCCCCCACTCTGTGACTCTCTTCTTTCTGAATCCTCATATGAATTCCTAGTCATTTTGCCAACCCTGAGTTCAATCCTATGATTGTTAATGCCAGTAAAACTATTGCTTTTTCTTTGAGCCCTACCAGCCACTTGCCAGGTAGGGTATGAAGGACCCTCATGGGTCGAAATCACACAGTGTGATTTCCTTCTTTCAAAGATTGAATCCTTTTTAGTTTCAGCCTGCTTTTAGTTGCTTTCTAGCATCCAAAAACAGTTTCTGTTGTTCTTTTACAGTTTGTCAAGAATTTATAATTAATATTGATAGAAAAGCTAGTCTGATATTAGCTATTCTGTCATCATCAGAAGCTGGAGGTATACACCACATTTTTGCTTGGTTAAATCATGATCTCATATTAGTTCAGAGCTATATACTTACAGGGCTCTTGGAAAAAGTGTGTGGAAGAAAAAGATGATGATTATATCCATTGTGTCAATGCTGTGCTTGCTTAAAAGTATTGTTATGTATTTGAAAGAAAAACAAGTCTCTCTATATGCACAACCTCAATATTAGAGTTTAAATTTTTCTAATCTATTGTCAATTGTTTTGCTAGACTTCTTTTCCCAAAAGCAAGTCTGATTTATTACTTCCCCACTAAAGTAATGTTTGCTATTCCTCATGTCTTATGTTGTAAAGCCCTTAATTCTAAATTATGGTCTTTTAGACCCTTCACAAATGTGGTTCCAACTTACCCTCCTAATCTCACATCATCCCACTCTTTCTCCCTTGGCATCTCATCAGTCTGAACTCAGGACAGCTAAATCCTCACCATTCCCTAAACAAAGAGTTCCTTTGCAAAGTACTCTCTATCCAGAGGATCTAGCTACTCCTCCCTTTTTTTCCCAGCCTAGCAAGGACTTTTTCATTTTTAAACTTCTAGTTCCAGAGTTTTCTTCTCTAAAACCATTCACAAACTTTATAGGAAAAAAGAATGCATTTTTTATGTTCTCATAATATTCTGTTTTGTTTTGTTTGTTTTTGTTAATCCTAACCCAAAGACATTTCTTCTACTTGATTTTTAGAGAGTGGAAAGGAGGGGATCGGGATAGAGAAAGAAAGAGAAAGAGAAAGAGGTGTCTGATAGAAACACATCAACTGATTGCCTTGCACAGGTACCACTTAGCACACTGACCAGGGCTATTCTGTTCTCTACCCTAATTTTCATAGGTATAAATTATTTAATGCTATTACATAAACAAAGCAGACTGTTTATATGCTAAAAAGTCTGTCTCCTCCCTTAGTCTACCAGCACCAGGAGGCATACAGGAGGTGGCTTATTCTTTTGTATATCCCAGCAATCTTAATAACTGACTTACATTTATAGCATTGAATTAAATATAATTAAACGTCAGAAAGAGTAGTGTGTCTTTTTTTAAATAATACTAAGGAAATTGTCAGTCTAGTTAAATCCAAAGAATCTGAAATTTAAAAGTAAAATCAAATACACAGTTGTATATTATAGTTACAAATCTAGCAATGAGTTTCTGCAAGGAAAGTGTTAACAATGCATAGAACCTGAAATTCACCTGCTTCTCTCAGGTACAGTGCAGCCTTGTTTCCCTGAATGCCAGGCTGAAAAGGCAGCGAAGGAACAGTGGTGAGATGTGAGATGCAACACAGGTGCACTACTTCAGCCTCCTTCACAGATGGGGAAAATGGCCAACACTCAGGCTGGCACAGAATGGGTTCAGTCTGATCCAAAATGCCTAAGCCCAATTACAACTAAAAACCACCACCACCATAATACTAACAACAAACCACCAACAACAACCAAAAACAAGCCCAAGATCAAAAGAAGGAAAGTTGAACACAATTTTCCAGAGAGAAAATGACTGTCTATGCCTCTTACCTGACCAAAAAAAAAAGACAACTGAACTCCAAAAATAAATATCTCACCAAAGCTCATTTATTTTTCTTCCTGGGCATATAGCTAGAGAGCACTTCCCAGCCTCCCTTAAAGTTATGTAAGGTAACAAGATTGAGTTCTGTTTAAAGGTTTATGAGTAAACTTGCCTTACTACTTCCCCATCCAATTCCTAAAAATCCTGCAGGCAGTCTTCATTCCTCCACATGATCGTCCACTGTTTGGAGGCTGGATGTAGAAGATCCAGGGTAGTACAGAAACTAAGTGAAAAGTACCTGAATCCCTAAATAACTTTGTGGAAAAGAGCTCCCCTGCCTCTACTTCCCATAATGGGCTGTCAATCAAATGCTAGATAAACCTTTATCAAATAAAGCCCATGAGATCTGGGTGTGTTGGTGATAGCAGTTTACCTGGACTAATACATTTTCCTTCTATTGTAAATATGATAGTGGTGATTTTTAGTCAGCTTGATTAGTGCTACTTTTTAAACCTTTATGCAAAAAAAAATCAGATTTTACTACTAGGATGAACATACTGTATCATGTTGGCCAAGTTCCTTCCCTAAGGTATGCCTCAGAGTCTTAATCATACTAGACTCTGAGCACCGAAGTCAGCATGTCCTAATTAGTCACATAGCTGTTCCCCCTACTTTGTGATTACAACCAGACTAATAGAAGAAAAAGGCTGAGGACTGTCTAAAAACTGTCTGTGGTTATGGTCAACCAGTAATGGAATGATCCTGAGGTCACTCACAGGGCTAAGAGGAAGCTGGCTGCAGCTTCTTCCAAAAACAGGCCTTTAGCTGCGCTGACACACCTGTCATTTACCATCCTGACAGCAGCAAAATGCTCGCAGGCAGATGGTTAACTCAAACGGGGGCCTCTGATTCCCAGCATATTTTCTCCAGTTTTCTAACAAAAGCTAAATGCAGAAGACTTCAGCCTATTAATTAGGCCATCTTATTTTCTTTTCCTTACACGATAGCCCGGAGAATTGGACTGTCTGAGAGTGAGGTAGAAAGATGAGTTTCAGCTGTGCTTGGGGGGAAATTGTTTTTCACTTTTGTCAATTTTACCTTGGGGTTTAGAATTTGAGAATAGTTTTTGGAGATAGTCTTTATGTCACTATTTAAATAGCTAAAATAAAGAAAAAAGAGATGGGGCAGAAAACTGCTTCAATTTTTCTGACCTAAGATTTATTTTACCTCATAATTCCAACCAGTATTCTTCAGGTAAAGCTCCCCATTTTATAAACAAATAAGTAAATTAATCATGAAAACAGTAGAGAAAGAACAAGCCACAAAGCACTGAATAGGAATTATCAGATATGGTGGACCAGGGATGGTAAGGGCTAGCAAAAAACAGGAATTCTAAATACATATTTGGAAAAATACTAAAAGCACTGTTTAGTGAAATCCAGTTATTTTAGATGTTGGTCCTATGAGGTCTCTTCCTTGTCTTACAAAGATAATTTTCTAAACCGTTTTTAGCAGGGGGATTTTGAAGTTCTTAGATGCGCACAAATTCATTTAATCTTCTTCTGTAAATAAAAGACAGTAACTTAATCTAAAGCAGCCACACAAATCATATTAGCCTGAAAAAATAAGAGGCTCTCTCATTGAATATATCTCTTAGAAGCCCAAGAGGATACAAAGGAGCTCTTTCGAAATCAAATCAACATAAATTTATTAAATAACTCCTTTAAACAAAGCATTCTGAAAGAAGCCGTAAGGAAATCAAATAATGATAATAATATGTCCCATCTTTGAGGATTTATTGGGGGCCTTCTGGCATGCCGAGCGATGTGCCAGCTTTCACCTTACCAGAGGCCATGTTGCCAAGGGAGGCAAGAAGGTTCTGGAGTCAGAAGAAGAGGTTTGAATCCTAGCATCACCACCCAGCTCCCTGTGCTTTGATTTCCACATTTGTAAAACAGGCACCTCATACGACCTCTATTCAAAATCACAGGTGCTTTGTAAGTAAATTACTATATGACAAGCACTTGGACTAATGCCTGGCATGTTGCAAGCATGTAATACACATTGGTTAGGCTATTGCACTTAATCATCATAACACTTTTTACAGGTAGGATCTGTTACTATGACTACTTAAATAATAAAGAAGTAAAAGGTAAGAAACCAATGCAAGATCATTTTGGAGCTGGGGTCAGAGCTCATGTTTGCCTAAACTTAAAGTCTGTGTTCTAAGTCTTTACTCTCTCCTACCTCCATTAATGCAAAGGGATATAAACCCTGGTCTCTCCCATAGGAAGCCAAGCAATTAGGACAGAAAGTCTTGGAAGCATGTTTTCACTAAAATAAAACATAACCAACAATATATGGAATATCTTAGTATAGAGAATACATCTTTTAATAGATCTCCAATTCTTTTGGGAGTATGCACATGTTAATGTTTTATAGTTCATAAAGCCCATTGACAAAATTACCACCTCTTTAATTCTCAAAACAATTTTGCAAGTTGGTCTTGAACTTTATTACTTTTCCCACTTTATACCTGAGGAAACTTAACAAGTGCAAGAAAAGATGACTAAGTTCATTCACCCGTTAAGTGGCTGATATAATTTACGTTTCATGGCTCTCAAAGTGAGGTCAATATCAGCTGGGGAGTCTGATAAAAATACGGAGTCCTAGACCAACCCCAAATCTATAGAAACAGTCTCTCCAGCAGTGGGACCCTAGAGTCTGCATTTAATAACTTCCACAGATAACAGCGATACACACTGCCAATTGAGAACTTTGAGAATCATTCTTCCATGCAATCTTGCTTTCTTATCAAAGCTCTATAAAGCGGTGAGCAGTTGAGTCTATGGTGAGTAATCTGAGCATTCACTGGATACAAGAACTTTTGAGTCCTGGCTCTCATAAATCAGAAGGCAACCTTTACATTTAATTAGAGCCATGTCCTCATCTTCCTCCACTCGTTCTAATCAAATATCCAAATACCCTTAACAGCTTGCACTTAAAGCAGGAAATATTAGCTAGAACTAGAAGTGAAATCCAGTAGGATTTTGATTAAGCACTGCTTCACTCTGAGATATGGTAATCATGAAATGCCTTGGGCAAGAACAGGTCCTTGGTACATGGTCTCCAAAGTAAGGCTAAAGGATATCCATATAGGAGACAGAAGAATATATTGTCACTTTTTGATATTCAGAATTTACGAGGTTCAAGTTTACTAATATTTAACATATAGATCGATGGTGCTTTTATATAATTTATAGGTAAACACACACATACTTATGTGCACATAAACAAATAGGTACTGAAAGGTGCACAATAAAAAAAAAAAGTGGTGCCAACAGACATAGTGATCAAGAGTACTCTAGAATCAAACTGGCAGTCTCTGTCACTTAGAGTTTCTGCCTGTAGATAATGGGGACAATATTAATA
Source organism: Eptesicus fuscus (assembly GCF_027574615.1). NCBI lineage: Eukaryota > Metazoa > Chordata > Mammalia > Chiroptera > Vespertilionidae > Eptesicus > Eptesicus fuscus. Next base: position 19,963,757 of record NC_072484.1, read on the forward strand.
CCTACCTTGTAGGATTCCTATGGTAATTGAATAAAGTAACACTTGTGTGGTGCCTGCGTTAAGTACTGAGATAATCTTAGGGTGGTAAATCTTTCTCCCACTGAAATTGCATAATTATTCCCATCTTTGTACCCATAGCAATGTGACTCTACAGGTTTTCCCATTAAGAGATGTCATCTGTTTTGCCACCCCTTGAATGTAGACTGGTCTTGCATCTAATTTTCTTTGACAAACAGAACGAGGCAGAAGTGACTCTATGTCAGTTCTAGTTCTAAGCCTCAAGAGACCTTTCACACTTCTGCTCACTCTCTTGGAACCCCCCTCAGCTCCCATGTGAATAAGCCCAGGCCAGCCTACTGAAGGACAAGAGAGCACATGGGACAAAGACAAGCTATCCCAGCTGAGACTATATTAGACTAGCCAGCACTCAACTTTCCTGGCAACTGAGCACAAACGCATGAGTGACTTCAGCTAAGATGTGAAGAACTATCTAGCTTGTGACAAACCCATAGAATTATGAGTTATATAAATAGCTATTGTTTTAAGCCACTACAATTTGAAGGTGGTTTGTTACTCAGAAAGAGCTAACTAATATACATAGCCACCGTCATCAGAAAAGTTACAAAGCCATAAACTACTCTCAAGTGAAGACAAAAAGGAATACAGTTAAATAGCTGTCTTAAACTCCTGGAAGGAAAAAAAAGCAATATAGTTGAAGTAATCAGGTAAAAAGTTGATTCCATTAGAGGTCACCTATAGGCTGCATGAAAGATTTATGTGTCAGGTACTGAATAGCATCAGTGTTTCCTTTAGGGAGGAAAGAAATATCTGTGAGAAAATACAATACAATGACAAGGCAATGCACATCTTGAAGCTTCACAGATGTGAGGAATTTAGCTATTTGAAACAACCTTGAGCTGACTGAAAAAGCAACTTCTCTTCTGAGCCTCCTGATCTTGCTGGTCAATTTTGCAATGACATTATGAGGCTATGATCCCAGGAGAAGATGATAAATGTAATAGAATAAACTTCAACACATTTCTTAGTTCAGGAACTTGGAGCCATTTTCAGCTATGGGTCATATACCTAGCTGTCTTCATCTCCAATCCAAAAGTTTTGCGATTGTTCTTTAAAAGTCAGGCAACATTTCTATGTCCTAGAATCTAGTACCTTAACTAATTGTGCAGGTACACAAGAAACAGTGATTTTTGTTTATCCTGTTGAACTTGAATTTCCAAGTGAGGATAAGAAACTATTTCTCAGAAATAACTACAACAGACCTCACAAACTTTTTCTTAAACAAATCAATCAGCTCTATCTCATTAGTAGATGTGAGAGTGAAAAAGTCATGTTGATTAACATCCTAATCAGATTCTGATAAAGACATTTTGAGCTGATGCTCACAGCATGGTAAACAAAGAATTTTAAGACCTAACCCATGCATTTCAAGTCATTATGACAAATATTACTGGTTTTCAACTCATTACCAATTCTCATTTCCCTTACTAACAGAATCCCTATATTGATTTGAGTGGTTATATGACCAACTAAATATCTATATTTACCAGTAGCTCTTTCAAAGATGAAAAATATATGAGTAGCCAAATTAGATAGAAGGAGATGACATTGGTGGGCTTCCATGTAACCTCATTATAGAGGATATACCTACCTACACAGATCTTTTAATTTATTAATATTAATATTATTAGTTGGTTTTCCCACTCTTCTACTTTCATGCATAAGACTAAAACCTGGTATTCAAGCTTCAGTAGCCATTTAGTGAGCATGAGCATAAAGGCTACATTTTAGTAAGATTGTAGTGCCTACATCTCTGATGGCATCTGTGGGGGTATCACATTAGCTTTGAATTACTTCTCATGCAATGAGAGAAAACTTTTTTTGTTTTTGTTTTTGTTAATGGGCATGTCTTATGTAAGCACTATCTGTAACTTGGAGCATAATGCCATTTTAAATGTAAGCATATATTTAATTTAGCTGTGACATGTTCCTTGAAATTTTGAATGAGAAACTTCCTTTGATCATTAAAAAAAGTGTTAATTACCAGGAAATTCTGAGATGACAAAACATCAGAAAGGGAACAATATAGTAGACAAAACTGCCAACAGTTTTGGAGGGGTCAGGGCAGTCTTGACCATACCACTAAAGAAAATGTAGCCGCTGGAAAAACCTAGAATGTGCCAATCTGGTGGCCATATGACCTTAAGATGGCCTAGATTTTATGAGCTCCCTAGACACATTTCCATCAACAATAAGAATGGATTTACTCAAGGTAGATGCTATCAAAGACTCCAAAGAAGATAGTGAGGACCAGATTTCTCTGAAAGTCCACAGAGACAGTCTGAATGAGGGTAAATTTGCCAGGGTTAAGTTGCCACCCCATTGATATTAATGGATAGATCTTCCAGACAGAAGATCAATAAATCAATCATAACAGCCTTAAATAACATATTAGACCACAGAAATATCTGTGAGAAAATACAATACAATGACAAGGAAGTGCACATCTTGATTCATTGATGTTTTTAGAGCATTTCACCTCAGAGCATCAGAATATACCATCTTTGCAAGACGTGGAACATTTTCCAGGACAGACCACATGTTAGGTCACAAAACAAGTCTCAATAAATTTAAGAAGACTGAAATCATATCAAGCATCTTCTCTGACCATAATGTATGAAACTAGAAATCAATGACAAGGACAAAAACTAAAAAACACACAAACATATGGAGGCTAAATAACATGTTATAAACAATGAATAGGTTAACAATGAGATCAGGGAAGAAATCAAAAGATACCATGTTCCAAGCAGAAGAGCTCCCAGCAGGCAATACCAGTCTAGGCACCAGCCTCGCCAATGTGGATGGAGATGCGCTCACACATAACTAAGACTTCTAAGGTTTCCAGAGGCTGGAGCAGGGGAGAGGACACATGACAAGGACCTTCCACTGAGAGACTGCCAAGGAGTCCAGAGGAAGGCTGGAGAAATCTTAATAGAGACCAGGTCAAGTAAAGATGCAGAGGCAGGGAGACCTCCTCTTTCTAAGAAATAAATGAGGCAACTTAAATATTTCCTCTTCTATCAGAAACTTTCCAGGGCAGGGGACACAAGCTCAGAACTAGGAATGATGTAGGTCAATATTAACAAGTGCCTCCAGGACAACCTCATTTGGTCTCAGGGAATGAGACCTAGGGAGATAGGTGATTTTTCCTCAAGGAATTCAGCTTTTAAACTTCAACTGTGTTAAATCCTTTTTCCTCATTTTCTTCCTAGGAAAGAAGTTAATATGTAATTTTGGGGTTTGTATTCTCATTTGCTCCAGAAAGTACTAATGGTTTTGGGTGAGATGATAATTAAAAATCTTCAGGAGAGAAAATGAAATCTCTCTTAACTTTCACCTGGCTGTCCAAAGGAAAATGGTAAAAGCCAGTCTGTATAAATGTATTTGCAAAAATAAAAAATCTTGAGGCACACACAAACGCATCTTGGTTTTTATGAACTCAGCAACTCATTCTGCTTGACTTTTCAAAGGACTAAGGTATCTGTAGGTCTGAGGAAATAAACAACATGCAGCCCTTTTCCTCAAAGTCCACAAATGCAAGGGACACTTATTGCCCCAATCCAAACAGCGACATTTTCTTCTCCCATAATTTATTGTCAAGAGGAGTGTTGGGGAATAAGCTTATGTGAAGAAAAAACTTAGGGGCAAAGAACATTTTGTAAAGTAATAATATTATTCTTTGACTTTTTTTTTAATTTCTTTATTGATTAAGGTGTCACATATTTGTCCTCATCCCCCCATTCCCATCCCACACCCCTCCCCACGGATGCCCCAACCCCTTGTTGAACTTAACCGTTGGATAGGCTCATATGCATGCACACAAGTCCTTTGGTTGATCTCTCCCCTCTCCCCTCAACCTCCCCTATCCTCCCTTTGAGGCCCGATAGTCCGATCGATGCCTCCTTGTTTCTGGTCCTGTTCTTGTTCATCAGTCTATGTTGTTCATCATTTCCCCTAGATGAGCGAGATCATGTGTCCCTAGAGATATACTTATAAGAACTGAATGTGAGACGAGCAATAATAGTTATGCTGACAGGCAAATGAATCAGTCTGTAGTGAGTTTCTTTCTGGACCAACAGTTCTTTAGAGACCCAATTTCAATGTCCACCAGTTCCTTATGTGTACATGTCAGCACTGACCCCTCAGCTCTGGATGGTGGACAAATGGTGGTAACGTAGGTCCGACTCCCTCTGGTTTGGTCTCGGCCGGACCCAGGGGCACGGCTTCACCCGGACCCAGGGGTGCGTGGCCTCACCCAGACCCAGGGGCGCGTGGCCTCTCCCAGACCCAAGGGGCGCGTGGCCTCACCCGGACCTAGGTGCGAGAGACCTCACCCAGATCCAGGGACACATGGCCTCACCCGGACCCGGGGGCGCGTGGCCTCTCCCAGACCCAGGGGCGCGTGGCCTCACCCGGACCCGGGACCCAGCCTCACCCGGATCCAGGGACACATGGCCTCACCTGGACCCGGGGGCGCGAGGCCTCTCCCAGACCCAGGGGCGTGTAGCCTCACCCGGACCTAGGTGCGCGAGGCCTCACCCGGATCCAGGGACACATGGCCTCACCCGGACCCGGGGTCTTTGACATTTTTCTGATAAAAAAAAGTTGATCTCACTTATTAAAAACTAATTTGCAGAAAATGTTACTTTCCCCCCTGTATTTCATAACTTGACATCCTTTTTTATTTTAAACTAGAGGCCCGGTGCACGAAATTCATGCACGGAGGGGAGTTGTCCCTCAGCCCAGCCTGTACCCTCTCCAATATGGGACCCCTTGAGGGATGTCCGACTGCCCATTTAGGCCCGATCCCACCGGTTAATTTGCATACTCGCTCTGATTGGATGGTGGGCGTGGCTTGTGGGTGTGTCGGAGGTATGGTCAATTTGCATATTTGTCTATTATTAGGTAGGATAGAAAAATAATGTACCCAATAGAGTAGTTTATAATTTTGATGACATTTCTTTCCAGTAAAAAATTCAATATATGTCCCTGCATGGATGAATATTTAACCCTCAAAATATTCATGAAAATAAGTTAGTAAAAAATTCTGAAAGAGTAAAATAAGCACCATATCTTAAATTAAGTTTTCATATTAAAAAGTATTTAACCTAAATACTGATGGGAACAGAATGCATAATGTCACATGTGATTTCAATAACTACAGTTGCATTGCTATGTATTCATCTAAAATATTTTTAAATAAAGAGGTTCAGATCATTCCCCAGCCCCCACACCCACTCCAGAGAATGTATTGACTTAGAAAAAAACAAAGGGTTTAAGAATGATTTTCGTTGGGAATGAATGCAGTAATCTGCCATGTGGAACCTACAGATGGGCCTTGGTGCTCATCAGACCTGCAGTTGGTATTCAGTCCCCAAATCTCAGGTACTTATTTGATTGTCATGGAGGCTCCCACCTCCAGACTCTCAGAGGTGACCCCTCCTGCAAGGATGCTGCCAAAGGAAAATACATTTCCAGAAGTAGATGGAGCAAAACCTTCTGTTTGCTTTCTCTTTTCCCCTGCAGGCCCAGTCACCAGGTCCAAAGCACTTATTGTATGGTCTCTTCTGGACAAATTCCCCTCGACCTATTCATTCCCTCTCTGAGACATTGCCCCAGAATGGCAGCTGAATGTGAAGAAAATGTCACAGAGTTTTCTGTTAGAGAAGGGTCTCTTTGATGAGAACTTTTGACTCACATACTCACCCATTAAATTTCAAAAATATAGGGCTGACCAGTGGTGGGGGCTGAGAGGGAGGGGATGGGTTTCTCAATGCCAATAAAGAAAGTTTTGTTCACTCTTCAAGTTCATAGAAAAGACACTTCAGAGAGGATAAAGCCATGCCTTGGATAATCCTGCAGCTCACCAAAATGTCTATTTTCCTTTATCCCTAGCGGAACCATTTTCCCCATAAAATACTTATGGGAGAAGTTAAAATGAGGCACGTGTGCTGGGCTCCACAAAGGAGCCCTATATTTAACAGCACACACATCCAACACCTCAAAAGGTTTTGAAGAAAGCTGTGTTTATTATGAGGGTTTATGAAATAAAAAGTACAAACTTTCTTATCCCGAATAATATGCAGTGAAATTTACAGCCAAAATAAGGAAGCTGTGCATAATGTAACACTTGGCAGGAATTTTAATCAGTGGATTGGCAAGGCTAGATGCAATACTTCAGTTCCTTTTAGACGTGTCTGAGCTTCCTTAATTTTCATACCACACGCTGGGTCTAGGGAGAACATTTAGGAGACTGTGCTTTCTGCAGGAGTGCTGAGGAGCAACACAAGCTAAGTAGGGAGCAGCGTGGAGGCGATAACAGTTTCAAACCCAGGGAATGAATGATGGCAAGAGACAGACGTGCTATATTGCAGAGCAAAGCAACAGATTCACATTCTGATAAGGCATTCCAGCCACATTGCTTGAAGCAGGTGAAGATGCTTCCAGGTATCATTCTGCAATGGACTTTGTCAGAAGTTTTCACCCAGGACTGTTATTCTCCCAGTTGAAGCTGTCCAGTAGCCCTCAATTCCTGAGCAGCCCAACAGCAGTCCAAACAAGCTGAAAGTCGGGTCACATTATGTGGACCCCGAACTGGCCATTCCAGAAAGAGTTATATATAATGTGATGAAAAGTTCCCGGGAACCTGTTAAACCCACCATCCCTTTCAGGATGACACAAGAGTAATCCTGCCTCTGCAGCAACAACCTTCCAAGAGACCACACAGAAAATATTTTATCCTCAGCACAACATTCTAGTAACTAGTATCCAGTACTTCTTTCACATGCAATCTCAGGAAAATGACATGTTAAGAAAGTCAAACGGTCAAGACACAAATTATACAGTGTTCGGATTTAATGATCACCGGGAGTCTTTTTCTTTAAAATGCTTCCTTTTACTATTTAACTGTCCTTAAGTTTGCAAATGTAGTAAAGCGTGGAAACAAAAGATGTTTAAAAACATCCTTTAGTGACTCTGTAAGAAAGAAGGTAGCCCTGGCTGGTTTGGCTCAATTGATAGAGCCTTGGCCTGTGGATTGAAGGGACCCAGGTTTGATTCCAGCCAATGGCACGTGCCTGGGTTGCAGGCTCGGTCCCCAGTAGGGGGCGTGCAGGAGGCAGATCAATGGTTCTCTCTCATCATTGGTTTCTATCTCTCTCTCCCTCTCCCTTCATCTCTAAAATCAATAATATATATATAAAGAAAGGAGGTAAATGAGAGATGGGGAGGGCAACTTGCTCTGCTCATAAGAATCAAAGGTCAAGGGACACACAAAGTCTCCAACTATTTGTAAAGTGTTCTGCTAAGAATGTTTTCAGAAATTAATACAGAAATATGATCTGTTTAGAGAGAATACTGGTTATTTTTATGCTATGGTGTTTCTTCGCTAGGTAACAAAGAATGTATATACACCATAAATATCTGGAGAGTTATTATTGGAGGGCTTGTGGTGCCACAAGTTTTACTAAACCAAACATTAATGTGACTACAGTTTGGGACATGATTGCTTTATCAACCATAATACTGGTTCCTAACTCCCAATGGGAAGAGCAAACAGCTGAGATTCTGGCAAGCCATAAAATCATACCTCGTGGGCCTGTAGAAGAGGAATCAGGTGTTGTTTTTTTTAAAAAAAGGCCTTTTAAGAGGGTGTATCTCTTTTTAGCAAATAGTAAGATAAGAATCTTGATAGTTTTTGTTGAAAATGAATATTTGAACTGATGAAAAAAATGTATTATCAGAGGGCTGAAGTTAAATCATGCTTCCAAATTCATATGGAGCATCTGATACCAGATAATCCAGGGAGAGTGTACATGGAAGCGTTTTGAATGGGAAGATACAAGTGCCCTGGAGAATCTGATGTCAGGTCCAAGGGCTGTGAGAAAAAATGAAATTCAAAGGATGAATATATGTAATTTAATTATGCTAGGAAAAGATGGCTTGAGGAAAAATTCTAATAAACTAATTCAGGAGCATAAAAATTATTCCAGTATGATAGAAATTAGGTAAGAATGACTTGACAAAGAAAAGCCATGAGACTTAAGTAATATGAGGTTAGCAGGCATAATATCTGGGGGAACTAGGTATTTCCAACTAAGGAGAATGCAGTAAATACAACCATTTCAGAAATAATTAATAAGAAGATAATCACTTCTTTTATATGTCTATTTCTTTATTAAAGTAATGCTTAGCATCATTTTAAAAAATTGTTCCTAATTTATTGTCTTTCCAACTCCCTACCCCATTCATCAATACTATATATATATATTTTTTTTTTTAATTAAGCTGCCCTTGAAGTATTAACTGGTAATCTCTCCTAACTCTTCAACCAGTTATTTTCAGTTACTGAGCTCAATAAGATGCTGTTCAACGAGTTAGTTTTCTATTACCTTATTTATTCACTCTTATTTAACACAATTCTCAGGCACCTCCGGGTTCCATGTACCACTGAGCATGTGGACAGAAATATATAAAAGCAGAGCCTTAAACACATAAATATCTGGAGAGGTATTATTGGGGAGCTTACATAATTAGGAATATCTAGCAAACTTCTTTGCCCTAATTTCAGAAGATTTCAGGGTCTCTCCACTCCCCTGCAGACAGCAAAATCTGCCATCCAGTTGAAATCCTAATGCTGTCCTTATGTAACTTCTCTCAGCCATGCCAATATCCATGTATGACCTCTTTGACTTAAGGAAGGTACAGCTTCCAGATTCAGAGAGGATAGACAAATTTCTTGTTCATTACTATTATTAGTGATTCTAGGCAATCTTCTTTGCCCCTTTTGAGTCTCTTTCCTTATTTGAAGTGGAAATTAAAATTCTTATCTTTAAGGGTGGTCTTGAAGATTAACTTGGATCAAGAATGCCGAGCACTTAGGACGTGGTAAATGCTCATAAAAAGCTATAAGTACCAATAGCTTCATCATTTTATGTAATATAAAGTGTGTTTTTGTATTAGTGTTGGTTTAGAGGTAAACCTAGCAGGTCAAGAGGTGGTCTCAGTCCCAAATCAGAATGATGCATTTGTAGGTACTCCAACTTTAAGGTAGTAAGAAAAACTGAACCCCTCAAATTAGCATATATTGACAACAGTCTATAAAATTTCCAATTTAAATCTTGCAATGTTATTATATGTCTAACCAAAAACAAAAAACAAAAACAGTGGTTATTATAGGAGCAAAGGCAATTTTTTGTGTTGAGGAGGATGCCATGTTCCTCATCTAGCCTTCTGAAAAAGTTGTCATGTAAATTTATTACACATTCTTTTCAGCCCACTCAAAGCACATAAGGGCTGTCTGAAACATGGGTCTTGTAAATATGCCTGAATGTTAGGATTTTGGCTGTAACAGTGGAACTAGGAAGGACTCCAATTGTATCTTTCTGTGTTCTTCCTGATTTATGAGCCAGAACCCTGGTATTTAGTGTACATGCGAGAAAACACAATGTTTTTAGTCTATTGTGATTTTTGTAAAAACCAACGATTATCTAATTCTCACCCTTCATAACAGACAAAGAGAATTTAGAAAGTAAAAAATATACTGCCTACTGGCAGAAAAAAAAGACAATATTATGTGTAATAAAGAACCTTCATTAGATCTTGAAATCATAATCTATATTCTAGAACTAGAAACCCAGAAGAATTAGTGATAACAAGTTATATATAAAACTAAATGTCATGACATACAGAATCAAACTAAATACCATGATATAGAGAATCTGAGAAACAGGCCAGCAATTAATGCATAACTATATATTGCATGGACTTTTAAAATAATTTATTTGGAAAATTATTTCAAAATTATAGAGAATTTATAAAGCCAGTGTAAAGCCTAGATAGTCTTCATTCACATTCTGCAATTATTAATATTTTACCACATTTGTCACCATATATATATGCCCATCATAAAATATTTACTCATTATACACATAGTCCCATTTCATGTGTATATACACATATATATACACATTTTATATAAGCAAATATAAAATACATAAACATTATATTCAAATATATGTTTATATGTTATATATATAAACTGTTCTCATTAGCAACCTTCTAAACTGTTTGAGAACAAGATGCAGACCTGATGCCCTATCATTCCTAAATGTTACAGTCTAAATTTCCCCAAAGCAAGGACACTGCACCCATAACCACATTATAACTCTCTAGGTCAGGAAATTGATGTTGGTACAACCCTACCATCCTATTCAAATTTTGTCAATTGTCCCAGAAATACTCCCTTTTTACTTTCTGGGTCAGAATCTAATTCATTATATAAGTGTAATTAAAACCTGTTTGGAACTGAATAATTTATTAAAGAGAATTTCTTATTAGAATAACTGTTCTTCACAAATGTTTATTTTTCATATTATTTTAAAATTCCTTTGCCACCAAATTTGGCAGCCTCCCATAGTGACACCACTGACCAGTTAAATTAGGCACTTCCATATTACTTGGAAATAAAACCTCAAAGGAGGAAAGTTATCAATCAGCTTTCATTGCTTGAATCCATGCATTTTTTAAAGAATATGCGAATATTTTAAATGTCTATTGTATCCTGGTTTCTGAAGAAACTGTATGCTAAAAATGTGTACTAAAAGTTGTGCTCCCAACCTAAACTGGGTATTTCATAGGTGTGCCTAATATAGTATCAGATACATAATATATTTTGATAATTGCTTAATAAATTAGCAAATAAGTAGAATATCTTTAGGAAAATAGCCACTGAAACATTTTAAAGTGCTTACGAAGAAGAATAAACATGAACTTGTATGAGAGAAACATGGAAACTATGAGGTTTTTCAAGCTATGGCTTACAGGTGGATTATAAACCAACATCTAGAAAGCTTTTTGCATCAAGTTATTTATTTATTTTGAAAATGTAATATGGACTTTTCTCTAGAAAAACTTACGCTCAACCATCTAGCAGGGATCTCAATGCTTTCTCATCAGTAACAAAGTACGACATCTAAATGTGGCAAACTCACTTAAGCCTGGATGCAATTCTAGAGGAGTTGAAGGGCAAGAGGTTAAGCCATGGCTGTATTTATCAATATGCTTTTAAACCAATGAGTGGATCAAGTAACATACAGAGTGAATGGGAATTAAATGTAATTAAAATCACTGTCTCCACAGACAGGTCAGGTTATAACCTTTCTGCTCTCTAACCAAACCCCTCCTCTCACATGCCTCTAAGAATCGTAAATAAAAGAACCCAAGATATTCAAAAGACTTTTTAGGATGTCATAGTTAGTTTTTAAAAATCTGGTATAAAAATATAAATCAAAAGTATTTAGTGGAAGGTTATTAAAAGATACACACCAAAAGAAATGCTGAAATAGAGATAGCATACTTTATATTTCATGTATTATTTTGGTTTATTTTAAGGAGCTTTGATGGAGGTTAATTTGTCAAAAATGAATACAATCCCAAAAGGGAGAACAACATTCCTCAATCTCTCATCATATTGGTACCCACAGATCCTTTTTCCCATTAGAGTATTTAGAGAACCTTCTGGCATTATATCCTGGAGTGGGGTAGAGGCATAGACAGTGAAGAGAAAACTGTACAGTATAATTAAGAGATCTGTTCACCCATAAAGAGTTAGCTTTCTTTACTTTCTCTTTAGTTTCCATTGCCCTAGGAACTGTATCGGTAAAGATATTGCTACAACAAATGTCTGCTATTTTGCTGCCTATGATTTTCTTTAGTAATTTTATGGTTTCCTGTCTTATGTTTAAGTCCTTTATCCATTTTGAATTTATTTTGTGTTTGGTGTAAGTTGGTGATCTAGTTTCATTTTTTTGCATGTATCTGTCCAATTTTCCCAACACCATTTATTGAAGAAACTGTATTGACTCCATTTTGCCTCCTTTGTCAAATATTAATTGAGCATAGTGGTTTGTATTGATTTCTGGGTTCCATATTCCATTCCATTGGTCTATATGTCTGTTCCTGTGCCAGTACCAGGCAGTTTTGAGAACACAATGGAATACTAGGCTGCTGTAAAAAGGAAGGAACTCCTACCATTTGCAACAGCATGGATGGACCTGGAGAGCATTATGCTAAACGAAATGAGTCAGTCAGAGAACAATAAATATCACATGATCTCACTCATTTGTGGAATATGATGAACAACATAAACTCATGGACCAAAATAGATCCAGAGAGAGAGAAACATCGATCAGACCATCAAACCTCAGAGGTAAGGGAGGGGAGGATGGGGGGAAGGGGAAGAGATCAACCAAAGGATTTGTATGCATTCACATAAGCCTAACCAATGGACACAGACACTAGGGGTGTGAGGGCACGAGCGGGGGGTTGGGATTAGGGGGGAAAAGGGAGGATAAGGACATATATGTAATACCTTAATCAATAAAGAAAAGAAAAGATACTTTGAGGATTACACGGGGGGAAAAAAGAGTCAGCTTTCTTTCTATTAAGTTCTAGCACAATGAGAACTGCACTATGGTAGAAACCAAGCAATTGTCTGATGATTGTTGAGTGAAAGCCATCTCAGAAGATGTGGAAGAGAATGTTTGCCTCTAATAGGTAAGAAGGACAGGCATTACTACATTGCTACAAGTTATACAGAAGGGAAAAGTGAATGTAGGTTAGTGATTAATAGTTCAACTATTATTCTTCTAAAAGAGTTCATCTATATTTTATCATATATGTAATATATATCTTGTGGAAAATAAAGCACAGAAAAGTGAAAGTACAAAATTACTCATCCTACCATAGCCCAGAGACAACTCCTCTTAATAAGTGGTGCATTTCCTTGCCATTCTCTTCTCTGGTTGTTTTCTAGCATTTGTTCTCAAAGTGTAGTCCCAGGCCAGCCATATTCACATGATCTGGGGACTTGTTAGAAATGCAAATTTGGGCCCCCCACCAAGATATTCTGAAGGTGGGATCTGACAATCTGGAGTTTCACAAATCCTTCAGGTGATTCTAATCATGCTATAAAGTTTTAGAAGCACTGTTTAAAGACATTCTTAACATATAGATGTGAACAATCTAGGCCAAAAGCACCATCCTTTTTTTCAATAGAGAAGTAAATAGTACTAGGTTTAGATTAAGAGAGAAATCCATCAGTAGAACAGAACTTCTGACCCCTAGTTTTAAGGGTATCATTCTTCTGCTAAAAGGAAAAAATAAAATTAGGAGAAACAAACAAAATTTTTATCTTATTCTTCCTCCATTCCTGGTCTTATTCCAGAAAGTCTTAAGACGATTTAAGCTTCTGAGATCAAAGTATTTTTGTCTATAGACAATTTTTAGGGCTCCATATGCTCTGTTTTAAGTTGATTTCTCCAAAGTAAGTTTAACTCATAAGAAAAGAACAATTAATCAGAGCAGAAACATGACCAGTCAGCAAAATTTGAAAGTACATAATTAGATATAACTAATTTAAAATAGTCTTGCAATAAGAATTTGAAACCTTACTCATTTCCCCCTCATCATCTGAGAAGTGACATTGTTTACTGAAGAAACAGTAGTCAAATGGATAATTCCCCTTTAATAAGGTGAAACTTCAATGCAGACAGCACAGTTCTGCTACTAAAATTATCAGGTACTCTTGATCAGACCCTCTTGAAAGAGGAAAGAAATAAGGCCAGCATGCTAACCCACACAGGCATTTCAGAAGACATCTGCTTACCAAAACAAGTGTGACTTGGAAGTCAGAAGCAAGTTATTACAAGCCAATGGCTTTACCTTTACCTATTGGCAGAGCATTGTTCTTTCCTGGGTGGTCTGATAAAGACTGGTCATTCCCCAGAATTATCATGTTCTTGAACTAAATACCAGAAGGAAAGTGAAAAAGAACAACAAGAGCAAGCCTCTCAAAGAGCCTTTCATACTGTTCAACATCGTCTTACGTATTTCTGTTTCAAGTTTTCTTATCACAGCTAAGCCAGAAGGCCATGCATACTATTACCTTTGTGATAATGACTTAGTTATTTTATATTCTTGCCCAGCCACACAGGTGGCATTTTTCCTTCACAAAGAAAACCCCAGAGGTGTGCCATGTTCTCTCTGTGTGAGCAGCTCTGCTGGTCCTTCTGCATGTGCAGCCTGAAGTACTTTACTCTGCCAAACCCAGACAGAAGCTACTGGTTCATTTCCAGCTGTTGCTGAGGTTTTACATCTGATTTGATTTACTTGCCTGAAGTGGCTGTAACAAGCACCAAATAAGCCACAATTGCCAAGAGCAGAATATAAAATTAAAGGGCTTCAATTAATGAATAAGTAATAACACACTTAGAAATGGATGCTAACTTGAATCACTGAATGAAACACTCTAACTTATTAAATTATATTTTTAAATGATTTTGAATCAAAATATTTAAAATTATGTAAATCTCATTGGTACATGAATTTTTAAATCCATAATGTTAATGCGTTAGAAATGTAATATAAAGCACAGATGTCTGAAAATAACAATATGGCAAGTCCAGTATGCATTCCCCCTATTGTGAGAATCTGTGGGGGTGTGTATTTGTGAGAGTTGTATTACATACATGTTAAAACAAGTATGTAAATTTGGTGGACATCAATGTACATCTTAGCTGTTATTTACTGCCTAGGAAACAAAGAAACCCAAGACAGCAACGGAGAAAATACTATCTCAAAATAGAGACAGCAACTTTTAAGGTGAAAGTTCAAAATTCTCTACCAAGAGTACTAGAAAACAAACTGAGTACAACAATGTAACCCCCATAGTAAGGACTTCTCTCCCAATAGCCAGAACAGTTCTTGGGCTCAAGCCAAATTCACTGGCTGGCATTTTCCAGCAACAACCCTGAGCCACATATTTTAGTGATAATGCTAGTAAAGGGCTGCTGAATGTATTAGACATAGAAGCATGAACAGACTGTTGAACCTCAGAGGGAAGGCAGGGGTGGGAAGAGATCAACCGAAGTATGCATATATGCATAACCTGTGGACACAGGCAATGGGGCGGTGAGGGCCTGAGGGTGGAGGGGGACAGGAGTGGGCTGGAAGAGATTAAGGGGGGGAAAAAAGGACCAATGTAATACTTTCAACAATAAATAATAATAATAATAATAATAATAATATAATAAAATACCTTTTTAAGTTTGTATCTGTCACTTTTAACATTTCAGTAGTCAAAAATTTCCCCCTAATATAAAATTGGCATCAATCATTTATCCTTTTAATAATTTGTAATTGAAAGTTGATACTGTGTAACAATTTTTAAACTGAATAGTAAAAGTTGAACAGAAGGCTCTCACATGCAAAAAGAAAAAAAATAGTTTTCTCCATAAACTAAGGTTTAGTCAACACGCATTGGCCATTCCAGCAGGAAAATATAAATAAACCAGCTAACCTGTATCATGGAGGAAATGTGTAAATGAACTAGGACACTTCTGAGGTGCCAGACAGAAATGAACAGCTGTTACGCATGGTGTCACTCGTCTTCTCTTAAACTTGGATGGAGAAACAGTCCAGCTTGTGCTTTGCAAAGTGGTTCAATCATCACCCTTTAGCGTTAGTGTATGTAATGAGGTCACAATTTGGCTGTATGAAAATCTTTGCCATCCCACCTCTCTAGACTCAGTTTTCTCCTCTGAAGTATAAATATGGTAGACGAGGGAGATCTCTGAAGTCACTGGAAGATCCAATATTCTATGACCGCCAAGATCCTACTACATCAGACACGACAAAGGAAGTCAAGTGCTATCTGCTGCAGAAATGCACCAGACACCTGGTAGGAAAACTCGATATAAGAGAAGTGGACTGGCTATGGGATAAGTAAGTTTGGCTTTAAGACCTGCCCCTTAGCTATGTGACTCTGGGAATGCTTCGGAGTCTTGATTTCCTCATTAATAGAAAGAGGCAGGTGACCCTAAAGCCCCCTCAACTCTGTTTCCAGGCAATGAGAATCAGCCCATGTGTATTAAGCAATAGTGACTCAGAAAATGAAACAACATCACAGACCTTTGGGATTTAGGACAGCCTCTATCATTTCATAGAAAGCCAATTAGTTCATTATAACTAAAATGCTCAATGCAACAACAATTTTCAGTGACAGCAGATCAATAGAGTTTTATTGGTTAGTCACAGGGGGTGAATTTCGACTTGATCATTATGTTAATTTATCAACAATGATATGAGATGCATTTACATAATAGCCCTGAAGTTAACACATAGAAATGGGGCTTCATTAATGAGAAGAGATAAAGTGAAGAAATATTAAAATATGTGTGAAAAGGTAAACACAGACTCAAAGCAAACTTAAACAAAAAATGCTCTTTTAATTTAGTAATAATGTTACTGGAATCTGTAAAGAATAACATTTGAGCAGAGACAGGTAAATTTTATTTATTTTTTTATTTACTTTTGTTAATCCTTACTGGAGGATATTTTTTCCATTGGTTTTTTTTTTTTTTTACAAAGAGTGGGAGGGAGAGGGGGAGAGAGAGAAAGGGAGAAACACCAAAGTGAGAGAGACACATTGCGATTGGTTGCCTCCCACACATGCCCTGCCCAGGCCAGGGATCAAACCTGCAACCCAGGTACATGCCCTTGAACAGGAATCAAACCCCCAACCGTTACGTGTGCTAGCCAATTCTCTAACCACTGAGAAACACTGGTCAGGGCCAGAGACAGGTACATTTTAACACCCAAACCCACACAAATATGATTTCATCTTTAAGTTATTCATCCCTAAAGACTCATGTGTAAATAGTTAACTATTAATGACTGAACAAACACAGAAGCAAAACAGTCATGAACACTCACACAAGTACACAAAGCCATGCACAGTATCCACTTTTGATTTATTCGTAAGCATTGCATTAGAGAGGTAATTAGTGCATTTCTCACACTGCTATTCCACTGACAATGACCTATACTCTTTAATAATAAAAATATAATTTTTTAATGTTATAATAAATAGTTAACCATTCTCAGTCAGTTTGAAAAGAAACACTGAAATAATCTATAGCTACCAATTCTGGATATTGCTGAGAGCAGCTGTGGTCAGAGAAAATATTCAACACATTCTTATAATTAAAAAAAAAAGAATGCAATCCATCCTAGTAATTGCTTTCTGTGAAATCTAACTCTTGGTCCAAATTAATGAGTTACAGGTGTGAATCTAATGCTTTCCATTTTGCCTGAAATGTTACTGTTGTTTTTTCTGAGACACTTGGCCTCCAAAGATATTATAGTTAATTTATCATAGCATACCATCAATGTTTCACGTTCACTAAAAAGGAGAAACACAGCCCTTTTGGTGAAATAGGGAGATCTCACTTTTCTACAGTGCCATCAGGTACTAATGCAACTTTTCTTACCTACACATTTGAAATTCTACTTTCATTTTTTTAGATGAACTGCCAGACTAAAAGAGGTGTCAGAAATTTTTACTTTAAAAGGCAAAGAAATTAATGCAGGCAAAGTCATTGCCCAAATTCACCTGCTGAACATGTCCCTGCTATTCAAATTGGAAAAAAAAATCAAAAACCGATTTTTTTTGGAAACAAAAGAAAAAGGTTAAAAAAAATAAGAGCAGCAGATGTAGCAGCCATAAAGTGGTTTTCAAAAGTATAGGTCTTTTTTTTAACCTAAGTAAATATCTTCTGGGATTAATAACTATTATCATTTATCATGTGCCAAACATGGTATTAAGTGCTTCTCACATATCTTGAGTTTTGTCAGAAGTAGACCCTGAGTCAGGGACTTGAGTGCAAGTAATTTGTTTGAAAGGAGATCCCTGGAAAACCTGCAGACGTGTAAGAAATGGGACAGGAAGAGGAAGGAGGTACTATCAAGCAATTAAGTTCTATGGGCCTGGAGCTCAGTCCTGCCAGAAAACTCTGGAAAATGTGTAGAACATGCCTCAGAGATACTCCATTTAAGAGCCTGCTTTGGAAGGTACTACTTTTGTAGACTTCCAGTTTACCTTGTGAACGAGCCAGCCATGTTCCTGGAGCCAGAATGAGGGCCAGGAGCAAGAAGTGTTCCCAGTAGGTAGAGTATAAGGTGTATAAATGAGGTCCCAGGAAATACAGGCAGGATTCCAACAGTCTGCTGCAACACATTATGTCACTTAAGCTTCACAGTGATCTCATGATATGAATAATAAGACCCACAGCTTACAAGGTGCAAGCTGAAGCTCAGGGGGGTTAGGCAGCTTAACCAAGGCTAATATGATGAGGCAGAGATTGGCAATCTTGGGATACTTGACTCCAAACCTTAGTCGTGACCATATTGCTACTCTGTAATAGGAACAAGGATGAAAGCAGGCTCCATGACAGTATGTCAGGAAGCCCAAGTGTGTGAGAGTCAGCCACATTACTAAAGGACTAATTCCTCCCCAGCAGCCCAATAAGTAGCTACTGGGGCTGAGTGAAATGAATAGAAGGTCATATGCAACCGTGCAGTCCTTGCTAAGGACAAGCAAACAGAAGAGAACTATCACCTGAGGTGTATATCTAGATAATCATGTAGGCATTTTTGCCAAGAGGTCTCCAGTTTTGGAGTTCCTTCAGAGTGGTGGTTTGGATGAGCCCAGGCCCTTCTTAAAGGGCACACAAAAGCCACCTGCTGAAAGGTCAACCACTGACGCCATCTGCTGAAAGGCCAACCACTGACACGTGTGGGAAACACTGGTGGTCGTGGGGGAGTGTTTAACTTTCCAAGCTGTTGGCTGGTGTTTCAAGTTACTGTTTTATTGTTAAATTTGATGGGCAAATGATCTGACAGAGTTTTCCCCAATATTAAAAAGGGAGAGAAGTTGGTCCGACGGTTGTGGGTTATTGTTAAGCTGATTAAAAAGGGAGAGAAATTAGATAAGAAAAAATCTAATTTTGGTGTAAATAAGGGATGTGTTTGGATGATAGGAAATTAATAACAATGTCCATGGTAGCTATGTATGCTGTAGCTATATCATAGTTTGAAAGAAGAAATGTCACAGTGTTGTATGAGATAAAATATTATGATAAAGTTACTTTCCACTGAAATTTTGAAAGAGGTAAAATTAATATTATGACCAGAACACTGAAAAGTCACTACTTACAGGTGAAGGAGAGAAACTTCTGAATGAGGATCCCAACAGACAACTATCTAACCTTTTATGAAAACTATTAAACCAATGGCAGGAAAATAAAATGTGAGGCAATCATGTCTCCAAAATATTGATGGGGTAACCCAGCCTAAGTGGGGATCTCTGTATCTCTGCCTTGGTATCAGGTAGTTCTTTGGTTTTTTTTTAAACTGCAGCTGTTTATCATATGACCAGGCCTCTACCAAATTCTGTACTGGGATATTTCATAAGAAGTAGAACCTGCTAACAAGCTGAGACACAGCCTCAGACTGAGTTCCCCAGAAAGAATCAATAGCATCAACACAGAAATCCAGGGAGGGAGTAGGATGTGGTGATGTGCTGTGGGGTAGACTTGCATGAAGCTAGTTGGATCCCATGCAGAACTGGTCATCACAGCTGTGGCTGGAATCACAAAGTGAGGCCTAGAAGATCTGGTGAGATATACCCTGAGTCAGGAATCCGGCCCATAGCAAGGCAGCTATCTCACCCTTGGACTTCCTGGTATGTTATCATGCATGCTAACTTCACTTCTTGCATTTATTATAGAATGACCATATGGTTTAGGACTGAAGTTGATAGAAAAATAATCCAGGACTTCCAGTCTCTGTCCTGCTCTGCCTCCCTCCCTGCCTCACCTCTGTCATTTATCACTTTAATCCTTGGTTAAATTGACTTCAGCTTTGATCACCAAAGATTTTATATTTATATATATATAAATTCCAGTGTAAGCCACGATATGAAGTCCCATCCTCTCCTCCTCTCATCTTTTCCTCTTTTCTTCTGGTTATTTCCTTATATGTGTTAAGATTAGGGTCCATTATTACTTCTGTAGAGATTCCATTTCCCTCTCTAAGTCCTTATAAACTAGTTCTCTTGGCATGCTGACTCCTTTCATGCACTATTTTCTCTTAGGCATTTCATCAAATCCTCCTAAAACAACATTGTCCTAAGTGGAATCTTCAGACCAGACACGTTTGGGAAGTGCAGCTTATGCTGTCTCTGTCTTAGAGAATGATAGTGCATTCTATTCAGTGATACTTCAGGGAAGAAAAAAAAAAAAACCTGTTCAATGACATTTCAATTTAATATTTTCAAACTTATCTGATTACAAAATCCTATATAGGACATAACCCCACTTAGCATCACATAGGCCTAGTGTTCTAAGGAGTGACATGGAAACTCATTTCTTTGGTTGTGCACTGCCTTTGTTCCACTGATCTCCTGCTTAGCCACTTTCTAATTTTTAGTTCAGTCTGGAAATAGCGCTTCCACCTTTCCTACCCCTGTTGTTTGGCTCTGAATGCTTATCATAGACCAAATGATATGAGCTCATTTTCATTCCAGTGTTTCACTGAGAAATGCTTCTGGCATCTTGGTGCTTGATGTGAAAGTATAATAACAACAGACTTTTTGCACAGTGGGATGGGTTTATTTCTGCCCCTCAAAAAATCTCATCTCTATAGTGCTGGGGAAGCACTATAAAAGGATAAAGGAACTAATCTCCATTGGAATTGTGTGAACAGGGAAGAAGAGCAAGCTGTTTGCTACCAGTCTACTTGGATACCTGAAAGACATGATAAAATTGTTCCATTTGATTTTTCAGCACATAAGAAAAACAATAATTACTAGCTTTTGAGAGTGGAACTCTAACCTACCCACTGCTGAAATCCATTGATAAGTATGCCATAAATTCTAATCTCCATTATCATTCTTTAAAAGCCCAAAGATCAAAAAAGGGTTAGGGGTGAGGAGTCAGTTACCAATGCTGTTTTTCCAGTTTAGAGTAAGGTAATAGATCAAGATAGTGGAATATCAACAATTTGACCTGAAGGAAATAGGAAGTCAATAATGACAGCCAACTGTTTCACAGCTGGAAGACAGATCAGGGCATGTTTACACGAGATGTTTAGGCTTTCTACCCCTCAGACTACTTAGTAAGTTACAGGAACACCCGCTTCATTCCTTTCCAAGTAGGAAGACTTGCTCACCAAAATATACTAGCAACCAGAATGGAAAGACATGAATTTTTGCATCTCAGTCATTCTAGCACCTGGAAAAAATTTACTGGGACTGGTAAAAGGATTTATTAAGTCTAAGCACTATTAAGAGGTGACAAAATTTTCCCTTCTACCTCCTGCCTTCATTCTGAATGTGTGGATTTGACTTTTCTGAGAAGAAAGTTATTGGCTCAACTCAAGACTTCAAGCTGCAGAAGCACTGCAAAAACAAGTGGTTATCTGTCCATGCATGCCCCCTTGGATCCAGAGGCAAGCACGGAGGATATCCACCCTGTGGGCCCAGCCCCACCCAGACTGTGACTCACTGAGAACTAACCTGGGTGTATATTAAGGTGTGGAGTTCTAACAAAAGAAGAGTCATGGCGTTAGCCTGAACCCCACACCCAGTGTACCCTGAGCAAACCCTCAGGGCCTCTATACTTATAGCTACAGCTAGATGCTAGCCCCCAGTGTATGTGCCCAACCCAATTAGCAAGCTCCAAACTCAGTTCTCTGTTAGCATTCCATGCCATTGAGATTACTGTAGTCATTCTCTGAAGCTTGACTCACTGCATGAAGATCTTGGATACCCTTCCCAGTCTCTTCAGGGGATGGATATTACACTTCTCACCATGACTGTGATCATGGCTCAATCCAGAACTTTATTATAAGCAATGAAAACATCCCCCTCCCCTCAAGACTTAAATTATTACTCTCCAGATATCCCTGTCCATGAGAATAAGCCTAGTAGACATCAGTGTTGCTCCATATCAGAGGAAATTCTGACCTTTTTGGGGACCAGTTCCACTATCCCTGACTTCACTAATCTTTAAAATTCTTTCCTCCCACCAGACAGCCATGCTTCCTGGCAATGGTAACTGACCCCATGAGAAAGATGTGCTGGATTAGAACACACATTGCTATTCCTTTATTTTTTACCCATGTCCTATATGCAAACATTCTTTAACAGCACTGGGCACAGACCAGAAGCCTTAAGTATGGGGAGCATTGAGTGTGAAGTAGAGGAGTTTAAACACCCACGGGACCCCAGTTCTGCTCACTATTCCCAAGAAAACACATTAATTTCAGATTCCACTTTGAGGAGCAACTGTGAATTTTTATATTTTTCTTTGTCTATTTTCCAGATGAGAGACAAGAGCTTAAACCCCTAGGAACAGAAGATTAATTGGCATAGGTTAAGCTTATCTTATTTTTAGAAATGTTCTTGGTTAAATATATAATGGTACAAACTGCAAAATAATATATAGCTATTAAAAAGATAAATTAGATCTTTATCAAGTCAAGACTTCAGTGAATGTTCATCATATATTCTTTTTATTTTACACTAGAGGCCCGGTGCATGAAATTCGTGCACAGGGAGGGGTGTGTGTCCCTCAGCCCAGCCTGCACCCTCTCCAATCTGGGACCCCTTGAGGGATGTCCGACTACCAGGATCGGGCAGTCGGACATCCCTCTCACAATCCAGGACTGCTGGCTCTCAACTGCTCGCCTGCCTGCCTTTCTGATTGCCCCTAATCGCTTCTGCCTGACAGCCTGATCACCCCCTAACCACTCCCCTGCCAGCCTGATTGATGCCTAACGGCTCCCCTGCCAGTCTGATTGCCCCTAACTGCCCTCCCCTGCCAGCCTGGTTGCCCCTAACTTCCTTCCCCTGCCAATCCGGTCACCCCTAACTGCCCTCCCCTGCCAGCCTTATCACCCCTAACTGCTCTCCCTTGCTGGTCTGGTCCCCCCCAACTGCCCTCCCTTGCAGGCCTGGTCCCCCCCCAACTGCCCTCCCCTGCAGGCCTGGTCCCCCCAACTGTTCTCCCCTGCAGGCCTGGGTCCCCCCCAAATGCCCTTCCCTGCAGGCCCGGTTGCCCCCAACTTCCCTCCTCTGCCAGCTGGTCACCCCTAACTGCCCTCCCCTGCAGGCTTGATCACCCCAACTGCCCTCCCTTGCAGGCCTGGTCCCTCCCAACTGCCCTACCCTACTGGCCATCTTGTGGCAGCCATCTTGTGTCCACATGGGGGCAGCCATCTTGTGTGTTGGAGTGAAAGGTAAATTTGCATATTACTCTTTTATTAGATAGGATATCAGAGCGGAGAGAGAGAGAGAGAGAGAGAGAGAGAGAGAGAGAAAGATCAGCTGCCTACCATACATGCCCCCACTGGGATTCAAACCACAATTTAGACATATGCCCTAACTGGGAATCAAACCAGCAACCCTCAGGTGCACATGAGGATACTCCATCCAACCAAGCCACACTGGCCAGGGCATTCATCATATCCTCTTAGGTAAATGAAATAATTTGCAGAGTAGTATGTACAGCATAATTTCATTTTTATAAAACAAAAATCCATTGTGTGTGAGGGACCTATATATATTTAAATGAGCAAAAGGATAGTAGTAAGAAGATCCATATTAAATAGTTTGCTCTGTTGCCTAAACCTTTTGATACTACTGGTTGAATTTCATTTGTTACATTGAGCATGGTTTAACTTGTAGAATTAAAAAAAAAAAAGATTTTGGAAAGAGTATATTGAAGGTAAACCAGATGTCATATGGGTATTTTCAGTTAGAGAAACATATAATAACCATTTTGTAAATTTTACAAATGACCTAATTTGTGACTTAAAGACTGATATACACATTTATGTAGATTCACTACTCTATTGTAAAATCAGTCATTCTACATAGAGAAACCATTTTGATCTTTAGATTTCCTTTTTTTTCCCAATGATAATGACACTTCAGAGATTCTGAACAATAAACCTGACCTATACCACTACTCCACTCATTTCTAATGCCATATAAATATTCACTATTATTCATCTAAGTAGTCACAACTCGATAGCATGTATTAAACACTATGTACCAGGCAAAATGAAGACAAAGATAAATAAAACTTGGGCACTGACTCTAGAGGTTCTGAGTGTAGTGAAAAACATTTTTGTCCTATCTGGGAAGGGTGTGATGATAGTTCTTTGAAGAAAATAGGACACTGTCCTCCTGAGAGAAGAGTAACATGGAGGTAGTCCTAAAAGCAGCAAACTCCAAAACAAAGGGTACAAATTGAATAGAAATGATGATGCCTGAATAGTGGCACCTCAGGAATGATGACCTCTCAGACCTGGAGCAGTCTCAGTCAAAGATGAGGAGAGTATTTATTCTATTAACAAGGAGGTCTGCCATCATTCTGTTGCGCATTAAGGAATGGAATTGAGAGCCTGGTTGGCTGGATGTCTTGTGAGGGATCAAGGGATCCAGTGAGAACTTAGTCCATGATTTCCCTAGATTCTAGACATGATAAATTATTGAGGTGCAAATATTGAGATGACATTAGCCATGACAAGTACTTCACGTCTGCAATGCAATGGAATATTTTCCCATATTTTATAAATGATATTTGGTTAATTAGTTGTTGTTTTTTTCCAGGAAATAAAACATTGTCTCTTTTATCATCAAACCTATCACCTTCCAGATTATTAAGAAAATTTTACATATGAACCCACAAATATTACTACTTAGGGTCAACAGAGATGTCTTGCCTCCCCTAAAACATGAAGAGAAAGTGTCAGCTGCTGGATCAAAAATTTAAATAATTAAACACACTGGGTAACTTCATCTAAATCCTTCTGTTCTCAGCTCCAGGAACCTTGGGGATGGTGCAGTATTTTCTTCTTACACAAAAAGATTTTTCAGAGGACTCGGGAAAGGAGAATATATCCACCCTAATTAGTACCTACTAGTTGTACAGCCTAGATCCTGAAGTGCAGGAGATAGCAGTTTAACTAGGAGTCTCTCAAACTTATTTTAGAGGAAAAGGCTGATAACTTTACATGATTGCACATGAGGTGTGCCAGCATGCTGAAAACATTAATAGAAGGGTTATCAAGGTCAACTGCAAATACTACGGTGTGTGGAAATGCTTCTCACCTCTCAACTAACAACAAAACCCGAGAAACCCACACATACTTATGCCCAGATGAAGAAACACAAAAACATACAGGTAATGGCTGTGCTTTAATGGAAAGGATGATGACATGGTGAAGAAATGTAATTACACAGTACCTTCAAAGGTTCCTTCCAGGCAAGACAGAAAGTAACTACGTTCTGCTACAAAAATGATAAATTAATTAATGCCTGTAAATATGGTTACACCTCATGAAACTATGCACTATTCTGTTAGGAACAAAGGCTTAATGACAACATAAATGATTTGGAGGGTGAAAGTGAATGGAGAAGTGTGCAGCTTCATTCTAAAACATAAAGACAAAAATCCACTCTAACATTATAAGAAGAAACTATTCTATATTTTCCTATTATAAATATTCTATATTTATATTTTTCTCTATTTTCCTACAGAATAAAAAGAATACACCATTATAACTTTTATAATGAATCCGTTGAGTTCTGTCACTGACATTTATATATAATATCCTGCTATAGCTGGATAATACAATGGTATTATAATAGATAACATAATGGTATTATGTTAATAAACTTGAATATTCATGAAAGATCTGGTTAAATATGAAAGCTGTTTGTTTGGAAAAAACACTTGAGGAATAAGGTAGCTTCATCAACATTAGATTTTCATCACAGATTTTATAGCATATCATAAAACATAAGTGCTTTCATGAGTGATAAAAATTGCTTCAATATTTGACACTCTGTGCTTCAAGGAATCCTGATTGGCATCTGATTAGACTTTTGCTCCAGTTATTACCTTCTTTAGTGAAATTAGTAGCCTAGAAAATTGCATTGTAATTCGTCAAGGGGAAATTAACATTGTAACAGATCTTAAGGCTATGATCATATATTTACTTAGTATACAATATAAATGCTTCTCAAGCAATTTCTAATAAAAAGTATGCCAGAGAGTATGTATTATCGATTCCTCTGGAATTATGACAATCCATTTATGCACATTTCGTCTCTATAAATGGAGAAGTTTTATCTGCCTTGAATTCCCTGTGTGATGGCATTAAAATAATTTACAGCAAGAATGTGAACTCTCTGTTACTACTGTCTATTGCATGTTCTATTTAAAATCATCTTGAGCACCAAGTACTTTTATAAGGATCCTTCAAATGCAACCAATACTAACAATATTTCATCCTAATACCAAGTTAATAATTCACAGTCAGAATTTCTCTCCTAAAAATCAATGTGTTACATTATGTGCAATGCTCTAGAAATCTTACACATGGAAGCATCTTAGGTAAATAATGCTGGGAATTGGGTGTCAAAGGTAGGTACAGATATATTTTAGTAAAATAAAGAAGTTTTTAAAGGTTACAAATTGAACCCAGCCCAATCAAATTAAATTAGAAAAAAGTGAGCTATAGGTATATTTCCATCAGTCTTCAGCAGTCTATAAACAGTCTTAAACTTTATCTAGAGGAGGAAACGCATAGAGTGCATGAAAAATTGAAGGTGGTGAAATGAAGAACTATAACAAATGATGACAAATTCAACAGATTCATGTTAAATTCATGTCTTATTTATGTTCCATTGGTATAGATAATACATTTAATACTCATTCAATTAAAAAAGAAGCACCTAGATAATAAACTTATTTTTTCAAAGAACTGCATAGTGATATTTAATCTTAAAGTGAAGGAAATTTTTAAATTGACAAAATATCATTAGAGGGTAAATCAGTTTCAAAAAGTTGGGTTTTATTTTTAAACTAGGGGCTCAGTGCACAAATTCGTGCACCTTGAAACTGTGGGCCATGAGGCTGCGGTGGGCACAGGGGCGGGTCTCAGCCCATCCTCCACACCCCCACTTGGTCCCTCCCACCATGGACTCCAGTCCCCTGTCTGCCAGCAGCCCCACTAGCACCTGCTGACAGCGTGGAGTGATTGGGGCTGGCGCCAGCAGCAGGTGTGAGCAGGGCCAGCACCATCAGTGGGTGCAAGCAGCAACTGCTGCCCTGATTGCCCTTCAGGAACAGGAGGAGGTGGAGAAGCCCTTAGGGGCGATCAGAGACCACAGCTGCTGCTTGCACCCACTGATGGTGCCAAGTGATCGGGACCGGAGCTAGGCACTGGCAGCGGGTATGAGAAGTGGCTCTGGCACTGGCTGCAGGTGCTAGCAGGGCCACTGCCGGCAGCAGGTGCGAGTGCCTGGTGGGACTGTGGCATGTGGGAGCAAAGAATTTTCAGTAACCACCAGAGGCTCATCCCGATGACAGCGACCAGCACCCCACCTTGGTCTGGAGCCTTTGCTCACTTGCTCCTCCATCCCACTGTAGCCGATGCCCGCTATGTTCCACACTCTGCTGCCTGCTTCCAATGCCCACCATGAAATAATAATTATCCCTGTGAAAATAACATTTTTGGGATCCATATATGAGTATAATAAAATCATTATCAGAATATAGCATCTTTAGTCATCAAATTGGCCTTTTGACCCTTCTATGCCCCCTTCGAAGGCTCTGTTCCTACCTGTCCCCAACCTATTTTGTGTTTGTTAGTTTATTTTGTGTCTGTTGTTTGTTTTTGGTCACCTACTCCATATCCATACACACACAACTGGTAGCTGGTTTAATATTGTATTTGACATGTGAACACAGAAGTATTACAATTCTGCCTCTAAAGCCCAAAATCAGGCAAGGAGATAAAAACAGCATCATGCTGTATATGCAAAAAATGGACTATGAACAGCCTAATGTTCAGTCATATAAACATCAATTTTAAATATGGTATTGCTATAATTCATTCATTGCATATCTGATAAATGAAACAATGCTAACTCTTAAGAACATTTATCTAGAGAATTTTGGAAAATTGCGATAATAAGAACATCTTCATTAATCTATACTGGGGTGAGACAGTGGAACAAAACTTGTCCTATCAAATAAAAGAGTTACATGCAAATTGACTGTACCTCCACTACACCAACAAGTCACGCCCACCCTCCACGCCCACCAGCCAATCAGGAGCGAGTATGCAAATTAACCCAACCAAGAGGGTGGTTATTTTGCATACCCAGGCACAGAGCGAAGACTGAAGACAGCATAGAAGGAAGCCAAGCACTGCAGAAGGGAGTGAAGCTGCGGAGAAGCAAGCAAGCAGGTCGATGGAGAAGGGAGGGAAGCTCGCAGGGCATGGGAGAAGGGAGGGAAGCAGACCTCTGCAGAAAGCCCTATTTCAGGAATCTTCCTGCAATGGGCCTCTAGTCTTATGATAATCTGTAAATATAAAATGTCATTGGAATGCTAAACTTTAAAAAATAAGTTTTGAAAACTCTGAGGATGGATCCAAATGTTTATTAATGAGTTACCAAGAAGAGACAACCAAACCACTACAAAATAGTGAAAGAGCTTCAAAATGGGCTTTTGAACATCAGCATTCACATTTATTGATCACAGCTTTCTAACTAATAGACTACAGTACTTAGATTCTTCCATTGCTACTAACAGTTCGTGAGCAGCTGCATCAGACTCTTAGTCAAGAAAATAAAGGTCTTGCCTCATGATGAAAACCCCTCTCTAGGCACAGAAAATACAAAACTACAATCCAAATTCACTTCTGCTTCTTGACTCACAAGAGTACCAATTTAATGGCTGGCAAAATAAACATATTTAAAATAATGATAATTACACTATTTTAAAGTTATAATTTATTTATCACATATGTGCTACCTATCTGCTAAATACCTCATACATTATTGCTTTAAATTCTCAAAATAAAACCCATCAGATTGGTATTCTTATTCCCAAGTCACAGATGAAGAACTGAGGTTTTGTGTGTGTGTGTGTGTGTGTGTGTGTGTGTGTGTGTGTGTGTGTTTAATTCCACCAATCTACACATCTAGATAGTGTGTATCATTTATTCACTCATATATTCATTCAACAAATATTTAAAGAACAGCAGGTGGCAGGCACTGTGACAGGAACTGAGGCTACAGCTGTGAAAAAAGGACACAGAGTCACCTCAGAAGTCATTTCGCCTGTCAGTCCCACATTCATAACAGCATGTAAGCAACCTGAACTACATTACTGTCTAAAATGAAAAAAGCAGTAAAACCTGTTATCTAACCATCACTATTAAATTAAAGTTCCTGCTTCTTTTCCATTTCCTTTCAAGAAAAGTAAATTATGAAACGGTATGTTATAAAGTAATATGAAATATTTTAACATTTCACTTTATTTACAAAAGTTCATCAAGACTATCTTAATTCTGCCTGACTGGTGTTGCTCAGTGGTTGAGCATGGATCTATGAACCGGGAGGTCACAGTTCAATTCCTGGTCAGAGCATATGCCCGGTTGCAGGCTCGATTCCCCGATAGGTGGCGTGCAAGAAGCAACCAATCAATGATTCTCTCTCATCATTGATGTTTCTATCTCTCTCCTACTCCCGTCCTCTCTGAAATCAATAAAAATATATATTTTTTAAAAAGAATCTGACTGAAACTTACCATTCCCTTTACTTGTGAATACAAGGAATAAATAAAAGTGGATTTAGGAAAACCTGTCACTTGGTTAGCAGTAGAAATCACAGATAATTTTCATTCCAGTTGATACAGAGATCCTAGAATATTATTTAACACACATCTCTAAATATAGTAATATTTAGATCTAATGTCAGCTCTTATTATTTAATGTGTTAATGTAAAGGCACATAAATTACTATTTCACAAATTTATTTTTAAATTGTGATGAATATATTTCTATGTAATTAGCTTCCTAAGTAATTATTTGTTTTTCATCTTATGCATTTAAAATATTCTGAGGAGAGATCCACAAATACCAAAGAAATCAATTACACACACACACACACACACACACACACACACACACATGCATGCATGCACACACATGCACACACTTAAAAAATCCCTGCTAAAGCCTGGAGGTGGAATGAAAGAAGAGGGATGGAGACCTGAGAACTATTTACAGTCCTACTGGTGGTTCATTTACTTGGGAGAATGACAAAAAAGTATGCTACTCGGACATTATGAAATAGGTATTCCTGATTAGACTGACTTGAACAACACTCTGTGAGTGCTGATGTACTGTGCCCAATACTGAAGCAATAATGAAACTTAAGAACCTGAGTCAAGGAGGAATTTGAGTGATGGCTCAGTAAATCCTACTTTTGATGGGATATAGCTGTGGTTAGTTAAAGAGCTGTGAACTGTAAAGAATTAGACAAAACTTTTTTAGACTTTAGACTTTTTATTGAATGATAGCTGTTCTGTAATCAGCTTCTGAAGGAGGAAAATGGTGGAGAAATCCCCTCTGGGATGTGTAAAGTATATCTTGATTGCAGCTGAACAAAACGACAGTCCTGCCTGACCATAGGTCATTGAAAGATTACTGGTTAAAGGAATTCCCCTAGTCACAGGAATTAACCTGAACCTCCTATCATAGTTGGATAAATAATAATAAACAATGTAGAGCAGACAAGAATTTATTGATTTACATAAAATTGGGCGTGGAATGAGTGAGTTAAGTTCAAGGAGAAGATACCTAGATCTTAATGATGTACTAATTCCTTTAAGAGATGAACTCTATTAAAAACAATTTTAAGTTTAATCACAACAGAGCCCTGGCTCAGTGGATAGAGCCTCAGCCTGAGGACTGAAGGGTCCCAGGTTCGATTCCGGTCAAGGGCATGTACCTTGGTTGCGGGCACATCCCCAGTAGGGGGTGTGCAAGAGGCAGCTGATCTATGTTTCTCTCTCATCGATGTTTCTAGCTCTCTATCCCTGTCCCTTCCTCTCTGTAAAAAATCAATAAAATATATTTTTTAAAAAAAGTTTAATCACAACAGAAAAAAATGGCATGAGTTACCTTAAGACTCTGCTAAAATGCAAATGGCTTACGCTTATTCATTCCTGCACATTAGTCAGGAAACCCGGGGGTCTTACCTGGAAGCAAGTGAATAAAGGTGTTGCTGCCAAGGTTAAAGCTATGAATATCACTGGTAGATGAAATGACCTGTGACTCCCTACCAAAAGATGAGAGTGAATACTAAGTATGTATGTTGTTGTTTATCTATCATCTATATAATATATATACATTGAGTGGCCAGATTATTATGATCTCTGAACGCATAATAATCTGGCCACTCAGTATATACATATTAGAGGCCTAGTGCATGAATTCGTGCATGGGTGGGGTCCGGCCAGGCTGGCCAGGGGGAGGGGAGATGGGCGGTTGGCTGGCCTGCCTGCTGGTTGAACTCCTGGTTGAGGGGACAATTTGCATATTAGCCTTTTATTATGTAGGATATACACTGAGTGACCAGATTATTATGCATTCAGAGATCATAATTATCTGGCCACTCAGAATATATCTACTAGGGGATCGGTGCACGAAATTCATGCACTGGGGGTAGGGATCCCTCAGCCCAACCTGCCCCTCTCACATACTGGGAGCCCTCAGGGGATGTCCTACTGACAGCTTAGGCCCGCTCCCCTAAGCCGCAGTCTGGCCTCCCTTTGTGGGAGGCAACCGGGCTGATCGGGGGAAGGTGCCAGCCCCATCACCCCACTGCTGCAGCCACTGCCAGTCACCACAGCCACCAAGGTGTTTTCATCAACATGGACTTCAGTCCCTTCACCAAGAAAAAATGACAACTTTCTTTACGCATTTTCAAGATGTGTCTTTCATAGGATATGCATTTCTTTATTTTTTTTTATCCTCACATGAGGATATGTTTCCATTGACTTTTAGAGAACGTAGCAGAGAAAGGGAAAGACAGAGAGAAACATCAAAGTGAGAGGAACACTTTGATTGGTTGCCTCCTGCATGAGCCCTGATCTGGGCCCCGGCCAGGGAGGAGCCTGCAACCTAGGTACATGCCCTTGATCAGAATCCAACCCAGACCCTGCTGTCGGCAGGCTGAGGCATTATCCACTGAGTCAAACCGGCTAGGGCAGG
Organism: Eptesicus fuscus; assembly: GCF_027574615.1. Classification (NCBI taxonomy): domain Eukaryota; kingdom Metazoa; phylum Chordata; class Mammalia; order Chiroptera; family Vespertilionidae; genus Eptesicus; species Eptesicus fuscus. Next base: position 19,995,821 of record NC_072484.1, read on the forward strand.
ATATGACATTTCTTAGCCCTCCAGCAGCAGACCTTCGTTTTTTTCTCCAGAAGTGTGGTGGGAAAACCCTAAGTCACCTTTTTGGATTCTTATTACCCAAGTTACTAAGAATATTACCAGTGGCATACAGGAAGCTTAGCCAATGTGCAGTCAGAAAAGGTGTTTCCTCTATAGTTCACACCAATTGCGGGCTGAGCCCTGCCCAGGCCTAAAGCCTCTGGCCAAAGCTTTAGGCCCTGGCAGGGGCCCTCCAGCTCCCTCTGATCGCCGACTCAACCCCTCCCCAGGCCTGCCTAGGCCTAAAGCCTCTAGGGCAGGAGCGGAGCCCCAGCTCCCTTTGATCTATTGCTGGGGATCCGCTCCTGCTCCCTGCAATCGATCGCAGGGGGTTCACTTTCAGCCTTGTGCAGGAGCGGAACCTCAGCTCCCTGCAATCACAGGGGTCCACTCCTGGCCAGGCCTTACCTCACAGTGACCTGGGTGCCAGGATGTTCCTGGAACACAGGCGCTGGGCACCTATGTATGCAAATTAACCGCCATCTTTTTTTGGGTTAATTTGCATAGTCACTCTGATTGGCTATGGGTGTAGCGAAGGTACAGTCAATTTACATGTTTGTCTATTATTAGGTAAAATATATATATTATACATTATATATTATATATTATATTATATTTATATATGTTATATGTTATATGTTATGTGTTATGTGTTATGTGTTATGTGTTATATGTTATATATATATGCCTACTAAGTGCTGCCTAGATAAGTATATATAGTATACTTTACATATATCCACTCATCTAATTCATAAATCATCCTGATGATATGATTACTATTTTTTGTAAAATATATTTTATTTTTTTTTTTACAGAGAGGAAGTGAGAGGGATAGAGAGTTAGAAACATCGATCAGCTGCCTCCTGCACACCCCCTACTGGGGATGTGCCCACAACCAACCAAGATATACATGCCCTTGACTGGAATCGAACCTGGGACCCTTCAGTCCACAGGCCGACACTCTATCCACTGAGCCAAACCAGTTAGGGCATGATTACTATTTTTATTATGCCCTTTATACAGATGAGGAAACTGGGGACCTTGTTTTTTGTTGTTGTTTTGTTTTGTTTTAATCCTTGCTTGAAGATACTTTTCCATTGATTTTTAGAGAGAGTGGAAGAGAGAGGGAAACATTAACTGGTTGCCTCCTGCACGTGCCCTGGGGAGGAGCCTGCAATGAAGGTAGGAGCCCTTGACCAGAATCAAACCTGGGACCCTCGGGTCCACAGGCCGATGCTCTATCCACTGAACCAAACAAGCTAGGGAAAATACCTTGTTTAAAGTCAAACAAATCCTGGCAGAATCAGGTTTGTGGCCTCCCGGTCTTCTAAAACAATGCTTTCAAAACTATGTTGAATTCCCTCAGTATAAATAACTGTATAGAGGTGTAACCCCGGAGTGGCCTAAACTGGAGTGCCCAACAAGAACCACTGAAAGTTATAACTTGAAGTAGGAAGGAGAGAAGAAAAAGATTTCAAGTGTGTTTAAAAGACTTTCATCTAATTCTTTTAGTTCTAACTGAGACTAATTCTCAAATAACTAATTTATTTCCCAATTTATTTTTCTCTTTTACTTCTAAGAACTTTGGGAACTGAGGGAAAAAAATAGAGAAGATGGAAAGAAAGGGTTACGTGACAGAGACAATATTCACTTTTCTACTTCCTTTCAATTCATGCTATATTTGTATGTATGAAATGCAATGGGGTTTTAAATAACATGATATCTTAAAAATGGTCATGGAAAGGATATTTAGACATTGATTTAATAGAATTAAATTTAAGATATAACAATAATAATGTAAACTACTAAAATACCCTATCATGGAATTTTATTGGCAGAGACCATCAATACAGAGGTTATCATTGACAGGGAGGTTGCCCTCCATAAACACAAAAAGGAATTGAGCTGCCTTTTCTTCCCAGGTTTAGGTTATAAAACAAAAAAATCTTTAGAAAAAATCATAATTCAGACTTCAAAATCAAAATTTAAAAATCACAACTGAAAAGAAGTTTTTCCCTGAGTTCCAAAATCCTGACAGGAGTTTGACAAGAAACATTTTTTGGAAGTCAACCATCTAAAATACTGCTTATTCATGATGCTGCCAAGGAGGAAAATACTGAGGGGAAAATGAGATTGCAATCTCTCCTTGTCCAGCTGTCAACGATGACAGAAAATTTCTCTTCTGCGGAAGAGATAAAACTTGAAAAAAGTCATACTGTTGGAAAACTGTGCATCACCTCAGTAGGTCTGAGGAATATCTAAAAATTGCTGTAATGTGACAGCAGCCACCTGGACACCAATTCAAAAATGACAAAGATCATTTCTGTAGTACAATGTGAACAGTAGGGGACTGGCAGATAATAATGAAAAAAAACAGTGTACACATGTAAAACTACACGGGAGTCATGATTAGGCCTGCAGGGTATTGGGGAACACAGATACTGAACAAGGTGACAACTTACAAGCCTCGGATATGATTTTTTCCTCTAGTGTTCACTTTAATATTTCACTCAGTCTTCTTTTCAATGTAACTACCAATTAGGCAGCTTAATGATAATAAATCAATGACTCTGGTAGGACTGCCAACTTGTGCAGGACTTGCACATCTCAGTGGTCAACTGGAACACTAACAGGTACCTGAAAAGCACCTCTAAAAAGGGACCACAATATCCTTCAGAGAGCATTTTTATTCTTCCTAAAGCTAGAAAAATCAAGGTATACCAGTAGAGTTGACACTTAGAAATACCCAAGGCAAGGCAAGCTCATCCTTTAAACCAGCATAGAAAGGCAGCTGGGATAGTGTTCAATGAAAACCTTCAGAATGTCCTTCTCTTCCCACCCTACTCTCCTTATAATCTCTCCTCCTGCTGGTTCTCGCCAGTTTTTCATTTTCCACTAGGCCAATTACATTAACAAATCACATCTTGTTTGTAGAGTATGAAAAGCTATCTCAACTCAGTGAATCCATGATATCTGATCTACCACCATTATTCTACATCTAGGCTACTGGGCTTCTTTTCTTATCTATAATTCCAGTATTCATATGAGTTTTACTTTTCCACATTCAGGGACTGTACATAAGACTCCATCAGTGTCAGTGTTTTCTTCCTTTGGGTTGCCTTAACCTTACCTGTAAGTGATCTGCTTTTGATCTTTTTCCCCAAATAGAGAGGGAACCATATTTTATTTGTTCCTGAACCAATAACATAGGGAATATTTCCTTATACTTAGCAGGTGCTCAACAAATGCCTGTAGGAATAAAGTACAACACCCTGAAAAAGGACTAGAACATTTTGTAACTATCCTCATTTTTCTTAAAAAAATATGTAACATAAAGAAACCTCTGAGCACAGGTACAGACTGCATGAGTAGGAAGAAGTCAGCGCATCCAGTCAGTCTGGTGATAGATCAAAACAAAATCTCTATGCATCATTTACTCTCTTCTGTGGGGCTCCCATTCAGCTTCCCATGGTCACTCTTGCCTTGCTTATCTCAACATCACAGGTGTTTCCCCTAGAGCCCCAGAAAGGGATACAGTGGTGTGAGTTTAAAAGCTGCAGTGGCCCCCAGTGAGAGAAAGAAGAGACAGGAAGGGAGGAAAGGAAGGAAGGAGGGAGGGAAGGTGAAAGGGAGGGAGGGAGGAAAATTAAATCTTCTAATATTTTGTTAATTCCAGATTAAAGGTCTTGCTTAAGAAAAAAGTACTCTTTTATATCCATAAACTTTTATTTTTATCTTTACTGCCCCTTTATTTCCAAACTATCTAATAGAGATCTGCTTAGCTTTAGACAATTTGGCTGCAAACATATTTTGATTTAATTTATTTTTTGGGGGGAGTGGTCTGAAGGGGTAAAGTTAAGGGGCCTTCGAGCTGCCCATTGGGGTGGGAAGTAGAGGAATACTAGGGTGAAGTGGAGAGAATTGTATAGTTTCAGGAAGTAGTAATTATATCCTCTGAAAACATTTAAGGGAATGAATACATGTATATTTAGAGATTCATTTCATCTCAATTTTACAGATGAAATGACAGAGAGAAAAATGCATCTACTCCCCATATCAACATTACTCCCAAATAAAAAAGAAAATGAAGTTAAACTCCTTTTCCATTCATTATCACATCAAAATTGCATTTTAATATAATTCTTATTATTATAGATGACAAACTCTGTGTATTGTAATAATGGAATTACATCAAGTACACATAAAAATAAATAAACCCTGAAAACAAATTGTTCAGTATTTAAAAATTAATAGTTGCAGTAAAGTAAGACACAAATCAAATTCCATTTTTTCCCAAGAATAACAGACTTAGTTTATAAATGTGTTCTTAAAATTTTGTGTTCTGTCAAATGTGTCTCATATCATCGGGGGAAACTCAGCATCTATTACCATTTGTCACCACATCCTTACATTTTTTTATTCCAATATTACATGAGAATTAATTTTATACTCTTGACTTTCTTTCATCTTCTTGATTTGTCAAAGGATTCTTGCATCCAGTGGTTAGCATTTATCTTATATCTAATGGCTGTCATGCAAGACTTCAAACTAAATCAAGACTACAATGTAATGAGGAAGTTACAAGCATGAAAAAATTATTGATCAAAACAAAAGATTGATTGAATGATTTGAATAAGTTCTTATACTGGCTTTAATGATAAGCATTAATCAGAAAGTAATTATAATCTTATATAATAAAAGGCTAATATGCAAATCGACCAAATGGTGGAATGACCAGTCACTATAATGTGCACTGACCACCAGGGGGCAGGCGCTCAATGCAGGAGCTGGCCCCTGGTGGTCAGTGTGCTCCCACAGGGGGATGCCACTCAGTCAGAAGCCAGGCTCATGGCTGGTGAGTGCAGCGGCAGTTGTGGGAGCCTCTCCTGCCTCCGTGGCAGCCCTAAGGATGTGGCAACCCTAAGGATGTCCAACTGATGGCTTAGGCCCACTTCCCAGAGGACATCCCCCGAGGGCTCCCAAACTGCGAGAGGGTGCAGGCTGGGCTAAGGGACCCCCCAAGTTCACAAATTTTGTGCATCGGGCCTCTAGTCTATCAATAAAAATAATTGTCAGTCCAATTAATACTTTTATGTAAACACTAGAGGCCCGATGCACAAAATTTGTGAACTTGGGGGGTCCCTTAGCCCAGCCTGCACCCTCTCGCAGTTTGGGAGCCCTCGGGGGATGTCCTCTGGGAAGTGGGCCTAAGCCATCAGTTGGACATCCTTAGGGTTGCCACATCCTTAGGGCTGCCACGGAGGCAGGAGAGGCTCCCACAACTGCCGCTGCACTCACCAGCCATGAGCCTGGCTTCTGACTGAGTGGCATCCCCCTGTGGGAGCACACTGACCACCAGGGGCCAGCTCCTGCATTGAGCGTCTGCCCCCTGGTGGTCAGTGTACATTATAGTGACTGGTCATTCCACCATTTGGTCGATTTGCATATTAGCCTTTTATTATATAAGATTTTTTACCTTAGCATTGTAAAGGAAGCCTTCTCATTTCTGGATACTATTCTGATGGGATATTATTTATGAGCACAGAGAATTCAGCATCAATGAGCTTTTGCTACTATGAGCATGATTAACATGGCCTCTGCTTCTTGAAAGGTTATAAAAAGGAGCACTTTAGTGACTTTTCCAGGTACAAATCTAGCTCTATTGGGCCTTTACTAGTGGATTTAGTGAAGTAATGCCTGGCCTAGACTATGACAAAATGCATAAAAGCACTTGTAACTTGTCTCAAGTTATATGCAATAACTTGTGAAATAATGACAAGCACAAAAGGGTAACACCATAAAATGCCAGCTTGCCTTGTGACCAACCCTGAATAACCCTTCCAGTGATTGCACAACAGAGATATTTGCATTTTAAACACTCTCTTTTGGATTTCCTGTAGTTTTTTTTCAGACAAGTATAAAGAAGATGCATATTTACCTCCTTGCCCTCATTGCACTTTGCACTCACTAAGTATTCATCAGGGGATTGTTGACTAGAATGTTAACTCCAGACTTCTGCCTGGGAGAGAAGACTAAAGCAAAATTTCCCTGCAGACCACAAGGAAGTAAAGGAAATTGAGTTTGAGGGGTGACATGGACCTAAACATTTTATTCTCTTCCTTATAAAAATTAGGCCTCAAGGCCATAGCTTCCTGTCCAGAGCTGTTAATCTCAGGCAAACACACAATTTCAGACTGAAGAGAGAATAGCTCTAGGGATTTTACTTCAACAACAATGTTATCCTTATTTTGAGTATTTTAGGGGGGGAAAGGCCTTCAATATTAAAAACCAGCAGGCTCTCCTACCAACTCCACTATCACCTCATGCCCCACAATATTTGTAGAATTATAGGCATCTAATCTAATAATAGACAAATATGCAAATTGACCATACCTCCGACACACCCACAAGCCACGCCCACAAGCCACGCCCACCACCCAATCAGAGCGAGTATGCAAATTAACCCAAACCAAGATGGCTGCAGCCACAGAGAGCAAGGTTTCCTAGGTAACAGAGGAAGCCAAGCTTTCTGTCAGCCATTGCAGGCCTAAGCCTCCACTCAAGCTACAAAGTTTCAATTATAGAAAGTAAACAAACTCAAACAAATGGCGGCAGAATGGAGCTTGAGAGAGCAGGCCAGGGTTGCTGCCGGCAACAGGGGAAGCAAAGCTTTCCGCACACCCTGGCCGGGCCCACCCGCTTAAGGCAACAAAGTTTCAATTATAACTCCAACACAAATGGCTACGGGCCTCGGAGGGAGCCCCAGGCTTGGCCCTGCTCCAGGCTACAAAGTTTCAATTGTAGAAGGAAAATAAATTCCAGATACCAGGGCCTCTGCTTGCGTTGCCAGGGGGCGTGGCCTGCCTGCAAACCACCACAGGCCCCTCACTCAGGCTGCCCCCGCCCCAAGGGAACCCCACCCTGATCAGGGACACCCTTCAGGGCAAACCAGCTGGCCCCCACCCTTGTACCAGGCCTCTCTCCTATCTAATAAAAGAGAACTATGCAGATTGATCATCACTGCAACACACAATATAGCTGCCCCCATGTGGTCAAAGATCCTGCCCCCATGTGGACACAAGATGGCCACCACAAGATGGCCAGCAGGAGAGGGCAGTTGGGAGGCAACCGGCCTGCAAGGGAGGGCAGTTGAGAGGGACCAAGCCTGCAAGGAAGGGCAGTTGGAGGTGATCAACCCTGCAGGAGAGGGCAGTTAGGGGTGACCAGGCCAGCAGAGGAGGGAAGTTGGGGGCAAACAGGCTGGCAGCAGAGTGTTTAGGGGGTGATCAGGCTGGCAGGCAGAAGCGGTTAGGGGCAATCAGGAAGGCAGGTGGGCAAGCAGTTGGGAGCCAGCAGTCCTGGATTGTGAGAGGGATCCCAGATTGGAGAGGGTACAGGCTGGGCTGAGGGACAACCCCCCTCCGTGCACAAATTTCGTGCACCGGGCCTCTAGTCTTATCTAATAAAACAGTAATATGCAAATTGACCGCACCTCCGCTACACCCATAAACCACGCCCACCAGCCACGCCCACCAGCCACGCCCACCAGCCACGCCCACCAGCCACGCCCACCAGCCAATCAGAAGCAAATATACGTTAAACCAGCAAAGATGGCGGGGGGAGAGGGGAGCACCCATGCCAGTGAGATCCAAGCCATGATGGTGGACTGGGGCAGGCGGTTAGCGCTGGCAGCCGGCTGACCAGGTCTGCCATCACCAATCGCAGACCGGGGAAGGCGCCTGCACAGGTCCGCCATGACCGATCGCAGACCAGGGCAGGCGGCGTGGGTTGAAGCCCGCAGCCGGCTGCCCAGGTCCGCCATGACCGATCGCAGACTGGGGCAGGCGGCGTGGGTTGAAGCCCGGAGCTGGCTGCCCCGGTCCGCCATGACCGATAGCGGACCGGGGCAGGCGGCGTGGGTTGAAGCCCGCAGCCGCCTGCACAGGTCCGCCATGACGGATCGCAGACCGGGGCAGGCGACGTGGGTTGAAGCCCGCAGCCGGCTGCCCAGGTCCGCCATGACCAATCGCGGACCGGGGCAGGCGGCGTGGGTTGAAGCCCGCAGCCGGCTGCCCAGGTCCGCCATGACCGATCGCAGACCGGGGCAGGCGGCGTGGGTTGAAGCCCGCAGCCGCCTGCCCAGGTCCGCCATGACCGATCGCAGACCGGGGCAGGCGGCGTGGGTTGAAGCCCGCAGCCGGCTGCCCAGGTCCGCCATGACCGATCGCGGACCGGGGCAGGCGGCGTGGGTTGAAGCCCGCAGCCGGCTGCCCAGGTCCGCCATGACCGATCGCGGACCGGGGCAGGCGGCGTGGGTTGAAGCCCGCAGCCGGCTGCCCAGGTCCGCCATGACCGATCGCGGACCGGGGCAGGCGGCGTGGGTTGAAGCCCGCAGCCGCCTGCCCAGGTCCGCCATGACCGATCGCGGACCGGGGCAGGCGGCGTGGGTTGAAGCCCGCAGCCGCCTGCCCAGGTCCGCCATGACCGATCGCGGACCGGGGCAGGCGGCGTGGGTTGAAGCCCGCAGCCGCCTGCCCAGGTCCGCCATGACCGATCGCAGACCGGGGCAGGCGGCGTGGGTTGAAGCCCGCAGCCGCCTGCCCAGGTCCGCCATGACCGATCGCAGACCGGGGCAGACGCCTGCCCAGGTCCGCCATGACCGATCGCGGACCGGGGCAGGCGGCGTGGGTTGAAGCCCGCAGCCGGCTGCCCCGGTCCGCCATCACCGATCGCGGACCCGGGCAGGCGGCGTGGGTTGAAGCCCGCAGCCGCCTGCCCCGGTCCGCCATGACCGATCGCGGACCGGGGCAGGCGGCGTGGGTTGAAGCCCGCAGCCGCCTGCCCCGGTCCGCCATGACCGATCGCAGACCGGGGCAGGCGGCGTGGGTTGAAGCCCGCAGCCGCCTGCCCAGGTCCGCCATGACCGATCGCGGACCGGGGCAGGCGGCGTGGGTTGAAGCCCGCAGCCGGCTGCCCCGGTCCGCCATGACCGATCGCAGACCGGGGCAGCCGCCTGCACAGGTCCGCCATCACCGATCGCAGACCGGGGCAGGCGGCATGGGTTGAAGCCCGCAGCCGGCTGCCCCGTCCGCCATCACCAATCGCGGACCAGGGCAGGTGGTGTGGGTTAAGGCCTGCAGCGGCCTGCCCAGGTCCACGATCAGGGATCACGGACCAGGGCAGCTGCCTGCCCAGGTCCATCACCGATCATGGACTAGGGCAGGCAGCGTGGGTTAATGCTCGCAGCCGGCTGGCCAGGTCCGCCATCACCGATCTCCGACCAGGGCAGGCGGTGTGGGTTAAGGCCTGCAGCCGCCTGCCCAGGTCCATCACCGATCTCGGACCAGGGCAGGCGGTGTGGGTTAGCGCCCGCAGCTGCCTGACCAGGTCCGGGATAAGGGCTTCAAGTCAGCCATCGCCAGTGGCAGCTGACTCAAAGCCCCTATCAGGGATCATGGGCCAGGGCAGGCAGCGTGGGTTAATGCCTGCAGCAGGCTGCCCAGGTCCACGATCACGGATCCAGGTGGCGTGGGTTAGCACCCACAGCCATCTGACCAGGTCCACGAACACGGATCACGGACCAGGGCAGGCGGCATGGGTTAGCACCCCCAGCCGCCTGCCTAGGTCCCCGATCGCGGATCCAGGTGGCATGGGTTAGCACCCACAGCCATCTGACCAGGTCCCCGATAGGGACTTGGAGTCTAGCATAATGAAAAGAATGTTCAGCAAAAGCAGGAGACAAGGTTTCATAAGTTCTCCCCCAGGTCACCACTGTTCTCTTATACATTTTAATTATCCCAGACTTTGCATGATGGGATTTGAATTATGCCTGATAGAGATTACATGGCATGAATTGTAGGCTCATTCTTTCTTTTTGTGGTTGCCTGACTGAGAAAGGCCTTGGAATGAGAGAAGGCACTTTTATTCTCCTTTTTCATTCTTTAGAGGCTGAGGAATTACAGTTATATGAAGAACTTAGTGAGAGAATGAAAGTCTCATGCTGTATTTTTCTGTAAGTTTTATCATGTGGACTATCAAAAACTTGGTGGGATCCTTTTCAAGAGGCGTTACAAAAATTATGTTGGAATTAACATTCAAGAGTAAAAGGAGAGAAGTGAGTGGTGGGTAAAGGAAAGAACTTTGTCCTAGAAACCAAATAGAAGCCACATAAACCTTCAGATTCTTACTCATTGTGCTTTGGAGATATTAAAGGATAATTTTTTAAAAAGTTAAAATCATGACTTATAATCTGTATAGATAAAAGGCTAAGTGACCGACATTTGTCCATCCGTCCGACCAACTGGTACATATGACACACTGGAAATATAAAAATAAACTTTGACTCGCACAGGTGCCATACATATAAAGCTCTCGCTGGCACTAATTTGAATGTTGCATTTGGTGGGAAAGTTCTTTTCAGAGGGGATTTTTGTGTTGCCATGCTATATGATTAGCCATAGTACAAATAAGTTTTAAAGTACTGTAGTGTTTGGGGATGTTTCAGACAGTTGTCTCTTAAAACAAATATGAGATCAGAGGATTCTGCTTATAGTGAATGGTTAGTAAAACTTGGAGATGGCAAACTTGATAGCAATTTTCATTTAGGAATGGATATTATTGAAATTCCCCATGAAATGATTTTTAATGGATCTATTATTTAAGCTATCTTTGGAAATAGTATATCTATAGATAATATTAAAAATATATCTAAACATGCAATTCTTTGTTCAAAAAATGAGCACGTTCAAAAATTAAATGAAGAAATTTTGGATATACTTGATAGAGATTTTCACGCCTATTTGAGTGGTGATTCCATTGACTCAACAGATGATGCTGAAAAGGAAATTTTTCCTATTGAATATCTTAATAGTATTACTCCTTCTGGATTGCCATGTCATAAATTAAAATTGAAAGTGGGTGCAATCATCATGCTATTGAGAAATCTTAACAGTAAATGGGGTCTTTGTAATGGTACCAGATTTATTATCAAAAGATTGCAACCTAACATTATCAAAGCTGAAATATTAACAGGATCTGCAGAGGGAGAGATTGTTCTGATTCCAAGAATTGATTTGTCCCCATCTGACACTGGCCACCCATTTAAATTAATTCGAAGATATTTTCCTGTTATGCCAGCATTTGTGATGACTATTAATAAATCACAAGGACAAACTCTAGACAGAGTAGGGATATTCCTACCTGAACCCATTTTTGGACATGGTCAGTTATATGTTGCTTTCTCTCTCACTTTTTTTTAAAGCATTTTTAAAAAATATTTTATTGATTTTTTTAACAGAGAAGAAGGGAGAGGGATAGATAGTTAGGAACATCGATGAGAGAGAAATATCGATCAGCTGCCTCCTGCACAGCTCCTACGGGGGATGTGCCCGCAACCAAGGTACATGCCCTTGACCAAAATCGAATCTGGAATCTTTCAGTCCACAGGGCGATGCTCTATCCACTGAGCCAAACCAGTTACAGCTGTTGCTTTCTCTTGAGTTCAAAGAGCATGTTACGTTAAAGTTAAAGCTGTAAATACTTTATCTCAAGGGAAATTAGTCAAGCACTCTGAAAGTGTTTTTACTCTTAATGTGGTATACAGGAAGATATTAGAATAAGTTTAATCACTTTATCAATCATTATTTGCATCAATGTTGTTTTTATATTACGAGTTTGTTATTGTTATATCAGTTTGTTATTGTTTACTTATTAATAAATTTATGTATTATTTTCATATACATTGTACTCATTTCCTTTTATCTCTCACACTTTTATTATAGAGAAAGGGAAAATAGCAATATTAAAATATTTCATCTAATTAATTCCCTTTCAATGTGCACGAATTTCGTGCACCGGGCCTCTAGTATTATATAAAACCTTTTCAGGAAGTCCTGGTTTTTACCCAATTCTTTCAGGTCTACTGATGGGACCATATATGAAAATAAATTTGAACCCTCAGTTGGGAGGGAGCATAACAAAAGGAGAGCCAAATTCATGGCCAAATATTAGGTATGAAAAACAGCCACAAGGCATGCTATAAGTCTAAACCAAGAGAATATAGGAAGACATATTTGCCACAATTGAGTAGAAGCTTAAAATTCCATATTTACTCTCAGTGTCTCCTCTCTCTCTCTCCATTTAAGACAGATAACTGATATTAAAAGATACTAAATATGCCCAAGCCAGTGTGGCTTACTGGGTTTACTGGGTTACTGGGTTGAGTGTTATCCCATGCACCAAAGGACCACCTGTTCAATTCCCAGGCTGTGGGGGGTTTGATGTATCTCTCTCACATCAATGTTTCTCTCTCTCTCTCTCTCTCTCTCTCTCTCTCTCCCTCTCCCTCTCCTTTACTCTCTAAAATCACTAAAAACATTTTTAAAAGAAAAATTTTTAAAATACTAAATTTACTTTACAAGAAACTAGATCAATAGTAAAAAATATGTTGATTTAAATAAATAAAAGTCAATGGGCTCATTAATAATATGTGATCAGAGCAACACATGGAACGAAAACATAGACAAATTTTATTTCAAGTTTTGATATTTAAAATATTCATTTGAGAAATATTTACTAAATGCCTATTCTGTAGAAAACACCATAAAGAAATATAACAATAGAGAAGGCACAATCCCTGTCATTAAGTGTCCATTTTCCAAAGGGATGACTTGTTCATTGATAAGTATACTCAAGCTAGTAATGCTACAGACATTTCTTATGAGTATGAGAGGGAAAAGTCTTACTTCAGGCCACATTTCAGAAAGGTCTCTTGCTATTTTCTAGTCACAAGACCTCAGACAGGTTCCTCAACTTACCACTGCCTCCATTTTCTCATCTAGCAAAGGGGGATAACAATAGTTCCAGTCACAGACTTGGTGTGAATCTTCAAAGGGCACATAAATCAGAGCTGATAAGAATGAATGCTCTGGTTGCTTCGTATGTGTGTCTCTTCATAGTGGACCTGCAAGGCAAGGTGGAAAAGGCATGCGAGGAAGGGAAAGAGGATGCAAAGACTCAGAGATGGAAAATGGTGGCATATTCAGAGAGCTTTGAACAGAGCAGTTTCTAGAATCCAAGGATCAGGGTAGGAAGACATCAGAAATAAAGCTGAAGAAACAGATCAGGGCCAGGCTGAGGCAAGCTGAAGAGTTTACATTCAACCTTGGGTGCAAGAAGGAGCCAAATGATATATTATGTGTGCAGGAAAGTTAGATAACTGAGGTGCTTTTTTAAGAATATTAAACTGGTGGGTATAAACTAAAATGAAACAGGGGAAAACTGGTTATGGTGTGGGGGAGAGGGCAATTAGGAGGCTATTATGATACCTCAGCCTTTAAATTGAAATGTCTTAGATTGGGATAGTTTCAAATGTGTTTATGTGCCTGTAAGGGAATAAATTTTTGTTGTTTTAAAACACCAAGTGGGTGCTAATTTGTTACAGAAGCCATGAGAAACTAACACAATTACAAATGTAATTTCAATTGAATAAATAGATTATTAATAAATTAACAATATTATTATTAAAGGGTGGAAATATTTTGCCACTTAAAAATATTTTTCTTGTTTTACTTCACGTTAAAATATTCTTTAAAAGACCATTCTTGCCATAGGGTTCTTTGGAGATAGAAAAAACATTGCTTTCAAAAACAATCTCTAAATCATTTCTCTTTGTTTACTACATTTTTAAAAGAAACATCTGCATAAGATATCAGACACTTTTAACTATCTGTAGCCTTCTTGTTTTCCAAACTAAATGAAAAATCACTCAATGTAATCCAAAACAGCACGCAGTCTTTTGATTTGTTAGAATTAGCTGTTGTACTTTATTATTGGAAAATGAAACTTTGTTTAAATCTTAAAAGCAGATGACATACAATTCTCTTTAATAGTGAGACAATATGCATGCATTGCCATCTTTGTTTATTATTTGGGGAGATTTTAAGTGATTTGAAATGGTTTTTACCTGAAATTAATATATAATTTATGTGTAGAGTATTTCAGTTGCATGTAATGATTGTGAATCTGTAGGAAAGGTGGATTTTCTAAATCGTGAGTGACTGGTTTCAACTTTTCTCCCAGATTCCTTCTCTCCAAGTCTTCAGAAGGGATTCCGAATTCACAGATTCTGGGAAGAGTCACAGTACAAAGATGTGTTGTAAATTAGCTGTTGAGTCTGGGTGTTCTCTCTCCTGTCTGGCCACTTTTCTTTCTATCCTAAAGAACCCCAGGCCATCTTTTTGTTTCCAGGAGAGGGAGAAGCATTCCTTAAGGGGTGAAAATAATTACTAGTAAATGCATTTCTTACTCAAATGCTCTGGTATGCAGAACCTATAATATCTTAAACACAACCAATCATACTGCTTTGTCCAAGAATTGCATTGTTTTTAATACACAACTCTTTTTTTTTTTAAATGTACATTGATTTTAGATAGAGAGGAAGGGAGAGAGAAACATAGATGTGAGAAACATTGATCGGTTGCCTCCCATGCCAGCCCCAACTGGTGATTGAATCTGCAACGTAGGTATGTGCCTTGACCTGGAATGGAACCTGCAATCTTTTAGTGATGGGATGACCCTCCAACCAAATAAGCTGTAGGCTGGGGCAATACAGAACTTTCTTACAACATGCAGGAACTGCCTTTGGAGCAGTCACAAGTGCTAGTCATTGTTTCCTGGCGCAGTAGCCATATAGGAAGGCTTCTTAATTCTGGTTTTGTCAAATATGACAACAATAAATATAATATTGTCTAACAAATATAATGTGTCTAATTCCAGTCTACATCACTAAGTGTGAAGAAAGCAAACTTGGCTAAAGTTCCAAAGAAATTTATCATTAAACTATGAGGAGAGATTATTCATCCTGGGAAAGAGACCACACTACATAGTGTCTTGTAACTTCAGATTCTTACAGAATATATGATGAACACAGATCTCTCTATCCACATATCCACTTGCATTGCGTAGATATCTCAAAGGAAGTATCAAAATAAAAGCCATCTTATCTCACCCTTTCTACATTTCTCCCAATACATACAAACGCATTATCCCCACACCCACCAGTTATTTTGGTAACTGGTACTTGCCCAACCCAGATAGATATTTGGGGGCACCTCTAACCTCTCTATATTCCTATATTAACCCATTATCCACTTTTATTTAATTCACTTCTTTTCTATCTGAGGAATCCATTTTATTTTTTTATTTTTTTACATTTTCTATATCTCCTATGACACTACAATAGTTTAAACTATCACTTCTTAGCTATATTATGCAAGGAATTCCTGACTGGTCTTCTCTCTACTCTATTTTCTATACTTCCACTAGATTAGAGTATAACTCCCAAATGAAAGTCTGACCATAAACCTCCCCTGCCTGGAGTAATTCAAGGAATGTCAACGGATCTTTGTACCTCACACTAATTTCTACCACAGCCTTTGGTCTGGGTCTATAGAAGTATTTCTTAACTCCTGTTTTCTTCTTACTTCACACTTTCACCACCCTTTCAATATTTTTTTCTTTACCCAAACAATTTCTACTTATCCTAAAGGCTCAGATCAGACCCCTTTTCAGAAAAACCTTATAGATTTCTCTTTCTGTTACCCTGCTCAACAATCAAAACTATATGGGAGTGGGGGGGGGGGGTAATGGTAAGATATGTACACATATAATACCTTAATTAAAAAAATTGGAAAAACAACAACAACAACAACAACAACAAAAACTAAATGCCCCATTTCCAGGTTTCCACAGCATGACCTATTACTCAGAATGTGTTTAATTGTCTGTTAATTTATTTCTCCCATTCAACCACTTGGTAAGGCATTATTTGCAATTGAATCAAAAA
Organism: Eptesicus fuscus; assembly: GCF_027574615.1. Classification (NCBI taxonomy): domain Eukaryota; kingdom Metazoa; phylum Chordata; class Mammalia; order Chiroptera; family Vespertilionidae; genus Eptesicus; species Eptesicus fuscus. Next base: position 20,011,722 of record NC_072484.1, read on the forward strand.
TGCCTGGTACCTAAGTGCCTAATATATAGCTGGTACTCTTGAATTCTTAGATCAACTAGAATGAATAAAAGATAGTTCTTAAGAATCAAAACATGTAGGAAAATACTTGGGAATGTTTTGGGGTGTGCTAATAGTGAGAGTTCATCAATTAAATAAATACTAAAATTAAAATAAGTAAGCAAAAACTAAAATGTAAGTATTACATTAAATTATATTTTTATATTGGAGATAAGTTATAAGTTTCACTTTCCTCCCCCCCAAACAGACTCAGACAGAGATTTGTGTGCCTTCCAAAGTCTCACCACTTACTGCACATCAATCTGATAAAAATGGTGTCATCAAATAACAGACCAGTTTGATATTCAGCAGAACACCCAGACAGTCCAGATCCCTTGAGAGAGCAAGAGAGGTGGCATAGCCCTAGGGCAAGACATACATTTTACGGTTGAAAATAAGAGCTTCTGTTCCTCTTCCCTGATAAGGATAGGAAAGAATGCATTTGCCAGATCACTGGCTGCAAACCATGGGCTTGAAGCTTGGCTGAGTTTGTGTTGAGGTTGTGGTAGTCCTCTATCATTCACCAGGATTTATCTGTTTTTTGTAGGAGACAGACTTATGTCAATCATCATCCACTTCACTATCAGAGTCCAATTCTGTAACAGCATCTTTTCAGTCAGCCTTGGCAACAGAAACTAGTTACTCCTGGGCTTCTCAGAGATAACGGTGCTCCTCTCACTGGTGCTTTCATTATCACCTTGGTAAATGAAGCATCCTCCAGGTCAGTCGTTCTCAACCTTTCTAATGCCGCGACCCTTTAATACAGTTCCTCATGTTGTGGTGACCCCCAACTATAAAATTATTTTCGTTGCTACTTCATAACTGTAATTTTGCTACTGTTAATGAATTGTAATGTAAATATCTGTGTTTTCCGATGGTCTTAGGCTTTACAGCAGCGGTTCTCAACCTGTGGGTCAGAACACAGGTTGAGAACCGTTTAAAGGGTCGCGGCATTAGAAAGGTTGAGAACCACTGCTCTAGGTCTTCCTACAGAATGTGGCCATCTGTTTGAGTTTCCGGCCTTCTATATATTAACCTAGCAAACCAACTTCTTTTGAGTTTTTGATTCCTTTATCCACTGTCTACCACAACAATTCTGGCATTTCTATCTTTCATTTTATCATTTTTCCCAAGCTTCTAAGAGCCATCCTAGCAATCTGTTTACACCATCTCCCAAAGTCATTACTAAGATATTAAATTATTTATCATAGGAAAGTACTCCCATATTAATAAACTTTCCCTTATTCAACTTTATGTTACAGCCACTTGGATCAAGCATTCTCTGGCCAATCCCACATATTCTCTGCTAGTTCATGTCAGTACGTATTAGCTAGAGTCCACAATTGTTTAAGCTTCCTCCTATAGTATAACTAGCACTTCCTTGAACATGTTATGTTGGGGACTGACCCTAGGTATTGGTCTGATAACCTGGAGGTTGGTTGAGAAAAGAAATTATATTGTGTTCAGTTGTAACAGAAGCCTCAGCCAATTGTACAGGAAGCTCTGGCACTGAGACAGTCCTTAAGAGATGTTCCCCATCGAGGCAAGAGGCTGTAGCTTTGTGCAGTATATATTTTATCACTGGATGTGCAATAGCCCCAGGGAGGCAAGTATGACCATGGAGGGGGCAGCTCCCTTTAACAGAAGTCCAGTCTAGTAGAGTGACTTAGCTGTGAGTCCCGAGCAGACAGCACTCCCCTTGACTCACTTCTGAAGCGGGGAGCTGAATGGCACACCAAAGCATCCATTCTAGGCAGTATGGCAATGGGCCTAAAAACAATGGGGAAAGTTAAACACTCTGCCATTATCCTTTTCTCTGGCATCTGTGAGGGGATAAACAGCTCAGGTAAACTGCTGTCATTTCATGAGGTCAACACCCTTAGGATAGTAAATAAATGACTGTGGGATTTATTCTTCTTGTAAAGCTTCACATCATCATAAGAAGTGGAACATTTGGGAGGAAATAATGGTTCCTATGTAAGTATTTGAGTTCTCTGATCCTAGAAGGCCAGGCTCTGTAAACTTTTAGTGTCTGGGACATTTCTGAAAGTGCTTACCCCAATGGTAGAACAACAAGATCAAAATCTAAAAACTCTTTTGGTAACTTGGACTTAAACTTTAGAATTCTTTGGTAAGAGTGTAATTCTTCTGCATACTAAACAAGCATCTTCCTTATTCACAGTTCCTAGTGATTTTAAACACTCACATTTCTGATATTTATTTCTCAGAAAGTATATATCAACTTCTGCTTTCATCATATTATATATAGCATTTAAGACTAAAGACATGGACTCTCGAAAGTTTCAGCCTTACTTGAGTTTCTAACATATTTATTATCCATGAAAATATATTTAGAGGTGTGTTAACTTAAGAACAAATTAAGTGTAAGATAGTTTAAAATGTTAAATAAAATAATACAATTTAAATAGATCATTTTACTTGTAAAACATTTTTCAGTACGTTTACCTTTTTTAACCCCTTCCAGTGCCCTGTTAGGTAAGTGGGAATTACTTTACACACACACACACATCTATATAAGGAAACTGAAGCAGATATTAACTTATTTTTAAAAAACACACACGACTAATGAGAAATCTTCCAAAGGCCTGACCATGGTCTTTTTGCCTCAAAGACAGTGCTGTTTAACTGTACCATGTAGTCATCTATAAACAAGTTGACTTGATCTTCAAAAGAATAGCTTGTTTTTATGTACCTAGAAACACATTTCCCAACAGAGAGTCTATAAAGCAAATAAAAATTAATCGGAGTTGGGATTTTAACTTTTTACAAATGCAAAACAGATCAGAATTTCTCTCCTGGGGAGGCTACCTCTCCTGGTTTCATCTTTGAAGCAAGCACTGTGGGAGAATCTGAAGGAGGTAGTTCAGCTGATTTAAAGTTATCTGAGCAGGAACATTTATGTTATTCCGAAGCAGAAAGTGCCTGAAGTTTCAAATTTTGCATGTTACCATACACTATTGAAACCTAGGGCTGCATGAGGTTTTAAAGGATTGATACTTTTAAAGTTAGAGCAATTTCCATTTCTTTAAAGGGAAGATCATTTCCTATCTTTTTATCTTGAACGGGTACTCTTCATAATAATGATTACCTTAGCTACCGAATATTTTCTGCAGGCAAAAGAGGGAGTAAAGCAGCATATGGTAAACTTATCCCTACCCCACAATCCACGTGGATGCTGACTTCAAAGCCGAGAGAAGCCCTAATGAAAATTAAACACTAATAATACTTCTTAATAATAGCACCTAGCAATTATACAATGCTTTGCACTTTCAAAGCATTTTATAATCGTTAATTAGTTTATCCACACAACACCCCTATGACTTATGCCAGTATGATTATGCCCATTTTAAAGATGAGGAAGCTGAGATCCAAAGTAATTATGTGCCTTGCCCAAGACCACTTAATGAATCAGCAGTAGGATCTGTACCTGAGTTCATCATGCTCTGCCTCATTTTCAGGACCAGCAGAGAGTGTGGAAATTCTTGAGATCCACAAACCACCTGCATGGATTAAAAATGTATTGCTATCCCCACTCACCAATGAGACCCCCTTTTTTTTCTTCATTGATTTCTATAGAACATATTTCACAAATTAAGAGTCTCCCCTTTAAAAATCTAAGTATCTAGTAAACTCAATTAAATCAAATAAAAAGAAAATTAAAACCCAGCACATTGAGAACTTTATGTCGTCTCCAATATCACTGTTATGAGACCAGATATATTTGGGATGACCACTAAATAATGTTTTGTTTTTAATGAAAAGAAGTTGACAACCCAGCCCTCCCCTGTAGCCATAATTAAATAGTCTCCTTGCTCCAAAATAGGACTACCCACCAACACCAGCAACACAACTACTAGTGAAATGAACCAATCCAAGGCGCCTGGGTAATTTCTTTTCTCCCTATGATAGACAGATAGTAAAAAATTGCCCTGAGCTCTTTAACCTTGAGGATATGTAAATCTACATAAGCAAAAGAAAACTATCCTGTACCCTTTTGAAAATTTCTTCTAATATTCTCCCCATCTGAATCAGAATAGGCCAGGATAGGTTGCAGTAACAAACAACTTCCCAATCTCAATGACATAACACAAATGTGCTACTTCTTGCTCATGCTACTTGTCCATCTTAGGTTGGTGGGGGCTCTGCTCTATTTTGACTTCACTCAGATACAGAGACTGAGCATATGGCTACTCTGACAAGAGAAAAGCATATTACAAATTGCACACAACAAGATTTTGAAGCTTTAACATGGACATGCCACATCATCCTCACTCATGCTTCACTGGCCAAAGCAAATTACATAACCACGGCTGACTCAAATGGGCCGTGGCTGACTCAGAAAGGTACAGAGCCACGTGTGCAAAGGAGGAGAACTATAGTTATGGGAATCACAGTAACGCCTATCATCAAATATTTAGCTCATTCCTCCTCCAATGTGCCTACGTAATTTCCCCCCCTTTGATAGATAAATAGTAAAAATTTGCTTCCTCTTCAAAATAAAAAATGTCAGGGATTGGTTCCTTTGGCCACAGAGATGTGGTAAGAGTCCAATAACAATTTTCTATTTTCCTTCCCGTCTCGTGGCAACTAGCATGTTTCAAATGGTGGAGGCTCCGTTAGCCTATATCCCTGAGTTAGAATGAGGTGTGGCCAAGTAGCTAACCCGTCAATAGTGAAACTATCACATGAACAGGAAAGAACCTTCTTTATTGTTGATTAAAATCTTGACATTGTGGGTTTTTTGTTTTTTGGTTATGGCAGGCTAATACAGCCAGTCCTGACTAGTATATCACCTCAGAAGATAACATGAATTGATGACAGCCATATTTTCACCATTAAAGTCAAATGAAAAGCTTTATAATCAACAAGCTCCAAAGGAAGAAAAAATAAGTTAAATGAGGGTGACAAAATTATCCCTGATATCCATTATGTTTAGTTCTCTCTACACTCTGTTTTTTCTTGTCTTTGTCTTTCATTTTCTCCTCTCCCTCTCTCTCTCTCTCTCCCTTCCTCCTTCTCCCGCTTCATTCCTCCCCCACTTCTTGCTTCCCTTTCTTTTTCTTCCTTACCTTCCTTCCTTCCTTCTTATTAATTTAAGCACTGAAAACCTTCAAAAAGCAACTTGATTAGAGTGAGCCTCTGGAATCAGAGATGTCTCTGAAGTTATAGAATAATTTTAACAAGCAACTCATGAATAAGGGACTGCAAGTTGCAAGAACAAAGATATTGCTCCTGAGACAAAATACTTTCATAGTACTTATTATCTAAAGACCTGTCCATCTTTACATGGTAATTCACATTGTTTTGCCAACCCCTTGGATCTTGGGTTTTTCTTACTGTGATAATTACGAAAAAGATGAATCCTTGATCACTTCCCTGTGGTACACCTGGCACTTTAAATATGTATACTATCTCATTTAATCTTTTATATAATACAAGTTGTATTTTTTTCCAATTTATAGATGAAAAAACTAAGATTCCTGGATAGGCAGCCAATGAGTGGCTGAGCCAGTATCAACACCAGGTTCAAGTGGCATTAAAGCCCATAATATTGTCTGTGTATCTCGCTGCTTCATTTTCAAATGCTAGGTTATATGACTGTATTCACACTGGTTGCAACATTTCAGCATGGCTTCTATTAAACTTCGGTGGTTGTAGAAATTTGAGGTTTAATCTGATTTGTGAGAAATGAGAGATGTCTTCAGAGGTTCACCCTAACATCATATAATTCTGCCCGGCCAGTGTGGATCAATGGTTGAGCATCGATCCATGCACCAAGAGGTCACTGGTTCCATTCCCAGTCATGGCACATGTCCAAATTGCAGGCTCCATCCCCAGTAGGGGGCATGCAGGAGGCAGCTAATTAATGTTTCTCTTTTATCATTGATGTTTCTATCTCTCTCTCTCCCTTTCCATTCCTCTCTCTCTAAAATCAATAAAAACATAAATAATAAATAAATAAATAAATAAATAAACAAATAAATAAATAAAACCCTATGATTCTGCATTGTGAAAGAGACACTCATCAAATGCCAGACTTGTCTCCTGGGGGCAATCCTGTGAGTTATACCACATGCCACTGTCTGTCCGTTCCCAATATAACAGCTAACAAATAATGAATGTTAACCATATACTAGTTATTATTTTAGGTCCTTTACACTGTTTAACACATTCAAACCTCACAGAAACTTTCTATGATAATATGTTCTATTGTTTATGCTACAGGAACATTGAGGCACAATGAAGTAAGGAACTTACTGATGATCATGCAGCAGGAATTTGAGCACAGTCATCTTGTTTCCAAATTTATGGACTTGACCATTCCAATATAGTGACTATCAAAAAAGACTCACACACAAAATGACACACACACAGAAGAGGTGAAGCAATGTCCCTTACTATGGAGGCAACTGCTATTCTAAATTCCCTTGGTTCTGCTCCTTAATTCATCCACAGGCCCTCCTAAGGATCAGGCATTGTTTTAGGTACTCTGGACCAGTGAAGAAAACAGTTATGGGGCGGGGGGGGGGGGGGGGGCGCGGGAGGGGCGAGCATGTACTGCAGACTCCTCCTAGTGACCTTGGTTAAGTCATTTAATTACTCAGATGGTTAGGTTCCTTATCACTTTAGTCAAATTAACACTCTTTGCATAAAATAAGGGAGGATTGGGGAACTTCCCTTCAAGTCTCCCTGCAGCTCCTGAAGCCTCGCTGGCTACAACCCATCACCTGCCCAAGTACCAAGCACTCCCATCTCTCCTTCATTATTGTGAGGTTTTGGCTGAAAGTCATTTGGAGAAGGTTCTTTCTAACATCATCAATAATATGAAGAATTCAAATTCAGCAGAGTCTCATAGCATCTTGACTCCATTACTAGGCACAAAAATAGATGAGAGAAGTACTTGGGTGAGCTTGCTCTTTAAAAGAATAGTTATTATCCTTTAATGTGACTTCTAATATAAGTACTAGTAAACATCTTTGAAGCAACCTAAATGAGACTTGTTTATGGCTCCTTGGTCTTTAGATGAAAGAACAATTCTTGCAGCAAAACAGAGAAGAACGGCACTCACGTATTTTGCTCATAGAGAGTGGTTTGTGTTTCCCCAAAGATCAGGTGCACAATCATATTCACCACTCAGAGAACAGAATTTGTTTTAAAGACACAGAGAAGGGTAAAGCCTCAAATATAAGCTCATGGCTGACACTGGAGGCAGGTGAGTGATCAGTTATCACAGTGAGTCATTACTCCAAGAGGTTTCTTATAAACATTAACCAACAAAGGAGGAAAAATTGGCTACTTGGAAACACACACTAATGACTTAGGATGAAATATAAATCATTTCACAGAAGTATACTGAATCTGCAAGTTAAAAGAAATGAGGGAGGGAGGGAGGGAGGGAGGCAGGGAGAGAGAGGGAGAGAGAGAGAGGGGAGAGAGAGAGAGAGAGAGAGAGAGAAGCAAGAAGTGTGTTGCCAACCAAACCAAGACTGAGTTCTAATCACAGCCCTGAGAATGCTTGGACTGACGATGTCAAACAAAGTAGTTCAAGTAATAGGACTGAATGATATAAGACTATAAGCTTCCAAAGAAGATTGATTTATCTTCCTTTGAGATATATTTCAGGACCATAACCAAATAAACATTAAATTGAAATTTCTTTGCAAAGCAATAAAACAGACACTCTTGAGCATCTATACCTCAATCATTTCCTTCCAAGATTTTAGAATGGAAAGAGAGATTGTGCAGAGTGCAGTGACTTCACAAAGTGACTAGTTGGGAACTAATGATACTACAGCACATTTCATTTGAAATCGGGCTCATTTAAATTCTTCTAAAATGAAACACCCCAGACATTAAGATGAAGTAGAAAAAGTTCTTTCATTATGACAAATTACAGGATGATTCGTTCATCCATTTTATTTCTGTGTGAGAGAGAGAGAGGAGAAAAAAATAAAGTATAAAATATCAAGGCATACTATATCTCACAGCTGACTTCCTACAAGGCAGCATTTATAACATTCCAGGACCTCCTTCCCAGGTGAAGAAGCTACAAGTATGATTTACTTTTCCTTTCTGTTTAAATCCTGAAAATGCTGACCCTCAAAATTGAATCACCGAGAGTGGCCTTACATATAACACCATTTTCTGCGGCTCAGAGACCCTCTTGCTCAAAATAATACCATTCATTGAAATTCATTTAAAAAGACTTTAAAATCCATTTAAAAAGAGTTTAATTCTACAACTACAGATACTTCAGGAGTAGATGACAGGTCATTGGAGAAACCAACACTGTGGTGTAAATCATCTGTTTTGACAGAGAATAGGGGATAAGGAGGCAGGAGAAATATTCTGAGGGCATGAAAGAGATGGCTAGAAAGTGAGAATACTGATGACTGGCACTTTGAGAACAAACATTAGTGACTTCATAATTTTACTGAGCACCACCTAGGACAGTGTTCCAACATGACTGGGTTTGGACCTCTGATGTACTTTCATTGATTGCCAGGACTAATGGCCTGATGTTGCCAGGAAAGCCCCAAAGAGCAATACAAGATGAGAGGATTCAAATCAACCTGAACAACCCCTTCATGTTCCTTCTATGCTCTATGCAAACCTTGGTCACATTTGTCTCCTCCTTTTCTAATAATGGACCAAAGCCACTACGCTTTCTGAGCTCTCTTCTCCATCATTAAGCATTTTGTCACTCTATTCCCTACCTCCTGATCCCCTGTACCATCTTACATACGTATAAATATTCAGTCAGGAATCACACCTGTCAGTGCCACATCTACACTGCATCCTGAATCCACCCAGTTCTTTGCAGTGCTTTGTCTTCTTGCCTGTCTGAGATGTTCCCTCCTTATATTGCTTCTTGGTGGACAGCTGCACTATCTTGTTCCCCAATCTGCCTTACTTCAATAGCCCTGACCCCTGCTATTTCTCCAGTCATCTTTCTAAAGCATACATTTTTCTCCCCACTCCTGAATGGCAACCACATTAAGCCTAACTTTTTATCCTTGCCTTCTAAACTCACACGATTCAAGCAAATCTAAACTTCACAGGTCCCCTCCTTTCCCTCTGTTGTTGTTGTTGTTGTTGTTTTTCTTATACCTGGAATATTCTGCATCTCATCTAAACCTTTTGAAATCTGAACAATCTTTAAACATCAAATTGCAATGGCATCCACTCCAGAAAGCAATTCCCAATTCAGCCCTGGCTCCTCTCTCTCCACCTAAATAAATTTGATTTCTTTTTTTGACTCAGAGTAACTTCTATTGTTGTTGTTGACGTTAATCTCTTACTGAATGTGGTGGAAGTTGTGATATTCCACCCAGACTCCCTTTAGGAATGAAGAATGTATTCCCCCATCAGCTGGGAGAGCTCCCAGAGGATACTCTGAGCTGTCAGCTGTCTTTGGGAAGCCCTTAGCTTCTTTCAGCAGATGTACCAGGTGCTATGCAAGGAGAGGAACAAAACCTGACCCCTTTCAGCCCAACTTGAGACTACTCTGAAGAGCTGCTCTAGCTCCAAAGCTCTTTGTTGGGTTGAATGAAACCTTTCTTGAGACTACATTGCTATTTAACTACTTCTCCTGCCCAATCATGCTTCTCCACGCCACCCTTCTTCCCCCCCCCCCCCCCGCCCCCCGCGCCACACACACAGAGGCTTTGATCTAAAAAAGTACTTCCTAACAAACATGCTGCATGCTCCATCTAGGGAATGCAAATTGCAACATCACATTTCAACATGGTCAGTTTTTCTCCTATTAAAGTCCTATCTGTATTTTTTCATATTCCCCATCACATGCTACATTGCAAACTCTTCAGATAGTGGGTTACATTTTCAGATCATATATGTCTGCAGAGTTTAACACAGTCTATCAAGACTCAAAATTGTGTAGTGTGTGTCAATGACTAAAGGAGGGAAAGAATAATTAATGCTTAAAATTAGCACCTCTGCAGTGCTGCAAGGTCTTTACACATCCAAAGAATCATCAACATGTTTTCCTTAATTGATAAATATTTAATGAGTATTAGTTACAAATAGGGTGTTGAGTGGGATGCTCTCGGAAGGAGTGCATGAAAAATAATACACGGCTGGCCCTCAGGAAGTTTATAATTTAGTCAGCAGGATAATTACAGCCCACATTTATGGCAGTGGTTCCCAAGTTTGGCTGCTCATTAGCATCACCTGAGAAGTTTTAATGACTCCCACTACTGGGTCAGAATTAATTGGTCAGGTGTGCTGCCTGGGCATCAAGCTCCCCAGGTGATTCTAACGTGGCACCAAAGTTGAGAACCACTGATTTATAAAGCTTATATGTTCTAAGCACTGTCCTGAGTACTTAGCCTAAATTAACTAATTTACTCTCCATAACAACATTAATAAGGAAATTACTATAATTATCATCATTTTCTAGACAAAGAAATGAAAGCACAAAAGAGGGAAGCAATTGGTCTAAGCTCACACAGCTGGTTAGGTGTGGAGTTAGAATTCAAACCCCCAAACTCAGGCTCTGATTATATGGCTCTTCACCACTGTACCATGCTACCCCATGCCAGAGACAGAGAGAAATGTAAACTAATTCGTGATTGGTACAGTTTTATACAAATATTTCATCATTTGAAAGTTGGGAGGTCTTTACACTGGAATTAACAACCACCATCTCCACCTCTGACATTTGGATCGCACTTTTATTCTAAATATTAGAGTAGGAAGGAAATCCAATTTCATCCATTAAGGGAGGCTAAGAATAATCACGAGTTTACATAGGCAGATGGGGTGATAATAAGCTATATAAATACACTCAATATTTGACTAGCGCTTTGTAACTTGTAACCTAAAGTGGATTCTTATTTAATAGTTTTGCAGTACAAATGGAATTCTTCTTATAATTCCTTTAAAACTATTATTCCACTAAATAATTTTAAGATACTTCCTTCTTCATAGCCAGAAACAAGTAGCAACAAGGAAAAGAAAAAAAAAAGGGGGGGGGGGTAATGGGAGCCATGTAAACCAGAGGAAAACATTAGGGTGTCCAGGTGTGCTTTCTCTACAGTAATTCCCTAGACTCTTTAACACCCTGCTCTCTTTTTATTATCAACCTTTCTTATCTCCATAATTAATAGACTTGCAAATACTTCTCAAGTAAATAATTGGATCCTTAAATTGCTTTATTCCTCTCCATTGCTCGCATCCACACTTTCTAAGTTCCCTTTTTCTCCCTCTCAATTAGTTATTTTCTATTGCACCCCATATACATTAACTAAGAGAAACAGAAGTATATCCATGACCAAAATAAATTAGCCTATCATTGAGAAATAAAAGCCCAAGAAAAGATGTCCATCAATCTCTGTTAGGTTTAGAGCAGTTTTAGGGCAGGCATATGGATCAGAAGTTATTCTCATGGTTCCACATGTATATTTCTCATATATGTAGATGTATCACAAACATATTTCAAACTATAGAACTAGAATAGATGACAGTATCCAATCTCAAACCCTTCATATGGTCAAAATTGAGACTTGAACATAAACTCCAGATGTTTAATGCAATTTCTATTATAGCACTGCTTTTAATACCCTAATATAACTGAAGGTCAGAATTAATATTTAGGAATGATTCCCTAGGTCTTCAATGAGACTTCTAAAACAAAATATTTTTAAGCTCTTTCTCAGGAAGATTTAGGAACTCAAAACCTTTTTAATATAGCTCATAATATTTTAAGCTGCCTTGTGAATGCAATATCTGTACATCTAGAATCATCAAAAAATACAGTGACGGCAAAGGCAATCAATATCTAAAATTTGGGATGTCCCTAATAATGAATAGAGTTTCAAAATTAGATTTTCTACCTTTCATTTTAATATATATATTCTGGGGATTGAAAGCCTGATTTTGTGGCCTACCGCTGAGAATTAACTACTTGATAAATGAGGATTGTGTTAATTGTATTTAACTTGTTTTCTGTTAATGTTTAAACATCTGGCTAGATAATTTGCACTTATAATTCTCTATAAACAACAAACAGTTCTTAACAGATAAAGCCCAGTATTTTTAAATGCGAAATTAATTAAAACTGCAAGCTCCAAGGCAGGCAAGAATAAAAAGACCATCATCCTACTTCCTTTCACGTATAATAATCTCCTACCTTTTGCCTTTAAGGAAAAAAAAAAAAAAAACTGACACTGTTTACATTTTAAATGTTAGATGAGTAGCTGAATAATCCACTATGTATTTTAAAATCATACATTTTTAAACATAGCCAATTTAAGAACAGAGACAATATTAGACAGGTAAATTAACTAAAGCATGTGTTTTGAAAAGGTTAATATTTCAGCCATACTATAATGCCTTCCAATTTTCTGATTTTCCCAAGGCTAAAGGCCAAATGTAAGCTAAGAAAGCTGCACAGGTTTACTAAGAATAAGAAGGGAGAAGCAAGGCCCTTGGGTGTCACAGATCAGAGTCCTGGACAGAAACTACGGGGAGTGAGCCCAGGTCTGCAGAGGGCTTACTGCACACCAGACCCTGAGCCAGGACCTCAGGGAGAGCACGGATTTGAGATGCTACCTTGCTTTTCCCTTTGAAGACTAAGTCTTTGCTTTTAAATTTTCTTTTTGTTTTAATGAGATGTTATAATTAGGCAAATTATGACCCTCCACTAAAACAAAAGAATAATAAACAGGTCATTGCTGACCTCTGCACATAATACAGACCCCCAAACAGAATCAGTGCAATATGTTAATCAGTAAACTTGAATTTTTACCATGATATAATAATAATTATTACCAGAAAATAATTGCTGACATTTTTTTAGTATGTGCTAGACAGCCTTCTAATGTTTTATTTATATTGTTCATTTTCTCCTCTAAACTAAACACTATTATCATAATTTTACAGATAAAGAAATGTAAGTACAATTATGGCTATAAGCCTTGTCCAAGAGCTTACATTTAATAAGTGGGTTGGATTTGAATCCAGGTCTTCTGTCACTAAAAACCACATTCTTAACCACCATACCAGGCGTCCTCAAACTACGGCCCGCTGGCCACATGCGGGTGTTTTTGCCGTTTTGTTTTTTTACTTCAAAATAAGATATGTGCAGTGTGCATAGGAATTTGTTCATAGTTTTTTTAAAACTATAGTCCGGCCCTCCAACCGTCTGAGGGACAGTGAACTGGCCCCCTGTTTAAAAAGTTTGAGGACCCCTGAACCATACCATCTGATGAAAAGTCCTGAAGGCAAGTATTCCAAAAATATGTCAGTAAACAGTGCAATTCCACCAAAGCCTTCTGTGACCCTCCTAAAAAGTATTTCTAAAAAATGCTTGTAACATGAGTCTTCACTACAGAATCAGCTACACCTTTTCTTTTTTGCCTAACAGCATTATCTTGCACACCTTAACAAGCACAAAAAATCATAATAATAATACTGTATTTTTGCATACCTTTACCATCTTCTAAGCATTTTTATCTTAAATTAAACTATTAGTATTAATGTATGTTTTTACATACATTATCTTGCTCTTAGGAAAAAATAAAATTAAACACAAGCAAACCACTTCAAACCATACTGAACTTTACTGAATAAAATTTGACATTCTGTATTTCTAGAATCATTAAAAATAGATAATAGAAATAAAGAAAATGTGTATTTCAACCCAAATACAATATCCGCAATAAGTAAACACTATACTTATTCATGAATAAAAGACATTTTCTTTTCAGCACTCAAAGAATAACTATTTATAAATTTAGCACAATACTTTGCCAATACCTATGTAATAAAAGCCTAAGTGACCGTTAAGGTGGAATGACCAGAACGACCAGTCACTATGATGCACACTGACCACCAGGGGGCAGACACTTAATGCAGGAGCTGCCCCCTGGTGGTCAGTGCGCTCCCACAGGGATAGTGCCACTCAGCCAGAAGCCAGGCTCATGGCTGGCAAATGCAGCAGTGGTGGTGGGAGCTTCTCCCGCCTCTGCTGCAGCACTAAGGAGCAGGGAGCAGGTGGGTGGTAAGGAGCGAGGGCTCCTGGGCTGCGAGAGGGATGTCCGATTGCCGGCTTAGGCCCAAGCCCCATGAGGAGTGGGCCTAAACCAGCAGGCAAACATCCCCCAAGGGGTCCCAGACTGCAAGAGGGTGCAGGCCAGGCCTAGGGATTCCCCCTTCCAGTGCAAAAATTTTGTGCACCGGACCTCTAGTGAGAAATAAATGTATCAGTGGATAAAAAAGAAACCCCAGGTAGAAATGGAAAATTACCAAAGGGCTCACCTTTAATAAAAACTAGGAGAAAATGAACAGTGGTAAATATTTTATTCATTGAGAAAAATGAAATAAAAGATTACATTGTGTCTTCTTGGAAAATGAAGTAAAAATCCCCATGGCAACTTTACCTATGCATTAACATAAGACTTTTATATCCTATACAGTACAGAAGGTATATATTAGATGAAATGGATGTCTCAGAAAATAAACAGTTTATAAAATTATTTTAAAATCCTTTAATGTTGTTTATTATTTGAAGACATACTGCAATAAGCCCTTTCCAAAGTAAATTATTCATCCTATTAATTTTGTTTCTTCATTGTTGCTCATTTGTGTGCCAAATCAGATTTCCTCTGTTTAAAGCAGAGAGTACAACACTTGGATCTGGTTACGGAAAATGTCTGCTTATTGCTGCTTGAAATTTAAAGACAAGAGTGTTGCAAGATCCTGCAGTATACACAGGCTTTAGACCATTTTTAAGAAATAAAAGGACAGAGGAACAAGAAACTTCTTAATCATTCACTGGAAAGAGATTATGAGATTATGTTCTTGAATATTTTTTTCTGGGTAATTCCATGTGTTAAAATACGAATTCTTGGTATTTTTCTCTCCAGCATAGAATAAGTAGCTTCATTCTGCTTCATGGCCCATGCCCCCAGACAGTCATGCTATTCACATGAATCAGTGATCACAGGCAGGGGAAGCAACATGGGGATATCTTTTTCCATGTAAATCCATCACTTTTCCTGGAACTGCAAGTCTGAACACATGATTTACTGAGAACTGGTCATTTGTGTAATCTTCCTATACATAAATATTTTCACAAAGGAAAAAAATGATGCTTCCTAGTGTTTGGCATTTCAAAATTAAGATGCAATGACGTTCAGAGTAGGAGGTTCATGAAAGATCACCTAAAAAAGATGTACATTTTCAAAAACAATTAAGCCCTGGCTGGTGTGACTCAGATAGTGGAGCATCCTCCTGTCCACCAAAAGGTCACTGGTTTAATTCCTGCTCAGGGCACATATCCAGTTTGCCAGTTTGATTCCTGTTTGGGGCATATGTGGGAGGCAACTGATTGATGTTTCTTCGTGTTTCACTCTCACATAGATCTCTCTCTCTCTCTCTCTCTCTCTCTCTCTCCTCTCTCTCTCTCTCTCTCTCTCTCTCTCTCTCTCTCTCTCTCTCTCCCTCTCGCTTCCTCTCTTTAAAATCAATAAAAAGCATGTCCTTAGGTGAAGATTGAAAAATAAATTTAAAAAAGATGCACACTGTAACTTCTTGAGTAACCACAAAGCAAAAAGACACAAGAGAGGGAAGTCATGACCTTTAAGTACTCTGGCCATCACCCCCTACACATATATCAAACCAGCTAGTCCCCCAACAAGAATTCCCACCTCAGCGAATGGCATAATCTTCCCAACTGATCATGCCTCAAACCCAGGAATCATCCTGGACTCCTCACCCCAACATCAACACAACAACTACCAGCAGTTCAACTTCTCTAATATATTTTGAATCCTCCTGTTTCTCTGTTGCTAATGTTAAAACTCCACCTCAAACTACCAACATCTCTCATTTCTTTCCTCCACTTTCATTCTTGTCCCTAGAATGGTCTTTTTAAAATCTTAAATGAGAACTTGCTAATTCCTATGCTTAAAAACCTCTAATGGTCGCCCATTGCAATTATAATGAGAGCTAAGGGCTTTCTGTGGCACACAGGCCCCACCTAACACTGAAACTTCATCAAGTGCCACTCCTTAAACTCTGTTCCTGCCAAACTGGCCTTTTCACTGTCATTAAACAGAACTAGCATCCATATCATCCATCCAGTCATGTTTCTTATCCCCTTTTTCTGGAGTACACATTCCTTCAATCAGTCTCTTTCTCACCTCAAAACACCTCCTTAGAGAAAGTTTTAATGGTCATCCTGTCTAAAGTAGCATTCACCTAATCTCCAATCACTCTGCCCAATTACCTATTTCATTACAGTCCTTTCGCTATTCGAAATTATATTATTCATACACTTGGTTACTGGTTAACTAATTATTTACAAGTTATTTACTTCCAGCAGGCATATTCCATGAGAATAGGAACCTTACTTTCGTATTAATAATTATTTGAGCACCCATATAATCTATTATATATCACTAGAGGCCCAGTGCATGAAATTTGTGCACTCAGCCCAGCCTGCACCCTCTCCCAGTCTAGGAGCGTCCAACTGATGGCCATCAGCTGGACATCCTTAGCGCTGCCGCGGAGGTGGGAGAGGCTCCCACAACCACCACTGCACTCGCCAGCTGTGAGCCCAGCTTCTGGCTGAGCAGCGCTCCCTTTGTGGGAGCACACTGACCACCAGGGGGCAGCTCCTGCAATGAGCATCTGCCCCCTGGTGGTTGTGCACGTCATAGCGACTGGTCGTTCCACCATTTGGTTGATTTTCATAGTAGCCTTTTATTATATAAGATTGGCACATCATCAGTGATCAATAAATAGCTGAATGAATGAACAAGATGCAAAGTGTATTATTCCTCTCCTCAGAAGTAAATTTATCACAATGACAGAAACCTCCAAAACACACAAGAGCTATCTCTTAGCAGTGGTTCTCTATGAGACCAGCAGAAGTGATTTTTGTCCCCAGGGTACATATCACAATATATGGAGAAAATGATCCTTGTGACAACTGGGGCAGGGAGGGAGTGCTACTGGCATCTAGCATGTAGAGACCAGGGTTGTTGCTAACTTTCTACAAAGCACTGGACAGCCCTAGAGAACAAAGAATTATCTGACCCAAAATGCCAGTAGTGCTGAAGACTATGCTTTATAGTCTTCACTTGGGCCTGACACCTGGCATTGTAGGGCCAATTTAGAATATGAAATGCCTTATCTTTCATCTCCCTTTATTCTGTAACTAGCAAATGAGCATTGCTGTGAAATTTATGGAACCCAAGGGGGAAATAATACAGAGCCTTCACACAGTGTGTTATAGGGTGAAAACCTGATATATCATTGGTAGATATGTTCCTGGTAATTTTAACAAAAATTAAAAATAATTCACCTGTCTACCATAAGGTAAGACATCTCCTTGTTCTTTCTTTCGTCTTCTGCTTCTGTTCTTTATTCTCTTGTTTCCATAGACTTTAACTGTGATTTTTTGGTATTCCTTAGAGTTGCTTTCAAAACAGAGACAAAACTATGGCATGGATTTATTGATTTACTGTCCCCACAAATAGGTACCATTAATAAAGTAGCTCTAGGATCATTTTAGCCTAATTGTTGTGTAGTGTTGATCACAAAGGAAAAATATTTTATTTGAGACCAGAAATCTATTACGTATCATTAGCAGAAACACATACATTAAGTTAAGGAATTCAGGAAACCTGTCTTGGTCTGCAAGGCATTGTGAGCAAGAGATGAAATAAAAAGTAGGAGGCTGCAGAGTGTTTGTGCTGTCATTTTCCTAAGAGCAATGTGAGCATGGAACAGAATTAGAATTGAGACAGAAATGCCTCCTCATGCCCTCTTCCTCATTACACTGGTCCTTGGCCACCTCTTTGGGCTAATGCAGTTCCAACTCTTATTCAAGACCAGTGGGACTAGTTGTGTTTATAATTTTGGCTTTTTGGATTTTAGAAAGGTAATCTAGTGCATCTATCACAAGCTACATAATACTCCCAGTAAAATCTGGCACAACATCCTGCAATCAAGCACATTTATATTTTAGTAGCTAAACATATGAATATTAACATCAAGTATGATAAAAAAAATATATAAATAGCTTCACATTAGTGAAGTTATAAAATATTTTGATTCTTTGAACTTTTTGGACTCTGAAAACCACATTCCAGAATTGCAGATAAAGTATTTTGAATCTTTAATAGTACAATGAGGACAGACATACTTAGAGTAGCATTACTCTAAGCCACAATACTTCTTAGGTGCCTCAGAGCTTGTTTCTCTCCAGTTGACAACAGGAGAAAATAAAAATAAATTTCAATTTATGAATTCTTGCTACTTTAGCATACCTATTGGGAGCCATCTCTACAGACCAGGAACCTTGGGCTGGGAAATGGATATAGAGCCCCTGTTGACTCTGCTTCTGCCTGGGTTTTTTTCTCAAGCATTCTGCAGTGAAACATGTTGGCCAGGCAGAAGAAGAGGGTATCAGTACAGATGAAATATGATTTACCAAAAGATGGTGTAAGTCAGAAGACAACATTAAAATATGCTATCTCAAAATGCAAACACTGGTTTTGTGTGGAGTGTGAGACTACGGGTGGCTTGATTTTTGTGAGTGTGTGCACTTATCTATTTCTCCTCACACTAAACATGTATTACTTTTATAACAGAGATTTGTTTTGTTTTTATGTGTGATTTTAAGTCAGTTATGGGTTGATTTTTATCCCCCATAAAAGATCTGGAAGTCCTGTGAATATTATTTGGAAATAGTGTCTTTACAGATGATCAAGTTAAGACAAGGTCATTAGTGTGGTCCTAAACCAAAATGGCTGCTGTCTTTATATAAAGGGAACATTTGGACAAAGACCCACATGCATAGAGAGGAGTCCCTGTGAAGCTACAGGAAGAATGCCATCTACCAGCCAAAGGAACTCCTGAGGCTACTAGAAGCTTAGGAAATAGTCCTTAAACGAATTCCTCCTCAGCCCTTAGAAGGAACAGGCTCTGCCAACATCCTGAGTTCGTAAGTCTGGCCTCCAGAACTGTGAGATAATAGATTTGTGTTGTTTAAACCACCCATTTTGTGGTGCTTTGTTACAGCAGCCCCAGGAAACTAACATACTCCCTAACCAGCTATTTGTAATGAGTATAAATGTATAGTCTCAATCTTTCTACCA
Organism: Eptesicus fuscus; assembly: GCF_027574615.1. NCBI lineage: Eukaryota > Metazoa > Chordata > Mammalia > Chiroptera > Vespertilionidae > Eptesicus > Eptesicus fuscus. Next base: position 20,030,930 of record NC_072484.1, read on the forward strand.
GGAATTGAAAAGAATAATATGTGTCATAACTGCCTCAGTGGGTTTTCTGCAAAGCAAAGGTACAAGTGCAAACTGTATAGCATTATCCAGGCAGAAGCACAAGGAAGACATGTTTAGAGAGAGATTAAATGGAATGCCCAGTGGGGGGTTATTTTTAAATGATACCAGCATTTTCAGGTAGAGTTAGAGACACTGATTTTCTTGGCCTCTTGTAGGTAACCTCTTACTCATGTGAATGTGAGGCATAAAGGCAACTTCTTCCTTGAAGACAGGAGAGAGAGAATTTGGAATATGATCAAAATTGCCATTTGCTGAAACCCCTGATGTTCCCAGAAGAAAGAACCTAGCCCTACTCCCTACAATTCAAAGTTTGAAAGACCTGTTAAGATGGATCAGGATGACCTCCACCAAAACTCTGTGACAGGAGAGAGCAATAAGAAGCTGAAATGAAATGGCCTTGAGGAAAGGGAGCACACTAACTAGAAGCTTGCATTTGGACAGAGAGGTTTTTGAGAGAAGATTATGTAAGAATCACTCCAAACTCAGGCATTCTCACTCAAGGCCACCCTGCTTTGGGGAACAATGACTGGACCTGCAAATGTGAACCAAAGGGGTTGTGACCATGGCACCCAATATCTGTGATCTGGTGACAGACATATTCCTACAAAAGTAACTGGGCAACACGGAACAAACATTAGTGGCAGAGCTTTGCAAGGTGAGCCTACCACAGCAAGACTGTGTGTAGCAACCAGAAGTAACAATACGAATGAATGACTCAATTCAAATGTGTTCTCTGTCTGCAGTTGGAAGGCAGACTGACTCCCCTTTGAATTAGCAAGCTTTAAGTTTCCTGAATAATTAAGCAGGAATAGAAAAATCTTAGGAAAGAGAAACTATTTTATGTACTGGTATGTAATTTATTGAGCTATTAATTTGACAAAGAAAAGAAATGTGACTTCTTTCAGACCAAACTCAAAATATGATAGAGACTACATATAATACCCAAGTCAGAGAAAGTGAAGCATGGATTAATGTCCAAGTGGTCAAAGAAGGTGCATGAGATATCAGGAAGGTGAACCTGGGAAGGGTCAGAGAAAGGTTGTTTTTGACTGCCTTCCAATTGTGTCAGGGGGGCTGTGGTTGGATCTTACTGATGTCAAGAGCTTAGAAGCACTGAAGTCATTTAAATACGAAGACCCAGAATTTGGTCCTAATTCTGCTAGCTGTTTAAGTCACTTAAGGTTCACATATCACAATTTCATCATCTGTAAAATATTGATGATAATAATACCCTTCTCATGAGATTGTAAGCATCACAAGAAACAATGCACATAAAAGTACTCTGCCAACTGAAAAATGTCATGCTAACAGTACACCCTATCAATTGTTATCCTAAAATAAGAAAATCATCCTGTACACCCTCATATTGAGTTACTTATTACCCATTTTTTTCTCACCAGTCATCCTGTCTTTATAATTAGCAATTTAAACAACTTTAGAAGGATCCAAAAACATGAGATTCCAAGTATTAAACCATGGCAACATTATGAAATTGCATTCTATAAACATGAGCATACATTGGTTTTCCATAGCTAAAACCAACCTCTTTCAGGGAGATATGAAGAATGCAAAAATAATCTCTGCAAGTAACCAAGCTTGTTACATTCGATTGTGCAGAATGGGATTAGAGAAAGGAAAAAAAGAATCATTTTCTCCAACCTCTTTGATGTAATTGGTACCATCATCCACAATTATCCAAACTGCAAACAGTGTACCAGTATTTCCCCTCTCCTGCCTCACTCTTCCGAGCACGGCAAACTTTTAAGATGTAAAAAACTCTTTATGCCTGAGAAAGTTAAAAATCAGAGAGTAGAAAGCATTAAAATAAGTGAAAAACAAAATGGAACTTGGCAGTCTCTTCAAAAATAAAACTATATGGTGCCAACAAATCAGGAACAAATTACTTAATAATGTATTATGTCTTCTGCTCTTCTTCAGAGGAATGAAACTTTTATAGATAACCTCAAAATAAAATATTTCTGTCCTTAAAATTAGGTTCTTCAACCCTAGTTATGATATATGGAAAATAATAAATAATATCAATACAAGAATAAACTGTTTTGCATACTCACAACTGTAAACCTACTTTTGCCCCACCCTGTATGTTGCCTCCCATTCTGTAATTAGATAATGCTGGTATGTCTTTAGTACTGAAGAATTAAGGTTCATTTTTCACTCTCACACTGTATTCCCATTAGATGAATGGGACACAGAATCATTTATAACATGGGGATGCATACATAAAAATATCTAAGAACCTTAACCACTTTCATAGGCCCTTTCTTAATTAAATTAATTTAGCAAGTGAGTGAAGAAGTCTTGACAAACTAATTTATTTTACTTTTCAATTTTTAATGAATAATTAGGATGGTAGAGAGTAATGCTATCAAGTATTGAAAAGTATTAAGGAGGAGCTAATCTTGCAGGATAGATGATAATTTTTATATCAAATATCTAAAGTTTTAGGTGAAATCTTAATTACAAAGCACATTTGCAAATAGCAATTAGCCTATGGATGCCAATACAATGTCAGTGTTGCAAACACAATCAACTTAATTTGCCAAACTTTTATGAACAACACTCTATGTGTCACATACTCTGCTAGTTCCTAGGGAAATAGGAGTGGACAAGACACAATCCATGTTCTCAAGCTGCTTTGATGGCATAGAAGACACAGGTGTGTAAATTAATAGTTTAAGTATGGTGTGAGAAGTTTAACCACAGTACAGAGGTAGCCTAGAAGAGGAAATAATGAACTATTACTTAAGAGGGAGGTGTTGGAAAATTATCGTTGGGTGAGGAATATGTGTCAGTTTTAAGTTTATTTTAATTTATATAGGCTAGAAATTAGTTGGCTAATGAATCTATCAAAATGTTTGGGGAAAGCATCATGGCTCCGACACTGGAAGAGGTTTAAGGGATCTAAGTAAGAAGTGATAGCCAGGACTAAGTTATGACTTTCATGACCCAAGACACTTTTGCTCCATTAAAAAAAAAAATTAGAAATCATTTATATTATTATTTTGGTATAAAGATTATATATTAACATCATATATTAAACCTTTTATTTAACCAAAAGTTCATTTTTGCTATCTGATTTTTAAAGAAATTAAAACATTTTTGTGGGCTCCTATAAAATATTGTGGGTTCTCCACACTGCGCCTACTGTTAGCCCTGGTGATTGACTTTTATGAGCCGAACACTCTGCAAGTATTTCACACATATTTCACTTTCTTACAGCTCTGTGTTTACAGATTAAGAGCCAGGGTTAAGGGTGGTAAACAACTTTCTCAAGGTCACACAGTTAACAAGACAGAATGCTCGACTTAAAGCATTTGGATTAGATCCAAAGTCTGAACACTTTCTCCTGCCATGTCAGTTTTCTGTGCAATACTCAATACTGGCCCACAATCAATTTATCTTCAGAAAATGAGTATGTGTGGAAGGAAAGGGCATGCATCTGGACCACACAAGCTTTAGAAATAGAGAGGTCTGTAGTGAAGAAAGCCATGTTAATACAAATTCAATAACAAAATGAAGCATGGTCTGAAGCAAATGGAGGCAATGGACTAATGAATAGGAGCCTGTCTCTGAAGCCTGAGTGCTTGGGTTCAAGTCCCAGATTTATACATGCCATTTAATTTCTCTGAGCATTGGTCTCCTCATATATAAAATGAAAACACCTCAATGTCATGATGATAATTTAAAAGTTAAATTATTTAACACTTAAATAATACTTAAAACTGTGCCTGGAACAGAGTAAAAAAACTAATAAAAGCTAATTATTTGAATAAATTTTTGAATTTAGAACATCTTATAATGTACAATTGCAAAAATTAAAGTACTAGCTATATATTTCCTTTTTGAAGTTTTCAATATAATAAAAACATATCTTTATGTTTGTAATAGTCTCCTATACAGATTTTTGACCAAAACTATACCCTTAATATAATCCCAAAATCTAGGAGATAGGCATGGATTTTTCACATCATACAACTGAGAAAATTAAGCTAATAAGATTAAGTGACTTGATTGAGATCTAGGAGTTTGGGGGGTATATTCTATGGCTTTGTCATATTTTGAAAACTAATCATTTCTTTCTGAACACGTGAATTTCTTATCAGAACATGTGAATTTCTTATCATGTCAGCACTATCTCCAGACAGTGTGGTAGACTCAATAGCTGAGTTTCTCCTATTCTCCAGGCTCTTAAATCCCAAGACAGCTGCAAATGTCAATCTTTCCGTGCTTTCAACACCTTAATTCAATTGACAGCCCTACTCCTACTTCAGTGATAGCCATCTCTGTCACTGATACTACCTTCCCCCTCATGACATGGACTCCAACTCAGCTCATTCTGAAACCCTCTTCTGTCCTCCGCCACACATGGGGCCAGTGCCAAGTTTGTTTCCTCATCCACAGTGTCTCTTGTATCAGTTCCCGTTACTTTATTTTTAAAAAAATATATTTTATTAATTTTTTACAGAGAGGAAGGGAGAGGGATAGAGAGTTAGAAACATCGATTAGAGAGAAACATTGATCAGCTGCCTCCTGCACACTCCCCACTGGGGATGTGCCCGCAATCAAGGTACATACCCTTGACCCGAATCGAACCTGGGACCCTTCAGTATGCAGGCTGACGCTCTATCCACTAAGTCAAACTGGTTAGGGCAGTTCCCGTTACTTTCTATTACTGTTGCCATGGCCTTTAGGACTTTATTAAATCTGCCCCTAACTATTAGAATTCACTTACTGCCTCTTGACACATAGTATATGGCTCTGCTTCTCGTCTCTCCACCTTCTAACCCCTCCTATGCATGGCTGCTGAAAGAATCTTCCTACAGATGCAAGTCCAGCCAGCTCAATTTAGCATTTTGGTCTACAGTCTGGTGCAAACCTATTTCTCCAGCCTTATCTCCCTCTTATTCAGCTCACATCAAATCAAACGGGAATATTGCAGAATATGTCCAGCGTGTTCCCCATTTGTGACTTTCCTTCTGCTAGTTCACAATCTAGATACCTTACTGCATTTATGTTTATCAGAATTCTACTCACCCTCTACAGTTCCAGTAAAGTCCACTATCTTTCAATAATCCTTCTCCTATCTCTCACCAGCTCCCTTCCCATCTTCTGCCATCCCTATCATGCATTTTAATAGGGCTCAACTTAAGTGTCATCTCTTCTGGAAGCCTTTTTCATCCCAGCTTCCACCCCCACCTAGTCTTTCTTCTGCTTTCTAAAGTTCTTTTTTTTATACCTTTATTATTGTACTTACTATGCAGTTTAATAACTATTTGCAAATGCCTGTACCCTGCCAGATGGTAAAATCATCACCCTGACATACCCAGAACATTTCTGTGGATTTATTCTTTTAATCATAAATGAATACACCAATATGTATCCTTTTAATCATATGCATAAATCAATATAGCTATGCCCATTTATATCTATACTTTGTGTTAAACTTTTAAACATATACATACAAAGCCAAAATTTTTATATAATTGATATAAATATAATACAAATATTACTAAAATATATTTAGAGTATAAATTTTCATCTATCAACCTAATGATTTATATGCTTTAAATCTTCACCATGGAGAATATGTATAGCATTAAATTGGAGGGCAGTAGGAAGTCTGAAATCTTCCATTAAAGGCATTTCCTAAGCTTCAAACTACTTTCCCTACATTTCCTCATATGCACTTAGGCTATGAAGAAAGCTTTGCAGCAAATAAATTTTACCATTTTTACAGTAGATATCCCTAGTGAAAATCACTTAATTAACATGTATATCAATTAATATATTTAGTTATTCCAGAAAAATGTTGGGTAAAACAACATGAAAAATTAAGGATTCAAAATATTAACAAAATATATTTAAGCACTGGACATAAAAATTCATATCACCATCATAAAATTGTATTCTATACACTACCACTACCATTTTTTAAAGTCATAGACCACAGGAATTAAAACTCCTGGTAGTTCAACCCTATTTAAATAATAGCAGAAATGTTAGAATATTCACATAAAAATCAATTTGATATTTTCAGAAGATAAATATTTCTGGAAAAAAATGGATAACTGTGAATATAAAAATATATTAAGAAAAGAAGATGATTTTTGTTTTACATTTTAAACTAGAAATAATAAAAGAAATATGAGGGAAAATTGCTCATAGCTTAGGCAAAATGTTCTTAAACAAAAATAATTTTTATTATGATCATGAGGTTTGAGTGAGTCTGCAGATAAACATGCTGTTTGCAACAATGTTTGTGGGAGTGTCCATATGGTTAATTATAATGTTCAACTTTTAAACTCTAATTAAAAATTAACTTTCAACCCCAGTCCTTTCAGCCTACTGGGGGCTGAAAGCAAGCAAAGAAAGGTAGGGAAGCTCATATTTGTTTATGTTGGAAAACTATGATAAGAATAATATATTTTAATTGCTCATATTTGGACATAGAGTGCAGCAAAATAACTGAATATAACAAAAGTTTGATAACTCTGAAGTATAAAATTTAAAAATACGAAATTTTATATTTAGGCCCATGAATATTATAGAAATGAGTATTAAAACCAACTTCTCTATTACTTATTAGAATTGTAAAATCTAAAATATATAAATTGGGAATAATATTTGGAGACTTAATAAAAAGAAGGAAAATAAAAGAGAAACCACTGGATGTTGCCACATGCAGGGTAAAAAGCAACAATTGAGCTAATTATAGCCTTTCCCCTAAATGTGATCATCCCTAAGGCTAGTGAATAATGAAACAGATTTCATTTCAGCCAACTTGCCTTCTCTATTTGCCTTGAAACAAGATCATTGGGTAAGCCAGTTCCTTAGTGTTAGAAGCTTAATTTTCAAAGCAGATCTTCCAAAATGATTCCAGATTTAAAGATGACTAAGTTACTTGATATTTTCACATGTTTTCTGAGAGCTAAATAAACACTTCCAAATCAACTCACTCTTTGGGCACTTTTCTTTCTATATTTCTTCAAAAACATGATTGCATTTGAAAATTAAAAGATTAAGAAATGCTTTTGTGAAGAAATTGAACGCCAAGAACAACAAACTGCCTTCATTCCCACATAAGACTTATTTGGTTTCAGTCAGATGTTTACATTGTAATTTATTTATCCAGTAATGGAAATATATCCACTGTATATAAGCAATAATGATGCAGTTTCATAAAAAATTCATCACTTACTCCCCTGAGAGGGAATAAGATTGTAAAAATTGTTCTTTAAACTTAATGCTTTTGCAAACTATATTTCTGAGACCAAATAGACATTGTGAAAAGATGAGACTTACTATAAATTTTCAGTATAGCAATATTTAAAACCATGATTCAAACCATGAACACCAAATTTCAAATCACAATAATTTTACATTATGGAAAAATTCTGAATGTGAGATGGTCAAATGATAACAGGTTGCACATGTGTAGGGCTTTACAGATCACAAATCACATTTACAAACCCATCTCATTTGATTCACCAAACAATCCAATGAGGTAGGTATTATTAACTTCAGACTACAGATAGGCAAACTGAATCTTAGAGAAGTTGGGCAATTTGTTTAAAGTCACAAGCTTAACAAGTATAAAATCAAAGCAATCAAAACTGTCTCTTCAGATTTCAATTTCTTTATACTCTGCTTCCTCTAAAAGTGTAAGTAAAACAACCAAAATGAGCACATAGTCATAATAATTTGGTGATTTTATTGGTGAAATAGGATAGATAGAAGTACTAAAAGAAAACCAACGATACTGAAAGAAAAACTCCAATTTTGACAGACTATAATCATACATCTTATAAGGTAATTAATTGACAGGAAGGGAAAAAAGGTCATTTAAGAAAATCAGTTCTCAGTAATGTTTTGGTTAAATCATAGGTGCTCATTCTTTCTGTTAGAGTCAGGATTTTGCCACTTTGTTTAATTAATATTACTTTAGGAGGCCATCATCTGAATGAATAGTGGAGAAGGAAAGGTATAAATAATCAGCATGAGTGGGAGAATTCATATTTATGTACTTAATAGTAAAATTTCCCATTAGAGAATTTAAAAAAATGTTTTTATTGATTTTTTTAGAGAGAGAGGAAGGGAGATAGAGAAACATCCATGAGAGAGAAACATGGATCTGCTGCTTCCTACATGCCCCCTACTGGGGATTGAGACTGTATCTCAGGTATGTGCCTTGACCAGGAATCAAACCAGTGACCAGAAACTCAACCACTAAGCCACACCTGCCAGGATCCTTTAGAGATTTTTTTTTATCATGAATGGCTTCAATATGAGACTTTTTTCTGTAGTTATATTTAGTTGTTTAGAAAAGGCAAACTGGGTTCAACTAAGACAGGGTTTGTTAAGAGGATATGAAAGGAGGGCAGAGTTCAGGCTATTTGCATAGGAGTTATATTAACAAACCATGGAGTCTAAGTTAGACCAGAGGAGAAATGAAGACAGGAGAGGATGATGAATAGTGAGAAGGTGCCGGGGTCAATGGATTAGTCATCTCAATAAGGTCAAATAATTATAATGGAGCCACAAGAGCAAATAAGCCATGGTGTATTAGACAATGAGATTTCATGAGTGATGTAATTTCTAGTGATACAGGGCCCAAGGTGTGATGGAGAAAAAAGGTAAACATTTGTAAGGAAGGCAAGGAATTGAGAAGGTAAGACTTCTCAAACAGAATTCCAAGGGCCAACTGCATGAGGCTAACATGACTTAGGATGGTGTAGGGAAAGAAGTCAAGAGCTGAACTCTTCAATGAATAAGGTAAGCTAAATAGGAGATTGATAACAACAATAACAGAGGAAAGATGACCTATTTTACAGTAAAAAAAGGCAAGTATAGATCAAGATTCAAATTTCAGTCCTCTACTTGTGATCAGGAAATGTATGTAAACATACATACATGAGTGAATATGTGACATTAAATAAAGAAAATTCCCTTCCAATCCAATCACTTTCAACTTCAAAAAGTGAAAGCAAGTTGGGAACAATACTCTGTTTATCACCTGCCATTTAACACATGGCTAGGACAAATCAGTTCCTGTATATTTAATACAGATAAAACTTCTTTTACATTATATGTCTCAAAGGTACTGGAAGTCCTGAAATATTTGTTAAAATTTTCAAAATTTTTTTTTTTGGAAAGCCAAAAGTTTCATTAATATTAAAATCATTCAAATGGAGGATTTTCATCTTAATGGGAAAATCTGGCTTTTCACAATAAAGATAGAAACTCCTCCCTAGAGTGTAAAAATCTTCATTGTTGTTAGGATCATTTTACTGTGGAAAAAAAACACAAAACACACACACATCAAAATACATATGTGTGGTATAGAATTCAATTGTTTAATTTGGTTCTGCATAGAATATAAATAATACATATACTATACATATAAGTTCATGTCTTTCAGCAAGACAGTGTTTTCCCTGCTAGTTATATACACAGGCAAAACATTTCTGGAGAAAAATGTGACAATGTGTAATAGTAAGAACCTTAAGAACTGCATAATATTGGGCATAGCAATTCTCCTAGTAATTTATCCTGAGGAGAAAATTACACATACATACAAACATGTGCTTAGAAGGATGCTACTAATGTAGTTACTTAGACTATGAATGATTAGAAACAGAACTAAACATGGATTAGTTAAGTAAATTTTGATATTGTCATAGAGTAGAGCACTAGGCTATCATTAAAAATTAAGATGGAGCTTACATTTGCTACCATTAGAGGATGTTTAGAATATATTAAGTAGACCAAACTAAATACAAAACAATACATATGCTTTAACCCTTTTTAAAAAAATATGTTATTAATATTTGTATATCTATACAGAGGAGGGGGGAGCCAGAAAAGGTATAAAGTGAAATTAGTGGTATTTGGGGTGGTAATTTATCTTATTTATTTGTATTTTCTAATTTTTCCAAAACAAATATATATTGCATACTTTGAAGGAATAAAAAACTTTATATTATTTTAAAATTTATTTTCAGATTATCTTACGTTGTGATGGACAGTTTTACAGGTGTACCGGTTAATAATGCAGATTTTATAATCAAAGAAAACATGATAATTTCAAGAGAAACACCAAAAGTGCTTTATTCAAAGTAATGTCCATTGCTAGCTACACATTTCTTCCATCTTTCAAGTAATTTATGGATACCGTCCCAATATAACTTTTCTTGTTTTGAGGCAAACCATTCAGAGATCCAATTTTCCACTTCTTCATATGTTTTGAAGTTCTGCTCAGAAAGTGCATGTGCCATAGATCGGAACAAGTGAAAATCTGAAGGAGTAGGTGAGTTAATACTTCCCAGGCAAGATCTTTTAACATTTCTTTAACTGTTTTTGAAGTGTGTGATGGTGCGTTATTATGAAGCAAAATTATTTTGCTGTGTATTCTGGCCCATTCTGGTCATTTTACGATCAAAGCATGGTTAAAATTGATTATTTGTTGTTGGTAGCGATCAGTATTAATGGTTTCACCTAGTTTTAGAAGCTCATAATACACCACACCTTCCTGATCCCACCAAATGCAGAGCATTGTCTTCTTTCCGAAATGATTTGGCCTTGCAGTTGATGTCGATTGTTGATCTGGATCAACCCATGATTTTGTGCATTTGGAATTCTCAAAATAAATTCACTTCATCGCCAGTCACAATTCAATGCAAAAAATACTTTCTTTCATGCCTTTGAAGCAACATTTTACTGATGACTTTTTGCCTTTCATTCAGTTGATGTGGCACCCATTTCCTTCCTTTAAAATCTTTCCCGTTGCTTGTAAATGATCGGAAATTGTTTGCTGAGCAACGTTTGATCTTTCTGCAAGTTGTTTTTGAGTTTGACATGCATCTTCATCCAATAATGCTTGTCATTGTTGGTCTTCAAACTTTTTCAGTTGACCTGGATGTTCTTTGTCTTTCACATCAAAATCATCACTTTTAAAGCGTTTAAACCAGCGTTCACAAGTATTTTGAGATGGAGCATGTTCACCATAAATTTCCTGAAGAGTATGATAACTTTCAGCAGCACTTTTCTTCAAAATAATGAATTAAAACTTCCTGCAAATGCTTTTTTGGCACGAAATTCGACATTTTTAAGCATAAAAATATCTATGATGTTAACACCTTCAGAAAATTTGACATATGAAGTTTTGAAGCTTGCTGTCAATACAACAAAATAGCATACATATCAAATCACATATATATCAACATATGTGTAACTCCATCTATTGAAAAAAATCCACATTATTAACCGGTACACCTGTTAGATAATTGGCACATCTAATGCTTTTAAAATTAATTATTTATATACTAGAGGCCCAGTGCATGATTCGTGCACAGGTGGGATCCCTCAGCCTGGCCAACGATCAAGGCCTATGGTGGGGGAGGGGGGCGGCCAGCAGGGGTAGGGACTGCGGGAGGTTGGCTGGTGGGGTGGAAGGGCCACAGAAGGTTGGTGGTGGGAGCATGCTGACCACCAGGGTGCAGCTCCTGCATTGAGCACCTGCCCCCTGGTGTTCAGTGCACATCATAGTGACTGGTCAACGAGTCATTCCAGTCATTCTAGTTGTTCAGTCGTAATGGTTGCTTAGGCTTTTGTATATATAGATGTATATATTTGGTTATGACAGAGGATGAAGAAGTTTGTTTTAATTTTATCCTGAAGCAAATTTTTTTTTCATATTTGAATAAACCCACAGATGCCTCGTGAGTGCTAATTATATTTTTTTATTATTATTATCTCACTAAAATGAGAGAGAATTTATAAGACTATACACAAATACTAGACAGGAGATGAAAAACTAGGGCAAAGAGGGAAAGGAAAAGTCAGCAGAAGGCCCCCTCAGTTTCTTATCATTCCCTCAGGCAAAGTTATTTTCTCCTTCTCTGTACTCCTACTATCTTCATTTGCATGTTTTTAACAGCACTCATCACATCTAATTTATTATCTCTTTAACTGCTTGAGATTGTCACTGAGTCTTTGAGATCCTCTTTGCTAGACCTATCTCCTAGGCCAGTGGTCAGCAAACTGCAGCTCGTGAGCCGCATGCAGCTCTTTGGCCCCTTGAGTGTGGCTCTTCCACAAAATACCACGGCCTGGGCGAGTCTATTTTGAAGAAGTGGCATTAGAAGAAGTTTAAAAAATTTGGCTCTCAAAAGAAATTTCAATCGTTGTACTGTTGATATTTGGTTCTGTTGACTAATGAGTTTGCTGACCGCTGTACCAGGCTCACGCTTGGAGCTAAAAGATGTTTATCAAAACTGTTTTAGATGGAAGGAAACATTGGATTGAATTGAAAATCATGTAACAATCAAACCTAATTTTTGGAAATCAATATCTCTGTATTCAGAATGTCTTATTAAGTACAAAGTGGCAGTTTCTCTCCCCCCGTCCCCCAAAAAAGGAGAGAAGATTTCAACATAATCACATTTTGGGGGGAAATACTCTACATACACATAAATTATGAAAGGATACAAATAAATGCTAATAGTGGTAGGAGTATGTCTGGCATCTATTAAAATACATCAATAAATGAATTAATAATATAGTATTAATATATCCTCCTTACTCATGGGCAATATATATATTTTTTAAATATGTTTTATTGATTTCAAAGAGAGAAAGGGAGAGGGAGAAAGAGATAGAAATATCAATGATGACAGGGAATCATTGATTGGCTGCCTCCTGCAAGCCCCCTACTGGGGATCGAGCCTGCAACCCGGGCTTGTGACCTGACTAGGAATCAAACCATGACTTCCTTGTTCATTGGTTGATGTTCAACCACTGAGCCACACTGGTTGGGTAATGGGTGATATATTTCAAGATCACCAGCAGATGCCTGAAATCCAGGATAGCACTGAACTATTTACAAACTATGTTTTTTTCCTATGCACAAATACCTATAATAAAGTTAAATTTATAAATTAGGCACAGTAAGGCATGAGCAACAATAATCTATGTATATAAAAGCCTAAGTGACCATTACGACTGGCTAACCAGAACAACCAAATGACTGACGGATAGCTACGAAGTGCACTGACCACCAGGGGGCAGACACTCAATGCAGGAGCTGCCCCCTGGTGGTCAGTGCACTCCCACAGCCAACCTCCACGGTCCCTCCCCCCAGCCAGCCCCAATTGGAACTGGGCAAGATGGCCCCAATTGGCTGGGAGGGACCTCACCTGTACATGAATTCGTTCACTGGGCCTCTAGTTACTAATAATAAAACATAAAGATTCTAAACATCATGTGAATGTGGTCTCCTCTCAAAATATTTTATTGTACTGGACTCAATTTTTCACTTAAAGGAAGCATTATGGCTTCTCTTTGGTATCTCCAAATGGCCAGCATCACTCCTCTTGTGCACTGGGGCCATATTAAGTAAAATAAGTGTTACTTGAACACAAGCACTGTGGTATCTCAACAATCAATCTGAAAACCCAGACAGTTGGTAAGTGACTAACGGATGGGGAGTGCATACAGCGTGGAAACATTGGACAAAGAGGTAATCCATGTCCTGGGCTGGATGGAGATTTCACCACATTAGTCTGAACAGCAAGCAATTTAAAACTTATCATTTGTATATTTCTGGAATTTTCCATTTAATATTTTTTAGAACTTGATTGATCATGGGTAACTGAAACTGCAGAAACTAAAACTACAGATAAGAGGGGCACTACTGTACTTTCAATTGGAAACTGATTATAAATATATTCTATGACACAAATATGTCACAAACTTTGCTTTCCTGCTATACATCAATAAAAATCAAATAAATATTAAGAATGTAAACAACTTTTTCCCAAAGAGGATGGCATGGTCCTAGCTATTCTTAGCTTTTCCAAATCACATTTGTTTTGCACTAGAAAGCTGTTAATTAAAGCAGCTAGAATACAAAACTACTAAGACAATTATATTCCCATTCCCTTTTCCTTTCCTCACCACTTCTTGTTTTATTTTCAATTCACACTGCATATAAATAGTAATTAAAGGAAAAATCAGGATGTTACTTGCACAGGTACATTTCATTATTATACACTAGGGGCCCAGTGCATGAATTCATGCACCTTGAAAGGAACTGTGGGCTCTGAAGCTGCAGTGGGCACAGGGGTGGGTCTCAGCCCATCCTCCATGCCCCTTCCCGGTCCCTCCCGCCACAGCCCCTGGTCCCCTGTCTGCCAACAGCCCTGCTTCCTCCGCCACCCCTCCCACATGCTGATGGCACTGGCCCCGCTCACACACGCTGATGGTGCAAAGCGATTAGGGCCAGTGCCAGCAGTGGGTGCAAGCAGGGCCAGCGCAGTCAGCGGGTGTGAGCAGCAGCTGCTGCCCCAATCGCCCCTCAGAGGCAGGGGGAGGTGGAGAAGCCCTCAGTGTTGATCGGGGCCAGCGCCAGGCACTGGCAGCAGGTATGAGCAGGGCTGGTGCCAGCAGCAGGTGCGAGCACCAGGCAGGACTGACAGGAGGAAAGAACTTTCAGTAACCACCAGAGGTTCGCCCCAATGACAGCGACCAGTGCCCGCCTTGGTCTGGTGCCCCCTGTCACCTGTTCCACCATCCCATTCCAGCCGACACCCGGCATGTTCCACACACACCGCCTGGTATTCAGCGCATGTCATAGCAACCAGTTCAGTTGTTTGGTTGTTCCCCTGTTCAGTCTATTTGCATATTAGAGTTTTATATATATATAGATGTTCTGTACTCTTAAATACATCTGACTTTTACAAAAGATTTAGTCAATATTTTTCTCTAAGAAGGAAAACTAATAAAAATATATGTATATTATAATTAAAAATATTATACTTTGCCATAATTAATATACTGAGTAATATTGATTATTACAATCATCTACCATTTACTTAAAACTCAAACCATCCCAGTGATGTTTTAGGATCATGCAAGGCCCAAATTTAAGGATTGACTTGCCAGCACTCAATTTTCTACATATGAAACGTATAGTTAAAGATAGAGACTACAAAAATAAAGGGACATTTTATTTTATATTGTTTACAGTAGAGAAAATATTGTGTGACTTATTAATACTAAAATATATCTGCTATATCTAGTGTTAGTAAATGAGGCCTTTGCACATTAATAAAATCAAATTATCTAAAATATAGGAAAATAAAATATCCAGATATATGTAAGAATATGTATATTTTGCTCCAGCCAGGTGGCTCAGTTGGTTAAAGCATCATCTCATATACCAAAAAGGTTGTGGATTCAATTCCTAATCAGGGCACATACCTAAGATGCAGGTTTGATCCCTACTTGGGGCGCAACTGATCAATGTTTCTCTCACATCGATGTTTCTCTCTCTCTCCCCCATTCTATCTCTCTAAAATCAATAAACATATCCTCGGGTGAGGATTAAAAAAAAAGAATATGCATGTCTTATGTATTACAATTTTTACTTCTTTTAGCATGCCGAGTTAAACGTTCTAAAGTTCCTAAAACATTACAACTACAGTAAGTCCTCACTTAATACCCACCAATACATTCTGCAACCTTAGGTGAAGTGATATATAACAAAATCAATTTGATCATAAGCTAATTGATATAAATGAGAGTTAAGTTCCTATGGCATCTCATCAATATTATTATAAAATAACATTGAATGAAACATCATCATTTGAGAACCAGGTGTGTATTCTAAGCTACTGTCCTTGACTTTTGGGGGCTTCTTCCAACTTAGCTTAGTCATGTTATGGCCATATTTAACCTTCTAAGATACAGAGGGCTTTATTTCACCTTCTCAATCAAATATCCTTCATAGCTTCCTCACATCATGCACTTTTATTTTGCCTAGTTTTTAAGGAACTCCTTAAGCAAATAGAGCCTACCCCATCCAAATATGTTTATTGTGATTACCCAGCAAACACAATTGAGTGTTCAGCCATGCCTTTCTGCCTATATATTTGCCATGCCCTTCTACATCCAGTGTTCTCTACCCAGTGCCTTCCTTTCTGCCCAGTGATTCTTGCTACCTTCACGTTCGGTCCATCAGGGAGGAAGAACATTTCCCCCACCCTTCTAGGTTCTTCTGGCTGGCCTACTAATTAAATTGACATGAGACAGATTAACTGGAGAAAACAAGCAAATTTTATTATGTATATACACCTGGGGGTTCCAAAAGAATATGGTGCTCAAGGAAAAATCAGGCAGTTGTGTCTTATATGCCATCTTGAGCTAAGGAGAAGTGAGTAATGGTTTGAGACTTCAAAGTTGAGGAAGACAATTCACAGGGAGATGAAAAGAGTTAATATTTAGTAAATAAATGTTTGCTGGGTTATCTAGAGGCAATGGATCACTGAGAGGACTTTGGTCATACGGGCCTTGCTGGGTTTCTTCCTGTCTACCACACCTAGTTCATATTTATTATGATTATATACGGTGGTAGTTCTTTTTATAACAGGCCTTCTATTTTTAATTATTTTAGACAGTTTATGGGAAGGTCAAAGATTCTTCCTGTGTCTTTTGTTTCTTAAAATACAAAATAATCCTCATGCCAGAGAGACACACTTTGGTGTGGCAAATTTTGTTTCCCAAGTCTAAATCACCAACCACGTACTGAGCTCTACTTTCTTAGAAATATTACAGCACTTAAATGTGCACTCATTCCTTAAGTAACTACATGATCATACATAATTTCACATTTTTATATATTTCTATAACTCTCAACATACTGCTTGGTATATAGTTGGCTTTGAATAAAAATTTGTTCAACTACTGCTGCAAAAGGCTGTTGTAACACTAGCTAGCCTGAAATGATAATATTGCTCCTGTCCCCAGAACTTGTCTCATAAAGGCATTTACACTAAAGTTTAAAGTACATAAAAAAGCTCTCTTCAAACTTTATGAGGCTGTACATTTTCTTCTAGACATCAAACTGTGCTAAGTTAATGTTCTTCTTTTGCAGACATGGAGTGGTGATGTGTAGTTCATCATTGGATTTTGGTGTTTGCAAATTGCCCTAGAACTAGAGATGGCAGATTGAAGCACAGGTGCTGCTGAACTGGCTTTTAAAACAGGCATCTCTGAAAATATTCTACGTTTTTTGATATGAGATATACTTGTAGGGAGCCAATCTAGCTATACTATGTAATTTACCAAAAGGAAACTACCAAGAAGGAGAGAGAGCAAAGAGAGCTGACATATCATGGTTTGAATAGAGCCTCTTATATTCTGAGACCAAAGAATTCTGTTAACAGGCCTGTGTTCCTTTGAGGGAGAAGGCCATAAGGGAAAACTTATTTAAATGCATTAAATTTGGAACACAGGAAGAAGTTCAGTGGCACAGAGCCAATGGATAATCCAGGCCATTCAAGATAAAATAACTATCAAAATTTACAGAAAATGGTGTAATAGTGACAGGGCCATAATGCATACAAGAAACAAAGAAATAAAAATGGGAGAGTGTAATCAGACCTCTATCACATTGTGCAAATGGAGAATTTGGATTTTTTCAGGAAGGATGTGTTTACAATTCTACCGACAGCCAGTCAAGAGTACCTGGTATGCTATGAAGTCAAATGTGTCACAGCATCATAAGCTCTTCTCTCATTCAAATCTTGCTCCTCGACAAACCTCCAAACCCAGCCTGAATATTCTGCTACTTTGTCTAGAAAGTATTTTAATATATTTTATTGATTTTTTACAGAGAGGGATAGAGAGTTAGAAACATCGATGAGAGAGAAACATCGATCAGCTGCCTCCTGCACACCCCCTACTGGGGATGTGCCCGCAACCAAGGTACATGCCCCTGACCGGAATCGAACCTGGGACCCTTGAGTCCGCAGGCCGATGCTCTATCCACTGAGCCAAACCGGTTTCGGCTAGAAAGTATTTTAATAGGTAGAAGAGTGTGGGAACAAAATTTTCATTCATATTATACCTACAATCTTTTCCTCCTACTAGTCTGGTTAGAATGACTTTACATCCCATTTTGCACCAGATGGCCCCAGTTCATAACTTTTTGCAAAGTATTAATTATTAATAATATCCCCTTTTATGATAAAAAACATCCCAGTTTGGATAAAACATTTATGATCACCTAAATTTGGTCAAAACAGCTTAAAAGTGATCAAGAGATATGAATTATAAAATATATTAAAAATATAATTCTTATAGGGCTGCAGAGAAGAAAATTTTCCAAATCCATATTATCCAAATTCTAACTTTAAGAAGCTATCATATAAATGTATGCCCTGGCCCCGCACAACTCTTCACCAAAAAAATGGAAAGCAGCTCAAAGCACGTGTCTCATAGATGGAAAGGTCAGTAAGGTCACCTTTGTGTATCAAAACAGCATATTTTTATAGAGTGCTGCAGAAATTTATGCCATACAACATTATGTAGCATTTAGGAAATGGCATACAGATGTACCATTTTCCAGCAGGTTGGTTTTAGAACTTTTCTCCCTAAATTTCAAATATATTTTACCTGTATTTTCAGCTTAACCTGGCATCTGGCTAGCCACAATTAATGTAGTTGGGTGGGGGAGGGGCGAGAAACAGTACAGGAAAAAAACAAAAATGAACTGTCAAAAATAAGTCCAAATATTTCAATCATTATAATAAATGTAAATGGTTTAAATTCCATTATTAAAAGTTAGAGACTCCAAATGAGTAGAGCTACATATAAATAAATGGTTACAGAAAGATTTTATCTAGGAAGATATAGCAGTATAACAGACAATAGAACAGCAAAAGGCAAGAGTAAATGGCAATATTACTATCAAATAATCCAATGTGAAAAGTATAAAATGGAACCAATAAAGAGGTTTTATTTTGCAAAGTTATAGTCAAATAATATTTCACTTTTTGCAACATTATGCTAACATTGCTTCAAAATCTATAAAGCAATAATAGATAAAAACAAGGAGATATTGAGTATTTTATAAGAACAAATAAAGATCATAGCAAATTTTTCTTAATATTTGAGTATATAAAATAATTAAATGATTAAAATATGTACTTATTAAAAAAAGCTTGATCTAAAATTACATATATATAATATAATGTACCCAGGAATTATACCCATGAATCAAGCAATAAATTATATTTAAAAATAATGTATTATGATACACACAAAAATTTAAATACAAAAATAGAAAATCATTCAAGATACTTTTTTTCTGAAGCAATGGAATAAAATTATAAAAATTTTAAATTATATATAGATATAGATATAGATATACGCTCTTCTAAAATAATTTAATTGCTCATAGTTTATCCTTAAATGTCTAAATCATTTAGTTAAAATGCAACTAAAAACAACATTACAAACTACTCAGAAATAAACGATAAAATAAGCCATACAAAAAAAAAAAAAAGCTGTGAAATGAAGTAACAAGTATTTTTTATGAAGTGCTACAGATTCTTGTCTTATAACATTTACTAGGTAATGCAGAAAATATGAAACTTTAAGTGCATATATTAGAAAATAAACTAATGTTAAATATAAACATTCAGTTCAAAGTTTTAGGAAAACCACTCCACAAAAATAGTAAATGTGGAAGAAATCGCCAGTGAAAGAAGAGAAATATAAAATCAGAAAGGAATGAAATGCAAAAAAAACAACAACAACAACACAGATAGGCAGTTTAATGAACTCAGAAACCAAATAAATGGACTAAACAAGTACTTTAACAAAGAGATTGAAATTTACAAAAGAACCAAATTGAAATTCTGAAGATGAAGAACTCAATGAAAAAGATCAAGAATGAACTAGTGATCATAGGAAATAGAGCAAGACCAGAGGGAAGAAAGAATTAGTGATATAGAAAATAGTAATCTAGAAATGACAAGGAAGGAAGCAGAGAGAGTTGAGCATAAAAAAAAATGTATTAATGAACTGTATGAAAACTATCTGACTGCATCAGAAAGAGCAATATAAGAATAAGAGGCATACCAGAAGAGAGAGGGAGAAGTGAAAAGAGAGCCTATTAAAACAGGCTCACCAAAGAGTTGATGAGAACTTCCCAAATCTATGGAGAGGTAGATCCTCAAATTCAAGAAGCAAACAGAACACCTAATTACCTCAATCCAAAGAGGCCTTCTTTAAGGCACATTTTAATTAAAACTGCTTTTTGAGAGGTAATTGGGTCTTGAGGGTACAGCTCTCATGAATGGAATTAGTGTCCTTACAAAAAGAGACATGAGAGAGCTTGCTTCTCCTCTCTCTGCTTTCGCTCATGTAAGAATGTGAGAATACAAAGAGAAGACTGTCATCTGCAAAACAGGAAGTGGGCCCTCCCAGACACTTGATCTACCGGTGCTTTCCAATCATCAAATTATGAGAAATAAATGTTTGTTGTGTAAGCCACCCAGTCTGTGGTATTTTTGTTATTCCAGCCTGCACTAATTTATGAAAATTAGGCATATATATATATATATATATATATATATATATATATACAAGTCCTTTCAACAACGTTCTTGCATATCCTTACTATGATATCCTAAGAACTTCAGTCAGAACCTACTCTCATATTTTACATAGGACTCGAACAGGATTAGTTTCAATTCTTTAGAAATGAAATTTTATCAATGGAAGAGTGTATAAGAATGACTTGGGAGATTTTAGCTGGACTCCATAATTTTCATAAATCCTAACACTTTCTGCAAAAAGCACATCCGCTAAAATAAAAAGGAATATGCTTTTATGTACACCCTGCTCCAAGATGAATCTGCTAAATGCCATTCCAACCTGATTGCTCCTCCTATGTAGAAATTCTGGCTGGAACATGTAAACTTCAGGGTCAAGCTGTCCCTTCATCTCAGACAGAACAAGGCAGCTCTAGCAATAATAGGCATACCAGAAGAGAGAGGGGACCAGGGCTTGAATCCAAGGGAACATCTGAGATGTCCCGATGATTCCCCACTTAAATGCTGAGAGACTGGAAAGTATATCCAGGGTTCCTGTCTCCACTGGTTGATGGTTTCTCCTGAGGAAATAACATGCTCATGCTCTGGCTGCTATTGTTATTTGGGTGATGAAGCTCCAGCAACATAGACGAAGGATGTGGGCAGAAATCTCAAATACATGCTCATACTTATGGTGAAATGTGGTCAGTCTGAGGTGAAATTGAACTTGTCTACTTCATCAGTGTCTGAAGTCATAGAAAAGCCAAGGGATGTGACACAGTACATCAGGGTCATCTGCAACAATCACACAGATCCTCAGTCCCTGGGCTTGCAAAGAAGCCCCGACAAAGGAATTGCATCATCCACACATACAAATTCCATGTTTTCAACTACATGCACTCAACCAAAAGAGAGAGAGAGAAAACAAGGGTTCATATGATTCTGACATCATTTGCTATGTGTATATATAAGAGTCAGTGTGATTGCAGAACTGTGACTCCTCTTTTATGAAATTTTCATGGCAAAAAGTGCCATCATGCTTTAGCATATGTGTTTTCCTACATCTGGTGCTCAGCTGAAGAAAAGGAAATCTGTTTAAGTGCTAGAAGAATAAAATGGCTATGTTGACCTTATTAACATGTCTGTTAACTGTATTTTTTTCTGGGCAATGGAAAATGCAATTATCTTGCACTGGGACCCTAACTATAAAATGCTTGACTTTACACTAAGCAAATATTATCACACTGTATCAGCATAACTTTTCTCTCTGCAAAATCTTCCCATTTCCTTTAACATTATGCTCATGCTACTGAGTTATGTGGTTTGAATGTATAAAACATTTGCTGCATAATCTGGAGTAAATGAGTGGTGTGGGCACTGATCAAGAGTGGTATAGGGCACGCTACTGGTAGGACACCAGGAAGAATACTTAAGATGATCAATCACAGAGGATGATGAGGCAGGCGATGCAACAGCAGTTTAACAAACTGATAACATGGGAATGAGGATCTCTCTGGGCATTCAATATTTGGGAGTGGATCGTTCCCTATCATAGTTAGATAAAACTAATGTATTAAGTAGGAAAATTGCATAATAGAAAATCTCAACAGAAAAGGGGAGCACACGCTAAAATGTGCCTACCATGATTTTCTCCTTCTGTACTCTTTTAGCTTCAATGAAACTAAACAACAGAGATTGAGTTGAGGTGCAGGTAATTTGTTTGGGGAAGTAATATCTATAAACCTGAGTGCGTTTTGACAGGCGTGGGAAGTATGACACAGGAAGGGGGAAGGCCAATCCAAGGGTTTACACTCGAGCTAGTGACTAAGTGAGCAACTGGGATGCAGCTTATTGGGTGCCTTCTCAAGAAATGTGAAGAATTCACTCCAAGACCATCTGCCTGAGACACAGAAAAGAGGGGCATGTTATCACTTGCTCCCATCCGTATAGATCAAGAATTGAGTCAGGTATGAAATGCACTGGACTAGCTGAGGCCAAAGAGAAGTAGCCAAAAAAACCACCAAGCAGAAAACACAGTTTGGGAGCAGATCTAAAATGAGGAGTTAGCGGGTTACATCTTTGTTCAACTGATGCAACAGTAAAAAGCACATCCGCTAAAATAAAAAGGAATATGCTTTTATGTACACCCTGCTCCAAGATGAATCTGCTAAATGCCATTCCAACTTGATTGCTCCTCCTTTGTAGAAATTCTGGCTGGAACATGTAAACTTCAGGGTCAAGCTGTCCCTTCATCTCAGACAGAACAAGGCAGCTCTAGCAATAATAGGCATACCAGAAGAGAGAGGGGACCAGGGCTTGAATTCAAGGGAACATCTGAGATGTCCCGATGGATAAAGCAAAACAGCAGGTTAGAAAGATGTGAGATTTCACATAAAAAATGTCTAACACTCATATTAAAATGTACCAAAGTGTCTATATAAATCAAATCAAGATGATAAAACTTTATATACTTAAATAATGTGAAAATAACATAAGCCCTGAATAATGGCTTTTTATGATGCTCCCAAGTCCAACTCCATAAAAAGGACATTTTTAAAATAGAAAATCTTATATATGAGCATTCCAAATTAAGAAAGCCATGGTACAAGGTGCTTGTTTTAATAAGGTCCAGAAAAATAAGTAACACATTGAATAAAGAAACAACTAGTGCTTATATCAGTGGTTCCCGGCCTTAGCTACACATTGGAATCATCTAGAGTGATTTAAAAACTACAGATTATGATTTGATCGGTGTGAGTTATGGCCAAGGTGTAAGAATTTTTCCAAGTTCCTCAGATGATTCCAACATGCAAACAAAGTTGAAGGACACTTAAGCAAAATACAAAGTAAAAGCCAAAACTGTTAAATAACTCGGAGGGCCTAGAATGTATTTTTAAAATTCAAGTATTTAGATCACATGCTTCAGCTGAGAATGTTTGGGCTTGCTATTGTTTTAAGATGTCCAAAGGGGTCTCCAATATGACACTCACGTCACCCTTTGAAACTGCTCAAAGTAGACTGATAGTTATTCATTTTATACTGGCAGTCGACTGCCAGGTGACCAGAGGATCAGTTTAACTTTTTCAATGTGTTCTTTGTAGATAAAGCTGTGCAATGACTGACAGAATAAATAAATTCATTGATAATAAATGAAGCAATCTGCTACTGGAAGTTTGCCCCCAAAGTATGCATTACTAAGTAAGCTTGAAGTCATTAAAACGTTGAAAGAGTAAAAGAACACTGACAAAAGAACATATGTCTACTGTGTGTTTGACTGGCATGACTTGTTAGCTTCAAGTTTCCTTTCTTCGTTAGAGAAGGAGGGCCTAAGGTCATGCCTTCCAAGTTTTCATTTTCAGCTAAAATGCATCCATCAGTACTTTGACCTGGCCACCCCTTAAAGGAAGCCAGAGCCTTGCCAGCTCATGTTTACAAAACAAAATCTGGGGCACGCCAGTTTCCTCATGTTATCACCCAAAATGTCTTGAAATCCTAAACGCAGATACAAGAGGTGACATCAAATTTTTGTTTGACAGTTACAAATACTTTTTTAGAATAAGAACAATAATATTTGCTTTTGGTAGTTTTTCAGGCAAATGGGGGAAAAGAATCAAATCCTATTTATTCGTTGAAAAATGGAGTAATCAAGGTAATGGAATAATCCATTTAGTGCCATTGCATATTAAGTCTGCTTGGATTTCCATTTTTCAAAAACTTAAAATACACTAAAATATTATTAATGCTAAAACTATTCAGAGCTGATCAGAATTTTGCTGAGCAATTAAGCTCACCCCTGAGAACATCTGCTATCATATACAATACTGTCAATTTTCTTCCAAACTGGTCTCCATTTCTAAAACTGAGTTAGCTTTTTCAACTAGATCATCTGAATTTAGAAGTTTATTTTATTTTTTTTAAGGAAGACCTCTAATCAACCTGCTTTGAAAAATTCTACTTAGCAGCAAGACACTTAATTATCTTGCTCACCTTTTGTTCAGTTGCTTTGCAAATAATGACATGAAACATTCCGTCTTTTAACTTGCAAGCTTTTCTTCTTCCTGATTAGATTCCACTTAAATAGCATCATGTTCCTTCAAGTTTCTCCAAGATGAAGGATTTTCTTTAATCACCTGAAACCTGCTGGTCTGCCTCTTTAGCATTCTGAGATATCTCATTCAACAAACTTAAATCAACAATACAACTACTTATTCCTAACAGGTTGAGTACATTAATTCTCATCTTTTTATCAAGCTTTTATATTAATTCAAGTGTACAAAGATATGCAAAGTGGATTTTGAAATCCAAGATGATTGCAATGCATTAAAGTGGGCTTTTTCCTCAAGTCTCTTAATATACCTTCTATAAAAGGAAATGTTAACATAATCAAATTACATCTGTACAGGAAAAGCTAAGATTCTATTAAAATAAAATATGACAACTAAAAAAAGTATTAATTAAACATTGAAATGGTTTCCTGTGAAAAGCTAAAAATGCAGATATTAAACATTATTTTCAATTTGATTATAAAATATCATTTGCATCTGTCTAGGAAAGATAGGTATCAAGAATTGGATACAGTTGCTTCCCAGGGGGAAAAAAAAGTACTTTATTTTTTTTTAATATAGACAGAAACCTGAGGATGAAATGATAAAAAGTGAGGATTAGAGCTAGCAGCTAGCAGCAGGTTAAAGAAATGCAGCTCATAAAAATCACAAGCATTTCCCAAAAACATGGGAAAGGGAACATTTAAGCTCAAGACTTAAAGGTAAGAAAAAGGGAATTCTTAGATGAAACAGTTGAAAAGCCTGTAAACCTGAGCCACACACCTCAGCCTATAAAACTATAAAGCTGAAGAAAAGTAAATCATTATCCACATAGTCACATCTAGCTTAATTTTCTTTTTTTTTAAATATATTTTATTGATTTTTTACAGAGAGGAAGGGAGAGAGATAGAGAGTTAGAAACATCGATGAGAGAGAAACATCGATCAGCTGCCTCTTGCACACCCCCCACTGGGGACGTGCCCGCAACCAAGGTACATGCCCTTGACCAGAATCGAACCTGGGACCTTTCAGTCCGCAGGCTGACGCTCTATCCACTGAGCCAAACCGGTTTCGGCTAGCTTAATTTTCAATAAATTGACCTTCATCTGCTATAAATGTTTTGTTTTATTCAGAAACAATATTTGCACACCTGAAAATAAATAGAACTGCTAATATTTGGTTATAATATTTTTAGAGTCTTGGTTGAAGAAAGACAAATGCATTTACAATTAGATACATCGTTGTTGAAATTATACTCTATAACAGTGATGGTGAACCTATGACATGTGTGTCAGCACTGACACGCGTAGCCATTTCTAATGACATGCAGCCGCATGCCAAGGATGAAACATTTGCTGCTCCTGAGGATGAAACATTTGCGACTAGAGTCTTGGAGTAAGTTTTTTCCTCAAAGTGACACACTACCCGAGTTATGCTCAGTTTTTTGGCGAAGTTTGACACACCAAGCTCAAAAGGTTGCCCATCACTGCTCTATAACAATTAAAAAGGTGGGATGGGGTTCTCTAAATTACTTTTTGTTAAAAAGCAAGCATTTGACTCAACAGGAGTCTTTAAGGAAGAAATAACATTTTAGAACGAATGCATTTCCTAAAGTCATTATTCTGAATAAAAATCACTGGATCATCGATCCTGCATTAACTATAACACTAAAATCTTTGCCTCCAATTTATAAAATGAAACACACACACAAAATGATCTTTTTTTTTTTTTTTTGGTAAGTACATAGCTTCCATAATGAACAGCCTTGTCCATGGGTCTGCAGGGTTTAATAAGCAGGAGGCATTGTGACCAAGGGAAGGGTTCAGATCACTGCCTGAATTGCCCATTAGTCCCCATAGGCCTTAGCATGTAGTCAATGAATGAGTTAATCTGCAGGGTGGAGTAAATAATTAGTGATGCAGCTGAGAGAGGAGAGTTCAATAGTATGAGAGCAGGTAACAATCTGGATGGGTCAGCCCATAACAAAGAAGAAGACAAGTGGAAGGCCAGGTAAGAAGCGGAGCTCTGAGTCCAGTCCCAGGAGCAATTAAAGCAAAAATAAGATACAGAGCCTGAGCCAGTACAGAAACAGTCTCTGGAATATCTCATGTTCCCCAGACACTGGCATCTGACGAGTACCATTTCACATCACTTTTGGAACCCTGAAAGCATCAGGCCCTTCTTAGAAGGTCAGTTCTGCTCCTACCAGCGGTCCAAGGCTAAGACAGACTTCGGGTGGGTTTAGCCACCAGAAACACATCTATAATAATAAAAGCATAATATGCTAATTAGACAGGAGAAGCTGGAGCTGCGAGGGCCGAGCCCCTTGCACGAATTCCATGCTTTGGGTCTCTAGTTTTTTAATAAACTGAGTCAAGATCTAATTTTTCTAGTTGTCTAATATATTTGTTAGGGGACTTTTTCAACAGTCTCCTCTGTTGTGAAGTGTTGAACACTTACTGTGATAGCAGTAAGTACAGTAATAAAAATTTTCTAGGATTATTTCATTCTGGAAAGGACACCTGAATAAAGGACCAGGATTGTGCATTTCTGAAAAAAAAATTTTTTCTTGCACTAAGGTGAGGCCTAATCCAAACCTTTGTCCATAACATCCTTAACCCAGTGGTCAGCAAACTCATTAGTCAACAGAGCCAAATATCAACAGTACAACGATTGAAATTTCTTTTGAGAGGCCAAATTTTTTAAACTTAAACTTCTAACGGCACTTCTTCAAAATAGACTCACCCAGGCCGTGGTATTTTGTGGAAGAGCCACACTCAAGGGACCAAAGAGCCGCATGTGGCTCGCGAGCCGCAGTTTGCAGACCACGGCCTTAACCCATAGGTCTTGTCTGTTATAAAAACAATCTGCTCAGATCCTTAGGGGTAGATGGGAATATAAGCAGAAAGTAGGAAAAATTAGTATAAATTTTCATTTAATGTCTGTACCTTACATGACTGTGAGCATCGTGGGACAGAAAAATTTATTAAACATTGCTGACACTCAACAAATTTTTGTTTAATTAATAAATATAGGAATGAACATTGAATGAATTCCCTAGCTCCAGGAAGAAGGACAATGATCAATAATACCAGATATGCTAGGCCTGGTTATACTCTAGTAATTATTTATTTTAGTTCCCTTGAATGTGAAGATAGCTCATAAACTTAATTCCATACTACAATGAGTGGTAGTTCTGGCATACTCAGTGTTTCTGGTGACTTTTTTTCCTAGCTTTATTGAAGCACAATTGACAAAATTGGAAGAGATTTAAAGTACAGAATGTGGTGATTTGATATGCATATCCATTGTAAAGGATTCCCCGCATTGAGTTCATTAACAAATCCATCACCTCACCTAACATATTCACTTTTTAAAAAATATATATTTTTATTGATTTTTTTACAGAGAGGAAGGGAGAGGGATAGAGAGCTAGAAACATCAATGAGAGAGAAATATCGACCAGCTGCCTCCTGCACACCCCCCCACCAGGGATGTGCCCGCAACCAATGTACATGTCCTTGACCGGAATCGAACCTGGGACCCTTTAGTCTGCAGACCAATGCTCTATCTACTGAGCCAAACCGGTTTCGGCACATGTTCACTTATTTTTGGGGGGAATTGGGGGGGCAAGAACATTTAAATTCCACTTTCTTAAGCAAATTTTAATTATACAGTATAGTGTTATGAACTATAGTCACCATATTACACATTAAATCATCAACTTCATTCATCATCTGCCCTAGCAACTACTTTTCTACTCTCTGTTTCTATGAGTTTTACCTTAAAAAAAAAAATAGATTCCACACACAAGTGGAATATCATGCAGTATTTGTCTTTCTCATTATGGCTTATTTTATTTAGCATAGTGCCCCCCAGTTTCATCATGTTCTCACAAATGACAGTATTCACTTCTTTTTTTTAAGGCTAAATAATATTCCCGTGTGTGAGTGTGTATATGTGTGTATGTTTATCATATTTTATTTATATATTCATTTGTGGGTTTTTTGTGGTTTTTTTTTTAATTTTCAATTACAGTTGATGTGCAGTATTATATTAATTTTAGGTGTGCAACCCAGTGATTACACATTTATATAACTGGCAAAGTGATCACCCTAATAAAGCTTGTACCCATCAGACACCATACACAGTTATTACAATACTAGAGGCCCAGTGCACAAATTCATGCACTGGTGGGGTCCCTCAGCCTGGCCTTCAGGGATTGGGCCAAAACCGGCTCTCTGACATTCCCTGAGGGGTCCTGGATTGTGAGAGAGCGGTTCTCAGGTGATGCACCCTGGACTTGGGCTCCCTCCTCTCTGGATCCAGGGTGCAGTTGAAACAGATTCAGGGCCAACAATGCCCCAGCAGCAACCTAATCCACAGCTAATTCCATAAGGAATCGGTTCCCTGCTCTACTGGTTGAAGCATCTGTCCCCGGTGGTCATTGGGCATCATAGCTATGGTCAGTCAGACAGTCACTTAGTCTTTTATATATATAGATATATATAGATAGATTATTGACTATACAGAGAGTCCTCAGGTTACATTGGACTCATGTCATTTCGTGGTTACGTCGCCATCTCCCATTTATTTATTTATTAAAAAAAATTCCATCATTTCAATGTATGTACATATGTATGTGCTTTATGTTTTTTATTATTTATTTACCACAAGTAAAGATCAGGAATTGTTATCTTTCTTTTAATTTTTTTTTTTACTGTTTCACGTCATTACTGCTGAGTATGTGCTCCATGTGAGTGACACAGGTGCTTATGTAGGTGGGTTCTGACTTACGGCGAAAATCACATTACGCCTCACAGTAGAAACAGGCCTCCAACATAACCTGAGGACCTACTGTATTTTCTATGCTGTACTTTACCAATGAATATTTTGTAACTACCAATTTGTATTTCTTAATCCTTTCACCTGTTTCACCCATTCCTCCAACTGACTGTCAAAATGTTCTCTGTATCAATGAGTCTGTTTCTGTTCTGCTTATGTGCGTTTTTTTTTAGATTCCACATACAAATGAAAACATTGTATTTGTCTTCCTCTGAGTTATGTCACTCAGCACAATACCCTCTAGGTCCATCTATGTTGTTATAGATGGCAAGACTTCATTCTT
Source organism: Eptesicus fuscus (assembly GCF_027574615.1). Classification (NCBI taxonomy): domain Eukaryota; kingdom Metazoa; phylum Chordata; class Mammalia; order Chiroptera; family Vespertilionidae; genus Eptesicus; species Eptesicus fuscus. The sequence goes on from NC_072484.1 coordinate 20,060,560, forward strand.
TTTTATGACTGAATCATATCTCATTGTATATATGTACCACTTCTTTATCCATTCATCTATTGATGAAATTTTAGGTTGCCTCCATATCTTGACTATTGTAAATAATGCTGCAATAAACATATGGATACACATGTTATTTTAATTTAGTGTTTTGTGTTTCTTTAAATAAATACCCAGAAGTAGAATTGCTGGGTATTTCTTTATACTTGTTACAGCCTTTATTTTAAAGTCTCTTTTTTTCTGGTATAAGTAGTGCTACCACATCTTTTTAAATTTTTTTTGATTTGTTTTGTTTTCATTTTCATGAAATATTCTTCCAATCCTTTTATTTTATTTTTAGTCTGTGTTTGTCTTTCTATGTTAAGTAAGTCTCTTATAGACAGCAAATGTAAGGGTCATGTTTTGTTGACTATTCAGCCTTTTGATTGAAGCATTTAATCTATTTGCATTTAAAGTAATTGTTACTCTATATGTATTCAATGTCATTTTATTATTCATATGTTTATCTTTTGTTTTCTTCTTCTTAAAGAGACCCTTCAACACTTCTTATAATACTGATTTGGTGATGATGGACACCTTATGCTTTTTCTTGTCTGAGAAGCTCTTTATCTGTCCTTCAAATCTAAATGATAGCTTTGCTGGAAAGAGTAATCTTGATTGTAGGGCCTTGCTTTTCATCACTTTAAATATTTTATGCCAATGCCTTGTAGCCTGCATAGTTTCTGATGAGAAATCAGCTGATAGTTTTATAGGAGCCCCTTGTAGGTAATTATTTGTCTTTCTCTTGCTGCTTTTTAGATTCTCTCTTTGTCTTTAACATTTGGCATTTTAATTATGATGTGTATTGCTGTGGGCCTCTTGGGATTCATCTTATAGGACTCACTGCACTTCCTGGACTTTCGTGTCTATTTCAGTCATTATTTTTTCAGATAGGTTTTTAATTTATTGCTCGCTCTCTCTTCTCCTATTAGTACCCCTATGATGTGAATGTTGGTAAGTTTCAAGTTGTCCCAAAGACTCCTTAAACTATCCCAAATTTTTGTGTGTGTGGTTTTTTTTTTCCTGTTCTGATTGGGTGTTGTCTGCTTCCTTACCTTTCAAATTCCTGATTTGATCCTCTGCTCCATATACGCTACTGTTGATTCCTTATAATGTGGTCTTCATTTCAGTTCATGTATTTTGTGTTTCTGACTGGTTCTTTTTTATGTTTTCCATCTCCATTTTTATGTTTCCTATTTCTTAGTTGAAGTTCTCATTAAGTTCATCACTCTTCCTCTAAGTTTATTGAACATCTTTATAACCAAAGTTTTGTACTCTGCATCTGGTAGATTGCATGTCTCCATTTTGTTTAGTTCTTTTAATGGAATGTTGTTCTGTCCTTTCATTTGGGATTTGTTTCTTTGTGTCCTCATTTTGACCACCTCCCTGTATTTGTTTCTATGTATTAGGTTGAGCTGCTATGTTTCCCATTCTTGGTAGAATGGTCTTATATAGTAGGTATCCTATAGGGCCCAGTGGCATAACCTCCTTGGTCGCCCAAGTTGGGCACACCTGGTGTACCCCACAGCCCCATGTGAGCTATCTATACCCTCTTATAGTTGATCCTTGATTGCTCTTGATACACAGTGGGAGGAATTTACCCCCAGGCTGATTGGCTATAAGGTCTGGTCACCACCACCATGGAGTATCTACCATGGAGGGGCCAACACACAGAGCATGATATACATCAGCAGGGCTCTGGTGCCTGATTTAGTCCACCTCTTGAGTGTGTCACTGGTGGAGGTGGTTGGGTGGTACTAGAGCAAAATCTGAAGCTTTCCACCAGGTGCCCTAGCTTTGGGCACTACCAGAAGGAGCAGGCCAAGGTCAACCACCACCTGTGTGCCCTGCTTACAGTCACCTGGCATGAGCTACAAAGCAATCTGCACATGGCTGCTACTTTGTTGGGCTTGAAGGTGCCAAGGAGAAGCCAAGTTGGAAAAAAAGGCCAGCTACTGCTAATGCTGGTCCTGAGGCCCCTTAGCAAGAAGTATGAAGTATGCCAACACCAGACGATTCTTGTTTGGGATTTATAAACCTTTGTGAGATTTTAGGAAAGTCCAAAGTATGAGCCAAAATAGGCCATTTGTGTGGAAATCACTGTAAACTGCTTGGGTGGCCCTACAAGTCGGGTGGGGCAGGGTCACAGGGAATCACCAGAGCAGGTAAAAAGTGTTAGCCAAGTTGAAGATTCAGATATGGGATCTGCCTGCTAACTCTGTTGGGGGAGGGCTCAGAAAAAAAAAGAAAAAGAAAAAAAAGACCTCTGCCAGCACTTCTGTCTGGGGCATAGCTGTGCCTCTAGCCCTCACTGGACAATTTAGTTCCTCCCCTATGTCTCTGGTGCTTTTAGAGCTGCTGCCTCAGTGCTAGAGTTCAGATTAAATGAGTCCCAGTGAGTCTGTGTGCAGACCTTTTAAGAAAAATGCCTGGGACTCCAGCAGACATAAATCTTAGCCACAATCTCCATCACTTTTTACAGCCAGAAAATATGGGGACTTCTCTTTGAGGCACTGAAACCCTGGGCTGGGGTCTTCATGTGGGAATGGAACCCCTCGCTCCTCAGAGGGGACTTCCATAGCCGCAATGTCCCTCTCAATTTTAATAGTCACACATGGGTGTGGGACCAGCCCGTTCCACGTCTCGACCCTTCTTACCAGTTTTCATGAGGCTTCTTTATATCCTAAGTTATAGGACTTCTGTTTAGATATATTTCAGGTGGTTCTGAATGATGTTTGTTTTATAGTTTAGTTGTAATTCTCATGTGGTTGTAGGAGGATTGAGTACAGCATTTATCTACTCCACTATCTTGACTGGAAGCTCTCTATTCACCTGCTGATGGACACTTAGGTTGTTTTCATACCTTAGCTATTATGAATAATGGTGCAATATAACATGGGAGTATACATATCTATTCAAGATAATGATTTTGTTTCATTTGGATATATACCCAGATGTGGATCACATGGTAATTCTATTTTTAATTTGTGGAAGAATCCTCATACTGTTTCCCATAGTTGCTGTGTCAGTTTACATTTCTCTCAACAATGTAAAAGAGACTATTCCCTTTTCTCCACATTCTTGTCAGGATTTGTTATCTCTTGTCTTTTTGATAGGAGGCATCCTTATAGGTGTAAGGTGATATCTCATTGTGGCTTTGATTGCCATTTCCCTGATGATTAGTTATGTTGAGCATCTTTTCGCATACCTGCTGGCTATTTGTATGCCTTCTTTAGAAAAACATCTGTTCAGATGCTTTGACCATTTTTTATTGTTTTTTGTTTGTTTGTTTTGCTATTGAGTTATATGAGTTCATTATATATTTTGATATTAACCCCTTATTGGATATGTGGTTTGCAAAGATTTTTTTCCTATTCTGTAGGTTGAGTTTTCATTTTGCTGATGGTTTCCTTTGTTATGCAAAAGCATTTTAGCTTGATGTAGTCCCACTTATTATATTTGCCCATTTTTGCTTTTGTTTTTGGTGTCAACTCCAAAAATATCATTTCTAAGACCAACGTTAAGGAGCTTACATCCTATGCTTTCTTGAGTTTTATAGTTTCAGGTATTATTTTTAAGACTTTAGTCCATTTTGAGTTGCTAACTTTTGTGTATGGTGTAAGATAGAGACCCCCCTCCTCCCCTCCCTTCCCCTCTCTCCTCCCTTTCTGTTCCCTCCCCTCCCCTCCCTTCCCCTCTCCTCTCCTTTCCTTTTATTATTTTCTTTGTTCCCATGTTGCTATTATCTGGTACCCTCATGACTTTTAATAATATTCTGACAGTAGTAAGAGCAGTAGCTAGAATGTGTGCAGATTTTCTATTTTTATAGTATTTTCAGTATTTCTATTTTAGTGATTTGTTCAGTTAAGAAATATTTAGTAGTAAGTGTTGATTACTTGGCAGACATAGTTCCAGTAAGCAATATTTAGTAGTAAGTGTTGATTACTTGGCATACTATAATGAATAAGACAGACAAAAAAAAAAAAAAAAATCTCTGCCCCCATGATATTCACACTCTGGTAAACAAACAATATAAAATAATAATAACTCCATGGAATCACAATCAAATCATATAGCCTTTTATATGAGGAAATTGAGATCTAGAGGGGTTATGTGACATGGCCCCAAAACTCAGTTTATCAAAAAAAGAGCCAGAACTCAAATCTGATTTTATGATACCAAATCCTGATGTTATTCCACCTGGCCATACCACCTCCTTATCTTATACTAAACACTATGCAAAAAAACCCTACCACCACAAAAACAAACAAACAAAGAAAAACACAAAACACACACACACACACACACACACACACACACACACACAAGAAAATGGCTATTTCACCATGCCAAAGACTGCTGTTTATATTTATACTAGAGGCCCGGTGCACGAAATTCGTACACTGGGGGGTGGGGAGGGTGTCCCTCAGCCCAGCCTGTACCCTCTCCATTCTGGGACCCCTCAGGGGATATCCGACTGCTGGTTTAGGCCCGATCCCCTGTGGGATCTGGCCTAAACCAGCAGTCGGACATCCCTCTCACAATCCATGACTGTGGCTCCTAACTGCTTGCCTGCCTGCCTGCCTGCCTGCCTGATTGCTCCTAACTGCTTCTGCCTGCCAGCCTGATCACCCCTGACCACTCCCCTGCTGGCCTGATAAACAACAAACTGCTCCCCTGCCAGCCCAATTGCCCCCAACTGCCCTCTCTTGCCAGCCTGATCTCACCCCAAATTGCCCTCCCCTGCTGGCCTGATCTCACTCTCAACTGCCCTCCCCTGCTGGCCTGGTTGCCCACAACTGCCCTGCCCTGCCAGCCTGGTCGCCCCCAACTGCCCTCCCCTACCAGCCTAATGGTCCCCAACTGTCCTCCCCTGCCAGTCTGGTCGCCCCCAATTGCCCTTCCCTGCTGGCCTGATCACCCCCAACTGCCCTCGTCTGTAGGCCTGATCTCACCTCCAACTGCCCTCCTCTGCTGGCCAATTTGTTTCTGATTGGTCAGTTTCTATGCCAGTCAGCATCAAAAGCTCTGCCTCCTAGGCAGCCATTGGCTCCTCACAGTTGACCCAGATTTGATTCTGATTGGTCAGTTTCTATGCCAGTCAGCGTCAAAAGCTCCACCTCCTAGGCAGCCACTGAATCCTCACACCTCACACAGATTTGGTTTTGATTGGTCAGTTTCTATGCCAGTCAGCGTCTCTGGGCCTATCAACAGGGCCTGATCAAAAAGGCAGGGCTGATCAGCAGCCCTGGTGGAGGCCTGAAGAGAAATGGAGGCATGGCTGCTGGCCAGCCCAGAGAGAAAGAGAGGGGCAAGTGCTGATCAACAGCTGCCACAGAGGCTACAGATCAGACCCTGCTTATCTCTTCAGGCCTCCCTCCTGGTCCGATTCGCAGCCCCCTCAACAGTCAGTGCTGGGTCACTGCCCCTGCAGCCATAGCAGTCAGTACTGGGTCGCCATGGCAACCCAGCACTGACTGCAGGACTGACTTCCAGTTGGTCAAGCCTCTGGTGCTTGTGGATATGAGGGACCCAGGGTTTTTATATATTAGGACTGATCTCTAATTTTACCTAAGACCATCATGTTCTAAAATAGATTTGGTAAACATAACTGATAAAAACTGAAAACTGATTCCAATTTGCATTAAACTCATGCTTACACATATCTTTAAACTTTTTAAAAAAGATTATTTTTATTATGTTTTAGAGACAAAGACTGGAGAGGGAGAACAAAACAACATCCATCTGCTGCCTCCTGCACACCCCTTACCAGGAATTGAGCCCCTGACCCAGGCACGTGCCTTGACTGGGAGTTAAACTGGCGACATTTTGGCACAGGGGACAAGGCCCAACCAACTGAGCCATAGCAGTCAGGGCTCTTTAAACTTTTTATTAGAATATAATAAAAAAGAATTTTCATTAACTGAACACACCCTTATAAGCAGCATAAAAAATAAAAAAAAACATTATCACTCCCCTGCCAAACTCTCTCATTCCCCTTTCAGTTACTATACAATTTCCATGGATAACAGCTATCCTGAGTTCTAATAGCAAATATCTGTTTTATCTATTTTAGTGCTTTGAATAAAAGGAATTGTATAGTATATACTCTTTTGCATTCTTTTCTTAATATTGTCTGTGAGATCTATCTATATATATAATTGTGTGTAGTAAAGACAATTAAATCTCATTATTTATCTTCTTTGCTGTTGATTGATATTAAAGTAATTTCCATTTTGGGATGATATGAATAGTGCTGCTATAAAGATTCTTGTGGAGTCTCTTGGTGAATATTTCACATGTTTTTCTTGAGAATACATCTAAGAGTGGCACTGCTGGGTCATAGGGTAGATATATGCTTAACTCTAGTAGATACAGTTTTCCAAAGTGATTTTAATAATTTACTCTCTTCCAAGTAGTAGTTTAGAATCCCAACTACTCCAGGTTGTAAGTATTTACATTAGATGCTGAAATGCCTTCTAAAATGGGTACCACCAATTCATCTCTAAGATAACCTCACATTATTTTACTTGTTTTCCCCAAAATTCAGACATGACTGGCCTATATTTTAAAAATAGAAATAATATAGTAAATAAATGTACTTAGTTCTCCCCACTATTAAACTCTTCTATAAAGCACTTCCATGTACCAACAGGAACTACAGAATGCAAGAGGCAAAGAAATTCCTGGAAATCTGGGATCCCATACTATCTATGACAAAATGTATTAAGAAAATACTTCTTAACTGACTATAACTGATCATTTAACTATAGGATAATAGTCTTTTTTCTTCTTTTCCATTCCCTGTATCTCTGCATTCCTGAAATAATAAAATAATATTCTTCTAGAATTAACAGCAACTGCTTAATGCATACAGACAAGGTGGTAAGCAAGCAAAGTTTCTAGGAAACTGAATAATTTGTTTTTTCCTTAATTGGAGAAAGAACCATGATTACAATTTACAAGGACTGAATGAATCTGCATTACAATAAGCTAAAACCATTTTTCTGCATTTTTTTCTGCATTTTGATTTTAACAGAATGCTTATCAAAGAACTGTAAGCAGTCTAACACCTATTTTTGAATTCTGATGAGTGAAACATCAAAATTCATGAGGCCCTGTGCCATTTGTAAAATGAATCTTTTTTGCTCCTAAGCCTCCAATTAGAGCCCATGGAATGACAGGGATGAAATGATATTTCAGAAACGAAGTACATAATAGGTACTCAATAAACCTAGAGATTGGCAAAATGATTACTGTTTTATTAAAGGTGATATAAATATAAAAGGAAACTCCCTTTCTCCTGGTTATAATAAAACCATGCTAAAAATAACTTAAATCATCTGGATCTTAAGACTCCCCTAATGCTCATTGGTTAAGCAGTACATTTACAGGCTGTGAAGTTACTGATAAGAAAGAAATGAGACATACCTCCCCTCTTCATGACTTTAATATTTATTAGAGACTTGATAATAACCAATGCTAGATAACTAGCCTAGCCATGAAGTGGAAAAACTAAGCCACATATATGTTTAGCCAGTGTATTCTTTTCCTCCAGGCCCTAGTTTTTCAATACACACTGAAACCAGCTGTTTCCTAATCTGAGCTGCTTCTAATGTGCTTATGAAAAATGTATATACCTCTCCTCAAACTTATGTTTGAGGATATGTTTTTATTGATTATTTTAGAGAGAGAGAGAGAGAGGAAAAGGGAAGGGAGAGAGAGTAAAAGACATCAATGTGAGAGTGAAACATGGATCAGTTGCCTCCTGCACACGCCCCAACAGGGGACCAAATCAAAACAAACTTTGCTTTATGTACCCTGCAACTGAATCACCCAGCCAGGGCAAGAAATTTGCATTTTTAACAGGCACATAAAGCAAAGTTTGAGAATTACTGCTCAAAATGGAATTGGAGATAAGTGGGAGGACAGAGGAGAAACAGAAATAATTCAAACTATGTCATTTTTTGCTGTAATTAAAAAAAATAAGAATCACATAATTCCGTTTCCCACTTTTTGACTAATCATTAGATTAATCAAGTTGTGCCTTAAAAATAAAGATACCACCTTTAAGGTTAGATCCTCTAGAGAAATGGCTGAGGCCTGAGGTGCATGTGGATGGAGGCGAGCCGAAACTAAGCAAAAAATGAGCTAAAGAGGCAGCTGAAAGCTGAGAAGAAAGAAGTGGAGAAGGAGGTCCAACAGTAAAGCTCAATGAGAAACGAGCCAATGCTGCTGCCACCAACCACATCACTGACAATGATGTGGTTGCCAGTGAGGAAAACCTGGACCCAAACCAATACTGCAAGACCCACAGACAAGCAGTCTATCAACTAAATCCCAATGGGGAGGACCCATAACCACGCAAGTTCCATATAAATGTTTCCCTCACTCACTTCATCAAAGAATATAGTCACCTGCAGCCTGGGGACCATCTGAGTGACATCACCTTAAAGGTGGCAGTTGGAATCCATGCCAAAAGAGCTTCTGGGGAAAAACTCAACTTCTATGACCTTAGAGGAGATGGGGTCAAGTTTCAAGTCATGGCCAATTACAGGAATCATAAATCAGAAGAACAATTTACTCATATCAATAACAAACTGTGTCAGGGAGGCATAATTGGAGTTCAGGGAAATCCTGGGAAAATCAAGAAGGGTGAGCTGAGCATCATTCCCTATGAGATCACACTGCTGTCTCCTTGCTTTCATATGTTACCTCATCTCCACTCTAGCCTCAGAGACAAGGAAACACAATATGTCAGTCAGGGATACTTGGACTTGATCCTGAATGACTTCGTGTGGCAGAAATTTATTCTCTGCTCTAAGATCATCACATATATAAGAAGTGTCTTGGCCCTCACTGGATAGCTCAGTTGGTTAGTGGGTCCTCCCCATACACAAAGGTTGTAGGTTCTAACCTTGGTTCAGGCACATATAAGAATCAACCAATGAATGCATAAATAAGATGCACAACAAATCAATCCTCTCTTTCTCTCTCCTTGCTCTCTATAATCAATCAATCAATTTAAAAAATGTAAGTTTCTTGGATGAGTTGGAATTCCTAGAGACTGAAGCTCTCATGATAAACATCATCCCAGAGAGTGCTGTGGCCAAGCCTTTCATCACCTACCATGATGAGCTGGACCTGAATGTATATAGGAGAATTGCTCCAGAACTCTACCATAAGATGCTGGTGGTTGGTGACATGGATGAAATTGGATGCCAGTTCTGGAATGAAGGACTTAATATGACTCCCAATCCTGAGTTCAGCACCTGTGATTTCTACTTGGCCTATGAGACTATCACAATCTTGTTGAAATCATGGAGAAGATGATTTCCAGGATGGTGAAGCACATTAAAGGTGGTTGCAGGTGATCTACCATTCAGATGGCCCAGAGGGCCATGCCTACAAGATTGACCTTACCCCACCCTTCTGAAGAATCAGCATGTAGAAGAGCTTGAGAAAGCCCTAGGAGTGAAGCTGCTGGAAACTAACCTCTCTGAAACTAAAAAAAAACTCACAAAATGCTTGATATGCATGTGACAAAAGCTGCTGAATGCCTTCTACCTTGGACCACAGCCAGGCTCTTTGATAAGCTTGTGGGAAGTTCCTGGAAGTGACATGCACCGATCTTGCATTCATCTGTGCTCACCCACAGATAATGAGCCCTTTGTCAAAATGGCACCGCTCTAAATACAGTCTGACTGAGCATTTTAGCTTTTTGTCACGAAGAAGGAAATAAGCAATGACCCCCACGAGGCAGCGGCAGCTTTTTGAAGAACATGTTTATAGAAGAAAACTTCTGCACTTCCCTGGAATATGGGCTGCCCCCCACAGATGGCTGGGGCATGGGCATCGCCCAAGTCACCATGATTCTTAAAGACTCCAATAATGTCAAGGAAGTACTTCTGTTTCCTGTCATGAAATTTGAAGACAGGAAGGAAAATGTAGGAATTGCTGATACATTGTCTAGAAAATAAAAACTGCAAGTCACATAACTCAAGCATCTCTGCACTTTTGCAAAAGATCAAGGACTCCATGGGAATTCTTGTACACTCATATCCATTTGACTATTACAGTTCAGTTACCAGAAGAGATCAAATGAATTAAGAATTCATTTTATAGTCCTTGTTACCAAATAAAACATTTGTCCTTAAAAGAAAAAGCTAAAAAATAAGATACCTGGCCCCATCTTAAGCACACTAAATTAGAATGTCCTAAAAATGGACCTAGAGCCCTGGCCAGGTAGCTCAGTTGATTAGCATAACACGTCCCCCTGATTCACCGAGGTTGCTGGTTCGATCCCCAGGGCACATATAAGAACAAACAAGTGGCCCTAGCTGGTTTGACTCAGTTGATAGAGCGTTGGCCTGCAGACTGAAGAGTCCCAAGTTCAATTCCAGTCAGGGGCACATTCCTGGGTTGTGGGCTTAATCTCCAGTGGGGGGCATGCAGGAGGCAGCTGATCAATGATTCTCTCTCATCATTGATGTTTCTATCTCTCTCTCCCTCTCCCTTCCTCTCTGAAATCAATATATATATATACATATATATAACATATAACATATATATATATAACCATAGCACAATGTAATACACACACACACACACACACACACGTGTGTGTGTGTGTGTGTGTGTTAAAAAAACAGAACCAACCAGTGAATGCATAAATAAGTGGAACAACAAATCCATGGTTTTCTATCTATCTATCTCTCTTTCTGTGTCACTCTCTCTTCTTTCCTCTCTCTAAAAATCAATTTAAAAAGAAGAACCTAGAGTCAATATAGTTGATAAGCTTCCACAATTCTAAAGATCAGGAAAGTGAAACAATGTGGGAACTGCCATACATTCTGTTCAAACAATTAGCCTTGGACACTTGGAGAGTATAAACTTTGACTCTCAAATTTTCATAGAGTTTAATCATCTATTTCTTTCTTAAACTCTTTTCATGGTTGAAATAAACAAAACACAAACATTTTTAGGCTGCCAATAGTCTTCATTTCTATAGCTGGCTTTTTTCTTCATTCCTTCTTTTTAATCTTTTTTACTGGAGTAAATATATATGTAAAAATCACAAAGTGAACATACTAAGGTAACCAGCACACATATCAAGAAACTGAACATCACCAGGAATCCAGTGGTCCCCCTTACGCATCCTTCTTGTCACCACCCTGTAATTCTAACCACCACCCTTCCTTGTAATACCATAGATTATTTTATTTGTTTTTGAAGTTTATTGAATAATAGGATTTGAAGAAAATTGAATAATAGTAGATATACTCACTGATGTCCAGTTTTTTTGTGTTTTTTTTAAATATATTTTATTGATTTTTTTACAGAGAGGAAGGGAGAGGGACAGAGAGTCAGAAATATCGATGAGAGAGAGACATCGATCAGCTGCCTCCTGCACACTGGGGATGTGCCCACAACCAAGGTACATGCCCTTGACCAGAATCGAACCTGGGACCCTTCAGTCTGCAGGCCGATGCTCTATCCACTGAGCCAAACTGGTTAGGGCTGATGTCCAGTTTTTTTAATTCAATACTGACCTCATGAAATTCATCTATGTCATTGTATGTACTTATGGTTGACTCACCTTTTTTGCTATATTATTCTTTTGTAACAATGTGCCACAATTAATTCATCCATACTCCTGTAGATTATTTCCACTTTGGGATTAATAACAATAGTGCTCTTATAAACATTCTTGTGCATGTCCTTGAAGAACATATGGATTCATTTCTCTTAGGTGTGCACCTAGGCATGAAATTGCTGAATCAGAAGGTAAGTGTCTATTTAGCTGTTGTTTTGCTGCCAGCTTTCCAAAATGGTGGCACTTCCCTCAGAAGAAAAGAACCTCAGTTGCACCAATGGTTGGTGTTGCCTGCCTTTATTATTTTAATCATTTTCTATGACTGATTTCTGAACTCTTTCCCTTAATGGCTTCTATGGTCCCAATTTATTTGTAGCTTTTACCCTTCACAGTTTATAACATTCACAGTCTATAATATTCGACTTAGCATCTAACGTTTAAGCTACCGAATAGATTTAGCCATATAAAAGAGAGTAAGCTCACCCTAAAATAAATTTGCCTAACTGTATTTTACTTTTACTTTAAAAGCAGAGGCAGACACAATCATTTTCAGTTAAGTTCAGACTCCCTAAATATTGGAAGAAAAAAAAATATGGAGGACCCAAATTTTGGTAGATTGCTAAACTAAGTCTAGTAGATAACTTCTTTTAAAAAGTGTGCAATTACACTAAACTGGGCTGGGGACAAGTTTGTGTAGACATGGAAAGATATAAATTCTCCCCCCGGTTTTTTCACAATGTTCTTCCTAGTAGTAGTATCCAGCCAGCAAAAATTCATTTTCAGTAATGGCTTAATATCTATACTACTAACTGATGTATTTGTGAAAGCAACATAATGTGAAATTGAAGTTTTAATGGTTTTCTTTTTTTAAGAGAAGAAATGTAATTAACTCATGGAAGATGAGCTAACAACATTATTCAAGACTCTGGTGTTATTTTCCATTTTCCTTGTATGCTATCTTGTCACTAAAAATGTGGCATACATTTAGCCAGAAATTTAACTCCTAAAAAGCATTGTGTCAGGAATACCAGTCCATTAATGAGACATCTCACAGATACTGAGACAGAAAAAGGATAGGAAAAAAAGATAGTCAGTTTGAAGGGAACCATGCCTGAGTGAGAATTTTTATTTTTATTTTTCTTCCCTTTTTTTTTTTGTTTTGTTGTTGTTGAAACAAAACAGAATTTCAGATTTACATGCTGCCAGAATATCACTTCTTGGCACTTCAAAGATAAATTGGGCTGGAAAGAGAAAGAACATTTTGTGTACTCCCCTGCAGTTTAGTAACCTGAAAGCAGAGAGTTGTAGCAATTTGCATGGAAGGGGTTAATTTCGGGCTGAAGAAAGATACAGCTAATCCACTCCCTCAGGCAGAAGTCCAAATGGTACTTAGGAGGAGATTTAAGTGGGAAAATTATTTCACACAGAAAAATGTGTGTTACTTCTCCATAAAGCCTAAATTTTCCATATGTAATCTTTCTTCTCCTGCTTCCCCCTCCCCCACAAAGAACTAAACCAAGGTTATTATTTAAACATTAATTAAATTAGGAAGAAAGTTTGCTATAGTTTATATAACACAAACCCATATAACTTTTTTCTAATTATAAGGATTTCATGTTTGAACAAACAACTCTCTTCTAAGCTGCTGAACATATTCGGAGGTAAATTAAACTATTTGAGTGAGTTAAGCAATTACAACAAATTAGACAACAGCCTCACTTGCTCCCTAAACCACAAAGTCTTCATGAATGCTTTTCAGTGACCCACAAATGGAACAATGAGAAAGATGTTAAAAGGTACTGTCAAAGGAACTGAACTCTAAATGATGCAAGCTTTTGTCTAAATCCATCCGAATATAGGCGACAAATTGCCACGTCATGCACTGGGGACCCTTTCTTGTAAAGACCTGGGTGATAATGAGATCCTTTGCCCTTCTGCAGTGTCAGGTCATATCAAATACAAACGAGCAAACTCTAGCCTGCAAATGCAGGGTGGGGCAAAAGTAGGCTTACAGTTGTTTGTACAGAAAATAATACAATAATTAATAGATATTAATACAAGGGTGAACTGTGTTTTTGCCTACTCACAACTGTAAACCTACATACTTTTGCCTCACCCTGTATTTATTTAAATAACCATCTATTTACTTATAAAATGAATCAAAATACTCTCTCATTCTACTATTGGATTTTATCCAGTAGAAAGGTAATATAAATCATACAACACTCAAAATAAGCTTATTACTCCACCAACTAACTCAAAGTCCTTAATAAAATGTCACCTTTCTCTCTTCCCAATGCATCTCTAATGTATGTTATGCTTTACAACAGTATCTCCTAAACTTCAGAATTTGGCACTGCTAAATATACGCTCCAATACTCCAGAAGCCCATGGTGGGAGTAATAAGAAATAATGCTCTGTCACTATTCAATTATAAAATGTACAATCTTTCTCTCTTTCTATATGCAATTCAAAATGCAAAAGGAGTGTCTATTATAGGGAGCTTACCAGATAGAATTAGGAGTTTTAATTATAATTCTAATTACTTATATTTGTAATATAATATAATATCTCAGTTGAATTATTTCCTTTTCTATCCAAATGCCTGGCACAATCTGAATACAAATGTGACTTACTGAATCTTTACATTGTTGTTTCTGTTGCCAACTCTATATATAAACAGGCTTTCAAACATTGTCAGTCAGCTGACAATATGCTTTATAGGCAGAGATAAAATCAAAATAATTAACCAGAATAGCACAGGCAGTGACTAAACAGGATACACACCCAGCCAATCAGAGTGGTCATCACCATCAATAACAAGCATGGCCAGGCAAGCACGTTTTGGCTGAAGAGCAGCCCCAATAAAACATGTTCTTCGAACAGTCACTGATATTTGTTGATCTTCCATGAGCTATAGCAGGGCCAATGTACATATGCACTCCCATACACATCTGTAACTTGCTTTTCTTCTTTTATTATTATTCTACATTATATCACTGATATTTAGGTATCCTCAGCATTCCATCAGATACACATCTATTCATTCTTCTTAGTACCCTCCTAATAATCTCAAATCATAGACATAGCTTTCCTCTATTGGTAGATCATTTCTCTATATACACATATTTAGGCTTTCACTTAATCTAGTAAATATAATTGCAGTGTACATGGTATACACATATATCCTTGTGTACTCTTTTCTTGTTTTTAACTCTGAAAATTAAGATTGTAAGTCAGAAGATATATGTTTATCTTTTTAACTGATTATGTGAGATTGTTTTCCAAAAAGAGACTGCAACAATTCACACTATGAGTTTCTATGCCCATACAGGCTCACACATGCTGTGCTGTGGGTTGGGTTCCCTGGAAAATAGCCCTTTAGAGTTGTTGAGCCTGGAGGCAGAGTTGGACTTCTGTATCTCACATCATGAATCCAACTCAGGGAGAGGGCATAATCTTGGTCAAGACCTCTCTCTCTGACTGAGAAACGTTCTTGGAGAAGGAATCAATTGAGAGTTGTCAGCCACCCACACTCTCAGTAGCAAGAATAATTTTTCAGTCCTAAATGGAAATCTGACCCCATCATATAAGTAAAAAAATTATTTCATTGTTGTTTTAATTTGTATTTCTCTAAATACTAATGTGGGCACATATTTTCACATGTTTTTGGCCATCTGGAATTTCTCTTCTGCTTGTTCATACCTTTGCCCATTTTTCTTTTGGTTGTTAGCTTTCTTATTATCCTTTTGTAGAAACTCTTTGTATACTAGGGAGAGTAAATCTGTTTTCATATGAGTTACAAATCATATGTAATTCCATTTAATTTATCTCTTTTTTTGCCAAATATATCAGGGGACTGACAGGAACAGGTAGCACACTCAAAGGTTTTAACTGAAAAAGTATTAAATAAAAGGGCTATGGCCAGAGTTGCAGGCAGGGTTACAGAAACCAACAAAGGTACTAACAATAAAAAAGAGCTGCCTCTACTGCTAGGTCTTTGGAAGAAGAAGAGAGAAAGTAACTAGCAGAGTCTGATAAAAGCTGGAGATGTGGAAGAAGAGGTGGCTAGGTGACACAGTCAATAAAAGTTAGCCTCTTGGGGCAAGGGGTTAGCCAGAGAAGAACATAGAGGATTCTAAGTGGGAGAAGGGAAAAATATAGAACAATCAATACACCATATAAAACATTTTAACTTTCTGTGTAGCCAACATTTCAATTTTTAAAAATCTTTTAAAGCATTGTTATAAGCTATTATTTTTTATTATAACTTTTGATTTTGAAATACTAGTAGTTTAAGACTCACAAGAAGTTGCACAAATACATAGAGCTCCTGGTTACCTTTCACCAGCTTTCCCCAATGAACATAACCATAATAAATATAACCATAGCACAATGTCAAAAAACAGGAAATTCACATGGGTACAATGTAATTCACTTGGATGCAGATCTTACATAGATTTTTAACAGTTTTTACATGCACTAATTTGTGTTGTGTCTTTGTGTAGTTCCATGAAATTCATCACAAGTAGAAATTTGAATATATATCACAACAGTCAAATACAGAATTGTTCCATCACCACAGAGAAACTGTATTGTATTAACCCTTAATAGCAATATCCTTTTCCCAACCCAAACCTGACAACTAGTGAAACTGCATTGGTTTTAATTTTGTAACTTTTAGAATGTTATATAAATAGAATCATACAATATGTCACTATTAGAAATTGGTGCCCTAACCGGTGTGGCTCAGTGGATAGAGCATCGGCCTGCGGACTCAAGGGTTCCAGGTTTGATTCCGGTCAGGGGCATGTACCTTGGTTGCGGGCACATCCCCAGTAGGGGGTGTGCAGGAGGCAGCTGATTGATGTTTCTCTCTCATCGATGTCTCTAACTCTCTCTTCCTCTCTGTAAAAAACCAATAAAATATATTTTTTTAAAAAATTTTTAAAAAAAGAAATTGGCTTTTTTTTCCCTGTCTACTATAATGCTATTGAGATTCATCCAAGTAGTTGCATACATCAAGAGTTTGTTCCTTTTCATTACTGAATAGTATTCCATGTGTGGACATACCACTGTTTTTTACCCATTTGTCCAAAGAAGGACACTGGCTTGTGTCCAATCTTTGGCCATTACAAATAAAACTATTGAAACTTCCATGCCATATTTTTGTGTGAATATAAGTCTTCATTTCTCTGAGTCAAGTGTTCAAAAGGGCAATTGTTGGATTAAATAAAGATTTATCTTTAACTTTATAAGAAGCTGCTGTTTCCATTTCTGGGAAGATATAGTAGATGCAATTTTCTTTATTTCCCATGCTATAAACAACTAAAAACTCTGGACATTATGAATAATCAAAAAATGCAAGCAAACAAATAACAAAAACCCAACAAGACCGCTCTGAAAAATGGAATAAAAAAGACAGACAAGAGCAAAAAAATGACAAGAGTGCTGAGTTCCCTCCTTGCCCCATATATTCCAAACTTAGAGCCAAAGATATTGGTAACCCAGAAATGCCCATGGATGGAGACATAAAAGAAAAAGTCCAACAAAAGCCTACTGCCAGACAAGACAACATTTTATATAGCCAGTATATTCCAGCCTAACATAACAGGAAAACACACACACACAAAACTATGCCTCACTCCACCAGCAAGGCATAGTACGGAGCAGAGACCTCCTCCTTTGTGAGGCTGCAATGAGGCAATTCCAACCCCCCACACCCATTACAGAAGAGATCAGAGTATGCCAATCAGGAAGCTAGACTTTCATCCTCATCAGATGATAGAAGCTTACACAGCATCACTGTGTTATTGGTGGAAGTGAAACTCTTGGGGTGAGGGGAAAAGAATTTACTGAGGCCCCCAGAGGATGGGATTTTGAGAAAAGCTTTATTAATGATGTAAACTTAAGGGAGTTTTCCTCCAAAGTCCCATCTTCATCCTTTTGTCACATCCTTCCAGCTGTGTCCTCAGCAGAGCTAGAATTAAGGCCACTGCCCAGAATTACTGCTCCACATTAAAGCGCAGTCCAATCTGACATTTGGCTAGGTTAGCTTGTGTTCCTAGCTGCAGTCATTGTGTGTGGGGTCCCCATGGCCATGGGGCATGCAGCTGCTAAGGCTACATGGCAGGCTAACAAAGGGGCGAGTGTGGGTCATGGAGCAAGAGAATGAGAGAGAACTAGAAGGCAAGTGAGAAAAGAAACTCTTTGGATATTTTAACCTTCCAAGATTTCACAGACCTGCATTGGGGTCCACCTTTCTAGCCAATGGTCTTTTCCCAGGCTAGATTAACAGGCAAGCACCTCCCCTATTCCACTCCAAATTCATTGACTCCTCTTTTGTTCAAACCCTTTCCCCAGTGATCTGCAGGGAATGGACAGGTGGTTCCCTGGGGAGCCTGAAGCTGTATCTTCCTGAAGCTGCTTTGTTGACCACACTTAAAATGTTTGGCCTCCATTTTGCTCTTTTTCTATTATTAACTACATAGTTAGGATGATAAATGGAGACCACAACAGGATCCAGGCCATCTATTCCCACCCAGAAGTAATGAGAAGGCCCATCCTTGGGTGTGAAAAAAGACACGGTAGCATGCCTGAATTGTATTTCTCCCTGGCAGTATTTAGTCAGTGTCCCCACTTCCCCTGCCAGAGAAGTGTCAGGGGAATTTAATTAAAACAGGTTTAAATAAAATCCAGAGTTGTAACATAATACAAAAATGTTCAGGTGTCAATAAAAAAGATCACTCATCACAGCCAAAACCAGTAAGATATCAAACTGCATGAAAAATAATGATCAATAAATGCCAATACCAAGATGGCACAGATGTTATCATTACCTGACACAGACGTAAAGCATCCATGATAAAAATGCTTCAGTGAGTAATCATACACTTCAAACAAGTGAAGAAAATAGAAAGTCTAAGCAAAGAAGTAGAAGACATAAAATGAGTCAAGTGGAAATTTTAGAACTGAAACACAGAATAACCAAAATAAAAGCCCAGAGAGTGAGCTAAACAAGGAAGGGTACAGAAGAAAGAATCAGTAAACTGGAAAATAAAACAAGAGAATGATCAAATCTGAATAACACAGAGAAAATAAACTAGGAAAACAAAAACACAGAGCTGCAGGGACCTAGCATTTGCATAATGTGAGTCCTTCAGCCAGAGGAGAAAGAGGGCAGAGCTAAAAGAGTACTGGAAGAAATAAAGGTTGAAAACTTCTCAAATTTAGCAAGAGACATAAACCTATAGATTCAAAAAGCTGAAAAAACCTTAATTGGGATCATCTCAAAAGATCCATGCCACCACACATTATAATTAGACTCCTAAAAACTAAAGACAAAGAAAAAAATCTTGAAAGTAGCAGAGAAAAATAATTATCTTATTTATAAGGGAAAAATAATTCAAATGACAGTGGATTTCTCATTTAAATGATGAAGATTACAAGAAAGTGGCACAAATTTATCTTAAGAGTTGAAAGACCCCAAATTTTATATCTAATAGAAGTATTCTTCAGGAATAAAGGGAAAATCAGCACATTCTCAGATTAAAGAAAACTAACAGAATTTGTAGCCAGCAGATTTGCCCTACAAGATTGGCTAAAATAAGCAGGCAGTGAAAGATGAAAATAGAAACATGGGACCATCAGGTAGAAGAAAAGACAAGTCAAGAAAAAGTATGGGTAAACACAACAGGTTTTCCTTCTCCTCGTGAGTTTTCTAAATTCTGTATTATGGTTGAAGCAAAAATTATAACCCTATCTACTATGGTTTTAAATGTACATAGAGGAAATAGTTGAGATATTTATAATATACTAGCGTTCCCCTTGGAGGAAAAATCCTGCAATAGGGTTTCCTGCTGCACGCTACCCCGCCCTGCCTGCTCTCCACCCTTGTCCCCCACCCCGCCTGAGCTCCTCCCTTCTCCCTTGCCCCACCTTCTCCGCCAGCCAGCCTTCTTTTCCCTTCTTCCCCGGCCCCGCCTCCGCTCCTCCCTTCTCCTCCCCCCCGGCTTGCTTGCTTCTCCGCAGCTTTGCTCCCATCTGCAGCTCTTGGCTTCTTTCTACGCTGTCTTGATATGCAAATGAGCCGCCATCTTTGTTGGGGTAATTTGCATACTTGTCCTGATTGGTTGATGGGTGTGGCTTGGCTGGTGGGCGTGGCTTGGGTGTAGCAAAGGTGCGGTCAATTTGCATATTTTTCTATTATTAGGTAGGATGTCCTCTTTCGAAAAGTATCTATTTAGATCCTTTGCTCATTTTTTATTGGTTCGTTTATCTTCCTTTTGTTAAGTTGTATGAGTTCTCTGTAAATTTTGGAGATTAATCCCTTATCGGAAATATCATTGGCAAATATGTTCTCCCATGCAGTGGGCTTTCTTGGTGTTTTGTTGATGATTTCTTTTGCTGTGCTGAAGCTTTTTATTTTGATGTAGTCTCATTCGTTTATGTTCTCCTTAGTCTCCATTGTCCTAAGAGCTGTGTCTGTAAAGATATTGCTACGACATATGTCTGCTATTTTGCTGACTATGGAGTCTTGTAGGATTTTTATGGTTTCCTGTCTTACATTTAAGTCCTTTAGCCATTTTGAGTTTGTTTTTGTGTATGGTGTAAGTTGGTGATCTAGTTTCATACAGAAGGTCTAGAGACATCCTACCTAATAATAGACAAATATGCAAATTGACCGTACCTTCGCTATGCCCGTGATTGGCCAGGAGGCGCGGGGGGGCGGGACTCGGGGTGGCCAGGGTGGCTGATTGGCGGCTCGACCCAATCGCCAGCGGCAGCTTGAGCTCAGCGTCTGCGCCATGGCTGTGCTGCAGCACAGAAGGGGCCTCAGGGGCAGCGAGCTCACGTCCCACCGCGGAGCATCAAAAGCGGGGGAGCTGGGTGCCTGTCTGCTCCGGCACCAGGCCTTTCAGAAGCCTCCGCCGTGCTGGAGGCTTCTGAAAGGCCTGGTGCACCAGCAGACAGGCACCCAGCTCCCCCGTGATCGAAAGCAAAAGCGTGTAGAGGACCCTACACGTGCATGATTCAATCATGCACTGGGCCTCTAGTATGAAAATAATGCTCAAAGTCACTAATCATCCAAGAAATGAAAATCAAAACAACAATAAGATACCATCTCACACCTGTCAGAATGGCTATCATCAACAAATCAACAAATGACAAGTGCTGGTAAGGATGTGGAGAAAAAGGAACCCTCCTACACTGCTGGTGGGAATGCAGACTGGTGCAGCCACTGTGGAAGACAGTATGGAGTGTCCTCAAAAAGTTAAAAAATGGAACTCCCATTTGATCCAGTAATCCCACTTCTAGGACTATATCCCAAGAAACCAGAAACACCAATCAGAAAGGATATATGCACCCCTATGTTCATAGCAGCACAATTCACCATAGCTAAGATTTGGTAACAGCCTAAGTGCCCATAAGCAGATGAGTGGATTAAAAAACTATGGTACATCTACACAATGGAATACTATGCTGCTATAAAAAAGAAGGGACTTTTACCATTTGCAACAGCATGGATGGACCTAGAGAGCATTATGCTAAGTGAAATAAGCCAGTCAGACAAAGATAAATATCACATGATCTCACTCATATGTAGGATATAATGATCAACATAATTTGATGAACAAGAATAGATACAGAGACAAATGGTAGGGGAGAAGAGGTTAGAGAACAACCAAAGGACTTATATGCATGCATATTAGCATAACCAATGGACAAAGACACTGGGCAGTGGGGGCTTGCCCGGGGTGGATATGGCTGGGGTGTTAGTTGGGGGAAAAAGAGACATATCTAAAACTTTAGACAATAAAATAATTAATTAATTGAAATAAGATATTTGTATTATAAATAGGGGAGGGTAAAGGGATGTAAAAGGAAGGAAGATTTCTATACTTACTTGAACTGATAAAAATTACAATACCAGTAAACTGTGATAAGTTACAAAAATCAAGACTGTGGTATTGGTGGAGGGATAGAGACATAGATAACATTGGAACAGAAAGACTAGAGAACTCAGAAACAAACCCACATGGATATGCCAAAGGATTCTTGACAGAAGAACAAAAACATATTACATTAAGGAAGAATAGCCTTTTCAAGAAATAGTGCTAGAGCAATTAGACATCCATTGAAATAAAAATGAATCACAGCCCATGTTTCACAACTTATATAAAATTTAGCTTGAAGTAAATCATAGACTTAAAGGTAAAACTTTCAGAAAAAATAGGAGAAAATCTTTGGAATTGAGGGATAAGCCTAGTTCTTATGCTTGATACTAAAATCATGATCCATAAAATGAAATTTGGAGTTCATCAAAACTTAAAGCTTTTGTTCTGTGAAAGACCCTTTTAAGAGAAAATATTTGCAAACCCCATATCCAACAAAGCACTAATAGCTAGAATATATAAAGAACTCTCAAAACTGCAGCAGTAAAAAAGAATCTCTTACCCATTGAGGCAGCATGGAGGCACCTGGAGAGTACCATGCTAAGTGAAATAAGTCAGTCAGAGAAAGACAAGTATCACATGATTTAAACTCATTTGTGGCATCTAAGTAACAAAATAAACTGATGAACTGAGTGGATCCAGAGACATTGGAAGCTTGGAACAGAGTATGGAATCTCAGAGAAAGGCAGGGGAGGGTGGGTGGGTGGGATGTAATCAACCAAAGACTTTGTATGCATATATGGACACAGACAATAAGGTGGTGAATTCAGGCCTGGGGCTGGGGTTGGAGTGAGCTGGAGGGGATTAAGGGGAGGAAAAGGGAGGCATATATAGTACTTACAACAATAAAGAATTGTAAAAGAATTACAGATGACAAAAAACAAACAAACAACAAAAATCAATTTAATTAGAAAATGAGCAAAAGATATGAAGAGACATTTCACTGGAGAAGATAGACTAAAGGCAAATAAGCAAGTGAAAAGATCAGTCATTAGGCAAATGCAAATTAAAGCTATACACCTACCAGAATGGCATAGATAAAAAATAGTTGCAATATGAAATGCGGGTTAGGAAGCAAAGAAACTGGATCGCTCACACATTACTGGTGGGAATGTAAAATGCTACAGAATCAATGGAAAATATTCTTGCTGTTTCTGTAAAAAATAAACATGTAACAACCATACAATATAACAATTGCACTTTTGGGCATTTAACCCAGAGAAATGAAAAAAATTTTGGCACAAAAACTTAAACATGAGTCTTTATATTCAAAATAACCAAAAACTAAAAACAACACAGATGCCCTTCAATGGGTGAATGGTGAAATGAATTCGGTACATTTATACCATGGAATACTACTCAACAACATAAATATAGCAACTATTGATACATGCAGCCACCTGAATAAATCTCTAGAGAAATATGCTGGTAGGAATAAAGCCAATACTAAAGTTACCTACTATAGTATTCCATTTGTTTAACATTCTTGGCATGGCAGAGGGTTAAGGAAGGGATGGAGTGGAAGGGATATGAGTATGGCCAGAAAAAACATGAGGGATCCTTGAGGTGACAGAAGTGTTCTATATCTTAACTGTAAATATCAATAGCCTGTCAATGAGATTGGGCTATAGTTTTATATGAAAAATTAAAACCTCGCTGCAAAGAAATAGAATGCAAAAAAAGAGAAAGAACCATATAGAGAACTGATATTGTACTACAGTTCTGCAAAGTGTTACCAGTGAAGGAAACTGGGTAAGGCATATGTGAAATATCTGTATTATTCTTTACAACTGCATGCAAAACCACAAATATCTCAATATAACAATTTTAATTAATAAGAAAATAAACTTCCAAATTCCTTTACAGAATGGTTTTACCGTTGTATTTTCATACCAACAATGATGAGAGAGATCCAGTTTCTCTGCATTCTCACCTGCATTTGTTATATTCAACATCTAAAAATTTTAGTTATTCTAATAGATGTGCTGTGGTGTTTTTAACCTTTAAATATATGATCTATTAAAATAAAGAAGAGTTTTTCCTAAATATAAAGAAAGATCCCAGTTCCCTTTAGGAGGAGTTGCTGTCTCCCGTCAACTGGTGCATTTGCTTTCTTTATACTCTGAATGCTTTGTAACTCATCATGTTTTCTATTCTGAACTTGGCTTCCTAGAAGCTTATGCAGAGATTTTCCACCTGCAAGGGACTAACATACCCTCACGTTATGCCACCACTCAGTCAGGCAGGCAGAGGAGGAGGGAATGACCCCAGTGGTGATGCTTATAGAAAATGAATTAGGAGCACTGGAAGGTAGAGACAGAATTAAGCTCAATTCCAACCCAGTCCTCCAAGGAGAAGGTTCACAATCCAGTCTAGGCTGAGGGAGGTTGTGATTGCAGGTCCTGCTCATTCTAGGTCAAGGATGACAACTGAGGGAAATCAGGTCCGGGAGGAACAGGGCAGACACACTGCTTGCAAATCATTGAACAGAGATGGTCAGAATAGTGCAGAGGGCACTAACTTTTCCCAAGAGTTTCAAAGCAAGACAGCAGAGCACCAGAGAAGAAGACAGCCTAGGCCCCTGGGAGAGAGAGAGCTGGCAGCAATGCCAGGCAACAAATAACAGAGAGAGGCTTTCCTGCAGAATCCCCTCCCTGAGCAGGGAAGAAAGAGCCAGAGGACAGAAACAACCAGGAAGCCAAGAGACCTAGACAGAAGGGGAGAGCAGACCCATTCAGTTTAAATTTGCACAATCTGGAGGTCTAGGGCAGTGGTTCTCAACCTTTCTAATGCCGCAACACTTTAATACAGTTCCTCATGTTGTGGTGACCCCCAACTATAAAATTATTTTCGTTGCTACTTCATAACTGTAATTTTGCTACTGTTAATGAATCGTAATGTAAATATCTGTGTTTTCCGATGGTCTTAGGCTCTACAGCAGTGGTTCTCAACCTTTCTTTGTTGATGGTTTATTTTGTTGTGCAGAAGGTTTTAATTTTGAGACCCACAGGTTGAGAACCACTAGCAGGGTCGCTTAAAACCATCGGAAAACACAGATATTTACATTATGATTCATAACAGTAGCAAAATTACAGTTATGAAGTAGCAACGAAAATAATTTTATGGTTGGGGGTCACCACAACATGAGGAACTGTATTAAAGGGTTGCGGCATTAGAAAGGTTGAGAACCACTGGTCTAGGGGGTTAGATTCATCAACATTCTCACTTCTCTTTACTTCCAGAAGTGGGACATGCATTCAAAAGGTAGTTGAATACCAATTTTAAACAGTAAGAATATAACACAAGGTCAGAGTGTATAGGCCCAATTTTTACACTCAACTACTATTGCTATCCCTGACAAATGAGTTTTGGTATAATCATCCTTTTGCTATCATGATGAGTTAGAGAATGTTCGTATTTTTATTATATCTATACCTTTTTAGTGTACAATCCCTTACCTCCCTGTTGGAAGTTATTATTTGCATAAATAATAAATAAACCATATTAAGCAAGAGAATGTAGAAATAAAAATGCAAGTTACATGTTTGTTGTAATAGGTTTTTTACTAAGAAGTGAATTTGACTCCATTTACATATTTGGACAAAATGAACATTTTTTTTTTTTATCACTGCAACAAAGTGATACTTGAGGACACTCCATTTCCTAATCTATTTTCATGTGGAGGATCACAAAAAGCACAGATGTTTCAAAATTATGTCCAATGGTTTTTATATCCCAAATCCCAAGACATTAAAAAAGGGAGTTTTCAGCCAACACATCTATCTAATCATCCTGCCTTTACCTCATCCAGAGCCAAAAGTTCTACCCTCCATGTCCAGATGGCAATAGTGCGTCTTGTTAAAATTAGTATATTGCAGATTATTGCTAAGGACTGTTAAAGTTCAAAAAGTATAAAAGATCATGCCTCACATACAGTTGATTGACTTCCTTGACCTAGTCTTATAATTTTTAGGAGAATAATTTATTGGGCATTTTATGTTTCTCATCCCAATTATTTTAAATCTGACTCCCAAGTTCATTCTTTATGCAGGACCTGAGGAGTGTGATTTAAATTGTAGTAGAAACCATTGGCAGCAAAATCTCAGACATTTCTCGTAGCAATATTATTTACGGATACATCTCCTAGGACAATGGAAACTAAAGAGAAAATAAATAAATGGGACTGGATCAAAATTAAAACCTTCTGCACAACAAAATAAACCATCAACACTGCATGGGAGAAGATATTTGCCAATGTTATATCCGATAAGGGATTAATTTCAAAAATTTACAGGGAATGCATACAACTTAACAAAAGGAAGATAAACAATGCAATTAAAAATGGACAAAGGACCTAAATAGACAGTTCTCCAAAGTGCCAAAGTGGACATACAGAAGGACAAAAGGCATATGAAAAAAGGCTCAAAGTCAGTAATCATTTGAGAGATGCAAATCAAAACAACAACTGTCAGAATGGCTAGCATCAACAAATCAACAAACGACAAGTGTTGGTGAGGATGGGGAGAAAAAGGAACCATTGTGCACTGCTGGTGGGAATGCAGACTGGTGCAACCACTGTGGAAAACAGTTTGGAGTTTCCTCAAAAAATTAAAAATGGAACTCCCATTTGACCCAGTGATCCCACTTCTATTAGTATGAATATAACCTAAGAAGCCTGAAACACTAATCAGAAAGGATATATTCACCCCTATGTTCATATAGCAGCACAATTTACAATAGCTAAGATTTAGAAGCAGCCTAAGTGCCCATCAGCAAATGAGTGATTAAAAAACTGTGATGCATCTATACCATGGAATACTATGCAGCTGTAAAAAAGAACTCTTATCATTTCCAACAGCATGGATGGACCTAGAGAGCATTAGGCTAGGCAAAATAAGCAAGTCAGAGAAAGATAAGTATCACATGATCTCACTCATATGTGGAATTTAATGAACAACATAAACTAATGAACAAAAATAGACCAGAGACATAGAACCATCAAACAGACTGTCAAAGCACAGAGGGAAGGTGTGTGTGGGGTGGGGAGATCAACCAACGAACTCATATGCTTATATGCACAATCTATAGACACAGACAATAAGGTGGTGAGGGCCTGGGGTTGCAGAGGCAGGATGGGAGAGGTCAATGGGGGAAAAAGGGGACGTATGTAATACTTTCAACAATAAAGAATTTTTAAAATTGTAGTAGAAGAGATACAACACTAGCGATTACACTTCAAAGTATATTTTTTCTCTTACATGACAGTTTTTGATTTGTCATTTTCAAGTAATCCACATGGAGTGTTTTATGTGTCCACAATGTTGTTCCTTCCTGATCGTTACAATATTTTCAGTTGGAACCTATACAAACAGAGTTATCCAAAGTAAACAACAAAAATTCCTGGAGAAATCTTGTTCAGTACTGAAAATAAAAATATAAAATTTCCAAAATCACACATAGGATTCAAGGTCACTGTTAAAATTTAAAAAGTCCATGAAAATGTTAAATGTTAGAATATTAAAAGCATTTTCAGCAATTATTTCAAAATATTTGCCCATGTTTCTGGTCCATGATCATAAGGCAACTTAAAACTGAACTACAATATCTCCAAAGTCAATACATTTAGAAAAAACAATTTGAAAGTGGCAGGTTTTTAATCAGGTTACAAATATTAAAATAAATATAATAAAATGCATTTAACCAGTATCATCTATAATAAAAAAAGCATAATATTCTAATTATACAGACTTCCTTCCTGACGACCTTCTGGACAAAGCCGGGGCTGCGAGAGAAGCCTGGGTTCCGGGTGCCAGAGGGAAGCCAGTGCCAGCAGCTGGGTGAAAGAAGGCCTACTCTTACATGAATTTCATGCATCAGGTCTCTAGTTATCTTAGAATGTGCATAATTCCTCATATCTGATTTATATACAAATTAAAACAATAGACAGAAATGTCCCTTGGCCTATATGCAGTATTACAAATTAACCATATACCTCTGTTTAGATGCCACTCTGTAACACTTCCAGGGTGTAGGTGTTAATCTATCTGGACAATATTTTAATTACTGCATATTATCATAAAGCAATAAAACTTCATTTGAATCTGACAGTCCATCTGTTAAAATCCCCAGTATTTCAAATAAAAGTACTAGTAAAACATCCTGTATTCAATTAAAATAAATTTGTGAGGTTCCTTGTAGGGTAATAAGGTCAAATTCTAAAGTTTATTCACAGGAAGAGAGTTAGAGGTTTAAAAAAAAAAACAAATTAAAATTCAATATATTGTATTAGTTTGCTGTTCTATGAACATTGGAAGTATTACTGTGTAATTATTGCTAAAATAAGTGTTGGCATTCACCAGGAATCAATTAATATTGCCCAAAGTGGTGGTGACAGAATAGACAAAATGTGACCCACTGTGATGAACATAGATCTACTGGAAGATGAAAAAAATAAATTGTATAACAGAATCTCAAGAAAATCACTTCAGAAAAAAAAGTGACATTCAAACTCTTTAAATAATAACCTTTTGCACTTGGATGTTGAGTGTGACTCGACACAGTTAGCATTAGAATAAAGGAATCGAGAAAAAAGCAAGCGAGTGCAAAGGAATAAAGCTGGGTAATGATCTTGGATAGAATGAGTTGCGATATTGTAAAATTTAATATTGTTTCCTGTTCTTATCCTTCTAAATCCCTGGACAAGGTGCACTTCCTCTCTTTGTTCCTCAATGACTTGGGAAGCAGCCACAGAGTCATGCCTGCATCGTAGTATTCTAGAGGTCAGTTTTTAACCCCATGTCCAACTCCTGTGTATTGATGTGTGTGTGTGTGTGCGTGTGTGTGCGTGTGTGTGTGTGTGTGTGTGTGTGTGTGTGTACATTAAGTATAGCTATCTATTTCCAAGAAAAAAAATGTGGTAAGCAAACAATCTTTTCTGCCTACCATCTCTACCACGCTCACCTTCTTTCAACATATCAAAAGTTCTTTTAACATAATCCTAACAATTTTGCCTTTTAAAAGTCTCTAGAGAAGGGTCTTTAAAACAGGTCCTCTTTTGCTCAAAAAATCTTTGTCCTGTCAAAATGCATAAGTAGAATATTACTTATTAAGGGCTAAGTAATAGAGTTTGAATACTTAAATATGTGACTACAATGCTATTAAAACACTTTCACATTCATGAGGCCAAAAGAAAGAGCAATAAAAATAAAGAAAATAAAAAGTTCCAAATTGGAGTGTTAAGTGAACCCCTGAGCTCTGTTTGACACCAGAGTGTCAGAGAAGGAAAATGGCAACAGCCATTACTGTCTTCATTTGATGACACAAGAAACATCTCTGAGAATTTTAGTATTCCCAATGGGATCTACAAAATATGCATGATTCATATCTTTAAACGTCACTCCAGTCAACTTACAAAATAGAGAATTCATTGTAAAAGGTTTGAAGGTCAGACATAACACCATTTACAATATATAACTAAAATATGTGAAAATTATAGTTATAAGATATACCAATATTATAAACTTTGAAATTTTAGAAATAATAACATGAACAAGAACAAAATAAAACAGAAAGTAAAGCGAGAAGAACAAGTAGAAAAGTGGATATATGTTGATATTACACTTTTGCATACAGAGGATTAGACATAGTGCTTGAAGCAGATAAGTCAAATATAGAGATTTGATTATAGAGTCCAGATGTATAAGATTTCTGAACAAAGAGCTTACTAACCAAGATTAGATGACAAAATGAGGAGGGTGGAGGGTGATTTGAGCTAAATAGGTATAGTAGCTTCATCTTGTGCAATAGCTGACCACCTTTGAAGTTATTTATTCTAGTGCCTAGGATTTAAATATGATAAAGTATTAAATTATCAGATACTAGCTAGTATTTATTTATATTAAATACAATTATTTACTTGTTTAAATTAAATTTATTTATTAAATTTACATATAAACACAGGCTGATAGAATAGTTAATTTGTATCCCTTAAGAGTAAATTCTAAAAACACAATTATTATACTTACTAGAGGCCTGGTGCATGAAATTTGTGCATGGGGGTGTGTCCCTCAGCCCAGCCTGCACCCTCTCCAATCTAGGACCCCTCGAGGGATGTCTGACTGCCAGTTTAGGCCTGATCCTGTAATCTAGGATGGCTGGCTCCTAACCACTCTGCCTGCCAGTCTGATAGCCCCCTAACCGCTCTCCTGCTGGCCTGATTGACGCCTAACTGCTCCCCTGCTGGCATGATCATCCCCAACTTCCCTCCCTTGCCAGCCCAATCACCCCCAACTGCCTTCCCCTGTAGGGCTGAATGGACTGGGGAACTCTGGCTGGATGAGGTAGGGTTGAGGGGACTGGGTGCCACCATCTTGTGGCTGTGGGTGCCGCTATCTTGTGAGGGCATGGCAGTCAATTAGCATATTCCCTCTTTATTGGCTGTGGGTGCCATTTTTGTGAGGGTGTGAGCATCAATTAGCATATTCCCTCTTTATTAGATAGGATGAGGTTCAGTGAGATAACAGGCAGTATTCCTAACAAGCAGTTTATTGTTCTCAAATATAAATACTGAAATTTGCCTTGACTTCTAAAGTTCATACTATCACTTTGGGTAGAGATCTTTCTCAGTCATATCAATTAGTTTTAAAAAATGCCATTTAAATGGCATCTGGAACATTATCAGAACATATTTGTGGAAAAACTGACTTTCTGCTTTTGTGAATTTATGTGTCTCTGTGAGTGTCATAAAATAAGGAGGCCTAAAACTTATCATCTAACTCTGAATTCAATGATTATAGAATTATAGATCTTGTCTATATAATATAGATATACACATAATTCAGTACCTTATATAACATTGTAGTTTGAGAGTAAAAAATAGAGGCAGCTCTTTTAGGAACTATACTTAGTACAGTTATAAAGAACTTAAGAAATCTGAGATATTATTTTTAATTTTGCTTCATATATTGTTTGATGAGCCCACGTTTACAATAGTTGTGCCTCCCCGATAGACTGATTTTTTTTTTTTTTTTTTTTTTTTTTTTTTACAGAGGAATGGAGAGGGATAGATAGAAACATCGATGAGAGAGAAACATCAATCAGCTGCCTCCGGCACACCCCCTACTGGGGATGTGCCTGCAATCAAGGTACATGCCCTTGACCAGAATCCAACCTGGGACCCTTCAGTCTGCAGGCTGATGCTCTATCCACTGAGCCAAACCGGTTAGGGTGTGATGGACTGAGCTTTTATAATTATATAATGTCTCTGTCTCTAACAATTTTCTTTGTTCTTAAGTCTTCTTTAACTGATATTAATATAGCTTCTTTTTAAAATTTGAAGTTTGCATCCTGTATCTGTTTCTATGCTTTTACTTTCAACAAACCTAGGTTGTTGTATTTGAAGTGAATTTCTTATAAATAGCATATTATTGGATTTTTATCCACCATGCAAAAATCTGTTTTTAATTGGTGTATTTAGAACATTTGCATTTTTAACAGCTTTATTGATTCACACACGATATAATTGGCTCATTTAAAGTATATGATTCAATGATTTTTATATATTCATGCACTTGTTCAACCATTCCAACAATCAAATTTTGAACATTTACATCATACCCCAAAGAAACCTATTCTAATTAATATTCACTCCCTATTTTCCCCCTCCCCCCAAAAAAACTCCCTCTCTAAGCCCTGGGAACCTAGCCACATGCTTCCTGCCTTTATGGATTTACCTAATTGGGCCTTATGCAGTCTTTTATGACTAGCTTTTTTTCACTCAGCATAAGGTTTCCAAAGTAAGTCCATGTTGTAGCATGTGCAAGAATTTTATTCCTTTTTAAGGATGAACAATTTTCCATTTTCTAGATATAACACATTTTTAAAATCCATTCAGCAGTTGATTAACATTTGTTTGTTTTTTTTCCATTTGGGTGCTATTCTGAATTATGCTTATATGAATATTCATACACAATATCTGTATATTTTCATATTTCATGGGTATATAACTAGGGGTAGAATTACTGGGTCAAATGATAAGTCCATGTTTAGCAACTTGAGGACCTGCCACATCATTTTCCAAAATGGCTACACCATCTTATACTCCTGCTAACAATGCATGAGGGTTCCAATGTCTCCATATTCTAGTCAATAATTATCTTTTAATAAAAGATATTTAGCCGAAACCAGTTTGGCTCAGTGGATAGAGCGTCGGTCTGCGGACTGGAAGGTCCCAGGTTCGATTCCGGTCAAGGGCATGTACATTGGCTGCGGGCACATCCCCCCATGGGGGATGTGCAGGAGGCAGCTGGTCGATGTCTCTCTCTCATCGATGTTTCTAGCTCTCTATCCCTCTCCCTTCCTCTCTGTGAAAAATCAATAAAACAAAAAATATATTAGGGAAAAGATATTTATCCTACTAAGTGATAAATAGTATATCATTGTGGATTGGATTTATATTTCTCTGATGGCTAATAATGTTCGGCATCTTTTCAGGTACTTATTAGACATTTGTATAACTTCATTAGAGAGATATCCAGAACCCTTACCCACTCTGAAATTGTACTTATCTTTTTATCATTGAGTTGTAAGAGAACTTTATATATTTAGGATACAAACCCCTTATCAGATCAAACATGATTTGCAAATACTGTGATTTGAAGTATAAAAGTGTAAAATTTTTATGAAGTCCAATTTCTTTATCTTTGTTTTGTTGCTTTTGGTGTCACATCTAAAATTGCATTGCTTAATGCAAAGTCACATTTTGCATCTGTGACTTCTTCCGAAAGTTTTATGGTTTTAGCTCTTACATTGAGATCTATGAAACATTTGGAGTTAATGTTTGTGAATGATGTAAAGAGAGGGTCTATCTTCATTTGTTTGCATGTACTAGTAGATATCCAGTTGTCCCAATACCATTTGTTTCAAAGGCTATTCTTCCTTCATTAAATTGTCTTGGCACTCTTATTGCAAGTCAATTGCTATGGATGTCAGAGATTATTTCTGGACTCTCAATTCTATTTCACTGATCTATGAATTCATTCCTGTGCCAGTACCACACCATATCGATTATGTATCTTTAGAGCAAAATTTGAAATTAGAAAGTGTGAGTCCTCCAACATTGTTCTTTCTTCTCACAATTGTTTTGGTTTCCCCCCTTCAGCGGCTCCCACCATCTACCACTGAAAGGCCACAGAATGGCTGTGGCTGGCGACGTCATCAGCTTACTCAAGTCTCACCAGAAAGGTGTGAAGCCCCCAGAGGACGCAGTCAGCAGCCAAAGATGGAAATAAGCAGAAATAATTTTTTCAAAAATTATCTCATAAAAAGGTATTCTAAACTGGAGAAACCAAAATGGCAGCATAGGTAATCACCTATACTTGCTGCCTCTCACAACCACATCAAAACCACAACTAAACGGCAGAACAACTACCACCCAGAACTGCAGGAAAGTTGGCTGAGTAGAAGTTCCACAGCTAGAGAGGTGAAGAAAGCTCATTGAGACCGATAAGAAGTGCGGAGGCGCTGAAAGTGCTGCACCTGGATGTGCTGCTTTTTAAACCAGAAGGGAGATACAAGCTCCCGCTTGCTCAGAACTCCAGTTCTGGGCGAGACTCTGGGGGACCCAGACACATATGGGGAGAAACTGGACTGTCTGGCATTGGGACAGGAATGTGAGGGTGGCTTACTCTTAGAGGTGCTCACAGCAATCATTGTTCCTGCACTGGGGTGTGGGACGTGGAGAACCTGGGACTTCTCTGGTTCAGGGCAGCCATCACTGTTGGCTCCACCCTGGTGATTCTCAGATACCCCTCTCCTCCCAATTTACAATCCCACCCTAGCTGTGTGCTTTGGCTTTTGCATATGAATGGCCTGTCCTTTCACCTCAAAGAAACTGCAGCTAGGTCAGAGAACCCCAGAGATTCCAAAAGAAGGCCCACTGCCTGGCAGCAGTAGCAGCCTTGCTTCACAACTGGGCCTCGTCTGGGTACTTCCAAACCCCATACAAAGAGGAAGAATCTACAGATGTCTCTGTAGCTCCTGCTGGGTGGCCCCAGACAGTGGCTGACCTTGCATCTCCAAGAGCCAGTGTACCCAGTGGTCAGAGTGAGACCATAGCAGATTACAACTCTTCACATCCATAAGAGAAACACTCAAGGGGCAGACTCAGTGAGCACCAAAGCCCCACTGAAGCAAGTCCTGCCCTGTAAGGTGTCTTCTGTGCAACACATCTTCCAGTATAGACACAGCTGGTCATCAAAGCCAATTGGCCTGGAGGTCAACTCCTCCCAGTGATACCAATAGCAATCAAGGGTTAACTACAACAAAACTGTGCAAACAGCCCACAAAAGGGAACACCAAGAGCGTCTACCTCAGATGACTGGGGAGGCTGAGCCACTGGGCCCTATAGGACACCAACCACACAAGGCCACTCTATCAACTCAAGGAGTCTTAGCCACTACCCATGAAATAGAAACAAACACAGGGAAAGCAGCCAAAATGTGGAGACAAAGAAACAAGTCACAAATTAAAGAAATGGATGAAAGCAAAATACTGGATATAGAGTTCAAAACCATGGCTATAAGGTTACTCAAGAATCTTCTAGAAACCTCCGAGAAACTCAATGAGACCCTCAAGGATATGAAAAAGGAACAATCAGAAATTAAGCATACACTGACTGAAATAAAGACTAATATACAGAGATCCAACAGCAGACTAGAGGATGCCAAGAATCAAGTCAAAGATTTGAAATACGAAGAAGCAAAAAACATCCAACTGGAAAAGAAAAAAGAAAAAAGAAAAAGAATCCAAAAGTATGACGATAGTGTAAGGAGCCTCTGGGACAACTTCAAACGTACCAACATCCAAATTATGGGGGTGCCAGAAGAAGAGAGAGAGCAAGATATTGAAAACATATTTGAAGAAATAATGACAGAAAACTTCCCCTACCTGGTGAAAGAAATAGACTTATAAGTCCAGGAAGCACAGAGAACCCCAAACAAGAGGAATCTAAAGAGAACCACACCAAGATACATCATAATTAAAATGCCAAGGGAAAAGACAAAGAGAGAATCTTAAAAGCAGCAAGAGAAAAACAGTTAGTTACCTACAAGGGAGTACCCATACAACTGTCAGCTGATTTCTCAACAGAAACTATGCAGGCCAGAAGGGAGTGGCAAGAAATATACAAAGTGATGAATAGCAAGAACTGACAACCAAGATTACTCTACCCAGCAAAGTTATCATTAAGAATTGAAGGTCAGATAAAGAGCTTCACAGACCAGAAAAAGCTAAAGGAGTTCATCACCACCAAACCAGTATTATATGAAATGCTGAAGGGTATTCTCTAAGAAGAAGAAGAAGAAGAAGAAGAAGAAGAAGAAGAAGAAGAAGAAGAAGAAGAAGAAGAAGAAGAAGAAGAAGAAGAAGAAGAAGAAGAAGAAGAAAAAGAAGAAGAAGAAGAAGATAAAGATAAAAATTATGAACAACAAAGTGACAACAAATACATATCTATCAACAAGTGAATCTAAAAATCAAGTGAATAAAAAATCTGAAGAACAGAATAAACTGGTGAATATAATAGAATCAGGGGCATAGAAAGGGAGTGGACTGACAATTCTCAGGGGGAAAGGGGTGTGGGGGTGCAGGAAGAGATTGGACAAAAATGTTACATCTATGGACGAGGACAATCAGGGGGAGGGTAAGGCCATGGGGTGGGGTGGGAACTGAGTGGAGGGGAGCTATAGAGGGAGAAAAGAGGAACAACTGTAATAATCTGAACAATAAAGATTTATTTAAAAAAAAAGATTGTTTTGGTTTTGCTAGGTGCCTTTCACTTCCATAGACTTTCATTTCCATATTTAAAGTAATATATTAACATATTAGGGCTTAAGTCTGTCATTTTATAACTTGCTTTCTGTCTCTTTCCTCTAGTTTATTTTCTTAATTTTCTGCTGGTTATTTAATCATTTTAAGGTGCCTATCTTGTTTGATTTATAGTATTTTTTTAGTATATTGCTTTGTATAATTTTCTTAGTGGTTTCTCTATATGGGTAACAGAATTTACATATACTAGTATGCACCTTATCACAGTGTACAAGTATCAGCATTTGGTGGGATCACCTTCCTGCTTAGGACCACTGAAACCATGGAGGGGAAAAGGTGTGTGCGCTTTTTTTTATGGTGTTTGGCAGATATTGCCAAAAAGTTTTTTTTGTTGTTGTTAGGCCACCCTTTTTTTGGTCCTTTGGCTAAGGAACCAGGATTTTCTTGGAGCTTTTTGGTCTGTGTCCATTTTGGTCCTGAATTAGAAACTTCTGCGGCATCCTGCTCAGTATATGTGAGAGGCAAAAAAATTCAATAAACTCACTACTGTGTGTTTCCTCAAGTCCTAGGCAGCCAACCTTCTTCTTTCAATCTCTCAGAGACTTCCTGTGCTCATTTGTTGTGTTATATCTATGCATTTTTAGTTGTAAGGAGAAGGACCTGAGAGAAATGGGGCTTACTCATCTTGGTGAAACTAAAAGTAATATTTCATTTTAGTATTAAAAGTGCCCATTTGTGTTACCTGAATGGATACACCTTGACATTTCCTGCAATAATATCTTAAGAGGGTTAGACTATATGAGTGAAGATACCAAGTTAGGCCTTTTGTTATTCCTATGCAGGCAAACATTCATTTATATTTATCTAAAAGTAATTGTAAACTTTTGAAAATAATTATCTGGGTAAGTCACTGCAATTAGTTAAAATAGTTGGATGAGAACACAACAGAATATTTCAAGCAACAGCTGAGTAGAAGATTTTAATCTCATTACAAATGATGTCAGCATTCTACCTGAGGCAAAACTAATTGCAGCATCTTCCACCCACAGTTCCAACTCATCACATACTCATGCTGGATAACCATAGGAGAGAAAATGTGCTCATAAAGGGATATGAAGCACACTGAGTTTCTATTTGTGCCTTTGCTGTCATGTAGCTGTCATGTAGCATGCTACTGCATGATCCAGTCAGAGCCTCCTGCACATAACAGAAGGCGTCCATGTCATTTCCCAGTCTGGACCCTCTGTGATGGCATGCTGGTAGAACTGCTCTTTGTGGGAACAAAGGAGCTATGGCGCTTGGGGTAGGATGAAGCTAATTTAGAGTCTCCGTCCCACTTGGGCAAATTACTTACTATCTGAGAACTTGTTTTCTTGTCTATAATATATGGGCTTCTAAAGTTGTGGCTTTCAAAGTGTCTGGCTCACCAAAAATGCTCCATAAGCACATATTTGACTCCCTGATTTTGCACTGACAGAATAGTGAAGCTAGGGCTCACATACCTCAGGGCCACTAAGATTGGCTTTGATATTCCCCCAAATTTTAGTTTAAGGGGTAAAATCCCAACTCCGTAGTACAGAATACCAATTAAGAACATTATGGGTTGCCAGACCTATCTACTTCTAAGGAAGTGTATCTCCCAAAGTATTTTTAAAACTTCTTATCAAAACACACACATGTAATTAATCTGAATATATATAAAGATTTTAACCTTCCTGGTAAATTTTTTCTCTACAAGTCATCAAATTTTAAGTATACTTTGCTAAAGATACATTGAAGGACAAATCTCAAAAAATTTCTATTTTAATTCTGTACTTTACTTCCTGAGAGTTGATTAAAGTTTGAAAGGACTTTTAAAATTATATGTGGCAAAAGTAAAACTTCTTCCACACAAATCCCTTATAAATAGGTGGCAGAATCCCAATACTTAAACACTTCTCATTCCTCCCTTTGCCCCAATGCTCTCTGTAAACTAAAGGGTACTTCTTGGTTAAGTGGAGTTTCCAAAGATCAAACTGCTGTCATAATTTCTACATCTTTTGGCCTATGGGGACATGGGAGCACTTGAAATAATAAGTCCAGTTTATCTAAGGGAATGTTCTCTGGAAGAATAAACCAGATTCTCCAGGTTGTAATCCTGGCTCACCACTGCTGGGTCAACAGCCCTGGTAAATCATGGAGTTGCCTGGGCTTGACCTCCCAACTAAGTGAGGATCCCAGCCCAGCATTCAACAAGCAATTTCTCATCTAGCCTGACCACACCCTTCAGTGTCAAGGAAAATGTTAGCACCTATTATAAACATTTAATGGCAGAGAAATGAAAGTGCTGAGAATCTTGGTGTTTCCCAAAGAGTGATCTACAAATCATGGATGATTCACAGGCAGCCTCTGAAACAAGAGAAACACTGCCTATGAGGGCTGAAGGTAAAAACTGGACAAGCATAGGGACATGGGAATAGTATAAGACACAAATAATAGCAGATTTTTAGCTGGGGGTGGTGGTGGGGGGGAAGATGAAGAAAGAGCAAAACAACTTCGGGATATACAACATTCCAGCAAGTTTAGTTCTGTGGACAGCCATGGAAGGCCAGGAATTTTAACATTGAATAGTCACTTAAACTCTATGATGGATGGAAAACCATGTCTTAGAATTTTTAAATAACTTGGATAGTGGAAGAATTAAGGTTGGCAGGAAGCTTCCCTACTTTATACTTCAAATTGGGCTAGGTCCTGCCTCATGCATTGCCAACATTGATGGCTATTACCCAACTGCCCATACCCTAGGACCCTAATTCCTGGTGAAATTGCATTGGAGTGTGTATTTTTAACAAGACTCCCTGCTGGTGTTGAAGCTCAACAATGTTTGAATCCACTATCCTATATCACTAGGCCTTTCCTTTTATGTGCACTTAATTTTCTTGTGGCTAAATCTATTTGGGGTGGGGAGTAAGGAGTGATTGTGTATTACTCTCCTGAGAAAGAGGTGTCTTCTCCATGACCTTGTCCATACTCTCCCCCTCCACCCTGAGGATATAAAGAATCTAAATTTTACTTATTATAATGATTAAAAATTACAAGTCAAGCATTATAAGAGTTAGAGAACTCAAATGAAAAATGAAGTCATTTTTGAAAAAATTAGCTACATGCCACTGTATCATTCCAAAATCAGATCAAATTAAAAAAGAAACAACAGATGTTCTGATACAGGTTTAGTAGTCATGGTCTCTGACCTTCTTGATGAGAAGCCCTTGTCATTTTAAGAGAAAAGATAGAAAAGCATATACTTTTACATGTGAAAAGGATTAGAGAAATTAAACATTTTTATTAAATGTAATATTCAGTGCTATCCTGAAAACATATTCAGTGAATGAACTAAAAAATGTAGTTTCAGCTTTAAAATAATGCCATACATATCCATACCTATAGTCACCAAAAAGTACCGTACAAAAGAATTGTTATACATACAAAAAACATTGTAAAATTATAGCCAAATTGGATAACAACTCAGAAAAAACTTCATGCAAAGTTTCATTTGATTAAAATTTAAATGAGATGATATTCACCTGTGTTTTTATCTTTTTAAATTTTAATTTCATTTAATAAATATAAAATTCTTCTCTCATATATTACTTTACAAAATAACACAAGTGCATGGCCATGTCTCAGTGGTAATCCAACCTAAAATTTATGCAAGGAAGTTACTCCCTTTTCCTTCAGCACCTTTGTGATAATAATTGCAATGACAGAATTGATCACCCTCTGTCACCTGGCATATTTATAAACAAAAATCTATTGTCATCTTTATATCTCTCATTTCCTCAACATAACTTACTGTGTCAAAAATTATGAGGTGGGCAAAGGACTGTTATTAATATATGTTCTATAGCTGCTTCAATTACAAAGGAAGGAAAACATTTTTATGGCATTCATGTATTGCAGTGGAAGCAAAACATATCTTTTCTACCATGTAATTTAATATTATTACTTAAATCAATATTTAAGAACTAATGAAGAGATTACTGAACCACAAGTTTATTTAATTTATACTATAAAACTGGGCACTACATTAACAAACTGATTACTCTATCTTATTCTATCAGAGATCTAAGAATAATCTGATCTTAATTTTAATGTTTCCCCAGTCTACAGGATGAAATTACACAGACTGAAAGAACATTGTACTTCATATACAAAGTCCTTATAGCATAGGATTTACTTATACAAAACAATCAACAATTATACTGGACGAAAGGAAAAAAAAATCTTATTATCTTCCTCCAACTTGACTATCTACTACATAAAAAAGATAGGAAGACAATAAATATGAATAGTTCAAACAAAAACCAGTGAAATTAGTTATAGGTCTTCATTTGGAAGTGAGACTTATGAGGATACCATAGCATCATTATTCCTCAAAACAAAACTACTGATAGAAGATGAGGGTCTCAGTCTATACCTTCAACCACACTCGACCATTCCTCCTTGCTTCCAGTTTCTGCCTAAAGCCTAATTCACTTTGTGATACCAGCTGCTTCCAGGTTTCCTACCAACAAGGATTTCCTGGCTTTATGCATGATACTTTATTCTAGCTATGTAATCACTCATTTCTCCATTTATTCAGCAAAAAGTAACAAAACTTTATGTGTGCTAAGCAATGTACAAAGTGCTGAGGACCCAAAAAGATGACCAAGATACATCCATGCCCTCAATGAGTTTACAGTTTAAGATTGTAGAGAACTGTGCAAGAAAAGAACTCCATTGTAAGAAAGAGCTCTCTCATCCCTTATGTGGAATAACTCTGAGGCACATATAGACACTGCTTCCAGAGTTACCCAGTAGAAATAACTTCTATTTGCTGCAGGTTAACTTGTTGACACCCCTTTTTACTCCCTCCACTTCGCTGTTTGTGGTTTTGGGAATTGGCCCCCAAAGGAACTACTTGCATTCTAATCTGTGACTCAGGGTGTGAATATAAAGAGCCCCAACATGAGACAGTATGTTTTATACTTATACTAGAGGCCCAGTGTTTGACATTCGTGCACTGGAGGGGGGTCCCACAGCCCGGCCTGCACCCTCTCGCAGTCTAGGACCCCTTGAGGGATGTTCGCCTGCCGGCTTAGGCCTGCTCCCCATGAGGAGCAGGCCTAAGCCGACAGGCGGACATCCCCCGAGGGGTCCTTAGTTCTACTGTGGAGGTGGGAGAGGCAGTGAGCCTGACTTCTGAGGAGTGCTCCCCCTGTGGTAGTGCACTGACCACCAGGGGGCAGCTCCTGTGTTGAGCGTCTGCCCCCTGGTGGTCAGTGTGCATCATAGCGACTGGTCCTTCTGCCGTTTGGTCAATATGCATATTAGGGTTTTATTATATAGGATATCTACAAGATAATTCTCCAAAAGTAAAGAGAGAGAGAAAGAGAATCAAGATATAATAGAAATATTTTATACCAGTATCCTGAATATAAAGCTGAGTTTGTCATCAGAGGTTAAAGGTTGAGGTAGAACTATCACAAGGCAACAATTCACTCATCCTATCTAATAAAAGAGTAATATGCAAATTGACCATTGCTCCAACACACAAGATGGCTGCCCCCATGTGGACACAAGATGGCTGCCACAAGATGGCCAGCAGGGAAGGGCAGTTGGGAGGGACCAGGCCTGCAAGGGAGGGCAGTTGGGGGCAATCAAGCCTGCAGGGGAGGGCAGTTAGGGGCGACCAGGCCGGCAGAGGAGGGAAGTTGGGGGCGACCAGGCCTACAAGGAAGGGCAGTTGGGGGGGACCAGGCCTGCAGGGGAGGGCAGTTAGGGGCAATCAGGCTAGTAGGGGAGCAGTTAGGCATCAATCAGGCTGGCAGGGGAGTGGTTAGGGGGTGATCAGGCTGGCAGGCAGAAGCGGTTAGGGGCAATCAGGAAGGCAGGCAGGCGAGCAGTTGGGAGCCAGCAGTCCTGGATTGTGAGAGGGATGTCCGACTGTCCATTTAGGCCCGATCCCAGATGTCCGACTGCCCGTTTAGGGCATCCCTCAAGGGGTCTCAGATTAGAGAGGGTGCAGGCTGGCCTGAAGGACAAACCCCCTGTGCATGAATTTTGTGCACCGGGCCTCTAGTTTAGTCAATAAAGAGCAAAATATTTTTCATGTTCTGGCTCTAACAGTGTGAAGAAGACACAGCCCTTGCTCAGAAGAAATCAAAGTCTATTGTGAAGGCTGACACATGTGTAGTATCAAAACATGGGCACCAAATATTCTTCCCACTGTTGGACACATGTTCCTTAGCAATGTGACTTGCTGCTCCTCTCATCAAGAGACCTGGTCAACTTCCTGTCACTATGAATCTGGGTTGGAAATGATATCTGGCACCTTTAGTTGCCTGTGGTCCTAGAAGTGGAAACTGACAGTTTCCACCCCTCCCATCCCCCACCCCAAAGCCTAGCCACCATGCTAAGAGTCCAGGCTAGTCTGCAGAACAGTTAGAACCAATGGAGGAGACACCATCCTGGGAATTCCAGCCCAAACAAGCTCCCAGCTGAATGCAGCTGGATAAGTGAACTCAGTTGCCTCATCAAAGAGGAAAATGCCCCCCAGCTGAGCCCAGCTAACTCACAGAATCTTGAGAAATAACAAATTGTTGCTTTAAGCCACAAAATATTGGGGTGGTTTGTTAAGTAGTAAAAAGAACTGAAACAGCAAGTAATCACAGTGCAGCTTGATAACTCCACTAGAGTCAAGTACAAAGTGCAAAGGAGAACAGAGAAAAGGTAGTTATTGGGTGAGTGCCTACTCTAAGATATTACTGTTTAGGGAATGATCAAAGATACATAAAATGTGAGTGCCTCTATAAATATACATTTTTGCTGGGAACACTGTCTATTATTTGTAATGATTAGAGAATATCCAATTTATAAGCAGTATAATCATCCCTATGGATAATAAAAGTTGAGAAAAAATATGTATACATAAGTTTGGACTGGTTGAAGGACAGGGCAAGTGAGAAGAGTGGGAAATATAGGTAGCACAATGTAATTGTTTCCTTACTTTCTCACTCCACAGTCCTAATATTTGGCTCTAAATGTGTCAGATGACTATTGTCCCTCCTTTTCTTTGAACCAGTCAAAATATTAAGAGAACAACTTAGGCAGGTAGTAAAATATTGCTCATCTTCTAATCACTATTGAAAATAAGATTTGCAAAATGTTTGCTTTCTTTTTTTTCCCAGAGGAATTTTTATTCTGTTTAGGCAAACCACATATTAGTCAACTATGCTATAACTGTCAGATCTACTGAAATGCTGACCATAATAGGTAACACAAGTTATACAAATTATTTCATACTAGAGGCCCAGTGCATGAATTTGTGCATGGGTGGGGTCCAGCTGGCCCACCCCGATGGGGGCCCATTGGGCTGGGCCAATGGGGGATAGTGGCCACAGGCAGTTGACCAGCTGACCCCACCCCTGACTGAGATGGGAGGGCGATCAGGGGTGGGACTGGCTGGGGGGAGGGGCCAGTTGGGGCCCTAATCAGGCTAGTTGGCTGCCACAGTGCATGTCATAGCCACTGGTTGTTCTGGTCATTCTGGTCGTTCCACTCTTCCAGTTGCTGGGCTTTTATATATATAGATTATCATCTGTGACAGATTTTTAGCATATTTAAGAGTTTCAATGGCTCCTACTTTTTAAGATGTGGATGCATAGCATTTCATGCTTCAGCAATTAAAGGGGATCTGTTTTTCTGTAACAATTTAAATATAGTTTTTATTAATATATTCATTCCTTAATAATTTGTTCCCATTTTCCAAAGTAGAAAATAGAGTACATTTATGAAGTTAAGGGAGCAGTGGTTAGAATTTACCTCTTTGTCTTTGACACTGCTAGCAACCAATCAGTACAATTTCATCTTTGTTAGGTGTCTAGGACATGGGTGAAATAATATGTGTGTACATTTATACAGATATCTCTATGCCCATATATGTAAAGAATGATTTATGGCTTGCATACCTTCTGAGATTTATTTTAAAAGACAACTTTAATTCTTCCCAAGATAATTTTTACCTGAACATACAAAATTCTAGGACAGGGGCCTTATCTCTCTCCTCCACATCATCAAATTAATAGTGTTTTCCCAACACTATTGGCTGGCCAGCCCCACCACAATTTCTCAAAAAGTGAACTTTAACAAACAAAGCATTTAGATGTTATGAAATCCACTACCTTAATTTTCATAAAAGTTATTGCTTACACTCTGCATGATTGCTTAATTACTGTGACTCACTCATAAACAAAACAAAATGCAGAAGCAGACCACACTTGTTCTCCTGCCTAAAAACCACATCCCATAATTTAATGGGAAGATGGTGGGATATCTCTTTGAACAATGCAAGGGAGCAGTGGAACTGCTTCTTCCTGGTCATTAGCTTTGTGTGACAGTTGAATTCATAACTATAAGGGATCCTGAGGGCAATAAAGAGTAGATCACCTCAGACTAAGGTTGCTGGCAGAGAAGTGCACACTGTTCCAGGAGGTGAGCTCATAGTAACAAGCATATGGACTTTCAGATCCAAAGAACAGATACTAATGCACAAAATCTACCCAGGGCTGAGACAGAATTCCTGTTCAGAGGAAACTCATACACCATAAAGTGAGATATTGTCCACAGCCAGAATAATTCCAAACCTGTCAGGTAAACTGTGTGTACAGGTAGGCAGAGATACCTAGACAGGCTTCTCCCTATATTCAATCATCCACACTTAGATTCCATTTCTCAGACAGAGACCTTCATCAAGTGGTCTTGTCATCATCATATGGACAGATGCTATCCGTGCTCTGTCCACATGTCCTCAGTTCTGACCATTTCAGGCATGCCAGGCTGAGCTTACTTCCAATATCAAAACCTAAATCATTGTCTGATGACTATACCTGCCAAAGACCACTCTGCCTATGCACATGGTAAGCTGCAAGAGTTGAGCGATTACTGACCCTGAGAGTAGTTCTCAGTTAATGACTGGCAGCAGCTGGTGAATAAATACCCCAGCTCCCTTATCTCTCAGGTAAGAGAACTCAGAGGTGAATGTTCTATACTGTCCCTCAAAACTCCCTGGCATCATGAAGCTCCAATTGTTCACCTCTTTATTGGCTTTCTTCCTTCTCTGTCCTATTTTCTTACTCCTGTATTTATGTTCTTTGGGTTCACCTTCTACATAAACTACTTATAGTAGAATCTTTGAGGTTTGATTCTGAAGAACCCACATAAAAATCATCACCATTAACATCATCATTATCATCATTACAACAACAATAATAACAGCACTTGATACTAAGTTACTACCATAAGGACTTCAGGATTTATTCATTTTTCTACTAAAATTTTAATTT
This sequence comes from Eptesicus fuscus, assembly GCF_027574615.1. Lineage (NCBI taxonomy): Eukaryota > Metazoa > Chordata > Mammalia > Chiroptera > Vespertilionidae > Eptesicus > Eptesicus fuscus. The sequence goes on from NC_072484.1 coordinate 20,105,334, forward strand.
TCAAAACAGGTATTTATTATTACCCATGTCCTATAGCTGAGAAAAGAGGCATGGGATGGGGGATAGAGGGATTTAAATAAGTTGCTGAGGTCTAAATCACTGAGTTAATAAGTGAAAATCTAGATGTTTGATTCCAAACTTATTTTGCTCATTCTACTGTACCATACTGTCACCCATAAAAAAGAAAAAGAAAATGATTTAAATACAAAAGTTTACATGTTTAACCCTTCTCTATTTCTAAAAAAATATTAGAAGGTAGATAGCATTTTAATCCATTTGAAACATTCCTCCACTTAATGTTTGTTTGTGTCTCCCTTTTGCCACATTAACATTTTATAAGGAGTACTAGAGGCCCAGTGCACAAATTCGTGCATGGGTGGGATCCAGCCAGCCTAGCCCCAATCGGGGTGGATCGGGGCTGGGCCTGTCAGGAGGAAGAGATGGTGGGAGGTTGGCCGGCCGGCCCACCCTGATTGGGGCCAGATCAAGGCTGGGCCGGCTGGGGAAAGGGGCCGTGGGTGATTGGCCAGCAGGCCCCACCCCTAATTGGTGTTGGGAGGCCGATTGGGGGCAGGACCAGCCATGGGGAGGAGCTGTGGGAATGAGGTGGGGGTGCCAATCGGGGGCCAGCAGCCTAGGGAAGGGGCCATGGGAGATTGGCCAGCCAGCCCTGCCCCTGATGGGGTGCGGGGGCTGATCTTGGGTGGGGCTGTGTGGGGGGAGGGGCTGAAGGAGGTTGGCGGGCCAGCCCAGTCCCCTATTGGGGTGGGAGGGGGGGATCAGGGGTGGGGTGGCCAGGGGAGGGGCTGCAGGAGGTTGGCCCAGCCCTACCCCCTATTGGGGTGAGGGGTGTGACCAGGGGCAGTCGACCAGGGGGAGGGACTGCGGGCCTATCGTGGTAGGGCAGGCTGATTGGGGGTGGGGCTGGCCAAGGTGAAGGGAGGGGGTGTTTGGCTGGAGGCCAGCTCTTGATCAGGGTGGGAAAGTCCGATCAGGGGCAGGCCAGCAGTGGGGAGGGGCCGTGAGGTTGGCCAGCCAGCTCCACCCCGATTGGCCGGTTCACTGGCCACAATGGGCATCATAGCTACCGGTCGTTATGGTCATTATGGCCATTACAATCGCTGGCTTTATATATATATATATATATTATGACCTCCTCAGGTGCAGGGACTGTCTTATTTGTGTCTGAATTCCCAGAAGCCAGCCTAATAAGTATCACAGGAATATTAGTGGAACTTACTTGAGTTCTAGGTAATTTTATGATATGGAAATATTTGTGGTGAAGTTGATTTCAGTAAGATTTAACCTGGGTGCAAAACAGATTTATGCTCTTGGTAGTGAAGTGAAATTTTACAAAATGGTAGTAGAGATACATGGTCTTCCCACATGTGTTATCTGTAGAAAGAATGATCTGTGCCTCAAAAGCATCTGATATTGTAATATAAGTGGTGTTTGGATATAATAATGGAATATCTTAACATAAGTTAAACTGAATTTAGAATTATTGGGAAGAAGGAGAATTCTGGAATTTAGAACAATAAGTGTTATAGTGTAGATCTGCTTCAGGTCACTAAAGATAACTACCTTGGAAATATTGCTGATTCTGCCGAAGAATAGGTGGTGGGCTTCTTTTTCAAAAGAAAGGAAAAGGGTTTTCTTGAAAATTTCATAGCCAATTTCTGACCATTAACAATCCAATGTTTCCCCTAATGACATGCATCCTTTAACCAAAAAGTAAAGACTATTGCTTGGGACTGGATAGCAGAGCCATTGCCTACAACACTTCGCCATTTCAAATGTTTACAATCACTAATTGTAATAGTCTTGCAACCTCCTGTTTATAATTATGCAATAGACATTTCTAAATGTATGGAAGAAACAAACTGCGAGAGACAAATAAATATTTAATTACATCAAAATACCAATTATTTAAAAAATGTGTATGAGTTAAACATTCAAATCCTAAATGGCTTCATCTTACAAAATATATAGTGAAACTATAATTAGATAAAATAAATCCATGCCCCACATATAAGTTTAAAAGATCTGAAACTATAGGAGCCCAGAGACCTATTGGTCATTTAAAAATAGATACAGAAAAAAGGAAGAAAATCCTGAGAGAAAAAACAAAAAAACTATTTTCCATAGAATAAAGATATCACATAAATATGCTTCCAAATCACTCTTGTGTCCTTTTTAATATAAAATATTCTTTTAAAATTAATCCTAGACAATCAGAATAAAAAATTTACAGTAATTCCCTGCTTCATTAACTCATTATGTAAAATTTTACAACATTTAATTTGAAAAAATCTTTCCCCAAAACAGAAGCAGCATGCAAATTGGAGTAATATTTAGTTGCAGATTATTTTCCACATTTTATTATGACATTTTCAGTCATACAACAAAGTTGAAAGAATTATAGAGTGAAATCCCATATACCCACCATCTAGATTCTATCATTACCATTTTACTATGCTTCATTTATCACATATCTATGCAACTATCCATCTCTCTGCCTACTCATTAATCCATTTTGAATTTCAAAGTTATTTTCAGACATCAGAAAAATTCTCCCTTAATACTTCTGCACGCATATATTTCAATATTTGCTTCCATTTTATACAATTTACATGCAATGAAATACAAAAAACTTAGTGTTCATTCACTGAGTTTTGACAAATATGTACATTTATGAACATACCCCTCTCAAGATACAGAACATTGAGCTACAGATTATTTTGAGGAAAAGAATAAATACTTGGGATAAGCTCTCTTTTCTTTCAAAAATAATCCAAAATATTCAGAATGTTTAAAGTAAAACAAAGGATTCCATTTTTTCCCCTAGCCTCAATAAAACTTCCAACTTGGTCTCTACAGTGAAATAAAGAGCAGCATATGCAATGATGTTTGAAGATTAACTTGGTTTACAGCAGGGATATAATGCCAAATGCCAACTGTGCCTATATTTGTAAGATAAATGTAGGAGTAAGGAGAGCGTAACACAAAAGGCAGCGGTGGAGACTGGCCGACACACTGACACTCAGCTGCAGCCTATGGGTGCCATCCAAGCATGTGAACCCAGCAACGTCAGACCTTCACATTATCCAAGGGAGGCTGAAAACCCAGATTTTTTTGTGTGCTATATATTGAATTTCTAAATTGTTAACAATTACATTAAAAATCTTAAAAACATTAGGTGGTTCAGGGGAATTGAGCTTATAAGTGTCCCCCTCCCCACCAAGTTTGCATTCTCTTGCTTGGAGTTTCATGCTATTTCATGGCTTATAGTTCTCTACAGAAATATATGTTTATTGTGATAAGATCATACTCTGAGTCAACAGGTGAATCTCAGAAATATAAGACTTATAGGATCCATGTATCAATATATTTTTAAAAATATGTTTTTCTTGAAGTTTTTAGCAAGAGGAAGGGAGAGAAACATGTATAGGCTGCCTCTTGCATGGCCCCTACATTGGGATCAAGTCCACAACTCTGGCATGTGCTCTGACCTGGAATTGAACTAGCAACCTTTTGGTGCATGGGATGACATTCAACCAACTGAGCCACATTAGCAAGGGCTATCAATATATTTTAAAGTTTAAACTTGAGCAGTTAGATACATCAAATCCTATTATAATAGTAAAATAGATCATATTATAACAGATAGGATCAAGAGCAACCAAAAGTAAATAGTGATACAGTCTCTTTCTCCCCAAGAAAAATACCCATTACATTCCCACAAAACAGAGCAGATAATATTAAGGATTTTGTAGATACCATTCCCTCTCAATCCCATAATTTGTTCACTTATTTATTCATTTAATAAATATGCATTGTGTATATATGTACTAGACAACAAGCACTGTCCTATGTCTGGGGGTATAATAGTAAGCAAAATAAAGACCCAGGTTTTATGGAATTGTGTTCAGATGAGATAGACAATAAATGTATAATATACATTGTGATTAGAGAAAAGTAAAGCAGGGTATGAGTGAGAGAATTATATAAGGTGATCTGAGAAGACCTCTACGACAAGGTGACATTTGAAGCAAAGTGAAAGGAAATGAGAGAGAACCTTAAGACTATATTGGAGGAGGAGGAACCTATGCAGAAAGAACTTGCCAGACTAAATGGAAAGGTCTCAAATCTATCTCAAAAAAGTTTGTCAACAAATGCAAACTAATATAGGTGTGCTTCTCTTTAAAAATGCCCACCCCATCAGAGAAAGACACAAGTCATATGATTTCACTTATATGTGGATTCTAATGAACAAAATTAACTAACAGATGAAATAGAAACAGACTCATAGATACAGAGAACAGATTGACAGCTGTCAGAGGGAAGGGGGTTGAGAGGCTGGGTGAAAAAGATGAAGGGATTAAGAAAAAAAGCAACAACAACTCATAGACACAGACAACAATATATGCTGATTACCAGAGGGAAAGGGGTTGGGGGCAGGTAGAAGAGGGTAATGGGGGCTAAATGGTGACAAAAGGAGACTTGACTTGGCATGAAGACAAAATACAATATACAGATGATATATTATAGAATTCTATAATTGAAAGCTATATAATTTTATTAACCGATATTACACCAATAAATTCAATAAACTTTTTAAATATATCATATATACAGAGTATATCAAAATTGAGAGAACAGTATGTTATTTGGAATTTAAATATATAAAATTCTGCTAGGCCAGTGTGGTTGACCATCAACCCAGGAACTCACAGTTCTACTAATATTCCTAGTCAGGGCACATGCCCGGGTTTCGGGCTCAGTCCCCAGTAGGGGGTGTGCAGGAGGCGGCCAACCAATGATTCTCTCTCATCATTGATGCTTCTATCTCTCTCTCCTTTACTCTCTGAAATCAATTAAAAATATTTTTAAAACAATAAGAAATTCTATCAAGGATTTATCACAAAGTTATTCAGAGGAGTCAATTCTAAAATTGAGATTTAACATGATTTACAATTTTTGATGTACACTTTTTGTGGAATGCATTACATGTGGGAAGGTATGCCCTGCCAACAGAATTCATAAGTACTACATGCTGCACTGTAAAGAAGGGACTAAAGGACAGTTGGCAGGTCATCCTATATAATAAAAGGCTAATATGCAAATTGATTGAATGGCAGAATGACTGGCCGCTATGACGTGCACTGATCACCAGGGGACAGACGCTCAATGCAGGAGCTGCCCCCTGGTGATCAGTGTGCTCCCACAGGGGGAGCGCTGCTCAGCCAGAAGCCGGGCTCATGGCTGGTGAGCACAGCGGCAGTGGCGGGAGCCTCTCCCACCTCCGCAGCAGCATTAAGGACCCCTCAGGGGATGTCCAACTGCTGGCTTAGGCCCATTCCCGGAGAGCAGGCTTAAGCCGGCAGTCAGACATCCCCCGAGAGATCCCAGACTATGAGTGGGCACAGGCCGGGTTGAGGGACCCCCCTCCAGTGCATGAACATCGTGCACTGGGCCTCTAATTTTCATATAAGAAAATGAAATCTAGATGAAGTATAAAAATATGAGCTTCTTGTATAGTCTTTGGATATTTTCTTTCCTTGAGCCCTTTTGAACGAAGTGTATAATTATGAACATTAAAGAATCTGTCTGTTGCCAACCCCTTCAAGGTGCTGATAGCAGGTGGTGCTAATGTACCTTGACATAGGATTTTCTTGCTCAGTAGCTCAAGATAGGGAAAAGGGATTATAGCAACAACTTCACCTGACCCATCTGTGTCTCTGTCTTTTGTCAACCATCATGCCAGTTTCAGAAAAGTTAGAGTATAACATTTCAATCAGAAACTGGCAGAATTTGCCTTTTTTACACCTGTTATGACTGAACGTAATTGTGTTCCCAGGGACATTCCACTTGAAGGAAATGTATGAAAATTAGAAATATAGCACATGCTACAAGAAGCTGCCAGTCTCTGAGTGCCTTTGTGAACTCTCCTTTCCATCTATATATATAAAAGCCTAAGTGACCAGCTGATCGGCTGATAACTATGATGCGCACTGACCACCAGGAGGCAGATGCTCAATGCAGGAGCAGAAACCACAGGCATGGAAACATGGAACGGACTGATGAATCTCAGAGGGAAGGGGGAGGGGGGGTGCAGGAAGAGATTAACCAAAGATCTTATATGCATACTAGAGGCCCAGTGCACAGATTCATGCACTGGTGGGTCCCTTGGCCTGGCCCGTGGGGATCTGGCTGAAACCAGCTCTCCGACATCCCCCAAGGGGTCCCAGATTGCAAGAGGGTATAGGCCAGGCCGAGGGACCCAACCAATGCACAAATCTGTGCACTGGGCCTCTAGTTTAATATAAAAATAGAAAGGGGAAGGGAAGTTTGGAAGCTCATGGTAAAATATGTTTGGCCGCCTGCAAAGTTACCACATTGAAGCTTCTACTGCTTCTTGCCTTGACATAAACACTTCATAGTTTCCAATTACAGTAATTGTTCATGTGGTAAAAATCCATCTGGGTAATAAACATAACCCCAGTTCACAGACATGATAAATCTAAAAATGTTCTGAATGCAAACAAGGGCAATATAAAGATGTTGTCACGATGTTTTGGTTTCCAAGATTTATTTTTAACAATTTTGGAGTCTTTTGAATGTCTACATTAAATACAGGTGAATATTTCAATTAACTATGTTATTAATTGAGGACATTGCCATGACATCTTATAAAATGTCTGGAGAAATATCTACAATATTACAGATAAGTAAATCTAAACCATAATTCTATGTGAATTGCTAAAAGCTGCCAGGGGTTTTAAAAGAATGCTAAATCAGTCTCCAGGTGATGAAAGATCCTGAAGATGTTCACATGTGAAGTAGGTTTGTGTAGCATCCAGAAACCAGCAACAGCTGCCGTTATGTCTAACACTTTCCCCCCTGAACCTCTCTGCTCCATTAACCAGTGGAAACATGTGAGTCACATCCTTATCAGGACTTATTATCTGTATATTTGAGGACAAAGCAAGACCCAAGTTCCCATTTTTCTAAAAGAAAAGTAAGCAACCTGTTAATACACCAGCAGCATTGTTTTTCAGTCCCCAAGTCTTACTTAAAACAGAGGATTATGGTACATATGCTAAATTCATCTTACTAATTTTGTTAAAACCTTATCAACTGGGAAAAATTAGACACAATTCTTTTCTTAAAAATATATTTTATTTTATTTCAGAGAGGAAGAGAGAGGGAGAGAGATAGAAACATCAACGATGAGAGAGAGTCATTGATCAACTGCCTCCTGCACACCCCTTACTGGGGATTGAGCCCTGATCAGGAATTGAACCTTGACCTCCTGGTTCACAGGTCATCACTCAACCTCTAAGTAAACACCAGCCAGACTAGACATAACTTTTTTTTAAGGAAGCATTTTATAAAATACCGTATTGGTGTGAGCACTGATATATGCAAAGATGAGTCCAATTCTTAAGAGTGCCCACTTATATACTTGGGGCTTTTCTATTGTCCTCCTTCCCTAAATGATGGGCTCAAATTATTATCATTCAAGTTCTTCCCTCACTCTCACCACTACCCCACTCTGGCACCTCCTCCTTCCCCTGGGAAAGTAGGAGTCAAGGGAGGATGGCAGAGAGATTACTTCTAAAGTTCTATGTCGGATTATCTCAATTTGGTTATGAAAGCTGAAAGAGTTGTCACCTGTATATGTGGGTAAAAAACTCTGCCAAAAGTACTTTTTCCTCTCCTCCCCTTACATAGAAGAGAAGAGTGGTATTTTGAGAAGGAAAATGTTTTGGGTTCATTACATCCAGTAGATCTAAAAATAATTTGAAAAGTCACATGAGCTAGACAGAGAAATGCCTTGATTTCAAGTATTTTCAAATTTTGTCTAAATTAAGGTAAAATAAACCTATATCTAAGCCATTTGTTTAACTCATTAATTTATTCTTGTCTTCATCATTTAGTCAGTCATACATCAAATATTTACTGAGTACTTATTATGTGCCAGGAAGTTGTAGGCATTGGGAATACAGCAATAAAACAAGACATACAAAGTCCTAACTCTCACTGAACTTACATTTGGAGTGGGGTTGGGGCCGAGGAGACAGATAATAAAATGTAGGCTCAAAAATAAATGAGAAAGTTTTTCAGACTGTAATACATGCTATGAAGTAAAGGGAGAAGGATCATCGAATAAGATGCCTCATAAGTATGAGGGTGGGAGGCTGGTTAGTGACAGCCTCTCTGAGAAGGTAGCTTCTTAGCTGAATGATAACAAGGGGCCAGATAGGTAAAGCTACAGCAGGGAAGAGTATCCCAAGAATGAGTGGGAAGTACTCAGGTTCTAAGGAAAGTAACAGCTAAGTCTGATCCTGGCACAGAAAGCAGGCCAGTGTGGTTGGAGCTGGGAGAGTCAAGGGCCGAAGGTGGGAGGTGAGGAATGGGAGACAGGCAAGAGCAGGCCCATCGGTAGCTAGGCCCATGCCAGGCCTGGATGAGCAGTGTGGAATTAGCTCTAAGTGCAGTGTGGCTCCATTCGAGGGAATCAGGCAGGGGTAGTAGTGTCATCTCATTTATGCATTTTAAATATTATTTTTGATGCTCCATGAAGAATGGACAATGCTGAGGCTATTTTACACAAGATGCTCAGGAAAACTGAGCCCCAGTTATCTAGTTACCCATATCCTTAATATGCTCATTAAAATCCCCTTTTGGGGTACTTGACTCTCCTTTCCTTAATTCCTGTTTTGTAAAATTATCAAATAAACTGTCATATCCAAGTAATTATCCTGATCAGGTTTTGCCTTTGAAGGAGTATAAACTAGGAAACCATATAATGCCCCCAAACAGCTCAGCACTCATGTGACCTCCCTTCCACAGTGGAGCAGAACTTCCCAATCACTATTCCAATGACCAATTGGAGGGTGGAATGAGAGTGAACAAAAGATGGGAAGGTGGAAGGGAGGAAGGGAGGGAGAAGACTATTTGGGTGTAAGAGGAAGTCTAACTAACATCATGGCCAAGAAGACACCCTGACTATTTCTGACTCGACCTACAGTCACACAGATAGGCATTTTCATAAGAAAGATGTACAAAATGTCTGTGACATTCATTATCTTACACAAAATTTTGACAGAATTCAGTTAAAAATTAAACATGTTGAGACAGGCACTGGCACAAAACCCTGACCTAGTCAGATGTACATCTTGATTTACTGCAGATGGCCACAAAGTCATTTTGCCAATTTGGATGTTCCCAATAAGGTTTCACAAACAGATCTGTTCTCCAACAACATCTGCCTTTAGTTGAAAGTGGAACAAGTATAAGAAACGTGACTTAATTCATACACAAACACACAACAATATATACAAGGTTACTAGTCAAGTTTAAGCCGTTACTTTAGATTTTATTCACAATAATCTATCATAATCAACATATTATTTTGCTACTAAAGAACTTGCATTTGACTATTTTAATACTTATTTATTTATAAAGATAAACTTTTCCCAAAAGAATAAAATAGATAACTATAAAGAACATATACAATTCCCATATACTATTCTTTATTCTTTTTCAACTGTAATATGAAACTAAGTTCAATTCTCTTCTTCTGTTCATGCTATGAATTTTTCTTCATTATTCTGCACCTAATGAAGTCCTCTATTCAAGACATGAAAGTTTAAAATTATTGGCTAGTCAAATTCTAATAATATTAATGGAGATATGTGAGGTATAAAACTGAAAGTAACAAATGAACAAAGAAGAAAAACAAAAGTCATAGATACAGACAACAGTATGGTAGTTACCAGATGGATGGGGGTAAAGGGTAGTAAAGGGTAAAGGGGGCCAAATACAGTATATGGAGATGGAAGATGAATTGACTGTGGGTGGTGGGCACACAATGCAAGGTACATATCATGTATCATAGAAATGTATATATGAAACCTATATAATATTCCTAACCTTTGTCACCCCAGATACCTAATCAAAGCAATGCCCAAGTCTTTGACAGAACTCCTTTTAGAATAAAAAGGTAACCCATAAAAAATCTAAATCGTGAAGAATAAAATGACTAAATCTTAAATTCTGAAGTGACTTTGGAGGTTCCTTCTACCCTCCAAAGCAACATAGCAGTACTATGAAATAAAATCATTTACTCTGCTTAAATATTTCTAAGAAGTACTAACGCCCAAAAGAGCATCATTCTGTTTGTTGTTGTTGTTGTTGGCAACTTTGGTTATTAACAAGCTATTTCTGATAATAAATCAAAACCTCTCTTCCTGCCTCTTTCATGCACTACCCTAATTTTGTCTCCAAGGACAACAGGGCATATACAACAGGGCATATTGCTCTGTTTAGTAACTGTCTTTTATTGATGGATTCAGAAACTCTCCCTCCCCTCTCCTCCATCAATTAATTTCAGGCTTCTTGAGGGTGAAGGAATTATTTTAATTATTTTTGGACTTTGACACCCTAGTACATACTAGGTGCTCAATGAAAGTATACTGAAATAATTAATATACATAAAGCAATTACCCTGCCCTTCTAAAATACATCCGTACATGAAGATATTCTTTTTTGTTGTTAATCCTCACCCGAGGATATTTTTCCAATGCTTTTTAGAGAGAGTGGAAAGGAGGGAAAGAGAGAGAGAGAACATTGATGTGAGAGAGACACATCAATTGGTTGCCTTCCACATGCATGGGGATCAAGCCCACAACCAGTACATGCCCTTGACTGGAATAGAACCCAGGACCCTCACTCCGCAGGCTAATGCTCTATCCACTGAGCCATACCAGTGAGAGCTGAAGACATTCTTGATAAATAAAATTATCTATCGGTTGCACAGTCATACATAATTTCCATTATTAAATAGAGAAAATTATTTATTTTCTATATTTAAATTAAATTTTATGGCAATGGAGGAGAATGGATGAAACAAAGGTGAGAAAATATGCCTATATTTAAACATCAGCTTATCTACTATTCTTAAAATTTATTATATTAGAACAAAAATTCAAACACAAGACCTGAAAAGCTATCCTGATTCCCCATCTGATCTTTACTACTTAGCTCTTCTTCACTTACCATTCAACCTGAGGAGGACAGAATTATCCTCCAGGATGAAGCCAATGATCTTGTCTGACAGTGCTGCCCTTTCTCTTTTTTAGGCTTTCTTTCCTGGAGCTCCATGTGATCCTTAAGAAACACAGTGAAGCCCTAACCGGTTTGGCTCAGTGGATAGAGCGTTGGCCTGTGGACTGAAGGGTCCCAGGTTCGAATCCAGTCAAGGGCATGTACCTTGGTTGTGGGCACATCCCCAGGAGGGGGTGTGCAGGAGGCAGCTGATAGATATTTCTCTCTCATCGATGTTTCTAACTCTCTCTCCCTCTCCCTTCCTCTCTGTAAAAAATCAATTAATAATATATATATATATTTATATATTAAATATATATTAAAAAGAAACAGTGAATTTCTTGCTCTTTCGACTCGCATTTGTTGAAAACAGATGGCAAGAGTGGTAAAGAGCATCTCTTCTGCAGAGGAAGAGCTACTATTATAAGGATTGACCAAAAAATTGGTACTGGAACATTTAAGACGTGGAACATAGTTGCTATTGCTTCAAGCTATAGTGCATATGTGTTGGCACATTAAACTATGTCCAAAAAGTGAATGTTCAAATACAAGTAATAAGATTCAAGTTCTTTACCTTGACTGAAAGGCAAAATATGACTTTACTATGGCATCCAATGAAAAAAAATTTACAAAAAAATTGACTATTATTCTAGTGAAAGAGATAGAGAACAAGATGTGAGAGTTTTAAAAGAGTGCTATTTAGGGTTAAAGATGAAAAGGGGAATCTCATAATCTCATCACTGTTTAGGAATTAGGGATATGTAAATGGAACTCTCTTATTTTTCTCCCATTTTCATCCTTTTTTCTTTTTCCAAGATCAAATGGTTCACCACCTAGTCCACCATAAGCTAAAAACAGCAGTCATTTATTTTTCTACAAATTTGTGAGAATCTTAATAATTAAGAAATATGCAAATATATAATCATAAGTCATGTTACTATATGCCTTTTACAGATTAAATACAACCTCACATTTCTTGGTCCCTCACACAGGCTGAATGGAGAGCAAGACCCCACAAACTCAGCATAGATATCAGTAATCTCTGCTATAAAAGCCTAATCCTGATACATCAAGCAGAACTGAAACTTCCAGTGCACATCAATAATTCAGTACTCTGAGCAGTGTAGGCAGTAAATTTAAGCAGAGATGAAGTGACTGACAGTCTAAGAAAATGCCAGTGGCAGGTTTTTGAGCAACAAGTCCACAGGTCACTACATCAGAAGCATTCTCTCTCTTAACCAAGAAGAAAGGCATTATAAAAAAAAGAGAGAGAACAAAACAAAAACAACTTGTACAAATATAGAATGACTCTCAGAGGCCTCAATCACATAGCACATGCACTTATGAATACTAAGTAATGTTCTTAATGCACAAAGTTTACACTAAAAATATATGCTATAAAAGGTGGTTTTGTGCATAAAATGTCAAAGCTATGCTCCTTAAAAACTCTGGATCTTAAAATCATCATAGCACTAATATCCTTTACAATAAGCAAGGGTTAGGCACTTAGTAGGTACTAATTGAGTGTTCATCCAATAAAGAAATGAATGAATCTATCATGAGCACAAACTGAAATCATCATATGGTAAAGGAAAAATACAAAAACTCATTGGAATGTGTCTACACAGTGAACGTGGAGTGCTGAGAGGAACTTTTAATGAAAACATCAAATGACAACCTTTATAAGGCCAGCTTTAGGAGAGAAAGAAAATCTGGGTTGGGAGACACAACTTTCCAGCAGGACTTATTGCTCCATGGAGACTTGAGTAATATATATACTTCCATTATCATTACTATCACTAATAAAAATTCCTACTGTATTAATTTCCTAGGGCTGCTGTAACACACTACACATATGGGGGTTAAAACCATAGACATTTATTCTGTCACAGTTCTGGAGGCTGGAGGTCTGAAATCAAGGTGTTGGCAGAGTCCTGTTCCCACGGAGGCTATAGGAAATAGTCCTGTCTTGCTTCTTTCAGTTTCTGGGGACTCCAGGCATTCCTTGGCTTGGAGCTGCATGACTCCCATCTCTGTCTCCACCTTTACACAATCTTCTCCCCTAAGTGTCCCCATGTCTCAAATCTCCCTCTGATTGAGGTTCAACCTAAACCTAGGATGATCTCATCTTGATATCCTTAACTTAATTTCATTTGCAAAAACCTTTTCTCCAGACAAGGTCACCTTCACAGGCTGCTGAGGACACACCTTTTTGGGGCATAACATTCAGCTCACCACACCTTTTCACCCCTTCTGCTCCTACCTTCCCTGTCCCCAAACAACAGATTGAAAATAAAATTATTTCCACAACTTTTCATATCGTTTTGGCTATTTGCTTGGTATTCTCATGAATATAAAGAGAAAATAACCAAAAAGTGCATGCAAACAATACCCTGTCAGATAAGTATACATTGTGACCATTGTATTATTATCAACTAGAGGCCCGGTGCACGAAACTCGTGCACTTGGTGGAGGGAAGTCCCTCAGCCCAGCCTATGCCCTCTCGCAGTCCTTGAGCCCTTGGGGGGTGTCATACTGCTGGCTTAGGCCCACTCCCTAAGCTGGCAGTAGGACATCTTTAGCACTGCCACAGAGGCAGGAGAGGCTCCTGCCACTGCTGCTGCGCTCGCCAGCCATGAGCCCAGCTTCTGGCTGAGCCACGCTCCCACTGTGGGAGAACACTGACCACCAGGGAGCAGCTCCTGCGTTGAGCATCTGCCCCTGGTGGTCAGTGCGCATCATAGTAACCAGTCATTCCACCGTTCAGTCAATTTGCATATTAGCCTTTTATTATATAGGATAACCTTTGCGACTGGGATGCACACGTTTATTTCTATGCATGTTACATTTGTAGGAGTTAACTGAAGCATAGCCTGTGGATTTGAACTAGAGTTCTCTTCCTTTAGATTTAATAATTAATTGCTATTCATTTATGTATGACATAAATGAAGAAGTTAAGCACACACTTAAAAAGTGAAGATAACTTATATTTCAGTGCTGTTAATTGGCTTAGAAGGTGGAAGGATACTAGCATTTAAACCAATGCTGTAACATCAAAATGTACTCAGCTAACAATTACAGCTATTATATATATACTACAGGCCCGGTGCATGAAATTCGTGCATGGAGGGGGGTTGTCCCTCAGCCCAGCCTGTACCCTCGCCAATATGAGACCCCTCAAGGGATGTCCAACTGCCCGTTTAGGCCCGATCCCAGTGTGATCGGGCCTAAACGGGCAGTCGGACATCCCTGTCACAATCCAGGACTGCTGGCTCCCAACTGCTTGCCTGCCTGCCTTCCTGATTGCCCCTAACCGCTTCTGCCTGCCAGCCTGATCACCCCCTAACCACTCTGCTATCAGCCTGTTTGCCCCCAACTTCCCTCCTCTGCCGGCCTGGTCACCCCTAACTGCCCTCTCCTGCAGGGTTGATCACCTCCAACTGCCCTCCCTTGCAGGCCTGGTCCTTCTCAACTGCCCTCCCTTGCAGGCCGGGTGCCTCCCAACTGCCCTCTCCTGCTGGCCATCTTGTGGTGGCCATTTTGTGTCCACATGGGGGCAGGATCTTTGACCACATGTGGGCAGCTATATTGTGTGTTGCAGTGATGATCAATCTGCATATTACTCTTTTATTAGATAGGATAGAGGCCTGATACAGGGGTGGAGGCCAGCTGGTTTGCCCTGAAGGGTGTCCCGCATCAGGTGGGGGTTCCCTTGGGGCGTGGGGTGGCCTGAGCAAGGGGCCTGTGGTGGTTTGCAGGCCGGCCACGCCCCCTGGCAACTAAAGCGGGGACCCTGGTATCTGGAATTTATTTTCCTTCTACAATTGAAACTTTGTAGCCTGGAGCAGAGCCAAGCCTGGGGCTCCCTCCGAGGCCGGCAGCCATTTGTGTTGGGGTTATAATTGAAACTTTGTTGCCTTAAGCGGGTGGGCCTGGCCAGGGTGTGCGGAAAGCTTTGCTTCCCCTGTTGCCAGGGGCAACCCTGGCCTGCTCTCTCAAGCTCCATTCTGCTGCCATTTGTTTGAATTTGTTTACCTTCTATAATTGAAACTTTGTAGCTTGAGTGGAGGCTTAGACCTGGCAAGGGCAGGCGGAAAGCTTGGCTTCCCCTGTTACCTAGGAAACCTTGCTCTCTGTGGCTGTAGCCATCTTGGTTTAGGTTAATTTGCATGCTCGCTCTGATTGGATGGTGGGTGTGGCTTGTGGACATGGCTTGTGGGTATATTGGAGGTATGGTCAATTTGCATATTTGTCTATTATTAGGTAGGATATATATATATATATATATATATATGTGTGTGTGTGTGTGTGTGTGTGTGTGTGTGTGTGTGTGTGTATGTGTGTGTGTGTATATATATATATATATATATATATATATACACACATATATATTTATACACACACACACACATACACACACACACACACACACACACACACACACACACACTGAGTGGCCAGATTATTATGATCTCTGAATGCATAATAATCTGTCCAGTCAGTGTATGTCCTATATAATAAAAGGCTAATATGCAAATTGTCCCCTGGATCAGGAGTTCGACCAGCAGGCAGGCCGGCCAACTGCCCATGTCACCTCCCCCTGACCAGGCTGGCCAGACCCCACCCATGCATGGATTCATGCACCGGGCCTCTAATACACACACACACACACACACACACACACACACACACACTAAGTGGCCAGATTATTATGCATTCAGAGATCATAATAATCTGGCCACTCAGTGTATATTTTGCATAAAAGCCTAACCGATAGACACAGATACCAGGAGGTTGAGGGCATGAGTGGAAGGGTGGGAGGACAATGCGGGGATAAGGACACATGTAATACCTTAATCAATAAAGAAAAAAAGAGGTATTGAATAAGAGAAAAAACGTTTTCTTACAGAGATGATCTAATTAATAACAAATAAAAAAGAATAAAAATTTTAAAAAAACAGCTAATATTTTTAATGTAAGGTTTCAACACTTAAGCTGCTCTAAGTAAGCATCTAAACAAATCCTGCAGGAAATAGGGAATATATGAAATCCTGTAAACAATAAAATATAAATAAATTTTAAAAAGCCTTGGAGGTAAAAACATCTATTTTTAGAACTATTAAAAATCAGTTTCCCATAGTGGCTGCACCAGTCTGACGAGTAGAGGGGAGCAAAGAGGGGACATAGGGGACATCTATAATACTCTCAACAATAAAAATAAATGTAAATAAATGAATACACACACACACATATATTAAAATAAAATCAGTTTTCTTTTGCCAGAATATCTGAATGTAAACAATATGCAGGGAAACAAAATTGCTATAATGCATACACAAATCACAAGGTTTTAGAAATGACTACTTTTGAGACCCACGTAAAATATATGCAAGTGCCTCCTTTTCAACAAGATAATTCTGAATGCTTTTGCAGGCTCTCTGACATTTGTGCCCTTTTTATGGACATAAGGGATATGGCAGTTGCTGATGGTCCTCAGCCCATCACCTTTGTGCTTCTTCCCTTTCCTGAGACTTCTAATTATCCTGCTGAGAGCTTCCAGGAAGTGCAGAAAGCCGCATAAAAGGAGGCTGGGACACCCACACATTCTCCTACTCTTCTCAATAGACAGCTGACAAAAGTTGGGATAAAAATGCCCCAGCTCACATTCCTCACATTAGATGGCTCTGTGCCTCTCTAACCCAGTTCCTTCACAGGTCCTGAGAGCAAACCTTGATTAGTCTTACTCAATTCTCTTACCTTAGATTTAATCCCCATTTAATCCCCATTTTGCTAACTGCTCAGGCAAGGGTAGGAAATTCACATCTGGATGATGGGACCAGATGGGGAAAGTGTTAGGGGAGTCTTCTCAGAACATTTATCTATTCTAGGTCTTTATAGGGCATGAAGAGGAACCATTCTCTCCCCTAGCCTAGATGTGCTGGGGAAAGAGGTGCTCTGGGAGCTGTGGAAGAAGACAAAAGACCAAATGCTAATGGGGTGGACAGAAAAGGGAAAGGAGACTTGGATCTTAGATATGTTTGAACACCTGGATTAATCCTGGAATAGTCATATTTTTGGACTTCTAGAGATGTGAGATATTGAATCTCCCTATTGTTTAATCTTTTGGGTTTTCTGTCACTTGCAGCCAAAAATTAAGAGAAATGCTTTTTCAGTGTGCAAAACACACAGAATATTTCATCTCTCTATGTAAGGGCAACCTAGCTAACAGTTCCTGTACTGATCTTTTAGCAACTGAATCACATATACTTTCTTGAGCAATGGAAACTTAATAAACACAATTGATTACAGCTAATCAAGGTTTACCCCCCTGGTACCAGTTATATATTGCAGAAGAAAAAAAGGCAGAGGAGGGGAAGTTACTGAAAAACCAGTACTTAATCTGTGCTCTAGTTATTATAATATAAGGCCCTTCTGCATATACCTATGTCATAGGTTTGTATAGGGGTTAAATGAAATAACACACATACAGGATTTGCCAAGAGCCTGTCATTTCACTCTGTAATTATTGGTTATTCCATTACTATTGGTCAGAGAAAAGGACTCAATCTACACTAAGCAGTAGTCAACACCTATTTTCTGGACAATATAAGACCAACTAACTCTGGAAATAATCTACAAGTGAATTAAAGAATTATAAAGAAAAGCAAAAGGATCTGAAAGAGCAGGAGATTGGGGAGGAAATATAGCAGTTCAGGTTGCTAAATGTACTAGACAGACAGTGGTTAGCAAAGAGATTTAAAAGGCAAGCAGCAGCTAGATCACAAATTCTGTATGTCATGTTAATAAGTATAGACTTAATTTGTAGGGCAGTGGGATTTCTTAAAGGTCAGGCTTTATCTTACATTAAAATTAAATATGATTATAGAGGATGTTAGTTTATATTATACTGATGGCTATTGAGGATAGAATGGAGAAAGACAAGAATAGAGGGACCCCATTTCTCTTGAATCAAGTCCCTTCTTCATGAACCAAGCTGTTTATTTCATTCAATCTTCCTGGAGATACTTGTTTAGTCAGCTCTTTTTCCGAACCATAAAGATTTGAAAATAATACTAAATTTAGAGACACTCATTCAAGTTCAGAATAGTGTGTCATCAAACCTTGCAGGCTCAGTTGAACCACATGTGAAAAACATTAAAATGTTCTGGGATGTGTCTAACAGATCATTAAGAAATAGCTTCTCAAGCATGTACTCTTTCTTAGCTATTTTAATGTAAATCACAGAAAACGACACTGCTGAAATTCACGATTTTACAGTGCACAGGGTGAGTCATTGTCCCCAGAGCATTCTGTCTATAGAAATGGTATGTTAGCATATTTTCCTATAATGTTAGTGTAATCCATTGATGTATATTTCATTTGTGGTTTTCAGGTTGTTCAATAGAAACCTGCTTTATTTTTAATGCCTATGTAATCAGGGTTGGTTGGAAGCAAAACTAGTTGATGTAAGGAGTGTTGTCAATATCTGTGAAGGGTTGAACCCCAACACTGCAATCTGAAAAGAAATATAAAACAGACTTGAAAGACTTCTGTCTATGAAGAGAAAATTTCAACCCAACCACTAACAACAGTTGAAAGCTTAATCTGAGACATGTAGACAAGATGGGTCCCTTGATTTGAGAAAAAAAAAAAAAAAAGTATAAGTGAAGGGACAGAAGGTAGTAATAGGCAACACTGGATCTTCATAGAGTCAGCATGCCCTAAAAATAGTTCAATCTTTTGCAATGGCAGAATTTGTGTCATTTTTACCTATCCTATTTTATTTAACTAAGAAATAAATAAAAAAGATAATAAGAAAAGGAACTAGAATTTATAGTGTGAAAAATATATTTCCTATGCAATTAAATTCCATAACTGTCCCAATTGGGTTGAGAGAGACATGGAAAATACTGACATCAGAGTCATTATGGGGACTTTTATTGCACCTTTATTGTATTCTAAGCTATGCAAGATATTTGATTATAGATATAACTAGAGGCCCGGTGCACGAAATTCGTGCACGGAGGGGGGTTGTCCCTCAGCCCAGCCTGTACCCTATCCAATCTGGGACCCCTCAAGGGATGTCCGACTGCCCGGTGGGATCGGGCCTAAATGGGCAGTCAGACATCCCTCTCACAATACAGGACTGCTGGCTCCCAACCGCTTGCCTGCCTGCCTTCCTGATTGCCCCTAAACGCTTCTGCCTGCCAGCCTGATCACCCCCTATCCACTCTGCTGCCAGCCTGTTTTCCCCCAACTTCCCTCCTCTGCCAGCCTGGTCACCCCTAACTGCCCTCTCCTGCAGGGTTGATCACCTCCAACTGCCCTCCCTTGCAGGCCTGGTCCTTCTCAACTGCCCTCCCTTGCAGGCCAGGTGCCTCCCAACTGCCCTCTCCTGCTGGCCATCTTGTGGTGGCCATCCTGTGTCCACATGGGGGCAGGACAGCTGGTTTGCCCTGAAGGGTGTCCCTGATCAGGGTGGGGTTCCCTTGGGGCATGGGGCGGCCTGAGCGAGGGGCCTGTGGTGGTTTTCAGACCGGTCATGCACTCTGGCAACGCAAGCAGAGGCCCTGGTATCTGGAATTTATTTTCCTTCTACAATTGAAACTTTGTAGCCTGGAGCAGAGTCAAGCCTGGGGCTCCCTCCAAGGCCGGCCAGCAGCCATTTGTGTTGGGGTTATAATTGAAACTTTGTTGCCTTAAGCGGGTGGGCCTGGCCAGGGTGTGCGGAAAGCTTTGCTTCCCCTGTTGCCAGGGGAAACCCTGGCCTGCTCTCTCAAGCTCCATTCTGCTGCCATTTGTTTGAATTTGTTTACCTTCTATAATTGAAACTTTGTAGCTTGAGTGGAGGCTTAGGCCTGCAATGGCTGGCAGAAAGCTTGGCTTCCTCTGTTACCTAGGAAACCTTGCTCTCTGTGGCTGTAGCCATCTTGGTTTGGGTCAATTTGCATACTCGCTCTGATTGGATAGTGGGCGTGGCTTGTGGGCGTGGCTTGTGGGCATGGCTTGTGGGTGTGTCGGAAGTATGGTCAATTTGCATATTTGTCTATTATAAAATAGGATGACAGTAGAAAAACATTTTTTTGTTGTTTTTTTTCTCAGCATCCTGACATCAACCTTACTTACTGCCCTGTCCTTAGAAATCAATTTTGTGGTAAATGTTCCTCCTCCTTAACCCCTTCAAAGCTCAAAGAGCATGATCATAAAACAAGTAGATTTAGCCTGGTCATCAACATGAATCCAATATATTTTGGTTCCACTGAATAGAAAATCAGCAGGAGGAGGGGGAGAATGTAACAGGCAGCTTAAAATTAATGGGAATGGATGTTTTATTTGACATTTTCACTTACCACTGTTTGGAAATACAAATGATAATAAAAAGTACGGGGAGTTCTTTTACAAGTAGAGTAGCAAATGGTAACTCCCCTCATAGAACAGTGGAAAATCTGTCCCCACATCAACTGTACTTAGAGGAAATGGACTTGCTGGGGAAGAATCATACATGTTACTTGTCCCTCTTGGTGTGGAGAATGCCCTAATCACATCAGACTCAATCTGCCTGCTAATAATTGGAGGGAAAGAAAGCCATCTTCTTTGTGAGGCCTCAAAGGGTTCTTCTGAGATAGAGGGTGGAAGGTGTGGTAGCTATCCCCCTATTTCCCTTTCTGGAGCAGGAAAAATACTAGCTTGTATTGTTTTTCTTCAGGAAGAGCACCTATGAAAATAGGGACACAAAAGAGGGTTTTCGATAATACTTCTCAAAGCAGTCAACTCTTTTTAGCACAATTAATAGCACACAGAGGAATGAGCTAAAAATATACTCAATACTGGCAGTATGTAAGGTATGAAGTATTATAGTCCTTTGCTTCACGCATTAATTCAATAAATATGTACTGAATGCCTACAAATTAGGAGTTGAAAATATACCTATAAATAAAACAGACCATCCCAGTTGATGTGGCTTAGTGGTTGAGCTTCGACCTCTGAACCAAGAAGTCATGGTTCAATTCCCGGTCAGGGCACATACCAAGATTATGGGCAGGGCCCCAACAGGGTACATGCAGGAGATTGCTGATCAATGATTCTCTTTCATCAATGATGTTTCTTTCTCTCCCTCTCCTTTCTTCTCTGAAATCAATAACAATATATATGTTTTTAAAAGACCAAAATCCCTGACCTCAGTGAGCTTATATTTTAGACTTGGGACCTGGTAGTCTAATGTTTGAGGTTGAGACTAGATCCATGAGGGTGGGTTTTCTTTATTGCTTTTGTCCACAGAATGAACCAGAAGGTCTCCTCAATCCCATCCAAAGAAATTAATGACTGGAAACCTGGGCCAAAGGTCATAGATAGAAGACAAAATATGCAGGAAACAAGGAGTGTGCATTTTAAGAGACCAAGAGGCCTATTGGGGAGAGAATGAATTAGAGGTTCCACAAAATAGAAAGGTGTGTGTCTGTGTAGTGTAGACCAAAGGAGCTGAGGGAACAAGCCCCAAGGAGTAGCAGTCTCTTATCCAAGACGGTCTCTGTGTAGACTGCCATCGGCCTCTCAACCTCAGTCAAGAACTTCCTTCCAGATTAACTGCTGTGGCTGACCAGTCTAGAAAAGGCCTATTCATCCTTACATCTAACTTTAGCTTTTTCTTGTGTTGTTTGTTTGTTTTTTGTTAATCCTCAACCAAGGATATTTTTTCCATTGATGTTTTTTAGAGAGAGTGGAAAGGAGGGGAGAGATAGAAACATTAATGTGAGAGAGACACATTGGTTGGTCGCCTCCTGCATGTACCTTGATGAGCTGGGGATGAACCTGCGACCGAGGTACAGGCCTTGGACCTGAATCGAACCCATGACCCTTCAGTCTCTGGGACGACGCTCTAACCAATGAGCAAAACTAGCTAGGGCTGTTTGTTTGTTTTGGGGAGTAAAGATGTTTTTGTTTTATTTTAAAAAATAGACTATACTGGCCCAACCTTCCAATGTTAAAGGCATATCACACAAGTTATTGATACTACTTATGTGGCTATATTGATATTTTAAAAAGAACAGCAGGAGTCTAAGCTATGGATTTTTCTAGGTGTTTTTACCCAGTGGTTTTCAAGTATATATAATAGCATTTTTTAAACAAAAAAAAACACAACTTTTATTTTAGTACTTGTATCCTTTCCATAACCCATCTGTAATTCAGATTATTTTATTATCATAGATTCTTTTTTTAATTTTTTTTATTAAGGTATTACATATGTGTTCTTATCCCATCCCCCCCCCCCCCACTCATGCCCTCAACACCCTGGTGTCTGTGTCCATTGGTCATGCTTATATGCATGCATGCAAGTCCTTTGGTTGATCTCTCCCCCTTACTCCCACCCTCCCCTACCTTCCCTCTGAGGTTTGACAGTCTGATCAATGCTTCTCTGTCTCTGTTTTTGTTCATCAGTTTATGTTGTTCATTATATTCCATAAATGAGTGATATTTATCTTTCTCTGGCTGGCTTATTTCAGTTAGCATATGCTCCCCAGTTCTATCCATGCTGTTGCAAATCGTAGGAATTCCTTCTTTTTTATAGCAGCATAGTATTCCATTGTATATACACACCATAGATTTCTAATCCACTCATCTGTTGATGGGCATTTAGGCTGTATCCAAATCTTAGCTATGATGAATTGTGCTTCTATGAACATAGGGGTGCATATATCCTTTCTGATTGGTATTTCTGATTTCTTAGGATATATTCCTAGAAGTGGGATCGCTGAGTCAAATGGCAGTTCCATTTTTAGTTTTTTGAGGAAACTCCATACTGTTTTCCACAGTGGCTGCATTCCCACCAGCAGTGCACGAGGGTTCCCTTTTGTCCACATCCTCGCCAGCACTTGTTTGTTGATTTGTTGATGATAGCCATTCTGACAGGTGTGAGATGGTACCGCATTGTCCTTTTGATTTGCATCTCTCAGATGATTAGTGACTTTGAGCATGTTTTCATGTCTCTTGGCCTTCTTTCTGTCTTCTTTCAAAAAGTATCTATTTAGGTCCTTTGCCCATTTTTTGATTGGGTTGTTTATCTTCCTTTTGTTAAGTTGTATGAGTTGCCTGTAAATGTTGGAGATTAAACCCTTATTGGTGATAATATTGGCAAATATGTTCTCCCATGCAGTGGGCTTTCTTGTTTTGTTGATGGTTTCTAGGAATAAACTTGATGGTTTCTAGGAATAGACCTATATGTGGAAAACTACAGGACACTGAAAAAAGAGATAGAGGAAGACATAAACAGATGGAAGAACATACCATATTCATGGATTAGTAGAATCAACATCATTAAAATGTCCATACTAATCAAAGCACTACAGATTCAATGCACTCCCCATTAAAATACCAACAGCATATTTCACAGACCTAGAACAAACTTTCCAAAAATTCATCTGGAATTAAAAAAAAGACCCTGAATAGCTGTAGCAATCCTGAGAAAGAAGAACAAAGTAGGTGGGATCTTAATACCAGATTTCAAGCTGTATTACAAAGCCACTGTTCTCAAAACAGTCTGGTACTGGCACAAGAACAGACATATAGATCAATGGAATAGAATAGAGAACCCAGAAATCGACCCAAACCATTATGCTCCATTAATATTTGACAAAGGAGGCATGAACATACCATGGAGTTAAGACAGTCTCTTCAATAAATGGTGTTGAGAAAATTGGACAGATACATCCAAAAAAAATGAAACTAGACCACCAATTACACCATACACAAAAATAAACTCAAAATGGGTAAAGGACTTAAACATAAGATAGGAAACCATAAAAATACTAGAGGAATCCACAAGCAGCAAAATCTCAGATATATGCCGAAGCAATTTCTTCACCGATACCACTCCTAGGGCAATGGAAACTAAAGAGAAAATAAACAAATGGGACTACATCAAAATATAGTAGCATTTTACCCAAAAGATGAATGCTTAACACAGAAGCAGAGATGCTCTGATTAGAACTGGAGTAGGGAGGAGGAGTCTTGTCTGCCTTCTCATCACGATGGCCTGTGAGGGGGCTCCTCTAAACCCTGGAGATGCACCAAGCACAAAGGGAAAACCTGACTGGTCTACATTGGCAAGGTGTGCTGTCTCCTATCCATACAACCCAACAAAAAGACAGCATCGCCCTGGACCCAGGGAAAGTGATTGTCAGATAGTACATGCTGCTTCAGTGTAAACAAAGAGAAGCCTGATTAAAAGATTTCCCATGGAATAGCCAGCTGTCAGAATACAAGAATTGGCAATATCCATGGATAATGCCCTGACAACCAGGGCTGTACTGACCACAACAATGAATTAGCAGAGGAGAACCATGGTGAGCTGAAAACAAAAAACAAATATATAAAAAATTATGACTAAGGGTATTGTGAGTAGGCTAATTATCCTGGCCACCAATTAGATTACATCCACACACACACATTCTTTATTCACACACCAAACATTTACAAAGTGCTTACTATGTGCCAGGATGTGGCTAAGTATTAAGAATATAGAGAAAAAATACTATAGTAATTACTGTGAAAATGCTCACAGTCTTCTACAGGAGACAAACTTGTAGGAATGGAGCTATAAAGAAAATCTTATTTAAATAAATGTATGAAGTACTTAAATATACTAAAGTACCAGGCATACAGTTAGCTAACTATAAGTGTTAGCTATTAGCAGCTTCATTCTCTGTTCACATTCACTCACTCCATCCCCGAAAAAAGACATGAGTTTTTAGGAGTGAAGACTCTGATAAGCAACCTAAGGTCAAGTAAGAGGCATCCAGAGGTGTAAGCATTAGAAACAATGGAAGTTTTTGCTCTGGTGAGTAGCTTCCCCAAGCTGAGGGTGACAACTAACTTGCTTGGGGTAAAAAAAAAAAGTCACATTTTATAATATCTTCCACATAAAGAAATAATATTATTAGAAAAAAATATAAACATGAGACATTCTGCTTGGGGGAAAATGGAGGTATCCAGCCCACATTCCACTTTTATTAAGTCTCCGCTTTGTAGTGAACGATATTAATCCTCTCTCCTGTCTCCTCAGTAAATCCTCAGTAAAACCTAAATTGATTGTGTGTGTGTGTGTGTGTGTGTGTGTGTGTGTGTGTGTGTGACTAATGTTCTGCTTAAGGTAGGCCATGGTTGAAGATAGGAGCTTCTGGGGGAGGGAGTGAATAGAGGAGAGACTGATTACCACAAGGTTCACAAACAAAGCAAGAGAAAACAAAGCAAAAGCATATCAGTTACAGGTGAAAGATAGAAGAAAGGTGAAGGTGCAATGGGAGCAGGAAAAAAATAAAAAACAGAGACAAGGCAGCTCTATCTCTGTGGGGAGGTCAGGAAAGGCACGTAGAGTAGGTGGTATTTGAGCTGAGTCATAAAGAATGAGCCAAGTATCAGGGAAGATGGTGGAGTGGGAGGAGGAGGAAGGGATTAATAAGTGAAGAAGTAGATGGTAGCCTGCTGTAATTCTGATCATTACAGCTGGAGAAGGAGCTGCAGAGGGAGCAAGAGGGAACTCAGACAATAAAGCATCTTGAGCTCCTTTACAAGGATAAAATCTAGCCATCAGATGAGTCAAAATAAAGTATCCAGGAATGGCAAATCATAGTATAGGAACTAACTTTTCTTGAGTTTTCTTTCCTTTTTGGTTGATTTTTGTGGGGTTTCAATAAAAGATAGTAAATTGACTTTATACTCCACCATTTTATTTTTATCACCATTTATCCCCTCTATACCCTTTTACCTCCACCCCCATTTTTAAAAAGAGTGTCTATTTTTTGCTCTTTTATGATTTTCTAGGTTCTAGCACCCCACCTACAGATTCTGATCTCCTCATTCTCCACAGTTTGGACACCTAAAGTTTCAGAGGTAAACAGATCACCAGCCAGCAGAACGGTGACTTTTCCTGAATATATTCCTTATAATTGATCTCTTGGTTCTAGAAAAGGACTCCTCATTCCTGCTTTTATGCAGAAAAGTAGGAAAGTTTCTAGAGTTACAAAGAACTGATTTTTGGGTAAAAATTTCCAGTAAATAACAATTTACATTGCTAAGATTTTCTTTGTTTTAGTTGTAGCTTAGTCATTTTTCTTATCTATCTCTAGTGGAGAAGACCAAATGATCTTCTATATCATATTCACATATTTTAAACCAACTTAATTTTCATTTCCAGAGGCTCAATAATTTTCACCACTTCTCATATATATATAATTTTCAGTTCTTCAGCATTTTCTCTCCTTCTGTAATTTCATGAATAGCCTGTCCTATCTTGTTCCAAGTTTAGGTGTTGTCATTCTTTAATAAGTCTCTCCTGTGAAATCCAGACTTCATTCATATATGTACTTCCTCTCTTAACTGCATAATTTCATCTGAATTATATCCTATGCAATGCTGATATAAACACTAGTCTTATCTCCCTCACTTGTTGAATGTTTCACAAGGGCAGGAACCATGCTTTATATTTTTCTATGCAGTACCAGTCTTCTTCTTACCTTCTTCTCTATTGGACCCTGGGATACCAAAACCTCTTTTAACAAATAAGAGGAGAAAAACAATATAACTATCTCAATAAATACCTAAAAGGCATTTGATAATATTCAGCAGGCTTCTTAAAAGAAACTCTAACATAAGAATAACAGAATTCATCTCAAAGACTACTAGTACATAATCAAAATTCAACAGTATACACTAAACACAGTGAAACATTGAATCTATTTCCATTCAAATAAAGAAAAAGAAAGTTACTCCTGCTTCACCACTATTGTTTCAATATTGTCTTTGAAGTTCTACCTAATGAAATGAGACTCCCAAAGTATGTAATTGATAAAAATATTGGTAATAAAAGAGAAAAAAGGTCTTTACTTCAAATTTAAGAAACAAATAGAGTTAATAAGAGAATTCAATATGGTAGCTGGATTCAAGTAATAATTCCATCGATAGTATTTCACTAATATAATAACTAATCATTAGTGCATATGGAAAAAATAAATCCTATTCACAAAAGCAATATAAACAATGAAATATGCAAGAATAAATTCATAATAAAGGTATATCTTCATAAACAAAACTTTAAAATCATGTAAAAGACAAAGTAAGAATTAAAAAATAGAGTTACAATTTCAGTATTTTGTGATGACTGTTATAAACTGCCAAATAAAATTAAAATTCATCTTTTAAATAGAAAGCCCAAAATGTTTGCCAAAAAAAGAGTGCTTCCCTCATCAGATATTTAACAGTTTATAAAGATGCCACAATCCATCTAGCATGATATGGCAACTGGAATAGAGAAAATATCAGTAAAAAATAGAGTCAAGAAAATATGTACTTAGAGGATGTAATGCATGACAACAGCTGCATTCCAAATCAGTGGGAAGGATACTTGTTTATTAAATGGCATTGATAGTTGGCATCTATGTAGGAAGAAATAAAGTTAAACTCCTATCTCACACTATATTCTAAATACATAAAATTATATTTTTAAAAAAAACTAGATGTCAAAAAGTAAAATAACAGCATTAGAAAATAGGATATTTTAAGAAATCTGAAGTGAGGAATGTTTCTTAAGCAAAACAGGATACTCAGATGCTTTAGGGTTTTATAAAATTTGCACTCTTCTTTCCATGTATATTTCTCACAATTTTTCAAGTTAGTTCTATAATTAAATAGATCTTCTTCAATTTTCACTATATTATGAAATTTTTCACTTGATCTCCTAAAACATTAATTCTGCAGGATAAGCAGAAAGATTATTTTCTTTTAAGCTTATTAACCAAATTTGGTCGAATTTTGTTGTTGTTGTTGTTGTTCCAGAATACCTTTGGATACACTTTTTTTAACTGCTTTACTTCAGTCTTCTTGAGAGCAATTCTTCCTCATTTTGATGAAGTTCTCTTCTAGTTCTTTCATTATTTCTAATAAATGGGACTCTACTCTTTGAGTTATCCAATTGTTCTTCCTCATCTAGAATATTTTCTTTTTTTTAGTAAAAACAGGTAAACTAATTTCTCAATTTTTAAAAATTCTTTATTGTTTAAAGTATTACATAAGTCTTCTTTTTCCCCCATTGACCTCTCCCCAGCCGCTCCCACCCACCCCCCCCAGCACATGCCCTCACCCCACTACCCTCTGTGTCCATTGGTTATGCTCATATACATGCATACAAGTCCTTTGGTTGATCTCTTACCTCCCCTCTCCCCTGCCTTCCCTCTTAGTTTGGACGGTCTGTTTGATGCTTCTTTGTCTCTGGCTCTATTTTGTTCATCAGTTTATGTTGTTCATTATATTCCACAAATGAATGAGATCATGTGATATTATTTATCTTTCTCCGACTGGCTTATTTCGCTTAGCATAATGCTCTCCAGGACCACCAACTTACACCATGCACGAAAATAAACTCAAAATGGATAAAGGACTTAAACGTAAGATGGGAAACCATAAAAATCTTAGAAGAACCCATAGGCAGCAAAATATCAGACATATGTAGTAGCAATATATTTACTGATACAGCTCCTAGGGCAATGGAAACTATGGACAAAATAAACAAATGGGACTATATCAAAATAAAAAGCTTCTGCACAGCAAAAGAAATCATCAAGGTTTCCCCCTGCATAGGAAAACATATTTGCAATGTTATATCCTGCAAGGGTTTAATCTCCAAAATGTATAGGAAACTCATACAACTCAACAAAAGGAAGATAAACAATCCAATCAAAAAATGGGCAAAGGACCTAAATAGACACTTTTTGAAAGAAGACAGAAGGAAGGCCAAGAGACATGAAAACATTCCCAAAGTCACTAATCATCCAAGAGATGCAAATCAAAATGACAATGAGGTACCATCTCACACCTGTCAGAATGGCTATCATCAACAAATCAACAAAAGACAAATTCTGGCGAGGATGCAAAGAAAAAGGAACCCTTGTGCACTGCTGGTGGGAATGCAGACTGGTGTAGCCACTGTGGAAAACAGTATGGAGTTTCCTCAGAAAATTAAAAATGGAAATCTCATTTGACCCAGTGATCCCACTTCTAGGAATATATCCCAAGAAATCAGAAATACCAATCAGAAAGGATATATGCACCCCTATGTTCATAGCAGCACAATTAACCATAGCTAAGATTTGGAAACAGTGTAAATGCCCATCAACAGATGAATGGATTAAAAACCTGTGGTATACCTGCTCAATGGAATACTATGCTGCTGTAAAAAAGAAGGAACTCTTACCATTTGCAACAGCATGGATGGAGAGCATTATGCTAAGTGAAATAAGCCAAGCAGAGAAAGATAAAAATCACATGATCTCACTCATTTGTGGAATATAATGAACAACATAAACTGATGAACAAAAATAGATCCAGAGACAGAGAAACATCAATCATAATGTCAAACCTCAGGGAAGGTAGGGGACAGTGGGGGTAAGGGGGAGAGATCAACCAAAGGACTTATATGCATGCATAGATCCCTAATCAATGGACACAGACAACAGGGGAGTGGGGGCATGAATGGGAGGTGGGGGGTAATGGGGGAATAAGGACACATATGTAATACCTTAATCAATAAAGAAATTAAAAAAAAACCTGTGGTATACCTACTCAATGGAATACTATGCTGCTGTAAAAAAGAAGGCACTCCTACCATTTGCAACAGCATGGATGGACCTGGAGAGCATTATATATATATATATATATATATATATATATATATATATATATATATATATCCTAATATGCAAATAGATCAAATAGCGGAACTGAACAACCAAACAACCGGTTGCTATGACGTGTGCTGACCACCAGGGGCACACGTGGGACATGGCAGGCATCGGTCATGGCGGGATGGTGGAGCAGGTGAGCGGGGGCCCCAGACCAATGCAGGGCATCGGTCACTGTTATCAGGGTGAGCCTCTGGTGGTTACTGGAAATTCTTTGCTCCCACGCACTGCGGTACCACCTGCACTCGCACCTGCTGCCAGTGCCATCCCTGCTCACACCCACTGCTGGTGCTTGGCACCATCAGCGGGTGCTATGAGGGGTGATCGGGGCCAGCAGCCACCTCTTGCACCTGCTGCCAGTGTTGGCTCTGCTTGTCCCGTTGCCAGTGCCAGAGCTGCCACTCACACCCTCTGCTGGCACCTGGCACTGGTCCTGACCACTTGGTGCTATCAGCAGGTGCGAGTGGCAGCTGCCGGCCCCGATCGCCCCTGAGGGCTTCTCCACCTCCCCCTGCTCCTGAGGGGTGATCAGGGTAGCAGCCGTCGCTTGCACCCACTGATGGCACCAGCCCCACTCTCACCTGATGCTGGCACCAGCCCCAATTGCTCCACACCATCAGCAGATGCGAGTGGGGCCAGCGCTGTCAGCATGTGGGAGTGGCAGCGGTGGGAGTGGGGCTGCTGGCAGACAGGGGACTGGGGGCTGCAGTGGGAGGGGCCAGGCAGGGAGGTGGAGAATGGGCAGAGACTTGCCCCTGTGCCCACTGCAGCCTCATGGCCAACAATTCCTTTCAAGGCACAGGAATTCATGCACTGGGCCCCTAGTCTAGAATATTCTTAAATGAACTGTGAATAGTCTTATTGTCTGGATGGAATTTTGTTTGTTTGTTTGTTTGTTTGTCTTTTTAGGAAATACTATTTTGAAAGCTGTGAAAATGAACCATGGAAGACTGAGCTGAGGTAACACTGGGTTTTGTAGGCAGCGCTCTGTGCAAGTTGTTGAAGGCATTCATTATTACCTAGGTCTTTTGGTAGGCAGACTTCTCCAATTCAGAAGGTCTTGGTACCAATGAACACACTAAGGCATCTTTTTTCTAGTTCTTCTGGGATCAACAGGATTAGGAGGCTCCACCAAGCAAGACAAACAGTGCTTAACACAGATTTTATTCTTGTATTATTATTTATTAATTATTGTATTACTTTCCATACCAACTACTGTAAGCCTACTATATGATGAGGCATAAAACATACTTTTGATTCAGGAAGTGATGAAAGAACAAGAGTTCTCTTGTGAGGAAGAGATCTCTTATTGCATTTAGAAAAGTACAAAGTCCATAAAGTTAAGAGTTAGATGAGAAAGCCACAGAAAGTGATGTTTCAGAAGTTAAAATAAACATAGCATAGTATTTTGGGGAGTGTATTTTTTAAGCAAAAGAGAGAAAAAATTTCAAAGCATCTCATTATTATGTAAGAATGAGAACAATACAATGGTGGCTTGTATGCAACCATGCAACCTTAAGGAAGACAAAAATATATATAAGCAAGCTATATGAAAGTTGGAAAGATTTTGTTTTAATACATTTTCATTCAATTAGCAGCAACTTAGACATATCAGATCAAATACACTCAAGTATCTAATATTTAGTGAGCTTTTTGCGCATCCTTACTTCAGTAGCAATCATCTGCTTGGGGATTTCATTTTAGAAGCTATGTGGTAAAATAAGCCCCCACCCTTCATTTGTAGACTTATGGTAAACTTTAAAATGTTTCATCATTGTGTTAAGCACTTAGGAAATCCTACCTAATAATAGACAAATATGCAAATTGACCATACCTCTGACATACCCACAAGCCATGCCCACAAGCCACGCCCACCATCCAATCAGAGAAAGTATGCAAATTAACCCAACCAAGATGGCGACAGCCACAGAGAGCAAGGTTTCCTAGGTAACAGAGGAAGCCAAGCTTTCCGCCTGCCCTTGCCAGGCCTAAGCCTCCACTCAAGCTACAAAGTTTCAATTATAGAAAGTAAACAAATTCAAACAGAAATGGCGGCAGAATGGAGCTTGAGAGAGCAGGCCAGGGTTGCCCCTGGCAACAGGGGAAGCAAAGTTTTCTGCACACCCTGGCCGGGCCCAGGCCTCCGCTTAAGGCTACAAAGTTTCAATTATAACCCCAACAGAAATGGCTGCCAGCCTCAGAGGGAGCCCCAGGCTTGGCTCCGCTCCAGGCTACAAAATTTCAATTGTAGAAGGAAAATAAATTCCAGATACCAGGGCCTCCGCTTGGGTTGCCAGGGGGTGTGCCTGGCCTGCAAACCACCACAGGCCCCTTGCTCAGGCCGCCCCACGCCCCAAGGGAACCCCACCGTGATCAGAGACACCCTTCAGGGCAAACCAGCTGGCCCCCACCCCTGTACCAGGCCTCTATCCTATCTAATAAAAGAGTAATATGCAGATTGATCATCACTGCAACACACAATATAGCTGCCCACATGTGGTCAAAGATCCTGCCCCCATGTGGACACAAGATGGCCACCACAAGATGGCCAGCAGGAGAGGGCAGTTGGGAGGCACCCGGCCTGCAAGGGAGAGCAGTTGAGAAGGACCAGGCCTGCAAGGGAGGGCAGTTGGAGGTGATCAACCCTGCAAGAGAGGGCAGTTAGGAATGACCAGGCCAGCAGAGTAGGGAAGTTGGGGGCAAACAGGCTGGCAGCGGAGTGGTTAGGGGGTGATCAGGCTGGCAGGCAGAAGGGGTTAGGGGCAATCAGGAAGGCAGGCAGGCAAGCAGTTGGGAGCCAGCAGTCCTGGATTGTGACAGGGATGTCCGACTGCCCGGTGGGATCGGGCCTAAACATCCCTCCAGGGGTCCCAGATTGGACAGGGTACAGGCTGGGCTGAGGGACAACCCCCCTCTGTGCACGAATTCCGTGCACCGGGCCTCTAGTGTAAAATAATTTCCCTCGCCTAATTTTTTTTTAAATCATTTTGACTCTTGGAGAAAAACTCGAGTAGATTAAAGAAAAAATACAAAGGGTGTTTTAGGTGTTTTGATTAACATAACTAATTACTATATACAGTATTTAAATCCTATCAATTAGGACCTGTTTAAACTTTTGCCATGAATCTTGAAAGTTCTCTGTCAAAACAGGCATTTGCTCAGAGAATTTATGTTTCATATGGTAACTGTAAAGACTCTAAGATAACTTTAAAGAAACAGAGAAAAGGAAATACCCGTGCAAAGCAGTGATGTTTCTCATTCATGTCAAATTATGAAAAGCTTGCAGTCAACAAATAAGAGACCTCACAAGACTTCACACAATATTTATCACAACCTCACTCACCAAATCCAGACCCACTTCAAAACCTCCAAAATAAAAGAAACCCAGCATGGGAAGCATGCCAACTCTTTTTGCCAAGTTGGCAGAGCCCTGGAAGTTTGAATGGGCTTCTCGATGTATAAGATAAAAGCAAGCATTTAGATCTTGTGAAGCCTCCCTGGGCACAATTAGACCTTAGGTGAAATTCCATCAACCACTGCCATTTGCACCTTATATCAGGTATGCAGATGGCACAATTTAGGATTATGGCGACATGAATAGTTTTGGCTATGAAATCAAGACAGAAAAAAAAAAAAAAACTCTTAAAGTAAACATGAAGTAAGAAAGGCTTTTCCCCTCTGGAAGACGGAATTTTTCAGCTTTGATGTTTCACCTCTGGCTAATATAATGTGAGGCATGGGAAACAAACTGAGTCTCAGGCAAGAGCAACCCCTCTCAGGTCAAGCACAAGTATGCTCATGAGAGAGACAAGTACAGGCTGGAGTGACTGGAATTCCTCCCTGCTTACTGCTCTATCTACCAAGAACATCACTTCTGAGATATAGCCTAGCTTCTGGGGGCAAGGTCTCTGTTTATTTCTAAATAAGTAAGCAATTAGAATTCTTCACGACTGACATTAATTTTTCTCCCTCCACTTTTAACTAGCCGGCATTTCATCCCTTCAGTCTAACATGGCCCTAATGCTTTCCTGGCTTTACAGATGCCTCACTCCCAGCCTTCCCCCAGTCCTGTTGTTATGCACACACAGCATCTTATTCTCTGTCATTGGGAACTCCCAGACTAGGAATTCAATGGTCTTTCTGGTCAGATGACAGAGCATGCTTCCTCAAGGACTGGAAACAAAGGACCACTCACTTGTTATATGATAGAAATCACTCTCAAGTTTGCCTTGCATTTAATTTTTCTTTAACTCCATCCTCTTTTGGAAAAAGAAATCTACTTAGTGCCCTAGTCTAGCTAATATCATAGATAATGGGCCTTCACAGATACCCTTCCCTCTGCCTATATATAAAAACTCACTTTTGCTCTTCAGTCTACCCGACTCTTGACCTCTCTAGGTACTCCTGCAGCTAGAACAGACATCCTGTATCTCTGTCT
Organism: Eptesicus fuscus; assembly: GCF_027574615.1. Classification (NCBI taxonomy): domain Eukaryota; kingdom Metazoa; phylum Chordata; class Mammalia; order Chiroptera; family Vespertilionidae; genus Eptesicus; species Eptesicus fuscus. The sequence goes on from NC_072484.1 coordinate 20,139,615, forward strand.
TATTAATGCTCCATCTCACTTCAAATCGAACTGAAATCCTATTTTTCCCCCTCCAGACTATATCCCTTAAATAATGAGCAAGTTGAAATAAATTCACTCTTTATTGAGTTGTGTCCTGCAGGGCTATGGAACCAGTTAGGGTAGATGTGCCATGGACAGCTCTGTGCAGAATGAAATTCTATTGCACCTCAGTTGTTAAATGATTGTGTCCTAGAGGAGTGATCAAATCACACATGCAGCTTTTTCTCCAATGTCAGCAGATTTGTATGATTTATGTGGTGATACTTAGCACTTTAAAATTCAAAAAAATTGTTGGGAGAGCTATCAAAGTTCTGCTTTTTCATAACCCAAACTCCACAGATATCATATTTAAATATTCCAAGTGTTCTTTAATGTTAATTAACTAAGTTTTATGAGGTAAAATATCTTTCAAAGTATTTCTGATTATCTCTAATAAAGACATCTAAAGCCATTATCCTGATAAAAATATTCAAAAAGACCATATTAGCTGGGCAGGAAATAGTATTTTTTCCAAAAAGAAAAAAAAAAATCTATGTATAATTTTACAAATAAAATTTACAATAAAAATTTAACTTTCTTACTCAGAAAATAACCCTAGCTCTGCAGTTTACTCCTGTTCACTCTTGTCCTCATCCATGTCAGACTGTTTTCCTCAACAACCAAATGCATTAGCTCCAAGGAAAAGCAGTTCACTAGCAAACAGTTGACCTGGCATTCTTTCATTCTCTCTTTACAAACATCTCCAAGGATGGTGAGGAATAGTACAATCACACGGGTAATCTTAAATTATCTTCTGACTTACCCCCCCAAAAAATGTTTACTGACCTGCAGTTCTGGAACTGACCCCACACAATGTACCTTACCGTCTGCTCCCAAATCTACCTTTCCCAATACTTATCATGTAACATCAGGTTATTAAAAGGCTCACGCCTTTAGCATAAGTGTATTTATGAAACTCATATAAAGTAGCAATGAATAGAACAGGATTTTTAAAATAAGTTTATGAAAACCCTACTCTTTAAGGGAAACCAAACAGAAGTTCTTTGTGCCCTCCTGAAAACAAAATCTCTGTGAAGATAAAGAAGTTAACTTCTATACTATATCTCTTTTCCTTCTTCATCTTCTTCCATAAACACAATCCAATTACAAGTTCTCCTGAGACAGGATAAAACTCGCTCCAAAGTCATTACATCATCCCATCATTTCCATCATAATCTTGCATGTGATCCAAATTATTCGCATTTAATGATACTAAAATATTCAGAGAGGAGAATTAAAAAACTGGCAATTTTCCACCGCAAATTCCTTATGAAAAGGAGGTAAAAACACAAAAATAAGTAAATAAATGTGCTCTTTTCAGTTTGGTGATTTGGGAGATAAGCATCTCAATTTTCAAGTGTTTCTCTCCTTATCAATCACAAAATATTCACATTTGTATTTATCAAGGAATTAGACAATATATTCTGAACATCCAAAAGGCATTTTTCTTTTCAATGTAGTTTTCTCTTGGCATTTAGCTAAGAGCTAAAGTGAAACTGCTTTTAATCTGATCACATGCCCTGAACAAATGCAATCCCTGAGTTTGAAAGGCTGCCATAAATCTATAAACCTAAGCATCATGCTAAGATACTAGAAAGCATAGGACTTTCGCAGGGAATCAATCTGTACCCTAAAATAATCTGAAATAATTTTTAAATTAGAAATGGATTTCCCCCCCACATTTCTAAATAGCTGTTTGCCAAAACAGATTTTTTAAAGAAATTTAAATATACCTGTGTGAAGTAAAACTTACAGTTTTAATGTCTGAACATGCACATCATGTACATATTATTTTGTTACCTTTACTTTGTTTTATTAGAGCATATGGATTAAGTATGTATAAGTATATGATTGGTAGAAGTTTTTCTGAACAAGAATCTGACTTATTGCAGAAAATTAAAAACAACATATTACTGTTAAATAGAACCAATAGCCAATATTTGTTTAATATTTATCACATGCCTGAGACTAATTTAAGTGTTTTACTTGTAAACATTCATTTAATCTTCACACAAATCTGAGTGGTAGAAATTATACTTAACTTCATTAGCAACGAGAAACTAAGACAAAGAGAAGTAAAGTAAGTTGCCCAATATCACACAGGTTGTATGAAATGAAGCCTGGAAGCAAGCATTGGCAGTCAATGTTCAGAACCCACTACATACTCTTTTAACCACTACATAATATACACAGCATAATTATTGTTCGTCATATAGTTATTCTTTGATGGATGCAGTTTCTAGCATATTGTAAACTGCGAATGGGCAGAATCCCCATTTTATTCATCTTTATAGATGCATACATTAGAAAATGTTTACTATACAATTAATAAAAGATATTAAGATTTGTTCCCTACTCTGCTAAATAATTTTAGATACACATTGTAGTTAATGGCTTTAGTGTTAATTTAAAAATTGTTAATGTACATAATGAATAAATGGTACAATAACTTTAATGAAAACTGAAATAAAGGGACTTATGGTACAGTTATAAAAATTCTACTTCCTTAAAAAATCAAGTGCCTTTTATCTATCCATGTTCATGTCCTTTTCATTTGTATAATTGGTCTTATTTTAGTGAGATCACAATTCACAGTAGTTTCATACTCTGTTATTTTCTTTATTATTAAATATAGGGTACTCCATAGTCTGAAACTTATAAATATGAATGTTTGCACATAATTGCATTGAGTGGAAGCACATCAATTTATTTAACTAATCCCCTACTATTGGACATTTATGTTGTTTCCATTTTGTAGTCTTAAGTATAATGCTATAAGAAGAAAATGACATTGATGCATAGATAGATGGCTACATGGACAGAGATGTGATAGGACAAGTACAGTAAAATATCAATGATATATCTGGGTGACAGACATATGGAAGTTCACTCTGAAATCCTTTCAACTTTTCTATGTACTTGAAAATTACCATAATAAAATAATGCCTTAGTGAATAACTATATTTACCTTGTAAAATGTCAGCTTTCATGAGAATGGTAATTTTTGTATAATTTATTCATAGGTATACTTCTAGTGCCTAGAACAGCACCTGGAACATAGAGGTATATGTCTCATAACATTTTGTTGAAAGTGAGCAATTTGAATATTATAATATGGAAATCAAGATTCTTTCCATCTGGGTTTATTGTTGTCACTTGTGGGTTATAGTTGTTTTGTTGTTTAGCGACCTTTCTAAACAATGTGTATAGGCTGCATTCTTTGTCATATATGGCCACTGAGTTCTCTATGTTTGCTACTGATCTATAATAATCAAAACATAATATGCTAATTAGACCAGACGTCCTTCCGGACAACCTTCTGGACGAAGCCAGGGCTGCAAGGGAAGCCTGGGTCCCTGGTGCCAGAGGGAAGCCGGTGCCAGCAGCTGGGGGAAGGAAGGCCTACTCTTGCACAAATTTTGTACATTGGGCCTCAGTTTACTAATAAAGGAAATGAAAGAGAGGGAGGGAGGAAGGAAAGAAGGAAGGAAGGAAGGAAGGAAGGAAGGAAGGAAGGAAGGAAGGAAGGAAGGAAGGAAGGATATGATATTCCACCATTTTCTGGTCTTTATTGTTTCAAAAGATAAGTTAGGCATTAATCATATTGATGGCCCTTTGTACATGGTGACTTGTTTTCCTCTTATTTCTTTCTTAATTTTCTCTTTGTCTTTCAACAGTTTTTCTGTTGTGCAGAATTCTTTGAATTTATCTTAATAATGGTTCTTGAAGCTTCTCAGATGTGTGGATTAATGTTTCTCATCAAATTTGAGAAGGCCATTATTTCTTCAAATATTTATTCTTTCCTTTTTTCTGTTTCTTTCTGGGATTCCCATTACACACATGTTGGTGTGCTGATTCTTATCTCACAGTTCTATGAGGCTCTGTTTATTTTTCTTCAAAACTTTTTCTCTTTGTTCTTCAGATTGGATAATTTCAAGTGATCTATCTTCAGAGTTACTTATTCTTTCTTCTGACATCTTTAATCTGCTACTTACTCTCTCAGGGCTTTTCATTTCAGTTACTGTACTCTTTAAAGTAAGAATATTATAATTTCTATCTTGTTATTGAGAATCTCTACTCATTGATTCATGGTTGTCATACTTTCATTTAATTATTTAAACATGCTCCCTTTAGTTCCCTGAATATATTTATAATAGCTGTTCTGAACTCTTGTCTGATAAATTTTAAAATCTGGGAATACTCAGTGATAGTTTCTATCAACTGATTTTTGTTGTTGTGGTGGTGGTGGTAAAAATATTCAAAAAATGAAATTTACCCTTTTAACTGCAAATATACAGTCCAATGTCAGTAAATACATTCATATTGTTATGCAACATCACCACCATCAATCTCTAGACTTTTTATCTTCCCACACTAAAAAGTTGTACTTATACAATAACTCCCCATACTCCTAGGCCCAAGCAATCACCATTGATTTTTTTTTTTCTTCCTGAGTATCAGTCACAGGTTCTTGTTTCTTTGCAAGTGTCTTTATTTTATTTTTGAAGTGGACAATTTAAATAATATCAATGATAGCAACTCTGGATTCTGATCATTTTTCCTTTGAAGGTAGTTGGGCAGTTTTTCTATTGCTTGTTTGCATTAGTTTGGGCTAAATCTGTGAGATATATATTGCCATAATTAATAGGCTCTAATATCTTTGCTTAGACTTTTAAATTCCTGTTTTTATTGCTAATCTTATCTTGGTAACGATTGCCCCTGTTTCATTGTAGGTTAGTTGTCAGTCAATGATTCAACAGTCATTTGGCTAAAACACCTTTGAACCAGTTAGGCTTCCATTTGCTGCTGATAGATCTTTGTACAGGTACAAGAGCACATGCAAATTTCAGCCTATTCTCAAGTATTTTCGCTCTTTTTTTTTAATTTTGCAGAGTCTTGTATTTGTCTTATGCACATAGATACAGCCTCAGAGCTGGCCAGGAATATACAAAATTCTTAGAGCCTTCTTGGTCTCCACTACAAGTGTTCAGCCTCAGCCAGAAATAAGTTTGCCCCAACCATAACCACAATCTTAGACTTTGGCCCTTTACCAGGTGAAGATATCACTTCTGCTGACACCCCTGATGGCATGATCATCACCCATATCCAAGTCAAGTGAGTGAGTCTTTTGATCACAAAGGCCCCTTCCTGGCAGAACTTTTACATCAAACAAACTGGGAAGGTCGGGGTGGGAGCAAGAATGCAAGATCTCCAATATCCTTACCTGAGGTTCAACAGTTTTTGAGGCATACATTCTCAGATTGTTATATTCCATTCTTCAATTATCAGAGTTTTGAAATGGTTGTGTTTTGTTGTTTTTTAAATCCAGCTTTATAGTTGCCTTTATTTTTATTTTGTTTGTTTGTTTGTTTTGAGAGAGATTTACTAGACTCCTCACTTTCATATAGCTTGAAAGCTGCTCTTTAAATCACTGTCATTTAGAAGAGAAATCCTCAAAGTGTGATCTTTACATTGGAATGTCAGCTTCAATAGGGAACTTGTTAGAAATGCAAATTCTTGGGCTCCACCCAGACCCACTGAACCAGAAACTCTGGGTATAGGGCTATCTAAACTGTGTTTTAATAAGCCCTTCATTCAATTCTGATGCACATTAAAGTTTAGAACCACCAAATCAGAACATTTGTAATGATGATAATTAGTAAAATTTCCTATTGCAAGGGAAAATAGTTAAATATAAGACCTATTCTGGTGTTTTACCAAAGTCATGTATTATTTGACAAAAGATTAATGAAGCATTGGCATATCCTTTAAATTCTTGGGTCTAATGATTGACATGAGTATTTTTCTATTTTTAGGCAAAAATGAGTGTTGCCTGGTAGGTACAAAAGATGTTCTAGACAGGATTTAAGAGCAGCAACCCAAATGTTATCCAGATGTACTTCCCTGGCACATTCAAACTTGTGGGAGCTGAGATTCAATATTTTTGCCTTTCCAAAAAATGTATACTTCTCACTATTACCATCTTTCACCACTAAAAAGACTTGGCTAGATGAGGATAATGAAGATGTCTTTTTGTACAACTGATATATGTATAATGATTATACATATATCATTAAAGAGTACATTATCCATAGATTTGCATTTTAAAGGCATAAGGGCATTCTTCCTTTAACCAAAGTATCCTTGTAGTAATCATTTTGTAATTATGATGTTCACATCCACATGAATGCATGTTTAAACAATGCTTAGTAGAAAAAAAGAATACTTTAGAATGCCCATACTATTATATATAATGTATTTTGGCAAAGTTTTAAAACAAAACAATACTACCTATTGTTTATAGACACAAATGCATATAGAACTAAGATAAATAAACAGAAAGATGTACATCAAAAAATGATAATGACTATCTCTGTGTGGAGGAGGTATAAAACTGAGAAGACAAAGAAGATTTCAACTTTATTTCTTTTATATAAAAATATGATAAAATCATCACAAATTCTGAGTATTGAAAATACTATTTGCTCAAAATGAAGTATAGGGGAAAACCCTGGAACTGAGAGGTAATTCTCAGACAGGACAGACAAGCCTAGAAATGACTGATTCTTCTGTTCCCGGAATAACTCTGAAGGTTAAAAGTTATTTCCAGAGACTGATAGTTAGACAGAGGGATGAAACATGGAAACGCAAAGAATAAAATTTGTTATCCATAGAAATCAGCAGAGGACAGTTTGAAGACACATAAATCTATGGCTCTATCCTTATTCCCATAATTAATTCCAGGTTAATTTAAATTCATAAATTCCATTGCAATGGGTAAAAGATGGGGATATGGAGTCAGAGAGTCTCAGTTAAAATACTGAATCTGCCGATATTTTTTCATCCTAACCTCTCTGAACTTTCAACCTTTCATCTATAAAATCAGAATAATAACAGTACCCATCTCCTAGAACTACTGAAAAAAAATTAGACATAATACACATATCATCCTTAGTATAGTGCCTGGCACAGAGCCAGTACCCAGGAATGTCAATTATTGTTATCATTCCTTCATTCATGTGTCCAACAGCTGGTTGGTAGGTGCCTTCTATATGTCAGGCTCTTTGCAGGGTTCTGAGGATACAGCAAATGAATATGACAGACATTGGCCATGCCACAGCAGAACCTATAAATTAACAAGGAAGAGACACAGCTACCTAAGAAAATACTAAGCAAAGAAAAAACTTTGCTGCAGACACAGCAGGGAGGGCAGCAGTCCTAATGTGTTTAGCACGTGCAGAGGGCCTGCTGGAGGAACACTAAATGGAGACTACTACAGTGTACATGATGAATAGAGCCGGGGTTTTGGAGTAACAGAGTAGAAGCATTCCTAGTTTAACAAAATCCAACTAGTGAATTATGCTTTTTCCAATTATAGCAGAAATGAAACTTGGAACTTTATACATGGCTTTGTGGTCTATGTCCTGCAAGCTGACCCTGCAGGCATTGACATCATATGTACCACATCTGTGAGTCTGAGGCCATGGGTGTGGTCAACATCCTGGAAGTTGCAGGTACTGAGGGATATTTAGCTTAGCGGAGGGCTTTGTGTCCCCTGCGGCTATTTCTGAGAACTAGATTTTGTTTGTCAAAAATGACCCTGCAGCAGAAGCGGAGCAAGTGTTTTAGCTACAAGCACCTGACACATCACCTCTTGCTTAACATCTCCTAGACAATGTTGGAGTTGTGCATTTCTCAGTCCACCTGGCTCTTCCTCCCCGTTGCTGAGAGATGAATCCACTGACACGTCCACATATAAGTTCTGTTCAGCCCTGCGGCCAAAGCCAGCTCTGGAAACCTAGATACGTAGGCAGCTTTGACCTTCTCTGAGCTGGAGGTGGACTCACATCACATTTTCAGACCTGGAGTCTGGATACCAACGTCAGTGCTGACCCTGAGCTCCAGGTTGGGTCAGGGTTTCCAATGCTCCCTTTCACAGCCAGGACCAAGGACCCGGTAAGAATACCAGGTCTCTTCTCCTACCCTGTGTGCCCAATAAGCTTCGGCTAGGTTCCTCCTCTCCCATTCCACTTCCAAGCCTGGCTGCCTGCTGGACATACACATTACATGGGCCATTAATTCTGTTCGGTGGGGATCCCTTGCATCTCCTCAGTGGCAAGTAATTGCCTGAAGAAGAAAATGTCGCTGTTTCTTGTTCCTCTGTCTGTGCCTCAGTGAAAGGATGTATTTTGCTAACCTTCCCCTGGCCTGGTAATGTTGCATGAAGCTGGACTGACTCACACTTTAGAATATAATAATTTCTGACTCTGGCATTTAAATGCTTGGAAAAAAAAGGTTCCTTATTACTAAACAAGATAAAATGAACTTCCAAAATAAACTTCTATCTATATTTATATGTAAAATTCTCGGGCTTATTTGGGGTTAATTGAAGGATAATTATCTATATTATCTTCCCACAAAAGAAACTCTCTACCACACACAGATATTTATTTGCATTACTGTTATCCAACAATTCAGGTTATTCCTCTTTACTTGGATATAACATCACCATATCTTACAATTATCCAGTGCCTTTCATCTTTCAGTTTTAGACTATAATGATAATACTAATGACAACTACTACAGTAATAACTATTTATCTAACACTTTGTGTTTGAAAAGCATTTTACAAAGAGCAATTAGCTATTCCACCTCTGTAAAGTAGTTATATATCATTATAACTATTTTTTTTTCAGAAGAGGAAACTAGGACACAAAATAATGAATTTGTCCTAACTCATTAAAACAAACAAACAAACAAACAAAAAACAATTAATGACTTTTGGCTAAAAACAGAGCTGCAGCATTAAGTGAGCATGTAAAGCAAAGGGACTTTCTGAGCGGACAGTGTCAGCAACATCTGTGACCTCCTTGCATGTGTTGCCATTCAGAACTGGCAAGTTTCATTTCTCTCTATACCTCACTGCCTAGCTCCAGTTTGGAGGTAAATTAAGGCAGCTCCAAAGAATGGAACTCAACAGAAAGAGTTCTTAATAGCGCCAAAGTTGAAGAGATTGTAAAAGTGTCTTTCAAAGAAATCACCCCACCTTTTTTTTATGGTGGAGGCACAACAGATAAAGTAAAGAAAAACATTCTCCCCATAAACTGAAGGGATATAATCCCAGACAAAAGGCTTGACCTGCAGTATTTTGCTTGGACCTTTATTTCCTGCTATGCACTTATAGGTCACATTTGGAGTCTCCTTGGGGATAAGGGATAGATATTTAAAACAGGAGCTCAATAATTTTTTCTTTGTACAGTTTTGAAAAGATTTTACCTTTAACACAAGTAGATAAGCTACACAAACATTATACTACAGCTACTATATAATTAGGTAGCTATATAGACCTATACTGACAGCAGTATAAAGCACTTTCTACCTCTAAATTATTTGTTTTTAGATATGAATCAGTGCTTCTAAGCATTTAGGTACCAATGAATTATCCAGACAAAGTGGGAGAGCTTATAAAAGCCTAGAATTTTACCGAGGAGTATTCACTTCTCAAAGAAGGCTTTCGCTGCTTTTTAGCATTTAAACTATTTTGTAATCATTTATTCCTAGGTTAAGCTTGATTTACCTATCTAAATGTTTCTTGACAGAATGACTTAAATTTACACATTTTGTGTGAAAAGTTAACTATAAAACAAAAGTATAAAAGTCATGTAAAATAATATTTACCAATTATAAAACTACATTTGAAAACATAATCCCCCAAATCATAAAGGAAACAAGAGAATTTAAGTGAGTATCCAGTTAAAGGCATAAACATATAGAAAGACTGTCTTTTAGAGTTACAGATTGAGGTCAGATGTGGAGGAGGAATCCATACAATAAAAGGATAAAAGATGTAACAACCAATCAGTATAAACATCTTATTTGTATCCCAATTCAAATGAACATGATAAAAAACAAAATTATAAGATAGAAGGAATAATATGAACATTGACTGAACATTTGATACTTTTTTTAGGTTTAAAATGGTAGTTTTATGATGTTCAAGGTAGAGAAAAAATAATGCCTACCTTTCAGAGGTTTATGTAAAATATTTACTAATAGCATAATATGATCCTTGATTTTTATTCAAAATAATCTACATATTTAAATGGATGAAGGTAAAGATGAAATAAGATTGGCTATGAGTTTAATATTATTGAAGTTCCATGGTGAAAAAACTGAATGCATTAGACTACTCTATCTATATTTGTACATACTTAATTTTTTCTATACTAAAACTTTTTAAAAATAATAATAAAACAAAATTGATATGTCAATCTTTTTAGGAGGGTGGAAGGTTGGTTCAAATTCATTCTGACTAGGGTTTACATTTTGGTAATTCTTTCAGCAAGGAGTCCATGATTAATATTTTTTTCAATATTTATCTGAAAATGTCTTTACTTTTGCCTCACTTACTGAATGATAGTTTTTGTAGGTAAAGGATGCCAGTTTGACATTAATCTCCCTCAGATATTAGCTAACTACCTTTTAGAATCTATTGTTCCTGATAATTTTGCTGCCAGTCTAATATTTGTTTTGTTGTAGGAAGTACTTTCTTTCTGGTGTCTTTTAAATACTTATCTATTTTATGTCCTACAGTTTTACTATAATGTGTGTACTTCTTCATTTAATTTAGTTTTTCCTCTCTAGACATCACTACGTGCATTCTATGAGATAATTTCTTTGGCAATTGTGAAAAATTATCAGCTGTTACCTTTTTAAATATTGCCTTTCTTTCAAGTCTTTACTTTCCAGAATTCCCACTGTATATATGTTGGCTGTTCTCCCTCCATCTGCCTTGTATATATCACTTCCTTTTATACCTACCATTTGTTTATATCTCTGTGATGCCTTCTGGGTAACTTCCTACAGTGTTGTCTTCCAGGTCATAAAATTTATCTTGTTATGTCTAACATAATGCTACAAAATCTATTACAGAGATTTTAATTTCAAAGTCCACATTTTCACTCCTAAGATTTCCATTTGTTTCTTTTCACATTTGCCTTTTTTTTATCTCTAGATGTTTTTGCAGTGATCTAAATAATACAAAACGAAGGTCAAGTTTGAATCAACACATTTGCCTTTTTTGACCATGGTATTTTATAATTTTTATACTTTAGTCATGTTAAACATATTTATTAGTATTTTCTAGTCTCATTTATGATGCTATCTAGCTACCTTAGGTTCTTGGAAATCTAACCCTGAGGTTCATTGTTACTATTGAATATTTGGTGTGCATTTTGGACTGGTTCCTCTTTTTTTATATAAAAATCTTTTAGAAGAGTTTTAGATTTATGGAGAAAGTGAGAAGATTGTACAGAAAGTTCCCATGTACTTCATATCCAATTCCCCCTATTAATATCTTAAATGAATACATTTGTTTTGATTTATGAACCAATGTTGACATATTATTATTAACTATGGTCCATAGTTTACTCATATGTTTTTAGTTTTACCTAATATTTTCTTCTGCTCCAGGATACTACCCAAGATATGACTTTACAATTAGTGATATGTCTCCTTAAACTCCTCTTGGTTACAAGAGTTTCTCATATTTTCCTAGTCCTTGATGAACTTGATAGTTATGAGGTATAGTGATCAAGTAATTATTTTGTAAGATGCCCTTCTACTGGAATCTGTCTGATAGTTTACTCATTATTAGGTTGGAATTATAGATTTTTGTAAGAAAGAATAACAGAGGTAATGTGGTATTGTCATTATCATATCAAGGTACATCCTATCAATATGATTTATCACTATTGGTTGTGGCTTTAATTACCTGGCTAAGGTAATATTTATCAGGCTTCTCCACTGTAAAGTTCCTCATCTTTTTCATAATTTCTGGTAATGAGATCATTTTGAAATGGGTTTTTCTTTTATGAGTATACTTTGTGACCTGGGTGTTGAACACTTACATCCAGAATAATTTTTAATTTGCCTCTCCTATTAACCAGTACGACTAATTTTTATGTTTATTTCTTGTGTTTGGGATTCTCAGACACATAGGTAGTATAAATTTAAGTACCAAGCACAAAGAAGTTTAAGCTTGTGATACTGAAATCTTAAGGGAGTCTTTCTTGTAGTTTTCTTGAGCTGATGAAGAATTTTCTTTTAAGTCTACCATCCCACTGAGAGTGTAATAATTTGAAGAACTTGGTTTAAGTGAGGATCTCCTACTTTATACAGTCTTATCTCTTATCTCAAATAACAAGTAGCCACATAGCTGCTGGTGTCCAATTTCCTATCACTATTTGTACTACCACAGAGGCACATGCAGTATACCGTTTATATTATAGTTTTCGTTCACTTTATTTTTTCAATACTTTCTTACTTATGGCACCCAAGAATTCCCATTTCTTGCAAGCTGACTGAAATCTTTAAATTAATTTTTATTCTGTTTTATCCATGATATATGAGTTTGCTGCAGGAAGTTTTTCTGATTTCCTCAGTCTACCATGTTTTCAGAATCTAAAGACTTTTCCTCAGTCTTGTTGGGTCTCTATCCCCTCAATAATACATGTGTGAAAATTCCTTCCCATGTTATCTGTTCTGCAATGACATCACCATGTTATTCACAATTTTCTAGGACACAATGGTTTATATCATTAATTGGTAAAAGAGTTATCACAATGAACATAGAATATTTATTCACATAGCTCAATGAAAGATTTAACAAAGATGAGATGTATCATTTCAACTTAACTGCAATTAAGACATCTGTAATACTATCAACAATAAAAATATATTTAAAAAATAAAAATTAAAAAAAGATTTTAAAATAAGGTGAACTTCAGCCATGAAAACTTAAGAGTAAAATGCTTTTACTTATTTTTCTTGTAAAGGTTGAGCACAATGATCACACAAAGGTTTTATGGAAGACCCACAGGCTAATGAAATGAAGCATATGTCAAGAAAAGAACCAATTATCTTTAATAGTGCACAAAATTATGAACCTAAATGTGATTATTTATTTTAATGAAACATAAAATAGAGGTGATGGTGGCAATGCCCACACTTCTATTTCTAAGTAACCTACCATTTTTATGCCTTAATATTTTAAATTAGAAATATATTACAAAACCAATTCATTGTTTTCAATAAAAAATCTAAATCAAGTAAAGTATTAACAGTATTGCCCATAATTTTCATTGGTCATTGATTTCAAGCATGAGGTAGAAGAATTTGACAGCTTAGCCAACCTATTTAAAAACTTTCCTAAAGCATGCCCTCACTCCTATTCTTAATGAATGTCAAATCTCATTAACTAGCACATTAGCACTTTAAAATTTGCCAATAGGTTTGAATAAGAAAATCAATTATGATAATAATATTTCTAATTGAAAGATGTAACTGGTTAAAGACCTGCAATATGACAAAACATAAATGAGACAATAGCACCCTGGCCTGTTTGACTCAGTGGATAGAGCGTCAGACTGTGGACTGAAAGGTTCCTGGTTCGATTCCAGGGAAGGAAATGAACCTCAGTTGCAGACTCTGGTCAGGGCCCATGCAAAAGGCAATCAATCAGTGTGTCTCTCTCACATAGATGTTTCTCTTTCTCTGTCTCTCCTCCTCCCTCCAGCTCTCTCTAAAAATCAGTGGAAAAAGTATCCTCAGGTGAGGGTTAACAAAAAATAAAAATAAAAAAATAAATGAGACAATAGCCTATCCCTCTTTCCATGTAATCCATGGAATGCAAATTTTCTGCATTTCATTTCTCCAACTGTACAAGTAAATATTGTTCTCTTTCTCTCTCAGAAATCAAAAACATATAATTATTATTTAAAAGAAAACTATGAGAGCCTGGCTATATAAACACTAGAAATGAAAGGTAATACAATGCTTAAAATAATTATTGCATAAATATGTATATAATCCTCAGGTTGACTGGGTTATGCATTTTAAAAAGTTTTATTTTTTTCATTAAAAATATATATCTTTCCAGAGCAAACTGGTCAAAACTGAAATATCTAAACATGTTAGGGATCCAGGGTGAGAGACAGTGGTAAGTCAAAATTAAAATTAAATTGTTACTCTATGTGGTAGAAGCTGCCAAGGCACTACAGATGAGTAATCAAGTCTTGGTTCTCAAGAATTGTATTCCCTAATTGAGAAACACACCCTTTCAGGTTCAATCAGCTATGGCCAGAATGAGGAGGACATTTAATCTGCACAGGGCTGCCCCTTTGACAGGGTTTTCAGATGGGACAGTTTCACTTAGAAGGGGGAATAGGTATGCAGTCAATATGATGAATAACTTCAAAATTTAGCTTCAGAATAGAGTGAAATAGACAAGGTGTGTCCTTGGAATGGCCATTACAATAGGAAAGTTCCAGCACAGACATGGCCTGGATATCACACCTCCCTTCGTCCTCCACCAGGAACCGTCCGGAAGACTTAATGACAAATGGCAGACAGGATTAAAGCAACCAGGGCTGGGGCACACTTCTCAGAATAGAACTAGACAAGTGCATGTGGAATGAGGAAAACACGTATTAGAAATCCAACTGGTGTGGGCAGCTTTAGTGTTGGTATCTAGACTGAGGTGCAGGTGAGGTAATCAGGAGAGAAAGCAAGACAGGGGGGCACTTTGCGGGTGATGACCACCAGACTTTACCCAGGCTGTTCTGATGGAGTTTTGCTGCCAGCACCACTAGCACCAGAGTTCCCTTCTTTTATTCTAACACTGTTCACTCCATATTAGGTAGCATGCCGATGGTCAGAGGAAACTGCTTAGGTCTGGATAATGTGACTGCAGAAGAGTGAGGAAGATGACTGAAGCAGAGCAAGATATCTATAAAATATCTATGTCAAACAGTAGGAAATACAATTAAATAGGCCATTTCCTCCCGCTCCTGGAAAATAGGCCATTTCCTCCCGCTCCTGGAAAATGCTATACCTCCTCTAAGATGGCTCCAGTATCACCTCCTCTGAGAAGCCTTCCCTGACCACTCCAAGAATCATTGCTACTTCAGTATCAAGACTAGTATACAAGAGGCAATCAGTACATGATACTGACTGTGAAAGAGAAAAAAAGAAAAAAAAAATTAAAGAAAGAAGAAAAAGAAAAAAGAAAGGGCAAAAGATTGGTTGGTTCAGTATGTAACTCAATGTTGTCAGAACCGTCCTGGCTCCTGGTCCCTGCATCCCTGTTCCCCTCTCCTTCCTCACATCTGGGCCTCCTGGTCTCCTTTAGGAGGCCTAACCACCTGCAGTACCCAGGGTCAATCCCACCTGAGGCAGCAAGATTTAAACCTTATTATCTATGATTTAGCATTACATCCCTTCCTCCAGCTCTGTTCCTAAGACTGAGTGTTGCCTGACCAACCAGGCCAGAGCTTGAGTTTTTCTTGCTATGCTTCTCTCTCTCAGGACTAAGAGACTGTTGCTACTCCCCAGACCCATGGCTGGGACCCCTCCACCTGCCCCTGACTCTCCTGAGGGGCAATCCCCAACATACTACCTGCTCTATCTGGCCTCGACCCCTTACTGCTGACATTATCCTAGACCAGTGGTCAGCAAACTCATTAGTCAACAGAGCAGCAAACCAACACCTTGCGAGCCGCATGTGGCTCGCGAGCCGCAGTTTGCCGACCACTGTCCTAGACTCATCCTAGCACATCCAAGGCCTGGCCAGACTTCAAGGTTTAACAAGATTGAAGCACAGAATCAGGGATTTTGAGCAATGGAGTGATTGATACAGGCCAGGAGAAAACCATTCTGTGTGTGGAGGGGATGGTGAGAGGGCACACAACTCTGCTTGTGAATGCTTAAGAAATAATTTATGGCCCGGCCACTGTGGCTCAATGATTGAGCATCAACCCATGAACCAGGAGGTCACAGTTCAATTCACAATCAAGGCACATGCTTGGGTTGCAGCCTAGATTCCCAGTAGCGGTTGCGCAGGAGGCAGCCCATCAATTATTCTCTCTCATCATTGGAGGTTCTCTTTCCCTCTCCCCTCCTCTCTTTGAAATCAATAAAAATAAATAAATAAACAAACAAATAGAAATAATTTATGAAAGCATCACCCTTTAAATGTGTTGTTTTTCATGATTTCTTGGTGGCAACTCCGTTTTTTGTGTGTGAAAAGAATACTTTTCAGGATAACTATACTGCTTTTTAAAGAAGAAATCTGATGCTTGATACCTATTATGTTGATGTTAAAGTATCATTTAAATTCAAAAGATCCATGCCAAAAAATAAATAAAAAATCCTTGGAACACTTGAAAGGACATGGGGAATTATAACTGCTCAGATAATTCAGCCAAACAGAGACAATGACTAGTCACAGGGAAAGGGCTCTGTTTTCTGCCAAATCAATAGGTACACAATGGGCACTAAGTTAATATCTGTTGAATAAATGAATGGAGATGCACTGACGGTATCTCTTGCATAACACCAATAGCTTTATGATTTCACTGCTTTTGAAGCATGCATTTTGGCACCTCATATAAACTAGTTTAATATATACATTGACATTAACAAAAAACCAGCATTAGGAATTCTCTTTGTAGGTAGAACAAGAAATGAGAAAGTTCAGAGGACTAGTGACTAACCCCAGGCCACTGAACCTTATCAATTATGAGCCCACATTAAGGGGCAAAAAGACAGCAGAGGTGGAGAAGACCATGCATTCCATCTGGAACTGAGTGTCTATTTACTGGTAGTTGCTTACAATTAGAATTTTTTAAATTATAGTATTGATTCAAATATATGCCATCCTATCTAATAAAGAGGGAATATGCAAATCGACTGTCACACCATCACAAAATGGCGGCGCCCACAGCGGAGTGGGGTTTTTTGTAACACAAGATAGCTGCGCCCACAGCGGAGGTGGGGTTTCCATAACACAAGATGGCTGCACCCACAGTGGAGGCTGAGTTCTGTAATGAGCCTTAACAAGCAATCACCAGTAACCTGAGGCTGTGTGGCACTGGGACAGGGCAGGGGACTGAGGCTGTGCCCCCTGCCAGGTGGGGCTTGACAGGGGACCTCAGACCACACCCCCACCTGGTGGGGCTTGACGGGGGACCTCAAGATGTGCCCCCTGCCCTGGTGCTGGGCCAGGGGACCTCAGGCTGCTCCCCCCGCCCTGGGCCAGGGGACCTGAAGCTGCACCCCCACCCAGCACCGGGCCAGGGGACCTGAGGCTGCACCCCCCCCCCTGCCCAGCGGGGCTTGACAAGGGTGGGGCTGGCCAGGTCTGGATCTCGCCCAATGGGGGTGGGGCTGGCTGGATCTGGGTCTTGGGCAATTTTGAGGCACCATGGGTGGGCGGGGACTTGACTCTGGCTCCCATGGTGCACCCCAGTCTCTGACAGGAGGAAGAATTTCTTATACCTTTTACTAATTTTCTTTCATCTCTGACACTTCTATTATAGAGAAAGGGCAAATAGCAATATTAAAATATTTTCTCTAATTAATCCCCTTTAAATGTGCATGAATTTCATGCACCGGGCCATATATATATATATATATATATATATATATATATATATATATATATATTTGCATGTTTAGAACAGCTGTCCTGTATAGTTATGTGCATAAAAGCCAAACTTAAATTGCCACTCTGTTAGGAAATGTCACTTTAAAGGTCTAACATTCTGCCTCAGGCTTCAACACTCAGGAGCCTGGGCACACTGTAAGAGGAAGCAAATCTCATAAACCTTGGCCTCTATCATCAGATTCTGGTTTTATGTTAATTATTGTGACAATGAAAGGGAAAAGACATTATCCAAATAAATATTATTCTGTTCTGTGAAGTAATGATCTTAAAGGAATTGAGGAATCACCTCTTTAATTATAATTTTTTTTTCTAATTCTGCTTCTTGACAATTGAAGGATGACTGCAAAGATTTGTTTTTATTATATATTCTAAAAGTACAACATTGCAGAATTTTGTTCATGTAAAACATTCTGGTACAGATGAGTGAACATGTATATAAAATGCAATGTGTTCTATGATGGAACCTCACATACACAACAAAGGCATATGAATCTAGACAGCAAATCTAAAGGTACCAGAAAACAGTGCCATTGTATGTACTTTCAAATTATCAGTTGGCCTTGAGATTTGTGAAAATTAGTCAAGGAAAACTTCACCTATATTTCGGCAGCCTGTTTTCCTGTCCTCTCATACATCTTTCCTGGTATAAACAAAGTTAACTATCTTTGCATAGAAAGCAAATCTGAAGAGCAACAATATATTAAAAATCACAAAGCAAAGGCAAAGAACCCCAGAGCGAGAGTCAACACACCTGCCTTTTCATTCAATCATTAGTCTTCATAATAAAAATTAAAACAACAATAATAATAGCAATAAATAAGTAAAACTCACCCCACTTGAGCCCTGTAGCAGAGGGAGTGTTATGTATGTACCATACCATGTTCTCTCCCTGGGAACTCTGGAAGATCCCCTTCTTCCCAACCTTCCTTGTAGCTATGTTGGGGGTCACTTGCCTGAATTCTGACCCATAAATCATGAGCATAAGTGAAGTAAGCCATTCCCAAACTGGTCTATAAACATATTCCACAAGATCTTCCAGTTCTCTTCCTGTGGCATCCTTAGCGGCCACAGATCACATAATATGGGTAGCTTAAGACACGGAAACTGTCTGGGTCTCTGTGTCACCACCTGTATGAGAATCTGAGTGGGAGCCACCAATCCCACTAAGACTATGGCATGAGCAAGATATAAACCTCATTTTAGTAAGCCAATCAGAGTTTTAGGTTTATTTGTTACCACAACATAATATAGGAGTAATCAAAGGACTAAGTGAGAAAACAAAATTTACTTATTTTATAAATCAATATGCTTCACAGCTATTATACAGGTACTACCAGTAGCTGTGATGGGAAGTTTATAAAAAATTAATAGAAATAGTGCCCTCAGCGGCCCAGGATCTGTCTCTTGCTTCAACAGTGTTTGGACAGAACAGACCCAGGGACGCCCCTTCTACAAGCCTCTGGCCACTCTCCTGCGACTTATCCAGTCACCACCTTCAGAACTATCTCTGAGACCAGCGAATGCACTGGTATTTTTCCTACCTTAACTCCTTATTGCCAAACAGCCATGAGCTCCCAAATTCGTCAGAATTATTCCACCGAGGTGGAGGCTGCAGTCAACCACCTGGCCAACCAGCATCTGCGAGCCCCCTACACCTACCTCTCTCTGGGCTTCTATTTTGACCGTGACGATGTGACTCTGGAAGGTGAAGGCCACTTTTTTCCACAAGTTGGCGGAGAAGAAGCACAAGGGCGCTGAGCGTCTCTTAAAGTTGCAAAACAAGCGCAGTGGCCACATTCTCTTCCCTGCCGCACTGAAGCCTCCCCCAGATGAGTGGGGTGACACTCAGGATGCCATGGAAGCTGCCCTGGCCATGGAGAGGAACCTGACCCAGTCCCTTTTGGAGCTGCAGGCCCTGGGTTCTACCCGTGCAGACCCTCAGCTCTGTGACCTCCTGAGAACCACTTCCTGGGTGAGGAGGTGAAACTCATCAGAAGATGGGTGACACCTGACTCATTAAGAAGATGGGTGACACCTGACTCACCTCTGCAGGCTGGCCGGCCTCCAGGCTGGGCTGGGCTAGTATCTCTTGGAAAGGCTCACCCTCAAGCACAACCAGGAGCCTTTGGAGCCCAGAGGCCTTTGAAAGGCCCCTGTGTATTCCCCTGGTGTCTGGCTTTTACCTGAGCCTCCTCCCAAAACTACTAGTCATTCTTTTAACCACCCTGAAGCCCTTTCCCATGCATTAGACCAAATGAAACAATAAAGCTTTTTGCAGAAAAAAAAATAATAGAAATTCTAGGATTTTTGACATTCTACCATTACATAGGTAATGTAAAGGCTTCCTAAAGGGTAGAATCCAGTCACTATAGACTAGCCACATATTTAAGAAATTAGCATATGTATCTGCCTTTAACAGATCTGGAAAATATAAACGGAGATGATCCATTTTACCAAAGGTTTCATCTGAAATGACTAGGTAGTCGTGACTGCCTTGCCTGTGTTCACTACAATGACTATAGTCAGAGACACTGAGTTCCTGGAAAGAGTGGTCTTTGACCTACAGATGAAAATGTATACCACTGTAGTGAGTATCTCGCTTTAAAATCAGAGCTAAGAGGACTGATTGTGACTATTTTTAAAATCTCCTTTTAGGAGAACTCTCTTTGTTACAGGCACTCAGTTATAATATACGAAGGCTAAAAATATTCAAAAAAGAACAACAAAACATTAAGATTTTATGGGTAATACATTTTTGTATGCACTGATTTTGTCCAAATTTCAAGCACTACTTGTACAGTTTTAGAGAAAGACCTCCTGAACCTGAGAAAATAGTACTTAATGTACCATTATTATTTTTATGTGGTATCAAATTGCTTAGTCAATCAAAAAAGTAGTCCTTTCAGAGACTTTTGAAGGGATATTAATTCAAGTCAATAAAAAGAATCCTTGATTAAATCCAACAGTAGTACATCAATTTAATTGCTCCTTATTTGTTGATTATTAGGTTTTACTTTACAAATATCACTGACAGGATTAAAAATATTTGTAATAAAATCAGAAGGCCAAAAAATCAGTATAAGAAGACTAAAAATATACTTAAATTTATTTTTTAAATACAGCCTTCCAAAAATCAGATGTACTTTAGAGTAATCTTAACGTCTCTGGAAGTGCATAAATGAATTTAAACCTGTCATGACCTACTTTAATGGAAGAAATTACAGCCACCTTAAATATTTGTAATTTACCTTTATAATCATGCTAACTAGCTAATTTTAGATTTCAGAAATTAGAAAGTATGGCAATAATTACATTTAGCAAAATCAATCATACATTTATGCCCCATAGAACAGTAAACAGAAAACTGAGTTTGCCTATTCCTGAATGTCTTGCCACTGCTAAAAAATCATATTATATTTTTTCACACAGGTTAGAGGAACTATAAGGAAATACAGGCCCAGTCACTAGAGTTAATTCTATAAACACCAACTATGTACATATATATTAAAACCAAGCAGGTTGACAAGACTTCCTGAACAATCGCCTGCCTTCCCATAATAGCAGGGATTACTAGTTACCTACCAAAACCTCCATTCTTCCCTACCTCCTTAGAAAACAGAACTTCCCTCTCTCTCCTCTCTCTCTCTCTCTCTCTCTCTCTCTCTCTCTCTCTCTCTCTCTCCCTCTCTCTTTCTCTCTCTCTCTCTCCCACTCTCTCTAATAAACACATTGCTTTTTCGAACAAAACTGCATGTATCTATTAATAAACATTTAATCAAGTTCAAGGACAATGTGAGACTTCAGGGAAACCTGCTTTGAAAAACTGACTCATCTTTTGGGGGCCACCTTTTTATTTTTGGCCTTCTTAACCCCCAAATTTATACCTAGAGCTCCACTGGTCTTCAGGGACCCTGACTTCCCTGCACCAGGAAGGAGGAGCAGAAAAGTAATAGCTTGGTTATATCATGGGATCACCACAACCTTTCTAGTCTATATCTATGCTACCCTCACATCAGACAGAAATATATTTCTATCTCCTATAAGCAACTATTATTTTGTATTTTTCTACTATGTGCAACTAAAGTGATTTTAACTAATATAATCAAACAGTCAAACCAGGTTATAAAAATAGCCAAGAACCATAAATTAACCAGTTAACTGCCACATGTCCAAAAAGGAAACCATCTTTGTGTCTATAGACGCTTATGACATACAAACAGTAATTGTCTAGCTAATGTGTCTGTTGTTTAACTTGATGAATTTGTTTATAGAGACTCAATTTTAACTTTCCTTTATCCTGTTTAGTCAAATTTGTTAAAATAATAATATATATTGCAAGAAAGTCAGTACTATGTAAATTTATTTTAATAATGTTTACCTGACATATTATAAGAGACCCAGAGATAAAAATTTACGGGGAATCCAACTAATAAGAAAAGATTACCCTCTAATTCCCAAACATACAAAAAATTAAAATTAGAAATTCTGTAGATTTCTATTTTCTAAAATAATTTATGGAAGAAGGAAAGAAATATTCTGCTATAGAATATTCACTGACATGTGATAATATGAAGAACATTTTGTAGTTTAAACTGTTTTCTGTTGTTCCTATTTCCAAGATTCTGTTTTTGAAAATTGATTAATTCCCATATAGAAATGATACTTTAAAATGTAATTGCTAAATGTAATTGCTAAAAATGTAATTGCTAAATAGAATTAACTGAATCCTCCTGATAAAAGCCAGGCAATTTTTTAGAAGCCGAACACTCTGTACAATTATTTACTTCTACCTTCTACCTAAAAAGAGAGAGCAAGAGGGGAAGAGAGAGAGGGAATGAGAGAGAAAACAAACCTATCTATGTCCATCTGGGTCTTAAATAAAAAGGACCTTAATTTTGGCTCAGTGGATAGAGTGTCAGTCTGTGGACTGAAGGGTCACAGGTTCAATTCCAGTCAAGGGCACATACCCAGGTTGTGGGCTCGATCCCCAGTAGGGGCGCGCAGGAGACAGCCTATCAATGATTCTTTCTCATCATTGATGTTTCTCTCTCTCCCTCTCTCTTCCTTTCTGAAATCAATAAAAATCTATTAAAGAAAAAAAAAAGGACCCTATTCTATTGTGTACTTTTCCCTCTCCTACTATATTATATAGGCTGGGCTAGGAGAGCTTTCATCTATCAAGAAATGAATCTAGAAATATTTTTATTTTCTAGAAATAAAAATAATAAATAGGTATAAGATTGTAGTATCAAAAATAAATTTTCAATACAGAAATCTCTCTCTTCCTAATCTCCTTTTGATCTCTTTCTCCTTTAAATAGACTAAAAGAAAAAGCAAAGTGCCAATACTAATTTCTTTTTTAGTATTCACATCAATAACTGGCTGATATATTAAGTTCTCAGGCTACAGAGTCATAATTTTTATAGTCATTATGATAAAAAAAAATCCCCAAAGCCACAGCTCCCCAAATGTATTCAACGTGACTCTGTCATCTGCTATATGTGTGTTCATCCCAATAGCTTATAGCTGTTACAGCTTATGCCAAAGGTATAAACACAAAGTTTGACAAGAAAAAACAACACTATTCCATATATTTTGAAGTCAGATATTTCCATTATAAATTATTTTCTAGAAAATTATCATTTTTGTGGTTGATTATAGCTAAATTAATTTTTTTAAAGTATCACAGAACTTACTTAACATCTGTGGTTGGTATAGAAATAAAAATATATTTTAAGTGATGTTCGGGACTTACCACCTCCTCCTCCAAGGAGACTGGCATTTGCTGTTTAAAAGAAAACAAAACAGAAGAAAGACATTAAATAATATATAAAAATATAATAGGCCATATGGTTTAATAAAAAGTTAATAGTGATCATATCTCTTATAAATACATATTCTTTTGTATAAAGACAGCCTTTATAACTGCTTGATAATGGTATGAAAATTGAAATGCTTTGCTATTTTTATCTCTTTTTTCTCTTCAAATAACTATTTTTATAATGTACTTCCTTCTAATAAAATGAAGCACATAATGTGATCCTTTTATTTTTCATTCTTTATCTAAATTAATCTTCTGGGTTCTCTATTTTATCAAGTAGAGAAAGGACAATGTTACTTAGACAATTTCAATGATTTCAAAGAACAATGTAACAAGAAAGAATAATAATTTTAATTAAATTAAACACAATCAAATACAGCTCTCTCAAGACACTTTGTAGTAAAACTCTTAAATAATAACAGATTTGTTACTTTTATCATTAACTTTTTATTGGAAGGAAAGAAATAAATTTTAAGTATTTTTGTAAAGCAATTCTGTGACATATCTTACCCAGTTATCCATTATTCTAGCACACATATTTAGAGAAGCAAAATATAAGACAATTCCATTTGGAATTCTTTCAAGAGGTCAAATTTTCAGGAAGTTCCGTGCAGGTTTCTGTTGAAGTACTAGCAACCTTATGCCTATGTTCATCTAGTCATAATAGCCAGGAAACAGAAGTCGTTATACATTGCACTGACCTTTATTCCATAAAGTTTTATATATCACAGGCATTATCTCATGCCATTAAAAAAGAAAGTAAGAAAGAAAAGAAATCCTGTAGCTATATAAAGAAAGTATATGACAACCAGGCTCCCCTGCCTTTGTGGAGAATTCTGAGCTATCAAAAGATTAAAGAAAGCAGATAGAAAGAGGTGGAGGGGGTCTTTAACTTGAATTTAGTGTGTTGTCCATAGGACCATGTATTGCCACAATTAAGAGAAGCAAATATCAGAGTGTTAATGATTCCAGAAATAAAAAAATGAATCATTTTAAGAGCAAATGCACATATACTTATTTCCATGAGGTTAAATGTGTGATGGCTTGTTAACTATTTCAACACTAAAGAGAATATCATGAAAAATGCCTGGAGAGCAAATGTTTTTGAAGATTTTCTTGATATTCAGTACTAGCACATCAAATTAAGCACAGGGTAATCTAATTGTTGCTCTTGCTTTACTCTCAGTGCTTTTTTGTCACAAACACGGACTAGCAGTACCATTATTAACATAAAGAAAACTCACTTCTGATGTCATAAATTCTTCTGCCACCCCATCACCTCAGGTCTCCAAACCTTTGCACTCACAGTGAGAAAGTGTGTAGTATTTATAGAGATGGCAGTCAGCACTTAAAGTCCCACCCCAAATTAAATGTCGTAACTGTTAAACTAGTAACTTGTTGAAGGGACACTAGGAAAGATGTGAATTCTATTTTGGTGCCATACCCCTGAGTACATGGGGAAATTTCATGATCAACCTATGTTTCTTGGGTAATTCAAACATTTTCTAAAATCTTAGCTACAGGCATTTATAAAACTGCATGGCATTTCACACTCCTGCTCATTTTTTTTTTCTTTTTATATTTGACTGAGAACTGCTTCCTTATCTATACGTTTTCCAGATTCCTGAAACTCCATCTGTCATCCTCCAAGTTTCACATTTTCATTCACAAAGAAAAAAGGTATTTCCAACAGCAAACTATAACAGTAATGAATAGTAGCTTTTCACTCAAATGATCATGCCCAGAAGCACAGTAACACAATATAGCTTACTTGCACCCAATGTTTTGCTCAATAAAGGTGGAGGCTGCCTGTTTTGAGAGCATAGCGGAAGGCCCATCTGTTTAATCAGGCACTTGTCCAATAGATGTGGGCGGATGAGTGGGAGTAGGTGTAGGAAGTAAAATCCCAGTCTGGACAACCATCAAGTCAATTTATGTCAGATGTGTGCTCATGTTTAGATGAGCCTATCTGGTCACATTTTAACATCAACATAGAAATATTTTATAAAATTGTAGCATTCTACTTAATTTTAAGTACATTATCATTCATGTAATAGAATCTTAACCTAAGATGCTTAAATATATTTAAAGCAATTCTAATAACTGCAATCAGGATAATAATTTTTCTGAAGAATCCATCAACTTTAATTCTATTTTATCAATTTCTGCTCTCTAAAAAAAAAATTAATGTTTACTTTATTAGCAAAAATATCAAGGTAATTATCTTCAATAAGAGTGACATAAAAGTAGGCAAATAAAAAAGTGAACCTTTATTAAGATTTCTAAAATTACTTTGCCTTCACAAAGCATGCTATACACAATATAACTTATTCTCAACACTTATTGGCCTGGTGAATTAATTATTTCTTCTTTTTACAAAAGTTAAAATGACTTTGTGTGTCTAAAATTAATAGTCATTTAATTTCTACTTATCTCCAATAAATTGTGGTATACCGCAATTAGATAGGAAGCCCTAAACTTTAGGGCCTAAAGCTAAGCTGACCTGCATCTGATGAACTCTCAATACATACTCTCTAATAATGAGATAATTCACAGGTTGAGTTCAATTTCTTTATTGACATACAAGAAGTACTGGTTTACTAAAATGTATAAAAAGAGCTAACTGTGGCTCTTTTTCTTCCCATAAAATTAAGGGCTATTAAAGAAACTCAAAGTTTATTTGGAAATACTTAGTGATTAAGAAAGTATGAAATATACTTATATCTCTAAGTCCCTTGCTAGGGAAAATTTTATATACGCTTCAAGTTATCCCTAGAGTGTAACAGAAAAGGAAAAGGAAAAAGGAAACAAAGAAAACTTGAAGTTTATGAGCATGATGCCACTGCTTCTGAAATAAAATTTTAAATTATCTTCTCTTTGCATGTTTACTAACAACACTACTTGCATTCATATTTTCCTAAATAAAATGCCCCTTCTATTACTAGAGTAGGTGGAGGAAAAAATTATGCTACACTGCTTGTCTCAAAGACTGACTCGATGAGGAATTAAACGAGCCTTTACAAGTTAGTAACTCTGTGTATTGCACTTTTTCCTCCTCTCAAATAACAATTCAAATGAGATAAAGTTTCACTGCCTATGAAACAAAGACAAAACTGAACATAAAATGGGACAAAAGGTTACCTAAATCTAATTTCAAAATGGCAAGTATAGAGAATTTATTTACAATACCCTTGAAGCATAGTAACCTCCATCTTGTATAAAAAGGCCGCTGTTTGAATTCTCTGCTATTGTTAGATAATCCCTTGTTCTGTAAACTCTGTCATTGTAAACTCTGTCACTTTAAGACAGTCTGTTATTCTGTAAAATGACTTTTTTTTTAGTTCAAATAATAGAAAAAGATAAACTTAACTGTCTGACCTTGCAAGCTAGCCATCTAATGTAATAGACTAAAATAGACTAATACTTATAATAATTCCAAGTACTAACTCATTATGTATTCAAGGTTACAACTGTCTGTAACAATAACTCACACTAAGCCCTTTGTAATATCTGCAAACAAAGAGCCTCCAAAAGTATAAATATGAGACACTTCCTCTATGTCGGGGCTCAGAGATTTGGAAAAGACACCTCCCTCTGGGCCGCACTGAATGAATGACTCCTAATTAACTGGCTCATTGAGGTGTCTTGTATCTCATTCGATGATTGACAATACAACACCCTAAACAAGTGGTTAATTTTTAAAGTTTATAAGAAATTGTTTTTTTCCATATGAACTCTTTTGAAATTTTTAATTAAAATGGTCAAATTTCCATAAGTGTTAATATTAATTATAAAATTATCAAAAAAATGAAGGCAATGTAGAAATCCTGTTCATGGAATAATTAGCCTAAATAAAAAGTGATCTTGGCATTGCCAATAGTGTCATTATTTTATGTTGGTCTCAAAGTACAAATAGTCTATTAGATTACCTTCTTCCTAAAATAAAATCTCTTAAATGACCCTCCCTGTGTGGGGGTGAATGCATCTTTTTAAGAATATAATTATAATAAAATTGTGGATCAAATCATCTACACTAATAAAAGAGAAAGATGTAAATTGACCGTACCTTCGCAATGCCCACCAGCCAATCAGGAGTGAATATGCAAATTAACCAACAAAGATGGCGGGTTAATTTGCATACACAGGTGCCAAGTGGCTTGGGGTGGGACACTTGTGTTGTCACCATAGTGACGATGCAGGCATTCTGCCCCCACCCCTGCCACTCCACTCCAGGCCTCCGGGCAGTGTGAGAAGGCAGAAAGGCATATCTCGGTCAGAGCTAAAGCGGTGCTGGCAGCCAGGGGAAGGAAAGCCCATTCTTGCACAAATCTTCGTGCACCAGGCCTCTAGTGAAAAATAAAATTACTGGAGAGAAACCAAAATGGCAGCATAGGTAAGCACCTAAACTGCTGCTTCGCACAACAATTTCAAAACTACAACTAAAAGACAGAACGGACATCATCCAGAACCACAGGAAAGCTGGCTGAGTGGAAATTCTGCAACTAGAAGGAAAGAGAAAAGCTCACGGAGAATCAGAGGAGCTGCAAAGGGCTGAGGTACGGAGACACGCACTCAGAGAGGAAGGGCGGCTGAGTGCCTAGCTGGCTTTCTCTGGCGGGAGGGAGAAGGAAGCTCCCAACTGCACTGAACTCCAGTTCCGACTGCACTGAACCCCAGTTCCATGCGAGACCCTGTGGATCCAGGCTCATACGGGGGGAGTCTGGACTGTCAGGTAGAGAGAAAGGCACATGGAGGAGACTCGGGGGAGCTGTGGAGGGCAGGGGTTTGAAGGCGCGCGCACAAGTGCGCGCAGAGAAGACTGACTACTGAGGTTGCCGCTGGCATTCCCTAGCGGGAGGGAGTCGGAAGCTCCCAACTACACTGAACCCCAGTTCCGGATGAGCCCCTGGGGACCCAGGCTCTTACGGGGGGAATCTTGACTGTCAGGCGGAATCTCAGGGGAGCCGCGAAAGGCAGAGGTCTGGAGGCCCGTGCGCGAGTGTGTGCAGAGAGGACTGACTGCTGAGTGTGCTGCTGGCTTTCTCTAGCTGGAGGGAACCGGAAGCTCCCAACTGTGCTGAACTCCAGTTCTGGGCAAGAATCTGGGAATCCAGATTCATTGGGGGAGAAACTGGACTGTCTGGCCGCGGGTGAAACTCGAGGGTGGTTTTCTCTCAGAGGTGCTTGCAGCGATTACCAAGGGACACTGAGACCCAGGGGCCTCATAGGGCAGGGCTGATGGGAAGCCAAGACTGTCTGCTCAGCCCTGAGAATCCACCCCATCCAAGCTGAGCACAGAGGCTTTTGCAATTTTGCAAGTGTTGTCTCATAAGGCTGTCTCCAGCACAAAAGTTCCCCCAGCGTAGACACAGCTGATCCTCACAGCCAACTGGCCTGTCAGTGATACCAACAACAATCAAGACTTAACTACAACAAGGCTGTACACACAGTCCACAAAGGGGTGCACCAACAGTGTCCACCTCAGGTAACTGGGGAGGTCAACCCACTGGGCCATATAGGACACCTAGCACACAAAGCTACCCTACCAACTCAGGGAAGCAGCGAAAATGCGGAGTCACAGAAACAGATCACAAACAAAAGAAATGGAGGAAAACTAATGACTGGATATAGAGTTCAAAACCACGGTTATAAGGTTTTTCAAGAATTTCCTAGAAAAGGCCGATAAATTTAGCGAGACTCTCAAGGATATGAAAAAGGACCAATGAGAAATTAAACATACACTGACTGAAATAAAAAATATTATACAGAGATATAACAGCCGACTAGAGGAACACAAGAATCAAGTCAAAGATTTGAAATACAAAGAAGCAAAAAACACTCAACCAGAAAAGCAAAAAGAAAAAAGAATCCAAAAAGTTGAAGATAATGTAAGAAGCCTCTGGAACAACTTCAAGCGTACCAACATCAGAATTATGGGGGTGCCAGAAGAAGAGAGAGAGCAAGATACTGAAAACCTATTTGAAGAAATAATGACTGAAAACTTCCCCCACCTGGTGAAAGAAATAGACTTACAAGTCCAGGAAGCACACAGAACCCCAAACAAAAAGAATCCAAAGAGGACCACACTAAGACACATCATAATTAAAATGCCAAGAGCAAAAGACAAAGAGAGAATATTAAAAGCAGCAAGAGAAAAATAGTTAATTACCTACAAGGGAGCACCCATACGATTGTCAGCTGATTTCTCAGCTGAAACTATGCAGGCCAGACGGGAGTGGCAAGAAATATTCAAAGTGATGAATAGCAAGAACCTACAACCAAGATTACTCTACCCAGAAAAGTTATCATTCAGAATGGAAGGTCAGATAAAGAGCTTCACAGATAAGAAAAAGCTAAAGGAGTTCATCACCACCAAACCAGTGTTATATGAAATGCTGAAAGGTATTCTTTAAGAAGAGGAAGAAGAAGAAAAAAGTAAAGATAAAAATTATGAACAACAAATACATATCTATCAACAAGTGATTCTAAAAATCAAGTGAATTAAAAATCTGATGAACAGAAAAAACTGGTGAATATAATAG
The DNA here is from genome assembly GCF_027574615.1 of Eptesicus fuscus. Taxonomy (NCBI): domain Eukaryota; kingdom Metazoa; phylum Chordata; class Mammalia; order Chiroptera; family Vespertilionidae; genus Eptesicus; species Eptesicus fuscus. The sequence continues at coordinate 20,169,544 of NC_072484.1, forward strand.
AATCAGGAGAATAGAAAGGGAGTGGACTGATAATTCTCAGGGGGAAAAGGGTGTGGGGGGTGCGGGAAGAGCCTGGACAAAAATCGTACACCTATGCATGAGGACAGTGTGGGGGAAGTAAGGGCAAAGGGTGGGGTGGGAACCGGGTGGAGGGGAGCTATGGGGGGAAAAAGGAGAAACTATTGTAATAATCTGAACAATAAAGGTTTATTAAATTTAAAAAAAAGATTTTAAAAAATAAAGTGTATAAGTCAGTGGTTTTTAATGGAAAAAAAAAAAAGAAAATTACTGTACTATAAGTAATCTATTCCTAAAAGTTCCTAGATGGATTATATGACATAACATTATGAGAAAAGCAAGACAAAACTATAATTTATCACACAACAATGACAGCCCTTTTCCTCCTAAAATCTCACCACCCTTTTTAATCTGTGTAGGTAATGAAAGAGGTACTGAA